>NC_073355.2:36967500-38220416 GCF_027580225.2 Misgurnus anguillicaudatus
GATGGATGGATGGATAGATAGATAGATAGATAGAGAGATAGGTCACAAGATAGTTAGATGGACATCCACACAGATTCAGATGACGGACAGACAGACAGTCAGAGGTCACAATAAATAGACAGGCAGGCAGACAGACATATATGGTAGATTACAGACAGACACATATTGACACAGACAGACAGACAGATATAGTAGAAGACAGATTATAGATAGATACATAGATACATAGTAAGTTTGCCATTCAATCATACTATCACAACAAATATAGACAGACAGACAGACAGACAGATACGGAAGATTATAGATAGACAGACAGACAAAGATAGACAGACTGAAACAGATAGACAAATATAGCAAATGACAGACAGACAGACAGACAGACAGACAGACAGACAGACAGACAGACAGACAGACAGACAATCAAACAAACAAAAAACAAACAAACAAACATACAATACATACAATAGATTATAGATAGATAGACAGACAAACAAACAGACACTGACTGACACAGACAGACAGACAGATATAGTAGATGACAGACAGACAAACAAACAAACAAACAAAAAACAGATACAATAGATTATAGACAGACAGACAGACAGACAGACTGACAGACAGATACAATAGATTACAAATAGATACACAGACAGACAGACACTGACTGACACAGACAGACAGACAGACAGGCAGACAGACAGACAGACTGAAACAGATAGACAAATATAGCAGATGACAGACAGACAGACAAACAAACAAACAAACAAACAAACAAACAAACAAACAAACAAACAAACAGATACAATAGATTAGAGATAGATAGACGGACAAACAGACAGACACTGACTGACACAGACAGACAGATATAGTAGATGACAGACAGACAGACAAACAAACAAAAAACCAACAGATACAATAGATTATAGATAGATAGACGGACAGACAGACAGACAGACAGACAGACAGACAGACAGGCACTGACTGACACAGACAGACAGACAGAGAGACAGACAGACAGACAGACAGACAGACAGACTGAAACAGATAGACAAATATAGCAGATGACAAGCAAACAAACAAACAAACAAACAAACAAACAGATACAATAGATTATAGATAGATAGACAGACAAACAAACAGACACTGACTGACACAGACAGACAGACAGATATAGTAGATGACAGACAGACAAACAAACAAACAAAAAACCAACAGATACAATAGATTATAGACAGACAGACAGACAGACAGACAGACAGACAGACAGACAGACAGACAGACAGACTGACAGATACAATAGATTACAAATAGATACACAGACAGACAGACACTGACTGACACAGACAGACAGACAGACAGACAGACTGAAACAGATAGACAAATATAGCAGATGACAGACAGACAAACAAACAAACAAACAAACAAACAAACAAACAAACAAACAAACAAACAAACAGATACAATAGATTATAGATAGATAGACGGACAAACAGACAGACACTGACTGACACAGACAGACAGATATAGTAGATGACAGACAGACAGACAGACAGACAAACAAACAAAAAAACCAACAGATACAATAGATTATAGACAGACAGACAGACAGACAGACAGACAGACAGACAGACACTGACTGACACTGACTGACACTGACAGACAGACAGACAGACAGACAGACAGACTGAAACAGATAGACAAATATAGCAGATGACAAGCAAACAAACAAACAAACAAACAAACAAACAAACAAACAGATACAATAGATTATAGATAGATAGACAGACAAACAAACAGACACTGACTGACAGATATAGTAGATGACAGACAGACAGACAGACAGACAGACAGACAGACAGACAGACTGACAGATACAATAGATTACAAATAGATACACAGACAGACAGACACTGACTGACACAGACAGACAGACAGACAGACAGACTGAAACAGATAGACAAATATAGCAGATGACAGACAGACAAACAAACAAACAAACAAACAAACAAACAAACAAACAAACAAACAGATACAATAGATTATAGATAGATAGACGGACAAACAGACAGACACTGACTGACACAGACAGACAGATATAGTAGATGACAGACAGACAGACAGACAGACAAACAAACAAAAAAACCAACAGATACAATAGATTATAGACAGACAGACAGACAGACAGACAGACAGACAGACAGACAGACAGACACTGACTGACACTGACTGACACTGACAGACAGACAGACAGACAGACAGACAGACTGAAACAGATAGACAAATATAGCAGATGACAAGCAAACAAACAAACAAACAAACAAACAAACAAACAAACAGATACAATAGATTATAGATAGATAGACAGACAAACAAACAGACACTGACTGACAGATATAGTAGATGACAGACAGACAGACAGACAGACAGACAGACAGACAGACAGACAGACAGACAGACAGACAAACAAACAAAACCAACAGATACAATAGATTATAGACAGACAGACAGATATGGTAGATGGCAGACAGACAGACAGACAGACAGACAGACAGACAGACAAACAAACAGATACAATAGATTATAGATAGATAGACAGACACTGACTGACACAGCCAGATAGATATAGACATACAGACAAACAAACAAACAAACAAAAGCAACAAATACAATAGATTATAGACAGACAGACAGATATGGTAGATGGCAGACAGACAGACAGACAGACAGACAGACAGACAGACAGACAGACAAACAGACAGACAGAGAGACAAACAAACAGATACAATAGATTATAGATAGATAGACAGACAGACACAGACCGACACAGACAGACAGACAGACAGACAGATATAGTAGATGACAGATAGCCAGACAAAAAAAAAACAAAAAAAAACCAGATACAATAGATTATAGATAGATAGACAGACAGACAGACAGACAGACAGACAGACACCGACTGACACAGACAGACAGACAGACAGACAGACAGACAGATATAGTAGATGACAGATAGAAAAACAAACAAACAAACAAACAAAAAAAAACAAACAAACAAACAGATACAATAGATTATAGATAGACAGACAGACAGACAGACAGACAGACAGACAGACAGACAGACAGACACCGACTGACACAGACAGACAGACAGACAGACAGACAGATATAGTAGATGACAGATAGCCAGACAAACAAACAAACAAACAAACAAAACAAACAAACAGATACAATAGATTATAGATATATAGACAGACAGACAGACAGACAGACAGACAGACAGACAGACAGACAGACAGACACCGACTGACACAGACAGACAGACAGACAGACAGACAGACAGACAGACAGACAGACAGATATAGTAGATGACAGATAGAAAAACAAACAAACAGATACAATAGATTATAGATAGACAGACAGACATATATAGTAGATGACAGACAGAAAAACAAACAAACAGATACAATAGATTACAGACAGACAGACAGACAGACATACATAGTAGATGGCAGACAGACAGACAAACAAACAAATAAATACAATTGATTATAAAGAGACAGACAGACAGACAGACAGACAGACAGACAGACAGACAGACAGACAGACAGATAGATACAATAGATTATAAAACGACAGACAGACAGACAGACAGATACAATAGATTATAAAGAGACTGAAAGACAGACAGACAAACAAACAGATACAGTAGATGATAGATAGATAGATCTATATACAGATAAATAGTTAGATGAACATAAAGACAGATTTAAATGACAGACAGACAGACAGACAGTTTTTAAAGCACTGATGTGAACTTCAGAAGAAATCTTTACTGCTTTAGGATTTATCTACAAAAATATATCTAAAAACAAATTTAATGACTTGTTTTATTGGATTATTATCATTATCTTATGACTCAAACATTTAATGATCCCAATGTACCACCAGCATCACCCAGGTCAATTATCCAGAGATGTGTGTGTGTGTGTGTGTGTGTGTGTGTGTGTGTGTGTGTGTGTGTGTGTGTGTGTGTGTGTGTGTGTGTGTGTGTGTGTGTGTTTGTGTGTGTGTGTGTGTTTGTGTGTGCTGATAATACGTCACAGAGTCTGTGCTCTATAAATAGGAGTAGTATTATATTACGTAACACGCTTGTCTGTGATGCATCAATAGAGGATCTCCCGACAATGAGCCAAGGTTGCGCATGACGTTTCGTGATATTGACTTCAATGTCGTGGGTGTTAATGTAATCCCAAGCGCACAGCGCAACATGCAGATGCCTTTGAGTTTTTAATATGATTCACTGCATTTACAGTTACACTGCTGATGTAAAACACATTAACATGTTTTTGCCTGTAGTTATCATAACAAAGTGATGACCGTTCTCGATGGACCTGATTTAAACTAATAAAGAAAATAAACTACCCTAGCGTAGGAGTCAGATGTCGTTTTGACAAAGCGTATCTGACATCTGGCTATGAGAGCAGATGTCGTATACATTTCTACTTTCTCTCTGTCTAAACATCATTTCATTGTCAGTTTTTAAAGACAAATAGCATTATGAATATACACTTGATGTTTGGTAAAGAGAGGTAAGACTATAGTGTTCAATACTGTGGTTTTTAAAATCTATGAAAAATGACATTTATATTTAATTTCTTTTGTTTCTTACACCTAAAAGAGCTGTCATTTAGTACCATAGTAATCATACACATCCATCATATTTTTTTCTTTTGGCTTCTGTTCATTTTTGTCTATTAGTTAGTCACTATTAGACTAAGTGGCTGTGTTTTAAAAGAATAGTTCAACCAGAAAATGAAAACTCATTACAAGTCATTATTTCCCCACTGCGACATGAGCCATGATGGCTGGAAGTGTTTGTGAAAGTGACTTAAAATTTGGTATGTGCACAAATCTATCAAATAGTTTTGAATGTAGAATAAAGTTCACAAGTTGGTCCAACTTATAAAACTTGAAATAATGAAAAAATGAAAATTACGTTATCATTTCTAGATGGTAATCAGTTTACCACACAGTTTACGGTGCCCATTGACTTTCACGGTATGAAAAAAACAAATACTATTGTCAATGCGTACCGTCAACTGTGTGAATACCGTAATTGGTCAAAATATCGTAGAACAACAAGATAAGTAAATGGTGACAGAATTTTTTTTGTGAACTGTCCTTTTAGTTCCTGACTATGATGCTACATTAACATGCAATTTTAAATTCATGAGTGACAAAGGTTGTGTTCACACAGTCATTTCAAAAATAGCACCCACACCACCCTCTCTTATAAACCCCATGCCTCTCGAACCCCATTCCTTCTGACCTTGCCCTCTTATTGCACCCCGTGATCTGCAAAAGGTCAACTCCCCTTCTGTGTCCTTGGCACTGGAGCATTAATGCTCAGACATTGTGACAAAAAGACGCACTTGAATGTCACATGGACAAAGCTGAAAGAAGGAACTCAAAGACATAATTTGTAAGAGCCGTTGCCATGGTGACTTTGACATCACTGCTACCAAATAGGGTTTGAGTTTTCTGGCTGAAATGTATGTTTGTGCTGATGATAGTCTCTTTAAGCAAATAGGAAATAGCCATGTAGAATAAGTGACACTTGAGATGCTCTTAGTCACATTCAGATGTTAACAAACAAGCTCAACAGTAAGAGGGTTTGACTATAGGGTCTTTCAGCTTTACAATAAAAAACATACTTGAAGCTTGAGTTATATGTACCTCTGAGGTACTAATAATGTATGCACTTTTTGGTACCAATATGTACCTCTGAGCTACTTATATGCACTTTTTGATACCGACATGTACCTCTGAGGTACTAATATGCACCCTTAGGTACCAATATGTACCTCTGAGGTACTAATATGTACTCTTTGGTACCAATATGTACTTCTAAGATACTAAAATGCACTCTTTGGTACCAATATGTACCTCTGAGCTACTAATATGCACCCTTAGGTACCAATATGTACCTCTAAGGTACCAATATGTACCTCTGAGCTACTAATATGCCCTCTTTGGTACCAATATGTACCTCTGAGGCACTAATATGTACTCTTTGGCACCAATATGTAGTTCTAAGATACTAAAATGCACTCTTTGGTACCAATATGTACCTCTGAGCTACTAATATGCCCTCTTTGGTACCAATATTTACATCTGAGGTACAAATATGCCATCTTTGGTACCAATATGTACCTCTGAGGCACTAATATGCCCTCTTTGGTACCAATATGTAGTTCTAAGATACTAAAATGCACTCTTTGGTACCAATATGTACCTCTGAGCTACTAATATGCCCTCTTTGGTACCAATATTTACATCTGAGGTACAAATATGCCATCTTTGGTACCAATATGTACCTCTGAGGCACTAATATGCCCTCTTTGGTACCAATATGTAGTTCTAAGATACTAAAATGCATTCTTTGGTACCAATATGTACCTCTGAGGTACTAATATGTACTCTTTGCTACCAATATGTACTTCTAAGATAATAAAATGCACTCTTTGGTACCAATATGTACCTCTGATCTACTAATATGCCCTCTTTGGTACCAATATGTACCTCTGAGGCACTAATATGTACTCTTTGGCACCAATATGTAGTTCTAAGATACTAAAATGCACTCTTTGGTACCAATATGTACCTCTGAGCTACTAATATGCCCTCTTTGGTACCAATATGTACCTCTGAGGCACTAATATGTACTCTTTGGCACCAATATGTAGTTCTAAGATACTAAAATGCACTCTTTGGTACCAATATGTACCTCTGAGCTACTAATATGCCCTCTTTGGTACCAATATGTACCTCTGAGGTACTAATATGTACTCTTTGGCACCAATATGTAGTTCTAAGATACTAAAATGCACTCTTTGGTACCAATATGTACCTCTGAGCTACTAATATGCCCTCTTTGGTACCAATATGTACCTCTGAGCTACAAATATGCCCTCTTTGGTACCAATATGTACCTCTGAGGCACTAATATGTACTCTTTGGTACCAATATGTAGTTCTAATATACTAAAATGCACTCTTTGGTACCAATATGTACCTCTGAGCTACTAATATGCCCTCTTTGGTACCAATATGTACCTCTGAGCTACAAATATGCCCTCTTTGGTACCAATATGTACCTCTGAGGCACTAATATGTACTCTTTGCTTCCAATATGTACTTCTAAGATACTAAAATGCACTCTTTGGTACCAATATGTACCTCTGAGCTACTAATATGCCCTCTTTGGTACCAATATGTACCTCTGAGCTACAAATATGCCCTCTTTGGTACCAATATGTACCTCTGAGGTACTAATATGTACTCTTTGCTTCCAATATGTACTTCTAAGATACTAAAATGCACTCTTTGGTACCAATATGTACCTCTGAGCTACTAATATGCCCTCTTTGGTACCAATATGTACCTCTGAGCTACAAATATGCCCTCTTTGGTACCAATATGTACATCTGAGGCACTAATATGTACTCTTTGCTTCCAATATGTACTTCTAAGATACTAAAATGCACTCTCTGGTACCAATATGTACATCTGAGGTACTAAAATGCACCATTTGGTACCAATATGTACCTCTGAGGTACCACTATGCACCCTTAGGTACCAATATGTACCTCTGAGCTGCAAATATGCCCTCTTTGGTACCAATATGTACATCTAAGGGAAGTAATATGCCCTCTTTGGTACCAATATGTACCTCTGAGCTACTAATATGCACTCATTGGTACCAATATGTACCTCTGCTCTGAGGTACCAATATGCACTATTAGGTACAAGTATGTACCTCTGAGGTACTAATATGCACCCCTTGGTACCAATATGTACATCTGAGGTACCAATATCCACTATTAGGTACACATATGCACTATTAGGTACAAATATGTACCTCTGAGGTACTAATGTAAACTCCTTGGGTACAAAGGTGTACTTTTTCAAAGCATACCGCCCCAGCGACAGCTATTTTGTTCTGACAGTGTAAACGATTTGTTCTCAATGAGTCATTTTTTTTAGATAAGACTGTGGACAGGAGAGAAAAATAATAATATGCAATTGAAAACAGGGATAGTTAGGATAGCAATCAGAGTCTGTGGTATTTTGGGTATTTTGGCAGAAGTTATTGTAAACTGTGAGTTATTCGAAACTATGTATATTACCCATAATTAAATATGAATTAAGGATAAATATGGATTTGCTAACTGTGATTGTGGGTTTTAACTTGATGTCCAGTATAAAATTGTTCCTGTCACTTGGTAGCACAAAGGTTGTGGGTTCGAATCCCAGGCAACACACATCCTGCTAAAATGTTTACTTTGGATAAAGACATCTGCCAAATCTGTTGATAACACTGGTTAAGGTTCAACATTAGCATTTGGGTTTTATTAAAGTTAGGGTAAGGTTGCTTTTCAAAGAATAAGGGTTATTATCCAGGCACAGCTATTCTACTCTATTTCTTTCAATTAGTGTACAAGTAAACACTTTATGTGATTAAATCACAGACCGGTGGGAGTTTTGCTAATGAAGACTTTGTCTTCAACGTCGTCTTCATAAGAAGCATCTTTTGTATTTTCCTTTCGGCATAGACTCAGCTGTGCTGTTTTGCATAGACTGATGCAAATTAGAAGCAGGCAAAAATGCCCTCTGCGTTCTGTGATGTGGCTTCATTTAAAGGCAAGAGCAACCCCTGACATGTGAACCTCGTGACGTGATGTTTAACATGCATTCTTTGTGCCACCGTGCTGATTATGTGGCGTATAGCAGGTGGAGGTCACATGCTTGACAATGACCTTCAAACATGAACAACAGAAAGAGCTGAACTGGGGTGTTGATTTTATCTTTGGGGTCAAAGTGACCGGGTTTTCCCTGAAAGTTAATGTCATATTAACAGCCTATTGATAACATACAGGAGTCTACTTCCAAGATTACAGTCTAAAACAGGACAAATGCTAAAAAGGAACCAAAGAAGATACAAAAGCATGTGTGCATTCTCACACTGGCCAACCTGTAAACATCTATGCCTGACGTCCCCGTTTAGCCATGGAAATGTTTACTTTAAGGTCTCAGTTTTCCAAAACGACAACTTATTCCTGTTTCGTTTGTAGGCCAATGTTAAGCAGATAATGTAAGCCACTGAGAAATGTTTTGGGTGTTAACAGCCTGCAAAACCAAAGGTCACTGCTTTGTGGGAGACAGAGGTATTTGTGCTTTAGATGTGGAATAATGAGAATCTCCAAAAGGGGCCAGAGAGACTCATGACATTTTTCATGTTAATCTGACCCCAGAACAGTGGGGAAATTTGTCAGAATGCCAGGTAGGCTCGTTACGAGTAAATGTCTTGCGACCGGTGTGCTCCCACACAATAAATGTCAGGGTCCTGGTACAGTATATTCCTTCCATGGCTACATCAAAGCTTATATATTTGAGGAGTTCAGATGCAAACCCCTCTAAGTGCGTCTGATGTGTTTTCTTGTAAATTAGCAGGGCTGTGACGATGCATTGCGTTCCCCATTTAAAAAGACCTGTCTGAAATCGATTCTGAATCACAAGGCTCTGATTCTGTGTTTCATGCACAGCTTGTGTGTGTACTTTGGCTTTGTGATCAGTAGGAAGTCCTTATCAATCTAAAATTACTATAAGTTTGAGTCGCTTATAATGTGCAATTTGAAGAACAGCGATATTAATATGCCTCTAGACATTTCCTGGAATAGGCTGTTTCTCAATCCCAAGAACGCAAAGAACGGACTTGCGTTCTCGTGGAGATCGGTCTTGCCAGGCGACCTCGGAAGAACGAACTCAGAAGGTTGCGAGAACACAGAAAGCACTTGTGAGAATTGAGATGTGTGTGATCTTCCTGTTGGTCACCTGACCTCCGCCATTGTTTTGCCACAATGACATCTAGGCTGTAACGCGATTTCAGTGCGCAAGTCTGCACTCGATGCATCCTCGATATCAAGAACACATCCGGGTATTTTCATGCGTCCTCTGCTTGCTTGAGAATTGGAATTGAACTTCGACGGTTAATGATGATGTAGAGCGAGAACATGAGGACGCAAGATCGCTGAAGAACGCATATTGAGAAGCTATGTTTAGGTTCATTAATTTCAAAGGCAATGAAAAGATTGTTAGTCAGTAATTGAAATGGCATACTTTCATAAAAATTCACTTTAATCATTTCAGAGTTATTTAAGAAATTTGTCAATGCAAGCTTCCGTGAATAGGCTGTTTCTCAATTCCAAGAACGCAAAGAACGGACTTGCGTTCTCGTGAAGATCGGTCTTGCCAGGCGACCTCAGAAGAACGAACTCAGAAGGTTGCGAGAACACAGAATGCACTTGTGAGAATTGAGATGTATGCGATCTTCCTGTTGGTCACCTGTCTTCCGCCATTGTTTTGCCACAATGACTTCTGGGGCGTAACGATTTAGTCAGTAATTGAAATGGCATACTTTCAGAAAAATTCACTTTAATCATTTCAGAGGTATTTAAGAAATTTGTCAATGCAATCTTCACTTTTAAGAAATATCCAATTCATTGGACAAGACATACAGTGGTGCAAAACTCTGCCAACAAACTGGTATTTTTGTAATGACCTGGGGCCTCATGTATAAAACTGTGCGTAGGATTCTTACTAAAACCTTTGCATGGGAACTGGCGTACGCACATTTCCAGCCCTGTTTTGTGCGTACGCATGCTTTATACATGAGGCCCCTGGGATTTAAAGCGACCATATAAAATGTGCCGAGCGCATTCGGTTAATATCATCATCTTATTTTTGACAGAGGTAGTGTTTAGCTTTTGCTTCGTCGTGTTAAATGAAAGCAGAAATAAATATTAGCAAATTAGTGATTGTGTGGTAGCTAGCATGATGAAACTAATCAGTCCTTCCAGAAAAACTGAAAGTTTTTTGTGATTGTTGTGGACAAACATCCTTGATCTTGTGGCACGTTTTCTTAAAAAATGCGATGGAATATGAGGGATATTTATGCAATTTTATGCTATGAAATTGCGGGAACTTGCCAAAATTGCAGGAACATTGCGTAATTACGTCATTTCCATGACAACAGGGGACATGGCTGCGAATGTGTGAAGTAAATGCAACATTTTTCAACTTTCTGCTACGATATAAATGACTTTTTGCTACGAAAATGCTGGGATTATAAAATCTAGGGGTGGGGCGATCCACTTTTTCCATTACTGATCCAATTCTAGTATTTTTCTTGATCCATTTAGAATTGTGTGCATGTGTGTGTACACACACAAATATATATACACACATATACACAAAAAAATCAGAAGAATATCATGTCAAATGTTTAAAAAAAACTCATTTAAAATGAGATACAAGTTAAAAGAATGTGTTTTTAAATATTTATTAATAATGCCAGTTTTTGAGTGGACATACGACTAAGGAAATAAATAGTTTAAGTAAATTTTTATTTAATTACGCAAACTGTCACAACATGAAAGACTTCAGTGTGATGCACATCCTGGGAGAAGAATGATGCAATTGAATCATCCTGTCCTTTTTGCACTTCCGTGGCGCAGGATAATGTGCTTAAAGCATCTTTTCATAAGCTTGTGCTAGGCACGTAGTGTATTGCATTCATCCAGCGGTTTACTGAGACTTTTTAATCAGATGATTAAAATACGGATATTGTGTGTGTTTGTGTGTATGACATGTTTTATTCACCACTACTCCAGTGTATTAACTCCACGAGCACCAGACCATTTGGTTTTTGTGACCTTAAATATCTTCATATGCAATTGTTTTTCGCATAAAGCTGTTGAATATATTAGGTAGACTTTGAATATAGTGTATAAAAATGTTTATGGTGCTTTTATAATAGTCTGACTTTTCTATAGCATAACAGTAACAACCACGAGTAACGCACAGTATCAGATTTGGATCGGCCCCGTTATTCCAATATTAAATCAAAAAAGGTCCGGATTGACTCGATATCTGATCCAAAGTATTGGATCGGCCCACCCCTAATAAAATCATGCAAGCCCCGCATATTTTGCAAGCCGAAATCTGCAATTTATGCGGCGAAAGTGCAGCGTATTTTAAAAATGCGGCACCTGCATAAATATGCGGACTTTGGCTGATTATGCATTAAATCATGCAATCGCCTAATCACGTTTTTCTGGAGGGACTGACTAATGATACTTTTCGTACACTATAAAGTGCAAAACAATTCAGTTTAAAAACATGCCACATCCTCAATCTTTATAACATAAGGCCCCGGGACCACTATTGCGAAGCTTTGCCATTCTGAAATGACACACGTTATGCGTCATAACGTTTGTGAGGGGAATCTAGGTAACAACAAAGTGCAAATCTGAAATATAAAAATTGGACAAGACTGTCGAAGTAAACACACTTTGAACTCCTCTCTCAGATATTTCACACAGCTTACTGCCTTTTTATGATGCCAAGAACTAGCAGGCCAACGATTCATCTCAAGCCAAACACACACAGATTGACTCCAGCTACAGACGATGTAGCAGGAATAGAGAGATGCATTTTAAAGAGTTAGAAATGTGAAACTTTAGGCAAAACTGGATAATTATTCTGCCATACCGAGGAGCTCTCGTTTCAATCTTGATGCAAAGTAAAGATGCCCCTTACATACAGTATGTGACATCAAGACTCATAGTGTAATTTAGGAGCATCAAAGTTTGATTTAATTTATTGATTTCAATCTTTGACATGATCTTAGTCCGTATTAAAGATATCAAGGTTATATTTTCACCTAATGTTCTTAATATACCGTATGTAGGATGATTTTATGTAGAAAACAGTAAATTGCTATTGAACTACAATTTCAGCTTTTCATTTATCCAGTTTATGTATTTGTAATATCAATTTTTTTTCCATTTTATTTTCAAAGTTCCTTTGCTTTCACTTGTGCAGACCACGCCAGCTGTACTGCATGTTATTATCAAGCAAAAATAAGACATGCCATTTGCTAAGAGGTTTTTAATTCACTCAAATTGTGACGCTAACAATATAGTTTGTAATAAAATACCCTATTAAATTGGATAAATTAAAAGCAGTTTCACAAATGGACTTTAAACTCAAAATATAGTATATGTTATATTAGATAGTATATTAGTATATTATCTGTCTTTTGTGTCCAAGACTGATTTGATACATGTGTGTGGATGGAATGCAAAAACTATGCTTGTGTCTGCTTTCTCTCCAAGCCAGCACAGCAGGTTGAGAAAACCTCAAGCCATATGACCGGGCTGGGCCTACAGTATGCTCTCGTCTAATCTGTAGTCAGCTGTCTCCTCTTGATCTCACACCGTTGTTAGTTTTTCCCCTCTTCATGCTCTCAATTTCAAGTCTTTTCTTAAATCGAGAAGCTCTTTTGACACCTCTGAGTTTATTTTCAAGTGGACTGATGTCTCAGCACATATTATTTCCTACTTCTCTTATAACATTGGCAAAGGTTCTTTGATCTATAGAGGTCATTTCCAGATCTTTCATTTCTCTCTCAACTTCAAATAACTCTGGGCCTCAGGGCAATTGCCGCTGCTGTAAAACCATGGGCTGGATTAAAAGATGCAGACGCGTCGTCAGGGACACACTTCTGTTGTACTGTATCTCCTGCTTTAAAGAGGCCATGGCATGAAAATTTGACTTTTTCCATGTTTAAGCAACACTTAAGAGTTTATTTTTTACATTAAAATAACGTTTCCAAAAAAGTTTCAGTCGTTCATCCACTCGAAACAGGGTGAACGGCACTTTCACATTCGCTTTGCAGCCCTCTATCGGCCAAAACCGCACTAAAGAAGTTTCCAACTGTCGGGTCGCGGTCCTGTAGTTCGAGTGAAACTACAAAAACTTGCTTCACGGCAGACCTACAATCCAATCAGAGCCAGCTTTGCTGCATAGGCTAAATTACTTACGGACAATTTTATGGACAATTCCACTTCCAACCTGTAGGGGGAGCAAAGAGCAAAAATCTTTAGTGCTAAAATTGGGGTTCCAGTGCTTCTATCAACCTAGAATATGTGAAAAAGATCAACCCGGTAATTTAGTTTTGGTAAACTATTCTCTGCAAGCACGTGAAAATGAAAATTATAATAACACCGCCCCTTAATCTGCACAATCCAGCCACGACACAGCCATTTAATGCAGAGAGAAAGAGAGAGATAGAAAATAATTGACAGCACAATTGAGTTTGAATTGCATCAAACCACCATCATTGTGATCGGTGTTTGGATTTTATCAGCTCATTTGCATTTTAAAGGACACAAAACGGCACATTTTTTGCGCATACCTACAAAGTGTCAAATTTAACATGTTTTAATAAATTATCTTTGTGGTATTTTGAGCTAAAACTTCACATACTCTGGGGACACCAAAGATTTATTTTACATGTTAAAAAATTATGTAAATAAATTTTGACATGGCCCCTTTAAGCAGAATCTGAAAAATGAATTATGATGCTTTTCTACACTTTAGAAATTCCTTGTTGCACTTAAATGTTAGAAGTTGCTATAAATTATAAAAATGAAATTGTTATAACTTAAGCCCATTCAACTGTCTTTTTATTTATTTATAGCAACTCCTCACCTGTGAAAAAAGTTTAAATGACTTTTATATTCAACAAGAAACTTTTTACAATGTGGAATAAAGGTTTTTAATGTACATTCAAATTGTAATTTAGTTTACTGTAAGCATGTAAAACACCTATACAGCTCAATTGGAAGAGCATTGCATTAGCAATTCAAAGAAAACAGAACAATTGATAAAAAAATGTAATGCACTGTTTGGATAAAGGCATCGGCTAAATGCATAAATGTAAAACACAATTGCATTGCTGCATTGTGACGGGAATATAAAGTGAATGTATTTACTTTCGAAAGCACTGGGCGTTTTTGCCTGATTGTGAAAGAGAACTACTTGACCCAAAAATGTAATTTCCTCACCCTCACGTCATTCCAAAGCCATATGACATTTTTCTCTTATGAACAATTAAAACTAAAGGATAATGTTTATGCTCTTATATTTCACACAATGACAAAATACAGTAACCACAAGCTGTCAAGGTATAAAGCACCATACGGGTATCATATATATATGGGATATATAGTAAAAGTTCTCTGATACCCTATACAGTAGCTTTGTATAATTAACTAACTAAAACGAAGTCATACTTTATGTGCAATGTAGCAAAGTGCCAGTATGTAGTTTTTCTACGATATTTTTTAATTGTTGTTTACATTTACTATACAGAAAAGGAGCAGTGCTCCTCATTGGGCTTCACAGATGAGTGAGTAACTAATTTTTTCCCAAGCGTTTTTATTTATGGCTGAACTAACCCTTTAAGGTCACAGTGTTACTCACTGGAGGTTACTCATTCATCCTAAATTAGGTAAGTTGTACTAAATACTATAGGCAAGTTCTTGGTAAAGCTGACATGTCTCAACATGTCACACCCTCAACATGTGCTGTTTATTATCTAGTTGGAGATTTTGTGTAGTATGTGTATGCTTGTTTATTGCATGTTATTATGAATCTTTCAACTCAAGGTCAAATGACCAGTCAAAGTTAAATTGTCAAAGCTGAGCTAAAATGTCATCCGAGCCTTCAGTCTGATTAAACTGTAACTAATGTTGAAATTGATTTGCTCTTGTTGGGACATCTATTAGTATTGGAACAAGATAAATATTGTAGCATTCATCTTTTTCACGAAAAACTATGAAACTAGTATTACATTTACAACACCTTGAACACTTTTGCCCTATTGGCTTGTTTACTGGGAGATTGGTGAAATTAGCTTAAAGGGACATTCCACTTTTTTTTTTTAAATATGCTCATTTTCCAGCTCCACTAGAGTTAAACATTTGATTTTTACCGTTTTGAAATCCATTCAGCTGATCTCCGGGTCTGGCGCTAGCACTTTTAGCATAGCTTAGCATAGGGTGGCCATTCGTGCCAGTTCCGCCGGACACGTCCCGAACATGTTTTCCGGTTCGTTCTCCGGAAGTCGCGTTGGTCGACCGCATATGTCATCAAGGTTTAATATTTCGGGTTTAATTTCAGAAAAGCAACCGTTACATTTCGAGGTAAGAATGAAGCTACAATGATTGTATCTTAAAATAAATAAATCTTAATTTTCTAATGTATTTTAACTGAAATGTGAGAACCTCGATGGCGTATGCGGTCGAGCGGCGCGGCTTCCGGAGAACGAACCCGAAAACATGTTGAAAACATGTGACGTGTCCGGCGGAACTGGCACGAATGGCCACCCTAGCTTAGCATAATTCATTGAATCTGATTAGACCATTAGCATTGCGCTAAAAATAACCAAAGAGTTTCAATATTTTTTCTATTTGAAACTTGAATCTTCTGTAGTTACATCGTGTACTAGGAAAGATGGAAAATTAAAAGTAGCGATACTCTCATTTTGGCGTAATAATCAAGGACTTTCCGTCGGTGTTTGACACTTTAAAGTGATAGTTTACCCAAAAATGAAAATTATCTCATCTCATGTTGTTACAAACCTAAATACATTTATTTGTTCTGATAAACACGAATGAAGATACTTTGAGAAATATTTGTAACTAAAACAACTAGAGGCCCTGTTGACTTCCATAGTATTATTTTCTCCTACTATGGAAGCCAATAGGGCCTCTCATCGGTTTGGTTACAAACATTACTCAAAATATCTTCCATTGTGTTCATCATAACAAAGACATTTATACAGGTTTGTGACAAACTGAGAGTGAGTAATTGATGACAGAATTTTCATTTTTGGATTACCTATCCCTTTAACTAGCCTACACATGACGCAGATATAGTTTGCACTGGTAGGTGGTTTAATAAATAACAATTCTTCTGCAGTGTTATTTAGTTGTATGTAATGATCTACTTTCCGTGATGATAATATACATTTTTGAAATGTCATAACACAAATCGTCTGACGTGAAGGCAAATGGATATTTTCTCGCTGCAGGATCTTTCATATCATTTATCGTTTGCTTGAATTCACAGGTTGACAGCCTGTGTAATTTAGCTTCTATCCAATGTCTCTGGATCAGTAAGTCAGAATTGTTACTGCGGCTCAAAGCCTATTTAAAGAGAAGATAAGGTCAGTGTAACAGGTCAGTGTCAGCTTTGTAATCCTTAGGAACAGTAAAGACAAAACACAGTTCGACAAATAAAAGCAATCAAATGTATTTTACGTTACATAGCGGTAGTCGTAAAGGCACATCAGTTTTTCTAAGAGATACAATCGATTGTTTTCCCTTTAAGCTCTGCATAGCGATTAGACTTCTGACACCTTCCTCCTACGTCTTTGTAGCGTCCCTGTTTTTTTGCCACCCCCTCGCTGCAGCTGACATCAAAGAACATCTGTTTGTTGTGCAAACCCGCCTCTGAGCTCCATGTTAAGTAATAGCAATCAGCAATGTCAGAAAATCTGAGATCAGTAGCCGAGGAACTAAGGGAGAGAGCGCATGAAGGTTGCACAGGCAGACTCTGCATGCAATCAGGGAACAGATTCGGGATTCGCTTTTCCCAGGAAATCAGGCGGCTTTCACTTTATCTGCACTGGGGCAGAAAAATCACAGGCCATTAGGCATAAAAACACATGAGCCTTGTCCCTACACGCCACATCAGATGAGCACCCTGTTAAATGATTTATTGCATTTAAAGGTCCATCTAAAAGACAGAAACTGTGACATAAAGCTAAATATCATTTAATACAGACTACCTTTGTGTTCTACCTCCTACATTCTGGAGCGCATTTATAACTTGATGGAAATTTTTCAGTATATACTATATATAACATATACACGTAAGACACCAGCATACGATGTACAATACAGTACTTTATATAAAGTCAAGGGAAGCCCTTTAAGAACAGACTATGCCAGAGAATGTAATGGGTGTTACTGGATTAGCTGTAAGACGATATACCAGTCTAAATTTGCCTACATGCAATATTGTTGGTTACAAGATAACACATGTTCTTTTATATTACTTTCAAGTGTTGTTGTAATATACATTTACATATACATTTTGAAACACAGTTAAATATGTCTGTATGAACATAAGCGCTAAAACTGACAATACAAGCCGTAAAATCAAAGGTTTTCATTTGCGAAGTAATTTACATATCGTTTGAAGTCTTAAGCCTTTTGCTATAGTCAGAGGAAGTTTTTAACACCGACGTATAATAAAACAGTGACAAGCACATGCGAATCTTGATCTCTGTGGCCTTTCATACTACAGGCAAACACGTGACTCGTTTAGATTGTTTGCTGTATAAATAATAGGGAGTGAACTGTCAGAGCCGTGTCTATCTGAGTCATACGCCAGGTCCAGTCATGTCCTAACATATACCCTTCATTAAGACTGGTTGCCTGGTAATACTGTGGTGTGTGAAATATTAATTACACTATAATATAGCCTATGGCAGGGGTTTTCAAACATGTCACTAGGTCGTTGTGGTGAATGTTAAAACTATTTAAATCTATGCAATATCTATGCAAAAACTATTTAGTCCAGTTAATGGCTAGCAGTGACAGTGGGTTTTGATATCTTACAATAATGTATTTGGTGTTGCAGATAAACTTTTCATATTTCATTTTTCATATTCATGATACTACTGTTTAGTAAAGAGATCGATTTGGATTTACTCATATGTCCACTTAAAAATAAATTTAAGGGGTCTTGAGATCGATTATACCCGTTTTGGTTGGTCCTGGAATTAAATGTTTGGAAAACAGTATCAAAAAAATGACTGTAAATACTCAGAATGAAAAAAATACAACAGCGTGATATTTATATAAGTGTATAAGCTATTGCCCGATTATGAAATGGAATAACAGTGTCCCTTTAAATCCACATTTCGACTGTATTATGACGTAAATGACGACATCAGCACCTTAGATACGGATACGCCATTCAGGGGGTGCTCCCGTGGTTCCCAGCCAATCAGGAGAGAGAGAGACTTAATTCTCTTTCTGCTAGTGACAACTGACAAAAAAAAATCATTATACCCTTATAACCGCTTGGGCTTTGCATTGTAGTTTGTCCTGTTCTGTTTCACGTATGACATTGAGGATCTGTGTATCCTTAAATCTACAAAAAATATTGTGAACTAGCATTATTTTTTTAATGAACTAAAAACACCTTTCTGGTGGGGTTCTTCAGCAACACAACAATAACAACAAAACACATTACGTTGAATAAACAATGCTTGCTTTTTTCGAGAGAGACTGCAATTCTTTTAAAGCGTATGAAATGCTGATAAACAGATTAACTGGTGTTGTGTCAGAATAGGTATGCTCATGTGCCTTGTCAGCTCGCTACATAGACTTTATATTTATTCAGCTATTTGATACACTTAGGGGCATAAATGTCACTTTAACAGTTATGTTTGCGAAATATGAACATGGAAATGATATACGATACCTCCATGAATAGCCAATCTTTATGTGGTACTAGGTAACGCCTGACGTCAAAGACTCTTTATGACGGACCAAACGTATGTGTATTAAATCTGCCCGTCTTTGTTTGATGGAAAAAGAGACCAATGGGCTTGTAGAACGCAAGCGGGAGGGCCCGCCTCATGCTTACTCTCGACCAATCACACACGAGGATTTGACGTTCGTATTGTTGTGACCTTTGGAACCGCATCACCGCCCACCGCGTGCCCGTGGCGGAGGAAAACTATAAATAGAGGCGGATGACAGCAGTAGGGGACGAAATTGTAAAACACCCAGATAGTGGGGGTGGATGAGCTTATTGGGAAGGTGAAACTGCACATACCGTAGAGAACTGGAAGCTAAAAAGAAGAAAAAACACATTTCAAACTGGAATACCCTTTATGTTAACTTAACTCGATGTGAAGAAAGTATTTATATCTGACATTTTCTATTTGCACTACTGCAACTACTGAAATCTTTATTTTGTACAACGCACGTAAGTGTCTCTTTATATTATTTGATGCATCAATGTTTTTGTTTTCTGCTACTTGTCACCCAAGTGTTGGTCGTTGTAAAATGCGAGAAGTTATGTGTTTTAGTTTAGTGAAAACGTAAGGGAATTTAAATGACGCTTGCTGCGTCAGTCGTGGGCTTAAGATCTGTGAGGGTTTGCCAACTATGACCAAACTCAAAGGGGTTTCTTTACCTCTATATGTTATACCTTTATAACATACTTACACAAATGCAAATGATCAGCTGCCACCGAATGGTTTATACACTCGGTTTGCCAGCAGAGCCTGTAGTTTGCATTGCATACATATTCGGTTTCACCCACTGTGTATTTTTTCAGATATACAAGGATATAATGTTCATATACGGGTGTCACTGCTATATACTGTTTTTTTTTTGTAATACTGTAGACTGTTTTTGTACATTTTGTTCTCGCGTTCGTTTTTGGTCTGTCCTGTGTACTGGGTGTGAGCGACGATACGATCTCTGACGCTCGGTTTAAACCTACACACGAAACTCGTTTTGCATTTTAAACATTGGTGCTTAACGCGAAACAGAAACCTTTAATATGTACAAGTTGAGATAAATGTGCGTTTATGTATTTATTCTTTTCTTCGACGAACGTATCTCTGCGCGTGCGCTTGTTGGCTGCTTTATCCGCGTGACACCCAAAGGCAGTTTAATTATTAAAGCTGCGCGTTTAATTTCTTTATCCCACCGTGTATTTTACCAAAAATGGTTAGGGGGCTAACGATCTAGTTTGATGGTGACGCCTGAAGTGGGTTGGTTACAGTTGAACAGGGTCTAGTCAGGGCAAGTTAGTTATTACGTAACACCGTGAGCTATGTGAGCCCCGTACGTGCATCTTTCCTATGTTGGCAAACTGCAATAATTGAACTAACATTCGACATACGTTTAACAGTCAATGTATGTATATGTTAAATAGTTTATTGTTAAATGTTTTGCATTTAAAATGAGTGGAAAATTCAACCAACATGTATCGTGCTTCATAATTTACATATGAAAATGATGAGCCAGCGTTGTTTATGGTACTTATGTTATGGATTTTTGGTTGTCTCTAGGAACTGGATCGGTCGTTTGTGGACTGAGACGTTCCCTCTGCAACCAGCACTTTGTTTTTCAAGCGTTCCCCCAGTTTTCTGTTTATTTGCCTGGCCCCAGCCGAGCCTTGCCCTCTGGTGGCTTACGATACAATACGAGAATACAAACACCCAACTGTTAGACTCCAGGACGGTGCAGCAGCTATGCAGCTCGAAATCCAAGTAGCTCTCAACTTCATCATTTCGTACCTGTACAATAAGCTGCCCAGACGGCGCGTTAACATTTTCGGCGAGGAGCTTGAGCGGCAGCTGAAACAGAAATACGAGGGACATTGGTACCCAGACAAGCCATACAAAGGATCTGGATTCAGGTGTATACACGTCGGTGAGAAAGTGGACCCAGTTGTCGAGCAAGCAGCCAAAGAAAGCGGGTTGTGCATTGAGGATGTCCGCAACAACCTGCCTCAGGACCTCAGCGTGTGGATCGATCCTTTCGAGGTATCTTATCAGATTGGGGAGAAGGGACCTGTGAAGGTGCTCTACGTGGACGACAGTAATGACAACGGGCTGGAGTTGGACAAGGAGATCAAGAACAGCTTTAACCCAGAGGCCCAGGTCTTCATGCCGATTAGCGAACCCGTAGGCATGTCCCCGACCTCCAGCTCGCCGTCCCCTCCGTTCGGCCAGTCTGCGGCGGTCAGCCCCACCTTCATCCGTCGTTCCACGCAACCTTTGACCTTCACCACTGCCACCTTCGCTGCCACCAAGTTCGGCTCCACTAAAATGAAAACCAACGGGCGGAGCGCCGGCGGCAAGGTGGCCCGGAGCTCCCCCACCAACCTGGGGTTGAATGTAAACAACCTTCTGAAGCAGAAAGCCATGTCCACGTCAATGCATTCTCTATACGGCGTCGGCCTGGGTGGTCAACAGCAGAAGCCCTCTGCCCTTTCTCCGAACGCCAAGGAGTTTGTGTTCCCCAGCCTCCAGGGGCAGGGCAGTCCAAGTGCAATGTTTCCTGGGGAGACCTCCCTTAATCTCAGCCCTCTGCCGTACAATAATGCCTTTGATGTGTTTGCAGCCTATGGGGGCCTTAATGAGAAATCCCTCATGGACAGTCTAAACATAAACATTCAGTATTCTAACCAGCAATTCCAGCCAGTGATGGCCAACTAGAACACAAGAATACTACTGCGACCGGAGGCACGTGACGGGATGATGTGGTGCACGTGTTCACATTTCAAATATACAAAAAAGCTTAAAAAAAATGAAAATGGAAAAACAACACTTCAACTGTAAAGTCCCAGTGAATATGTCAAAAGATCATGAGCCCAAGGGACGAAGGTGAACCGCTACGTTCCCTTGAGTATTTTGTCATTCTTTTTTATGATTAAGCTTGTGCTACAATCAAGCTTAGATACCTAAACTCATATTGTTTTAAGTTGTTTTCTTTTGTCAACCAAGCACAAAGTTATTTTTACTGACTGTTTTAAGATATCTTTATGAAGAAGAAAACTACGAATCAAGGTCTCTAATAGTATTCAAGATAAAGCTACACAGCCAATTTTCCAAGGGTTGGCCTGAATGCTGAATGAGGGATTTCTTGGTCTTTTTTCTAACTGTGTAATTAATTTAGTAGAGAGTTTGTAAAATATCAGAGTATATATTGTTTCTACGACATATTGCATTTATATCTTTTTACTACTCTAGTGATCTGTGATGGCTGCGACAGCTTTTGTTATATTTTTTTTTATTGAAATTGTAAAATAAATCCATCTTTAAAGACATCAGCTATTCTAAAGATTGTGTACGGAATATTCCATTGTGTTGGGATTTAAATATATTTGCTTTTTTTGGGAAAAAATGAAACACAAGAGTTGTATTTTCTGTTAAGAGTTCAAAGATTTTTGCTATACTATGGACAAAATGTAATCGTATATTAATTTTGTACCAACATTGTGCAATACTTGACAAAAACAAATAGTATAACAAAGTATTTGGAGTCAGTGTCTTACATGTAAAGAGGGACTGATAGTTTATTAAGTTTGTATTAAAATGCTTGAAATTATA
Organism: Misgurnus anguillicaudatus; assembly: GCF_027580225.2. Lineage (NCBI taxonomy): Eukaryota > Metazoa > Chordata > Actinopteri > Cypriniformes > Cobitidae > Misgurnus > Misgurnus anguillicaudatus. The sequence goes on from NC_073355.2 coordinate 36,990,619, forward strand.
CTCTTGCCTAAATCGTTTTATTCAAATCACGCACTTTTCAGATATTTTATGCCGTTTCAGTTAGAATGGCATCCTATTGCATTGCATTGATACAACCTTATTAAAAAACATTACCCAAGAGTTCATAGTTAAAAATTAATCATCTAAAACGTCTTCTCTACGTTTTATGTCTGCTAAAAATGTTTTCCCCGTTCTCGCAAGAATTATTGTCTAGAAATGGCTTTCCATAAATATAGCAAGGACTTTTTACATTTATTCATTTGACAAATGCTTTCATTTAAAGTGGCATTTTATTGGTATACATTTTAATTTATCATGTGGAATTGATAACATCTCATCATGGTCTTTATTTTGCCAGAATAAATTAGCTTAATTTATTTCAAAGGAAAAACATTTAGGGGATATTCTGCATAAAGATTCACCTCCATTTGCAGCAGCAGTAATTTTACATCTTTAAGATCTTCTGTGATCTTGTAATGTGATCACAATGCATATTTTGAGACTTTATGCCTCATCTAAAATGAATGAATTTCAAATATCAAACCAAGCAGCACATGAAATGGTTTCTGGTCTCATGTTAGTGAATATGTATAAAATAATTTCCCTTCAAGTTGTCACAGTTGCACATTCTTTATATTAACTATCCAGTCAACGTTTCTTGTTTTGGATTTATCTTTCGTTAAAATAGATGATCAGATATTGACATTTATTTTTAAGTGTGGCTTAAATAATCCATTGTCATTTTTCCTATCCGATCCATCCTGAATGATGAGGTTGTCAAGTATCTTATGTGAAGGATGGACCGAGTTTAGCAGCATCATCGTTGTTGTTGCAAAGCCAGAAACAGGTGCCGCTGGACTCTTAACCGCTGTTAGATAAATGTCAGCTAGCTTGCGAAACACTTAACAGCTCCCTGATTCCAGTAAGCAACATGGATCTATATTTAGTCCTCTAATTAAGTAAGTTGATTGTGCAAAGTGAATTCACAGATGAGTTAAGCCACAACCTCACTTTCTCTCATACGTTTTGTCTCCCTCCATGTATAACGGCTGTATCTAATAGAGCGAGTTTCCTGCGCCTTACGGCTAAATGAACTAAGATGGCACTGATAATGAACAACAGGGAAAGCAGGACACAACACAGAATGTGGTATTGTACTTTTATTCATTTGTCTGTGAATGTTGTTTTCACAGGATGAAAATCTAGCAATTGTTTTGTTATTGGATTTTTTTACTTAAATGCCTTTTACTGTATATTCAAAGAAACACTTTTTGCAGCAATGCCACAGAATTATCATTTTTTCTTCCCCCCCAAAAAAACATTTAATATTCTGTTAAAACCTTTGTGTGTTTGTAAACCTTTATAAGAATTTAGCTTAAAGTTCATAGGTTTGTTTCGCAGGGAACATACATAATGATAATGTATATATAGAGTTTGAATGCACTTTATGTCGCTTTGGGCAAATGCATAATGCATGTGCATTGACCCTTATGAATTTACACCAAAGATGAACTCGTAGAGCAGCTCAGTTCCCAGACTTGCTCTGTCTTTGTGTACATGGAGGTCAAGAAATAAAGTCCTCAGTCAGGACATTTTCATCTGTCTCTGTCCTGGCCTTGTGTAGGTGTAAATCCTGACAGCTTTTTCGCTGAAGCTTTGAACTTTGCCAGCTTAATGAGTCAGAGAATGAGTTGCGGTGTAGTGAGACAGGTGGAGGCTTCGGGGTGTTTATCAGAGAGAGCTTGAGGAACATCATAACAACAGATTGGGAGCACCTCAACCTCTGTCCTTGTAGGAGGAGGGATGACATGTTGTGGGTGATGAAACCGCGGGGGATGATGAGATGAGTGCTTAGTCACTGATGGAGTTCACATAGACTTTATGAAATAAATGTAGCCAAAAACGTCCGATTTCCCCTTTGAACGATAGGTCAGAAGTTAGGCATACATCCTATTTGTCATTCATGATGTTTTTAGTGTAGACCAATAAAAGTCACACTGCAACTTCTTCCAACATCTGCCTGTTTAGATGGGAAATAATTAGAGATGCATCGATGTATCGGCCAATAATCAGTATCGGTTGACAAAAGCAATTTTTTACACTCGGCTATTGGCCAATAGTTTAATAACAGCCAATAGTCACGGCCGATATATCCTGTCAATCAAAAGAGAATATGAAAATGTAATGAATTTGAAATTTCTGTTTATAGACGGTTTCAGCAGTAACAACAAAAACAAGCGGCTTTCGTGGTTAACACGTATCTTCCGGTAAACTCAGCTAAAAATAAATAACAACTAATTACTTTAAACGTAGTTTATTAATATAACAAGCAAAATAATCAACATGTAGATTACCTAAGAAACCAAAACATTTGATATTTTTGACGAGGTATTTGTTCAATAGTTCAGTTTAGCAACTAGTCAGACCATTAAAAAACTGAAACCGGAAGTAAAATTCGGACCAGATGCATACTAGGTGTACGTCCAATGAAACCGTCTATAGAAAATGTAAACAAACATCATACGCTGTAAAAAAATCTTCAGAAATTGCAGCTGGGTTGCCGGTAACTTGCCATGGATTTAAGTGTACGTTTTTTTGCTGGCAACATTTTGTTCAGGGTTAAATGAACATTGAACGTTTGCAGGTCTTTGTCTTTACAGAGTAAAACTAAAAGGACAGCATCAAGCAAAACATTCTGGGAAACAAAATCTGAAGCAAAAAACAGAAAAAGGTTGACGATGATTTCTGGTTCCCAGAGTGCTTTGCATGAGGCTGTTATTGTATAGTTTTATTGTGTAAAGATAAAGACTTGTTAATAATTAAAATTTATTTAACTTTGAACAAACTCTTGCCAGTCAATAACATAAATTTAAATCTACGGTAAATTACCGGCAAACCAGCTGCAATAACATTGTAATTTCTACGATTTTTTTTACAGTGTAGTTTATTGTTCAAAATTAGTGGTCATTATATGAATAAATAACATGCAGAAAGTGTTATCTTCAAAATGTATTTAATGCAAGTTAATTTAACCACCAAATTATCGGCATCTGTATCGTCAGATATCAGTCTGAATATTCTGCTATCTGTATCAGTAGATTTTTTTAAATATCGGTGCATCTCTATAAACTGTGCCTGTTTCTCAATTATGCGTTCTTCAGCGAGCTTGCGTCCTTGTGTCCTCGCTCTACGTCATCATTAACTGCGAAGTTCAATTCCGATTGCACACATCTCAATTCTCACAGGGGCGTTCTGTGTTCTCGCGACCTTCTGAGTTCGTTCTTCCAAGGTCGCCTGGCAAGACCGATCTCCACGAACGCAAGTCCGTTTTTTGCATTCTTGGAATTGAAAACATCCGATGTGTGACCGTCATGAGAAAATTAATTTAGTTTTATGAAATCGGTTTTACAACAATAATAGACTAACGTATATATTGCGTATATATATATAATAATGTGTATGTCCAAAAGTAATTAGTATAGACCCCTTCAAGGTTTTTAAACATTGAATGACTATCGGGTGCGCGCGCAGCATGGGGTCAAACTGTTCATACCATCCAGGCTTTATAATTGAATATAACAGGGCTGAAAAATGATGACTTACCTGAAATGAAGTGAGCACTACAAACACAAGCCTCTTTGATATTTGCATTGTTCCAGTCTGCACGTTAATTGCTTGCAGCCGCAGATGTTGTATATTTTGTTTTTGAGATTCTGCATGGATCGCGAAAACCTAACGGAAGACCTGGTTCGATTTTCACAGCCCACGACGTAAGTAGGCATTTTTGACGATACCGAATAATACGCATGACATGCGCAGTGGGAACCGCCTGTGACGTGAACCGTGAAGGGGTCTATTGATTGTTTTACCAACATCACACCAAGCAATAGCTGTCATTTCACTGTCTATCTTAAAAATAGACCTCATATAGTCAGACTATGAGTAACACGCTTCTAACCAAAATAAATGTAGTTACATGTCATTTTACCAAAATAACTTGTGAGTTGTATGATATGCCGTAATTTAAGCAAAGTCAACAGTAATTACAAGATTTTTATTTATTTTGGGCTATGGTTAGATAGATGTCTGTTGAATTGTCACTGACAGCCCAAATATTGCCTTGTTAGCCTAAACATCTGGGCAGTGTGGACACCAATTAGACATCTAGACATAGACACAAAATTGCTTGCTTGGCTAAGTCACAAAGTTCTGTATATCTCAATATATTGCCACTATGTGTCTCAAACAAAACTTGAAGTATTCTTTAAAGATAAAATGCCACTAACATGGTTAACTTACACAAATCTCTAGCAATACATTCTACCTCGCACTAGAGCTTGCCAAATCAAGAAAGTGCTTTCCAGATTTGTGAAGTTTTAGACAGTTAGTGTCCAGAGTTTAGACAGCTTGTGGGTGTGCATGATGCTAGGACTGTCTATTTCTATATCAACTTGAGCTCAAAACAAATATAAACTCTTGAGAATAAAACCTTTAAAGGGACATTCCACTTTTTTGAAAATATGCTAATTTCCAGCTTCCCTAGAGTGAAACATTTGATTCTTACCGTTTTGAATTCCATTCAGCTTATCTCCGGGTCTGGCGCTAGCACTTTTAGCATAGCTTAGCAGATCTTAGCAGAATCCATTGAATCTGATTAGACCATTAGCATCAGCTAAAAAATAACCAAAGAGTTTTGACATTTTTCCTATTTAAATCTTGACTCTTCTGTAGATACATTGTGTAATAAGACCGACAGAAATGGCTAGGAACTATACTCTCATTCTGGCGTAATAATCAAGGACTTTGCGGATGTAACGTGGCTGCAGCAGGCGTAGTGATATTACGTACTGCCCGAAAATAGTCCCCTTGGTTACTTTCAATGGCAGAAAATCACAACTGTGTCCTTTTAAAATGCTATCCATTTAAAAATATTAACCATTTCTAATTTCTTATAACAGTACATTAGGAATCCATGAACGTTCAATTTCGTTTTGACAAAAGAGGTGCATCACAAACAACACAGGTTTCATATTAGTTATTGGGGTGGTTTCCGGAACAGGCCTTAACACTAGTCCCAGATTAAAATGCATGTTTGAGCTGCCTTAATTTAAAAACACATTGTGTTGACATATCTTAACAAATATTAATGCCAATGTTTTGTCTCAAGATGCACACCAGCACTGTTTTTTTGTAAGGTTTGTTTGTAAAAACTACTTAAATGTCCTAATATAATTAAGGTCTAGTCCTGCATTAATCTAAACCCTGTCTGAGAAACCGCCCCAATGTGTACTTCCAAACTAGCCCAGAGGTTCATTCTATAATCCGTCTATGGAGGAATTATTAAATAACATTTTAAAAACTAGGATCCAATCAATCTTTCACTTTAAAATTAAGATATTTATAGTGGGTAGATTGACAGATCTATCCTGCAAAAGATAAAGCATCCAAAAGTTATGAGATCCATCACCCCCATTGACTTTTAAACACTGCCAGAACAAATGGACCAAAATGGTCCCAAGCTGTCACCGGGGCAGCAGTACCCTTTAAAAAGGTCCTAATATGTACAATTTAGGTACAGATATGTACATTTGGAACCAATATGTACCTTTGTGGTACCAGTATATACATCTGCGGTACTAATATGAACTATTAAGTGCAAAGATGTAGTTTTTAAAGGGCATCGTCCCAGTGACAGCTAGGGAGCATTGTTTGACCTTTTTCTGACAGTGTTTAAAAGTCAATGTTGAATTTGTTAAATAAAAAATAATAATTTTAGTAGATATTATACATTTGTAAGGGTTCAACTGATATAATAAACATATTTTCTATAGTTATATTACATATGAATTTATATAACATTACCAGTGGCGTCCAGTGACTTCTTTTTTGAGGGCGCTTGATGCGAAGTTCATCACAACATGTATGTAGCCCATCATGTATGTGGTACGTAATTTCAAAATATGTGTTCGGCACGTCGAGTGATATGTGCTTCACGTGTCTTGTCAAAATAAGTGCCTGCTGCAGACACGTCTAAAGGGTTTATGATAAAAGAGACGCTCGCGTTTGCCAGATACTCGCATAATCTCATGCGTAATCAGAGTTTAGTGTTAAGGGAGTGTCTTGCGTGTATTTTGTGAACTCTTTTGTCATAAACGGTTTTGACACGTGTGCAGCAGGCACTTATTTTGACAAAACACGTGATGAACATGGTTCACATGACGCAACAAACACATATTTTGAATTTGTGATCCTCGGATGAGCAGTCACAAGCCGCCACTGAACATTACAAAGATAGATTATCTCTGAACACAATTGTCCTTTATGGTCTTACTTTAGCATGTGACATCATAAATTAAAGATTAAACTAGAACTATGTAATAATTACTCATATCATTATTAATTATCGGTTGTTTCATTTAATTATTAACAGGGTTTTTATAGTATAGATATTTGCCTTGTATGTTCATTTAGGGAATGTAACCTGTTTTGGCACTATATTGTTTTGTGATGCAAAGGAGATAACATCTTAAATACGATACGGTCACAGCAAAGATCTCATTTCCTTATATATGTAGCTGTGTCCATGTTTCTTCCAATCTCTTCTGAAGCTCATTGGATGAATGTAGGAGGTTCAGAGCTCGTGGGAAGTGTTGTTGCATAACTGTGTGGATGCCACTGTCTTCACTAACAACATGTTAGAGGAGAAAAGATGGCATGCTACCAATCGACATGACATTCAGGTTTTCCCCAGCTCCTGTTTTTGGTTGTCCTGCGATAAATGGTTTAGTAATTACGCCGGCTCCCTTACGAATGGATCAAGCATGCATTTGAAAGACAAACAAGGTTTATATGAGCTGTTGGGACAGAGTTTTTTTTTTTTTGGGTTTGTCTCCACTTAAGTACTCTAAATGATTGCTCTAATACATACCGTGTAAAGGGTTGTGTACAGAGAGACTGCAGAAGATTCAGAAATGGGTGTAGGTCTGAACCGTGTTTTTCTTGCAAACTGATGCCTACGGGCCGTATCAGAGGTTTTCATGGTTTAAGCTAATCTGAAGTCAGTACTGAACATGATTTGGCTGACCTGGTGGTGTAATGTTACCAAAGGTGCACACTGCACTATACTGTCGTTTTACATTGGAAACTTAACTCCACTTATAGTTTTAGGTTAAAGCCTTTTCTTGTGCACATTACATTTAGTCAGTTTAGGTTTTGGTACTTATTATCATGGATCACAAGGCATTACAGGCCATAACAAAACAATATTTTCTGTAGAAAGTGTCTTGTATAGCTGAAAATCATGAATTAGTAAGTGTCAACTCTGTTACTGTCAAACTTTATTACCGTAATAGAGTAACAGTGTTGACAGTATGTACAGTAACATAACTGGCAGTCATAGAAACTCTCTCTCTCTCTATCTCTATCTACTCTATTTGGTAACACGGTTTTGACAGTAACAAAGTTGAAATTTTGGTAACAGAGCTTGACGGTAACAGAGTTGACATGGACTAATTCAAACAACAGAAAATCATGATTTTCAGCTATATACATATTTAATAGAAAATCATATTTTGTTATCTCCTGTAACATCTTGTGTTCCATGAAAATGAGTACTAAGTAAAAATACACTCACCTAAAGGATTATTAGGAACACCAAACTAATACTGTGTATGCCCCTCTTTCGCCTTCAGATCTGCCTTAATTCTACATGGCATTGATTCAACAAGGTGCTGAAAGCATTCTTTTGGAAATGTTGGCCCATATTGATAGGATGGCATCTTGCAGTTGATGGAGATTTGTGGGATGCACATCTAGGGCACGAAGCTCCCATTCCACCACATCCCAAAGATGCTTTATTGGTTTGAGGTTGGGTGACTGTGTGGGCCATTTTAGTAAAGTGAACTCATTGTCACGTTCAAGAAACCAATTTGAAATGATCCGAGCTTTGTGACATGGTGCATTATCCTGCTGGAAGTAGCCATCAGAGGATGGGTACATGGTGGTCATAAAGGTATAGACATGGTCAGAAACAATGCTCAGGTAGGCCATGGCATTTAAACAATGCCCAATCCGCCTCAAGGTTGTGTGTGTTGTGGCTTCACAAATGCTTTGCTGCATACCTCGGTTGTAACGAGTGGTTATTTCAGTCAAAGTTGCTCTTCTATCAGCTTAAATCAGTCGGCCCATTCTTCTCTGATCTCTAACATCAACAAGGCATTTCGCTCACAGGACTGCCGCATACTGTATGTGTTTCCCTTTTCACACCATTCTTTGTAAACCCTAGAAAGGTTGTGTGTGAAATCCCAGTAACTGAGCAGATTGTGAAATACTCAGACTGGCCCGTCTGGCACCATGCCACGCTCAAAATTGCTTAAATCAGCTTTCCTTCCCATTCTGACATTCAGTTTGGAGTTCAGGAGATTGTCTTGACCAGGACCACACCCCTAAATGCATTGAAGCAACTGAACAGCTGTTCCTAATAATCCTTTAGGTGAGTGTATAACCATTTCAAAAAGCAGAAAAAAGATTGACTTTGGACCAAATGTACCTGCTATTATATAATCACCCTCGCATGTCTGTATATCAGTGTATGTGACAAATCTTGAATCTTGTTGTGGCTTATTTTTTATCTGATCTTGGGTCACTTAGTGTGGATGGATCTTGGCATTCAGGAAAACATTGCATTATTATGTATTTTAAACATATTTCCGTTTGCATTCTTCCAGTATGTGTTGTGAAGTGGTTTTACTGTCTCGGCCTTAAAATATTGTTTGGAAGTGACTAGGAGTCAGATCATTAGAGTTCACAAGCCCGAACTCATGCGGTTTTCCTCTCAGATTCTGTTAGTGATGATCTAGTGAGAAAATGAGTGTGTATGTGAGTGAGAGAGATCGTGAGAAAACAAAGAGAGGGAACACACACACACACACAGTAAGGATGTGAGGGTGTCTGTATGTCAATTTGCCTCATTACCATGTGTGTGTGTAAGAATGTATGACAGGATGTGTAAGTGTCAATGTATGTACTGTGTTTGTGTGTGGCCAACTGTGTATCAGTCGTGAAAAGTCCCTACAGTATACATGAAACTGCTTATCCATGCAACTAATTTGTTCTCATGCAGCCTATACAGTATGCATGTTCCTGTGTTTCTTTACCTGGTAGAAGATTGCATTGGAGGCGAATGTGTTCGATCTACAGGGAACCCACATAGTGATGTATAGCTTGAATGCACTGTAAATCACTTTTGATAAGTGTCTGCCAAATGCATAAATGTAACATAAGAAACGTATGTTAAAATGCGTTGCTACAGTAGCAACACCAAATGACCCCAAATGCACTTTAATAAAAATGCCTCCCGAATGCATAAATGTAAATATTTCACACACCTTTATTTGCCTATTTAGCCTGTACTTAGCAAGTCAGTGAGTTTGTCTTGCCGATACCGTTATGGTTAGAGGCTGTGATGTTTTTTCGTATTAGCTGGTGTGATCTACTGGCTTCAGTCCATAGCTTGGCTTCTGCAGACGTCAGCACCCAGGACTGCCAGTTTTAGCAAGGGAGGGTGTAAACATAGACTTCTCACGGTGAGGTGAACAGAGAAATGGAGAACCACAACACACTGAACTTACATTTACAACCAGACCACTCTCAAGCTCTCAAGGGATCTGCTGGAGATTTAATGATGTATGCTAGATGCTGCTCACTGCACAAGTGGGAGATGTGTTATTTTTAGCCCGAGGCTTATGCAATGTCAAATTCAAAAATAATTTTGACGCAGACCTTGGCATAGGCCAAACTGATCATGATGTTGTAGAGATGTCTTGAGATATCCGAGAAGCAGTCCCCACTTGTTTCCATCAGCTGTCCGTCCGGTTTTATTGCTGCTTTGCAGACACAATTTTTTTGATTTGTTTTACTCATGGGCAGCAACTGGAAATATCAACCAATTTTGGCTGGTACTGTATGACCGAAGGGCAGGTAAGACTCTGGAAAATGATTCACATTCATTGTGAACCATGTGCAGATGAGATCTGACTCAAGCGTAAAAAGAGAAAAAAGAGGAAGGTGAATGCTGGAATAAATGCACCTTTTTGTGTTATGTAGTGGTATCATGCATTTACATTTATGCACTTTTATCCAATCCTCGGAAACAAACCCACACTGTCATACTTTTTACAGTGCATAATCTTTACGCTGTTTGCCCAATGCTCTACCAATCGAGCTACAGGACACCAACAACTCCATTATTGTCAAATTGTTTTACATATAGCAATGTAAAACGTGACCCATTTCAAGCAGTCAATAGTCCACCACAGAGTGCTGTTTCGGCCCAGAACCACCACAAAGGACTTAATAAGGTCAGCTATACAACCTCCATTGCTCTTGTCCAACTCGGGCCTTGACACTGCTAGATAGTTCGTACCTTAAGATAGAACACACAAATCACACATCTGTCAGCAGTCAAATATACACCGCCAGTATAAATAGCTCTCATCTCTTTCTTTACCGTAGCCAGAGGAACTACAGGGAACCGCAAATCACAGTTCTGGTGATCTCATTGTGTGTGTGTGTGTGTGTGTGTGAGGCTAGGGCCACAACGAAAGATTTTCTTAATCTTATCAGATTTTCAAAAGACCACAAACATGACGAAAAAATTGACGATTTAACACTTTTGTTTTTATAGTGTGTGAAGTGCCAATGTGGTCATGACAGCACACCACGCACACCAGATTAACTTCACAAACAATGCGAGTCTCCATTGAGAACACAGCAAATTTTGCGTGATTTTAAAAAATGCCCAGTGGAACAACAATTTCGCATGAACTATTATATCACAATTTTTTTAAAGCTTGAGTGAGGTGATTCGAAAACGGATTATATCTTAAAGCTGCAATGCAAACTTTTTCGCATTTACAGATCACCTGACGTGATCTTTTTTTAAATATGGCACAGTATGTTTTGTTTGAGGACAAAACAGAAGAGGTTTGTTTGAGGTCATGTGGCATTACAAGAATTGACAAGCGCATGACATCAAAATACCGTGAGAGTGATTTGGGAGTCATCTGTATGCTTTTGGGGTATTTTGATGTCATCCGCACAATGGTCTGCATGGCCTCGTATGAAGTCGAACACACCCGTCGGTGTGGTTTTTGCTAGGGATGCATCGATCGATCGGCCGATAGTGCTTGCTATGTTTCTCAATTAATTATGGTGAAATGCCGCTACATCCAAAAGCCAGGGGGCGCTCTCGTGCAGAAACTTAAAATGCGCTGTAGACGAAGAACAATACACACGCAGCTATGATGACACGCAGCTCCAGAAATGGCTTAAGGATATATTTATATTGCTGTTCTTCAAACTTTTTTAGGTATTTTCATGATAATAAAGAATAATTTTGACGAGTGTTGCTTTTTCAAATGCATGTTATAAATGATTCAACCTAACAGCGATTTCAGATCGATAAAAACGTACTGATCAAAAGCCGTAGTACATGAAAAAGCTGTGAATAAGATCAGCTGTCCGATTCAGAATAGTGATCGGCCACGTATTTTTAGTGGAGATCGGCATTGATTCGAGCACCCCTAGTTTTTGCAATAAAAAATACTGTGAGACAACAAATTTACATTTTAGCATGTTGCATGTGATTGGTCAGTGGTAACAGTGTTATTTAGCAATAGTTTTTTGTTGACATATAAAAAACAATGCTAAGGTTTTACGCAAATCTTTAATGGAAATGCAGTTTATACCCTTCAAATTGTGCAAGTTGAAATAGCGAATTTAAAGGGAAACACCACCTTTTTTAATATTTCACTATGTTTTACCTCAACTTAGACAAATTAATACATACCTATAATTTTTCAATGCATGCACTTAATCTTTGTACAGCGCGTCGTGAATGTGTTAGCATTTAGCCTACCCTCTTCATTCCTTAAGATCCAAACAGGGATGAATTTAGAAGCCACATAGTTTTGCGCAAATCTTTACACGGCTACAATCTATTCTTGTGTTGATTTCAGTGAAATGTATCATTTGTTTGAAACGTGTTCAGGTTTGGCGAGCAAGCCGCTTGAGGTTAAACTGAAATTCATATTCAAAAACGTTAATACACTTTGTAGTTTTAAGAAGGTTCTAGGTGGTTGACACTATGTTGCTATGCAGTTGCTAAAATGTTATGACCCAGCTAAAAAGCTCTCTCAAAGATACCAAAACCTTCTTGCAGGAACTTTTAAAGAGCGTTTAATCAACATATGTATAAAACATTGTTAAAAAAAACTAAATCTTACATTGATAGTGGAACACTTAAAACATTCAGAAATAAAATTTTCTTGACAGTGGAAATGTTGGGAAAACATATTTTTGTTAACTGCGACATTGTTGAAACAACTCTTTATTTTGGGTTGAAACAACTCTGTATTTTCAGTTTAAACAACTCGGCATAGGTTAATTTAAACCCAGTGGTTAGGTTTCTCCATATTTGACCCCAAAATAAACCTCCATTTTTAGGCTTATGCTAATACAAAATGTAAAAGTATGGCCTCAAATTTGAGTCCAAACATTTTTTCTGGGCGCGTGTGTTTGTTGCGTGGCTGAAGTGGCTATGTGGGCATTTGTTTTCAACATTGCTTTCCCACAGACACAACAGAGAAGGACTTTAGTTTAGTGTGATGGTGTCCTTGCTGATACAGGCCTCCCTTTATGTCGCGTGTAATCTGAGCTTTCAGAGGCAGGACTGACCCTCACCCCCCCTTGAATGGACCGCTGAGGGCCGGGCCCCTGTTTCCGGTGCTTTCTCTCTGCTTAGCTCGGCACTACGATTATAAAGCCAGGGGTGGGACGAACGCGTTTGTGCTGAGGAGACAGCCTCTATCTCACACACAACGAGTTCGAGATGAAAAGTCTCAAGGGCCTTGGATGAAGTAAATATGTTTAACGCCCTGTAATATCTATTGGGGAGGCTTTAAAACTGCCAGGGTGCGGTAAAAGACAATTTAAAGCAGTTATACTGAAGTCAAACTAATCTTTTGATGAAATAGTTAGATGCACTACTTTGCTACTTCAAGATATATTTACCTATATATCACAAAACAGTCAGGTTTTTGAATGGGTTGAAACCATTAAACAGATAAATGTATAGCTACCAAATTCTAAAGAGCTCTATTATAGAGCCCTAGCAACCACATATACACCCAAATTGTCTTTAAGTTAACTGTTAAGGTTTTAACTAGCAAACTACTATTTTTTATTTTTAAATCCTTATATGCAACAAGATTGTCCAGCAATGTGATCTTTCAAGACAAAAATGCTCCAGATTAAATGTTAAAATGAGGACATAGTCTGTTGTATCTCTGTCTGAGTAACAGGCTTTATTTTCAATTAGAGAAACTTTCCTCATCAATTTTTATAAGGAAACAAAAAGCACTGTGCATACATTTTTTCACTTTAATGCGTTATGTTAATTTTATGTTAATACTCTTTACATTTCACTTCATTGCTAGAGACTTTACTTTACAGAATTAATTATGTCTGTAATCCAACAAAGGTGCATTCACATTATAAGCGACTAGCAGTAGCAAAGCGACGCAATCTCATTGATTTCAATGAAAGCTTGTCGGCATCCAGCGACATGAGCGACAGTGACCGTTGATGGCTGGATGGGCGTGTCCAGTCGCGCAACAAAGTTGAGAAATGTTTAACTTTATGCAAATTATGTGCAACATTCGGGAGCGACTACCAATGAGAACGAAGCAGTGGAGTCACGTCATCTGCATCTCGTCAGTTACTGGAGTGGACGTTACTCATTTGTTTATGACAACCAGATATAGAAATGCCTCTTTTAAAAGAAACGAGCGACAAAGTCGCTTATAATGTGAATGTACCTTAACCCCCCAGTCACATTAGCTACAAGAGACAGAGCGACAGGCTACTATTCATTTTCAATGGGAGTTTGCCAGCGACGAGCGCTGAGAAGGCTATTTTATGCAAATGCTGAGCAATGCGACAAAGCGACTGCCAATCGGAGTGTACGGGCAGCGTGACGTAGGTCTGTGGCTCGAATCGAAGAAAAAATTCAAGATGGCGGAAAATGGGTATTTCTGTATATATCTGATAAGTTTGGCATTTTATCTCATATATTTTTTTACTTTTATCGAGAAATAAATACTTTTAAATTGAAAAACATCGTTCTTGTAACTTAACAATACCTCTGAAGTGACTTTTGATACCGCTTTTAGATACTAACCAAGGAACGCTCATCACACGCGTGCGTGTCGCACATTAATTCGGTTGTCATTTCACCTTTTAATGATTAATCCTGTTCTGTACACACACAGTTCAGTAATTTACGGGACTCACAACTGTATTCTACAACCGAATTAACTCCCGCAAAATGCAGGTAGTGACAACTGAATTTACAAAAACTCTGCACAGTGTGTACATAACCGAACTGAACAACTAGTAGTTAATCAAGTGTTTAAACGTTCATCATAAACAAGACAGGTCTCTCTTCTGAAAAGTCTTCTGTATGTGCGATTCAGAAAATGACAGAGGCACAAGCGTTTGCTGACTAGTGTTGCCAGATCTTGCACTAAAAAAACAGCGAACAAGAAAAATCCAATAATAAACCGAAATAAATCTAAATGCTTTACCTCAAAGATCAAAATATTGGGAACGGCACCACACTTTATTAACATCAAAAACTTGATCGCTTCATGAGCCAAAAGCCATAAACACTTAAGCGCCAAAACGGTATTTACGTACAAAAAAGACGAGGACCTGGCAACACTGCAAGATCGCGCGTAAAGCAGCCTCACAAGAGCGTAAAATACACAACACGAAGACGGAGGTTTATTGCAAAACAAAATGCTGTTATTATTTTGGTCAAAGCTGTGAGTGAAAAGCACGCGAGACGGCAGAACGTTGCTATGGTTATTTCTGTGTCAGCCACATTTTCGGGAGTGAGTCTTGTTCCGTACAGACTAACAGACATGAAACGAACATTTAGGGGATTCACTCCCGCATTTTAATGCGGTTGTCACTCCCGAAAGTTTGCAGTGTGTATGAGACCACTTTTGTAGCTAATGTGACTATAGGGTAAGGGGCCTTTCAAATGTCACCGCCTAAAACACGTGGAAAAACTGAAACGCTTGCGGCATTCTGAAAGTTGAGATGTTTTTAACACGATGCGGTGCGGATGCGCATGGAAAAAACTAACATACATTTGATATAACGAACTTGAGCGCGCAAAAGACGCGATATGTGAACGGCCCTTAATAGGTATAATCTAAGGCTGGATTTACACTACAAATCCCAATTCTGATTTGTTGCCTGTATATATGACTCGCTCATCTTTTAAAAGCGACTTGTATCCGATATCTGCATTTACACTAAAAACTTGGTAAAACAATTCAGGGTAGACATACAGACCCGGAACAGCTTAAACCACACAGGAAATAAAATGTCGCGATATGCATTGGACACAGACAAAATTATTATACAAGATCCTAGAGATTTATTTCTGTAACAAGACATAAAACTTTAACATAAGTGAAACCGTCGTCCTTCATTGCGCTGCTTAGAAGAGTCATGTGATTGCGGGTGGAGTTGGCGTCATTTGCCGGCAACCCATTTTTAATTACGCACGACAAGTCTTAAGATGGGTATATGAGATCTGTCTGCTTACATTGCAGATGTGAATGCATGTATCCGGTTCATATCCGATTTATTTCCACATATTAATGACGCCTTAAACGGAATCTATGCATTTTTTCCTGCTTACACGTTCATGGCTAATATCCAATCTTTGGGAAATTGGAATTGAGTCACTTCAAACATGCAATGTAAATTTGGCCTAAAACAAGCCTTTTTACAGTACCCAGTGACTTCCATAGTATTTGTTTTTCTTACTATGGAAGCCATTGGGTGCTATCAACTGTGTGGTTACCATCATTTATCTTCTTTTGTGTATAACAGAATAAAGAAATTTCTCAAACAGCATGACGATGAGTAAATGATGACAGAATTTCAATCATTTTTGGGTGAACTACCCCTTTAAGGACACACGGCACACAAAACGCCAAACAGGCCATAATGGTTTGTTCTGTACACAAAACCAGTGAAAACAAGGTCTGTTCTGGAAATGTGTTGACAAAGGCAGCCCTTCCTCTGTGCAGCCTACTTGTACATTAGGCATTGGCATTGTTATGGTGTGTGTGAGTGAAGGGTGAGGTCAGAACCACAGGTCCTATGGGCAAACTGCCCAACACTCAAAGTAAACAAGCAGGCATTGTGAAGGCAATGTGCGTTTGCTCGTGTGTGATTATTTGCAAAGAGGGAAAACGTGACTGTCACATGGCATTACATTTTCAAACACAACTTGATCCCTTATGAAAATTAATTACCCTTCTATTTAAAGAGTGCATATTGGTACATCAGAGAGTACCTAAATGCTAGATATTAGGACCTTTTTAAGGGTACCTTTATTTCTGACAGTGATTTCATTTGTAAAACCATGGTTAATTTGTGTGAACCATGTGTTTTCGTTTTTAATAAAACCATGATTAAGTTTAAAAAAAAAGGAAGAATCTATCAAATAACATGTCATGAAAATATATATCTGTAGTGTACAAAGGGGTGTGAAAGGTACAATGTCAAAAAAGTCGCTGGGGTGTTGTACTACACTGTGAAAAATATGCAGCATGAAGTTAAAACAACTTGGTTTTGCAAGTCAATTTAACCTGCTATTTTAAGTTTTGACTTGTGATAAGTTGACATAACTTATAAAAACAACGTAACTTATAAAAATATATGCTGATTTGACAGTGCTGCATATTTTTTTTAAATGTAAGCAGGGCTCCAGACTAACTTTTTTCACTAGGAGCACAGTGGCCCCCAACTGAAAATTTTAGGGGCGCAACCAGAAAATTTAGGGGCACACACCGTAAATCAACATGCTAAACAAATAATCATATTTCTACTAATTTCCACTGTAAATACTTTGATGATAGATGCAGAAAGTACAATGTGCTCTTTCAAATTTAGTGTCAAATCACATCACAAAAAAAAGGTAAAATGTATTGGTCGGACATGTGCGACTGGATGTAAAATTCAGTGGCACACTCTCAAATTTTGGTGGCAAAATGCCACCATTTGGTGGCAGACTGGAGCCCTGGTAAGGTTTCGTTTTGTACCTTTACAGGTATACAAAGGATAGTACAATGTTGTACCTTTTAGGGTACATTACTGTACCTATTGTGTACCGTTAAAGGTTCAGTTAAGTGTTTTGTACAGACTGATCTCACATAAAGTCATGTTATTGTCACGAAAAATTTTATTAATTAAGTCATGTCCATGGCACGAAATTCTGCTTTTTTTGTGCCATAAGCACGAATGTCTTTTTCGTGTTACTCGCACAAATTTCTACATATTGTTTTTTGTGTCCATGGCACGACTTTCTTTTCGTGTCATTTTATGTATTGTTTTCCTCATTGTTTTTTCCCCTATTTTCTTACTTGGGGTTGGGGTTAGAATTACTTTCTGTTACATTTTTAGACATCCTAATCAAACCCCAACTCCAGGCGAGAATAGTTTTAAAAGCAGAAGAAAAACATTTAGATACCAATACATATAAGTACATCACAAACCCCAAATCTAACCACAAGTGACAATGATTTAAAAATAAGAAAAAACTATGAGAAAATGCATGAAACGAAAAAGAAAGTCATGTCATGGACACAAAAAACTATTTATAGAAATTTGTGCTGGTGACACGAAAAAGACATTCATGCTCAAGGCATGAAAAAAGCTGAATTTCGTGCCATGGACACGAATAAATTAATTTAATTTTTTGTGACTATAACACAACTTATCGTGAGATCATGTTGGTTTTGTATCTCTAACATTTAACTTGTACACAATAGGACCTTAAAGGTACACAGTAGGTCGTTAGGATATAATATTGTACCCAAAAACATTTAAATGTGTTGTATACCCATAAAGATAAAAAAGGAACCTTTAAGGGTATCACCCCAGCGACAGATTACAGGTACAGTTTTGAACTTTTTTTCTGACAGTGTACAGAGAATGAAAGTTTTTGAACGTTTTGGTTCTTCGTGTTTTACTCATTTAAATTCTACTTATTTAAAAGTCAAATTTAACCAAAAATCACCTGCGTGGAAATAAAAGCTTCACCTTTAATAACATTTGGATTTTTAAAATATAAAGTAAACAATGTTTTGTCCTTTAGCCTGCTGACTGAAGAAATTAAGTGAAAATAATTTATAAAGAAAAATGTATAAAGAAATTTACTGAAAGGGATAGTTCACCCAAAAATTTACTCACCCTCATGTTATTACAAACCTGTATACATTTCTTTGTTCTGATGAAAACAAAGAAAGATATTTTGAGAAATGTTTGTAACATAACTGTTCGTGGACCCCATTCACTTTCATAGTAGGAAAAAAGAATATTATGGAAGTAAATGGGGTCTCATCAGAACAACAAAATGTATACAGGTTTGTAACAAGATGAGAGTGAGTAAATGATGACAGAATTTTCATTTTCTCATCCTCAAATCTGTATGAATTTCTTTTTTCTGATAAACACAAAAGAAGATATTTTGATAAATGATAGAAAAGCACACAGCTGATGGAAACCATTGACTTCCATAGTATGAAAAACAAATACGATGGAATTCAATGGGTATCATCAACTGTGTGCTTACCATCATTTATCAAAACAAAATCTTCATCATATATCACAATAATTCCACAATATTTGTTTTCCTACTATGGAAGTCAATGGTTACAATCAACTGTGTGCTTACCATTATGTATCAAAATATTTTTGTGTTTATCAAAATAAAATAAATACTCATACAGGTTTAGAACAACATGAGGGTGAGAAGCCTAAATGATGACAGAATTGTAATTTTTGGGGTGAACTATCACTTTAACTTGACCCTGGACCATAAGGGTAATTTTTTTGGAATTGAGATTTAAACATCATCTGAAAGCTGAATAAATGAGCTTTCCATTGATATATGGTTTGTTAGGATAGTATATAGACAATATTTGGCTGAGATACAACTACTTGAAAATTTGAGGGTGCAAAAAGAAAGAAATATTGAGAAAATCTCCTTTAAAGGCACAATGTTTGAAAGCCAGTGTTGATATTTGAAATCTACTAAACAAACACGACCCTACCCAATCTGGACCTTCTTTTAAAAGACCCGCCCCACACATACGCAACCCGGCAAGGATGTCGGTTAGTAGACACGCCCTTTGCTGCTGATTGGCTACAAGTGTGTTTTGGTAGTCGCCCCGTCTCCTTTTCCAAAGCGTTTTTCAAACATTGTGCACTCCACCTTTAAAGTTGTCAGGAAGAAGTCGTTAGCAACTGCATCCACCCACAAAAATTAAGTTTTGATAATGTAACGGTATAAAATTTACTAAATATCTTCATGGAACATGATCTATACATAATATCCTAACGATTTTTGAGAAAAAACAAAAATCGATCATTTTGACCCATACGATGTATTTTTGGCTGTTGCTACAAATATACTCACGCTAAGACTGATTTTGTGGTCCAGGGTCACAAATCATTATATAAGATAATTTAAGTGAATTGATCATGTTTTTAAAATATTTAAATATTAATATATTTAAAGGATCAGAAAAACATTTTTGTCAAAGGAGAGTGATTTAAGCAAAGAGTCATTTGACAGATGCTACTATCCAATGTGACCTACAGTTCACTCAATACAAAGACGAGACCCCTGGAGCAACCTGAGGTTAAGGGTCTTGCTCAAGGATACAGCTGTGATTGAACCAGCAGGCTTTCTGTTAGCAGCCCTGAGCTTTAACCACTGTGCCACCCCACCCCCACCTAAAGCCATATTACAGTAATCAATAAATATGATTTACTGTACCGCAGCGAAACGGCAAGAGAAAAAGAAAAATTACATGGCACGCGGCGTCTGTGACATGTTTTATGTGGGTGTGTGTCACTGTTTCCTGGTATTTATAAGGCAGCAGGGTTCCTCTAACAGCTGCTCTCTGCCATACCTCTCAAGTTTGGTAAAACGCACCGCTAATGAGCTTTCTCTCTCAATTCCGCTAAGTGCTAACCCGACCCAAGTTTACACTGACTGTGGTAATGAAATCAAATGCTGCTGGCCTTTGTGCACGCTGGGCAGTTGTCATGGTGACGTGACACTGAGGACAGAGATTCTGCCGGGTGAATTTGTCCTTGTATTCTTATGTGCTGGTTATGAAAAGTTGTCTAATTGGAGCTTGATAATCCTAATGACTCTGGCTTGAGTCTAAGATGAGCACTTCAATTAATGTGATGGTATTTTAATGCTGAGTATGGTTGGCTGCAGGCCGCATGACTTGGAAAAAGAGGAGTAAGGAGTTTAAGGGCGCACTCATATTAGGCACGGTTGCCTTGAACCGTGCCGGGGTGTGATTGTCCTCCTCCACACTCCTGCACTTTCACTCTTCTTTGACCGATCCGAGCTCGTGCCAATTTTTATCATTAGGAAACAGAAAGTAAAGCGCTCACTCAAGACTGGAGCACATTGTAACGTTCAGTTTTTGGCTTATAGTTTTGGGACATTTGGGACGTGATAACACACCAAGAGAGGCAAATATAAAAATTGAGGAGACAGGTGTAGGTTTTTAGGATGTTTTACACTAGGTTTATGTCATTTAAACTCCCTGGTCAAGATTACTTTTAACCCTGGGTTAACCAGAGTTTCAGATTTGTAATTTTGAAAGATGCTTTTGTGCAGCTTTTTAAAACCCTGGTTAAAGAAATAGTTAAAGGAACAGTATGTAAGAAATGTATATCAATTAATCCTAAAATGGCTCTGATATGTCACTAGACATTAAGAAATCATTTTCATTTCAAATACTTATATCACTAACAACAGTGGTCTGGCCAGGATATTGTCATTTTAAAAGTGGAGTTGCAGCCCTCAACTGATGTTTATGTTGTCATGTTGTGTATTGGCCACCAGTTGTGTGGTTGCAGTACCAGTTTTAGCCACAATCCTACATACTGTTCCTTTAACGCAAATGTAAAAATCCTGTTTACTCATGCAACATGATCTCACAAAGTTCCGTTTGGATAGTCACAGAATTTTTGCTCATTTTTCCGCGGCATTCTCAAGGATTGGTTACTCAACTGCTTTTTCCTATTTTCAAACCATTGTCAAACCATTAGGGTTAGATTTGGTGTTTGCGTTTATATTATTTTTTCTAATGTATTGTTTTATATTTTCTAAACTTTAAACAATTGTTGCCTGGCGTTGGGGTTAGAGTTGAGTTTGGGGCAAAACAATGGCGGAGGTCAGGTGACCAACAGGAAGATCGCACACATCTCTATTCTCACAAGTGCGTGTGTTCTCGTGATCTACTGAGTTCGTTCTTCCGAGGTCGCCTGGGAAGACCGATATCCACGAGAACACAAGTCTGTTAAACATTAAACATTAACAAGTCTTTGTCTTTACAGAATAAAACTTTAAAATACCAGCTTCATGCAAAGCATTCTGGGAACCAAAATCTGAAGAAAAAAACAGAAAATGTTGACGAGGATTTTTGGTTTCCAGAATGCTTTGCATGAGGCTGTTATTTTAAAGGACAAGGATTGTTCCAGTGCACCATTAAACCCATTGTAGAGGTGTGAGGTGAAACGCAAACAAGTGAAAATTCTCAGGGCAGCCGCATATGTCGAAAATTCAGTCAAAACCGTTCTATTTCATCATAAACAATCTGAAAACAGGGCTTTAAGTGTAAAATACCGAACTTGTCCTTTAAAGTTTTATCCTGTAAAGACAAAGACTTGTTAATGTTTAATGTTCATTTAACTTTGAACAAACTGTTGTCAGTAAATAACATAAATTTATATCTATACTGAAAAAAATATAAATTCAATTTACAAATTTTTTTAAGGTAAGTTGTTACAATCAATTTATGCAAGCTACATTAAAAAAAGAAAAAAAACCTTTTGTTTAAATGTAGCTTAAATAAATTGATTGCAACCACTTAGCTTAAAAAATTGAGTAAATTGAATAAATATTTTTTTCAGTGCTATCTACAGCATTTTGTTTTTACATTGTAACTTTAAATCTCTTTGGCTCTTGTGTCAAAACACGTATACTGTATGACAACTAGTCATGAGACTAGTCAGCATGCTGCCATATGTGACCATAAAATGAGGGATCTTTTTATTGAGGCTGAATAAATAAACTTTGCATTGATGTATGGTTTGTTAGAAAAGGACAATATTTGGTAGAGATTTAACTATTAAAAAAATCTAGAATCTGAGGGTGCAAAAAATCTAAATATTAAATAAAATCACATTTAAGTTGTCTAAATGATGTTCTTAGCAACACATAGTACTAACAATGAATACATTTATATATTTTTTAAAGAAATTATTAAGAAATGTACAATATATTTTCATGGAACATGATCTTTGACATAAACATTTTATATTTTTGACCCATACAATGTATTGTTGGCTATTGCTACAACTATACCTGTGCCACTTATGACTGCAATCTATGACTGCAATGTATCGAGCACTAAATAAGTATAAAATAAAAAAAAAAATTCACAATGTATTGTTTCCCTTTTGGAAGTCATATATTAACTCACTGGATTCATTTGGATCACTTTATTGATGAAGCGTTGCCATTTTGACCCCCAAATAAGAAGATAAAAGATGAATTTTTAATATTTAAATAATTTGTTTGTGTTCAACTAAAAGAAGTCACATAGATCTGCGATGACATGAGGGAGAGTAAATCATGAGAGAATTTTGATATTTAGGTTAATTATTTATATAAAAATCCAATTCTAGTGCCAACGTTACACATAGTGAACTATTATTATACCACATAATCAGAATATCATAGGAGTACAATAACCAAAGATTAAAAATGATCCTGTGTGAAAAACAACTCCGACCCCGACCCGCGCATCACTTATCAGTACACTGTCTGAAAATGGTCCCAAGATGTCACTGGGGGAGTAAAGGTCCTAATATATACCATTTAAAAGCAGATATGTTTTCAAATTGGTACCATTGGTACTAATATTAATTATTTAGGTGCAAATGTGTCATTTTTGCAAAGGGTACTGCCCCAGTAAAAGCTAGGGACCTTTTTTATACCATTATTATAGGTGTGGAAAACATCAAGATTATAAATGATACAGTTGCTATTTTACAGTACAGAAAGCTCCTACCTCATGTTCCTTAAAATAGATCATGTGGTGCAGTGATTAAATATCTGTGCTGAAGGTTGAAAGGTTAAACTCTGAAAGCAATTTCTATTGTGTCCTTTAGCCAGACACCTAAAGTCAACATGAAAGGACATGAACTGTCAATACTAATTTGATATTCTGAATCTGACATACTGTATTCTCTGAAAAGATAATATTCAATGAGGGAAAAAAATTTAGTGATGATTTGATTTTATTCATCAGGAATGGATTGAATTGTTAGACGCTGGTGTTACATAAATAAAGCTCAGATGTGATGTTATTTCAGAGGCTTTTTATTACATTTTTGATGCTATATTTTATAAAGAGATGTGCTTTGGAACATAGTAACCAGTGGATTTTACCCACAGTTGTGTTTATGTAAATATTCAAATATTCACATTTTGTGCACAATAAGCCTAGAAATTAGAAATGCTCTAATTTACTTTAAAATATTTGATGAAAGTTTTGCTGCAGGACTCAAATATGCAAACAATGCTGTAAGCACTTAAAAAAGCCTTCAATAATTTTATATGTGTTTGCTTTGAGTTGTTCTGTTCATCTTTAATATGATACATTTCATGTATAGGACTTAGGATGTGGCACTATTTCACTATACAGCATCTTTAATTCCTGTCCCAGAACAGCTTGTCCTTTCTGGACCTGCTCTTCATTTCCCTTCGGGCGGCTCTGAAATCAAACCAGAGAGATTGTAAGCAGTAATGTGCAGAGCTGAGGTGCTTCTCATGACAGATGGCTGGTAGGTTGCGTGCCAATGCGTAGTGTGTTTCTCTGCAATACTTATCCTCTCAGCTTCATCTGGAGAGGATATTGCCCTGGGATTCTCTCAAGAGCTTTAATCTTTTTTTTAAATGTGAGATTAATGCATGAAGTAATCAATCTGGGAGAAGGTGGCATGTTATGATATGTCAACACACACACATTGAAGCACATTGCAGTGGAATGAGAAATGGTGAAATGTTTGCTCTGGCATCAAAGGAGAATGCACTGAATACAGTATCACTTCATAGCAGGAAAGCAGTACACTGTGGTTAGGACTGTAAACTTATATTCTCAAAAGACCAAATGGCCATTAAAAAAAAAGGAAATGTCTTATATCAGTGTTACAGCAGCATTATAATGACGAAGCATTCAGGGATCAAGCCAATTAAAATTCTCATTGTTTGCTATTTTTTCCCCTTATGAAAATTAACAATGGTTTTACAACAAGCAAAAAACAATAGGGATGCACCAAACTTTCTGTGCTGATACAAATATTTGATAACATATGACATCCGATACCACAAATACTGACAGTTTTGCTTTTTACTGTTTGTTTCAAATTATTAGGTTGTGATATTCTAAAAGTGCATAGCGGACATTATGTTATGAAATCCTAGTGCAGAGCCGGCATCTACCGATACTGATAGATAAAGATAGTTTTGCTTTTTAATCCGTGTTTCAAAGTATTATGTCATGTATTCCTGAAAGTGCAGAGCGGATATCTACCAATACCGATAAATGCTGATAGTTTTCCTTTTACTTCTTGTTTCAAAGCATTATGTTGTGAAATCCTAAAAATGCAGAGGGGACATCTACCAATACTGATAAATACCGATAGTTTACCTTTTTACTTCGTGTTTCAAAGTATTATGTTTTGAAATCCTAAAAGTGCAGAGCGGACATTTACCAATACCGATAAATACCGATAGTTTTGCTTTTTACTTCGTGTTTCAAAGCATTATGTCATGAATTCCTGAAAGTGCAGAGCGGACATCTACCAATACCGATAAATGCCGATAGTTTTGCTTTTTACTTCTTGTTTCAAAGCATTATGTTGTGAAATCCTAAAAATGCAGAGGGGACATCTACCAATACTGATAAATACCGATAGTTTACCTTTTTACTTCGTGTTTCAAAGTATTATGTTTTGAAATCCTAAAAGTGCAGAGCGGACATCTACAAATACGGATAAATACCGATAGTTTTGCTTTTTACTTCGTGTTTCAAAGCATTATGTCATGAAATTCTAAAAGTGCAGAGCGGACATCTACAAATACAGATAAATACAGATAGTTTTGCTTTTTACTTCATGTTTCAAAGCATTATGTCATGAAATTCTAAAAGTGCAGAGCGGACATCTACAAATACAGATAAATACAGATAGTTTTGTATTTACTCCGTGTTTCAAAGTATTATGTCATGAAATCCTAAAAGTGCAGAGCGGACATCTACCAATATCGATAAATACCGATAGTTTTGCTTTTACTCCGTGTTTCAAAGTATTATGTCATGAAATCCTAAAAGTGCAGAGCGGACATCTACCAATATCGATAAATACCGATAGTTTTGCTTTTACTCCGTGTTTCAAAGTATTATGTCATGAAATCCTAAAAGTGCAGACCGGACATCTACCAATATCGATAAATACCGATAGTTTTGCTTTTTACTTCTTGTTTCAAGTATTATGTTGTGAAAACCTAAAAGTTCAGAGTGGAGATCTACCAATACCAAAAAAATACAGATAGTTTTGCTTTGGACATCTACTGATACCAATAAATACTGATAGTTTTGCTTTTACTTTTTGTTTCAAGTATTATGTTGTGAAATCCTAAAAGTACAGAGCGGACATCTACCGATACTGATCAACACCGATAGTTTTGCTTTTTACTCTTTGTTTTAAAGTATTATGTTGTGAAAACCTAAAAGAGCAGAGCGACATCTACCAATACCGATCGTTTTGCTTTTTACTCCTTGTTTCAGAGTATTATGTCATGAAATCATAAAAGTAAGAGCGGACATATACCGATGCTTATAGATACCCATTGTTTTGATTTTTTTTCAGTGTTTCAAAATATTATGATTCAAAATCCTGAAAGTGCAGAGCGGACATCTACAAATACGGATAAATACAGATAGTTTTGTATTTACTCCGTGTTTCAAAGTATTATGTCATGAAATCCTAAAAGTGCAGAGCGGACATCTACAAATACAGATAAATACAGATAGTTTTGCTTTTTACTTCGTGTTTCAAAGCATTATGTCATGAAATTCTAAAAGTGCAGAGCGGACATCTACAAATACAGATAAATACAGATAGTTTTGTATTTACTCCGTGTTTCAAAGTATTATGTCATGAAATCCTAAAAGTGCAGAGCGGACATCTACAAATACAGACAAATACAGATAGTTTTGCTTTTTACTTCGTGTTTCAAAGCATTATGTCATGAAATTCTAAAAGTGCAGAGCGGACATCTACAAATACAGATAAATACAGATAGTTTTGCTTTTTACTTCGTGTTTCAAAGTATTATGTCATGAAATCCTAAAAGTTCTACCAGAAAGACTCGAAGATAGGTTAAGACTTGATATATGAGTTTATTTAACAGTAGTTAGCAACCAAGGTTAGAATGTAACACAGTATAGTTCTTTGGCATAGGCCCCGACCATAGTTCAAATCCGGGGGTCACGGATTCTTGCGGTTCCTGTCTGAAGATGAAGACAGGCCAGAATCTAATCCCCAAAAATTGATCGCAATGATCGGTACCCACCAGTGTTTCTTTGAGGTTCCTGAAACAGATAAGAGAAATTGTTATCTACTGACATTGAAGGATGCCATAAGAGGCCATGGGATTACCGCTTAGGCCATAGAAGGCAGCGATATGCCCCAGAGAGATAGGCTGGAGAGATAGGCCGCATAGGCCGTAGAAGGCAATGATATGCCTAGTGGGAAAAGCCACATAGGCTTTAGAAGGCAACGATATGCCAGACAGAGATAGGCCGCACAGGCCACAGAAAGCAACGATATGCCTAGTGGGAAAAGGCCGCGTAGGCCTTTGGAAGGCAACGATATGCCAGAGAAATAGGCCGCGTAGGCCATAGCAGGCAGCGATATGCCATATAGAGATAGGCCGCGTAGGCCGTAGAAGGCAACAATATGCCTAGTAGAAAAATGCCGCGTAGGCTTTTGAAGGCAACGATATGCCAGACAGAGATTGGCCACGTAGGCCATAGAAAGCAACGATATGCCTAATGAGAAAAGGCCGCGTAGACCTTTGAAAGGCAACGATATGCCAGAGTAAGAAATTATATAAATGGCAAAGGCCATGATTTAGCAAGGTTAAATACACCACCATCACCAGTAATTTGCTTAAACATACCTTGATTATTGCTTACCATAATTGAATTGAATGTAATAGTGTTTTCCTGCATACGGTGAAATTAGGAGCGCGGCTCCTGATGAAGAGAGACAATTGACGTATACATGCTTTTATATTGTCATTAAAAAAGTAGGGAGAAGATTAGAAGGTTACAAACAAATCTGACTGATGCTAAAGATTGCACAGTGTCTGTCGTGTCTTGGGTTTCCCCAGTCTTGTACTCTTTATTTGAAGTTCTGTAATGTCGTCCATGACTGTAGTTCTTGTAGTTATTTGGTCCTTGTTCTAGATTGTTTTCCAGGTGTGTCTTGATATCTTGTTTACCCAACGTGAATACAGTCCTTGTGTTTCAGTTGTCCTTTGTCGATTATGTTAGCTGTCAATCACTTTTAAGTCCTGTATTCTGGTCTTCATTCTGGTTCTGCTTTGTGCACTTTTGGTTTTAAGAAATAACCCATTGCCTTGTCTTGCTTGGCCATGACACACAGATGATTATATACAATTCTCCGTTTACGATGTAAATTAAAGGCAGGGTAGGCAGGAATTATCTAAAAAACTTTTTTACAAGTTTGTCTAAACTGTCTTTATATACAAATGCATAATTAAAATGTAAGTACTCTAAAAAAGAGAGTATAAAACTCGAGTGTCTGTAGACCTCTCACGACTGTTTTAAACACAGCTAATTATTTCCATCCGGGACGAAACATATGATTAGCTTGCTCAAATATCACTCTCTCTCGCGACCATGGCTCCACCCGTTGCTATGGGATCTGCCCAGACATGCGCACACCCGATTGATTTGAACGTGCACATGGCAATAGAAAGAGCAATAGTACAGCACAGAAATAGCACTCACAACTCACAGAAACTGCATTCACATCTTACAGTACCTGCATATCCAGTCAGCGAAGGCAAAAAAGGAATAAATGAAGCAATCAAACGAGAGTAAATATCGCGTGGCTTTTCCTCGAGTCGATGATGCGGTAGCGGTGTTGTCTGCGGAGTGTAGTCCTCGTCAGAGTCAACAATGCTTTCATCACAGAAACTCTTCCATGCAAAACACTGGCTGAGTGAGTACTAAAAGCCATCCGTTTATAAAAGCCATCTGTTTATATTCCTAGTGATAAAGTTAGGTGTATTATTACATGTGATTGTGACTTGATGTTATTACATGCACCGCGCTCCTTCCTCTCCGCTTGTCTGAGGTAATTCGCGCGTTCATGTGTTTTGGGGGCGTGGCTTTAGAAGAAACCCAGAAGGGAGGGGGTGGAGTGAATGGAAAAGTTAGCTGTGTTTAAAACAGTGCTGAGAGCTCTACAGACACTCGATTTTTATACTCTCTTTTTCAGAGTACTAACATTTTACTTATGTATTGATATATAAAGTCAGTTTAAACAAATTTGTAAAAAAGTTTTTTTAGATAATTCCTGCCTATTCTGCCTTTAAGACCCCCCAAAAACTGAGGCGCGGTACCAGTAGGGTTGTGCAGTTGATAGATGGACGTTCTCCGAACGTAATAGCCTTCTAGATGAAAGTTTACAGCTTAAATTTTGACTAACCATAATAGCATGATTAAACGTAACAATTTTGTGCAAATAGTCTTACATGATATGCACTTAAGAAGTTCTAAATTATTTGTTGAAAGATCCTCCGCCACACTGGCAATCCAGCAGCGATCGAAGCCGCACCATACACGACTGCGGACGTGAAACGTGACAACCTGCGTGCACCCGGCAAGTGTGCACGGCCAAATACTAACGAAAGCTAATTTCTTGTACGTGTAGCAATTATGCATGTCAAATCCTTGCAGCCGTTTGTAATAAGAGTTCCTGGAAGTCGATAAGGAGGCCTGATGGTAATGCAGGCACTGAAAATAAAGCACTTATAGAACTGCATGTCCGTAGTCTGAGTAAAAACATGTATATAGTTTTAAAATAGCTTGCCTCATGTATGCAGCCGCGCTGTTATAATGGTTTAAATCCTAGCAGCCGGTGTAATGTGGTTATATGGAAAGTTGATGCATGTTTCGCTATTTACTTGAGGATGCAGAGTAAGTGGATTGTACGCACCTAATTCCAGACAAAGTTCCTTATAAAGTTATCATTTAGAATCATAACTGCATGATTTTTTGCTTTCCCAGACGAAGATTTGCATCATGAAACAATCATCACGATTTCTATGATCGTGGCTCTTCGGTGGTAAAGTGTCGTACGGTGCATGGGAGAAGTTCAAAGATGGACGTTTTCCTGGTCTTGTGTCCAAGATAGCCTACAATAGTTTTCTGACAGTGTCAGAAATTCAGCATGATCACCGCACAATGCATTTGCTGTTACAATCTTGTCGGAGTGCAAAAATCCTGTAGTGTATTCCAAGCTTTAAACAGAACATAGAATTAAATTAGAAACAAGTTATTTCAGATGCATTCCAATTCTCCAGTCATGTTGGACGTCATTAAAACAGCATGATACAATTGAAATTCAATAGTTGAAACACATAAGATAATCGAACACCACCATATTCAAACATAACACCACTTGAAGAAATATTTAGACATTATTTCCATTGGGTTCCATATTAAAACAAGGAAATTGTGTTTGTATTCTGTGTTTATAGCTGGTGGCACCACCATTTCGGGCGAAACATACGTTACCAACGTTCAACAGCACTTTAAATTGGGATTACGTGCTGTGATATAAAAGCTAGCAGTCACATTACATCTTCAAACCAGTGTCCAGACATCCGCTGTAGCCTACCCATGCGCATGCTCTGGGTGCCTGCATCGCAAACAAAGCACAATGCGCTTAAATGGTTCAAACTGATGCAAGCTGTTGTGTTCTTAAAGCAGCAAGGCGCGCGTTTTTCAACTGAAGTCTACTGCATAACAAACACACTCAACATGGTGTACAGGCTCAACTTTTGTTGAGACATCCGCAGAATGCAGTGCACACCGATCAAAACAACGGCAAGCCCTCAGGAATAACACAAATGCACGTTTTAATTGTATTAAATACACCACACAACCTCAGCTCCGTCTCCATATTGCCTGTAAAACATAGTCATTGCCATCTTTCGGTTGTAAAAGCATGTACTGTGCACTATCAGCCAATCCAGTATAATGAATAAGAGAGCTTACCGTAGGAGAAGATAATCCTGATAAATAGATGGGATGTTCAACGCAACCGAGCTCGGATAAGAAGTTGACTGAGATCTGGAATAAAGTCTCATTTGAAAAGTACAATTAAAAGCTGATGCATTCTCGTACTTTATACATGTGCATAACTGAAGATCTTAAAGCACAAAGCTTTAGATGGAAACATTTATGCTGAACCCCGTGCTCAATAAAATTGACAATATGCATTACTATTGCCATTCGACCACACACACACTTACGATTTGCTCAGCAACAAAATGTGTGCTTGAAAACTATATTACCATAAGATTTAAAGTTCGAAAATAGCGTATCCCCGTATCCTTAAAGTCTGTAATTAGGATCAGGTGAGTGAAGATCTAACGTGAATATTTGCATTTGATATGAACAGTTTGCATGAATACTGTTAAGCATTAAGCAACTTGCATTGTAGTACCGTAGCAGGTAGGACGTTGCAAGACCTGTTACATGAATAAATAGTACCTTATATTATTGATGTTTTAGGGAAACACTGAAAGGGACCGTTCAGATGAAGCTCGTATACTTTGCGCATTCCTTATTCCAATGAAACACACGAACATTAGACCGCGTCATTTGCCTGTTTGCATCATGTCATGCACTGCATACACTAGTGATGGGTCGCTCGCGACAAGCGGCTCTAAGAGCTGATTCTTTGTAGCGAACGAGCAGAGCCGAATCTTCAGACGCATGCAGGGGAGCCGGCTCTTCTAAGGGAGCCGAGCCAGAAGAACCGAATCTATGAAAAGAGCCGGACTGCCATCACTAAAATGTAGAGCCAGCGCTTGAGCCGAAAGAACCGAATCAATGGAAAGAGCCTGACTGCCCATCACTAGCATACACGCCGTATTTAATGTGTGAAAGTTTCGCGAGCAATAGTCGTTCACCCAAGTCGATTCCATGTCTTTGCTTCACAAAACATTCGCGTACGGTTTAAAACCAGTGATAAGCGGAGCATTTGGTATTGTAGACGAAAGACAAAGATCCTGTGATGAGGGAGATAACAAGCTTCGGCATTCTTCCAAACCCGTGCAGGTGCAGCGCTTCGCCAATCAATGATGATTACTGACATCTGCTGCGGGCGTTCAGAGTGTGCGACAGTCAATATTAATTATTGAATTGAATTACACTTTACAGATCATCCAAATGTTCCTGCACTGTTCATAAAAAGAAACGCATGTGGTATCCTTCTCTGTGTACTGCAGGGTTACACACTTAAGGAAGCTTGCAGACTTCCCTTTTTAAGTCTTTAACCTTTTGTGAGAGCTCCTCGCGATGTTGCAGGTGAAACGAAACGAGATAATAAAATCCCAGGAAACCAGTTCGAATGCCCGATAAAATCACTCAACATTTGAATCGGCGTAATTCGGGTAACTAACGCTTTAGTTAGCATTAGCATATTCACTGGACATCGAGCGTGTAAATGCTGGCATCAGTATCTGCGAACGCAAAGACAGGTGAGTACGAGGTTTATATACTCTCAGTATCAGGGGTGATTGATTGCACCTTGTGAAATGAATGACGTAACATTCGAGTTTCCTGGTAGAACTTGCGCAACGCTACGCTAATGCTATCATTGCAGAGCGGACATCTACAAATACAGATAAATACAGATAGTTTTGCTTTTTACTTCGTGTTTCAAAGCATTATGTCATGAAATTCTAAAAGTGCAGAGCGGACATCTACAAATACAGATAAATACAGATAGTTTTGTATTTACTCCGTGTTTCAAAGTATTATGTCATGAAATCCTAAAAGTGCAGAGCGGACATCTACCAATATCGATAAATACCGATAGTTTTGCTTTTACTCCGTGTTTCAAAGTATTATGTCATGAAATCCTAAAAGTGCAGAGCGGACATCTACCAATATCGTTAAATACCGATAGTTTTGCTTTTACTCCGTGTTTCAAAGTATTATGTCATGAAATCCTAAAATTGCAGACCGGACATCTACCAATATCGATAAATACCGATAGTTTTGCTTTTACTCCGTGTTTCAAAGTATTATGTCATGAAATCCTAAAAGTGCAGAGCGGACATCTACCAATATCGATAAATACCGATAGTTTTGCTTTTACTCCGTGTTTCAAAGCATTATGTCATGAAATTCTAAAAGTGCAGAGCGGACATCTACAAATACAGATAAATACAGATAGTTTTGTATTTACTCCGTGTTTCAAAGTATTATGTCATGAAATCCTAAAAGTGCAGAGCGGACATCTACAAATACAGATAAATACAGATAGTTTTGCTTTTTACTTCGTGTTTCAAAGCATTATGTCATGAAATTCTAAAAGTGCAGAGCGGACATCTACAAATACAGATAAATACAGATAGTTTTGTATTTACTCCGTGTTTCAAAGTATTATGTCATGAAATCCTAAAAGTGCAGAGCGGACATCTACCAATATCGATAAATACCGATAGTTTTGCTTTTACTCCGTGTTTCAAAGTATTATGTCATGAAATCCTAAAATTGCAGACCGGACATCTACCAATATCGATAAATACCGATAGTTTTGCTTTTTACTTCTTGTTTCAAGTATTATGTTGTGAAAACCTAAAAGTTCAGAGTGCAGATCTACCAATACCAAAAAAATACAGATAGTTTTGCTTTGGACATCTACTGATACCAATAAATACTGATAGTTTTGCTTTTACTTTTTGTTTCAAGTATTATGTTGTGAAATCCTAAAAGTGCAGAGCGACATCTACCAATACCGATCGTTTTGCTTTTTACTCCTTGTTTCAGAGTATTATGTCATGAAATCATAAAAGTAAGAGCGGACATATATCGATACTGATAGATACCCATAGTTTTGCTTTAACTCTGTGTTTTAAAGTATTATGATTTAAAATTCTAAAAGTGCAGAGCGGACATCTACCAATACCAATCAATATCGATAGTTTTGCTTTTTACACCTTGTTTTAAAGTTTTATGTTGTGAAATCCTAAACGTGCAGAGTTGACATCTTTCGGTATTGATAGTTTTGCTTTTTACTCCTTGTTTCAAAGTATCATGTTGTGAAAATCCTAAAAGTGCAAAGCGTACAAACTGCAATTTTGTTGTCATTGTCACCCAACTCAAAATAATCATACCGCATTAGTTTGGATAAGTTTTTTGGCTGTTGCTTGATAGTGGGGAAAAATGCTTTTATCTGCTGATACAAATTGTAGGCCGATATATTGGCGCATCCCTAAGAAAAAAACATAGTCATTGGTTACTGGTCAATTTATTTATGGTTTTGTTACAGTAAGCATAGTTTAACCATGTTTTTTGTCTAAAGCCATGTTTTTACAAATATTAATCAATATACTGTACCAGAAAGCAAGGGTCTGGTTATAGCATACAACCATACTTAAATACTTTTTTTCTACATTTCCAAAGCTTTTACATCAAAATGTACCAAGTGTTATTTGTCCATGTCTTGCTGCCTTATATTTACCCTGATGAACATTAATTGCAATACTTGTGACTGGTCATGTGGTCTTAACATGGCTGCCACCCAGAAAGGACGACCCGCTTTATGCAGAATGAAGCAGAACTTTCTAGGTCAATGATATCACTTCAATCTTCAACTGATGTAAGTTATCAGCATTTTGCATGCCTTTCATTTCAATATTTGCAACATTTGGAGTATGAATATAGCTCATATAGTAGCATTGCATTAGCATTGGGTTTAATTCCCAGGGAACACGCATATTCATACAAATATATTTTCAATGCACTGTCAGTTGCATTGCTTTGGATCAAAGTGTCTGCCAAATAAATATAATTTAAAGGAATGTACTTTAATACCAACTGTCTGATGTTTAAAAAGTCTTTAGTTTAGATGCTATATTTATATACTTTCATGCAAAAAGTTTGGGACCTGTGTAGGTGTGAAACCACATGAGAGCTCCGTTTGTATTTTCAGACTGTAGCTGGAACAGAAGCGAGCAGTTTGTTAATGTATTTTAGTTGTCTGGTGTCTGGACAGGAAGATTGATCATTTGGTATGTGTCTTATGACAAGTATAATGGGATCGGGCATATGTAGCGAGAATTTTGTTTTGCCCCATGCCTGCGACTCTCACCAAAACTTGCTTAGTGTCTAATTTGGTAGTTATGAAGCAGAGGAAGAAGATAATACGAAATAACTCATCCCACAGTACCAGCTGCTGTTTTGGGCTAAAATGAAATATACTGCGCTTTTTTTCAAAACTATGTTTTGAGGTTCTGCAACTATGGGAATAAAAGAATATGAAAGTCAAACTCTTTGATGGTACAGTAACTCTGAGAGTTGAGTCTTGTGGGGAAAAGGTTAACGTTGGGTTTGGCACAGCGGACAGAAACGGGGGTCAGAAGTGCAATCATGTGTGGAGACTCCACAATTGCCAAACTCAAAAGGGAAAAACAAGCACACATTATGCATTGGTAAAGGGAAAGTGTGGTTTAGTGGTAAAAGATTATAAAGGGAACCCAAAAGTTACAGGTTCAAACCCCAGAAGGAGTCATAGCTAGCTCTGGTTGCTAAAAATGGGACGAGATGAGGAAGCATTTGTTTAAAAAAGACATCCGGCAATACACAGTACCTATAAGTGGATAATTTGTTTGAATTCGTAAAATCTCATTCATACACTTTAGTACAATATGCTTTTGTCCTGTGATGCAGGGGTTAGTGATGGGGTTTAATTTGGGATAATAATGCTCACATGGTTTTCATGGTTGGAAATATTAAAGAAATGTTTAGGGTTCACCAACAAGCATACCAGTAATGTTTTTTGTAAGGTGTGTTTGTAAAAACGACTTAAATGTCCCAAGTCCTAGTCCTGAATTAATTTAAAACCTGCCGCTAGTAAATGGTTTAGCTTAAGTACATCCACCCCTCGGTGACCCGGGGCACTGTCTACCATCGGCTCCTTTAATCGGGATCCCTGAGGTACCAAACATGGCCAGGACAGCATCGGATAGACTCTAAGCCTAATAATAGCACCAGCTGCCTCGCCCCGCACATCCCAGAACATACGGGTGCTGCCAGGGAACAGTCTGTACACACGTTCCACTCATTTCTTTACAGTGACAACACTGCAAAGGGCTCCCACTTACCCGTACTGGCACCCGGCCACAGCACATATACCTGCACCCATCAGCGCTTGTGTGTGTGTGTATATTTAAAACACATGACAGCATTATTCAGCATTTTACTTTTTACTGTGTTTAGACACTCGCTATATACACAACATAATTCAGTTAATAAATGGCTGCACTGACAGCTTACGGTTATGATTTTAAAATATTATATACACTGTCAGCTAAATGCTTGGACACTGCGACTCAATAACAGACGTCAAAGTAATGACAAATAAACAGATAAAATAACACATATGACGTAGACAGTGAACGTTTAGCTAACTTAACTGAAACTATCCTCTATTTGTCAAGACTCCAAACGCAGATTCAGTGGCGGCTCGACTGCTCATCCGAGGGGCGCAAATTCAAAATAAGTGTTCGGAGTTTCGTGTGTTGCTCGTGTTTTCAAGGTATGTGTTTCTTGCGTCATGTGAACCATGTGCATCACGTGTTTTGTCAAAATAAGTGCCTGCTGCACATGTATCAAAACCGTTTATGATAAAAAATACGCTTTTGTTCACAAAATACACACAAGACACTTACTTAACAGTAAACTCTGATTATGCATGAGATTATGCGAGAATCTGGCAAACGCGAGCGTCTCTTTTATCATAAACTCTTTAGACGTGTCTGCAGCAGGCACTTATTTTGACAAGTCACGTGATGCACACAGGATCTCTCGATGAGCAGAACACATATTTTAAAATTACGAACCACACACATGACGGGCTACATACATGTTGTGACGAACTTCGCATCGAGCGCCCTCGAAAAAAGAAGTCACCGGCCGCCACTGCACAGATTTACATATTTTAAACAATTTCATTATTTTTAATGATTTAAAACTTTTTGAAGTAGGACCTAAGTATGTATGCTGGACAGTCCTTTGCTAGTAAATCTAACCAAGCTACTTGAAAATAACATTTAAAGTGCACCTATTTCATTGCTAAAAACAACTTTATTTTGTGTATTTGGTATAATACAATGTGTTCGTGAGGTTTATGGTTAAAAACACATTATTTTCCACACCGTACATTTTTGTAGCTCCAGATTTCACTCTCTTCCTGAAACGCATGGATTTGAAAAGCTCTGTGTCCCTGACTGGCCAGCTAATCTGTACGTTGTGATAGCTGGAAATGTGATGCTCCTTACCATGTTTGAAAGATTCGGTCACAATGCAATGCTAACAGTCTTGTTTACATCACTGATCCCAGGAAGTTTCCTACAATCCGTGTGTTCGTTGTAGTCCAAGAAAAGAGATTTACGTTTAAGACGATAACTCGCGTCATAGTTTACTTTAGGGTATGTACCCGAGGGGCAACCTTCCGATCTCTCTAATGAAGCCAACACGGAAGTGACTTAAACTGCAATTCATCGACTGGCCGCTTGAGGCTGGCTTCAAAAGGGAGTCAATTCCCATAGACTCCCATGTTAAAAATGGCCAACTTTACAGTAGAAAATAATGTGTTTACAGCCTGGTGACATCACGGACACTACGTCCATATTTTTTACGGTCTATGTATGTACCGTATTTTCCGGACTTTAAGTCGCACTTTTGTTCATAGTTTGGTGGGTCCTGCGACTTATAGTCAGGTACGACTTATACGTCAAAATGATTTCATATGAACCAAAAGAAACCATTACCATCTACAGCAGAAAGTCCGCTTTGTGCTGCGTCTGTATTTATGTTATTCTGTGTAATGGATTCAGTGATGTGGAATGACTTCGAGACTTTTTTGACCTTGATTTGGCTTGTCGTGTTAATTTAGCCTATTCAGCCTCCCAGGTTTGTTCTGTATGCTATTGTGTAAATAAGTAAATGTTTATATTACTTTAACATGTACGAACATCTATTCAGCCTGCTGTTCTATGCTATTGTTTTGTTAAATAACTTGCCTTTCCAGATTAAATACATGTCTTTCGGCTTGGATTTTGTAAAACCATTTTCTAAATAAACGTGATGTATAGTTCAGTGTGACTTTTATGTTTTTCACTCTTCAAAACGCATTTTTGACTGATGCGACTTATACTCCAGAGCGACTTATAGTCTGGAAAATACGGTACATTTTGCATATCGTTAACATGTACTAATACACACTTACACACAAGGAAAATGTAAAAACATGAATTGGACAATAGGTGCTCTTTAAGTTGATACGATTTTGGATAATTATCAAGTGATTTAACCTCTTATGGAACGGCTGAAATTCCACAAGGGGGCGTATTTGTTCCTCAGACGTTGCACAATAAACGTGACATCCAAATATATTCATCATAAATCGTGAATGAAAAGTGAGATTCGAACGAATGTCCGTTAGTGAACTAATTGTATACAGTATTTATATCGTAATTCGGTCATAAACGTCAAGATGAAGAAATCGTTTTGGATTAAAAGGCTTGGATATTCCATTTCCTTGGACTTTTGGGGATTTATGAACAATTTGTTTTGGACAATTTGACCAAAGCGGATAAAGGGAAGATTTTGAAGGTAAGTAAATATTTTAAATCGGCGCCGCCCGGTTTAGGTAACTAACAACTAGATTACAGTTTTTTGACTGCTATAAATCATATGATGCTTTGTGTGTGCGCTTAATGGAATCCCGAAAGTCTAAGCTTTCAAACTATGTGCCGCATGACCGTATATTTTGAAGATTTAATGCTTCTAAGTTACAATGACGTTTATGCAGCCTCACGTGCGAGGGAGGGGGTGTGCCGTGTACAGCGAGATTGTACGGTGAGAGAAGTTTTTTGGTGAGAAAAAAATATGTATACGCATTTATTTATATATAAAACACTTATTTTAGTTTTTAGCTGCATATAGGTGTGAGCTCACGAATTGCAACCAACCTCAATTTCTAAACGGAAATAGGAAGCTATGGTAGCTACGTTAGCTGTCTGGCGGTCTATTTATCTGTCTGTCTGTTTATTTATATGTCTGTCTATCTACAGCATTTGCCTGTATCTGTCTGTCTGTCACACACTTGATGAATGTACAAATCTGTTGATCCAAAATATCTTTATACATTTTTGCTCTCTCTCTCTCTCTCTCTCTCTCTCTCTCTCTCTCTCTCTCTATTGTATCTCTCGCTCTCTCTCTCACTTATGCACAGTCACTCATGTAATACTCAGCTCTGCCACATGAAACAATAAAACAGCATGAATATTTAGCTGCCTCTGTTATTCCCTGCAGGGCAGACATGCTTTGAATGAGATAACTGTATTTTCTGTAGATGTCTGACGCGTGCTGTGATAAATGTATGTTTTAGCTTCCTGAATGGGGTAAAAATAAAAATCCACTGCATGTTACAGCTCAGTTCTTTATCCGACTTCTCATTGTCTTGATTACGGCCTTACTGACAGGACACAATCACTAAAAACCAGTAATTCAGCATGGGACTACTTAAATGCACACTATGCACAATGTTACAATGTACACTGTCGGAAAAAAAAGGTAAATATGTACTTCAGCTCTCACTGGGGCAGTATACTTTAAAAAGTACATCTTTGAACCTAAATAGTTCATATTCGTACCTTATATTGATACTAAATGTATCTATGTAATGTACCTGCTGTTTTTGGATCTTTTTAAAGGGCACAGCTTGGGACAATTTAGTGTAACATTACTGTAGCACAAATGTCTGGATTAATCTGTTTATTTTCTCATAGGAAACAGATTAAAGCTGTTAAAAACTGCAACAAAGGGGATTAAAATATTTTAGGCTAAATACTCCTGTATCTTACAGGGAGTTCATATATATTCAAGTCGGGCTAGACGAGAATTTGTCATGCAAAAAAGTCTCAGTGTGTTGTTTCTTAGCAGACTGGAAAATATTTTTATCAAAAAGATGCTGTACATTTTTTTTTAAGTCAGCGTTCTTTTTAAACTTTTAAAATTCAGTGGGTTTTTCAGTTTTGTCAGTCCATAAAGCATTTCCCACCTTGTTTAATTGGATGCAATAAATTCCCCAAATTTATGCCTTTCTGTTCTCGGCTCGCAATACGGGACAGAGGACAGGCGCTGTAATTCACATGGGGGTGTAAAGCTCGCACCACTCCAAACAACTGCCTTTTGTTCTGTGTCTGGATAGATCTGGTGGATCGGGACATGCTCAGAATAAGCTTTCCTTCAAATCCAAACTCATGAAATTTCTTATTGCTACCCATAAAGCATAGCTTTTGCTAAATTTCAAATAATCATATTTGTCAATCTGAATTATCTTAATGGTTACAGGGATTCATTTTGAACATTATGGATGATTGCCAACGCGTTGTTATGGTTGCTAAAGTGTTTTTAGTGCATTTCCGTGTGCTTTGTACGGTTTCTATGTGGTTACTCATATGCAGTCTTCAAAAAGGCATCTATCTTTGGTTCCTGGAAAAGGTTTAAGTCTTACTTAAGTCATGAAGTAGTCCTACTTGAATAGTCATGTTTTCCCTCTTTCCTTTTGGGAATATTTACCATCATACTCGCAGGGACTGCTCTCCTGCCCCGCCTGGAGCTTTGCCTTGGAAGGAAAACACGCCTTTACAATCCCAATAAATAAGGCCTCACCGTGAGACCTGACAGTCAGTTCATTCTGCACAGCCAACCATGTCTTTAGGGGAATGGATTCTGTGTCATGCAGTGACAAATGCAAATAATATTGCATGTGTGCACTGAGAGAAATGTTATTTATGATGTGATGGCTCCTGGGGTAGGAGAAAGTCAGAGTTAGGTGTTAACCAGTAGGGTTTGATATTGAGAACTTCTAGTACAGGTTGAACAGACAGACACTCTGCCATCTGAATGGATGAAGCAGCTGATTTATGCAGTTGATTATTCGCTACATTACTCCCTCACCAGGGTTATTACAGTCTGTTTCTACCCACTTGCTACTGGCTAAAAGTAATTATAGGATGTGATGGCGGACTGAGACCATCATCGAGTTTGTTGGTCATCTGAGAGAGAGAGAGAGAGAGAGAGAGAGAGAGAGAGAGAGAGAGAGAGAGAGAGAGAGAGAGAGAGAGAGAGAGAGAGATGTATTTATCTACATACACCGCGGGTCTCCTTATATGAAAGTCACGCCGCCCTGTTTCTACAGTAGCCCTAAACGGACAAACTGCTCTATTCATCCGGACTGTAAAAAAAGATGGACGATGCCCGTACGCTCTCTTTCATTGGTGAAAAGTGAAGCCGAATACGGCGCTGACATCTTGGGTCTTGAGTCTGCGCAGTAGCAATTTCGGGACCAGTCCTGTGCAGGAGTGAGCAGGGAATAAAGCCGCAAAATCAAGGCCCCGCCCTCGCAGAACGGCATATCACAGCTGTCAATCATGACGTGACACCACCTTTTTATAGCATTAAATATCTAACCAAAAACAAACTTATATTAAAAACAAACACTTGTATTTACATCAGCTTGATAAAAACTGAAAGTAAATGCTTTGGAAAAAAGATAATTGAAGTGTAATTATTGTTTAGTTGGTCTCAAGTCCAATTGAATAACATGGGGAGGCGGGGTTTATGATCTATACTGGGACCAGTCACTGGGGGGCGATCGAGACGTTTTGGCTTCACTTTTCAGGGTTTGTGCGGCATGCTTGATCCGGACCACATGACGTCACTGTGTGTCTTTGCCGCCATTTTTGAGTTCAGTCACAGCTGCGCGCCTTGCTTTAGTCTATGGTCACAGCACCCACAACTACCAGATAAAGATCAATAAACACTCCCAGGAGGTTCACAACA
This sequence comes from Misgurnus anguillicaudatus, assembly GCF_027580225.2. Lineage (NCBI taxonomy): Eukaryota > Metazoa > Chordata > Actinopteri > Cypriniformes > Cobitidae > Misgurnus > Misgurnus anguillicaudatus. The sequence continues at coordinate 37,032,051 of NC_073355.2, forward strand.
AGATTACAATTTGCCCGGGATATGTTGCGACATTGAACATCAGAGGAACTCCGAACTACAATTTTATTTTATTCTAAAGGAATTAAATTGGCAGAATAAAGGATTGCCTTCAATCACAAGGGACCACTAAAGATAACTTAAATTGCTTGCCTAATATTAAAAGAATAGTAAAAAAATTCTCAAGTAATTAAATAATCAAGTAAACAGTAAGTGATAATAATATAAGAACAGAGAAACAAAATTAATTTATTGTTAAAGGAACAGTATGTATATTGTGGCCAAAACTGGTACTGCAATCACAAAACTGGTGGCCAATACATGACAACATAAACATCAGTTGAGGGCTGCAACTCCACTTTTTAAATGACAATATCCTGGCCGGACCACTGTTGTCAGTGATATAAGTATTTGAAATTGAAATGTTTTCTTAATGTCTAGTGACATATCAAGGCCATTTTATGATTAATGGATATACATTTCTTACATACTGTTCCTTTAAATAAATAAATATAATATTAAGTAACAGATTGTTTTTTGATTAACATATACATCTGTCACTTTTAAAGCTTACAGTAATGGATTTTGACGTCCTAAACCGCTTTTTCCTAAACTTTGCATTTTACACATAACCTTTTTATACACATTTATATATGCCAAAGGACATTTTGACTTAATTATGAGCGTATGTGACTGTTGCCTGAAAGATCACAGCTCTGCATGTCCCATTTGTTCCCGCTGAGATGTTATGGACGGTAGTCTTTATTTTGTGTCCCAGCAACTTATTTTACAAAACAATAAATTGTAATACATTATGATATTGCTTTACCAGATCCTTGCTCATGAGACAGCAGGTACGCCAAGCAGGTTTCACGAGGACTTTTCATGTGTGTATTGTCATGAAAATAATGCATTATAACTTACCATTAAACTTAATGAAATAAAGTAGAGATAATAGTTTTATGTGTACTCAGAAGATGTGATTCACTGTTAACTGTAGGGTGCATGGCTGTTATGATAATGGGATACAGCGGGCTATGAGAGGGATTGTTCATTCGCGTTAGTAAATTAAAGCCAAAATTATTCAACATTTAATTTATTTTTATGAGACATTTTACATTTCTAGAAATATTTAATACAGAAAATGACAAATATGCAGGATACCAAAAATTCAAAATTTTGTTGATTTTGCGCTCTTCCGCAATCGCGAACAACTGGAGGTACTGACTGTTAGCCGACATCTAACTCCACATTGTAAAATCAGTATTTAGTCTCTGGTAAGCCCTCAATTAAACTCCTAAATGTGATAAATTTACTGCATTAGATATACTGTGTTCACTGCTAAGACGGACACAAATAGGGCGGCGGGCATGGCGGAAGTGACGTCTTTAGTACCCATCCATAGACCCCTTCACAGTTCACGTCACAGGCGGTTCCCACTGCGCATGTCGGGGTCAGAAAAGTCATTACAGCATTACAAACTTACTATTATTAGGTATCGTCAAACATGTCTGCTTGCTTCGTGGGCTGTGAAAATCGCACCAGGTCTGCCGTTAAGTTTTTCGGGATTCCTGCAGAATCTCAAAAACAAAAAATACAACATCAGTGGCTGCAAGCAATTAAACGTGCAGACTGGGACAATGCAAATATCAAAGAGGCTTGTGTTTGTAGTGCTCACTTCATTTGAGGTAAGTCATCATTTTTCAGCCCTGTTAGATTAAACTAGATAGCCTGGATGTATAAACGGTTTGACCCCATGCTGCGCACGCACCCGATAGTCATTCAATGTTTACAAACCTTGAAGGGCTCTATAGCGCATGTTCTGACAGTTGTCTCAGATGATGATCTGTTTGTCCTGTGCCGGCTACCGTAGCTTCATTATGTGTTCCGAATGGGAGCGGTGAGATGTGAATAGGTTGCAATTCACAATCTCACTGCTAGATGTCGCTAAAAATCTTTTAATGTAATTCATCAACAATAATTTCTTGACTGAATAACATTAACGTTACATTCACAGCATTAACGCTTCCCATTCACTTTTAATGGGTGACTTCAAAACGTTGCCAAACTGAATTGTGGATCTGTCGGCGCCGCGTCACCGTTGCTCATGGCAGAAGTTAAACATTTCTCAACTTTTCAAGCAGCAATGCGTGCATCAGCCAATCAGATCGCCTTATGCAAGTAAACCAATTACGTTTATGGAAGACCGGAGCAGGTGTTGCGGCCACTGTGATTGGCTGTTGGCCACGCTTCAGACAAGCCTTCCGTCAAGCGTTAACGTTTTAGTCCCGTGTGAATGCACCCTTAATGTTTAACTTGGAGTTTGTCACTTTTAATGTAGTTACGTTTATGTTTATGTTTACTTTTGTCATTATTGTTATTGTTATTAATTCAATATTTACTTATTTATATTTTAATATGCATGAAAAAGTAGCATTACATTAATAATATTTGTTTGTATTACAGTGATAAATCTTAAAGGTGCCATAGAATGTAAAACTGTATTTATCTAGTCATAGATGAATAATATGAGCTCTGTACATGGTAATAACGTATCGTGAGCATCAAACACTATTGTTTCTCCTTCTTATGTAAACCTCGCGCATGCAAAAGACAGCTGGAAAACAGACCAGTCTCAAAATAACACCGACTGTGACGTTACAGTCGAGATGTATGCCCCAACATAAAATTACACATTGTACTTGTGTTGTTACAATACTATAAACGAAGTTGTGTCTGAGTTAGCACTATATGCTAATTAATGCTATATGCTAACATTTAGGCTGAAGTTTGCAGGTCCATACTGAAAGTGAAAACCCACAAACTTACCACTCATGTTCATGAACAATCTCCAAACACACAGAGGTACTGAACTGAACTGCTCTGTGAAACAGCCAATCAGAGCAGAGCTCAACATTATTATTAATGACCCTTTCAAATAAGGTAATAATAGACCATTTCATCCTGGAGGCAAATCCTAGGGTTGTAAACTGACATGTAAAACTGTCTCTGGATCATTTTTGCACTTAATAAAGCCACAAGCCTTCTACATAGATATCAAAGAACAACTTTGCATGTTTTTCCAATGCGTTCTTTGGCACCTTTGAAACAAAATGAGTAAAATTTACAAAATTAATAATAGAATAATTAGTTATCCTAATTGTTAAAAAAATCAATTTTCTTTAACCACAATAGAATTACTCATCTATTTCAGTTGTTTTGGGGAGCTGTGCTGTGTTTCTTTAACACATTTTAGGGTTACAAAAGATTTATGGGCGTGTGTTTGAAACCGATATTACATGAGACATGTTTAAAGCATGTGGCCGAGCCTCTTAAGGCTTTTTAAAATTAGATTTCTTGAATCAAGAAAGCTGTATCATGTTATGTCTGGCCTCCAATCCACTTCAAGCTGCTTTCTAAATGAATTATCCAGAAGCTACTGACCCCTTAAGGTTGCCCATAAATTATTCCTTATTGATGAATCAAGCACCGAGAGGCCTTGTTTGGTAAAAGACTGCAGCATAATAATTTCCTGTTACTCTGTGCACTCGACCGTCATGTCTGTACGTCGCCTCTATAACGTTCTTCTGGTTTCTGTGATGGGTTTGAAAGCTTGTATGACATTGATTACAGGATAATTCATCCATCAGGTTAATAGTTATTTTTTCATTAAAATAAAAGAGGAATTGCATGTTCACACAGCAGTTTGGGCTTGATTTAATATGCATTGCAGCTCAATAGGAGATAATTGGAACCCTGCTGGATATTTTGCTGTAGAGAATAACAAGCTCCATTATATAAATTACACCAGCACTGATGCAATAGCGCCCTCCAGTGGAGAATCTAGCGGCATTGCTCAAAATAGACTGAAACTGAACATTAACAGTTTAGGACAAAGAATCTATGACTCACTTCTAATGAGCTTTTTATCCAACGTTGTCATTGTGACACAAATACAGTATAACAATTCATTACACAGACTTAAACCAACAGGATTACATAGGATGTATAAACCATCTAACATGTAACAAAACTGTTGACTATATGCTTTATTTTGCAAACTCTAAATTGTGTAACTTTTTATTGCAATTCTCATTATTGCGTTCATGAATCCTCACTATTGTAAGTTTTAGATAAAGCATTCGCAATGCCCAAAGTTAATGAACTGATCTGATCTCTAAAGAGATTTTATAGGCTAATAGTCTATGTTTGAAATAACATTCTATTATAAAGTACTACTAGTACACTATGAGGAAAAATTGGTCAAAATTTGTCCCAAGATGTTACTATGGCGATACTCTTTAAAAAGGTCCTAATATGTACCATATAGGTACAACCATGTATACATTTGCTAACAAGATATTCCTCTGAGGTATTAATATGCATTCACTAGGGACTATAGGGACCATTTTTTTGACAGTATATAGAATAGACAAATTAAGTTTTATGTACAAGTCTTCAGCCAAAGCACATTTTTAAAGTACTGTATCCAACAATGTAATGCGATCAACACAACCTTCTTTCAATGTGATAAATGAACCAAATTAACCATGTCTCATGTAACATCAGTTTCAAACTTAGGCCCATAAATCTCTCATAACCCAAAAGTGTGTCAGAAGAACGTAGCTGGGTCCCCCAAAACAACACAATATAGATTCTACTGTGATTAAAGAAAATAAATATATTTTAGTACAATTAGGATTATTAATAATATATATATATATATATATATATATATATATATATATATATATATATATATATATATATATAATTTGTATATAAAGTATTTATATACATCATGCTGCATTAATTGATGCATATTGAAACAATAAATATTGAATTAATAGATTACAGTAATGACATAAAAGTAAACATAAACATAAAAAACTACATTACAAAGTGACAAACTCAAAGTAAAACCTTTGTTACATAATATTGTTATTTAATTACATTAATAGATTTTAGCGACATCTAGTGGTGAGACTGTGAATCGCAACACATGGCACGGTCCGCAGCTCACCCCTTCTGCAGAACAAAAAGGGCGTTTCCCAATTTTGGGGCGTTTTCGAACTGGGATTAGGCGTTTTTAACCATCCAAACAAAAAAGTACGGAAGCCCTGAAAAGCCATACATAATAATTTTTAACACCTATTTCAGTTTGAAAATGCCCCAAAATTGGGAAACGCCCCTTTTTTTGTTCTGCAGAGACCCCAGTCTCTTTCCTTTCAAAATGTATAGAGAAGCTACGGTAGCAGCCACAGGACAAACCCGTCATCGTCTGAGACATCGTAGTAGTGACAAAACGCACTCTGTAGAGCAGATTGTCCATTAAGGGCTACCGTAGAAACATAATGGTGCAAAATGGCACTTCCATGTAAGGAGACCTGCAGTGTACGTACGGGTAGATAAAAACGACCCATTCTGAGGTCATAAAAACAGTTAATTTTGTAAGTGCTTTATACTCAACCGATAATAAAGTTATGTATATTATATTGCATTTCTGTCAAAAGCTCGTTCTAAAAGGTACACAACGCACCTTTAAAAAAAATCAACACTTGTCCGTTTTGTTTAAATGTTCACTGTGTGTGATTGATTTCTGCCCTTGCTTTGTTTAATGTCTCTCTTTCTCTTTCTTTCTTTCATTCTTTCTCTCTCTCTCTCAGAGTAAGTTATCTGCTAAATGACTAAATGTAAATGTATAATCTGTGATAAAGAATTTTTCTTTCCCTTTCATGACCATATTTATTTTCCTCTGACAACAATATGCTATTGTTTAAAATTATGACATACAGTATAGTTTCACATATTATTAAACTCCTTGGCATTATACTGTGTAATATGCGGTAAAAGTACTCTGAACACATCCTTTAGATTTTGATGCATAATTATGAGTGTTTTAGATATATGGAGATACCTGGAGATAGATGGGATTTCATGGGAATTGAAAGTCAAACAGTACAGTATTGTTGCCTTAAATCAGATTGGCTGTAAAAGTCATTCCTTTTTTATATTAAAAATTGTTTTGTTATTCATACAGATATAAAAATGTATTACTTCATGAACAGTACATTACCCTGGATAAAAGTGTCTGCTAAATATGTAGTGTTACGTCTTGACTAGTGATGAGTTGCTGTAAAAAGTTGAAATTGCTTACCATATTATAGCGAGCTGAAGTTATGTAAAACCATATGTTTAAATGAACTGTGGAAAAATATCAGATTAAAGTAAAATGCAATTGAGCATGAAACTGTTACTGAAAATTATAAGTCTATTCTACAAAACTGATTAAATAAGATAAAAATCTAGTTTTTAAATAAATATTTAGGCCTACAAACATTGTTTATTTTCTTTAAGTTGCAAATAACTGCTATTGGTTATCAGTTGTAATCTGATTGTGTACATCAGTTGACCGATTGTGTGGTCTCACACACACACACGTGTGCGTGCGCACACACACAGGACGTGAGCAGACTCCTGATCGCTGTGGGAATCTCATCACGGTGTGAATGGACTCTATTCCCGCCCACTTCTGCATACCAAATTATACATTTCATTTGCATAATTTATGTCAAATAAACAAATGCCCCTGTCAGAGCTGTAAATCAATGGATGCCAGAACACTGTGTGCTTGAGAGTGACTTCTGTGCGGACAGGAATAAATATGCTGGATAAATCTCATGCTAAAGTACTACAACACTGTCAAGTGCATGAGGCCCTGTAAGGGGGAGGTCAACATGTTTCCACTAACTTCAGTTGTTTCTATGTACACAAGCATCAAGCTAAGATCCAAGCCTCAGATTTACAAATGATTAATCCAGTAACTGAATTTGAGATATTTCACTATTACCTGGGTAATTTAAACGAACGTTTACATGGTATATACTTTTGATGCAGAATATTGGTACAGTGAATCGGTTACAGATTTATAATGGAAATCATAATGTACATAACATTTATAGTTATTGCTACTATGAAAAAATGTGATAAAACAAAACAAAATAATTATATATGGTCTTATAATAATAGCAACAACTATGGTGTTTTGGTGATCTTTGCAAAGAAAGTTTTTCTTACATCGCTAACACATTACCATAGTATACTACAATTATATGTATACTATAGTATTCAGTATTAAAGGTGCAGTGTGTAATTTTTAGAAGGATCTCTTGACAGAAATGCAAAATAATATAAAAAACAATATAATCAGGGGTGTATAAAGACCTTTTTATAATGAAACATTATGTTTTTATTACCTTAGAATGAGACGTTTTTATCTGCATACATAGAGGGTCCCCTTACATGGAGGTCGCCATTTTGTTTCTACAGAAGCCCTTAACGAACAAACTTTTTTTACTAAGTTGTCTCTTACAATGACATGTTTTACCGGTGGCGGCTACTGTAGATTCTCTATGCGTTTCAAAAGCGAGGGGTGAGCTGTGGACTGAGCCATTGTTGGTTGCAATTCACAACCTCACCACTAGATGCTGCTAAAATTTACACACTGCACCTTTAACTATAGTCAATTTTTAAACTGTAGTAAATACTGCAGTGTACTTTAATATTTAAAAGTAAATAAAAAACATAGTCTAAAAAATTGGGGTTGGTTGGGAAAATATTTGATAGAACCAACTGTTGGGTTATAAATAAACCTATTGCATGGTTGAATCAACGCAGCAAAAGTTATTGTTAAACCCTACAGTTGGTTCTATGTAATATTTACCCAACCATGGGTTAAACCAACCCAGTTTTTTATGGTGTAGTCTCCAATTTATAGTGTTTACTATTGTAGTAAAATTCTTACAGTATAGGCGGTTTCATTGGATGCACGTGCATTGTCGCCAACATGATCTCATGGAAAGTTGTGTTATAGTCACGCAAAATTTTATCAATTTATTCGTTTCCATGGTACGAAATTCAGCTTTTTTTCGTGCCTTGAGCACAAATTTCCTTTTCGTTACACTTGCACGGATTTCTATAAATAGTTTCTCGTGTCCGTGGCACGACTTTCTTTTTCGTGTCATTTTATGTATTGTTTTCTCCTCCCCCCTATTTTTAAATAATTGTCGGTTGGGGTTAGATTTGGGGTTTGTGATGTACTTTTATGTATTGGTTTCTACATGTTTTTCTTCCGCTTTTAAAACTATTCTCGCCTGGAGTTGGGGTTTGGGTTACGATGTCTAAAAATTTAACAGAAAGTGATTCTAACCCCCAACCCCAAGCGACAATGGTAAGAAAATAGGAAAAAACTATTAGAAAAAAATGACACGAAAAAGAAAGTCGTGCAACGCACACGAAAAAACAATTTATAGAAATTTGTGCGAGTGTCACGAAAAAGACATTTGTGCTCAAGGCACGTGATCAATGTTCCATGAGATTAGTCTGGTTGTCTGTTACATGTCTGGACAAAACTTAACTTCCGGTCTGTTTCTTTAATGGTCTGAATAGTTGCTAAACCATACTCTGGAACAAATACCTAGTTAAAAATAACAAATCTTTTGGTTTTCTAAAGACGAGGGGAGATGCGATCATGGATTACCGCTATGCGAAGAGAGGTTTGGCAGCCGATCTGTAGTTATATAGTACACATTTTACACAGTAACGTTAGCTTATTGTAGTTTTTGAAACGTTTAAGCTTAAACTTAGGTTATCTACTTGTTGCTTATTTAGCTTGTTAAAGGATTCGGACATTTACTGGAAGTTACGTTTGTTCCACGAAAGCCATTTGTTTATGTTGTTACTGCTGAAACCGTCTATAGACGCACGCGATTGCGCATCTGGTCAGAACTTTACTTCCGGTTTCTGTTTGTTTATTGGTTTGACTAGTTGCTTAACTAAACTCTTAAACAAATACATTGTTGAAAATAAAAAAAATGTGGTTTCCTAGGTAATCTACGTGTGGTTTATTTTGCTTGTCATATAAATAAACTACTTTAAAAGGACTTTGTTGTTATTTATTCTTAGCAGAGGTTACCAGAAGTTATGTTTGTTCCACAAAAGCCGCTTGTTTATGTTGTTACTGCTGAAACCGACTATACTACAGTGTTTTTAATGTAGGTGTGAATAAAACAGTGTTCAAACCCTCATATATATTTTTGAATGGTTAACGTTATATGGCCTGGCATATATCTAAGGACCAACATAACAACATTTGCTTAATCACATGCATCTTCATTTCATGCATCTTGTGGTTGGTTTAAATATAATGTCAAGACCGTATTAACCTTGTATAATGTTCGATGCGCTTTTCAACAGGGCCGTAACCTCTATAGACATCAGTGGGGGCAGTGTTCCCCCCAAATATTCAGATTAGTGTTACTCTGATATGGGCTCTCTGCTTTAAAACGTTCATTCGATCCCACCAAACCCAGAAGAGACAGTTACATGCTTGCGTATCAAACCACCTGCCACACCATCATCAATAATACCATAAACGACAAAAACACTCATCGCCGGCTGAACTTGAGCTTGATTGCTTTACTTGACACTCGTCAACAGCTCTAATGAAACTTCCCCACTCGGCATTCCCAGCACCCCCAACCAATCCTATCTGAGATCCACGCCCCCTTCTCTTTTGATTCCTTTCATGAGCCTCTTACGGGGTCACCGATGAGACCCCATCAGCCAGCCTGAGGTAGCAGCTAACGGAGGCCCACCCTAGGGAATAAGCATGTGTTATCCCTCTCCCTCCCATCCAGCTCCAGTCAAAAGTTCGAAGCCGTGCCTTTAAAACCGAGAGCGGTGTGTGTGTTGGCTCCCCTCCCATGCCGGGTCACAGCTTGGCTGGAGATGGAGCTGTGGAGATGAGATGGCCGGGAAGCTGGGGGGAGGCGGAGGTTCTCACATGAAAGCTCGGTGGCCGAGGAGAGAGTCTTAAGCCAGACACAACACAAGGGATCAGACTGGCCCCCCATCCCCCTTCGTCACAACATTTCCCACCAGAGAACAGCTGGAATGTGACCCGTTCCGAAATCAAGGCCTGTACTGACTGACAATAGGATCCAATGGGGTGAGGGGTGGGACCGGAGATTTATCATAAAGTATCCCCCCTCCTATCAAAGCTCATTTAAAAAACCCTCGTAACCCACGACCACAACGACGAATAAGAAAGACATTCGATTGCCGATCTCTGAAGGTGTTCCATAAAAGTTTAATTTATTTCAACTGCTCATAAAATAATAGTTATAATCTCATTATATGTTTGCCATTGTATGGTTTGACATACTTTGTAAAGCATGCACATAGGACTACCTGTTTCAACTTATGGTAGTAACGTAAAAGTACGGTGTTAAAATAAATAAATGGAACAAAAACTAAAAGATGAATTAAAAATAAGGTGCAATAGTATTTAACATGTCATTTTTTTAGTTTACGAATGACATGGCTTTCAAATCGAATGCTTTCTTCATGAAGCATAAATAGTTAGTAAAGTTTAACCACCTGTTTCGACTGAAGTTCAGCGACTGCCTTGCAAGGCGTTCGTTCTGAGTCTGGTTTTATCCAAGATCTGAGGTTTTTAGTCAAACTAAAACGACTGTACTCGCACTACAACGTGTAGACGTAAATAAGATAATATGTTCATATAAAGTCATTCACACAGTTCAATTCACAATATTCATCTCTCCATCCTCCATGCTGCCAAATAGCAGCAATTTGACATGATTGTAGTAGTTGTAGTAGTAGTTTTTTACACAGCAAGACAAATCCGTATGTGACGTCCAAGGTTGGCATTGCATCGAAACTCCTCTAGTACTTTGCGTTGCTGAACTCCATCAAAATATCGCAAGGCTTTTTGTTGACGAGCTCACGGAGTTTACGAATGCGCCTTGCGGTTGACGCGACCACGAAGCTGTCGGGCTGCAGGACGGCCATGCCGTTGTGAACGTCTCCCATGATGATCATTTGACTTTCCGCTCTGGTCACGTTCCAACAGGGACATTTCCAATCCATATTGAGCAGCGTCACTTCCAGAGGTTCCTGCAGGAAGAACCGCAGTCCCATCTTCTCGTCCTTTAAGATCTCCTCCATGGTGATGAGCGCGTGGCCAGAATCGTGGTCTTCCTTAATCTCCAATATTCGCCCCAGGACCACAAAGTCACTCTTGCAGAAGCTGGGGATCATTTTCTGCCTGGGCTTGCACTGCTTACAGTTCTTGGTCTTGGGGAAGGGACACTTCTCCTCGCAAGCTTCCTGGCTCTCGAAGTTGTTTTTATTTCCGGCACACCCTCCGTAAACGAAAGGCTGGCATTTCTTAAGCGCAGGAAAGTAGGCCCAACGCGGTTTGTATGACTTGCAAGGCCCCTGTACGCTCGGTAAAGTGCATGGGGCGGCAATCTCCGATTTGCATGATGCCATGCATGACTCGTACGTGTCAAAATGGTTTTTGTTTTTGTCGCACTGGCTGTACGTGAAAGTAAAGCAGTTGTTGCCCTTAGCTTCGTAGTACCAACTAACGCTCTCCTCTCCGCAGACATCCATATCCGGTTCTTTCAAACATTCCTCAGGCGGTAAGCGAGTGATATTCATCACCGGTTTAGGTTTGGTCTGCTCTCTGGGAACCACAGAGAGCGGAAAATGAGCCTGGACGGAGCCACCCAGGTTTTTAGCAGTGCACGTGTAGATGCCCTCATCCTGGATTTGGGCGTTGTATATAACCAGCTGGGCGATGTTAGTAACCACTATGTTTCCAAGCACGTGGTTGGGTCCCATCACGGTGCTTTCTTTGCCTTTAATTTGCTTCTCCCAGGTAATCACCGGTTTCGGCTTACCCGTCACCTCACACAGGAAGCTGGCGGTTTCGCCCACAAACACAAAGTAGTTCATCGGATTGCTGACCATGATAGGTGCTTGAATATCGAGAGGGGTGGTCTGAAGATGAGCTGTGGTGGGTCGAACGGTGGTCTCCTCAGGAAGAGGGCTGGTGTTGGAGAAGCTAAGGTGAAACTTACAGGTGACTTCGGTGAGAGTGGTGCCCCTCGTGCAGGCCTCCGCATCTAAATAGCATTTGTTGTAGTAGGTCATGCCGTCCGAGGCGCAGATGAAACGGGGCTCTTGTCCGCAACGGTCTTTGCATTTACACACCGGCTGTCCGTCCCAGATGTCACACTCTGAACCTTGTTGCGTGCACATGAATTTGTCACAGGTGATGCCTTTGGGCATTCCCATAGGACCTTTCCTACCCCTGAGGTCCATGTAACGGGAGGCCACACAGCTCTTGTTTCCACAAACGTTTAAACAGCATTTCTCAAATGGCTCGCAGTCCTGGAGGAAGAAAAGAGGAACATTGATTGGAGTGTGTTTGAAGTTTGTAGAAGTTATTAGCCTGTCTGACTCCAGGCAGATCAGTTAATGGATTGACGTAGTTACAAAAATAAAATGTGTTGGTTTCAGGCTATAGTAAATGTTTTTTTTATTTAAAAATAATTAGACAAACTACATTTACATTACATTTATTTATTTAACAAATGCTTTTACACAAAGCGACCTAAAAATAAAAGAGAGCATTTAACATTAAGGGCATTGCAATAAAAAAATTCTGAATGTAAACAATGCTAATGTTTTACTAAATTAAATTAATTAATTAAATTGTACTAAATATTGTCCTAAATCTTTCCTTACTAAAATGACAATAGTTACCAATATTTTGTAAATTTAAAAATTATTTTTAAAAAGTCAAAATGGTTGTTGCTTTAGTAAACTTCTATTAAATTAGTATGAGATTCACTACTTAACAAAATGCGATTTTATATTTTTTCTTTATTTTTGTGGTAGCAAAGTTATCAGTTACAATTTCATTAAAGCACCAATAACTCAAGTAACTTTAGTTTTAATATAGTAAAAGTGCAGTAACCACGGTTTTTGACAATTTGTACTGCCATATGAAAACACTGTAATATACTTTAGTATTTATTATAGTAAACCGACTAAAAATTATAGTGTTTTACCACAGTAAATATTAAAATAGACATATAATTTGGTATTTACTCTACTTTATTAATTCACTATGTGAATATAATACCACACTAAAAGGTTATTTTTAACCCAGCATTTTTTACTGTAGTATACATTAACAAAGTGTAATATTTACTATAATATAAAGTAGTACAGTAGACTATATACTACAATTTATTTAAATACTGAAGTACACTAGTATTTTAGTTCTACTACAGATTTAATAAAAAAGTGTAGTAAAAATCCTAGATGCCAAAGTAATGTTTAAATATACAGTTTTTACAATTTAATATAGCCTAGTTAATACTACAAATACTATAGTATACATTAACAAAGTGTAGTAAATACTTTTATGTAGGCTTACTACAGCATAAAGTACTTCAATTTACCAGTTTAATATAGTAAATACTAAAGTATAGGCTACTACAATATTTTAGTTTTGTTTAGTTTTTAGTAGACCAACAATAATAAGATTTCACTACAAATATACTTCCACACTGGTTACTGTAGTAAAATCACGTGTAATGTTCATAAGTAAAGTCTCAGCATGTGATGATGTACTCACCTGGTCAGACTCGCACTCTCGCTCGCAGGTGCTCATAGCGTCCACCCACAGGTTCGGGTTCATCTCGTTTGGACACATCCCCGCGTGAGAATAAACCACTTTGGACATTGACATTGGCATTGGCAACGCTCTCGCGCGCAAGTCCACCCGCGAGACGCAAAATTGCCCGAATAAAAACCAAATCCATCTGGGAAACAGCATCCACCACATCTCCAGACGCGAGGAAAACCGTGCACGAGCGCGAAAAACTACAGTGCCCGACAAAATAACGCGTAAAACAGGAGAGAAATAAGTGTGGACGTTGGTAAAGTGCTGGACGTCTGATGTGCGTCTCGAGTGTTTGTGTGGAGAGGCGGAGGGGTCCACGCGCGCCCCGCGCTACATTCATTAATGCTGCGCGTTCAACCCCATTATACTTCACATTTAATCGAGTAGATTATAACGCAGGGTTTCGGTCTACATCCTTGACTTGTAGGCTACCATTATGTGGAAGTTATCAAATTATATTTATAAGATGGAGTGGCACCTCTATAAAACAATTAACTATCTAACAAGGCGTCGGAGTTCTGGTGTACTGCATACTGCATGAATATGGTATGCAGTAGTATTTCTATGTAGTAGTATACTACAGTTTATTATAGTAAATACTACTACAGTGTTTCATGTAGGTTTACATGTTTAATTATTCTTGAAAACAAATAAATTAGATTTTTAACAAATTAAATTAAATATTGCAATCTATAGTGCAAGTATGTGTAAAACAATATTAATAAATAATAACATAAAAACTACATGAAAGTACAATGTAAAGCTATTTCTTTAAAATGTTCATTTCCTTTGGTACATAGCATCACACTGGAAATGAGGGTGAAGTGCATTGCATTGCGGGATACAGTATTCTGGTCTACTCGAAAAATGTAGCAAGTCATTTGGGTAATCAATACATTAAATGTACTATACATTATAGGCCTATACATACTGCATATGCAGCAGGCATAATAATATGAAGGCTCGCTTTTGCAACGTTAACCTAATTATTCTGTCTTCACATTTTAAATGTTTTATTTTTATTTTATCAAACACGGTCTACAGAAACTTAATCACACAAAATCCTTTGGTTTTACCAGGGGATAGTGTCATGATGAGGTTTAAAGATACATAGTGTATACCTCAAGTAACAGCATATGAGCCATAAAGCCAGAAATTCAACTTGTACATTTTATTCCAATTTAAACACCATAAAAATGCGTTTCATCTGGGGGATTTATATCAATATTAGTGCATTTGGCTCTGTATGAACCCTCAAGACCATAATCGCTGAAGGTTGCTCTGACCTGAAAACATTACAAAAAATTAAAGTCACCATGAATCAGAGTTAATGTTGAGCCTGTTTTACATCTATTGGCATATTTCAAAATGTATTGGGCTATTCAACTGAGAGTCAAAAACCTGATTATGCATTACCAGGCATTAATTAATTGGCCAGGGCCAGAGAAACAAGATAGCTTGCTGACATCAGCTGAAACGAAGGGTTGTGTCAAAGGTGCAGCAATTTATTACGTATTGACAGCAGATTACAAAGACGAATGAGCGCAGATGCATATTAAAACCGGCAGTGTGTATTGAAAAAGTAAATAGGGTCCAAGGGGCAACAGCATATGACTAAATAAACAGCATACGGTTTGCATTAGTTGAGTTAGCTAAAAATTTAAACATAATGGGGAGACAACTTAAGATCCCCAGATGTCATAATAAAACCCCCTGAAGAACCTCTAGTAAATACAACCCTGCAAAACCATAAGTTTGGGTATATTTATAGCAATAACCATAATTATACATTTTTCTTTTATGCCAAATATCATTAGGATATTATATAAATATCATGTTCAATGAAGTTATATTGTGAATTTAATTTAATTGACTAGGACTACATGTGGAAAACATTAAAGGCATATAGATTTTTTGCACCCTCAGATTCCAGATATTTAAATTGTATTTGGACCAAATATTATCTTAACATCAATTGAAAGCTTATTTATTTAACATTTAAATAATGTATAAATCTCAATAAAAAAGACTATGACTGGTTTTGTGGTCCAGAGTCACAAATATCCTGTTTCTATACTCAAGAAACTTAAAGGAAAACACCACCATTTTTAATATTTTACTGTGTTCTTACCTCAACTTGGAAGAATTAATACATCCCTATCTTTTTTCAATGCGTGCACTTAATCTTTTACAGCGCGTCGTGAATGTGTTATCATTTAGCCAAGCCCCATTCATTCCTTAGGATCCA
Source organism: Misgurnus anguillicaudatus (assembly GCF_027580225.2). Lineage (NCBI taxonomy): Eukaryota > Metazoa > Chordata > Actinopteri > Cypriniformes > Cobitidae > Misgurnus > Misgurnus anguillicaudatus. Next base: position 37,047,860 of record NC_073355.2, read on the forward strand.
AACAGGGATGACTTTAAAAGCCACCAAACACTTCCAAGTTTTCACTATTTAAAGACTGTTACACGAGTAAGTATGGTGGCACAAAATAAAACGAGGCGATTTTTTTAGCGGATAAAAATAAGAACTATATCGTATGGCGGAAGAGCACTTAGTTTGCAGCACTTCGACCTCGCCACGCAATAACATCATCACTCCCGACGACTCAAACTTCCATTAATATTATTGCACCTGAGGTCAAAGTGCTGCCAAATATTTTATAAAGCAAAATATTGAAAAACGGTATGTTTTTCTTTAAAACTCTTGCAGGGATGAATGATGGAGTCAAGAGGAAGTTTTTTGTATAAAGTTAGATTTTTAACACATATAACATGTTTTTTAAGGTGCCTATACCTGTAGTTTTTTTTTTACTGGTTTTTATGTGTACCCCTTGTCAAAGTCACATGCAATCAGTTTAGCTTTTAAAAAATGGCATCAGTACAAATATTTTCGGAAAACTATCCACTATTATAAATACCAGGCGTATCATATCATTAAAATTTGACCATGATATTTAAAAGATGCTTGCTGATATGAGTTCCTCTGTAAGTTTCTCAAAGTGACTATTGGGTGAGATTATGAGAGAACTGTTCCCAGATCAGCAATCATTTCTCAGGTGCAACTGGATGTCTTGTCTCAAGATGGGCCCATGGAGAAGACAGGTGCATAGCGCATGCTAACTTCACCATACGGGGTAAAAGATCAAATTCAAATGTGATAAAAGTTAAAAACACAATATCCTCAAAGTTTTTAGGGATTGTTTGGATGTTACTTTAGTTTGATGAGAACAATAAATATTTGCATTGGATCACAAGCATTTTTTCTTTATTTTTTGTGCAAACATAAGCAATTGCTTCAGGGTTTGAGAAGACAATGTTCTCCAGTAATTTCCTGTGCTTTGTTCCATCTCGTCTCGTGTAAGAGGCCTCATGTGATCTATAGCGCTGAACCGGGTGGGCCTCGTTCCCTTAAAACTTTAAAAGGGTCAAAGGGTAGTTGGTGAAGCGAGTTCCTGTCTTGGGCTGTGGCAAAACAAATCCAAAGTATTTATTTCACAAATCTTTTCCGCAAGTAGTACCGTTATAATTCTCTATACTCTGAGAGGTCGATTAACCCTAAACTGCTTAAGAAAATGAAAACTTGATGTAGTTATTTGTAAGGATTTTAAAGTTCTTCTTTGATTCACTATCAACTGAAATCTCAAACTTTGAAATGATTGTTTCCAATATCACCAAAGACGATCAAATGCTTACTTACCAGTAAGTGCGTGAAGCAGATTTCTAAATTTCTCAAATTGACCAGTTAACATGTTACATTGGTAACTTGTAAACACAAGCATTTTATTTGTTTTTAATTGGCCCTTTTGTACTATATAATACTGCGTTTTAAGTCTCAGCATGTCCTGGACTCTGACATTTGCACACTTATATTTGATGCAATCCATGTAACATTGTTTCCATAAATTTTAACAAAATATAAAATCTAATATTCTCTCTGAATCCTCATCTCACTGGCTGCTGTAGAGCCCAGAGAAACACTAACATTTAAAATGCTGGGTTGTTTCATCCCACGATAGGGTAAAATATCAACAAAATTAATATAGAAAAGTCAATATATGTTCAAATAACAGTTGGGTTTGTCCATATTTGACCCAAACATGGGTTGAAACAATTCAGTATTTTTACTCTGTGTACTGAATGTCCAACAAGGTGTAATGGAGTAGAAATATTTCTCCTATTAGTTCAGGACTCTCATCTCTTACTGACACTAGTTGAAGCCTGTCCTCTATTGGTGATGTTTAGCAATGGCATGGTGCATTGACATTTTGCTAACTTTTGCTCCATGCTGTATCGAAGTATACGTTGGGTTTTTTCAAACAGCGTAAAAGAAACAAGCTCAGCCCATTATGATGTAATTTAACCTATGTGCTGGGTAATTTCAACCCAAAATGCTGGTTTTGTTTTAACTCATTGTTGGGTCAAATATAAACATTTTCTGTCTGGGTTTGTCCCTTTTTGACTAGGGCTGGGCTAAAGAACACAGCATTTTTTTTAGAGCGTAGTACATGATTTTTAGTAAATGCACATTTGAATTAAATTACAGGGAACACAAATATCTGGAATCAAAATGCATAGACAGAGTCAATTTGTATTTGATTTCTAGAACCTGTCTAATGATTTTTGTAACAAGTAAACTTCTTTACCAACTTAATTGTTCAGAAACACAGACATAAAAACTGAATTAACACTGTCAGAAATAAAGGTACAAAACTGTACCTTTTCTGTCACTGGGGCTGTACCCTAAGTTTCTGTTTGGTACCTTTACAGGAATACAAAGGTACCATACCCTAAGGACTTACATTGTTAGAAAAAAGTCAAAATATGTAACCTAGCTGTCAGTGGGGCAGCACCCTTTAACTCATTCACCACCAGCCTTTTTGAGAAAAGTTGCCCACCGGCATTTTTGTGATTTTAACAAAGTTTCACAAAATGATCTTCTATAAATATATAAACATACAAATTATATCAAATTAAAGAACACACCCTCTGCTTTCAAACAAACAATAAACAAACAAACAAAATGGGGAAAAACGTTTCATTACTTTTTCCACTTAATTTAACCACTGAAATATGGATATTCTCTTCAAACATTTTGAGCAAAAAGCTTAAAAAATTGCGTTTTTGTAAAGGAATTTATGTTAGAGATCAGACTCAGAATGACTATCCAACATAAAGGCATTTAAAATCAATCATTAAATCTTTTTAACTTCCGTTTTTGATAAATTCGGTTTGGCGCCATCTAGTGGATAAAAGCGGTATTACACTTTCACTTTGAAATTCGTCCAGAAAGGCATATTTATTAGTTAAATATTAACTCATAATTGACGAGATAACTCGTCAATGGCGGTGAATGAGTTAAGAAGGTAATTGTATGGACCATTAGGTACAGATATGTTAACATTTAGTACCAATATGTACCTTTGAGATACTAATATGTATTTTTGAGAGACTAATAAGCTCTCTTTGGTCCCAGTATGTACTTCTGAGGTACTAAAATGAAATCCTTATGTGCAAAGCTGTAATTTTTGTACCTTTATTTCTGAGAGTGAAAATAAACTCCTGGAAATGGTCAATTGTGCGAGCGATAAAAGAAGGAATAAAAATAGAGATGATTTCATTTTAACTAAAGTGTATACTTTCTTTAATTCTCAAATTCTAGTATTATACCATACTAAAAAAATTGCACATAAAAAAAATCAATAATTTAGTAGTATGTGTCTTTCAAAGTTAACATATGCAGCTGACGTTAACTTTAAACAACACAAGCAGTGTTAACAAATGTTAATAATAATAATAATATATGCATGGTTAAAGCCGAACCCGCCAACAAAACTACAAAAACTTTGTAATTGTAAGACAAATCTTTAGAAATGATGACTTCAGAGTATTGTTCTTACATTAACACAATCTCTATCAAGTCGAAAAACTAGTTTACAACAATGTAGTGTTTATGCATCTCCTCTAAATCTAATCTTAAAAAGTTGAATGCAGTATTAGCTTATAGATGGCACTACTGTTACTGCTATATCTCGAAACACACACCTTGTTTATCAATATGTGAGAATTAAGCATCTTCAATTCACAGAGCCAAACTCAAAAGAGGTCAATATTAAAATCAATGGAAGCTCTCTGCGGTTCAATATTATTTTATATCTTATTTAGCTCTTTTCTTGGGGGAAAATAATTTGCTACATTATTTAGGGACATTGACCTTCACATAAGATCATTCATCCGAAACAGTCTGTGCTAAAACAGCCTGCAAAAGTTATTTGGCTTACATGGACTTATTAAACAGCATTTGACATACAGCACTGAATTTCTTAATGATCAAATAAAAAAGAAACCTCCCAAATAATGGCAAGATTTGGTTAAAGTGCACAGCGAGCTGTCTGGCAACAAAACAAGGTCTTAATATCAAAGCATTTATGCCTTTACAAAACAAGCAGAAAATCCCAATAACAGATCAAGAAACACACTTGGCCAGCATCCCGAGACAGGACAGTGGACGACCAGTCGACCAATCGGGGTTGAAGGAACGCACCAACTCTTGCACAGCGACCTGATAGGAAGGCAAGGTCGTGAGACGGATCCAAACCCGTCCCAGGGCCGGAAAGTATGCAAAAGTGGTGGATTTGAATATTTTCCCAAGTCTTGAACTAAATAAATTTAAATATTCAAATTGGGCCAGTGGGAGGCAATGGGAATAGCTCGCACTCCAGACTTAAACCTGTTAAAAGCATATAACGCACTGGAGGAGGCACTGAGGAACCATTTGTTAATGAATAACGGGAATGTGTAAATAGGCTGGGATAAGGCTATCTTATGTATTACGACCCAAATGGGAAGTAGGCGGGAGCACATTTTGTGAACGAATTGAGTAAAGCGTTCGGGATTTAAGGAAGCAGGTCCCAGATAAACAGTGAGTCAGTTTGTTTTACAGTAGCACGAATATGAAGCTAGTAGGTGAGCCGGGAAGCCTTCATGTTGTAGCAGGGCCGATCGGTCAAACTCCCCTGACCTCCGGAGAACAGTGACAAGCCTTCGCTTTTCTCCAGGACGACCTCCAGCTCCTGGAAGTCCTGCAGTCTTGCCACATCTTTATCCTGCCAAAAGAAAGGACACGCATTCTTAATGGGGCAATATCTTTAAAAGTGTGAGCTGATATAACGTCATTCTGCATATGTAGCAGCATCTGCACAAAACAATAGTCTGAATTAGGGTGATGCGAATACTAAACTAAAATTAGTAGTTTATCTAAAGTATTGCTATAATAAAAGATATTTAAAGCTGGGATGGGGAGCCACATAAAAATAAAGATTACTTACAGATAACAACATGAAATCTGAAAGGCATAGTTATGTAGTTTTAAATTATAGTTTAAAGGGGACATATCATGAAAATCTGACTTTTTTCATGTTTAAGTGCTATAATTGGGTCCCCAGTGCTTCTATTGACCTAGAAAATGTGAAAAAGATCAAACCAGTAACTAAGTTTTGGTAAACCATTCCCTGCAAGCATGTGAAAAATAGGTAATTGAAAATTGGTTCCTTTTGTAATGTCAGAAGGGGATAATACCGCCCCTTAATCGGCACTATCCAACCACGCCACTGCCATTTAGTGCAGAGATCAGGGGCCTCATTTATAAACGCTGCGTACGCACAAAAGGCGGCGTACGCCACTCTCTATGCAATACTTGTTATTTATAAAAAGCAAACTTGACGGGAAAATGTGCTGTCCGTCACGCAAGCTCTGACCCAGGCGTACGCACAAAAACGGGTGAAATGAGAAATGGCGACACCGTCGGCAGATGGAAGAAACACGTGAAAGTGAAAATGACAACACTGCCTCTCATAAATAACATGAAGACTTCACAAAGCAAGTCTTACAATTAACAGCCTACACAAACACCCGTTTGATCGATCAGCAGTGAAACAAAAAAAATCAATCGAAAATTACAACAGAAATTCAAATGAACATATATTTGCTAAAAGAAAAGTGAAATATGTTCTGCAATAATATTGGCATGTTGTGCAATTCATCCTCATAAAGAATATAGTTAACAGAACGAAATAATGTACAAAACTGATATTCTCGTCAATGTGTCCGTCTGGCGGAGCAGATATAGATGCAATTGCATAGATAGATAATTAAGGAGATATATAGATAAATAAATCTCTCAAGTGCCTTTTTGGCATTAGTAATGCCCACACTGTGCCCTCCAAACAACATTTTTCTCCCCTTTTCCACCTCGCCAACAATAACTTCTACTTCACATTGAGTGAAGTTACGGTTTTTTGATTTCCTCTCTGTGTTTGCCATGATTTCGCCATCAACACCTATTAACTTGTTGGCGTTTCACGGACTATTTATAGGCAACTATGGGCGTGTCATGAAGCTGCAAAAGCTGCGCTACATTTAGAATTGATTGTGATTTATTAAGGGAAAACTGCGTAGGATGTGCGTGCGCACGGTTTTATAAATCCGAATATTTCAGTGCGTACGCGCGTCCTATGTTTACAAAACTCTACCACTGCATACTGTTTGATATAAATAAAATGCTTTACATGCCCCAAAATACAAACATCTCTATTTAAAAAAAAATTCGAATTATTATGGAGAACTGCTTTTACTCACTGTAAGAACAGAACCGCTCCAATGTGCATCTCAACAAACCTGGTCTATACATTAACATGTGAGTCGTGCAAAGGTAAAAGCAAAGACAGATATCTATTCAGGGGAACCTAAAACAAAACTGCAGAAGTTTAGTCTCTGCCCTGCAGGTGATGTACAATCTTGGGTTGATGTGTAGGCAACAGTACTATAGGGGGCTAATTTAAACGTTCGTGCCATTTAACCAGATATATTATCAGGGGTGGACATAATTTTTTTTGGCCTGGTTCTCAAAGGAGCACCTGGAGATGTTACTTGGTGCTCACATTATTCATGGCACCGACATCCTACATGCTGTCAACATCACTTATCTCCTGACTACACTCTTCGCCAAATCTCTTTGGTTAAAACATGGTAGACGATAATGTACATAAAATATGCCTGGGTATTGTTTTAAACCAACGTAACTTTTATAAATGACTACTAACTCAAATTGCAACAACACAAATAAATACAAAAGAACAAACATACAAATGAAATAAACAGTGCTGTTCATGTTTTCAGGCTGGTCTGTAGTTTTCAGGTACAGTACAGTAACGAAATAAAGTAATCAGATAATACTGCATAGTCTTTACTGTGTACATTGGATTAATCCTTATTAAAGTTAAAGTTATTTAGTCAAGACAAGGATATTATGATTATTTTTGTCTGTTTGATTACCGTAACATTAAAAACAGCATCAGGTTTATACTCTAAAAATGGGTGAACTGTCACTTTAAATGCATTGATCCGACACATTGTTACACACGCATTTTATTTCTCAACTGCTTATATTTATTTAATGTGTAAATACTTTTACTACTAAAATAAGCGCATTTTGAGATAATTTGGTGTTAAAATGTCCGCTCAAGGGCAAGAAAACAAACACAGAGTGTACTTGTGTTGCAATATGAATTACGTTCCAACATGTTTGGGAACAAAATTCAGCATGAAATTAAGATTGCACAACTACATTTTTCCAGAGTCTAGGCAAAAGGAGGCTAAAATAACAACATTGATTTAGTCAGAACTTCTTAAGTTACATGTGTGTTAGAGATGTACAATAATTCGATATCAATAAAATGTGTGTTCAACACGGGTCAAGGAGCTTCTTCCTTCCATAGTTTACTATTATTCCATATCTTGGAAAAATAAACAGTGAGACTTGTGCACAGTACTGTAAGTGATGTCACTAATATGAAGCTTTACCTTTCTGAGCATAGTGTTGGGCAGCTTGCGAATCTTCTCCACGTGCTCGGCGCTGATGTCCAGCTCGCGGCAGCACACGCGGAGGAGAGCGCGGTACGTCAGCTCCTGTCTGTCAAGTTCCACCTCGATGAAGTCGTTCTCTCTAACGGTGCTGTTCTGAATCCGTACTTTCAATACCAACTCTGAGAAGATACGACAAGAGATTGTGAATAAGGTGCACGTGCATTTAAAGAAAATATCTATGAGATTTTCAGCTGTAACGTATAGTAATTTTAAAGGCTTTTTGAGGAACCTTTCAGGAAGGTAGATCTACCTTAATGCAAAATTTTCAATCTCTGTTTCTTAAACTTAAAACCGATCTTTAGATACCAGACCAGATCTTCTTCAATCTAAAAAGGTTCTCACTGTACCTTGCACATTAACTGGAAAGGTGCTGGTGAAGAAGAAGGGCTGGAAGGCCGGCACAGAGCCGCTGAGCTGGGAGCAGTTGATCTGCTGGGGGATGGACTGCTGACGGGTAATGGTGCCGTTGGGAACCTGCGGCTGGTTAGTGGCGTTCCCGCTGGGGGAAGGAAGCGTTGGGCACACTGGCCCGTTCTGTGCTATAGCATGAGTGTGAGAAAACTCATGGTGGTTGGCGTGATGAGTCTCTGGGGAGAGCTCCATTGGCAGACCTCCGTTGACCACAGGGCTCGGCACTACGCCGTTCTGCTCCACGACGGGGATGTAGGGTAACTCCTGCTGGCTCGGGCTGTCTGTGTAAAGACTCTTAGGCTGTTGATGTTGGGTCGGAAGTTGTTGCTCTTGTGTCGGGGACAGGGTTGCTGGTTCAGACTCCAGAGGATCTGAATGGTTGTTGGTGCCATTCTGCGACACATGCTGTGCTATACTTAGAGTGTTTTTATCCATCTTGCTGTACAGGAAGGGCGGGTTGGACAGATAGTTCGGGATGATTGGCAGCTCGGGTTCTTTCAGTTCGGGAACATCCTCTTCTTCCACTAGAGAAAGATGATGGAGTGGGATTATGCATTGTCATGATAACCGAGATGTCTTTTTGATCTGAGCACATACCTCCGAGTAGTCGTCTGATTTCAGGCTTGGAAGTGAGTTGAACGGCTAATTCCTCTTTCGCAGTCAGAATTTCTTTGTCGGCTCCGGCGTTCAGAAGATACGCCACTATCTGTTTGTGGTTTCTTTTGCAGGCCCAATGCAAACATGTCCTGGATTAACAGAAGACATCAGGACATTTTAATCAGGTGTCATTTTCAATAGCAATAAAGTCATTTTTGCATACAGATTTTTTTGTAGATATCGATTTTCACAAAACAGATTATTTGTGGCCTGTCTGTGAAATCCAGGCTAAAGTCATAATCTAATTATGAGATAAGGAGCATCAAAATTTGATTTAGATGTTTGACATGACCTTACTCAGTCAATATTAAAGATATCAACGTTATATTTTCACAGAAGACCCTTTACGTTAAGTAATCACAAAAAATGACTTAAACTTGGTTTTCACAGGCAGGGTCACATTTAATAGCCTGCATCTACCCCAAACTATTTCAAGACATACGTCAACGAAGACCAAATCTCTTCATCCTACTTACGCCACTTGTTAATCCTGTTTCGCAATGTTGTGAAAACACCACAATGCTCACGCATTTCAGAGAAATTAACCCTTACTTAGTGTTGTCTCTGCATTTTAATACGAAATGGGCAAATCAAAGCACCCAGCTGTAAATATAGCAGGCTGTATTAAATGAGCCCATCACACCCAATTCAGACCATCCAGCACCCTATCAATAATCTAATGGGGGTGTGTCTGGATAATGAAGACATTTAAAACCTTAAGTGTTGAGGGTGAGGGGTACTGATGGGTGCATGATTGACAACACAGCCACATCTTTTCTATAATAAAGACGTGGGAGACTGCGCCCCCTGGTTACATATCTTGTCATTACAGTGTGATGTTTTAGCTATTACTGCATGCTCGGGTTGGCATGCTTGTCATTACTAAACTGTATCTATATACTATCTATAAACTAAGCTATATGTTACAATTAAAAATAAAGGAGGGAAAATTAAAAGACAAACTGTGACACTTCTGAAAATAATAGAAACCATTATAGAAATTATAATGGATTTAATGGTTATAATGGAGAATGTAATGGTATCTGAATCTCTGTGTGTTTCTACTGGTAAGGTGTTGGGTTTTATTATAGTGGGATGTTATGTGGTGGATATTGAACATCACAAATCTTACTGGAATAAGGCCCATAGAGGTATTTTAATGGTTTAATAGGTCAACAACTGATGGTTCATAGCACTATATGTAACGTAAACAAATAGAATAAATAAACAAATGCAAACAAATAAAACAGGACTAAATGTCACGTGGTGGGAGTTGATACTCACCATCCGTTAATCTCATTTTGAGAGTTGATGTTTACTCCGCTCTCCACTAAATTCTTCACCTCATCTATGTCTCCGATTGCACAGGCCTCTCTTAATCTCTCCTGCAGCTCTCTGTCCAGCGATGTCGTTGACATTATTCAAGTCTTTATGAATATAAAAGCTTCATGCAATCCGACACTGTGCTTGTGTAGTAGGAACCAAAATAGACGCTCGACTTGCTCTGCCGGGGACAAAACCGTGGTCTGTTACGGGTGATTTTAGATATGGATGAATACGAAATGTATTTAAAGTCTTTATAATCCAATCCTAGCTATAAAAAACAGTGTAATATATTCGGTTGTGTTTAAATAATCTTTCGCCGAGTACTACATTCCTCTCGCTACCGCCACAGCGCCCATATTGGGGACATATTTCGATGCAACACCTTGAGCGTGATTTTTGGTTCCGGCTTCGTATCGCTGAAAATGTTTAAAAACAAGATAAGAGTCCGTGCAGAGTTCAAAAGGGAGATAAAATGACTAGTTACATTGATGGGCTGGTTTACTTTATTGATAAGAGTAATTTAGCTTAGAAAAAAAAACAACAGCAACACATAAAAACCTTTTACTAGCTAACATAAGTGTCAAACTAAAAGTTTATACACAGTTGCTTTGACGACTTTTATTATATTTTAATATAGACATTATAAGATAATAATCTAAAGTAAGTTAATACATTATCAGATATTTTAACAGAAACCTGGCATTGTTATGAAATATACAGCTAAATTAATAAATCTGAAGGCTACTTACTGTAAATAATTTTTAAAATCGTTTACAGTAAACTGTATTTTAGAAATGTAAATATGAAACTATTCTGTAGATCAGTAACTGGAGTTCAGTCCAACCTCATCGCCATTGTGTCCCATGTATTGATAATCAATAGTCTTTTCTTATTTTCTTTTGAATAGGTCAGGGTTCAAGCATTGTTAATAGACAAAATATTTAAATCACTTGAGAAGGAAGACTAAAAATATAGTATTTATTATGTTGGCTTGACAAAGCCAACATACTGTTCTTCGATCTAAGCTTATTAGTGGTGCTTGCATTTATGCAAGGCATCACTATTACTATTGCTCATACTTATTATTATTAGTGGTGCTTGCATTTATGCAAAGCATCACTATTATTATTCGTCATACTTATTATTATGTTGGCTTGAGAAAGCCAACATACTGTTGTTGCACTTAAACTTATTATTATTATTATTATTATTCTTTTTCTTCTGAGACCAAAATTTCTAACTCTAACTCCTCCTAGAGCTTTTAAGCTACAGCCACCAAACTTTGCACAGACCTTCAGTCTGATCTGAGGAGGTGTGCTATATCTTTTCTAAGGGATCTGACTTACGGTTCTCCTAAACCGTCCGATCAAACATCCCAAAAAAGTCCCATAGACTTACATTCATAGAATGTTTAGGCTGAGTGTTTATTTTCAAATTCTAACTGTCAACTCTCACTCATACAAATACATTACATCATCTCTCAACCTCTCTCAGTCTATCTCTGTCTCACAAAACTCACTCAATAGCACAGACAAACAAAACTACACACACACACACACACACACACACACACACACACACACACACACACACACACAACCACACAGACACACAATCACACACAACTACACACAGACACACAATTACACACAGACACACAATTACACACACAAACACAAAATTATATATATAACATACTGTCACAAAAACAGACATGCACACATACACACACACACACACACACACAATCACACACAGACACACAACTACACACAGACACACAACTACACACAGACACACAATTACACACACAAACATAAAATTATATATAACATACTGTCACAAAAACACAGACATGCACACACACACACACACACACACACACACACACACACACACACACACACACACAATCACAATCACACACAGACACAGACACAAAACCACACACAAACACACACACAAACAAATACACACACACACAAAAAAATATATATAACATACGTTCACAAAAACACACACTCACACACTCACACACACACACACACACACACACACACACACACACACACAGACAGACACACACACACACACACACACACACACACACACACAACCACACACAACCACACACACACACACACACACAGACACACAACCACAAAATTACACACACAAACACAATATTACACACCCAATCATACTCACACAAACACACACATAAATGTCCCAACTGCCCTAAATGCCCCATCAGGCCCCAAATGCCTCAAATAACCTAACCGCCCCATTTTGCCCCATTTGCCCCAACTGGCCAATTCTGCTCCAAATGCCTCATCTGCCCTAAATGCCCCATCTGCCCCAAATGCCCCGTCTGCCCCAAAAACCCAAATAAGACACAAATGCCCAAAAAACCCTAAAAGCCCCATCAGCCCCAAAAAACCAATTCTGCCACAACTTCCCTAAATGCCCCATCTGCCCCGTCTGCCCCAACTTCCCAATTCTGCCCAACTGCCCCATTCTGCCCCAACTGCCCTAAATGCCCCATCTGCCCCAAATGCCCCATCTGCCCCATTCTGCCCTAAATGCCCCAACTGCCCTAAATGCCCCAACTGCCCTTAATGCCCCAACTGCCTCATCTGCCCCATTCTGCCCCAACTGCCCTAAATGCCCCAACTGCCCTAAATGCCCCATCTGCCCTAAATGCCCCATCTGCCCTATTCTGCCCAAACTGCCCTAAATGCCTCAAATGCCCCAACTGCCTCATCTGCCCCATTCTGCCCTAAATGCCCCATCTGCCCTAAATGCCCCATTCTGCCCAAATTGCCCTAAATGCCTCAAATGCCCCAACTGCCTCATCTGCCCCATTCTGCCCCAACTGCTCTAAATGCCCCATCTGCCCCAAGTGCCCCGTCTGCCCCAATTATCCAATTCTACCCCAAATGCCCCAACTACCCTAAATCCCCCATCTGCCACAAATGCCCCATTCTGCCCCAACTGCCCAATTCTGCCCCAACTAACCCATCTGCCCCAACTACCTTAACTGCCCCAACTGCAGCTCCATCTATTACTCTCAGACTAGGCTTTCTCAAGCCAACATAAAGTTTGTTCACAAACTTTAACCTCATCTAGTTTGTAATTAGTGGTGCTTGCATTTATGCAAAGCATCACTATTACTATTCCTCAGGGATATTATTATTATATCTTTATTCTTATGTCTGCACAAAATTTCGGCGCGTAACTCGTCCCGCACGGTTTGTCGTAGAGCCATAAAAGAGGGATCAACTTGACCGGATTATTGAGGAGATGCGGGCTATATCTTTTTTAAGCAATCGGGTGCAGGGTTTTCGAAAGGGGGGCGAAAAACCACCCGAAAAATCCCATTGACTTAACATTGCACCGAAATTTGAAGGGTCATAGCTCTGCTCGAGGATTTTGTAGGAACATGTGGGTTACAACATTTGAAGAGTGTGGTAGGCTCTTTAAGAACATACATCACATTGAGGTATACCTTGTACCCCTGGGGTGTAAGAGGCACCCGAAAATTCCCATTCAAAGTCAATGGGCGAAAATCCCATAGACTTAACATTGGGAAAAACTTTGACAGGTCATAGGTCCGAGCTAGGATTTCGTAGAAACATGTGGGTCACAACATTTGAAGAGGGTGCTAGACTCTTTCAGGACGTCCCCCACAATGGGGTGTAAGTTCACCCTAGCAACCATTTTGGGCACCCTAGCAACCTATCCCATAGACTGCCATTATAAAATTCCCAGATGGATATCTTTGCACCACAGTGTCATAGAGACATGGGGGTGGGCTCATTTTACTCAGGCATCCAATCAGTATCCTAGGATCCTTAAAGACTTACTAAGCCACGCCCCTAGCAACCACTTTTGAGCACCCTAGCAACATAAAATTCAAACAGTTATATCTCGGCATCAGAACATCATAGAGACACGGGGGTTGGACCGTTTTACTTGTGACTAGGGGTGTAACAATTGGGCACATCATTGGCCACCTCCAAGCCACGCCCCTAGCAACCAAATACACTATCCTAGCAACAGAGTTAACAAAGCCTTATATCTCGGCATCAGAACATGGTAGAGACACGGGGGTTGGACCATTTTACTTTTGACTAGGGGTGTAACAATTGGGCACATCATTGGCCACTCCCAAGCCACGCCCCTAGCAACTGAATTTGAGCAACCTAGCAACCGAATAAACAAAGCCTTATATCTCCGCATCAGAACATCGTAGAGACACGGGTGTTGGACCGTTTGCCTTGTGACTCGAAGTGTAATCACTAGTGGATACCAATTTTCTCCCTAGCAACCAAATACACTACCCTAGCAACCGCATAAACAAAGCCTTATATCTCTGCATCAGAACATCGTAGAGACACGGGGGTTGGACCGTTTGACTTGTGACTCGAAGTGTAATCACTAGTGGATACCAATTTTCTCCCTAGCAACCAAATACAGTACCCTAGCAACAGAGTAAACAAAGCCTTATATCTCCGCATCAGAACATCGTAGAGACATGGGGGTTGGACTGTTTGACTCGTGACCCGGAGTGTAATCACTAGTGGATGCCATTTTATTCCCTAGCAACCAAATACAGTACCCTAGCAACAGAGTAAACAAAGCCTTATATCTCCGCATCAGAACATCGTAGAGACACGGGTGTTGGATTGTTTGACTCGTGACTCGGATGGTAATCACTAGTGGATGCCAATTTTGTCCCTAGCAACCAAATACAGTACCCTAGCAACAGAGTAAACAAAGCCTTATATTTCCGCATCAGAACTTCGTAGAGAGACGGGGTTTGGACCTTTTGTCTGTTGACTCGGCGGGTAATCACCAGTGGATGCCATTTATTTCCCTAGACACCAAATACAGTAACCTAGCTAAAGAGTAAACAAAGCCTTCTATTTCCGCCTCAGAACATCGTAGAGACACGGGAGTTGGATCGTTTTACTTTTGGTTTGGAGTATAATCATATATGGTCCCCAGAATTTTGCCACGGCAAGCACCACTCACATTTTCTTCAGGAAATGTACCTATCTAGTTATTCTTCTTTTTCTGGACACTTTTTCGGCGCGTAACTCGTCCCGCACGGTTTGACGTAGTCCCACGAAAGAGGGCTCAAACTGACCGGATTATTGAGGAGAGGTGTGCTATGACTTTAATAAGGGATCGGGTGCAGGATTTCTGAAAGGGGGGCGAAAAACCACCCGAAAAATCCCATTGACTTAACATTGCGCCAAACTTTGACGAGTCATAGCTCCGCTCGAGGATTTTATAGAAACATGTGGGTTACAACATTTGAAGAGGGTGGTAGGCTCTTTAAGAACATGGATCACAATGGGGTGTAAGTTGTACCCCTGGGGTGTAAGAGGTGCCCAAAAATGCCCAATGAAAAGTCAATGGGGCAAAATCCCATAGACTTACCATTGCAAAAATTTTGACGGGTCATAGGTACGAGTGAGGATTTTGTAGAAAGATGTGGGTTACAACATTTGAAGAGGGTGGTAGGCTCTGTAAGAACATTGATCACAATGGGGTGTAAGTTGTACCCCTGGGGTGTAAGAGGCACCCAAAAATTCCCATTGACTTATAATGGGGCAGGAAACATGCCCATATAAGGGAATAAAACAGTTCCAGATGGGATATCTTTGCTTTACAGTGTCGTAGAGATAAGTGGGTGGGCTCATTTTACTCGGGCATCCAATCAGTCTCTCAGGATCATCCCAGAGCAATTAAGCCACGCCCCTAGCAACAATTTTGGGCACCCTAGCAACATCTCCCATAGACTGCCATTATAAAATGCCCAGATGGATATCTTTGCATCACACTGTCATAGAGACATGGGGGTGGGCTCATTTTACTCAGACATCCAATCAGTCTCTCAGGATCCTTACATAGGTATTAAGCCACGCCCCTAGCAACCACTTTTGAGCACCCTAGCAACTTAAAATTCAAACAGTTATATCTCAGCATCAGAACATCGTAGAGACAGGGGGGTTGGACCGTTTGACTCGTGACTCAAGGTGTAATCATTATGGGATGCCAATTTTTTCCCTAGCAACCAAATACAGTACCCTAGCAACAGAGTAAACAAAGCCTTATATCTCCGCATCAGAACATCGTAGAGACACGGGGGTTGGACCGTTTGACTCGTGACTCGGAGTGTAATCATTATGGGATGCCAATTTTTTCCCTAGCAACCAAATACAGTACCCTAGCAACAGTGTAAACAAAGCCTTATATCTCCGCATCAGAACATCATAAAGACACGGGGGTTGGACCGTTTGACTCGTGACTCAGAGTGTAATCATTATGGGATGCCAATGTTATCCCTAGCAACCAAATATAGTACCCTAGCAACAGAGTAAACAAAGCCTTATATCTCCGCATCAGAACATCGTAGAGACACGGGGGTTGGACCGTTTGACTCGTGACTCGGCGGGTTATCATTATGGGATGCCAATTTTTTCCCTAGCAACCAAATACAGTACCCTAGCAACAGAGTAAACAAAGCCTTATATCTCCGCATCAGAACATCGTAGAGACACGGGGGTTGGACCGTTTGACTCGTGACTCGGAGTGTAATCATTATGGGATGCCAATTTTTTCCCTAGCAACCAAATACAGTACCCTAGCAACAGAGTAAACAAAGCCTTATATCTCCGCATCAGAACATCGTAGAGACACGGGGGTTGGACCGTTTGACTCGTGACTCAGAGTGTAATCATTAGCGGATGCCAATTTTTTCCCTAGCAACCAAATATAGTACCCTAGCAACAGAGTAAACAAAGCCTTATATCTCCGCATCAGAACATCGTAGAGACACGGGGGTTGGACCGTTTGACTCGTGACTCGACGGGTTATCATTATGGGATGCCAATTTTTTCCCTAGCAACCAAATACAGTACCCTAGCAACAGAGTAAACAAAGCCTTATATCTCCGCATCAGAACATCGTAGAGACACGGGGTTTGGACCGTTTGACTCGTGACCCGGAGCGTAATCACTATTGGAAGTCAAATTTTTCCCTAGCAACCAACTACAGTACCCTAGCAACCAAATAAACAAAGCCTTATATCTCCGCATCAGAACATCGTAGAGACACGGGGGTTGGACCGTTTGACTCGTGACTCGGAGTGTAATCATTATGGGATGCCAATTTTTTCCCTAGCAACCAAATACAGTACCCTAGCAACAGAGTAAACAAAGCCTTATATCTCCGCATCAGAACATCGTAGAGACACGGGGGTTGGACCGTTTGACTCGTGACTCGGCGTGTAATCATCATGGGATGCCAATTTTTGCCCTAGCAACCAAATACAGTACCCTAGCAACAGAGTAAACAAAGCCTTATATCTCCGCATCAGAACATCGTAGAGACACGGGGGTTGGACCGTTAGACTCGTGACTCGGAGGGTAATCATTATGGGATGCCAATTTTTTCCCTAGCAACCAAATACAGTACCCTAGCAACAGAGTAAACAAAGCCTTATATCTCCGCATCAGAACATCATAGAGACACGGGGGTTGGACCGTTTGACTCGTTACCCGGAGCGTAATCACTATTGGAAGTCAAATTTTTCCCTAGCAACCAAATACAGTACCCTAGCAACAGAGTAAACAAAGCCTTATATCTCCGCATCAGAACATCGTAGAGAGACGGGGTTTGGATCGTTTTACTCGTGACTGGAAGTATGATCATATACTGGCCCCAGAAATTTGTCACGGCAAGCACCACTCACATTTTCTTCAGGAAATGTACCTATCTAGTTATATCTTATTCTTATGTCTGCACACTTTTTCGGCGCGTAACTTGTCCCGCACGCTTTGCCGTAGTCCCATGAAAGCGGGCTCAAATCGACCGGTTTATTGAGGAGAGGTGTGCTATGACTTTTATAAGCGATCGGGTGCAGGATTTCCGATAGGGGGGCGAAAAACCACCCGAAAAATCCCATTGACTTAACATTGCGCCCAACTTTGACGAGTCATAGCTCCGCTCGAGGATTTTGTAGAAACATGTGGGTTACAACATTTGAAGAGGGTGGTAGGCTCTGTAAGAACATACATCACATTGGGGTGTAAGTTGTACCCCTGGGGTGTAAGAGGCACCCAAAAGTGCCCCATTGACTTATAATGGGGCAGGAAACATGCCCATATAAGGAAATAAAAAAGTTCCAGCTGGGATATCTTCGCTTTACAATGTCCTACAGACAAGTGGGTGGGCTCATTTCACTCGGGCATCCAATCAGTCTCTCAGGATCATTTCAGAGCTATTAAGCCACGCCCCTAGCAACAATTTTGGGCACCCTAGCAACATCTCCCATAGACTGCCATTATAAAATGCCCAGATGGATATCTTTGCACCAGAGTGTCATAGAGACATGGGGGTGGGCTCATTTTACTCAGGCATCCAATCAGTTTCTCAGGATCCTTAAAGACTTACTAAGCCACGCCCCTAGCAACCACTTTTCAGCACCCTAGCAACATAAAATTCAAACAGTTATATCTTAGCATCCGAACATCGTAGAGACATGGGGGTTGGACCGTTTGACTCGTGACTCAGAGTGTAATCATTATGGGATGCCAATTTTTTCCCTAGCAACCAAATACAGTACCCTAGCAACAGAGTAAACAAAGCCTTATATCTCAGCATCAGAACATCGTAGAGACACGGGGGTTGGACCTTTTGACTCGTGACTCAGAGGGTAATCACTAGTGGATGCCATTTTTCCCCTAGCAACCAAATACAGTACCCTAGCAACAGAGTAAACAAAGCCTTATATCTCCGCATCAGAACATCGTAGAGACACGGGGGTTGGACCGTTTGACTCGTGATTCGGAGTGTAATCACTAGTGGATGCCATTTTTTCCCTAGCAACCAAATACAGCTCCCTAGCAACAGAGTAAACAAAGCCTTATATCTCCGCATCAGAACATCGTAGAGACACGGGGGTTGGACCGTTTGACTCGTGACTCAGAGGGTAATCACCAGTGGATGCCATTTTTTTCCCTAGCAACCAAATACAGTACCCTAGCAACAGTGTAAACAAAGCCTTATATCTCCGCAGCAGAACATCGTAGAGACACGGGGGTTGGACCGTTTGACTTGTGACTTGATGTGTAATCACCAGTGGATGCCAATTTTCCCCCTAGCAACCAAATACAGTACCCTAGCAACAGAGTAAACAAAGCCTTATATCTCCGCATCAGAACATTGTACAGACACGGGGGTTGGATCGTTTGACTCGTGACTCTGCAGGTAATCACTAGTGGATGGCAATTTTTTCCCTAGCAACCAAATACAGTACCCTAGCAACAGAGTAATCACAGCCTTATATCTCCGCATCAGAACATCGTAGAGACACAGGAGTTGGATCATTTTACTTTTGGCTTGGAGTATGATCATATATGTTCCCCCGAATTTTGCCACGGCAAGCACCACTCACATTTTCTTCAGGAAATGTACCTATCTAGTTATTATTATTATTCTTCTGTTCACACTTTTTTCTAACAGTAACTCCTCCTAGAGCTTTCAAGCTACACCCACAAAACTTTACAAAACTTTTAAGACTGGTACGTAGATTTATGCTATATCTTTTCTAACTGATGGGACCTACCGAATTCCTAAACGGGGCGCTCAAACACCCCAAATTTTCCATTGACTTAACATTACGACCAACTTTGACGGGTCATAGCTGCAAGCGAGAAATTTGTAGAAACTTGTGGGTTACCACATTTGAAGAGGCTGGCAGGCTGTGTAAGAACATACATCACATTGGGGTGTAAGCTGTACCCCTGGGGTGTAAGAGGCACCCAAATTTCCCCATTGACTTATAATGGGGCAGGAAACATGCCCATATAAGGGAATAAAAGCGTCCCAGATGGAATATCTTCACTTTAGAGTGTCATAGAGACATGGGGGTGGGCTCATTTTACTCAGGCATCCAATCAGTCTCTCAGGATCGTCCCATAGCTATTAAGCCACGCCCCTAGCAACCATCTTTGGGCACCCTAGCAACATCTTCCATAGACTGCCATTATAAAATGCCCAGATGGATATCTTTGCAGCAGAGTGTCACAGAGACATGGGGGTGGGCTCATTTTACTCAGGCATCCAATCAGTCTCTGAGGATTCTTATTGAGGTATTAAGCCACGCCCCTAGCAATCAAATATGAGCACCCTAGCAACATAATAAACAAAGCCTTATATCTCTGTATCCGAACATCATAGAGGCATGGGGGTTGGGTCTTTTGGTCATGTTAGCCTTATGCTAGCTTCATGCTAAGTCATACTAGCTTCATGCTAATTTCATGCTAGCTTTTATGCTAATTTCATAACAAATCTTGCTAACTTCATGCTAAATCATGCTAACTTCATGCTAGCTTCATGCTAATTCATGTTAGCATCATGCTAGCTTCATGCTAATTCATGTTAGCATTATGCTAACTTGCTAATTCATTTAAGCATCATGCTAGCTTCATGCTAATTCATGTTAGCATCATGCTAGCTTCATGCTAATTCATGTTAGCATCATGCTAGCTTCATGCTAATTCATGTTAGCATCATGCTAGCTTCATGCTAATTCGTGTTAGCGTCATGCTAGCTTCATGCTAATTCATTTAAGCATCATGCTAGCTTCATGCTAATTCATGTTAGCATCATGCTAGCTTCATGCTAATTCATGTTAGCTTCATGCTAGCTTCATGCTAATCCATGTTAGCATCATGCTAGCTTCATGCTAATTCATGTTAGCATCATGCTAGCTTCATGCTAATTCATGTTAGCTTCATGCTAGCTTCATGCTAATCCATGTTAGCATCATGCTAGCTTCATGCTAATTCGTGTTAGCGTCATGCTAGCTTCATGCTAATTCGTGTTAGCATCATGCTAGCTTCATGCTAATTCGTGTTAGCGTCATGCTAGCTTCATGCTAATTCGTGTTAACATCATGCTAGCTTCATGCTAATGCGTGTTAACATCATGCTAGCTTCATGCTAATTCGTGTTAGCATCATCCTAGCTTCATGCTAATTCATGTTAGCATCATGCTAGCTTCATGCTAACTTCATGCTAATTCATGTAAGCATCATGCTAGCTTCATGCTAATTCATGTTAGCATCATGCTAGCTTTATGCTAATTCATGTTAGCATCATGCTAGCTTCATGCTAATTTGTGTTAGCATCATGCTAGCTTCATGCTAATTCGTGTTAGCATCATGCTAGCTTCATGCTATCATGCTAGCTTCATGCTAATTCATGTTAGCATCATGCTAGCTTCATGCTAATTCATGTTAGCATCATGCTAACTTCATGGTAATTCATGTTAGCTTCATGCTAATTCATGTTAGCTTCATGCTAATTCATGTTAGCTTCATGCTAATTCATGTTAGCATCATGCTAGCTTCATGCTACTTCATGTTAGCATCATGCTAACTCATGCGAATTCATGTTAACATCATGTTAGCTTCATGCTAATTCATGTTAGCATCATGCCAACTTCATGTTAAATCATGTTAACATGCTAACTTTTTGTTAAATCATGTTTATGGAAAGTTAGACTACTAAACTAAACTTGTTTTAAGTTTCTCTCAAACTGTTTTAAACTTTTAGGCCAGGCTTTGTCAAGCCAACATAAAGTTTGTCTTCAAACTTTTCTATCTAGTTTATTAATGTTATGGCAATCAGGAATGTAAACAAACCAGAACCTCACAACCTTACTTCATGTGCAATGCTGATACTCCCATTTACTTTTGTTTTAGGATTATGTCTATAAATATGATGACTCCACCTAACTTGTTGTCAAGTTTACTTAATGAACTTTGTAATAGTACATTTAAGAGAATCCCTCCTATTATTTTTATTGACAGGACAGTTAAAACAGTACATAATAATACTGCTGGTGATACTATATAAATAGATCATGTATCAAACCACGCTGTCCTTGCGAAACAGTAGGCACTTGTTGTTGGCAGGCATATCAACCTACAAAAACAGAAAAAAAACATATACATTTACAGGTGTACATTATGGGACAGTTTCACGGACAGGGTTTAGATTAATCCAGGACTTAGATATAATAGGAATTTAAGTAGTTTTTACAAACATACCTTACTAAAAACAATACTGGTGTCCATCCTGAGACCAAAACAATGGCACTGATATATGTGAGCATACGTCAGTGTAAGATATTTTTAAATGAAGGCAGCTCAAACACGCATTTTATTATGGGACTAGGATAAGCCCTGTCCGGGAAACCGCCCATATAACATTTTTTTTTTTTAAACATGAATTAGTAATACCTCACAACAAAAGTAAACAGATTCTTAGCAAATCATTTACAGCAAAATGTTTTACAGACTACACTACACTGTTTATTTAGGTAAAACTTACAATTTCCTCGAGTCGCAATCCATTGTCTTGGCCTAGCAATGTCAACATAGCTATATCTCTCAGACCCCAATCTGGATTTCTGTAAGAAAAAAAATTATAAGATTAAGAAATGACATCAATAACATTTCACAAGATAATAATAGTAAGGAATGCTGTATTTATTTAAGACAAACAATACATATGCACTTAGGGGCGGTTTCCCAAACAGGGTTTAGATTAAGCCTAAGTTATCTTATGACATTTAAGTACTTTTTACAAACACATCTTACAAAACATTACTGGTGTGCATCTTGAGGCAAAGTAATGGCACTGATATATGTAAAGATATTGCTGTTTTAATAAGACAGCTCAAACATGCATTTTAGTCTTGGACTAAACTTAAGACCTGTCTGGGAAACCACCCTTATGGGCAAACACCTCAATTTGATGCTTACAATAACTTTTCAGACTAATGAAAGATAAGCTTTAGCATCCATATCATCTTCTTGGGTAATAAAAAGCCGGGGTCAAATGCTGAAACTTTGCTAGTGATTTCCATTATCACAAACCTTGATCGTAAGCTGTGGTCAAAGTCAACATTGCTCTGTGGTGTAATCGACCCGTTGACTGCATACGGCTGCAAGGAAAATATCAGAAGCAAGGCAAACAAGAGATTAAGACAACATAATTGAATATAAAAACAAACAAAATGTGTATACAGTAATTTGATTATAATGTACAAATACCCCGTAAGTCAGAAGCAATCCTTGGGGCTTGAGTATCTTTCCAACGCCATAAAACAAACCCTGAAAAACATGTTTGATTATTCGATATCAGCTAAAATAGGCCAAAAGAAAAAGCAAGCAAGCATGGTACCTTTGTGCAGGCCAGAGGTGAGATGTGCATCATGTTGATATTCACAATGAGGTCACATGACTCGGGTTGAATGCTGCTCCAGTTCTCCCAACTCTGTGAGGTATCAAGATAGATGGGTGGCTTTATATTCTGCAGCCCATGATGCTGTCTATAAGCCTCTATACTGCAACAAAATAAAGCATGACCTGTCAAAATATGGTACATTTAAGTGCAGTCAGTAGCAGGTAAGCAGGACAATGTGAACGTACAGTATAATTATCAATGACCTAAATTAACTTTTAATTGAAACGTATTATGAAAATATAACAATTCGTCTATAAATGTAAAGTAGTGGCCATAGTATGGTTTCCAATTTAGTTTCTATTTAGCACAAAATAAGTTCATATAAATGCTTTCAAATACAAAAGCTTGATCAACATTAGTATCTTGGCCTTTAGCAATGCATTCATTGCAGTAAAAGTTAAGGAACGGCGCCATCTGGTGACAGAGTTTTGCGCAGCACCTGTCCTGTGTGAAACTTCTACATTTACAGCACGTGACGTGGAC
This sequence comes from Misgurnus anguillicaudatus, assembly GCF_027580225.2. Classification (NCBI taxonomy): domain Eukaryota; kingdom Metazoa; phylum Chordata; class Actinopteri; order Cypriniformes; family Cobitidae; genus Misgurnus; species Misgurnus anguillicaudatus. The sequence continues at coordinate 37,071,585 of NC_073355.2, forward strand.
TTTGAAACAAATCACATGCAACAGACGTTTTCAATTAAATGTGGAGTTGTAAGCATTTTAACCTTCACACTTACACCTTTAATCAGCTTATTGCAATATCCGTGATTAAACCATGGTTGATTTGTGGTAATCATTGTACAGCTATCGTACCCTCTTTGTTATGAAACCATTGTTACATTTTCATCGTTAGTATTTCGCAAGACGGTCAAATCATGGTACACGGAGACTTACCTCGACATGGACTGTGCATCAACTTCAGATGGTTGCCATGTAACATTAGGCAATGCTTTGGCAAAGTGAACGACGTGCTGACCCGTGCCTGAAGATATTTCTAATGCGTTCACATGTCTGCCTGATGCCACTTTGCTTTGTATTACAGAAAGGATCGGGTCTTTATTTCTGTCCGCAGCTGCCGCGTGCAGCATTTTACACATCCAGCTGCAAATTCCTGAAATCAGAAACGAAATAAACTGATATCAATAAGACCTTAAAAGCTGCACACTGCTGCGATGCAAAACAGATCACAAAGTGTCCACATTAACGAAACGGTTTCATGCATGAAGGCAGCAAACAGTCACGAGACGGTGACTACACCTTTACGACGGAGAAAATGTTCGCAAAACGTATGTGTTGATTATTATGAACTATTCCCTACTCATTCCGTCTAGCTGTTATTAAAGCAGTCATTGCTACAGTGTAGTAACCATGGATTGCGCATCCCATAATGCAACAGTGACTTCAACTTCCTGATTTCTTGGTAAAGGGACGCACAAGCTGGACATCAGTCATTATGCGTATTATATCGTCTAACAATACGTATTATAATATGTCACGTGTCGATTCTTAGAGCTGTTTATTTAATATTAAATAAATAGCTATTTATTTTTTTAATATTAAATAAATAGAGCTAAGAATCGACACGTGACATATAATAATACGTATTAGACGATATAGGATATATAAACCTTTCTATCAGAACCAGAACTCATTTATATATATATGCGGCTACTTGCCACATAAGAAAAAAACTGGACATGAATTTGAAACATTTTATTGGCATATTTGTTTTAAATTAACATTTTTATCCTTCCGCGAAACTTTGCACAGATGCATAAAATGATCGTAATACCTTATTAAGATTCGCTGCTTCATACTTGTCTGTCTCCATTTTTTTCTCTTTTAGCCAGTCTTTGAGAAGTTTTAATGCCCATTCTGTTTTTTTTTATTTTTTTTTGGTGTTGGCTTCGTAGCTGTCATGCTCTATTTTGTCAAGTTCAGTCTCAGTAAGCTCTCTGTGTCTTGTCGTTGTTCGTTCTTCTATCCACTGTTTAAATGTTTTGTTTTTTCCGTACGTGTTAAAATTAATGTCAAAATGTTCCATTCTTAATTGTGGTTGTCCAGTGTTTGTCACAAGATGGCGCCAAACAGTAATCTTTATTGGCGCGGAGGGATTTAAAACATACAAGTAGTCCGGCTATGCGTTATTACTTTGAAGCAAATGTCTCAACTGACCAATCAAAATCAAGCATTCCAGAGAGCCGTGTAATATATATATATATATATATATATATATATATATATATATATATATATATATATATATATATAGTCTACTGTATAATGTAATATTAAATACATTGCTTTAAATATATAATATGTATAGGCTATATTTATACATTTTTACGCTGTATTTGATAGTATTACATAAAAAAATCATTTATTCAGATTTTTATATTATGTTCCTGGCAATCCTTTTATGTCGCTATTTATTTTTTTTCTTTTGTACAGTATGCATAATAGCATAAATGTTTAATACCTGGATTTATACGAAATTGTATGTTTCATACGTGAAATTAACAAACCCACATCTTTAAATGAGACTGTAAAGAATCCTTTCTAGTTTCATTTCATTATTTGTTTTTCCGATATTCTTCTTTACATGCAAGAAGTGTCAGTGATGCGAAGTGGCCCACATTTGGTTTCAGAGTCAGACCAATGAATGTGGGTACTATTCTCTCATTTGCAAATGAAGCAACGTTAAAGCGTAACTAAACCCCTGGTCAGAGCCTGACTCCACCCACTGGCAATATTTGAAAAATGCAAGAAAAGTGGGCAGATCCCACAGAGATAGAGGGGACGAACTAAGCTTGTACCAAGTGTGTGGTGAGATCGTAACATGGGCGTTGTGAGCTTGAACTTGCTTACGTCACGAGTTCTTTTTTGGACCCAACATCCAATAGGAAAATTCAACTGCAGTAGCCACCGTTCAACCTGAAGAGGGCAGCACTCAGACGTTTTTACACCATATATTATAGTATTGAAACACTTTATATCCAAATGCCAAAAAACTTACTAAAATCAATGAACAGCACTAATAAAGCATAATTCTTACAGATCATTAACTAAAAAAAGTTGGTTTAGGGTTTAGTTACTCTTTAAAATCCCTCAACCCTTAGTGGTAAAAGTGTAGTAATCATGTTTTTTGGTGTATTGATTACTATCAGCAAAACTATGGTTTTTCTACACTAACTATGGTTTAACTATGGTTTTTGTAAACCATGGTTATCAAAACCATGGTTATTTTGTGGTGACCCTTTACTACAGTAAACATGTTTTTTTTTTGTTTTGTTTTAACTGTAAAACCATGGTTAATTTTAGTAACAGATATCTCTAGGATTGTACACAGGGCCTTAAAAAAGACACCCAGAATATAAAGGATAATAAATATTTTAAGACTTTTTGAGTTACAGGCATGCAAAATTTTTTTTTTTTAAAGAACACGTGGCATGCAAACTTTTTTTTTTTTTTAAAGAACACGTCACCATTGGCTTGTAATGCAACAACAGACTTAAGTCAATTGCTAAAGTCAAATAGATTCTGCCATTTACCTCCTGTAATTTGGCTGCAATTTTACACTGTAAAAATAGCTGTAATTATGCAGCTGGTTGCCAGTAACTTACTGTAGAAGATAAAGACTGAAAATGTTTCATGTTCATATAACTTTAAACAAACCGTTGCCAGTAAATAACATAAATGTAAATCTACAGTAAGTTACTGGCAACCAGCTGCCAGTAATACTGTAATTTCTACAGAATTCTTTTACAGTGTAGGTAAAAAGGATTTAACATCTTTATTTAAGTAGTTCTTTCTTCTCAAAAATAAAGAGCAAAATAAAACAATTTAACTGGGGAAGCTTTTAACGTGGTTGATTTGACACAAAATGACCATGGCATTCTTCAAACATTGTTTATCAAAGATCCCTCCAGATCTTTTTAGTGTGCGGTCAGCTTATGAAGTTTTATCTCATGATTTCTATAGCACTTCTCACAGGTGTTATAATTGACTTGTAGGCCAACTTAGGTTTTTAAGTTTCATTCAAGAAGACCAGAGCAATTGTTGAAAAAGTTCAAACCAATCCACTTCTCATTGTTCATGACATTGATGGCATGACTGACTGCGTCTCTCAGACTAAAGATGCATCTCATTCAAAAGCATCTAGAAATTCTTAGTCATCTATATCCTTAGTAAATCACAGTACTTTCATAAACTCCCTCTATTGAATGATATAATCTCTTCACAAACCATCAAACCATTTATAGACTGTATGGAATTATATCGCGTGCAATGATCGTCATCATAAGATGCCACAATAACTGTTTTGGGTTTTACTTCTCTTTATTTTTCCTTCAATTATTTAAATGGTCCTCTTTCTCCTCATATGTATGTACCCAGAGCTCCTGTAAAAAACACAACAAATTCTTTATGTGTGTGCACACTTGGCGAATAAACCTCATTCTGAATCTGATTAAATAATCTAAAGAAATTTTTCACTAAAATGAACCTAATGTTCAGAGGAAATTTACAGGTTTTTTCACAGAACCAAACACCCAGTGCCACTTAAGAACCTTTGTTTAAACAGCATAGCATCCACCTTAAAAAAGGTGCTTAAAAGGTTCTTCACAGTGATGCCAGAAGCACCATGGTTTGTTTAAGGTTCTTAAAAGAAGCATTTCTCTCTTACATTTTATGATCTAAAGAACTTTTATTTCCACTAGAATGTGTAAAACAGTAATGTTCTTCAGTTGTAAAAGGGAACCATTAAGACAAAAATAGTTCTTCTATGGCACCATGAAGCACCTTTATTTTTTGTGTATAACACATGTGTTTATTTCATTATATTAACAGGTGCAAATATCTCACTACACCATCAGTGTTAAAGGTCTGTTGGAATATAGACCTATGGATGTGACATTATTGTGCTTTTGATTTCTGTTGTATTTCATCAGCATCGTTATGGTGCATTCACACTAGCCATGATAGAGGCTTAAAAATGCGCTATTCGCGCATAATTTGACGCTTGAACATTTAAGTTTACTCGCTTCATTCGCGCGTGAAATTCTAGTCATTAGAGACATTCACACGGAAATTCGTGTCATGGGAGGGGCTTTTGCGACTCTGCTAAGACTCCGCTCACGTCACTACAACAGCAAGTTCCTGATTGGTTAACGGGGTGAAACCTACCGCACCGAAGGATAATTGCGTCTTTGCATTGACTTAATGTAAATCACTTGTGGTGCCGCCTCAACCGCGTCTGGTTTGAACCCTGCATTAGACATAAGAGAATTTTGTATGTCGCTCTTGAGATACTGTATTATCAAAGCAGCAGCATGCTGTTTTTATTTACTCAATTTAACTCTGCTGTATTTATTAGGGATGCACCGATACCACTTTTTTGGAATACGAGTACGAGTACTTGCATTTCAGTACTTGCCGATACGGATATCAAGTACTTAATAAAAAACATGATTTAAATTTACAGGTAACAGCTTAAGTCATATAATTTAACAAAAAAAAAAAAAAAACAAGGGACTAGTTTGGAATTAAGAACATTTATTTAAAATGAAAAGCATGCTGTATGCAACATATTACAGAATAAATAATTATTTTAAAAAAATTAAACAGTAACAGTGCAACTCAAGTATTTTTTTTAAAGTTTGTTGTAAACTCTGCCTCTTTGGACAACACGAGGCATTAACCCCTTACACGCCGCTCAAACATAGACATTTCTCAGACCGTGGTATCGATCCCCAGGACTTTAAACGAGTAGGGGTACTTTAGAAAATGTGATGTCGAGGCCGATTCCCGATACCAGTATCGGTGCATCCCTAGTATTTATCAATTCATGACTTTTGACACCACAAATATGCAAATAAGAAGGTTAACCCAGCGTTTAGTACACTGTAAAAAAATGCAACATGAAGTTAAAAAACGTCTCGGTTACATATGTAACCCTCGTTCCCTGAAGGAAGGGAACGGAGACGTCACGTCGTGACCGACGAATTGGGAACCGCTTCGCGGGTGACCTATCTGCTTCGAGAAACCTTTAAAACGCCAATGAACTTGGCATGCAGATAATTGCATCTGCCGGCGCCGCCCCGCCGCATAGGTATTTAATGAGCGGCAGGTGCAGTTATCAAATCAGCTATTTTTTGCTGAGAAAGCTGGACAGAAGGAAAGGGTCCGGCCGATATCAGCAGTGGAACAGCAAACTGTGGCGACGGGACGTGACGTCTCCGTTCCCTTCCTTCAGGGAACGAGGGTTACATATGTAACCGAGACGTTCCCTTTCAGTCGGTCACTACGACGTCACGTCGTGACCGACGAATTGGGAATCCCTACCAAAGCGCCACTGAAGCTGACCCTTCCAGTGCCTGCGTAAACCCTCCGACTCTCCCCTTTAAGGGAACGGAAATGGGGTTGAAGCAGAGGCCGGTCACTACTTGTTCCTTAACCCACGATAGTGACTAGGCGAACTGGGAAGCGACCTCGTCAGGCGGGACTAAGATCGCTGCGGAAGAAAAACCCTCTAGGGGTCTACCACTAAGGTGATAGAGAAAAAGACACGAAGTCTCTAAAAAATACACTCTCTTAGCAACACTAGAGGAACTCCGCTAAGGGAAACGTGGTAAATCATAAACTTTCCACGGAAATACTCACAAAGAAACCACTAGGGGGCGCAATGTGGGCGCTAGCCTCACCCAGATAGTCAAGAATACATCCAGTGAGAGGCTGGCAGCCGATGCTCCGCAACATCGGCCGCCAAGCGGTGGAAAAAGACAAAAAAACATTTTTTGTAACGTTTTTGCCATAATGGCCTTCCATACTGGTGCGGTTTCTGCGCAGCCAAAAAGAAAGGCTCCAAGCCGACACAGGAGCTGTTCCTCGATGTTCTCACTGATCTGACGAGAGAACTCGAGAGGATACCGGCTCAACACGAACACTGTAGAATCTAGTGAACGTATTAGGTGTCGCCCAGCCAGCAGCTCTACAAATATCTGAAAGCGAGGAACCACGAGCCAAAGCCCAAGATGAAGCCACGCTTCTGGTTGAATGGGCTCTCAAACCAAAAGGGCAGGGAATGCCCTGTTTCTCATAAGCCAGGGCGATTGTGTCTACAATCCAGTGAGACATCCTCTGTTTAGTGACAGCTCTCCCTTTCTGCTGACCACCGCAACAGACAAAGAGCTGCTCTGAGGTCCGAAAGCTTTGAGTGCGATTCACATACACACGTAGTGCACGTACAGGACATAACAAAGCCATAGCTGGGTCTGCCTCTTCCAAAGGCAGAGCTTGTAAGTTCACCACTTGATCCCTAAAGGGAGTGGTGGGAACTTTAGGCACGTAGCCCGGCCGGGGTCTCAGTGTAACGCTGGATTCAGCCGGCCCGAACTGAAGGCACGAATCGTTGACCGAAAATGCATGAAGATCCCCTATCCTCTTAATAGAAGCCAGTGCGAGGAGCATCAAAGTTTTCATAGTGAGAAACTTGACACTCACCGTCTGCAGAGGCTCGAACGGGCAGTCCCTGAGAGCGTTCAGCACCATGGACAGGTCCCAAGGAGGAATAGAGGGAGGACGCGAAGGATTGAGCCTCCGTGCACCTCTTAAAAACCTAATGACCAGATCGTGCTGACCCACAGATCTACCGTCTAGGGGTGCGTGATGCGCGGATATTGCCGCGATATCTACTTTAATAGTAGATGGTGACAGCCTCTTCTCCAAGCGGTGCTGGAGATATGAAAGCACAATACTGATCGGGCATTCTCGGGGGTCCTCTCGTTGAGAAGTACACCAAACAACAAACAGGTTCCATTTCAGCGTATACGCCTGTCTCGTAGACGGCGCTCGCGCTGCAGCGATGGTGTTAGATACCGCCGGGGGTAAATCACCTACAACCTCCGCGCCCCGTCCAGAGACCACACATGGAGGTTCCACAGATCGGGACGGGGGTGCCATAATGTGCCCCCTTCTTGAGACAGAAGGTCCCTCCTCAGGGGAATCCTCCAGGGAGGGGCTGTCGCGAGGAGAGTGAGCTCTGGAAACCAACTCCTGGTGGCCCAATATGGAGCAACTAAAAGAATTTTCTCCTCGTCCTCCCTGACTTTGCACAATGTCTGTGCAATGAGGCGCACTGGGGGAAATGCGTATTTGCGAAGACCTCTCGGCCAGCTGTGCGCCAATGCATCCACGCCGAGTGATCCCTCGTTCAGTGAATAAAATAGGTGACAGTGGGTTGTTTCTGGAGATGCAAACAGATCTATCTGCGCTCTGCCGAAACGTCTCCAAATCAGCTGGACCGATTGAGGGTGGAGTCGCCATTCGCCGGGGCGCGCTGCTCGGGAAAGCGCGTCTGCCGCTGTGTTGAGCGACCCCGGGATGTGAATGGCACGAAGAGACCTCAGATTCTTCTGACTCCAAAAGAGGAGATGGCGGGCGAGATGCGACATGTGACGAGAGCGCACTCCGCCTTGGCGATTGATATACGCAACAGTCGCAATGTTGTCTGTGCGAACTAATACATCTTTGCCTCTCAACTCGCTGCTGAAGCGGACGAGCGCAAGATATACAGCCCACAGTTCTCGGCAATTTATGTGCCAATGCAGCTGGGGTGATGTCCATACTCCTGAAGCTGCAAGCTCGCCATACGTGGCTCCCCACCCCGTGTTGGAGGCATCTGTGCATACTATTGCATGTCTGGAGACCTGTCTCAGTGGCACCCCCGCCCTGAGAAACGCTGGGTCTGACCACGGGGTGAAAGTGAGACGGCATTTCGGTGTGATCGTGACACGGTGAAAGCCGGTTAGCCACGCTCTCCTCGGGACTCGGTCGTGAAGCCAATGCTGAAGCGGTCTCATATGCAGCAAACCGAGCGGTGTTACAGCCGCGGCTGCAGCCATATGCCCCAGTAATTTCTGAAATTGTTTCAGAGGGACCGCAGTCTTGCCCGAAAACGTATTCAAGCAAGCCAGAATCGACTGAACGCGCGCCTCCGTGAGGCGTGCTGTAAGATTGACCGAATCCAATTCCATGCCGAGAAAAGAGATCTTCTGTGTCGGGCACAGTTTGCTCTTCTCTCGGTTGACCTGAAGACCGAGACGGGCGAGGTGTTTGAGCACCCGATCTAGATGAGTGCAAAGCATTTGACGCGACTGTGCTATAATGAGCCAATCGTCGAGATATGCCAAGATGCGAACACCGCTCTCTCTGAGAGGTTTTAAAGCGCCCTCTGCCACTTTTGTGAAGACGCGGGGAGAGAGAGAGAGCCCGAACGGTAAGACTTTGTACTGATATGCTTTTCCCTCGAACGCAAAGCGGAGAAACGGCCTGTGCCGGGGAAGGATTGAGACATGAAAGTACGCGTCCTTCAGGTCGATGGCTGCAAACCAATCCTGTGGGCGAATGCATTGAAATATGGTTTTCTGCGTAAGCATTTTGAACGGCATCTTGTGAAGTGCTCGATTCAGAACGCGCAGATCCAGGATCGGTCGCAACCCGCCGCTTTTCTTGGGTACAATAAAGTAAGGGCTGTAAAACCCTGACCTCATCTCGGCTGGAGGAACCGGCTGAATCGCGTCTTTCGCCAATAAGACAGCAATCTCTGCACGTAGTACGTGCGCATCGGCGGGTTTCACTATAGTGAAACGGATGCCTGTAAATTTGGGAGGTCGCCGGGCGAATTGTATCGCATAGCCAAGACGGATCGTGCGTAAAAGCCAGCGCGACGGACTGGGAAGTTGCTGCCAAGCTTCCAGATACCGGGCGAGGGGAATTAACGGCACAATCGTAGTACCCGCGGCGAGCGGAACGGCGGTGCTCGATGACGCGCTCTCTTGGGCTGCGTTGACATGTGTATTGTGAGAATGAGCACTCACCTGACTCCGCTGATGGATGGCTGCGCGGGGAAGACTCTGATGAAGATATCTCGGTGCGCTTAACACATCCGTTGGCGAGAGAGGAGGGGGAGAACGTAGGGTTATGAGCCCATCCGTCACACCCGACTGCCTCTGATGACCTGGAGGAGGAAGAGGAATTCGCTCTTTTTGTGGTTTTGTGGGTGCCGGCTGAAAAGCCGGCGGAACGGAAATTAATGAAAACCAAAGATTCCCCACCCGGTCCTCCTCCGGGGGGGGGAGTGGTGCGTTCACCATCTCCCGAAGAGCGATCCCCTCCACCTCCAGGTCGCCCATCTCAGGGCCCCTTAGATTTTCGCTTTCCACCAGGCTTAGCGGACTGAGCGGGCGGGGCGGGCTGCTGACGGCCGGTTCCTCGCTTTCTTGGACGGCCCCGATGAGGAACGGAGGCGGCCGCCGCTGCAGGACGCCCTCGGCGAGGGGCAGACTGAGGTGCCGACGTCGACGGGGCAGGTGCTGGTCTCTTTCGACGCGGCATGATGTTAGCCAGAGCCTCAGTCTGCTTCTGGGTGGCGGAGACCTGTTGTGCGAAGTCTTCCACCGCCTCGCCGAACAGGCCGGCCTGGGACACCGGGGCGTTTAGAAGCCGGGTTTTGTCGGCATCCCGCATGTCCGCAAGGCACAGCCAGAGGTGGCGCTCCTGGACCACCAGGGTGGACATAGCACGACCGACGGCTTGTGCGGTGGTCTTGGTCGCACGTAGCGCCAGATCCGTAGCCGCACGCAGGTCTTTAAAGACCGCCGAATCGTGACCTCCCTCGTGCAGATCCTTCAGAGCCTTAGCCTGATGGACCTGCAACAAAGCCATGGCATGTATGGCTGAGGCCGCCTCCCCACAGGCCTGGTATGCAGACTCCGTCAGAGCTGACGAATGCCTGCAGGCCCGTGAGGGAAGGGCAGGACGGTCCTTCCAGTAGGAGACGCCGGCAGGACACAACTGCATCGCTACCGAACGCTCCACTGTCGGGATACCGGCATACCCTTTAGCGGCCCCCCCATCGAGGGAGGTGAGGGGTGATGGCTGATACGGACGGTTCCGGGAGGAAAACGGGGTTTTCCACGTCCGAGTCAGCTCATCATGCACCTCGGGAAAGAAAGGTACCGGCGGGGAAGACTGTGAAGCCCGTGCAGCCCCAAAGTACCAATCGTCTAGGCGGGACGGTACGGGAGGGGGAGGAGCTCTCCACTCCAACCCGACCGTCTCCGCAGCCCGAGCGAGCATGGCCGTCATCTCCGGGTCGAGATCGGGAACCGCAACCCTTCCCGAAGGAGGGAGAGGATCCGGATCAACGTCCGAAAATGACGGCCCCCCCTCCGATGTTACGACAGACAGGGAATCCTCGGGAGGTCCAACGGATGCAGAAAGCGACGCAGAACGCGCGCTCTCCGTCTCCATCGGAACCTCAGATGGTTGCGGATCCGGTGGCTGAGAGCCGCTGGACGAACCAGCTTGCCGGTTCAGCACCGTGAGGCGGAGGTCGTCTCTCCGTAGCTTCACAGCCGCCTTCTTGGCGGTGATCAGCAACGGAGGGCGGCGTTCCCAGAGAAACGCCACACGACCCCGCAGATCCGCAAGAGTCAGGCTCTCGCAAGCGGAGCATGTCCCTCCCACGAAAGCCGCCTCAGCATGCTGGAGACCCAGACATGAGAGACAACGATCGTGTCCATCGCGAGGACCCATGTACTTGCCGCATCCAGGAGTCGAACACGGACGAAAAGACATCTTTAAAAAGACGCTTAACGCCCGTGCGCAGTGAACAGCTGTCTTTAAAAAGACGCAAGTTCAACTGCAGCTCTTTTAGGGGAAATCACTCTTTTAGCTGTGTAGTTGATGAAGCACACAGGGAGGAGAACGCACACACTCAAATAAAAGAGAGTGAAAAGAAAGAGGTGGAAACACTCGCGAGCCTCGCTGTGGTGCCTTCGCCCAACCAACTGACACGCAGAGATCTATTCACAGGATCAGAGCAGCTTCTCGTGAGCAGTGTTAGTCTGCCAGCTTTCGAAGCTAAAAAGCTGATTTGATAACTGCACCTGCCGCTCATTAAATACCTATGCGGCGGGGCGGCGCCGGCAGATGCAATTATCTGCATGCCAAGTTCATTGGCGTTTTAAAGGTTTCTCGAAGCAGATAGGTCACCCGCGAAGCGGTTCCCAATTCGTCGGTCACGACGTGACGTCGTAGTGACCGACTGAAAGGGAACAATTTGGTTTTGGAATGCAATTCAGCCTACTATTTACAGTTTTGATTTGTAATAAGTTAACATAATTTATTGAAATTGTTTTACTTGTTAAGTTAAAGAAACATAAAATGTTGATTTGACAAAAATGCAGCATTTTTACAGTGTAAGGTACAGTGTGAAATATCAGATTATGAGTACCTAGAGTTAACTCTTAACCCCTGGTGAAGTATTGGCAGTGTCGTGTGAAATGGGAAACTGATAATCCAGGATTCTGTACAAATATAGATAGATTTCTTTTATATGTATTTGTGTATAAAGTGTGTCACAATTTCCATCTTCCAATTTCCATTACTACAGTTTTCACAACTTCCTCTACTGAATGACATGACATTTTTACAAGCTATAAGACATCAGAAGTCAGAATTGTTTAATGTTTAGTCATCAGTAGATCAGTATGGAGTTGATTTCTCTTCCTCTAGTTCTCTGTGAGTATTATCTTCTCTCTATTGATTTGACTACACAACAAGTACTCTCACATTGTCAAATGGATCAAGGATAATTCACAGCTGATGTATTTTTACAAAATATTTTCATGCTGCTCTCAGAGGTTAAATCCTTATCTCATGATATATGAGTAGATGATGTTTGTGTGTGTATTGTGTTGTGTGTTTGTGCAACAGAAATTAATCTGTTGTGCTGTAAATGAGTGACATAAGTGTCAGTTTTGTGTTTCTGATGCTGTGTGAGCGTAGAATCAGTCCTGAGATTTAGTTTTGTACAGCTGTCATTTCTTTTCGATTGACATGTCAAAATAATCTGCAGCAGAAATGAGCCATCATACGACCATAAATTACCAAATGCAAGTGTTGTGTATAGTTTTTTAGGCTGCTGGCCAACACTAATAATATTTACATATGCATAAACAGTATGATAAATTGATTAATTTTTCATATAGATGGTTTATCAGCTGTATGTTTAAACTGCAATACGTTTTTTTCTCTTTGTTTTTTACAGTGCTGATTTCAAGCATCCACTCTCAATATACTGCAGGTGATTCAATTTGCTTCATTCATTACGTCACATATTTTATTGCTTTAAGTAAAATACAGAAAATATTCAGTAAATTACAGTGCCAAATTATAAGCAGAACTGTGCTTTCTGTATTTTCATCATCAAATTTACATTTTGATGTAGACATATATTTTACATATAGTGGATTATTTGGTTTTATTATTTTATTTCACTGTAATGTAGCAAGAAAACACAATTTATTTATTTAAATTAACACAAAAATCAGAAAACAGCTGTAAAGACGGCATCCATCATTCTTTGGAGTCATTATGGTCATTCTATAATTAGGGTGGCAAATGAGAGACAGAAATGGTAAAAAAGCTTGTTTGTTTTCTTTTAATAAAATGTATTGTTATGGATCTAAAATTAGTTTAATATGTTATAAATAAAAAAAAAAAACAGGTGAAACATCCAGTTATGTCTGTGGTGTTACCAATATTTGAAGTAATTAAGACAGTAACACCACAGAAAAATGAGCCTAAATCCAGTCTTTTCTAAAATGAAGGCTGTCATCACGAAGATTTTTAAGATCAGGGGACATTTAGGAAATACTAATAAGTATGTTTTTATCAAAATTTTGATGAAAATATTTAAAATTCAGAAGTTATAAACATAACACCATAGACACTAATAAAGCGCAACACATGAAATTGTCAGAAATGTAGCTAACTTATAGAAAATTAATTAGAAAGAATGCACTCACCTGCAATGATCTATACACACAGGAAGAAGTCCAATGGATTTCCCCCTTTTCTTAAAGGGGCGACATCTATTGTTGTAACATCACAGATATGAATTTGGTGTACACCAGGGGCATCACTAAACCCCTTTGGAGCCCTAGTTTAATTCTTTTATGTAAATCTTAAGTTTACATTTTAGCAGTTAACTAATTTACAAAGATAATTGCGGCAAAACTGATCTATGTGCACTGTACTCAATTGTAAAAGAGGCGCAGCAGTCACACTGACGTGTCCATGCACAAATGCACAAATTGACATGGTCAATCACCACATACTCCTGGCCACCCTCATGGCTATGGGTATCTCCGACACAGCGCTTCTATGGTTCAAGTCGTACCTCTCAGGTAGGTCATTTAGGGTGTCCTGGAAAGGTGCTGTCTCCGAACCCCAACATCTCCATACCGGGGTACCTCAAGGCTCCTTGCTCGGACCACTGCTCTTTTCGATATACATGACATTCCTGGGTTCTTTCATTCGAAAGCATGGCTTCTCCTACCACTGCTGTGTGGATGACACTCAACTCCACTTGTCGTTCCACCCTGATTTTCCCTTAGTTTCTGCCCGCATCTCAGCATGCCTGAGGGACATCACACTCTGGATGAAGGATCATCATCTCCAGCTTAACCTTGCGAAGACAGAACTGATTGCGGAGCATGTTGCCAGCACTGCCCGCTATTGAAGATTCAACCACTACAATATAAGGAAAATTAGACCATTCCTTAATGAGCATGCCCAGACTTCCAGCCTGCACAACCAAACCCCTACAGATGATTTAGAATGCAGCGGCAGGAGTTGTCTTCAATGAGCCAAATAGGGCGCATGTCACTCCTCTCTTTGTCAAGTTACACGGTGAACGTGATTTTACCAAGTAGGATGTGATCCTGGATTAACACCATTGTCGGTCCTGGATCAACATTTTCATTAACCAATCAGATTGCAGGATTAGGATTAGTGTGTATGTTAGATTTAGGTTTAGGATTTGGTTGGGGCTTTTTAAGAAATACTCCTTAAACTATTATTTCACACTAATTTGAGGGTTTAAAAATGGTTAGGGTTTGAGTTAAGGGTAGGTTGGGGTGTCTTTTTTAAAACGTTGATCCAGGATCATCAAAAAATGTTGATCCAGGATCACATCTTACTTGGTGAAATCACGGCGACCAAGTTACACTGGCTTTATATGGGCCATTCTACCGAATTGGTGCAAATTGACACTTCAAAACTTGAAGCTTTGTAGTCATAAACATAGTAGAACATCTAAGGAACACTGAGGATCTACTGATTGGACACTTTAGTTTCCTAGCATGTTTTTATACAGTTTAGAAATGTTTTCTCTCTCCCAAAATTTGTCACTACCGAAACACAACAACATTTGATATAAAAATTAGGTTTTTAATAGCCTATTCTGATTTTCTTTACATTAACCTTCTAAATATATTTTTTTACATTTTTTTTAAAGTGTAATGGTTATATTGATTAGAAATATTATTTTAACAAAACTATAAGAGTGGTTCATCAAATTAAATGCATTTTGAAAGCAATATTTCTCTGTAATTGCTATACATGCACTGATACAGTTTTCAAATTCAAGGATTCATTAGTTTAAATTTTTATCTAACTAAATACAATTATGTCATCTTTTCTGATAACAAAACCTATTTTATTTTTCCAGAACATTATTTGTTTCGGTCGTGACATCAAATGTTCGGTAGTGACGACCATATTGGATTGTTCATATTTTGTGTAAAAAAAGTAATTAGCTAGTCAAAAATGGTTGGCATTATGCAGTCAAAACATACAGCACAAAGAATATCTAACGCAACACCACATAAAAGCACTTTGCACTGAAATTATGCTTGGCAAATTTTTGGCGGATAGTTCAGACCTTGAAGGGATGCAAGATGCTGTGTTGATTTTCACATCTCTTGAGAAAAAGATGACAATGTATGTCCATATAAATCTTCAAGCCCACAGTATAAACTACAGAATTTGGTGTGTGTGCACCCATGTCCATGTGTAATGTTGGTGTAATGGTACATGTGTGCCTGTTTTTCCACTACACATTCTAACTTCTCTAAACCTCCTTAACTGATTCTCTTGTTGCTGAGTTTGACTTTTTTGAGTTTGAAGTAAACTTAATTTTTTATTTGATTTGAGGTAGGTTGAATAAATTTTCATAAAAAAGAACTATATTGATAGACCGATATATTGGCTGATTTTTGCGAGTTTTATGTGTATTGGCATTGGCCGATTTGCAGTGTTGGGAACATTACTTTAAAAAAGTAATTAGTTATAGTTACTAATTACTTCTCACAAATAGTAACTGAGTTAGTAACTGCGTTACATTTTTATAAAAGTAATTAATTACCAGGAAAAGGTAATTACTGCGTTACTTAAAAAATCTAATATTTCAAATAACTTGAATACCCCTTACAAATTATGTTAAATGACTAAAATGAATAATAAACAGAAATCACTATTTTTTTGGCAGCATGTGACGATTTGAGGTGCTTTATTAGATCAGAATTACTTGCCACAGACGTGGAGAGACTTTTTCTTCATGGGCATAAGTTGCACATTACACAAACATTCTTGCTTTTCACATAAAAAATGGAAAAGTAGTGCTTTATACTTCGTGTTTGCGACCGCTACCTTTGAGCTTATTGAACTTTCCATCGCCCGGTGTTTTCGGAGTGATTGATGCGCGATGACCGGGCTGCATGTCAATGCTTTGAGATGGGGCACAGTCAGCAGCAGCACCGCTGTTTGTTGAGAAGAGAAAGCGACGCGTATTTTCATGTCAGTCTATAAATGTCTCCAACAACGCCAGAAAAGATAGCTAGATTTGTCCTATAAAGTCGCTAAAGTGATAGAAAGTTGCTAAATCTAGCGACAAAGTGACAAAGTTGCTCAGACTTTTTTACACTGCTCGCTCTGACTCGGATTGTGCGAGTGTGCGCGTCTCTGTTTGTGAACTCTGCCTCTGGTTGGCTAACGATGGAAACTAAGCCAATCATCATAAGCTTTGTGGTTCTCCCACCCCCTCTAACACACACACACACACACACACACACACCAATCAGCATTAGTTATGTTTCTGCCAACACACGCACAAGAGAAAAACAGTGTTTGGCTGAGAGAGTGAGCATACGCGGGTGAAAATCAATACAGTGAGATCCATTTTAGTAACGCGCAGCATTTTAATGTCAGTAACGATAACGGCGTTATAACGGGGGAAACAATAATTTATTTGATTACTCGTTACTGAAAAAAATAACGCAGTTACTAACGCCAATTACTTATAACGCCGTTATCACTGCCGATTTGTGGCTGCTGTGTTCACAGAGTTTTTCCGGCATTATTTACAGACAGAAATATAGTTTTTTAAGTTCAATAAATGTTACTTTTTTAAATTGAGACTTATAAAAATGACACGATGATGCCAAATGTTACAAGTAAACTAAGTGGGCAAAACAAGTATCGGCTCAAGAAAAAAGGCTCTCTCAGTCTGTCCGCTCTACTTTCATCTTTCCGTCTATGCATGTTTGTGATTCCTCTCTCTCTGTAGCTATCTCTACAAATTAACCAAAGATATTTACATTTACATTATTAGTGTGAGCCTGCCCTGTCTACACTTAACAATGACATGTCAATTTACAATGATACTGATAAGTGCTATCTGTTATGTCATTTATATAAAGCAATCAGTCAAAGTCCTGCTAAATTAGCGCAGAAAGTTTTCCTAGAGACCTGGGGGCGTATTACAGAAACTTTCTATCTTAGGTCTTAACTTAAGATATGATGTGTTAAGTTAAGATTTTTCACAAATTCATATTACAGAAGCAAATCTTAAATTGATTTTGGATTCTCATCTTATCTCACCAAATCTTATCTCATCTCTAGTTAGGAAATCCCAAATCGCTTAATCATGTTCGGCTATCAACTGTCATGTTTGTTACCAAGCAACCAGCAATGCCTGAGCTGCTGCTACTGTAAACAAAAGAATTGTCCTTTTAATTTCAATGGGCCAGAAAAATAAATTTTAATAAATTCATTGTAATCATAGTCTGTGTTTTTTGTATTAATGTTTTAGCACATCATATATCAGTTACCATTCAATTTAAACATTTAGCAAATGTGACTAACAAAAATAAAAATAAAATATTCTTACTAAGTGCTAGGATACTATTGTACATTTCAACATTTGATAGAGACATGACAAGAAATAGATGCTGAGTCAAGTGTGTACTGTATTCACTATAATCCCATCAAGTGTTCATGAATAAACTAACCTGTTTTTTAATAATGAGGGATGACAGAAATTGAAAGATTGCTCCAGTGAGAAACATTGTGATTATGTGAATGTGTGAAGGTAAAAAACATTCAAAGAGTAATCCAAAAACAAATATTGATGTTTTTCATCCTCCACTTTGTTAAAATGTAATGTCATTCTCTCGCAGCTCTATCATAATGTGATTGTTTCAGCTGGCTCTCATTAAAGTTTTAAGTTAGGACACCTGTGAGGTTAACCTAAAGTTAAGACCGTTTTTAGGATGTTTTGTCAAGTTAGGATGCTTCTGTAATACCACTTTCCTATCTGCAGTTAAGATAAGATATTGCATTTAGGAACATCATTCTGTAATAGCTTTTGTCTTAAATGAGGTCCTAATTGAAATTACCATGGTTACCAAACAGTTAAGATAAGATTTTAAAGTTAGGACTTTTCTGTAATACCCCCCTGAGGTAGAATCATATAGCCTTCATTTATATCAATAATGAGTCAAGCTACTACTGTATGAATTAAATTAATCTGGCCTAGTTCATTTTATCTTAGTTTGTAGTCCTAGTCAAATCACGTACAACTTTACAGAAATATGACTAACAAATTATTTGTACTGAAAAAGAATATATGTGCACTTGAAAGTTTCTATTTATTTATTAAAATAAAGAAATAAGTGTCATTTTGTCACTACCGAAACAATCACGTCACAACCGAAATGTCAACAAATGTTTTGGTTGTGACTGTTTCGGTAGTGACGATTTAAGCTAACTTTGATCCTACTGCTAAGATGCTAATCAGTACGTAGTTAGCTAGCACAGTTCTCGACATTGAAACATGAGTAAAACCTAAATGACCAGTAGAATGAAAAATTCTAAAAAACGAAAATCAAAAAACGTAATTAATCATTGAAAACGTGTGATCGGTAGTGACATTCATAAATGTCACACACTGATTTCCAAACTTTTGATCACCATGTCACCACAAGGGAGAGAGGCACAGACAAAGTTTCTGGTTCAAAATGGAGGGGAGTGGCTTAAAGCATTATTATATTATTGACCAAACTATGCAATGTTTCGGTAGTGATGTGAAAATGCGGGACAGTGTTTTTTACATGATTTTACATGATTTTTACTGAAAATATCCAATAAATATATTTTTGGTTTTAATTAACAAAAGTATTCAAAATGATACTTCTTAAAACAATGATAAAAAAAATTACACATTTTTTTCTTTTTTTTCCTATGGTGAAAGTCAGACCTTGGGGTTTGGGACAACCACCTCTCAATTGAAAGCACCATATAAATGATGATATTTTATATATAAAGCCTGCCGCTACCTCAAATATTATTTTGGGTTTTGATTGGTATTTGCTTATATTTTTTATTATCAAACATTTTCCTACATTAATGCTTTTTAAATTAGTTTTTTGGTTCCGGGACAGCAATTTGCACGAATTCAGTAGAATGGCCCATATAGCAGCTCACATCAAATTTAAAGCTCTGCTCCTGGCCTTTTACTTGCTTCTATTGTTTACCTCATTTGGACGCTTTGGACAAAAGCGTCTGCTAAATGACTAAATTACTATATTAATTTAAATCCATGCCGCGCACAGCCACATCAAAAAGTCTAGGCGACGTAACGCGATTTTTAAATACATGTTTATCTTTCCCAGTACGTGTTGCAGTGTAGGAATAGTGGGTTAAGCAAAGGAAAATGTATAGAAATGTTGCACACGTCTTGCACACAGCAGGGGGGCCTATGCCCCAGTAGAGCTTTATGTCTAGCAACGACCCTAAAGGTACACAATTTTTGCTTAAATATTACAAAATATATATTTTAAAACATTTTAATAAAATGATACATGTTAAATAAAATCTATTACAATATAACCACTTAATCTGTGTTAAAAATGTTATATTGTTGCAATAACAATCCATGAGGTATGGTGGGTACATGCATAAAATAATGTGTAAACAAACAAATACATTTACATCTTAAACAAAAAAATTGTTAATAGTGCAAGAATTGTGTTTATCCTACAGAATACAAATGTGGAAACATTTAATAATTTATTGGTATTTACAGTAATGCTTATTTTAACTGTTGTAAAGAAAAGTGACACCACTTGCCACCCCAATTGAAGAATGACCCATTAGGACGATTTTTTCTTTCATTGTCTGTAAAATGAACTGCATCAATGCTTTACCAGAACAACACAGTCTTGTTGAAATACTTTTACAACTAACAAATGATTTTATTTTGACAGATATCAAACCAATTCTGACTGTGCATCCACAGACATCTGTGTTTACTGGAGACACAGTTACACTGACCTGTGTGGTGCACAGTTGGTACACTGGATGGGAGTTTGTTTTTTCCAGACCTGAATACCCTTCATACCATGAATACCTTCCATACCCTGTATTCCCTCCATACCCTGCATTCCCTCCATTCCCGGCATTCCCTCCATACCCTGCATACCATGCATACTATGAACCTACAGTAACTAAAACAATCCTATCTTTGCAAGTCTCTGACGGAGGACAGTACTTGTGCGGAGTCATAAGTAGAAACCTACCATTTTACACACAATACAGTGAACCAGTAATAGTGACAGTACACGGTAAGTATTTTTACTCACTTTGTTCTGACACATTATTTTGTAAGACAGTAAATGAGTGCCAACTAAACTTATAGAGGATAAAACCTAATCTGATACAGCAGGTGCATTGTGTGATCAAGTAACTGTTTTTATAGAATAGTGTTTCCTAAACTTTTTACATTAACTGATAGTTATCTTCAAAATCTATTCAAAATGCTGCTGAGAGCAACTATTACTAAGGAATTGGTAGACATATTAAGCAAAGAAAAAAGGCATGGTTGACCTTGTTGCTGATTCATATCTATGGTCCCAGCTTTATGATTGCGTAGAGGCAGGGACTGATTTGCATATTCATAGATCCGCGGATACCTCCCCCACTTGCGAGCAGAGAATGCTTCTCCTTTTTTTTCAAGATTTTGATAATTTATTTTATTTACTTGCCATTTTTTGCCAGCATTCAGATTCGATAAATGCAAAGTGCGTTCCAAATATGCTAATTGAATATAAATGTAACAGATTACTCAGATTATGTCACCAGTAGCTTCATCAGCTTCCAGAAGAGATCAGATGTGCTTCAACAGTAAATCTAGATTAAGAACACATCTGTTTAACTCTGCTGCTAAGTGCTTTAAACTGACTGCACTTTTAATTCAAGTCACTTTTATTCCTGTTTTATTCTTTAACACAAAATGTTTAAATTTAAATCACATTGATTTTCTTTCAATTATTATCATGTATCTTTGATTTTTATTGTAATTTCATTGTTTGTCTCCACTCAGTGAGTAGCACAGTTTTGAAAATGAACGTTAAGTGTTGTTTTAATGACATGTTTGTGCATGGCCCTTGACTTCCATTCTGAAGCAGTCAAGAGACGCTTCTAAACGAGTCAAGACACGACCCATTGTCAAAATTTCAGTGTCCATCACTGTAGTTCATCCAAAACAAACCAGAAATGAGATTCAAAGTGTTAAATACGGGAATTATCCTTTAACTTGCCTTGCCTTATGTGTTTCTAAATAAAGTCTTCCACACGATTTGTGTAAGGTGTGATCGACTTCATCCAGAAGTGTGCAAACAGATCGGCAAATGACATCTAAAGGGTAGGAACACACCAAGTATTTTGATGTCATCTGCCGGTCAGTTCTTGTGGTGCTGCATGAAGTCAAACACACCTTTTAACTTCATAAGGTGATGTGAACACATTTATGCAGGACATTATTTACAGTGTGAATTGTTTGTCATTGTACAGATAGACCAAAACCTCAATTGTCTGTTCGGCCTGGTGAACATGTAGTCATTGGAGACACTGTCACTCTCACATGTGACATCAATGGAGGAGGAGTCAGCAGCTGGCAGTACAGCTGGTATAAAGATTCACAGTCATCCACTGTCAGTAAACTCCAGAATTACACAATCAGATCTGTTATTGAGTCTGACGCAGGTAAATACACCTGTAGAGGAACAGAGATCAGAGGATCACGATACTCACACATCAGTAATGAAGTTACACTGACAGTATCAGGTAATTCTGTTCATTATTTTTATTTACAACATACTGTAACATCTGATACATGATGTAAGATTTGTTTAAAGATGATTTTATTTGTTTTATATTGACAGATATTCCCCGACCAACTTTGAATGTGCAACCACAGACGCCTGTGTTCATTGGAGACAAAGTTACTCTGATCTGTAAGGTTTGTCAGTCCACTGGATGGGAGTTTATCTTCATAAACCCTTCAAACACTGAATCCACTGAAACTACAGGAACTAAAACAATCAGATCTGTACGAGTCTCTGATGGAGGAGAGTACAAGTGTAGAGCCAGAAGAAGAGAAAACCCTCATGTTTACACACAATACAGTCAACCAATAACAGTGACAATACATGGTATGCATTTATACTCATGTAATACACTTTGTGCTGAGATTACAATAAACATATAACAATTAAACACTGAATCAGGAGTAATTACAATTATTGATAATAAAACCTGCAATCTGATACAACATGTTTGTTTTGCAATCTGAGTTCATATAAAAATGCAGGTCAATATTTGATATTATTTACAGTGTAAATTATTTGTCATTGTACAGAAAGACCAACACCCCAAGTGTCTGTTTGGCCTGCTGATCATGTATTCAGAGGAGAAACTGTCAATCTCACATGTGTCATCAATGGAGGAGGAGTCAGCAGCTGGCAGTACAGCTGGTATAAAGATTCAATCATCCAGCAGAATAAACTTCAGTATTACACAATCAGATCTGTTACTGAGTCTGATGCAGGTAAATACACCTGTAGAGGAAAAGAGATCAGAGGATCACGATACTCACACATCAGTAATGCAGTTACACTGAGAGTATCAGGTGAGTCTGTTTATCTGTATTCATCGTCAATCATAATAGTTATATCATCACAGTATCACCATAATGCTGTACAGTTCAAATTAATTTGCTATTGCATGTCCCTCAGTAATTTTATAGCTGGACTACACAGCTGAAAGGGTTAGAAAAAAACATTCTTGAAAACTTCATTTAATTGCAATTATCATATTTTATTACAGCTTTACCCAAAATTACAGTGAGAGTAACACCAGACAGATCTGTGTTCACTGGAGAGACAGTCACTCTGAAGTGTGAGATAGAGGATCAGTACAGATCATTAAACTGGAGATATCTATGGTATAAAGACACAACTGAAGTGTTTAATTCTGGGCATTACACTGTAAAGAGAGACTCTCTCACTATCAATGGAGTTACTCAATCTGATAAGGATCGGTTCTGGTGTAGAGGAGAGAGAGATGGACGACCACAAACCTCACAACCAAGCACATCTGTTTATCTCACTGTGAAGGGTGAGTTCAATATCAATATTACTGTAAAGTAGGAAAATAAAGACAGAAGCATTTCATGTGTGTTGATTATCACAAACATTGTTTTAGTAGGACCAGAAATCTATTGTTTTATTTTATGAATCATTCAGTTTTATAATTGCATGTAAGTAGCCTGTAATGTGACTGTAATAAAGGCATCAGGATCTGAAAGTGTTTTATTTTCTTACAGGATCAAAACCAAAACCTAAACTCACATCAGATACTGAAGGATCTGTACTGACAGGTAACACAGTGACTCTGAAGTGTCACATTGATCAGTCTAATGCATGGACGTTTTACTGGTACAAACACACACAAAACTTTGAGAGGACAACAACAGAAACAAACTCTTACACAATCCACAGTGTTAGAGTTTCAGATGGAGGTCAGTACTGGTGTAGAGCTGGAAGAGGAAAACCAGACTATTACACAGACTACAGTGATGGACTGTGGATAAATGTTAAAGGTGAGAGACAACATTAAATTTAAGATGCCATGGATTTCAGTCATGGTAGACGTCATATGTAATGTGAGTCTATGAAAACCTCGTTCTGAAACAATCTGATTGGTCAAGTCTTGATGATGTTGTGTGTAGCTGAATCTTTATTAAATAAACTACGAGGGGTGAATGGAAATTTATAAAACTAAAATAAGCAAATACTACTGTAGAGAGAAAACCATTCATTGGCCCAATGGCAGAAACCAAAAAGAGTTCTTTCGCGTTCAAACTTGACCATGCAACTAGCTAAGAGTTAAGAGGTCGTCAGATTATTCAGGTAAGGAAATCATAATTAAAAAGCCAATTAACAATCCAAATTAAATACAAAGCATACATCAATAAACAGATATAATCATACGAAAGCATTGCATACCTTGCAAACAGACAATACATTGCAACAGTGTAGAAGATCTGACTACAGATTCTCCATGTAAATAAAAATGCACGATGCTGTGCCCAAGACACAACATCATGGGGTTCATTTCTAAATATAGAAAACCTTGACTCTTCTGTCTCTACACAGTGGAGTGGTTGTCTTGGAGTGGAGGTAGTTGCAAACTCTTTGAGAAAGATTTCAGATGATGATTCAACAGGACTTAAATGTTTTTAAAAATTTATTTCCCTCTGGATTCAGCCATTTGGAGGCTGTTTACAGCTACCTTAAGTCAGGATTTGACACCATGCTTACAACAACATAAGCATTGAGTCAGCTGGTGGTAGAGGTCTACACGGGTCCAAAAATTCCTACCCGAGCCCGATCAGACCCGTAAATGTGCTAGACTGAACCGACCCGGACCCGTCTGTTGTTTCGAAAGCTGGACCCGGAACCGACCCGGACCCGTCTATTATTTAAAAGCTGGACCCGGATCCGACGCGGACCCGTCTATTATTTAAAATCTGGACCCGAACCCGTCCGGGAAGACACAGACCCGACCGGCAAATATTCTTTAGCTAAATGTTATTAATAAGTCAATAAACAAGTAGCGAAAATAAAACTTTTTGTCTTACCCATAGAAGTTTTCTCCCTCCTTGTACCTGACTGCGTGGTGCACAATCCTTATTTCCAAGAAAGTTCCATGTTATTCCTCTCTTGACGATTGAAATGTTTAATGCTTATTCCAGCTTTAAAAGTCCACTTTACAGTCATGGTGATTAATAATGCAGTTTTACATTTGTTGTGTATCGGGTCAACTTGCTTAATAATGTTTGCCCATTTGGATTATAATAACGATTGCTCGTTCGGTGCCATGGCTGCTTTCGTTAGCATTACTTCTTTGCTATCATCTCTGTGCTCTTTAAACAGATCGCGAAAACTTTAGATATAACAGCAATATGGTCAATTTATAATATTATTATAAAAATGAGAGAAGTCAGTGCAAAATGCGCGGTACGGCGGAATAGGACCCGCCTTCTAAATAAAAGAGCCAATTGTCAAAGGTAAAGCCATTGCGTCTCACTGCAGAAGCTCCTGACTGGTAGCCAGAGAAACATTACAAGAGCGCATGCGCGTTAGCTGCCTGGTTGGAGCAACCAAATATAAACTTTTTAACGCAATTTTAGCGTCATAGAAAAAATTTATGCGACATTTCATCTAAGTTTTTGTTGCTGTTTTTGAAATATTTTTTTAAATGTGAGTGTGTTTTCTCCGAGTCCGATCGACCTCGGGTATTACCCACAATGTTAAACAGACCCGAACCCGTACGGGTCTCGGGTCGGGTCCCGGGTCTTCGGGTCCCGGGTCTTCCTTGTAGACCTCTAGCAGGTGGGCATTTCTGGAATTGTATTCCCATTAATAATTTTCTTTGTGCAATACATTGTGTTTGCACAGAGAGTCCTAAACCTGTAGTGAGTGTTGATCCTGACACACAGCTGTTCAGAGGAGAAACTGTTACTCTGAGATGTGACATACAGGATACAGGAGACACTGAGTGGACATACAGCTGGACTGTAGAGAAGAGAAATAACAGAAATATGATCACACAATGCAACACACAAGAGTGTAAAATCAACAACATTCAACCATATAACAGTGGTAAATACACCTGTAGAGGAAAGATACGTGAACAAAACACTGAGATAAGTGATGCTGTTACACTGACTGTATCATCAGGTGAGTTTATATGTTTGTTCATCATTATTAGTGTGAAGAGATGAAGTGTAACATGTTATTAATGAGAGATTGATCATTTTCAGATAAACCGCAGACAGTTTTAAGGGTTTCTCCAGACCGGTGGTTGACTGAAGGAGATTCAGTGACTCTGATGTGTGAGGTTAAAAACTCCTCTACAGGCTGGACATTCAGCTGGTTCACTGAACAGAGTCCCTCCTCAGGTAATGTCTGATATATACATCATCTGGTTTATAAGCAAAAACATAATTGAATATGATTGAATCAACATCACAAAAGTCATATGTCAAGCTTAAATAAGATACAGTCTGTCTGCTGCTGAGTATGGCCACTTTAGCAATCTCAAAAAGGGCTTAGGATCATTTGAGCTTAAAGCCGCTCTATGCATTTTCGGCGTTTTTGTCAAACAGCAACCCCTAGAGTCACTGGAGAATACTTGCAACTGTCGTAATTTCCAACTCCCACTCTAGTACACCTTTGAAGATAATGACCAGGGGTGCGTTCTCCGATAACGTTGTCTCTTAGCGCGCTAGGAAGACTCTTAAGTTAAACCTTAACTACAGGTATACCTTTCCTACGTGTGTTCTCCGAACTATACCTTAGGATGTTGCTTAAGGTAAACCTTCTTAAGTTCGACCTTAGCGGGTGCTGTCCATGGTGGAGGTGCTGAATAGGTTGATATCGATTGCTCGACAATCATTCACTTCATGTAATAGGTTTCGCTGCGTTATGAGATAGCGGTGTTCTTTATTAAATAAACATTTTAGAAATAGTTCAAGTTCAATTTATTAGGAATATCTGGTAAAAAAATATTTCAAATTGCAAACAACTAAATTCAACCTTCTATATTTTATATCAAACCCGTGCAAAACCCGCAACTTTATTTCCAAACGTATCATGTTTAAACTGCTCCAATTCATCCGCTATGCCTTAAAAGGATAATTTATATGTTCCCAATAAGTGCGTTGCACAGGGGAATAAAGTGGGTCGTGCAAGTACTTGGCTGTGCACTTAAAATATATAAAAACAAACTGCTGTTGTTCATTAGTTCACGCGTTTATTGTGCTTGGACAGTGGATGCGCAAGCACCGTGGTTACAATGCGGATAAAGCTTAATGGACGCATTTCTGGAGCCTGTCTGTCTAAATATAACATATCAAATATCATATAATAGCCTATATAAATATATAGTATGATTGCTTTAGATTTTAGCTTTGATTAGTTTTAATGTGGAAATTTTGTTGACCTTAGACTATACAAGCAGTAATCAAGTGCACAGTTTATAAAGAATATGGCATGCAATTGCCTCAAAGTTATAAAACATTAAAACACTTTGATGCAAAGTCGAATTAACATTAATAATCATAATTATTTCTTGTAATTTTACCCGATTTATTTATGCAGCTAAAATACTAGCCGGTAGACTAAGATTTAACGGATATGAAATGCACAAATGAAATAGGATTCGCTGTATAGCTGCCAGTTTCACCAACTCCATAACCCAAAATATATTTTTTAAATAGTTTCTTAAGCCTGTAGCATTTAATAGTTCGCAGCTGATGTCCCTTTGTAAAACATAATTAAAAATCTAACAACCATCAATGTAATGATGTCTAATTATGTGAATGTTTTATTCTTTAAATCTAAAAATATTTGCCTATACACGGAGTGTATTGCATTTTTTTTTTTAAATATTTAGTTATATAGTCTGCAATGTAAGCTTTTATGAAAGTGATGGCCCCTAGTGCAGTCATGTGGGATAAGGTATAGCTAAGAGTGCTCCAGACCAACCTTCCGAACGAACGACTTACAGAAGTGATACGTAACTAAGAACGTTTCGGAAAACACGTATTAGCGATAAGGTACAGCTTAAGGTACAACTTAAGAACGACGTAGCGTTAAGGTAGTTTCGGAGAACGCAGCCCAGGTAATGTTTCACAATTTCATACAAATATTAGGCTACTGCTTAGTCTACTAAACTACAGATAATGTTAATAGGATAATAAGAAATTTATTCCAAGGGTAGAGTGCATATATTAATAAAGTACCGCGTTTGCTGGCTTATAACGTTTTTACATGATTGCAGCTAAATCACAAGAAGTAAACAGTCTTTAGTCTATGTCTACTGTATCATTTCATTTGTGTTCTTTTATTGTAATGTAAACATGACAAAATGCCATGACAAAGTTAATTGTGTACGTTGCATTATTTCATAACATTGGTCGTTATAATGTCACTATACATGATTATTGCTATTTATCATAATAGTTTGCAAATTGTGCATGTTTACACTATTTACAACATCTAGACTTATTTATGTCCAGATAATTATGTGAGATATTGACAACTGTTGTCATGATAATCGCATGACATACTACAAGCAGAGGTGTCAAGTAACGAAGTACAAATACTTCGTTACCGTACTTAAGTAGATATTTTGGGTATCTATACTTTACTTGAGTAATAATTTTTCAGACGACTTTTTACTTCTACTCCTTACATTTTCACGCAATTATCTGTACTTTCTACTCCTTACATTTCAAAAATCGCCTCGTTACTTCTTTTAATTTCTGCTTGTTTTCTTTTTTTTACATTCCGGCTTGTTAGCGTAAAAACTTGATAAATTGCATCATCTGGATAAATGCGATTGTGGTTGGATGAGAAGTATAAACATACACCATACCGACACCCTATTGGTTTGTACGCAATCCCCGCCCCCCCAGCTGACTGCAGATGATCAAAAGTTTGTTTGATAGCGCTGCAAAGATAAACATAAAAGAACCGCGAGAGCGATTAGAAAGCATGCGGAGCAGTTTGCTCTCGCGATGCTTTGATATCATCCGCCATCCGTTTGTACAGTAACAGAACGCGGCATTCTGCCTTCAAATGGAAAGTACGAAATAAAACTCGCGGATCACTTTCAGGTCAGTTCACATTCACAAGCCTGTGTAAATATATAGCTGGCTGCTGACACCAATCCATCTGTGTAATTTAAATAGCATAACAATGTACCAATTTATATCATGTAACTTGAGTTGTTCAACTTAAATGACATTGTGCTGCGTTGCGTTTTGAAGCATGGCAAAGATATCTGTTGTTTTGTAATAACTGCTCTAAGTTTTATTTGCATTAACAAAACCTACTTGGCTAAATGCTTGAGTGTTAAATCAATGAAACACATAACCATACATACCAACTTTTGCTTTTGTTAATAGACATCAGCTGTTTCCTTAAACCTGACTTTTAATTTACTTACAAGAAAGACAGTCTTCAAAATTACTTGGATTTATACTGACATGTAAGATCAGCTTTGTCACATTAGATTAAGCTGAAGTCCATTAGCTACACTGGGACAGATGCAGAAATATAGGCTTTAATATATAATTGCATATGTGTGTAATTGTAGTTAGTGTTGCTGTCAAAATACAATTATAAATGATAACAATAGCATATTTTGTTGGTTTTTAACTAAAGAGGGCACCAATGTAAAAGTTTGGCCAGCAGCGGCCCTGCTCCGAAGTTTGACTTTTTGCACCATTACAATACTTAATATTTATATATAATGCTCAGTAGCTAGCAAGGTATTGATTTTGTTTAGTAGCCTTATTGTTCTGAGGTTTAATTACACAGAATTTATAATAAAGTAATGTACTTGTTTGCATTGTACTAAAATGCGTTCATTTTTAATGGGCATATACCGTATGCAGTTGAAACAGATAGCCTAGTGCAGGGGTAGGCAACATGGAGTTCCGATGTCCTGCAGAGTTTAGCTCCAGGTCTAATCAAAAGCCCCTGAAAAAGTCACCTGAAACTACAGGTAGCCAAGGTTTTTTAAGGTTTGGAGCTAAAATTTGCAGGACATCGGCACTCCAGGACGGACATTGCATACCCCTGGCCCGAGTGCATCCCACATTTTTTAACATTAACATTTTAATTTAACACTTTAGTTATTATGGCCTTTAGAAACATGTTTTAGAGGAGATAGGGTAGTGCCCAAAAGGCCCCTGTGGTGCGGCCTAGGCTTTTTTCCATAATGACATTTTTTTCCTTACATTACTTTTACTTTTATACTTTAAGTAGTTTTGAAACCAGTACTTTTTCACTTTTACTTGAGTAAAGGGCTTGAGTTGATACTTCAACTTCTACAAAAGTCTTTTTAAACCCTAGTATCTATACTTCTACTTGAGTAATGAATATGAATACTTTTGACACCACTGACTACAAGCAACCGCAACAACATACAACATAGACCGCAAACAAGTTTACAAATAAGAGATTTACTTACCAGCAGTGGTGGACGAATTACACAAATCGTGTACTTGAGTAAAAGTAAAGATACCCAGGGTAAAATATTACTCAAGTAAAAGTAGAAGTACTTGCTTAAAATTTTTACTTGAGTAAAAGTACAAAAGTATCTGCCTCAAAAGTACTTAAGTACAAAAGTACTGTGATTTATTATGGCCGTATCATTTTTGTCACAAAACTCAAATTATGTGAAATAACTCTCTTGACTAACCAATCAATTAATAGAAGGACATTAATAAATCAGACACTGATGTCTATTAAAATTATCATAAGCCTAAAACCTTAAAAACAAAAAATTTCCTTTAGCATCAAATGAAATAACAGGATTTGAGAGCAGTAAGTCTCATTTCAAGATTTATTTGTTAAATAATTTAACAGTTTAAGTGTAATAAAAACTTGACTTAAGCACAGGTTCACAATAGTTTTCAAAACATTAAATACATAACGTTATCTAGAAATCAGTCTCCCTTTCTTTGACAAATAAAACAAGCCTTACAGAATATAATTTCAGAAACGTTTCATGTGGTTTAGCATGTCATATGTATATTGTAATACATAAATAAATGTATTTATATATTTTGGAAGCAAAACTTTTGAAAATATTAAAAACAATCTCAGTTAATAGGGAGCACTCCAATCCACCTGCCTGTTTAAGCATCATACACTGCATGGCTAGTCAAAATGTCATTTATATTTTACAACAGTGATGGTAATTAATTGTCATTTCAAAATAACAGAGCACTGAGCTTCAAATACAATGAACTTAAGTGAAACAGCTAACTATACGGCTAAAAATAGCTTCAGCCTGCATAGCTTAAAGTTCATTCATGATAATGTCGTATATATTTTAGCAACACAATTAACAGTTTTCTGCAAGCTACTGTTAAGATTGCTCATTTGAAAATATAACCAGAATAAAAATGGCTTACCTCTACGCGTTTCCTTAGATTTGAAAGAGTATTCTTTTAAAACAAAATAGCACAGTTTCAAGGCAGGCAGAGAAGACATGAAGGACTCGTTCTTTTATTCAAGGACTTAAAAAAACGCGCGTAAATAAGGCCATTGTTGTTGTGACGGGTCAGTTATCTCCTCCATTGTTTTTGAATGCAGTTTCATTCTCTAAACGATGCATTGGCAGGCTGCTGCACTCGCGTGACTCGCGTAGCTTACGTGAAACAGCGCCGCAACCAAAACAAGTTCAAAACGAAACGCATGCTGTACCCTGATTGGTGGTTTGACGCATCACGTGTGCATCTTAGTTTTTTTGTGCAGCTTTAGTTTGCCCAGTTACATTTTTTATCCACTGATAAATAAAAAGGAACAACTGATTTTTTTAAATGTAGTGGAGTAAAAAGTAAGATATTTGACTTTAAAATGTAGTAAAGTAAAAGTAAAAGTCTCCCAAAATAAAAGTACTTGAGTAAAGTACAGATACGCGAAAAAACTTTACATTTACTTCATTACTGTCCACCACTGCTTACTAGTCCATCAACAAGATCACCAGATCAGCATCCCATCCAGTGCTGTCTTTTAGCTCACGCCAACGAGTTAAAACCTGACCGAGTGGGACACTTGTCCGGTTCCTAACGCGGTCAGATTCTCTTTTCCTTTTCCTACTCTCTTCCGAACGCGCTTTCTTAACTTTTAAATCGTTTAGCCTCACGTCTCAAATTCGCGCGTGCAGTTGTTGTTATAGGCTTGATCGACTTCATGCAGCGCTGCAAGAACCGACAGCCGGATGACGTCAAAGTGCCGTCTCGGATCATTCTCGCGGTACTTTGACGTCATCCGGCAGTCGGTTCTTGCAGCGCCACACGAAGTCGAACAAGCCTAACATGTGTGACGTCGTTGCCGTAAAGCAAGTCGTGATTTTCGCGAGATTTGTCAGGGGCGGTTCTCTCAAGCTTGCATTGCTGGTTTTGCTAGCGGCGTCCTCCCCGAGCTTCAACAGGAGGATGATTCGCCCTACTATGACTTTGTTTACCACCGAAATAACTGTGAAGCTGTTATATTAAGGTAAAATATCTGCATAGAGAAACAAGGTTACGGTACATTTGATGCCAGGTTAAAAAAAATTTCGTAAATGTGTTTTTATTTAGCAAACAATTTTAGAGATGTCTATCTTACTGTGGCCGAGAAGTGCAAAACAACAAATTAAAAAGACAAATGCAAATCTAAAAACAAAATAGAGTCTTTCTCCACCCTGATTGGCTGAGAAGACATAAAGTGAAATGAGATAGAAGACATAAGTAACAAACATTCACGTTTTTATTTTTATTAAAAAACATAATTGAATACAAAAATGACAAGGTTACTATAAGCATTGTATACATAAACATTACATAAAACACTACATAAAATATAACAAATGTATATTAAACTGTGACTCATGTAGACGTAGGATCCACAGCTAGATTTGTAAATTATCGTACTTCTGGCAACGCTGCGCATGGTATTTACCTCAGTTTTCAAAATAGCTCACTCATTTTCATGTGCCTCTTTTCATATAGTAGACTCAATTGTCATCCGCTATACTGTATTGGGAATAGTGAATGAGTGAACAAGGGAGTGGTTTCGGACACAGCAATTGACAAATCTAAGAGCCAGAAAAGGTAGGTACATTGCGTGAATTGAATTATTACTGCTGATTGTACGACACTTCTGTCAATAAAGATGCTTAAAATCAAGCTCACGCACTACTTGCTTCACTAACACGTTCTATTTCGGGTAATTATAAATACAACAGCCAAACTATCGCTAGCTAGACTATAATAATACCTGCAATCAGAGGTTGCATTTATCATGTCTCACCTTACAACACCATGTGAAGCAGATAAATGAAATGGTGCACATTTGCCATTAACTGGCTTTCAGAATTTTCTGTCACTGCTAAAAATAGTTGAAAATATCTGGTTAACAGCGACGTCTATTTGCACAGTTTTGAGTTGCATCTCTTGGATATTTTTGCACATGAACTACAGAACGATCACCAAATTTGAACCAACAGTAAGGGGAATAGATGGTGTTCACTCACCTAATGGATTTTTAGGAACACCATACTAATTCTGTGTTTGACCCCCTTTCACCTTCAGAACTGCCTTAATTCTATGTGGCATTGATTCAACAAGGTGCTGAAAGCATTCTTTAGAAATGTTGGCCCATATTGATAAGATAGCATCTTGCAGTTGATAGAGATTTGTGGGATGCACATCCAGGGCACAAAGCTCCCGTTCCACCACATCCCAAAGATGTTTATTGGGTTGAGATCTGGTGACTATGGGGGCCATTTTAGTACAGTGAACTCATTGTCATGTTCAAGAAACCAATTTGAAATGATTCGAGCTTTGTGACATGGTGCATTATCCTGCTGGAAGTAGCCATCAGAGGATGGGTACATGTTGGTCAAAAAGGGATGGACATGGTCAAAAACAATGCTAAGGTAGGCCGTGCCATTTAAACGATGCCCAATTGGCACTAAGGGGCCTAAAGTGTGCCAAGAAAACATCCCCCACACCATTACACCACCAGCCAGCCTGCACAGTGGTAACAAGGCATGATGGATCCATGTTCTCATTCTGTTTACGCCAAATTCTGACTCTACCATCTGAATGTCTCAACAGAAATCTAGACTCATCAGGCCAGGCAACATTTTTCCAGTATTCAACTGTTCAATTTTGGTGAGCTCGTGCAAATTGTAGCCTCTTTTTTCTATTCGTAGATGAGATGAGTGGTACACGGTGGGGTCTTCTGCTGTTGTAGCCCATCCCCCTCAAGGTTGTGCGTGTTGTGTATTCACAAATGCTTTGCTGCATATCTCGGTTGTAACGAGTGGTTATTTCAGTCAAAGTTGCTCTTCTATCAGCTTGAATCAGTCGGCCCATTCTCCTCTGATCTCTAGCATCAACACGGCATTTTCTCGCACAGGACTGCCGCATACTGGATGTTTTTCCCTTTTCACACCATTCTTTGTGCACAATAGAAATGGTTGTGTGTGAAAATCGCAGTAATTGAGCAGATTGTGAAATACTCAGACCGGCCCGTCTGGCACCAACAACCATGCCACACTCAAAATTGCTTAAATCACCTTTCTTTCCATTCCACCATTCTGACATTCAGTTTGCAGTTCAGGAGATTGTCTTGACCAGGACCACACCCCTAAATGCATTAAAGCAACTGCCATGTGATTGGTTGATTAGATAATTGCATTAATGAGAAATTGAACAGGTGTTTCTAAAAATCCTTTAGGTGAGCGTATGTACATGTGCACACTGTGCTACCAGCTGTACTTTCTGTGTATCTTCATTGACAGAGGTGTCATCCAATCAGAAGTAACCATTCCATTCACGCAATATACCTAGTACGCAACGTTTGTTAATTTTTTTCTGTGATTACATTTTGTTTACAGTCAGTGGCGGCATGCAGAAAAAACTCTGATCAATTGTATATAATCACTGAGTTTAAATTAAGCTTGCTTATTTGTGTATTTATTAATGAATAAAGTATGCTGTTGGGCAACCTGCAACACATTTAGCCATGACAATATTCACAATATGGCAGAGATTTGAGTCTTAATGATTTTATGAAACAGTATATTATCAAGGATACATTTCCTCATTTTTTGATCATTTTTCTTTCTTTACAACATAATGGGTAACACTGGCATATTTTGACTTTTTACGGTGAATTAAGATGGTTATCAGCTCCTGTCAGACAGCATTCGAGGATCTAAAGGCATCTACACCGTGAGTTCAGTTACTGGGAAGCACACAGGAGTTTATATGTGCAGAGCAGAGAGAGGAGATCCAGTCTATCACACAGAGTACAGTAACACAAAGCCACTGTTTGTCACTGGTGAGTTCATCACACACAACTGTAAAATATGATAAGACAATTACAGTAGATTCAGGCAAAGGAGGGTGTGTTAAAGTCCCCCTGTAGGTGATAATATTATCTCTTAAAACGTACCTTTGAGTATTAGAACAGCATATGTAAAGATGTTTCCTGTGATGATAATTTCTTTAACAACAAAAATAATTTTAAAGACACATGCAGTATGTGCACTATATATCCATGTAATCAACCTATATATGGGATTAATTGTGTTTATAGTATGTATATTTGATAAAACAAATTGAATCCCTTGTGTAGCCCATGCACACATTTCCTATTAATGACCCAACTAAGAACAACATGGGGAGCATACCTGGGATTACCCATGTGGGTCCTAACTGGGTCACCAGTGGGCCCCAGAAAAGATGTCCATTTTGAGCCCATGCCCACTCTGTACCCCTGTAACCTATGTGTAACCCATGTGGGCCCCACATAAACGTGTTTGCTGGGTAAATGGTGCTTCTGCACATAAACAACAATAAAACTTGATTTTTACCACAGGGGGACTTTTTTATCAGTAGCAGGATAATTTAGAGGATTTTCATGATTCAATATAATTTAAGTTGTAATTTTCTTCTAAGATTTTTCTCGTTTAGTTTCTCTGACTATTGTGTTCTGAGATCACAAAAACATATTACCACTAAACACTGAATCAGGAGTAGTTACAATTATTGATGATAAAACCTGTAATGTGATACAGCATGTTTGTTTTGCGTTCAGGGTTCATATAGAAAACGCAAATCAATGTTTGAAAATAATTTCAGTGTGAATTGTTTGTTGTTGTACAGAAACGACCAACACCTCAAGTGTCTGTTTGGCCTGCTGATTATGTATTCGGAGGAGAAACTGTCACTCTCACGTGTGTCATCAATGGAGGAGGAGTCAGCAGCTGGCAGTACAGCTGGTATAAAGATGATTCAGACATTCAGCAGAATAAACTTCAGTATTACACAATCATATCTGTTACTGAGTCTGACGCAGGTAAATACACATGTAAAGGAAAAGACACCAGCGGATCACAATACTCACACATCAGTTATGCAGTTACACTGACAGTATCAGGTGAGTCTGTTTATCTGTATTCATCATCAATCATAATAATTATATCATCACAATATCACCATGCTGTACTGTCAGTTCAAATTAATTTGCTATTGCATGTCCCTCAGTAATTTTATAGCTGATCTACACAACTGAAAGGTTTAGAAAAAAACATTCTTGAAAACTTCATTTAATTGCATTATTTTATTATATTTTATTACAGCTTTACCCAAAATTACAGTGAGAGTAACACCAGACAGATCTGTGTTCACTGGAGAGACAGTCACTCTGAAGTGTGAGATAGAGGATCAGTACAGATCATTAAACTGGACATATCTGTGGTATAAAAACACAACTAAAGTGTTTAATTCTGGGCGTTACACTGTAAACAGAGACTCTCTCACTATCACTCGAGTTACTGAATCTGATCAGAATGAGTTCTGGTGTAGTGCAGTGATACACAGACGACCACAAACTTCACTATCAAGCACATCTGTTTATCTCACTGTGAAGGGTGAGTTCAATATCAATATTACTGTAAAGTAGGAAAATAAAGACAGAAGCATTTCATGTGTGTTAATTATCACAAACATTGTTTTAGTAGGACCAGAAATCTATTGTTTTATTTTATGAATCATTCAGATTTATAATTGCATGTAAGTAGCCTGTAATGTGACTGTAATAAAGGCATCAGGATCTGAATGTGTTTTATTCTCCTGCAGGATCAAAACCTAAACTCACATCAGATACTGAAGGATCTGTACTGACAGGTAACACAGTGACTCTGAAGTGTCACATTGATCAGTCTACTGGATGGAAGTTTTACTGGTACAACAACACACAAAACACTGAGAAGATGACAACAGAAACAAACTCTTACACAATCCACAGTGTTAAAGTTTCAGATGGAGGTCAGTACTGGTGTAGAGCTGGAAGAGGAAAACCAGATTATTACACAGACTACAGTGATGGACTGTTGATAAATGTTACAGGTGAGAGATGACATGAATTTTAAGATGCCATAGATTTCAGTCATGGTAGACGTCAAATGTAATGTGAGTCTATGAAAAACAATCTAATTGTAATCTAAAAGTCTTGATGATGTTGTGTATAGCTGAATCTTTACTACTATGGGTGAATGGAGATTTATAAAACTAAAATAAATAAGCAAATAGTGTAAAGGGAAAACCATTTGTTGGCCCAATGGCGGAAACCAAAAAGGGTTATTTCGCTTTCTTGCTTACACTAAGCTTACATAAGCATTGAGTCAGCAGGTGGGCATTAATATAGATTGTATTCCCATTAATAATTTTCTTTGTGCAATACATTGTGTTTGTACAGAGAGTCCTAAACCTGTAGTAAGTGTTGATCCTGACACACAGCTGTTCAGAGGAGAAACTGTTACTCTGAGATGTGACATAAATGGTACAGGAGACACTGAGTGGACATACAGCTGGACTGTAGAGAAGACAAATAACAGAAATATGATCACACAATGCAACACACAAGAGTGTAAAATTAACAACATTCAACACTATCACAGTGGTAAATACACCTGTAGAGGAAAGATACGTGAACAAAACACTGAGATGAGTGATGCTGTTACACTGACTGTATCATCAGGTGAGTTTATATGTTTGTTCATCATTATTAGTGTGAAAAGATGAAGTGTAACATGTTATTCATGAAAGATTGATCACTTTCAGATAAACCACAGACAGTTTTAAGTGTTTCTCAGGAGTGGTGGATTGAAGGAGATTCAGTGACTCTGATGTGTGAGGTTATAAATTCATCTTCAGGCTGGACATTCAGCTGGTTCACTGTACAGAGTCCCTCCTCAGGTAATGTCTGATATATACATCATCTGGTTTATAAGCAAAAACATAATTGAATATGATTGAATCAACATCACAGAAGTCATGTGTCAAGGTCAAATAAGATACAATCTTTCTGCTGCTGAGTATGGCCACTTTAGCAATCTCAAAAAAGGGCTTTATAGCGTCATTTGAGCTTAAGAAACAAGATTACGGTACATTTGATGCCAGGTTAAATTTTTGTTCGTAAATGTGTTTTTATTTACCAAACAGTTTTAAAGATGTCTATCTTACCGTGGCCGAGAAGTGCAAAACAACAAATTAAAAACACAAATGCAAATCTAAAAACAAAATAGAGTCTTTCTCCACCCTGATTGGCTGAGAAGACATACAGTGAGATAGAAGACATAAGTAACACACATTCACGTTTTTTTTTTTTTTTTATTAAAAAAAATAACTGGATACAAACATGAAAAAGTTACTATATAAGCAGTGTATACATAAACATTACATAAAACATTACATAAAATGTAACAACTGTATATCAAACTCTGACTCATGTAGACGTAGGATCCACAGCTAGAATGTCAAATTTGGGAATTATCGTACGTCTGGCAACGTTGTGCAAGGTATTTTCCTTAGTGTCCAAAATAGCTCATTCATTTTCATCCGCCTTTTTTCATATAGTAGATTCAATTACTACTAGGGAAAACACAAGGGAGTGGTTTCGGACACAGGAAATGACAAATCTAAGAACTGGAAAAGGTAGGTACATTGCGTTGAATTGAATTGTTCCTGCTGATTGGACGACACTTCTGTCAATAAAGATGCTCAAAATCAAGCTCACACACTACTTGCTTCACTAACACTTATACTCATTTTATTTAGAGTAATTTTATACAACAGCTAAACTATCGCTAGCTAGACTATAATAATACTTGCAATCAAAGGTTGCATTTATCATGACTCACCTTACAAGACCATGTGAAGCAGGTGAGTAAATGATGGACATTTGCCAACAACTGGATATGGGTGAGTTTCACATTTACATGTTACAAAAAAACACCCTCAATGTAATGTCAAAAAGACAGAAAATGTCTGGTTAACATGATCTGTGCCTGCAACATCTAAACAGTTTTCTGTTGCTTCTCTTTAAAAACTTGGATATTTTTGAACATGAACTGCAGAATGATCACCAAATTTGAACCAACAGTTACATAGTGTATATGCACACTGTGCTACAGCTGTAATGTACTTTCTGTGTATCTTGATTGACAGAGGTGTCATCCAATCAGCAGTAACCATTCCATTTGCGCAAGATACCTACTGTAGTACATGACGTTTGTTATTTTTTTGTGATTTAATTTTGTTGACAGTGGCGGCATGCAGAAAAAACTGATCAATTGTATATAATCACTGAGTTTAAATGAAGCTTGCTTATTTGTGTATTTATTAAAGAATAAAGTATGCTGTTGGGCAACCTGCAACACATTTAGTCATGACTATATTCACAATATGGCAGAGCTTTGAGTCTTAATGATTTTATGAAACAGTATATTATCAAGGACACATTTTGTGATCATTTTTCTTTCTTTACAACATAATGGGTAACACTGGCATATTTTGACTTTTTACTGTGAATTAAGATGGTTATCAGCTCCTGTCAGACAGCAGTGGAGGATCTAAAGGCATCTACACAGTGAGTTCAGTGACTGTGAAGCACACAGGAGTTTATATGTGCAGAGCAGAGAGAGGAGATCCAGTCTATCACACAGAGTACAGTAACACAAAGCCACTTTATGTCACTGGTGAGTTCATCACACACAACTGTAAAATATGATAAGACAATTACAGTAGATCCAGGTCAATGTGTTACAAGTTAAAGTCCCCTTGTAGGTGATAATATTATCTCCTAAAACTTTCCTTTAAGTACAGGACAGCACATGTAGCCTTAAAGATGTTTCCTGTGATAAGAAATAATTTTAAAGACACATGAAACATGTGCACTATATGTAAGGAATAATGGACGACGGGCCGTTGAATTATTAGAAAAACAATGCACACCAAAGGTGGTGATGCGGCCACGACGCAAAACAGAGTTGCCGTACACATCGGGTGTGCATTATTTTTCAATAATTTAACGTCCCCGAGTCAATTATTCTGCTTATACTATGGTTACCACACCTCAAGACATCGATCACATGATATTAAAAGGGATTCGTCCGGTTTTTGTACCTAAATCGCTATTGTGAGTAGGACTATTTCTTACGCGTCTCATCCAACGGCTCTTTTGCTTGTTCCAAAACATCATTTTAAAGCTGGCAATGCACCGTAAAAAACCCATTTAATGAAATGTTGGACGGGCAAAAATATATAAGTTTAATCAATTTTCTTGTTTGAGCTTAGTTGAGAAGACATATTATTTTAAGTCTACATAAATCTGTGTTTAAAACATTAAATGAATGGTTATTTTCAAATTCAGTCAAAATTCAGAGTGGCTAGTGTTGACTAAACTAATTAAGACTGTAGGAGCCATTTATACTCACCCTTAGTTTGGTTTATTTAGTTATTGCTTATTTTGGCCACTAGGGGGAGTATTGCACTGGGTGTAGGACGTCACTGGAAAGTAGATATATATCTACAGGTGTGGTAATTAAACCCCATTCACACAGACCTCTGGTCCCAGAAAATACCCGTAAAATTGCCAGACAAGCATCTGTGTGAACAAAAACTCGTTCCGTTAATCTTCTGGGATCGTTGCCGGAAAGAGGACCTAGTCAGATACACGGGTAACCCTCTGTGTGAACAAGAAGCCGCAAGAATGCCATAAAGGGCGTGTCGAAGTGAGGACGCGCGCGTCATAATCACAACGCAAGTTATGGTTCAGCTCCTTACAACGAGAGATAACGTGCATATAAACATTCACCACGAGCAATGTTGCAAACTAGATTGAAGCAGTTATCAGGAAATGATAAATGAGACGCATAAACAATGACGCACGTGCCGTAGTGAGGACGCGCGTGTCATGGCAACATGAAGTTGGTTCAACTCTTTAAAATGAGGGATTTACAACATTCACGACGAGAAATTTCAGCAAAATTGACTGAATCAGATATCAGGTAAGTTAGTTTTTTACTTACTTCTTTGAAAAGGATATCATTCAGCAGCTTAAAAGAATATCGCGCCACTTGCTCATTTGAGCCATAATAAACGAAAATACCCGCACGTCATCCCAACAAGATATATCGTCAAATGCGGGTTTTATCCTCAAAATGCGGGTTTTAAATGCATATAAACAATCACGATGAGAAATGTCTGAAAACTGTATCAAAGCAGAAATCAGGGAGCTTGTCAAATATCCATTCTGAAGAGATCATTCACCAGAATAGAACTGTGCATTCACGCGCTCCTTTGTAGTCTTATCATAAACAAAAATGCACGCGAGTTGTTTCTGGAGAGAGGAATAATAAATAATATGCAAACTTCAGACACTGCGTAGAAGAGAGGGCGGGACTTTCAACAGGTCACGTGTCTTTCCGGGACCATCAGATGCCGTATAAACTTGGCAGTGTGAATGAATAAAATAGCAAGCGGTCCCGTAAAATTCCAGGATGCCTGTCCCGTGTATCTTCCGGCAAATCTGTGTGAAAAGGGCTTTAGTGAGAAAGGTGTGGATGGTGGGGAACACACGGTTCTTACCGTAGCCGTGAGTCTTCCACAATAATTTATTTTTCAGCACAACAGCACTTTATCAATCAACACTGGGCAAAGAATGATTTTATGATACCTCTTTTGATATATTTATAATAAACGGGAACACCACCCAAAGAGAGCTAAAGAGTCTGGACTTCTTTCTGCTACGCGTTGAGAACACCATGCCATCCATGCTTAGAGGTTAGCCTCCACAAAGACAATACTGGTCGATATGTGGACTTATGACAGCTATGTTTCCTGACAACAAAATGCTCATAATATTATTGTTATTTGGTCACAAAATGTAATTGTAAGAGTTGTTCAGGCGTGAATGTATTAGGGCTGGGTATCCATTCAGATGTTCCAGATCGATTCGATTTTGATTCACAGGCTATCAAATCGATTCGATTTTCAATTCCGATTCTCAGAACGGCCTTTATAATTGATTCTCGATTCAACTCATTGATTATAGATTTAATACAAATACTATATTAATAAAAAAGAACAGTAAACAGCAGTTTACAAATGGGTGATTAATAAAAAAAAATGTAAAGCCACAACATAACATTGAAGAAGACTAGTAATTAGATAAAAGTTAATCTTACGTTCAATGTTTGCGGAAATAAATGAAAGAAAAAAAATCGATTATGCTGTTTGAGAATCGATTTTTATTAGACCACGTAAAAAAAAACCGAATAATCGGAAAATCAATTTTTTTTTGCCTAGCCCTAGAATGTATGTGCTTAAAGTTTAAATATGCGGTCGGTTAATAAAGATAGCGTCTATTTAAAAATGTGCTCGGACACTTTCGGATGGAGATGAGCTCCAGATGAGCTCCAGAAAATCAGAAAATATTTATACAACTGTTCTTTCTGGTTCTCGAATCTGATTGGCTAAGAGGCGTGCGATATTGTACTGATAACATAACAGTAACCGCTTCACCGTTTGTATCATTCCGCCACCTAAAACAGGCTCATCTGTGAATGGAAAAACTGCACGCATACACGGACACGCACAGATGCGCTATTTTTAAACACTCTCCGTGTGTCTCAGTTCACTAGCTCGTAAATCAGTCTGTAATCCCAACCGGAAGTGATTATCCCGTCAAAGATCACCACTCTTGGATGTTACGTTAAAGTTAATGGGAGTAATTTCTTGTCACATCGTGTGGACGATTAACACTTGGAAAGAGGAATTTAAACAATATTTTTTTCTGGAGCTATATCTCTTCTCAGAACGCGAAAACACTGTTGAACTGCAGGTAAGCACCGCAGCTTTTAAATTTGGACATTGATCATTTATTTTATCGTGACGTGGCTATTAAAACATGTTATGAGATATCGCCACTGATATATTTATAAGCAGCATGCAAAAACATCTCTCTGATACTTATAAAAAACAGTTTTATATAGTAATGACAAGAACGAAGTCTAATAATAACCGAGTGCTCGTATCACGTTAAGATTAAATAAGTATAGTTTTATTAACTTTTACCTCACACCAAAACAATAACAACACAAAAGACACTAAATATGAATAAGAAAACAAGTAATATTTTCAAACCTTATAAAATACAATACTGGCGTACATTTTTGAGACAAAACAATAGCACTCATATTTTAAAAGATGTCAGTTTTTTAGTCAGTGAAAGCCCTGTCCGAGACGTTACTTTAGGAAATAAAGTATTTCACCGTCAAGCTTCATTATATTAAACATGTTTTTATGTATGTGTGTGTATTTATATTCCTCTGTCCACAGCGGAGATGATGTGAGAGGCAGACCAGAGGGATACATGGCGAGACAGTCTCCTCTTGTACGGGCAGAAGTTCTCATAATGGCCCTGCAGATGTTCACTGTTAACCCTGATATTGCCTTTACTTAAACAATCAGATAAACATCACTTAATATTTTCTGTTTTGAAGCCAAAGCTTAAAAAAGTTTAGTTGATTTAACTTTTCAGCTTACAAAATCCATTAAACTAAAACATTCGAGTAGAATGAACTTAAAATTATTACTTCATGTTGTGAGGAATACCTTTAATCCTTTGCGCCTGAATACTTTGATTATTTTCTGCTTTTTCACAGAATAAAAACTGATAAGAACTTTCACTACTTAAATATTTGTTAATAAAATGTCATATAGGTTTAAGCTCTGATATTATTGATGTTGTTTTGTTGTAAATTATAATTTTGTAAAGTCACCGTTCAGGTGATCAGTGTTTCCGTACATGAAACCTGTTCAGAACACTTTATTGTATTTCTCTCCACAGTACTGACAATGCATGTCAAAAACACAGTTTTGTGTGTGTTTCTGTGGAGAATCACATTTTTTCAATGACTGACTTAAAATCAGTCATCAATTCTGTGTTATAATAACATTTATAACATCAAAAGTAATATAAAGTGATAAAAACTAAAGTTATATGCAAGGGGTTTCCTCACAAATTTCTAGTAATGTCAACTAATCTGGGTTAAGAGTGCAGGAATATTGGAAGAAGTCAATTCAACTTAAAATTGTTGTTAGAACAGTTTATATGTTTAAGTAATCATTGCTTAAAGTTTTTAGGGCAACAAGTTTGCTTCATTTTTTTTAAGTATATTCAACTTATCCGGGCTTACAGTGTTCTGACTGACTTTGGAGTGCTTTTCGGACTGTTTTATGCCCTCTATTTAGAGAAGACTTACTGTTATTCTGTATGTTTAGTCTGTGTGATAAGTGAATAAGTGAATTAAAAGCTTTTGTTTTTATTTGAGTGAAGTTAATAATTTTGTTAACAACACAAGCAATAATTCCCAAATTCCCAAATAATAAATATCAATTGAAGTAACACATAAAACATTGAGTAAATGCTTAAATTTTAATTGACAGAGTCTTTGCTGTAAGTTTTTAAAGATTCAACTGATTAAAACATTTTAGTTGAATGAACTATAAAGTTAGTTGAGCAAACATACTTTTTCATATTTGAGTCAAGTTTGGGCCAACTAAAAAACAACAATTCAGGTAACACGTTGGAGACAGAAATTGAGTGAACGTAAAATTTCTGTGGAACTAGTTACTAAAAAATTATTCATTGAGCCAACAATTTATTTTACAGTGTGGAGGCTTGAGCCACTGATAGTATTCTAATGCAGTTATTAATGAAGTTATTAGAAAGAGAGCGACAGAGACACAGAGAGAGAAAGAAAGAAAAAGAGAGCGAGCTAGCGAGCAAGACAGGGCGAGCTAAAGACAGAGAATGAGGCTACCTCTGTGTTTCTCTAAACAGCGCTGTTATTGCCTTGTAGAATCGTCTGTCATGTTGTTTTTGTTAGTCTGTTATAACAGTTAACTATGCGCAGTGATATGAAACTGTAATGCAGTCAAGAGAGCTGCCTGGAACTACATTCGCTGTGCGTTTCCCAGAAAATAATTGCACACCTCAGAACGTTTATCAGCCAATCAGATTCAAGCATTC
Source organism: Misgurnus anguillicaudatus (assembly GCF_027580225.2). Classification (NCBI taxonomy): domain Eukaryota; kingdom Metazoa; phylum Chordata; class Actinopteri; order Cypriniformes; family Cobitidae; genus Misgurnus; species Misgurnus anguillicaudatus. The sequence continues at coordinate 37,116,407 of NC_073355.2, forward strand.
AACAGACCTGTAGTATAAATCCATGTAATCAACATATATATGGGGTTTATTATGTTTAAAATATGTATATTTGATTAAACAAATTGAGTCCCTTGTGTAGCCCATTTTGACCCCATGCACACATTTCCCATTAACCCAACTAGGAACCACATGGGGAGCCCACCTGGGATCCCAAATGGGCCCCAGATAAGATGCCAATTTTGAGCCCATGCCCACTCTGTTGAACTGTAACCCATGTGTAAATCATGTGGGCCTCACATAAACGTGTTTTCTGGGAAAATGGTACTTCTGCAGGGCATATTGAGTTCCTAAAACACCACAAAGACACATTCACAACAATAAAACTTGATTTTTTACCACAGGGGGATTTTAAAAGCACATATATCCAGTTCTCTTTTCAGGATCATTTTTTTATCAGTAGCAGGATAATTTAGAGGATTTTCATGATTAAATATAATTTGAGTTGTAATTTCTTCTCAGCTGCTTCTCGTTTAGTCTCTCTGATCATCAGACCCAAGAGATCTCAACACTTCTCATCTGAATCTCTCTCTGTGAGCTGTGAGGATCACAGTAACTCTACTGAATGGACAGTGGGAAGATACACAAGAGACACATTAGGAAATTGTTCATCATCAATCTTTGGATCAGATCTACATGTGCAATCAACTACACATCTACATCTGATACCGGAGTGTACTGGTGTCAGTCTAAATCTAAGGAGAACGTTAATTGTGTTAATATCTCAGTACACATTGAGTCTTAGTCTGCATTTATTTATTCATTTACAATCAATCAGTGCATAAAGATCGAGTGCTCATTCGCTGCATGCGCACAAGTTTGTTCATGAAATGTGCATACAGACAACTTAACAAAGTAACTAGCAATGAACATTCAGTATTTAATTTTTCTGTTTTTATTGAATTACTGAAATTTTAGCATGAATTTTTAAAATAATAATCATAATTTCTTCTGTTGTGTAGATGTTGATGTGATTCTGGACATTCCTGTTTATTCTGTAACTGAAGGAGATAATCTGACTCTACACTGTTTATATCAGGATAAAAACCCCTCTAACCTGAGAGCTGAATTTTATAAAGATGGATCAGTGGTGCAGACTACAGGAGACATGATGATCATCCCTACAGTCTCAAAGTCACATGAGGGTTTCTATTACTGTAAACACCCAGAGAAAGGAGAGTCTCCAAAGAGCTGGATCTCAGTCAGAGGAGAGTCTATAGAAATGATCTCAAGTGATTTTGTTGTTTTTTCTTCAGATATACTGCATGATAACATGTGTTTCTGTTTCAGGAGGGTCTCAGGAAGAGATGTTTGATCTCAAAATGCTGCTCATTTGTCTGCTGGCAGTTTGCATATGTCTGTTAGCGACAGTCCTGGTTTTCAAAAGGTGTTGTGGCCCCAAGAAATTGTATGCCGAAAGCCGGAAGGGTCGATGTAATCAAATAGATAAAGTAATTTGTGAACTTACTGTAATTTCATAAAAAGTTCCACTAACCTAAATATTTGGAGTTTCTGTGACATATTCCTTATTTTGAGTTAAACTTATTGTTTTTGATAAGTTGTTTTTGAACTATCTGTGTCAAGTAAGAACCACTTAAACTATAATTATTGTACTTATTTCCTTATTTCTTATTGTCCAATTTACTTAATTTAAACAATTTAATATGACAATATTACCTCATTCAGTGAGTAAAATGTGATATTAACAGCATGATTTTTAACACTTTGCGCCAGTGCAAACACCTCTTTTAAAAAACTAGTGTCAGGATTTACTGAAGACACCCAGCGAAAAATGAGCGCTGTAAAGGTGTGCACAGAGGTTGCTTTTGCGACTGACCTTATTGCACACGGATTTGTAGAAGTTTCCCTTTCAGACGCAAAATTTATGGTAGAAGAGTATTTAAAGTATGACACAACGTGATTTGCACTGATCAGTTTGGTATTTACGGCATTATTTAAAGCCTAAAAAAAGCATGCCTTATACCTTATATGCTAATTTGCGCTGCTCTTGGTAGATTGCATTGGTCAGCGCTTTTTTAAAATTGTACTCTCATGCTAATTTGAACTGATTTGCAATTAAATTAAAGGGACATTCCACTTTTTTTGAAAATATAAAATCAAGGACTTTGCTGCTGTAACATGGCTGTAGCAGGCGTAGTGATATTATGCACTGCCCGAAAATAGTCCCCTTGGTTACTTTTAATAGCAGGGGACTATTTTCAGGCACTGCGTAATATTACCACATCTGCTGCAGCCATGTTACATCAGCAAAGTCCTTATTACATCAGAATGAGAGTATAGTTTTTAGCCACATCTGCCTAGAAATGGCAACTTTTAATTTTTCGTCCGCCTCAGTACACGATGTAACTACAGAAGAGTCAAGCTTTAAATAGAAAAAAATCGAAACTCTTTGGTTATTTATAGCGTGATGCTAATGGTCTAATCAGATTTAATGGATTATGCTAAGCTATGCTAAAAGTGCTAGCGCCAGACCCGGAGATCAGCTGAACAAATTCCAAAACGGTAATAATCAAATGTTTAACTCTAGGGGAGCTGGAAAATGAGCATATTTTCAAAAAAGTGGAATGTCTCTTTAATGCAGTTGCTTTCCTCAGTAAAACTGAATAGAAACTTGTTGGGTTTTACAGTGTACCTGCAATCTTTCACTTTAGCGTTCCTCTCTGTCTGTATGTACATATGAAGATTTCGGATGCAAAACCCTTAAAGTACGTCTGACATGTTTTCTTGTAGCTAACACAACTTAAAAGCATTGAAAGCAATGTAAAGGTTATTAGTCTGAAGTCCACGGATTCCTGATATCTGCCTCCTTTTATTACTGTATATCCTTTTAAATTATTTTGAAATCTTAAAGATCAGATATTTATTAATATTTTTGTCCAAGAAAATAAAGTGATTTGAATAAATTCTTCATGCTTATGAAGTAATGTTATTTATATAATGTATAATTGTTCACTAAAAACTTTTTATGTTCTATAGTTTACAATAGGGTTGTTTCTATGTGTTAAAAGACAAGTTTGGTATTTTACACTTAAAGCCCTGTTTTCAGATTGTTTATGATGCAATAGAACGGTTTTGACCAGAGCATGTGAGCGGTGCGGAGCGGGAGCGGAGCGTTGAGCGGTGTGGTAATATTTCCATCAGAGCACAGAGCGCATTTCCGAAATTTCCGCTCCGCTCGCTCAATACGCTCAGCACCGCTCGCTCATCCCAGAATGCCCTTTGGTAATTTGCTAGTTCGAGAATCTGTAAAAATGGCTAGCAATAAGTTATGGAGTTCAAATATTGTTTTAATGAAGTCGCCAGCCTTATATAGAAATGAAAGAAATGAAACTAAGATGACAGAATAACCGTAGCGTCGTCTGCATCTAGATGCAGTTTTAAAGATTAAAATTACTTTAATCTAACTGATCAACACAAATACAAAGCGCCATAATATAGGCTAACTGATTGCTTACCAGCATTAAAACCACTTAAAATAAAAACCTTTAGTTTTCCGCTCCATGGATGAGGAAGCTTCAGCCAAAAACGCCTTTAGTATTAACTGACTGAACACTTGACTCTTCCCTGGACATTTAGATATTAATTTTTTTCATCAACAGCATGCGTGGAACATTATAAACATTGATGATAATCTGCCGACTCGACTGATTCAGCACGTCCTCTATTTTACAGAGAGTCCGCTTAATTAACAGCTTTTCGTTCGGTCTGCGTGAGCTAAACATCTTTGTTCTGTAATTTGCTCTCGCGTAGGCTATATTTCTAAATATTTTTGACCAAGTAACACTCGGGATAAAATGTAAGTTGTTTTAGATAGCATTTAAGCTTCTGAGATGATGACAAATCAGTCTGACTAAAATGATCTATCCAGATGAATTTAGCCAAAATAATGATTTATTCGTTTTCATACTATATAGATACACGTTAATTTATCTACTAATATACTATTGAAAATGACATAAATAAATACTCATGGCCTTCTGTATTGCATTCATTTTGTACATTTACAGGTTCATAAATACTGTCTAATTTTAATTTCTTTAAGACACAGCTGTGTTCTGTATTTACTGATGCACTGTAAATTTGCACTTAAAAAACCTTCTTGTTAAGAAATTGTTTTTCAATTTATTTTAGTTTTTTCAAATAATATATTTATATAATAGTATAGTTTGTTAATCTTTCTCATAAGGGAAACAAATTATTATAATATTTCGTAATTACTTATTACATTTATTATTAATTAAAATTGTGAATTAGTAAAACATGTGAATGTCGTGGAAACAATTTGTTAAGTAAGGGATAATGTAGAGGCAGCCGGTAGTTATCGGGAAATAAGCCCCGACAGTGTGATCAGGACCCGACGCGAAGCGGAGGGTCTTGTATCACACTGAAGGGGCTTATTTACCCGATAACTACCGGCTGCCTCTACATTATCCCGCTTATTACACGGCTACTTGCCACATAAGAAAAAAAATGGACACGAATATGAATTTTAAACATTTTATTGGCATATTTGTTTTAAATTAACATTTTTATCCTTCCGCGAAACTTTGCACAGATGCATAAATGATCGTAATACCTTACTAAGATCCTCTGCTTCATACTTGTCTGTCTCCATTTTTTTCTCTTTTAGCCAGTCTTTGAAGTTTTAATGCCCATTCTGTATTTTTGTGAGTGTTGGCTTCGTAGTCATGCTCTATTTTGTCAAGTTCAGACTCAGTAAGCTGTCTTGTCGTTGTTCGTTCTTCTATTCACTGTTTAAATGTTTTGTTTTTTCCTTACATGTTAAAATAAATGTCAAAATTCTTAATTGTGGTTGTCCAGTGTTTGTCACAAGATGGCGCCAAACAGTAATTTTTGTTGGCGCGGAGCGATTTTACTCGTACAAGTAGTCCGGCTATGCGTTATTAATTTGGAGCGGTTATTATTTGAAAAGAACGAACCTGAAAATGTCTCAACTGACCAATCAGAATCAAGCATTCCAGAGAGCCGTGTAATAATTTGAATTATATCCGGAGCTCCGTATCAGTTAAACTAGGTCTAATAGCCAACACACAACTGTACATAACTGCGATTAGCGATCAGCTAATACTTTAATTAAATGCAATTATCCAAGAACGTCTGTATAGAAAACAATTAGGCGTACTAAAAAAAATTTATGTCGGAGCGGGATCTGAGCGGGAATAGGTTTATTTGCGAGCGTGAGCGGAAAGTTAACGGAGCGCTTGCTTGGGCGGTGAGTGACTGAGTGGAGCGCTTGAACAGTAGAGCGGAATATTTAGCGGAGCGTCACACCGCTCCGCACTGCTCACATGCTCTGGTTTTGACTGAAATTTGGACATATGATGCTGGCCCGATAATTTTTGGGTGTTTGTTGTATCAGCCCCCATCCCTACAATGGCTGCATAGGTGCACAGGAACAATCCTTCCTAAAATGCATTAAACTTTCGTTTACAAAGACGTGAAACTCGAAACACGAGTGGTCAGGGGTGTACACTGATATGCTCACACAAAAATCACTGCAAAAGATGCTTTCCAACAGGTTTTATCTTAGTTTTTGTCCTACTCCATTGACTTGTATTAGATGTGCTTTGAGGTACGGTATTACTCCGTGCCGGGAACGTTGTTTGTATTCTTGCAATTGGCAAAGGTGGATTATCGCCACCAACTGGGCTAGATTGACATATTTGTTTAAATCATAACTTTAAAAATACAGCTAAGTAGCATCATAAAACAAAATAATAACATGATAACATAATTTGTTACAAAAATGTTAAAAAATGGATTTATCTCGTTTTGCAACGAAACTCTTCATATAATGTATACAATCTTATACGGTTCACCTGTCAAACCTCCCTCACATAGCAGTGATCCATGATCTCCATCTCCCCTCATCTTTAGGAAACCAAAACATTAGTTATTTTCAATGAAGTCTTTGTTCCAGATTTCAGCTGAGCCACAAGCCAGACTGTTAAATAAACAGAGACTGCAAGTTAAGTTCTGCCCAGAGAAACGCTTAAATGTGACAATGCATGTGCGTCCGATGAAACCGTGTATAATCAGTATTAGCAGATAAAAGCAATTTTTGTTCCACTATTGGACATCAGCCGATTGTTTAAAAATGGCTGTTGATCAGTACAGATTGTATTATGTTAATCAAAAAGGGAAAAACACATCAGCTCTTCACTTTTAGTTTTAGATTTTTATGACTTTTATAATTATTATTATGACAACATAATCATTTGAAACAATGAGTTGCACCAATATATTGGCTAATAATCTGTATCGGTCTATAAAAGCCATTTTCACACTGCCGATAATCATGGCTGATATATCGTGTCAATCACAAAAAAGCAAAAAAAAGAAAAATGCAATGAATTTGAGCTCTGTGTATAAAAAATGTAAACAAACATCACTAGCTTAATGTTCAATATTAATGGTCATTATATAAATAAATAACATTCAGAAAATGTTATCTTCAGAATTTAGTTAATGCAAGTTAATATAACCACCAAACTATCGGTATCCTCAGATATCAGTCTGAATAATTGGCTATCGGTATCGGTGGAAAAATGTAATATTGGTGCATAAAAAGCAAAACTATCAGTATCTATCAGTATTGGTAGATGTCATTCTAAGTAATCAAATATCGAAATGTTATGAGTGCATCTCTAACCATACTTGGTATTTGTTCTCAGCATTTAACCCATCCAGACACATTAGAAGCAGTGAGTAATGAACACACACAACCACTGCCCCCATATGCTTCTAAGTTTAGTTTTCTAACACAAAAACTTCTGCAACTTCGTGAACATTGACTGTGTGTTTCCTCACACCGTGACTAAATATCCATTTTATTGGCAACAACAAGACATTTTTGGTCATACTATATATATGCATTTCTTTTTATTCCTTTTTGTATTTCACAGAAATTTCCAAAACCCTGTAGGCTGAATGACATCATGTATTATGTCATTAATTCATGCACAAAATTAACTGTGTGGTAATAGTAAGTATTATATTTTCTTGTGTTATTTAACTGTTTTATAGTCACTGCACATAGTCCTAAAATAATGTAGTAAAGTGCGTTCAAGTAAAAAATCGGAGTTAATTTAACTTCTAAAATCCATTAAACTAAAACATTCAAGTGAAATTTACTTAAATGTATTTGTTGTAAGGAATTCCCACAATCCTTTGCATCTGAATATTTATATTTTTTTAAGCTTTTTGACAGAATAAGAACTGATAAAACGTTCACTACTTAAATATTTGTTACTAAAATGTCACAAAGGTTTAAGCTCTTATTTTATTGATGTTGTTTTGTTGTAAATTAAATTTTGTTTAGTCACGTTCAGGTAATCTGTGTTTCCTTACACGAATACTATTCAGAACATTTTATTGTATTTTTCTCCAAAACAATGCACGCCAAAACACAGTTTTGTATGTGTATCTGTGGAGGATCAAGTTTATTCAATGACTGACTTATAGGCAGTCATGAATTTTAGGTTATAATGCCATTTATAATGGCACCCATTCCCACAGTTACACCCTTGCTTTACGCCCCATGTTCCACCTCCGCTCCACCACCCATTTGGACATTGTTTTGTTTAGGAGCATCTGGAAGTGTCACGACACGGTTAATCTGTGCCATGTCTTGTTTCTGTTCTGATTGTTGTCACCTGGACATTCATTGATTAATTACCTGCCTCATCACACCTGTACCCCTGTCTGTGTCACACTCACTGCTGGATCATTATCATTAATTCCCTGTCTGTTCCTGTTTGACTTACCTGTTTGTTGTTTTACTCCTTGTGTTTTGTTTCTTGTTATCATTAAATGTTATTTATTTTTCCTGAACTCTGCACTTGTGTCCTGCTTCCTGATTTCATGTTCCCGGTCGTGACAGGAAGACGCTGCTAAGAGGGGGGATCTGTCACAAGTTATTATTTGAAGATAACGTGGTATGTACTAAAACCTCCTAGAAACACCTCAATACATGTCTGCTCTCAAATATAAGAGGCTTCCTTGCCAATAATGTTTGTATAATACTCTTACGTCTCCTTCAGTTAAAAATAATGCCTATGGATGTGATATTAGTAAACCTACCAACATCAGTCGATGTGATGTTTGGAACGACTTATCGCGCGAGAAACAACAACAACAACAACAACAACAACAACAACAACAACAACAACAACAACAACAACAACAACAACAACAACAACAACAACAACAACAACAACAACGTTTTGATCGCATATCATCGATTAATGTTAATGATATCATTTCACAATAGCCTTTGTAGACATTTATAAAATAAAGCTAAAGTTCTGCACAAAAATGCAGCTAGTATGTGTGACGCATTGCCTGTGACACCAAGTCATATTCGTTTACGTATTCCTGAAATGTAATTTACTTAAACCACATAAACTATTTATAGATGATTCTTATCATAAGACACTAAAAGGTCAAACAAGGGGGATTTCACAGTGATGGCACAAGAACTGTTTCTGGTTTCACTTTCATTTTAAAATCTAAAAAAGATTAAAAAATGTTTTTACAGCAATGTCATAAAAGAGCCATGGTAACACTTTAGTTGAAGGGGTGTTCATAAGACTGACATGACACCTTCATAATCATGAAATTTTATGCACATTTATGACATCTGTCATTAAGTGTCATTTGCTCAATAATGTAATTTTTAATGCAAAGATGAGTTTTTGTAATGACAACTAGACATAAACCAATACATCAAAGTCATGAAAACTTGACATTACCAAGAAAACATAAATTGTCACAAATCTTTCATAAACACCACATAGCAGATTAATTATCAAATTTAAGAGACGACCTACACTCTCAGAAATAAAGGTACAACAGTTGTCACTGGGACAGTATCCAAAAAGTGCATATTAGTACTTCAAAGGTAAATATTGGCAATGCAAAGATACATATTTGTACCTAAATGGTACATATTAGAACCTTTTTTAAAGCGTACTGCCCAGTGACAGCTTACCTTTATTTTTGACAGTGTAACTAGCGTTATGGGTTAACATCATGTGGTTGGTTTTGTAATTTTAGTCAAAGGTTTTTATAAAAATCCTTTATTTCTTACAATTTTCTAATTTAAAGAAAAATTTTCTAAGTTAAAGATTCCTTATGAAACCATTTAGACATCATGAAGCCCTTTTGTTTTAAAGAGTATAGAACACAGTTTGTGTTTATTTCATTGTTTTTCCGGGTGCAAATATGTCACCATCAGTGTTAACCGTTTGTTGAAATAGAGATAGATGTGACATTATTGTGATGTTGATTCCTGTAGTTTTATATCAGCATTGTTAGACATAAGAGTAATTTGTAATGCGTTCTTGAGACATTAAAAGCAGCAACATGCTCAGTTTGACTCGGCTGTATTTATCAATTCATGACACCACAAATTAGAAAATTACCCGAGGGTTTAGTTATGTACAGTGTGAAATGTCAGATTATAAGTACCCATAGTTAATTCTTGAAGTATTAGCAGTGTAAAATGGGAAACTGATAATCCAGGATTCTGTTGAACTTCTGAGTCATCATATATATATAAATATATTTCTTTTCTATGTATTTGTGTAGAATGACGCTGTATGACGGCATGTCTTTGCAAGCTATAAGACATCAGAAGTCAGAACTGTTTAAGTGTCATTTATCAGTAGATCAGTATGGAGTTGATTTCTCTTCCTCTAGTTCTCTGTGAGTATTATCGTCTCTCTATGGATTTAACTACACATCAATTGCTGTCACATTGTCTACAGAATCAAATTTACTACTGATGTATTTTTACAAAACTATTAATGCTGCTTTCTTGCTGTTTAAATCTGTATTTCATGCTATATAAGTGAATGATGTTTGTGTGAGAAAGTAAGTGTACAGATAGTGTTGTGTTTTGTTAAAAATAAATGTATCTGTTGTGCTATAGGTGAATGAGGGACATAAGTGTGTTTGGTTAGTTTTGTGTGTCTGATGCTGTGTGAGCGTCTTTTCTTTTTGATTGACCTGTCAAGATAATCTGTAGCAGAAATGAGCCATCGTGAATAAAGACCATGGGCCCTATTTTAACGATCTAAGCGCATTGTCTAAAGCGCACAACGCAACGTCTAAATGGGCGTGTCCGAATCTACTTTTGCTAATTTAACGACGGGAAAAATGGTTTTTGCGCCGAACGCATGGTCGAAAAGGGTAGGTCCTATTGTAATGGGAGTATTTTGGGCGCAACGTGCAGTAAACCAATGAGAGACTCAGCTCTCATCCCCTTTAAAAGCAAGTTGCGCTGGCGCTATGTCTAATCCCTATTTAGATGACGGACTTTATAAACTGAAAAACTAAGCGGAGGAAGACGATCCCCAGTTTAAGATTATTGTTAAATAATTGTGTTGTTTTTCACTGGTATTGAAATTGTTATTTTTTTATTAAAACCTTTAAAACCCGTTTTCTTTTAGTCATGGAAGTAAAAAGCAGGCTTGTAATTGCTTTAAATGTATAGCTATCCAATATCATCAAAAAATAATTTACAAGTATCTAAGATAAGGTTTGTACTGTAAAAATACTTTATTTGTAACAAACAGGAGATAAAGAATTTACAAACGGCTCTCCTCACGTTTCAGCACGTTGGACAGCGTTTTTTTAGCAAAGAGTTTTTTTAAACATTACTTAAAAATGTTTCTCATCTCACCATATCCACAGGTACAGAGTCATCATATACAATAAATCCGTGAGGTAGCATTAAAAAAAAAACATTTAAAAACAGACGCATTTGTTCAAAGCAAAGCATTTATTTACAGGTGAAGCAGCTCTTTGCGCCTTCTAACGTCTCATAATAAGTCCTCAATTATGTCCAAGAGACTCAATAATAATCTTTTACATTCAATCCTTTAATCTTTCATATTTAAAAGCATTTTTGTGCTGCTGCGCATTCATGTACTTTGTGATAAGCAAACCCGCGTTGTCCTCCCGTTTATAGGCGCATTTTACTAATGCGCTCTTTAAATAACATAAAACACATTGCGCCATTGACTTTAGACTTTAGACCAGGTTTTTGTTGGTCAATGGCGTAGTCTATTTTAGTTGCCTCAAAATAGCAACGCGCCAACAATGCGCCTGAACACACCTCATTTTCAGACCAGAACGCCCATGGGCGCAAAAGGGGGCGCAAATGCATTTGCTATTTAAACAACGCGGCGCTAAACGTGAAAATTAGGGTGGAAACTAGCGAAAGACACTTGCGTCGCGCATTGCGCTGCATTGCGCCGGGTGTAAGATAGAGCCCCATAAATTAAAAAAATGCATCTTCATTTAAGTGTTTAGATTAGACTGCTGTCCAACACTAGTAATATTTACATATGCATATGATTTATACATTTATGTATTTTCATACAGATGGTTTATCAGCTGTATGTTTAAAGTGTAATAAGGTTTTCTCTTTCTTCTTTACAGCGCTGATTTCAAACATTTACTCTCATACTGCAGGTGATTCAATTTTATTCATTCATTACGTCACATATACTGCTTTGGATAAAATTGAGAAAATTTCAATATATTTTAGTGCCAAATTTTAAAGAGAGCAAAAAGATGCCATCTCTATTTTCAAACACTATGTAGGCTTGTTTATTTAAATACACACACACACACACACACACACACACACACACACACGCACACACACACACACACACACACACACACACACACATCAGGAAGTAACATCTGTAAAGACTACATCCATCAATCTTAGGAGTCTTCAGTTGTCTGTACTGTAAAAAGAAAATTCAATAATGCTTTACCAACACTTTAAAGCACTTTTACAATTTCTAATGATTTTATATTGACAGATATAATACCAATTCTGACTGTGCAGCCACAGACGTCCGTGTTCATTGGAGACACAGTTACACTGAGCTGTGAGGTCTGCAGTTGGTCCCCTGTATCGGAGTTTGTCTTTACCACACCTTTAAATCCTGAATACTATGAACCTACAGGAACTAAAACAATCAAATCTGTGCAAGTCTCTGATGGAGGAGAGTACATGTGCAGAGCCATAATTGAAAACACACCATGTGACGAATACACACAATACAGTGAACCAGTAACAGTGACAGTAAAAAGTGAGTATTTTCACATATATAATACACTTAGTTTTAAAACATTATTTTGCAAGACCCTGAATTTGTGCCAATTACAGTTAAATGTTAAAACCTGCAATTAAAGCTTAAAGGAGTACTGTGTGATTAAGTGACACAGTTTCCCCAAATTTTTAACAGTAGCAGATCCCTCCATACAATTTTCTTGACTCACTAACACAGACATAAAGAATACTGCTCTCACTTGATTCACTTGATTCTGATTGGCCAGTTGTGACAGTCTGTTATTGTCACAGCTGGTACACGAGGAAGATGAAGGAAAACCCAAACGCAGACTAAAATCAAGAATACTTTAATATATATAAACACACAGAACCAAAACACCCACAAGGGGGTAAAACATTACAATAAACAGACACGAGCACTAAACTAACTAACATAAACACTGAGAACACTAAACTATATAGGAGACCAGGAATACAATCAGGGAACTTGCAGGAAACACAGAAGAATACCAACGCACGGAGGACAGGACAGAAGGGTATTAAATAGGGAGTTCTAATAACAGACACCTGGAGCTAAATCAAACATAAGGGAGCGAGAAACAATTCACGAACCCTGAGAGAAACGTGGACTGTGGAAGGGCATGTCACACAACTCTCTCAGGGCAGACACGTACTGTCACAACCTAATCTCTCAAACTCGGATAAGGCAAGAAATAGAGAGATCAGGTCATGACAGTACCCTCCCCCTAAGGGCGGATACTAGACGCCCTCAGGAGGAGACACTAAAGACAGGACCTAAAATGAGACAAAAACCAAGAAAACAGAGAAACCAAAATCAATGGTAAAACAGATAACATGATAACAGGGTTGGGATGGGCTAACAGAAACAATATACATGGAAGAGGAGGGGGAGTAACGGCAAAGTTTGAATAATGATAATCAGTCTGTGTCCTTACAGTCTTATGAGTCTTTTTGGTGGTATTGGTGACAGATGGAGAAGTCCAGGGGGAAGAACCAGAGTTCACAACAACGGGAGGGGGCTGACATGGGAACACAGGGGGCACAGGAAGTACAAGGGGCTCAGGAACAACAGGAGGAACAGGGAGCTCAGGAAACAAAGACTGAAACTGACAAGACGGTTCCGATCCGCCGGAAAGGGCGGATTCCTCTACGTCCATGGGACGCGCCGGCGACACAGGACGCGCCGGCGACACAGGACGCGCCGGCGACACAGGACGCGCCGGCGACACAGGACGCGCCGGCGACACAGGACGCGCCGGCGACTCTGGAGACTTGGGGAAAGTCGATGGTACAGGCTGCACGGGAGAGGTGTTCTTCCTCCTCGTCTTCCGTCTGGGACGAGGAGCGGAAAGCCCTGGAGGCGTGGGAGACAGCACGGCCGGACCACCCAACTCCGAAGCTGAGCCACCCGACGCCGAGTCCCAGGAGGCATGTCTCTCACGTTTCCCCCTGAGACTGTCGGGTGGACAGGCCACCGGTGGCAGAGACGAGAAGGGCCTGTCTGAAGAAAACACTCCCACTCGCCGACACTCCGGGATGGTTGCCAGAGGGGCTGGAAAAGAGGTCCTTCCTTCCTGGAATGCCCCTCTGGCCGTGGCACCTCTCCACGCGTTGCTTCCCCCACGTCGAACCAGTCTTGTACCTCTAAATGCCTCATAATCAATATTGGGGTTGAGGTCCATAGTTCGCTGGGTTTTAATTTGGCGTTGTTATTCTGTCACGGCTGGTACACGAGGAAGATGAAGGAAAACCCAAACGCAGACTAAAATCAAGAATACTTTAATATATATAAACACACAGAACCAAAACACCCACGAGGGGGTAAAACATTACAATAAACAGACACGAGCACTAAACTAACTAACATAAACACTGAGAACACTAAACTACATAAACTTACACAGGAGACCAAGAATACAATCAGGGAACTTGCAGGAAACATAGAAGAATACCAACGCACGGAGGACAGGACAGAAGGGTATTAAATAGGGAGTTCTAATAACAGACACCTGGAGCTAAATCAAACATAAGGGAGCGGGAAACAATTCACGAACCCTGAGAGAAACGTGGACCGCGGAAGGGCATGTCACACAACTCTCTCAGGGCAGACACGTACTGTCACAACCTAATCTCTCAAACTCGGATAAGACAAGAAATAGAGAGATCAGGTCATGTCAGTTATGTATAGTGATGGGCACAAATACATCAAAATCAGTGTTGGGAGTAATGCATTAAAAAATATTATCTATTACAGTAATATATTAGTTTTTGCTGTAACGCAGTAATATAAAGCATTACTAATAAAATTTTGGTAATATTGTAATCGTTACAGTTTTAGTAACGCGCGTTACAACAATGCATTTCAAAATAAGACTGTGTTATTTTTATAGAATTTTTTGACCAATGCGCACGACCAACATCCACAGAGGAAAAAGCTGCGAGTAAAATAATGTTTGTATGTCTGTTTGCGGGTGCTGTATGCAGCATGTTCATTTTTACTTTAATTTTGTATTTGAACTGCGATTTGGACGCAGTGTGCGTCAAATATAGACACGTATCTTAAAGAGACGCTTCTGGGAAGTCCGCCGCTGTATAAGCATTGACTAAAGTGGCCGCAATCAGGTCCGGTAGCGAAGCACACGCATAATTCTGCGAATGACAGCACTAAATAAAAGCAACAGAAAGTTTCTATCGGTCTCCCATGCTTCTTGAACCTCAGAAGTACAGAGACTTTTAGAAACCTTGTCAGTAAAATCCATATTAACACCAGCACTGACAAGGTAAGCTAACGTTGCTATGGTTACAGTCCATATATATAATAGATTGCTAGGCTATTCCTATGCTATTTACAGTTTTATTACAAACAGCAACCTAAACTACAACGTAACATTAATGTAGACTTAAACATGGTTATCTAAATATAATTTAGTACATTTAAACATCACTGTTTAACGTTTTTACCAGCCTTTGTATGGTTGCCTATATGCAGTGTTTGGCAAAAAGCAGTGTTCCTCTGTTTGTCTGTGTTTTGTTAAGCAATTATATGTTAGCCTACATGTAATCCTTATATTGGACTGAAATGAGCTGTATTCCTTGAGGCCTAATCCTTCACTTTTTGCCATAAGTCTTCACTGTGCCTATTCGAAGTTTGAGGGCCAACACATAACTTCTAGATTTAAAAGCAGCAATAAAGTACATTTGAACATTTTATAATGTCTGTATAGTCACTCCTGTAGGTTCTTGTGGTGACACAAGATATACATTACTGATACTAAATATACTACATATACTATAAACACAGTGGCATTCTCCGGGCACTCTTGTAAATTCCATCAAGAAAATCAACAAAGTCGTCCAAGCCGCGGAATAATACCGCATTATCTGAGCTTTCGCTCTTATCATGTCCACGGAAAGTCAGCTCAAATCACGCAGTCTATTGTTATGGTATACACAGAAGATGAGAACAACAATGTGTATAAAATGCTGTTTATTAAAACATGTATCAAATCAGAGGATATGGCAGATGATGGCAGATGAACACAGATAGCAACTCCAAAACAAACACTCTTCACAGTCACAGTACATTAACAATAAATTTTCCTTATTCCAACGTAGAACACTCAATGACGACAAAGACACAGGAACAGTCCAGTAGAGATTATAAGGGGTCAGGCTTGTAATGACAGCAGTATGGAACTGTGCATGTAGAGTGTTTGGCTTATGCTTATATAGGGGAGATAGGTGACATGAAGCGTTGAGAGAGAGTAAGTGTGGAACCTAGTGAATCCGTGACAGTACCCCCCCCCCCCCCACAGTCCGCTCCTGAGGGCTGCTGGGACTTCCGAACATGGACAACCTCTGCCATGGAGCAGTTTTCTCAGGGTGGGCAGTGTGGAACTCAGTTACGGGTTCAGGATGTCATCACGTGGACCCCAGGAATGGTCTTCTGGACCGAATCCTTCCTAATCAAGATATTCTAAGTGCCCAGCTGGGCATCTGGAAGACTGGACGAATCCCGTAGTGATCTGGGAGTTGAAGTTTAAAAGCAACTGGATTGACCTCCTAGATTATGGTTAACAGTCTGATGTATCTAGGACTCAGCTTCCTACAGGGGAGGTAAAGGTGAATGTTCTTTGTGGAGAGCCACACTTTGTCTCCAACCTTGTATGCTGGTGTTGCAGAAAGTTGGGCATCCACCGTACGTTGTTGACATCTCACAGCCCCCTGCAGGTGATGGTGAGAAACAGGCATATGTGGGAAAACATGATAGAAAACATTGATTACTACATTGTTTAATCTCACCAATGTCCCAAGAGAGCTCCGGATGATGTTTAATAAACCATGGTCGCCCTAGAATGATATCTGGAGTAGAATTTTCCAGGACCAGAAATTTGACGATCTCTCGATGTAAAACTCCTGTTGTCAGAATGACTTTACTGGTTTGATACTGGATGGATGATTGGATGATGAGGGGTTTGCCTGTTACAGACTGGACTTTGAGTCTTTGAGGGATACATTCCTTTTGGATTTTGAGCTCTTAGCAGAGTTGTGAGAATATGAAGTTACCGGGTGACCCAGAATCGAGGAGGGCTTTGACTGTAACATAAAAATCACTGAAAGAGAGCTTAATTTTGGTGGTAAAAGGAGTGTATATGTGACTTTCGGGTTGACTTGCACTCTCCAAAGCTTATGGAAGATGGATGGACACTCTCTGATTATGTGTCCATAGTAGTTTCTATTTAAAGTTGCCAGCCAGCGCCAATTTTTTTTTAACCTTTTCACAAAAGTTTAATACCTTCCAGTAAAAGTTCTTTTTTAAAAATATATATTTCCATGCGTTTTAGATGTGAATAACCCTAATGTAAGAATTTTTCCAATAAGTTGGGACTCAATCAACTTAGGCATAAAGTGGCAGAACATCTCCCACTTGCAAATTATGCAAATGGCGCTGGATGCTTAGCGTGAGTGTTGACACCCTAGGGTCAGCAACCTTCAACCCAGTGGCATGACTGACAACACTGGTCCTGGTCCTCCTAATGGCCAACCTTGGCTGATGGCTTACTTTTATTTTCATTAAGAGCCAATCGAAAGCTTAACAAGCAGTTTGATCTCATGGCACTGCATGTCATATGACAATGTATGTGACTTTGTCATAGGCCATTGGTTTCAATCTTGTTCCTGGGGACCCACTGCTCGGCACATTTTATATGACTCTCTTCTGACACACCTTGCCTCAGTTTCTGGAGCTCCCACCGTATGAATTGATGATCAGAATCAAGTGTGTTAGATAAGTCCCCTTGTACAGGATTGTAAGCGACTGTCATAAACTGTTGGTTTTGTTGCAGTCTCTCATTTCTCTTGAGCAAGAAATGGGGCAAGTTGCTCAAGCCCCCTTCTATATCTAAGCTTGCACATGCTATGTGTACACTGACTAGAGGATGAACACATTCATTTTGTGCATGTGAGAAATACATGAACTCAGTTTAAATGTTTTATAGTCTTTAAAGGGACAGTAGGGTTTTAAGTGTTTTATTAATCAAACTCAATGCATTTATTCAGAAATATGTCCTTGTTGGTGTCAAATGACCTCTGCCAGTGATCTGACTTTTCTTTGTAAGCTTATAATTTCTTCTCTTTACTTACATTGAACGCATAAGTCCAAGGAGTCTTCCATGTCGTTCCGCCGTATTGATAAACTATAATAGCAGAGAGGGACAAAAAGCATTTGCCTACCAACGTGTTTCCACAACGCTTTTTTATTCAGAACACATGAACCAGCTGAAACGGACAAGGAGATCAGTGATTACATAACGGCTACCATACTGTAGTTGCAACACGCATTTGGAAAGGCGAGGTGCTAGAGAGCACTATTCGTTTGAATGCAAAATACAATTTCACCACTAGATGGGGGTAAATCCTACTTATTGTCCCTTTAATTAAAAATGTTTGTGTACCCAGTTTGGAATTGATTGAGGACACTATTTACAGTATGAATTGTTTGTCATTGTACAGAAAGACCAACGCCTCAATTGTCTGTTTGGCCTGCTGATCATGTATACAGAGGAGAAACTGTCACTCTCACATGTATCCTAAATGGAGGAGGAGTCAGGAGGTGGCAGTACAGCTGGTATAAAGATGATTTAGACATCCAGCAGAATAAACTTCAGGATTACACAATCAGATCTGTTAGTGAGTCTGACGCAGGTAAATACACCTGCAGAGGAACAGAGATCAGTGGATCACGATACTCACACATCAGTAATGCTGTTACACTGACAGTATCAGGTGAGTCTGTTTATCTGTATTCATCAACATTCATAATTTATGAGTTGGCTAATTTATATAAAGTCATACAAAGCGAATCTGACAAAAATGTACTGTAAAAGGGTGTTCATTTATTTTCATTATTTCATTATCTTTACCTTTATATGTATTATCCTTACAGTTTTATCCAAAGTTACAGTGACGGTAACACCAGACAGATCTGTGTTCACTGGAGAGACAGTCACTATTAAGTGTGAGATGGAGGATTGTTTTAGTTTTCTAGAATTTTAGAGTGATAAAAAAGAAGAAACGGCACTCTGCAAAAAAAATGGAAACCCCAAGAGAATTGAGCTATCAGATAACTTTGACCATGGTATCAGACCACAATTAGCCTGTTAGGGTTATGGCTTAGTCACAGTCATTATTAGGAAAGGCCAGGCAATAGGATTTTAAATGTGTAAATACCCAGTCTCCTCTAATCGTGTCCCAAAATCAGCAGCCATAGGTTTCACTATGCAATTGCCTGGAACTCCGAAAATGAAAATAATTGACGCCGACAAAGAAGAGGAAGGCTGTAAAAAGATTGTAATGGTTTTCAGGTACAGAATTCCTCAGTTCGGATTGTAAATAAGAAACGGCAGTTAACAGGAACAGTGGAGGTCAAGATAATGTCTGGAAGACCAAGAAAAATATTAGAGAGAACTGCTCGTAGGATAGCTAGAAAATCAAGTCAGAAGCCCTGTTTTGACTACAACAAAAGACCTCTAAAAGATTGGTCAGAGGAATAGAGCAAGTAGAGGAATGAGCAAAATGAAGGACGAGATTGGGGAGGAGGAGGGATGACGATTGAATCGTCACTGAAAGGGCACGAAGGACTGACTCGCTTAAAAAGGATCTCAGGATGATTGACAGGGTTGAATGTTTAGGCTCCTATCGAGAACCTACGTTTAAAACTTCATTTTGCATGCCACTGTATCAGCAGCATTGTGTCAGTGTTTTTTAGAGGACCAGAAATCTATTGTTTTATTTCATTAATCATTCAGATTTATAATTTCATGTAAGCAGGCTGATGTGTCTAATAAAAACTCAGAGTGAAGCTTCTTTAGGATGTGAATGTGTTTTATTCTCCTGCAGGATCAAAACCTAAACTCACATCAGATAGTGAAGGATCTGTACTGACAGGTAACACAGTGACTCTGAAGTGTCACATTGATCATCAGTCTACTGGATGGAAGTTTTACTGGTACTACAACACACAAAACACTGAGAAGACGACAACAGAAACAAACTCTTACACAGTCCACAGTGTTAAAGTTTCAGATGGAGGTCAGTACTGGTGTAGAGCTGGAAGAGGAAAACCAGACTATTACACAGACTACAGTGATGGACTGTGGATACATGTAAAAGGTGAGAGACAACATGAAATTTATGGATGTCATGGACTTCAGTCAGGGTTAGACGCCATATTTAATTTAACTGTCTAATCCAGGGGTGGGCAATTCTGGTCCTGGATGGCCACAGTTCTGCAGAGTTTAGCTCCAACCTTAATCAAGCAAGTCTTATAAAAAAATGCTAATTTACAAGAAAACATGCACAGACACTTAGAGTTCTTCAAATATTATTTGGAATATTATTCTACTTCAATATGATTTGCCACTTCTGTACTTGATAGTAATTATGTTTAAACAGAGAGTCCAAAACCTGTAGTGAGTGTTTATCCTGACACACATCTGTTCAGAGGAGAAAATGTTACTCTGAGATGTCACATAAATGGTACAGGAGACACTGAGTGGGCATACAGCTGGACTGTAAAGAAGACAAATAACAGAAATATGATCACACAATGCAACACACAAGAATGTAAAGTCAACAACATTCAACAGACTGACAGTGGTAAATACACCTGTAGAGGAAAGATACGTGAACAAAACACTGAGATGAGTGATGCTGTTACACTGACTGTATCATCAGGTGAGTTTATATGTTTGTTCATCCTTATATAATGTGAAGAGATGAAGTGTAACATGTTATTCATGAGAGATTGATCACTTTCAGATAAACCCAAGCCAGTTTTAAGTGTTTCTCCAGACCGGTGGTTGACTCCAGGAGAATCAGTAACTCTGCTGTGTAGGCTCAGAAACTCCTCTACAGGCTGGACATTCAGCTGGTTCACTGTACAGATTAATTCCACAGGTAAAATCTGCTTCATATCTACGTCAATTAACTTTCACTTTTGCCAGTTTTACTTAATACTTTCATGTTGACATTATTCAACAAATCCATGTAACAATGTAAACTTAATTTAATTGCATTAATTCAACAAAAGTGTGTCTTGTCAGCTTTACTTAAACATTCTTTGTATTTCAGCCTGGGGTAAGCAAAAAATCTTGAACATTTCTCTTAAACACTAAATTCAAGAAATATTCAAGAAAAATTTGCTTATCCCATTGGCAGGTTTTTTGACTTTGTTTTATGCACAACATTACTTAAATTTGATATTTTTGGTCTAAAAACTAGACTTATTTTCTTGTGTCATTTTGCTCATGAAGAAAAAACATCTTAATTTAAGAATTTTTAGATATTTGTCACGGAGTGACTTTTTAAGGGTGGAACTAAAAGTGGGGGAGATTGGTTCCGCCAGGACTGTAATCCTCAAACACTGGACTTCTGGGAACTCCGGGATAGTAATCAGGGCTCCATTGATCACAGGTGCGTCGATGAGCGTGGCGATTGCGGATTGGACGATGTAGAGAGGAAGAGGAGTATAAAGAGAGCCTCAGAAACGTCAGAGTTTGCAGTTTATTTTGGTTGATACGGCGCGTGAGTTGGAGTGTTCGGGCGAGTGCAGTGGACAGAAGGCGGAGGATATTGTTGGCTGGGCGAAGAAGGATTGAGTGTTTGGCAGGAACAGAGACCGAGATGAGTATATTTGACTAAATACCTATGGGTGAAATGATCTATGAAAATGTGTAACCAACTCTGAGTGATTGCAAACAGGAAGACTCACCGGAAAGTTCTGCTGGAAGAGGCCGTTTAGAGACAGCGACACGGCAGCAGGGCGATCATTCAGTAGCTGGAAAAGAAGAGGAAAAGAGACCTCGTGTTACCAACCGTGTGAGTACCCCAAATTACTGTTTGGCAGCATAATCCTCAAGAGTAATTATCTGCGAACCTTTTGTGCGTTGTGGCATAGCACGTGAGAGGCCCCACCGTGGAAAAGAATTGTGGGTGAGCCGGGAAACAGTGAGCGAAGGAAGACGCTGGGGTGTCGCGGTGGCGACGTTTACATCTGATTATTCGTTGCATCAGTGTCTCGATGATTTCCAGGACGAGTCCCAGTCAGACGTGGTTGTGACCCTAATTCACCAGGAGTGTGTGTAGTGCAGTGGGTGAGTCTTTGTCCTTTGCTGTGAGGGTATACACTTGAAAATTGCAGTGTTGTGCTGTGTCTGTGTCGTCAACAACCACCTTTCAGGCTAGACGAAGTCTTGTGAATGAAATGAGCGTTGAGGCTGGCGAAGTAAACATCTTCATTTTATATGCCGTTAGTGACATCCTGACCCTTTGTTTCCCACAGGACAGTGGTGCAACAACAAACCTCAAGTAAGAATAGTGTGGATACATTGGGAAATGTTAACGGTGAAAAGTTGGCTGCTGTAGGAGAAAATCAACTGTGTGTGTGTAATATTACCTGTTGTGGAGCATTTTCAAAGGTTCGCCCCTGTCTAGATCTCTTGCCCTGTCAGTTGGAAGAGAGGAGAGGGAAGCGTTCGTTCCCCTCAGTGTAGCACACCCCGGGTGAAACATCTTACCTGAACTTACCAGTGTGGTGGCACCAGCGGAGGCCGTGTTCGGTCCAACGCAGCAGCAGCTTTCTGCCCGCAACCCTATCAGCCTTTGTTGAAGCCTCAGAAAAGGCTAACGTCTGAGGTCCATCTCCTCAAAGGTCTGTGAGTTCCATCCATTTCCTGTTTTCCCTGTATATGCACCGTAAGCCCCAGTTACCTTTGATGTACTCACCTTATGCCCAAAGCTGAAGCCAGCATATTGTGTTGTACACTCGCCTGTATGCCAAAGTGAAGCCCCAGTTACCTTCGATATACTTACCTTGTGCCCAAAGCTAGAGTCAGCCTATTGTGTTGTACACCTACATGTAGGCCCAAAGGAGCCCTCGTTGCCCCTTCGATACACTTGCTGTGTTGCATACTTACCTGTGGCTTGAGGGAAGATCCAGTGGCCTCTCTGTCTACCGTTAGTAAACGGTTCTGTTGTATTTACCTAGCTGCTCCAGTGTAGATCTAGCGGATCCCTCCTGAAGAGCCTACCTGTACCTCCACCTGTGGGCCAGTGACACGTCAACAGTGGAAACCCTCCATACACCTACCAGGACGGTTGGAGTTAGACCCCGACAGCTGACGTACAGCTCCACCGGTATCTGAACGGTCAGGAGTGCAACCCGCTGGGCTGTCTCGGAGCTCGCCACGTGTGGCCACAGGTATCCATCTTACATTCAAACCCTCAATACTTACCACCTGTATTCCTTGCGTCCAGGAAAGGAGAGGGCCCCGGACAGTCTTACTGCAAGCCAGAAACAAAAGGGCGGTGTGTGAATAAGCTGATTGTCGTCGCATAGCTAGAAGTCAAGAAGAGTAAAGGACCTACCTGAGCTCTCCCGCGACGGAGTCTACGAGACTCGAGATTGTTCCTCTCCAACCGGAGAGTTGGATTTTAGCCTCCCTTTCCCCTTCACCATACCCTTTTTAAGTAATTTAATAAAGTTTGTTTTAATTATACTTACGCTCTCTTTGTGTCTGGTCATTGGGGTGCTCTTGGGACCTCCTCGAGGTGGAAACTAGGGAGGGGCGAGACTCACGTCATCTGTGGTCCGCTCCGACCTGTGACATATTTTTACTGAAAACAAGACAAAAATATTAAGATTTTTTTCTTGAAAATCATTTTTTGCAGTGTACTGATTTTATGAAACTATAAGGTTATAGTAAGGACAGTTTTCTGCATTTTTGCTCAATTTTCTTTCATATTAACATACCATATTTTGACTTTTTATAGACAAATATGACTATCAGCTTGTATCAGACAGCATTCGAGGATCTAAAGGCATCTACACAGTGAGTTCAGTTACTGTGAAGCACAGAGGAGTTTATGCTTGCAGAGCAGAGAGAGGAGATCCAGTCTATCACACAAAGTACAGCAACACAAAGCCACTGTTTGTCACTGGTGAGTTCATCACACACAACTATGATTTGTTAAAGTATAATACACTTTATCATTAGCAAGCATCAACCAGTTACATGGTATCTACCATAAATCAAGAATAAAGCATAAACAAAACTCAGAAGCTGAACACAAGTATAACAAAGATTGTTAATAATCACTCAGTGAATTACAAATTATATAAAGCAAACTAATTCAACATACTAAACATACAAATACTAGTAACATTACAAAAATAAATGAAATACCTGTATAACATTTTCAGTTTCACACCTAATAAAACACACCAATGAGCATATAACACACAAAAACATAAAAACTAAATAATGAACTTATTAAGTAAGCACACATCAACTCTGTGGAAATCTCAAACATGAAGAAAATTGGCATCTGGAGTTGTGGAGACCATCAACATTTAAGGCTGTGTTTGAAAAAGCCCCCCATTCTTCCCCACCTTTATTCCCTAGTCCATTAATAAAGTCCTCTGGAAGTAGTGAATTTAGTAGCAGTTTTGGGGAAAGTAATTTTTAAAAGTAATGCATTACAATATTAAGTTACTCCCAAAAAGTAACTAATTGCATTACTTAGTTATTTTTCATGGAAAGTAGTTTTTACGTTACTTTTTAGTTACTTTTGCGTTACTTTTTCTTGTCTGAGGCTTGATCTCTTTCAGGCCTTGCAGGTGTTTTTATGACTGAAAAGTTCTACATTCAGAAATGGCATATTCCATCACAAAAATGTTGAGCTCTGGTCTGCCTTCTCAGTTTCTGACTCAAACTGTTCCGACACAGGGGTGTACCCATAGAGTGGATAATGTGACTATGTTCAGTTTAAAGGCAGGATAGGCAGGAATTATTTAAAAAAAAAACTTTTTTTTTTACAAATTTGTTTAAACTGTCTTTATATACCAATACATAATTAAAATGTAAGTACTCTAAAAAAGAGAGTATAAAACTCTAGTGTCTGACCTCTCACTGCTTTTTTAAACACAGCTCATTATTTCCATTCTGGACGAAACAAATGATTGCCTTGCGCAACCATGGCACCACCCCTGTTGCTACGGGATCTGCCCACACATGCGCACAGCCGAGAGTAAATATTATGTGGCTTTTCCTCAAGTCGACGATGCGGTAGCGGTATTGTCTCCGGGGTGTAGTCCTCATCAGAGTCAACAATGCTTTCATCACGGAAGCTCTTACATGCAAAACACCGAATATTTTATGAATCTTCCACGAAAATCACCTTCATCACAGTGTAACTGATGGTAATAAAAAAACTTGTATCAATGCAATCTGTTTTTAGCTTTGTCTTATAAATATAACTAGCTTGTTTGTTACCGAATCAAACTAAATATATTTTAAACTTTACCAGTATCGATATGTTAGCTTAATAGTGAGTACTAAAAGCCATCCTATTTGTTTATATTCCTAGTGATAAAGTTAGGTGTATTATTACATGTGATTGTGACATGATGTTACTACATGCACCGCGCTCCTTTCTCTCCGCTCGTCTGAGGTAAATATGCTGCTCCCCGCAGAGACGGTCAGCGTCGTGCGTTCATGTATTTTGGGGGCGTGGCTTTAGAAGAAACCCAGAAGGGAGGGGGTGGAGTGAATGGAAAAATGAGCTGTGTTTAAAACACAGCTCATGAGAGGTGAGTCGTGAGAGGTCTACGGACACTCGATTTTTATACTCTCTTTTTCAGAGTACTTACATGTTACTTATGTATTGGTATATAAAGACAGTTTAAACTGTTTTTTAGATAATTACTGCCTATCCTGCCTTTTATTCAGTACATATTTTTTTATTGAATTAATTAAACTGAAAAGTATCTGAAATATTAATGTGTACATTTAAAAAGTAATGCGTTACTTTACTCGTTACTTCAGAAAAGTAATATTATTACGTAATGCATGTTACTTGTAATGCGTTACCCCCAACACTGTTTAGTAGTAGTAAGTAGTAAGGGAATTTGGTCACTGGTGGTGCATTGAAGTTATGTTGAATATATCGTATTAACAAGTTGAATGTGCATGAACGGCACCACAAAGTTGTAAATAAATACGAGTGGCAAACCTGGGTAGCTTACCTTAACGCACCTGGAAATTTCTCAGTATATCTCCAGGAACAGGACTAGACACCCCTGTTCTGTTGTTATATCATTTATCTTTAATAAAGAAGATTTTCATAAATGTACTGAGTTGTCATTTTCTTCTCAGATGTTTCTCGTTTAGTCTCTCTGATCATCAGACCCAACAGATCTCAACACTTTTCATCTGAATCTCTCTCTCTGAGCTGTGAGGAGCACAGTAAATTTACTGGATGGACAGTGAGAAGATACACAGACAAATTGGGAACTTGTTCATCATCAATCTTTGGATCAGAAACGGAATCTACATGTACAATCAGTTATCTCCACACATCTGATACTGGAGTGTACTGGTGTCAGTCTGAATCTGGAGAGAAACTTCATCCTGTTAATATCTCAGTTCATGGTGAGATTTTACAAGTCTGTATGTATTAATTCATTTAAAATCAATACTTGAAGAACACATACAGCATGGAATTCAAAACGCCACAACATGTCAATATAAAAAGCGGATGGAAGCAAAATTCAAGTGTTAAAAACTTGGAAAATGCTGTCCAGCTAGTAAATGAATGATGTATTAATATAAATATTAATATATTCTTTTTACATGTACGGTGTAATTATAAATTCAACATTAGTTAACCCATTAGCTAACATAAATAACAATATACATTAAGTATTGAATGATTCTGTTTTGTTGTTTTTATTATCTCAGTTTAAATTATAATCATCAGTAATTTCTTCTGTTGTTTAGATGCTGATGTGATTCTGGACAGTCCTGTTCATCCTGTGACTGAAGGAGATCTTCTGACTCTACACTGTTTATATCGAGATAAAAACTACTCTTACCTGAGAGCTGAATTTTATAAAGATGGATCAGTGCTGCAGAATCAGACTACAGGAGACATGATGATCATCCCTACAGTCTCAAAGTCACATGAGGGTTTCTACTACTGTAAACACCCAGAGAGAGGAGAGTCTCCAAAGAGCTGGATCTCAGTCAGAGGTGAGAGTCTATAGAAATGATCTCAAGGGATTTTGCTGGTTGTTGATCAGATATACTGCATGATAACATGTGTTTCTGTTTCAGGAGGGTCTCAGGAGATGTTTGATCGCAGCATACTGATCATTTGTCTGCTGGCAATTTGCTTATTTGCTTAGTTGTGGTCCTGCTGGTTTTCATAAAGTGTTGTGGTCCCCAGAAATTGTACATTGTAACCCCGAAGGGTCAGAATAAATGAAAAAATAAAGTAACATGAATTAAATTAAACATATTGTTTTTGATTAACCTTAACCACTAGTCAACATTTTAAGTGGACCAAAACCTTTCAGAAAAGTTTTAAAAGTCTTACAACTAATACCCAATACCTGTTCTTGTCTTAGGACAACTTTGATAAACATTTTTGATCTAATTCAATTGTTGACAAGTGGATATACTTGTGGATTATAAGAACCAACTATAATTTTACTGTACTTACTGTACTTCCTTTTTGCTCATTGTACATTTTTTATTTAAATGGTTAATATAATATATATTTTGTAAGTAGAGCAGTTTCCAAAAGAAGATATTTTGAAGAATGTTTGTAACAAAGCGAATTGTTGCACCATTGACTTCCATGGTAGAAAAAATATGGAAGTCAGTGGTGCCCCAAGACTGTTTGGTGATAAACATTCATCAAAATAAATGTTAACAGAATTTTCATTTTTAGTTTAACTACTCCTTTAAGTGATACAAGGTTAACTCACTAAACTTGTTGGGATGGTGTACTGGTCTTCTCTGTCTCTATATCCAGTTGTATCCTCTGTAAGTTGTTTAAAGGTCACATTCTTCCTGATCCCATATTTCAAGCTGTAGTTAGTTTGTAATGTTGCTATAATAGCATAAATAATACCTGTAAAATGATAAAGCTCAAGGTTCACTGCCAGGCGATTTATTTTCTATAACAGAATTCAAAGCCTACAGCGATTGGCCGGTTTGGACTACAGCCCTCTATTTTCTGCTTTAATGACGTCAATATAAGAGTC
The DNA here is from genome assembly GCF_027580225.2 of Misgurnus anguillicaudatus. Lineage (NCBI taxonomy): Eukaryota > Metazoa > Chordata > Actinopteri > Cypriniformes > Cobitidae > Misgurnus > Misgurnus anguillicaudatus. The sequence continues at coordinate 37,144,195 of NC_073355.2, forward strand.
TTTGACTAAACTCCGCCCACAGGAATATGTCAGTCGCCAGCTAAGCTCAAATGGGTCTGCTAAGCTAAGCTGCTGTCCAATCACAACACAATAAACAAGCTACACAATCAGAACTCGTTACGCATTTCTGAAGGAGGGACTTCATAGGACAAGGAAGACATCAGCCCGTTTTGAGGATGTGAAACATGAACACATGTTATATTGCACACTGTAAACACAATCAAAGATTCAAAAACAGAGAACGAACAGGACCTTTAAATATGCGCCACTCTTTATTTTTTTATTCTCTCATTTTCATCTACTGAAAATTATTTTCAAAGGAGCTGTATTGACTTGTACACTCTAAAAGTGGTTCACTGATTGTAGTCAAATTTTTTTGTGCTAAACAACATCTATGTAGAACCTTTGTAGAACCATATTGTGCTTTGTTGAACCATAAGTGATGCTATAGTCATGCTTTAGAACCACTTAGCCTACAGAGGTGCTATACAGTAGGTGATCTGTAGTTTCAAAAATTGTTATGATTTTGAGCTTTCAGTACTTTAGCACCAGTTTTTTTGTATAGCGGTTGAACTTAGTACCACAATCTCAATTGGCGATGGACTATGGAAAGAATATCTGCTCCTTTTCAATGTTTTTGTTGTTTAAAACCCCTGACCTTTTATAACTCTATATTTGGCTCATTTTGGAGATTGCTCCTCCTGGAGGCCGCATTTATGGACCATTGTGTTTTCAATTAGGCAACCATAATAACTAACAATTAAGCTGTCAAAATACACTGCTGGGTAAATTGTCAGTGGGCAGGATCACGCAGACCAAAACAAAAACAGACATTTTGGCCTAGAACGCGGATAAAAAAAATGTTTTTCAGAGAAACAGATACGAGCATGCACTGTCAGAATGAAAAGGGCTAAACTGTACCTTTTCTGTTGCAGTGGTGGTACCCTAAGGTTTCGTTTAGTACCTTTACAGGTATACCAAACAAAATACAGCACCTATTTGGGTACATTACAGCAGTGGTTCTCAAACTTTTTTAGTGTGCGGCCCCCCTTGTGTACCGTGCGTTTCTTCGCCCCCCCCCCCCCAAAAAAATATGACAAATTTGTTCTAAAATGTAACATCTGATCTGGTTTATATTCAAACAGCACAAATAATGTATAAGGCAAAAAAGGCAAAAAATAACCTACTCCCTGACAATATTCAACAACTTTTTTTTTAAAAGAGAAGGGAGATATAATATAGAGGTGAGTTCAATTTTAAACAATTGTGTGTCCATACAACATTAAAATGTTTTTGTGTTTCAATATGTGGAGTGAAGTTGTGGAACAGATTAGGTTTAACACTTAAACAATGTCCAAGCATGACTTAGTTTAAAAACTGCTGTAAAAATTAAGTATTTGCAAGGTACATAGAAGGTCATTAGTTATGTGATAGTTTATATATCTTTATCTTTATTTTATTTCTATGCTATTGTTTGTTTATTTTTGTTTGTATTTTTGGTGTTTGGAAACAAATTGATTTATATCAATGCCGGCCAACCGGTTTTCAATTAAAAAGTAGTGGAGAGGGGGTAGGATTAAATAAGCTTATGCTTCTTCCTACTCCTTTTCAGACATGTGTAAGTTAAAATTGTTTTCTTGTTTTCCATTTTAAAATAGAGAAAAGGGGGAAAAAAGTATAATTATTATTATTATGATTGTTTGTTTTGTTTTACTTTTTTATTACATGTTTCGAAATAAAATCTATTCATTCATTCAATCAATTAAACAAAACATAAAATTATTCAAAGTAGTGCTGTTGGTTAGTAGCCTTATATTTTTTTGGTTTTATTACACAGAATTCAAGATAAATTAATGTATTTTATAAAATCTCATAAAACTGCCCCCCCCCCTGGCACCATCTTGCGGCCGCCCTGGGGGCCCCGGACCCCAGTTTGAGAACCACTGCATTACGGTACCTATTGTGTACCTTTAAAGGTACAGTTAAGTGTGTTACCTATAGAACATTTAGCTGGTAAAAAATTGGTCCTTAAAGGTACACAATAGGTCCTTAGAGTATAATATTGTATCCCAAAAGGTACAACATTGTGTTGTACACCAATAAAAGTACAAAAATAAGCCTTTGAGGGTACGACACCAGTTTTGTACCTTTATCTGATAGTGTGTTTCCTTAATATCTACAGATATATTATAGTATTTATTTATTATAGTATTTTTTTATTTAAAATCGTACATACAGCTCCTTTAACCTCCTAAGACCCGAGCTTTGGTTTGTCTTTTTTCAGATTTTTTCCAGCTATTTTGTTGTTAGGAAGAACCATTAAAGGTAGGGTAATGATTTGATCCTGAAACATTTTTAGTTATGCTGGTTAAAAGTCTCCTTATCCTGATAGCAATCACTGTGTTTAGTTGTTTAAATGTATTTGTAGAAATTTATGTCATCTGTGAAAGGCGTAGGACCAAAAAATGTTCAACAAATCATAGATTTCGGTCCGAACGGACGTTTCCTTTTTTGTCCCTCATACGTAAGCGTAATTTGAATGCCCACCGCGCAGCGAGTCCACGCAGACACCATACGCCATCGGCGCGTTCACGTGCGCTCACCTCCTGTCTGTAAACAGCGAGAACAGCAAACTTTTCTGCTGAATTGACAACCTACACATGAGGCACAAAACTAAAGGCATCTTTTATAACAACAACAGCAAAAACTGTCTGGATCAGCAAGAGCAAAAACCCAAATTAACATCGGTAACTTTACTGCTTTACCACGAGATGCAAACATCTGCAGGAGGCAAAGGGTCTGATGGGTCGTTGCACTGTTTAGGTAGGTAAGATAGGTACGCGATATGCTTGTATTGAGATGGATTCAGATATTCTACTTTGATGAAACGTTGTGTTGCTTATGAAATTTGTGTTCGTTTACGGATTAGCGATATAGTTACTACGTCTACACAACTGAATGTGTGCTTAAACTAATTCTGATGTAAACCAGTTGTTTATGTTGGTTATTTTGGAAGTGTTATTCACTGTGTACTGCAAAGTTTTCTCACTGGTGAATGAGACATGAGATGTGACCGTCTGATCTGTGTGTGTTCATGTGTTTTGAAAGAGGCGTCACTTTGGATGGCAATTTGACTTGAGGGCGGGATTTCATTGGTAGGCGGCTACGTTAGCATTTTTCGAAATGTGTTACCCTACCTTTAAATATAATAATTGTAGAAAAGGCCCCAAAGTTATGTTAGAGTTGTTATTATTTATTCAATCATGCTTTATGTTTCATGTTTTCTGCCGTTTATTCAGTGCTTGTAACAGAGTAGGAAAGTGCGCACTGGTTTGTGTATTTTATCTGATGTCACGCAGTTAGTATGCAGTACGGTAGAGACGTTCGTTGTCACGCACTTAGTATGCAGTATGATAGAGATAGGCGTTCGTCATTACAGTTAATATTCAGTACTACAGAGATTTTCTGTCGGTTCGGACATAATGGCGGGTGTCATTTTTCCTCAGAGTGTGCGTGAATGTGAAAAGTAAGTAAAGTTATATCTGCTGCATTACTCGTGATATTGTATTTTTGGCGCTGTTATTTCTGTTATTTGATATGTTAATTAAGAGTTTTTAGGGGTCGCTACACGACCGTTGTGTTAATTATATCTACCTGATTCAATACGTCGGATCGAATATTTCATATCGGGTTGAGACATGTTTGCTTTATTTAACACTTGTTGTTATAAATGTTCATTATTGTTGCTGATTAAAGTTTTATGTGGTGTTAAATATTATTATCTGGACTGCTATTAAGGCTTTAAAGTATGTTATAAATGACAGTATTTTATAGTTACGTTATTGGTAACTTAATGTATGGTAGATAATATTAGAAGTGTTTAAATCCTTTCTCTTTGCATACTTTTCTTAAGTTTTAGAGATATATAGTCATATTTTCTGATTATTGTTTATTTTATATTATAATGTAGAGGGGAATGAGTATATGTATGTTTCCCTTATTCATTTGTATTTTGTTTCTCTCTTTATAGAAACCACACCCATATTCAAAATTGCATTTAAACTCGCTCAAAGGAGAATAAATAGAACATTAAGAGTATATCTCGGCTCTTTATTGCATACTCTGGAATATTTGGCCTTAAGGAGTGTTCTGGCCGACACACCTGTGTGAACCTGGTGATAAACCCAGAATTAGCACCTATACTGAGTGTTTACCCATTATCTCCACTACAATAATCAAATCTTTTTTTTAGAACACGAAGCAGTGTAATTGTCCACGTTTTTAAACAGGTTCCAGTTAACGTAGACTAACTGTGTTCCGTACACAACGATGTTTCGTACAGACGACCTTTAACTGCCAATAACTCAATAAATAATTTGAGATCACACACAACATTTATATCTGTGTCATCCTCATTTCCCCACCTTTCATCCACGATCAGGAAAGAGAACCTCATTCAAACTGTTTCAGTGATTATTTAGAAAGTCTGCAGGGTGCGCCTCTTGTGGGCAGGCTTACGCTAAAAAACTGCAGCTTCGGGGGGAGACAAGTTGGGCAGCAAAAATGTGGATTTTGGTTTAATTTATGCTTCACACTGTATTAACGTCTTTATAAAATGAATGATATTCATCACAAACTGTTAAATATATCACCTTTTGTTGAAAAAAATATTTGAAATTGGAACATTTAATGGTTAAAGTCGGTAGCTTCCGATGACTGTATAAAGTCAGTCGGATAGCACGTCTGTCATCACGATCTAGTATGCAGTGATTATGTTTAACTTAACTTTCATTATGCTTTAACAAATTAAAGAACATCACAATCAAGTCAAATAAAACATTATTTTATATTTAATGTCCATTTTCGCAGTTGAAATCAAGTTTTGCGCTCTGTACGGAACATCATTGTTAGCATGTACGGAACATCGTTTTCCCTCATCATCTTTCGTACACAGGCGGAGGAGGTACTTTTCCTTAATTTTCTCAAAAACTATTGGTCCTAAAGACATCAATCAAAGTTTGACTCATACAATAGGCCTTCCCCCAGAGAATGCGCACACAAACATGCTTATTTTGAGCAAGTTGCTTCGAGGAGTAGCCGAAAGCTATCGAAAAAGCACGAAAGTGTACGGAACACAGTTAGTCTCAGTTACACAGAATTAAGTATTATGGTGCAAACAACAAAAAATGTGATCCAGGTCTTTTGGAGTTTATGGTCCTTTTGGTTGATGCACCCCTTGGGTTGCTCACTTATGGCAAATGAAACTAAATTAATCTCTCTCTCTCATTTGTTTTCCATGGTCTCGTGTTATTCAGAAATACAGATTTGTTGGCAGAATCCATTAAGAGTCTAATAAAAAAATTCACATTTACAAAAAAACAACTACTTGTCAAACACACTTTGCAGGTTTTGCAATTCAATTTAGTTGTGTACCATATTTGGTTTGTCCTCATCATTTAAACCATCAAGTTAGTGCAGACACATTGGGAGTATTGAACACACACATACACAAGTAATGACTGCCCCCATATGTTTCTAAGTATAGTTTTGGAGCACAACAACTCTTGCAACTACTGGTTGATGGTGTAACTATTGACTGTGCCTCTTCACACTGTGACGAAATATCCACCAACAACTAGAAATTCGTTGTCCTACTATAACTATGTAACTGCAAAACTCTGTTTGCTGATTGATGTCATTGCAAACTATCTGACATTCAGTAGCATTTATAGAATGTAGAAGATGTATAACACAACCCATTTTAGTCGTTTGTCCATTACCCCAATACGACCCAAATGTGTTTAGATTGGTAAAACGTATTTGTTTTTCTTATGGAAGTCAGTAGGTACCAGCTATGTGCTTACACCATTTATCAAAATATCTTTCTTTTGCGTTCATCAGATTCAGAATAAAGAAACTCATACAGGCTTAGAACAACAAGAGGGTGGTGATTACAAGATTTTCATTTTTGGGTAAACTATCTCTTTATTGACAGCTATAGTCTTTATAGAGTTTCTGTTTATAATCATCATCAAAAGGTAATAAAGTGTCAGTAGGGGGGTTTCACAGTGTTGCTTTGGATGAGATGTTTTTGGATCTAGTTTTCATTATAGGGTTAATAAAACACATTGTTTTACTTTCCTTGTAGTCTAACCGCATTCTCTGTCACTGTTTCTCAAAGTTAATTATGGTGTTAAAGAGGAAGTGTTGAAGGTTTAAACAGAAAGTGTTTAATGTTTAGTGTCAGTCATCAGTAGATCAGTATGGAGTTGATTTCTCTTCCTCTAGTTCTCTGTGAGTATTATCTTCTCTCTATGGATTTAACTACACATCAATTACTGTCACATTGTCTACATGATCAAGTCATTAAAGCAACACTATGTAGTTTTTTACCTTTAACCCTCTGGGGTCTAAGGGGTTTTTAGGGCCCTGGGGAAGTTTTGACATGCACTGACATTTGTGCTTTTTTCAGTTGCTTAAAAACATATTAATGGCAAAAGTCTCATAACACTGTGTTCATCACAAACTGGGCTACAATATCATATAATCAACATGTATGTACATGTTTGTATTTTTGAGAGAAAAATGTTTATGCGTGGTTTTTGAAAAAGCTAAATTTTTAAGTCACTGATATAACTCCACAAAACTCATTCTAAACATGTTTTCCCAAGACTTTTCAAAACAGGATCTAGTAGTCTAGAGTTTTTTCTTCAAAATGATGTGAAAATCATATGGCCTACTCATTCACATAAAGCAAGATTTTTATTTACAATTTCTAAGACACTTTTGCTTGGGAAAGGCTGTATTCGTGGAGGCGGGAAAGCTCCTGAATAATCAGTGATTGACAGCTGAGAGACAAAAGAGTTGAATAATGAGCCACATGAGCCTTGTGGGGATGTTCAACAGGAATGTAACTTTCTGTAGTAATGATATGGTTTACTTTTCAATATAATGTAAATACACACACACACATTATATATATATATATATATATATATATATATATATATATATTTCTATTGAAATATTTTCTATTAATTTCACAAGTATAAGTAACCTTTTAAAAACCATAGTAGCCTAATCATGGTAAAGGTACTGTTTGGCCATCGTAAAGTGAACACACTTCAACACAGGGTTAGTGTTTGGTTGGCCAGCAAAAGGGGTTTACTTTTGTGCAGTAAAAAGCTCAAAAGAACAACTGCCTATCGGTGTCTGGACTCTTATTTGTGTTTTTGTAATCATTAGAAACACAACAAGGGACACGCGTGATAAACCTATCAATGTTTGTTTACAGTCGCCGCCATTACCTCACGTGTTGATCATGAATGCAGTGAATGTGTGCACACGCGAGTGATCCTGTGTTTAATAAACATGCTGTGCGGAGATATGTGCTTAGACGCAACTAAATAAGGATTGTACTGTTTGTAATCGCGTATTTTATAAGAATACCAAAAAGCGCGTCGAGTTTCCTTACTCGCGTGTTTGTGTATGTGCGTTCCCGTCGCGTCAACTGTTTGACGGAAGACAAAGAAAACACTCGCGTCTGGAGATACTGACACACATACGCAAGTAAATAAGGATTTAGATGTCATGTTTGGTGCAATAGTATGGAACAACAAGGAATGGAGAGAATGGATTGTGGATTGCGTATCCATTGACTGCAGAAGGCACGAGTCATGCATATGGATGTTTCTGCTCGTTCACTTCAATGGCGCAGGGGTGTGGCGATCTCTTCTCATTACAGATAATGAGGTAACTGGAGAAATACGGTCCTTCTCCACCTTCTCATACAGTTTACACCGAATGACAATATCTGTTTTCAATCTCACTTACATCATTTAAAAGGAGACATTCCAAGCATTATGTAGACATTTATCTTTTGTCTCTACGACAAGTATTTGTTAAGTTACAGTTTATTTTTCTGACGCGTTTCTGAAAGGACTTCACTGAGGGAGGGAGAACAAAACGCGCATCATGTTTATTTTTGTAATTTTGCAAAAAGCACAACATTCTGTTTTTATTGGGAGTGGACAGAAAAAACTAGACACTGTAACGTTTTAAATGATGTATAAATCATATCTGTATGTCAAAAATCAGCAGAGTAATTTAAGTCTCTTTGTGGAGTGATTGAAAAATAAAGAGTTTGCGGCGCCCGCGCCGCCGTCGACCCCAGAGTGTTAAATAATGTCTCTAAAATAATTTCAGTGATAGAACAACTTGTAACTGGACAAATTGTACTGTTGCTGCAACCTGAGCAGCCTCCTAGCTGCTACAAGCACACTCTGAAAGTGGAGGGTAGAGCACACAGCCCCACCCCTCCCCCTGCCTGCATAAGAATGTCTAATACCAGGCACTGTTGCGCTTTTCAACCACATGGGGGAGCTGTAAGTCATTTTTACATGGAAAGTACATAGTGTTGCTTTAACTGCTCTTGTATTATTCTTTCAGAGTTTAAATCTTCATCTCATGATGTTTGTATGAGGCAGTTAGTGTGCAGATAGTGTTGTGGGTTTGTGACACAGAAATGTTTTGTTGTACTGCATACACACTCTGTATGTCACACTTTCTCTTCCTCTCCCCAACATCACCATTTCTGTGCTTTTTAGTGAAAATGGAGAAACTGGGTCTCATGTGTGTTCCTTGTACTTTCAAAATATGTGTTTGTTGCATCATGTAAACCATGTGCATCACGTGTTTTGTCAAAATAAGTGTCTGCTGCACACGCATCAAAACCATTTATGATAAAAAGACGCTCACGTTCACAAAATACACACGTCTCTTTTATCATAAACTCTTTAGAAGCGTCTGCAGCAGGCACTTATTTTGACAAGATGTGACCAGTCACGGAAAGTAGGGACACAAGTCGGATCTGGGCCATTTTGAGTTATTCACAGATTCTGAAAGTGCAGTTTCTAAGCTTTCCAACGATGTGTAACACATGGAAATCTGATAACATATGGAGAAGTTGTGGCCATTTGAATATAGGAACTCAGAAATACTCAAACCAAGAAAATCGAGATGAAAGGGACTCTTTTTTCCAACTGGGGGAGACAATAGGGCTCATTTACATCTCATTAAGCTAAGCCATACCCCCTGTTAAGCCGTTTTGAGATACTGATGTTCTAGCATCATGTAGTATTTTATGACAGAAGTCCAAATGACAACATTCAAAAATAAGCAAGACTTTTTACCTTTGTGTTGATCACAACTCGAATCCAGTCTGTTTCAGATTATCCAATGACCATTTTGTCCACAAATGCGTATAATCCGTGAAATAAAGATGTATAGTATTGTTTACATCAGATTTCGCATGAATGTCTAGTAATACAACATAATATACAATCTGAGGACTATTTACATCGTAACATGTAAGGGTATATGATTACACTCCGTTAAACACATGAACCCGCCTTTAAAGTTAAGTTTTTATTTAAAATAGGTAGTATAACAGATCATCCAAACAGCGCCGTCGAAAACATGACGTCCTTTAGAGATGTTACCAATCGCTCGCTCGTTCCTCCATCAGCCAATGACTTCATGGAAAATATTGATAGACAAAACATGTAGCCAATTATATAACGAATTCAACAATCTCTGTGTAACATCCGTGTGTTTGGACTCATGCTGCGCTGCAGGAAGTGACAAAGAGATGACGACAAAGTACCGCGAGAGCGACTTGAAATTAAACTACTCCGAAAGATTTCTTGAGGAGCTCTCGCGTTACTTTGACGTCATCCGACTGCGGCGCCGCATAAAGTCAGTGACGCAGCTGACGTACGATGCGGCTGACTGTTATTTGTTCCGCCCCTGCTTCTTTTATTTTTATTTTGTTTTGTGCGCCCGAGCTTTACAGTCTGGAGAGATGCACGCTATAAGTTTGAAAAAAAAATGTCTGAGGAACAGGGCAGCCGCGTCACTACAGTCACGTGACTTCACGCTCGAGCCGGAAGAGAAGACAATGCTGAATAAAGTCGTAATTCTGCTATTTTTGGACGAAACTGTGATTTCGATGGTTCAACACAATCTTACTGACCCACTGAAGTCACATGGACTACTTTGATGATGTTTTAATTACTTTTGTGGACATGGAAACCATACATAGATTTTCAATGAAGGGGACAGAAAGCTCCTCGGACTAAATCTAACATTAAGGGGCGGTTTCCTGGACAGGGATTAGCTTAATCCAGGACTAGGCCCAAGTTTAATTAGGAAAAATAACTAGTTTTAACAAACATGTCTTACTAAAAACATTACCTGTGTGTGTTTTGAGTAAAAAACAAAGGGCACTGATGTATTTGAAGATATATAAGTGCAAGTTTTTTTTCAGTTTGGAGAGCTCTTAAAAATGTTTTAGTCTAGGACTAGTCTAATCCCTGTCCGGGAAACCGCCCCTTAAACATCTTAAACTGTGTTCCGAAGATGAACGGAGGTCTTCCGAGTTTAGAACGACATAAGGGTAAGTCATTAATTACATTATTTTCATTTTTGGGCGAACTACCCTTATTTAGTAGTCACGCTGTTCCCTTTGGGGGCGGAGGCGAAAACACAAGCTTATACAGTATGTAAATATACACAGACAATGACGCCCCCCGCTGCACGCTAGAATCTCTGGAAAAACAAGCCGATTTTAACCGCAAAATGTACGCTTTTAAATATACAAAAACTGCTATCTCAAACATGGAGAGGCTTCTTCGTGATCTCAACAGATTCTGCAATAAAACGAAAATCACAAATTTTGAAAAAAAACCTTTGTTTCTCATTTTCTCGGAACTTGTGCTGCCGACTTGTGTCCATACTTTCCGTGACGGGTCACTGCACCATCAATGTTAACTGTCTGTTGAAAGAGACGTGTGGATGTGATCAGATTATAGTCTTAACTCCTTGTGAAGTATTACTTATGTGAAATGGGGAATTGATACTCCAGGATGTGTAGAAATTCTTAGTCATCATATATAAATAGAATTAACTTCATCTGCTGAATAATGTCACGTCTTTAGAAGCCATAATACAACATCAAACTTCCGAATTTTCATGTTCATGTATCATAAACACGTCAGTTTAAGTGTCAGTAGATCAGTATGGAGTTGATTTCTCTTTATCTAGTTCTCTGTGAGTATTATCTTCTCTCTATGGATTTGACTACACATCAATTACTGTCACAGAGTTGAAATATTTATCTTATGATATATGAGTGAATGATGTTTGTAAAGATTCTGTAGATGAGGTGAGGCTCATTTTACTGTATTAAAAGTTACTTTTTAACATATTTTGTAAAACTTGATTGAAAGTTAAATTTGATTAAATAAAACAATTACAAAAATAAAATAGTGCAGAAAATCTTACAAACTGTTTTTTGTAAGCACTAATCATGCACTGAAAGGGAACATTATTGGCTGAAACCAAGCCAAAAAACTGGAACACATCAGGCTGAATACCAAAACATATTATATCAGCTTTTCTTCCATTTTAAATTAAGTTAATGTTAAAGTAACTAAAACTAAACTCCATTTTTGAAGTATTGTTTAATAATACAATGATTAAATAGTAGCTGTACGTATGTTCATGTTAATGCAACAAACTTTGTTTATTATAGTAAAAGTGTAGTTATAATGTTTTTTTCCACATTTTTGTAAAAGCATAATTTATTACTAAAATGTATTTTTGGCGTATCCTGCACATCATTTGTCGCATAACATTTAGATTCTGATGTTTGTCTTAACAATTTGCAGTGGTCATGAATTACTCTGAATATTTCTTTAAAAAATATTGAATTGTATTTTAAAGTTCAAAGGTGCAGTGTGTAAATTTTAGCGGCATCTAGTGGTGAGGTTGCGAATTGCAACCAACAGCTCAGTCCACTGCTCACCCCTCCTTTTGAAACACATAGAGAAGCTATGGTAGCCGGCACCGGACAAACATATCATCGTTGGAGACAAAGTTGTCCATTAAGGGCTTCTGTAGAAAAAGGCAGCACAAAATGGTGACTTCCATGTAAGGGGACCCTTGGTATATGCATAGATATGTATAAAGGCTAGATGGCTCAAGGCGGAGTCCCTAACGGCATCACCTGGCGGCCACCCTAGGACAGGGCGCTCGCTCACTCGTACCATTGAGTTTAATGGTGCAGGTACTTTTAAATGACCATAACTTGCTCAATTTTCTACCGATTTTCAAACGGTTTGGGTTTTTACAAACGTTATTAACGTGGATATAATTCTGGATGCTTTAACATGTTTCATGAATTTATTTTTTATTTTTAGTATAGGTATGCAGTGTCATAGGTACATCTTTGACGTTTATAACAAACCAAACCGTTTGAAAATCGGTAAAAAATTAAGCAAGCCACGGTCATCCAAAAGCACCTGCACCATCAAAACTCAATGCCACGAGTGAGCGAGCGCCCTGTCCTAAGATGGCCGCCAAAATGCGGACGTTGCACTCAATTGGCCAGCAGCGCGGACGAGCCATCTAGCCTTTATATCTATGGGTATATGTACATAAAAATGTCTCATTCTGAGGTAATAAACACATAACGGTTCATTATGAAAGGTCTTTATACACCCCTGATAATATAGTTTTGTATTTTTTTGCATTTCTGTCAAGAGATCCTTCTAAAAATTACACACTGCACCTTTTGTTGGCTTGTATTATGAAAGTCTTTGGCTTTATACTGACATCTGTCTGTGTGGATGAAGCATCACACGACAACAGAAGTTGTTGATTATTTACAATACAGTGATAAATAAACATGAGTACAGGATTCAGTTTATTATTCAGGATTATGTTAACTTTTTTAATTAGCCATAAATAACTGAGTGCATCTTTTACATAGAGGTGTGATGTTTGTTTAGTCTGTTGCCCAACATTGATTATGTATACAATCGATGTAGTTTGCATACAGATGGTTTATCAGTTTCATGTCTAAAAATCCTTTTTTCTTTGTTCTTTACAGTGTTGATATCAAACATCCACTCTGGACAAACTGCAGGTGATACAAGATGGTTCATTTATTGCATCACATATTCAGCTCAGACAAAGTAAAAATGCATGCACAAATTAATGTATAAGTTAATATAGATGTCTAGACAGGTTTACAATTTACAAGAGCTGTCCGTTTTCACAGTAGCTTTAAATAACTCTTGTTATCCATATCTCTTCCAGACAGAGCCAATCATTATCACTTAAACCAAAAAATATTCAGTAAAAAAGTTTATTAGTCAGTAACTGAAATGCCTTATTTTCACAAATGTCACTTCATGTCATTGGTATTTAACAAATTAGAATTTCTTTTGCTGCAAAACACACATTAGGGGGTGCTGTGATGCATGTCACTGCTAAAATCAAGTATTCCAGAGACCTGTGTAATATAAATAGAAAATTTAAGCAACTTCATACAGTAGGCCTACACCAGAGGTGGGTAGTAACGAATTACATTTACTTCGTTACATTTACTTGAGTAAATTTTTTGGGTAACTAGTACTTTTAGAGTAAATTTAAGGATGGGTACTTTTTACTCTTACTCAAGTACATTTCTAATGAAAAAACTGTACTTTTACTTCGCTACATTCGGTGGCGTTACTACGCAACTTTCAAATGGTAATAATTAATAAATATATTTTATTTTTTAAGTTTATATGGCTTGTTCGAAAGTCTCGCGAGACGTTAAAGAGTCTGCATGCGTTGCGAGGCAGCGAGGGGGTTGCGGGAGGAGTTACCAAGCAACGCGTGGGGTTACGGACGGGCGCGCTGCTTCAAAACAAACCGTGGATATATGGTAAAATCTTTATCGGGATGTCAATTCAGTCAACGTGAATGGTCAAATGATCCAGAGAGTAAGAAACGATTGGATGTGGACAATCGATTAAGAGGATTAACTAATATGGAAAAGAAGAAAGAAAGGAAGAAAATTGTGGCGGGTCGGCTCAGCTATGCTGTGAATGAACATGAGTGGGGTGAGTCTGAATCGGGAGATAGTGAGGAAAGTATGGATATAAATATAGGAAGTGTGAGTATGAAGGAAAAAAGAGGAGATGACTTAGCAGGAGGCAGGTTGAAGAAAATAAGAGGTAATGGAGGTGTTGGAGAGGGAAGCAGGGAAAGAGAGAATGTAGATGGTGAATTTAAAATTATATTGAGATTTGCTGAGGAGAGGGGAATTTTGTCTATGAGCCCGGTAAAGTTAACGACAGTACTTAAAAATCAGGTTGGTGATATTAAAATGGCAAAGGTATTGAGAGATGGTAATTTGCTTATTGTTTGTAGAAATGAAGAGCAGAGGCAGCGGGCTGGAAGGTTGAAAGAAATGGGGAAAAATAAAGTCACGAGTGTAAATTTGTTTGGATGGGGAATCAAGTCGTGTAAAGGTCTGATTTGGGGAGTGCCAGTTAGTACTTCTATGGATGAAGTCAAGGCGAGTTTAAAGGTAGGAAATGTAAAGAGTGTCCGGAGGCTGCAGGTTTTTCGAGAGGGAGCTAGACTAGATAGCGAGTCTATCATGATAGATTTTGAGGATGAGGTGATTCCCAAGAATGTAACCCTAGGGTTTATGAGCTATAAGGTAAGAGAATATGTACCAAAGCCAATGAGATGTTACAATTGTCAAAGGTTTGGTCATACAGCTAAATCATGTAAAGGCAGAAGAAGATGTGCTAGATGTGGGGAAGATCATGAGTATGATAAGTGTGATCATAAGGAGCAACCGAGATGTTGTAATTGTGGTGGAAATCATAGTGTGGCTTATGGTGGTTGTGAAGTTCTGAAGAGGGAAAAAGAAATTCAGCAGGTGAGAACTCAGGGAAAAGTGACGTATGCTGAAGCTGTAAAGATAGTAAGGCAGGGAGGAGGAGATGGAGTAAGAAACAAATCAAGTAAGATGATTGATAAGGATTCAGTTCAGGGAGTGGAAGAAAAGTTGGTGGTGGATATTAAGAAACTAGTCACATTTATAGCAGGGGTTATTAATGCTACTATGGAAATTAAATCTAAAACAGAGAGAATACAGGTCATTGTAAAAGCAGCGGTACAACATCTAGATATTAGAGGATTGACATGGGAGGAAGTTAGGAATGAGCTCAGTGTCCATAATAGTCAAGAGCAGTTGGGAGCTGGTTCGTGTGGTTAATGGTTCTCTGTCTGCAATGGAATGCTAGGAGTTTGGTGGCTAATGGACAGGAATTTAAAAAGTTTATAGATGAGTTGCCTATTAAACCGGATGTGATTTGTGTTCAGGAAACATGGTTGAAGTCAAATTGGGATTTTAGAATAGTCGGTTATTCATCTGTTAGAAATGATAGGGAGGAGGGAAGTGGTGGGGGTTGTGCTACATTTATTCAGGAAGAAATTGCATTTAGAAATGTGAGTATAGAAAGTGAACAGGAGTGTGTTGTAGTGGAGTTATGGACAAGCGGGGGGAAGGTTACTATTATTAATTTTTACAATCCATGTAAAAGGCTAGATTTAGATAAGTTAATTCAAATGGATGGGATGGGTAGTGATAGAGTAGTATTGTGTGGGGATTTTAATGCACATAGCACTTTATGGGGAGGAGGTAGAACAGATACAAATGGAGAGATTATAGAAGAATTATTAGAGGAAAGGCAGATGATTTGTTTAAATGATGGGAGAGGAACAAGAATAGATGTGCGCACGGGGAACACGTCGGTATTGGATTTAACGTTAGTGTCTAGGAATTTAAGTGGAAGGTGTGAGTGGGATGTGTTAGAAGAATCAACGTTGGGTAGTGATCATTTTCCAGTTTTTTGGCAATTATCAATGGTAAGCAATAAGAGATTGGGGGTAATGACAGGGAGATGGATTTTTAGTAATGCAAAGTGGGAATTATTTTCATATATTTGTGAGCATGAGATGAATGAAATAAATTTAGATGAAGATGTTGATAAAATTGAGGAAAATATTAGAACAAAATTAATAGAGGCGGCAAATCAGTCCATTTCTAAAAGTAAAGGGAAAATGGAGAGGAAGGCAGTCCCTTGGTGGACAAGTGAGTGTACTAGTGCAATTAAAGAGAGAAATAAAGCTTTTAAAGTATTAAGAAGATCTCTTAGTTTTCAGAACTTGATTGTATATAAGAAAGCCCAAGCTAAAGTCAGGAAAACAATACGGTGTGCAAAGAGGGATAGCTGGCGAAACTTTTGTAATAAAATAGGTAGAGAAACACCAGTTGGGGATGTGTGGGGAATGATCAAGAGTATGAGAGGAATTAGAAAGGAATTTCAGTACCCAGTATTAAAGAAGGATGAGGAGATAGCCATTTCTGATGAGGAAAAAGCAGAAATGATTGCAAAAGAGCTGGTTAATATACATAGTTCTGATAATTTATCTGAGGAAGCTAAAAGAGGTATAATGAGAACTAGAGAGGCTCATCCCGGAATTTTGGAGAGGAGACAGGAGTATAATAATATTTTAGATGCTCCATTTACTATGGTGGAATTGAGGAGAGTAATAGAAAGATCTGGGTTAACCTCTCCAGGGGAAGACGGAATCTGCTATATAATGTTAAAACATCTAGGAACCTTAGCAGCTTTTAAACTCTTAGGGCTATATAACAAAGTGTGGGATATGGGGAAACTGCCTAGTGTGTGGAAAGAAGCAGTGATTATTCCCATTAGGAAGCCAGGGAAAGATCCTTCAAAGCCAGCAAACTATAGACCAATAGCCCTAACTTCGCACTTGGTTAAAGTAATGGAAAGGATGGTCACTGAAAGGTTGACGTTTTATTTGGAATCAAAGGAAATTATTTCACCGTATCAAAGTGGATTTAGGAGAGGGAGAGGAACAATGGACCCAATTGTCTGCCTGGAAACAGAAATAAAAAAAGCGATGGCTAATAAAGAATCTGTTATGGCAGTCTTCTTCGATGTTGAGAAAGCATACGATATGGTGTGGAAGGAGGGAGTAATGATTAAGTTAGACAAAATGGGAATTTCTGGTAGAGTTTTTAATTGGATTAAAGATTTTCTATTTGGCAGATCTATTAGAGTGAGAATTGGTGCAGCACTTTCAAGGAAGTGCATGGTTGAAAACGGTACCCCTCAGGGTAGTGTCATTAGTCCACTGCTTTTTTCCATCATGATTGATGATGTTTTTTCGCAAGTTCCACCTGATATCAGTCGTTCATTATTTGCAGATGACGGAGCTTTATGGAAAAGTGGAAGGAATGCTGTACATATTAAAATAAAGATACAAGAAGCAATTAATGTGGTTGAAGAATGGTCTTATGCATGGGGTTTTAAGTTTTCAGTAGAAAAAACTAAATCTTTAATTTTTACAAAGAGAACAAAGGAAATCAATGGAATGGAGGTAAGATTATATGGGCAATTAATTGAACGAGTTAAAGTATTTAAGTTTTTGGGAGTGTGGTTTGATTCCAAAATGACTTGGAATGAGCATATTGTTAATATTGTAAACAAATGCAAAAAAGTGTTAAATGTTATGAGGTGTTTAACCGGATCAGCATGGGGAGCAAGCAGAGGTGCATTGAAAGGCATATATATAGCATTGATTAGATCAGTGTTAGATTATGGGAGTTTTGTATATGGATCAGCATCTAAAACATCTCTACAAAAGTTAGAGGTTATACAAGCTCAAGCGCTGAGAATGTGTTGTGGTCAGGGGCGGACTGGCCAACGGGAGTTCCGGGAGCAATCCCGAACGGCCGGTCCATTTCAGGCCGAACCGGCCGGAGGTCAAAATTTTTTTTTTTTTAATGCCTGACCAGGCGCTCAGCTGCAGCGGAATGCTGTGTCTGTTTCAGACTGGGCCAAACCAATTCTTCAAATCTTGAGGGGAGATAAGAGCGGCCCCTCCCAACTTGGACTGATCCTCGGTTTTCCTCACATCCGATTGGCTCAAAGGCGCCGATCAAAAGAGTTTACTTTTGGTCAGGTTTGGATTCGTGTGAATGCAACATAGACAAGACGGTAAAAATTGCGAAAAGAAGAGAAAGAAATGGGTGGGGCCTAAAACATAAAAATGTTGGCACAAGAGGCAGCTAAATGCGCCAAATTAACAGACCTTTTTCGCAGTCAAAAGGACGCTGTGGCAGGAGGTGCAGATGAGGAAGGACCAGCAGCATGGACAGGACAGGTGCACAATTAGTGATGCATCTATTATACACTGAAATCATTTATATTTGCATTTAAATAGGCATATATAAGGGATAATGTAGAGCGAGGCGGTTGTTATAGCGAATACAACCCCGACAAGCTTATCAGGACCCCACGCAAAGCGGAGCTTGGTTGTATTCGCTATAAGAACCGCCTCGCTCTACATTATCCCGCTTATGAAATTGATGAAATAGCCTGCGTGCGTATTTTGGCAACAGAAGTGGTGTTGTTCCCCAGTGGTTTTAACGTGTTAGCAACTCAGTAAGTTTATCAAAACAGTTTCCCAGCATCAAAATGTCTGGTAATTGCGTTTGGTTGCACTAATAATATACTAATACGTATATATGGTCACTTTATATTTGGCCATCTGCTAACGTCTTCTATTCACTCCACTATAGTACACGGATCTGGTAGCTGTGTTGAAAAACTTGATAAAGTCAACTTTTAAATATATATTTCTCTGTCTGTGTTGCTTCACTACTGATTCTTGTCTGTATATTAGCTGTTAAGGTCACTGATGGAGAGAGACAGGTTGATGATGACTCTTGCAGTCATATTGATGAGGAGGAGGGAGGAAAGCAGAACAAGAGGAGGAGGAGAATGGAACCAGTACAAAAACAGTGATGGGTCAGTGTGCCGGGCTGGGTAGTCAATCATATTACCCTTCTGGAAACAAACAGCATACCAGCAAGACCAGCATATGTTGTTTTTTGGTGCTGGTATGCTGGTCACCACCACCTAAACCAGCATCAAACCAGCATAGACCAGCATAATTCCCATGCTGGTTTGATGCTGTTTTTTTTCAGCAGGGTAGGCATATCAATCAATCAAGGCTTTATTAAGGACACACAAATAGAAAAATACAGCACAATATTACATATTTACATATAGGATAAAATGCAATAGTTCCACTTACTAGATTATAACCTGACTAAAGCACAGATTGAATTAAAAAAAGGAATTATTATTAGTCATATTTATTACTGATGTTCTTCTCATGTATATGTAGCTGTACAATCAGTAAGCAGAGGCAGGGTCCAGCACAGGGGAAGTGGAGCCAGGGAGAGTTGAAAGTGAGTACGTACACACACAATCTCTATTTTATAGGACTGTATTGTAGTTTTTGATTATCTGAGTGGGTATGTGTGAGTAATTGTAACAATTTTATCACTCCAACTGACTGTACACATGACATGCTGGTAGTTAGCAGTATACTGTGACTTATGTGTTCGAGATTAGGTTTTGCTGACCTGGTTGTGTTTAGTGCAGTGGTGACTTGCCTATACAACCTGAGGAGGCAGGTGTTATCCTAAAGTTTCTTTTAGGTCTTCAGCATAATCTGATTCTTTTCAAGTTCATACCATAAAAACACTACTAGAATTAAAATAACTGCAAAAAATCCTGCTCGTGCACTAGGGCACTCGCGTAAAAGGCCTCTCCATCTTAAAGTCCCGGGCTGAATTTCAGTCCCAGTACGTCCCTGGTTGTGGTGCAGTTAAATCGACTCCTGTTGATGCTCTTCATGTGGAAATGGGGGAATTACCACTGTGTTTCCGACGGGAGCAGCTTATGATGAATTATTGGGCAAATTTAAAAGGACATACAGAGGCTAGAAACCCCGCCACCAAGGTTTTTCTCCCATGTTGGGAGAGTGAGAGAGTAAAAAATAAATGTTTTGCTTGGATTGCAGTGGATATAGCAAGGAAAATGGGATTAGATCAGGTAGCATGCATCCCTACGGTCCCATTGACAGTAACTGCTCCATGGTTATTTCCATCTGTTTTTGTTGACTTCTATCTATTAGAAAATAGTCATCTTTTTAAAGATGCAGGAAATTTGCCAAGTATAGTGGAGGAAAGAATCCAGTCAGGATATCAGAGTTATGTACCAATATATACAGATGGATCTAAAGATCCTACAGGAAGAACAGCGTATGCTTTTACAATTCCATCTTTACAAGTATCTATTAATAAAAGAACATCAGATTACCTGGCAGTTTATACAGTTGAATTAATTGCAATTGCATCAGCTCTACAATGGGTAGAACAAGTAAAACTAAATAGAGTAATTCTGTGTTCAGATTCAAGTTCAGTGTTATTATCAATTCAGTCATTTTCATCTCGGAGTAGGCAGGACATAGTCAATGAAATATATGAAATTCTTTTTAGGCTCCAAAGGTTACATATAATAGTTTCAGTTATGTGGGTACCTGCGCACAGGGGAATTAAAGGCAATGAAACTGCAGATACATTAGCAAAGGAAGCAAGCAAGCAGGAAATTATAATGGATATTTTATTTAGTAAAACAGAAATAAAGACAATAATTAAAAGTGAAATGATAAGGAAATGGCAAAACAAATGGAACAAGGGTAGTACGGGTAGACATTTTTATAATATTCAGAAAGATGTGGGAAGAATGAGGATGACAGGGCGAAATGCCTTGGAAGATAGCATAATATCAAGGTTAAGGCTGGGTCATACAAGATTAAATAAGACATTACAACTCATTGGAAAACATCCTACTGGTCTGTGTGAATATTGTCAAGAGGAGGAATCAGTGGAGCATGTGTTATGTCATTGCCCAAAGTATAATACAGACAGAGAAATATTGAGAAGGACACCACAGGACACATTAACTGTTGAGCAAATACTTGGACAATCAGGAGGTTATCATTCTTTAATTATGTTTTTGAAGGAAACTGGCTTAATAAACAGAATTTAAATTATCTCATTAAAGGAAATTAATTATCTGATGTTGTATTAATATTATAATTATTATTGTTAGTCATTTGTATTAAATATATATGTAGTTTTTTATTTTTATTTTTATTTATTATTTTTTTATTATTATTATTATTATTATTATTATTTTTTTATTAGTTTGGGTAGATACTCTAGTTCACACTCCAGCATAGTAGGTGGCGGTATTGCACCTTAACGTTGGATGCCACCCGCCATAAAACATAAGAAGAAGAAGAAGAAGAAGAGGCAGCGAGGGGTGGCTACGTATCACCCTTTAGCGCGCGTAGATGAAAGGAGATGACGGAGGATGACCTATGCAAGCTATCGGAGGCAGATCACGCGTGGCCTCAAGTTTGGTCTATGTTTACACTACAAAAGGTCAAAAAGAATAGTTTCATAATGCGATGTATGCTTTGTGCACCATAACGAACTGACATCTCAGCGTACAGGAATTCAAGCTCCAACCTGAAACAACACGGCGGTAAGTGTCACTTATTTTGTGCAGTGCCTTATTATAATATTATTTCACGCACTGTTTTTGTCATATGCGCTCTTGTGCAAGCAATGAGAATTACTCTAACCTTACAAACAACACACGTTCACATCTGCACATTTCCATATCATTTCCTCATAAAACTAAACAAATTGAACAGCATAATGTTAAAGTCTTGCATTAATAATACGGGAGAACCGGGGCAAAAGTAACGCTGGACGAAAGTAACAAAGCGATTTTCTCAGAGGACTGATAACATTTGCATCCCAAACTATGACAGCATCTTTGCAACCCTTGACAGAGCTGACAAATATCGCGTTATTTACTCACCATTTTCCGGGTGTAGATCCAGAAAGGTGTTTTCAACCATAAGTAAAATCCAAAAGCGGTCATTGTTTTCTTATAACGCGTTGTGTTTCTCGTTTCATCAATCTTCAGGTTATTTAGTGCTCTAACTAACACATCCTGAAGTTTGACTTCTCAAGAGTTTTTCAAAATAAAAGTAAATCGGGTTTAAATGTGAAGAGATCCTGTCGGGACGAAAGCAACACTTACTTTTGTACCATTTATATTATTCTAATTTTATTTAATTTAATGTTCATAGTGTTCAAACTGTTGAATTTAAGTTTGTACTGTTGGTTGCTTTTGAAACATTTGATAAAACTGAAATTTAAAATGAAAATATAATTTCATTATTTTTTACAAAGATAAATTACAAAATATGTTTGCAGTTACATATTAAAGAGGTCATAGTCATGTATAGTTAATAAAAACAAGTGTAACACGAAAATCTACATTGTTTTGTTGTGTTAAAAAAAACAATTCACCACTTATGTTCAAAGTGAAATTATACTAGTCATTTTACATTTGTTCAAAATTCCACCTGGTATTGATAGTTACTGACCACAGCAAAAATATATCTCTGTCTGAAACATTATCTTTAAAAATAAATAAAAAAATCTGAAAAATTGTACTTTTCGCCTATTCTCCCCTACACATAACCGGACACCTTACTTAAATGTAGAAAATACATACGAATAAAAACTGGATTGTATTTTATTTAATTCCTTCCTAAAGAATCTATATACTTATAAAAATAAAAGAATAAAGTATGTTTTTAAAGAAACATGTTTTATATATTATAATAAATGTAGAGTTGATTTGCAAAAACAGATGAGTTCCATTTGAAATTCTAAAATAAGCATTTTATCAAGCTCCTTATGTTCATTAATTGCACATTAATGGCAATGAAAATAACCTATTCATATAAAAACATGATAACAAACAGACACACACATTACTTTTTGCTGACTGTAAGCTTATTTAAAGGCAGATGCAGCCACATTTTGTTGTGAATGTGAAAATAAAGACACAGTTAACTGTCAGAAAACAGTCAGTGTGTGTTTAAGATTTTTTTTAATGACACGTTATGTGATGTTGGAGGACTGAGATAGACTGCGTTACTTTAATCTAGGTTTATTAGTATATAAGCAGAACAATGAGACTTTTAAGGAGAGGTTTGTGAAAGCCCTCCAAGTAGTCTGAAATTCAGGGATTTTACGCTTCTTTTTAATCAGATTGGAAGTAACGAGTAACTAACTACTTGAGTAGTTTTTTCATCTAATACTTTTTTACTCTTACTCAAGTAAATAATTAGATTGTTACTTTTACTTTTACTTGAGTACATTTTTGTATAAGTACTTGTACTTTTACTTGAGTACAGATTTTGGGTACTCTACCCACCTCTGGCCTACACAAATGCAGGACACTATTTAACACTATTTACAGCGTGAGTTGTTTGTCATTGTACAGAAATACTGAAAGCTCTAGTGTCTGTTTGGCCTGCTGATCATATATTGAGAGGAGAAACTGTCAATCTCAGATGTGTCATCAATGGAGGAGGAGCCAGCACCTGGCAGTACAGCTGGTATAAAGATGATTCAGACATCCAGCACTATAAAAAGATTTACACAATCAGATCTTTTACTGAGTCTGATGCAGGTAAATACACCTGTAGAGGAACAGAGATCAGAGGATCGCAAGCAATCAGTGATACAATTACACTGACAGGTCTGTTTACTATTTATATTCACAACATACTGTAACTGTAACTTTTCTAACATGATTCTCCATTATTGTATGCTTCAGGTGCACAGCGAATGCAAACAAGACAGAGAATAACAATAATAGCAACACAAAATTAGGCCTAGATAGAGATACAAAATGATATGCTATATACAGTTACAGTCATGGTGTCACATGTCATCTTGTGTGGACTTCACCTGTCTTCGTTTGTCCTAATGAATCTGCTCCCACCACATGTTTAGCTCCCTCATCATCCTTGGTCGGTTATTGTTAATGTTATGGCTAGTGTATGCAATGTTTGCCATGTTGAATATCAGTACAACTTTTATGTTATTTGTACCTTTGACTCCTTGCCTTCATTACCGTGGCTAGTCGTGACACATGGAAAGTGATATATGTCAAATTATCATAAATATTACTGAACTAGTATTGATTTTCTTTTAATCAGGTTTGTAATAAAATTTACATTATAACCCATTTTCCTCAGCTTTACCCAGAGCTACAGTGAGAGTAACACCAGACAGATTTGTGTTCATTGGAGAGACAGTCACTCTGAAGTGTGAGATAGAAGATCAGTACAGATCATTAAACTGGACATATCTGTGGTATAAACGCGGTACTGAAGTGTTTAACTCTGAGAATTACACTGTGAACAGAGACTCTCTCATTATCAATGGATTTACTGAATCTGATCAGGATCCGTTCTGGTGTAGAGGAGAGAGAGATGGACGACCACAAAGTTCACAATCAATCTCCGCTGTTTATCTTACTGTGAAGGGTGAGTCTAATAGCCTGTCAATGTCTGTAAAATTGAGAAATGTAGACAGAAGCATCTTATGTGTGTGTTAGTGTCACAGGAGTGACGATCTTTTGGGCGGAACCAAAAGTTGGGAAAGTTTGGTTCCGCCCGGATGTTTCCGCCCGGACCGGGAAGATAAAACGCCGGACATCCGGTAGCACCGCGAGGGCTGTAATCAGCCAAACTACGGACAGCTGTGAGTAATTAACAAGAACGCCGGGTGATTGGACGAAGGCAACATCCGGGCGAATACTTAAGAGCAGTTTAAATCACAGTTTGGGTTGTTGTTATGACCAGTGTTGGTGTGTGCTGTAGCGCTGAGTTAAACTCACCGGGTACGCTAGTCGGATTATTGGACTTGCTCTCTCTCTCTTTGTGCATCGTGGGATTTTGGCTGATGCAGATATTGAAGACCTTACGGGTTGGAAAGTAAGCGGAGACTGACCTTGTATAAATGAAGTGAAGGAAGGAGGAACGTGCTATCGTGAGTACCCATCTGTGTAGCTGGAATGATCGTAAGGAGAAGTCAACCTAAGGAAGCGTGAGATAACAGAAGCACCGCAGTTGTGAGTAAACGAACTCATTCATTGAATGTACCTTGCATGTATTTGACCTGGACATCTTTTAAGTGCTTTCCAGCGAGAGTGAGTGGCCCTGCCCCTGAGTCAGCGTGGTGGGTGAGCCACAGGATCTTTGTGTGAGACAACCACAGTGACGGAAAACAACTGCTAGGCCGTGTTACCATCTCCACATTCTTGCCCAGAGCGAGGCGAAGGAAGACGGGCGTCTATTGTGTGCACTGAGCGTGGTGGGTGAGTCTTGGATGTAGAAATTTCACTTTGAAGTGGTGCTGTGTATATTGCAGTGAGATTGCTGTGTCGTGTCAGACGTACCCCGCCTCCAGTCACTCGCTAGGGGCGCTGAAGAGGAAAACGGATTCTAGAATAACCCTGTGTACGATTATGCTGTGAGTGTGTTTCAGCCTTAGAAATTACGGAGTAGTTCCCGAAGTATTGTCGTAGCCAGACGCTAGGCGGACTTGTGTTAGTGGCGGTGAAGATCTGTACGACTGGCGGTGTGAGTATTACCAGTTTCATTGCTACTTTACCTGTGTGCTGTTTATCATCACAGAGTCAGAGGCGAAGGAGATCCGCTGCCCCGAGGTCTCTACACAGGGGCGCCCCGGTCCGGTTGTCGATTGCCAACGGGCGTCGAGGAAAGGGCAGCGCTCGACCCGGGTGTGACGGCGTGACACTTCCGCCCCTCTGTTGAACCAACGAGTCAGCCAAGAGGGTTTGGTCCCCGGCGCTATCTTGGAAACCACTGCCGGTCGATACAGGAAGAAAGCTGTCGCCTGTGGAGGAAGGGAGAGAGAACCAGCGTGAGCTCTAAGGAGACCCGTTGTGAAGGAGAACCATACGGACCAGAAGCTGGACTCAGCGACGATGTGAGAGAACTAACTGAGAACGATTCACTGTGCCTTTGTGTCCCAGCTGTCGTCTGTGGAGGAAGAAAGAGAGAACCAGCGTGAGCTCTAAGGAGACCCGTTGTGAAGGAGAACCATACGTACCAGAAGATGTAATCAGCGACGAGGTGAGAGAACTAACCGAGAACGATTCACTGTGCCTTTGTGTCCCAGCTGTCGTCTGTGGAGGAAGAGAGAGAGAACCAGTGTGAGCTCTAAGGAGACCCGTTGTGAAGGAGAACCATACGTACCAGAAGCTGTAATCAGCGACGAGGTGAGAGAACTAACTGAGAACGATTCACTGTGCCTTTATGTCCCAGCTGTCGTCTGTGGAGGAAAAGAGAGAGAACAAGCGTGAGCTCTAAGGAGACCAGTTGTGAAAGAGAACCATACGTGCCAGGAGTTGTAGTCAGCGACGAGGTGAGAGAACAAATTGGAGTTGATTCACTGTGCTTTTGTGTCCCAGCTGTTGTCTGTGGGAGAAGAGAGAGAACAAGTGTGAGCACTAAAGTAACGAGTCGAGGAGGAAAATTCATACTTACCCAGCAGCTGTAATCGGTGGAGAGGTGAGGAGACTCTCGCGAGAACGATCCACTGTGTCTTCATGCCCCAGCTGTAGCCTGTGGAGAGAAAGGGAAAACAGGAAGGGAGAGTGAGTCGACAACCAAGGAGCTGCGTGGGAAGACGGCGGAGTGCCGCGAACTACGCGCAGGTACACGGACAGGAAAAAGTACATGCCCATATTCATTGTGATTTTATTCTGCCTCCAGGAAGGAAGAGGAGCGCGCCACGGGCAGAGGGAACCAGAGGCGGGAGCCCGTTCCCCGACGTAAAACCTCCCCCCCCCCCCCCGGAGGACAGATCCTGATCTTAGTTTTAATTCCCCTTTCCCCAAGTCCCCATATATTTTAAATATTTAAATAAATAAAGAATAGTTTTTTATACTTACCTGTACTCGTTGTTGTCTGGTCATTGGGTTGGTTTTGGGTACCTCCTCGAGGTGGAAGTTAGAAGGGGCGTGGCTTAACCCTTAGCGGCCAGCCCCTGGCTTGTGACATTAGTACTGTAGTTACCTTATACAGCGGGGAAAATAAGTATTTGACACATCAGCATTTTTATCAGTAAGGGGATTTCTAAGTGGGCTATTGACACAAAATTTCCACCAGTTATAGCCATCAAGCCAAATATTGAATTCATACAAAGAAATCAGAACATTTAAGTATACAAGTTGAGTCATAATAAATAAAGTGAAAGTCATATGTTTCAGTTTCAGGAGCTTTTCAGAAGATTTCTATCCTCAAGATTTTTATTTTTCTGCTGGCAGTTTGTTTATATCTGTTAGTGACAGTCATGCTGGTTTTCAAATGCTACAGATTGAAAGGTGAAACATCTGTCTAATTTATTAGATTGTTATTTGTTATAGCTTAATACAACATCTAATGTTGACTTAATGACAATAATTGTTGTTTTTGTCTGTATTTTACAGTTACTCATGCATCTGTTGAAGATCATTTGTAGTATGCAGTAAGAGAAGATGAAACATCAATCTGATATGAATGTGTTTTGTGATTTCTACACATTCATAAACTGCAGTGAAGCAACTGAAGAACAGTATTTAATAACAATAAATGACAATCATGTATAAGTTCTGGAGTGAATCACCTGGACCGAACCGGTTACGCTTTATTTTGATAGTCCACTTTAGACATTCTACTAACTATAAATAACTTTGCAACTACATGTCAACTAACTTTCATTAATTTGCAAATATACATCAACAAACTGTCATTAGATTATTAGTAGACTGTAAGGGTTAAGGTTGGGAAAGAGGTTTGGGTTAGTGGAATAAGTTGACATGCACCTGAGAAGATACTTATAGTCAGTTGAATGTTTGTTGAGGGATCATCACAATAAAGTGTTAATAGATATGAAGCAGACAGTCTACTAGTAAAGACTGGTAGTTGATAAGTAGTTGCAAAGTTACTTATAGTTAGTAAAATGTCTAAAGTGGACTATCAAAATAAAGTATTACAACTGAACCTTACGTTCAGCAAATGAGTGGCGCCTTGTGTTACCTTCACAAAGGGGTACTAAATCACATTCCCACTCATTTTCCTTCACTTCCCTCTGCTGGTGGAATGATCTTCCTATTGCAATCCGGTCAGACACGTCTCTTGCAACTTTCAAAAAACATCTTTTCCAAAAATAATTAATAAGCAACAAGTGACTATTGGAAACGGGTGTTTCTTATCAGTACAGAAACAGCAATTTCTTTTTATTTGTTTATTTTGCTTTGATTAGAAAAAGCTACAAGTTTTAAAAGCTGTATTGGTTTTTAAGATTTTTTTGTAACAAAGCATATCGAGGCACCATTGAATTCCATGGTAGGAAATTTATGTTTTTTTATAGGTTTTAAAAACCTATCAAAATATTTTTACTTCTAACCCAGCTATTGTTTTTACTCAAACGAAGAAGTAAATATCACTTAATATTTTTAGGTTTAAAATTATTTTAAAAAATATTTTAAAATTGTATGTTTTGCACATAAAAATAGTTTATTTAACTTTTAAGCATATAAAATCCATTCCACCAAAACAATCAAGTGAAATAAACTTAAAATTATCAGTACATGTTGTAAGGAATACCCATAATCCCTTGAATATCTAAGCTTTTTCACAGAATAAGAACTGCTAAGATCTTTAAAGGCAGGGTGCATGATCTCTGAAAGCCAATGTTGACATTTGAAATCACCTAAACAAACACGCCCCTACCCCAATAGAATCTGGACCTACTTTTGATAGACCCACCCCACACATACGCAAACCAAGGCAATGATGTCATTAATTACTAGGGTAATTCAGATCGAATATGTTTTGATAGTACTGCATGTTTAACATGTGAATGGTTTTACTATGTTTCACACGGAAGGCGACGTTAAACGAGTATGAGGTGGACTTTTGCCACGGACAAACGGCTGCAGGAGACATAGATCGCATACACATTCTCCAGACTCAAAGACTTGCATAGCACAAGCATTAAGTGTCCTAGCTTGACTCAATTTTTTCAACAGTATTTGCTTAAACCCCTTAGAGGTTTATTAAAACTAAGCGCTTTATCCTCCGTGTCATTAGTACACATGCCCTTTCTGCTGATTGGCTACAAGTGTGTCTTGGTAGTCAGCCCGACTTTCTTCCAAAGCGTTTTTCAAAAAGCGTGCACCCTGCCTTTAACCAATCAGAATCATGAAGTTTGACATAATGCCATAGTTTTACTTTCTGTCAAGTACAGCAGCTATCATTGCAGCACCCGGGGAGCAATTGGGGATAATGCTTTGCTCAAGGACACCACAGCTGCAAATTTTGCTGCATGTTACAAATTCTCTAACCATTAGGCCATTATTGGCTCTTCTTAGGTAACCTTTGTACTAATTTGTTCAAATCTGTGCCACTCTAAAAAGGGTCTTCATTTTTCAAATATCAAATATTATTTTCACAATTAATTCGTTGGGGTGCTAAAAATCATACATACCCACAGCAGAGACACTCAAAACTGCTGAGGTATGGAAAGAGATGAGGGACTAAATACGACATCTGCAGTACCATTACTAACCACAGGAGGGAAGCATTTGAGCACACATGAAACAACAATGCCTTATTTTATGGAATTCACACATCTTAACTCTTTAAATAAAAGAGCTTATCCATGACGTCACAGATGGACTGTGACCTATGACTTATTTGAAAGGACTGTTAAAATGCATGCACTCACATGAACATTTCCATCATGACGCCGGCGCGTGCACGCACGCACACACACACACACACACACACACACACACACACACACACACACAGTAAGTTGCCTAATCACAGACCAGTACGTTGTAACAAAGTTGACCAAGCCATGGAAAATAGCGGATTATCTGAACATCATGTCCACGCAAAGGCAGCTCTTATAAACAGCAAACAGGGAAATAATAAAAGGAATTCGACATAGCATCCAGCTAACGTTACCCAACTCCGTTTGCCATAAGTCCTGAAAAAGCATGTAAACTCGACCATGATCATTTCCTGCTGCTCAATCTGGTCCAAGCTCCTTAATCCTTTATTTATTCTTCAACTGAACGTCTTGTAAAGGGTGATTTTGTAAGCATAAAATCATATTTCTTTCACCTCAAGATATTTCACTTGCTTTCACTGATTACATCTGCAGCGCGGTTATGAGACTCTGAAAACGATCCAATCACATGAGGTCAGACATAAAAAACTATTCTGATTCACTTACAACATAAGTGGGAGGGTTTGGGGCGCACAGTCCTGCGCCCCAGGGCGGATTCGAAACCAACCAATTAGAGCTCAGCCTCAGGTCACATGTTTTTACCCTTTTTACTAACCTACATAGACACTCATTAGGGGTGCGCCCCAGACACATAAACATGACACACACA
The DNA here is from genome assembly GCF_027580225.2 of Misgurnus anguillicaudatus. Lineage (NCBI taxonomy): Eukaryota > Metazoa > Chordata > Actinopteri > Cypriniformes > Cobitidae > Misgurnus > Misgurnus anguillicaudatus. The sequence continues at coordinate 37,174,350 of NC_073355.2, forward strand.
CAAACGAACTCAGTTTTGATTATTTATTTTTTTAAACAAATGATAACATGACTAACAGTGAAATAGTACCACTAAACGATTTTATATTGTATTAATTTGCATTATATATTTATCTTTTTTGTAACATGTTAAAGTAGCTTTCTTCTCTAGCCAACTTTGGGGGGCGGCGCCCCCTGGTGACCAGCGGCCACTGGACGTGATATTCTTTTATGCTGTTGAATGATCTCTGCTTCAGCGCGTTAAGTGATGAGCTAACTTACCTGATATCTCCTTCAGTCCAGTTTGCTGACATTTCTCGTTGTGAATGTTGATCTGCATGTAAATACCTTATTTTAAGAGTTGAACCAACTTCATGTTGCCATGGCACGCGCATCCTCACTATGGCACACCCAGCATTGTTTATGTGTCTTATTTATCATTTCCTGATATCTGCTTCAGTCTAGTTCGCAACATTTCTCCTCGTGAATGTTGATCTGCATGTAAATCTCTTGTTTTAAAGAGCTGAACCATAACTTTTGTTGTACGACACGCCCATTACTGCATTGTTTCGGCTTCTTGTTCACACAGAGGGTTTTCCATGTATCTTACTAGGTCCTCTTTCCGGCAACGATCCAAGAAGATTTACAGGACGTGGTTGCGTTCACACAGAAGCAATTTTACGGGTATTTTCTGGGACCAAAGGTCTGTATGAATGGGGTTTAAGTTACTATGTTGATCTCCATTTGTCCAGTAATAAGGGCACTACCATTTATAGTGACATCACAGGGGGAAATTAGGAAAAATAGAATTTCCCATAATTTTGCAATGTTTGCAATTTACTTTTTAATCGTTTGGAGGAGAGAAGTTGAAGATAAGGGGTTAAAAGTAATTTTGAGGTTCAAAGAAGGAAATGTAATAAGGAAAGTCCGGTGGCATTGACTCAATGAAAAACGAAAGGGAAAAGGCAGTGAAGATGATTAAAGTATGTGGCAGAATGGTAGAGAAAGCCAAGTAGAAGAAGATGTTATGGACACTTTAAGAAAGGCGTTATATATGGTATACCAGTTGAGAAAAAGTTGGAGGAATTAAAGTCAAACATAAGAGGTGGGAAAGTTATTGACATTAAACGCTTGCAAGCAAGGAAATGCGGAGAAAGGGTTGATAGTTTGTCAGTGTTGCAGGTTTTCCAATAGAGGAAATTGCCAGATAAAGTGAAAGTGGGATACGTTACAATGTAAGAGTATATTTTCCGCCTCATTTGAGATGTTTTAAATGCCAAAGATATGGCCATATTGCAGCCAAGTTGTCCTTAGTTGTTCCTTAGTTCTCAGTTATAATCATCAAAATAAAAATAAATAAAAAACATTTTAAATATATATCAGTATGTGTATAATGAATGAATATAATATACAAGTTTTACTTTTTGAATAGAATTAGTGAAATAAATAAACTTTTTGATGATATTCTAATTATATGACCAGCACCTACACTCACCTACAGGATTATTAGAAACACCTGTTCAACTTCTCATTAATGCAATGGTGTAAAGGTGTGGGGGATGTTTTCTTGGCACACTTTATGCCCCTTAGTGCCAATTGGGCATTGTTTAAATGCCACAGCCTACCTGAGCATTGTTTCTGACCATGTCTTTCCCTTTATGACCACCAGACCCAACCTCTGATGGCTAATTCCAGCAGGATAATGCACCATGTCACAAAGCTCGAATAATTTCACATTGGTTTCTTGAACATGACAATGAAATCACTGTACTAAAATGGCCCCCACAGTCACCAGATCTCAACCCAAATCTTTGGGATGTGGTGGAACGGGAGCTTCATGCCCTGGATGTGCATAAATCTCCATCAACTGCAAGATGCTATCATATCAATATGGGCCAACATTTCCAAAGAATGCTTCTAACACCTTATTGAATCAATGCAACGTAGAATTAAGGCAGTTCTGAAGGTGAAAGGGGGTCAAACACAGTATTAGTATGGTGTACCTAATAATCCTTTAGGTGAGTGTATATTGAGAGTGAGGAGTTGTCATGTGTCATGTCATGATTATGAAGGTTTTATGTCAGTCTTATGCACACCCCTTCAAGTAAAGTGTTACCCACACTGTTAATGGCTTTAATCTAACCAGGACATTTACTGTACATCTTGCAATCACACATATAACCACCATAGCCAACCCAGAACTGGTTTGTAAACTTTGCAGCCCCCAACACCCAACACAAAAACCTGGTACAGTATGTGTTAATGGGCTAAAATCAAATTACAACTAAATACCTAAACATACACAGCTTTAGCCTACATCAAAACGTTTTGTGTACATTGAACATCTTGTTACAATCTAGTGTTTACGAAACTGTCGCAGTTAATTACTTTGTCATTTTGGTCAAGAGGTGTCTGCGTATCCTACCATCATGGCCGACTGGCTCAGACCATATATATATATATATATATATATATGTATATATATATATATATATATATATATATATATATATATATATATATATATATTTATTTATACAACAGTTCTTTCTGGTTCTCGAATCTGATTGGCTAAGAGCTATGCGATATTGTGCTAATATCGGCACTGTAACCGCTTCACCTTTCGTATCATTCCGCCACCTAGTGAATGGAGGTCCTAAGCAGGCTCATCTCTGAATGGAAAAACACAGACGCCCTGTTTGGATCACTCTCCGTGTATCTCATTAGTTTACTAGCTCATAAATCAGTCTGTGAATCCCCAATCGGAAGTTATTATTGGATGTTACGTTAAAGTTAATGGGATTAATGTCTTGTCACATCGTGTGGACGATTAACACTTGGAAAGAGGAATATAAACACTCGTTTTTTTCTGGAGCTAAATTTCTTATCAGAACGCGAAAACACAGTGGAACTGCAGGTAAGCCCCGCAGCTTTTAAATGTGGACACTGATCATTTATTTTATCCTGACGTGACTATTAAAACATGTTATGAGATATCGCCACTGGTATATTTATAAGCAGCATGCAAAAACATCTCTCTGACACTTTTATATAGTACTGACAAGAACAAAGTTTAATAATAATAATCGAGTGCTCGTATCACGTTAAGAATAAATGAGAAAGCAATAGTAACGTTATACAAGTAGTTTTATTAACTTTTACCTCGCGCCAAAACAATAACAACACAAAAGACACTAAATATGAATTAAAAAAACAAGTAATAGTTTGATCATGACACCAAATACTGCTGATTTGATCTCATTTTGACGATCATAAACAAACAAGGCCAACATGAGAGCCAGGGTATCTCTTTCAGAGATGTAGCCCAGAGAGGGCGGTGGTCAGCGGGGCGAGTGAACACTGAAGTGAACACATGCTTTGGTTCTCATTCGTACCGAATCTCACTAAGCAAACGTTCAAACAGGCGCTATCTTTACTAATCGACTGCAGATTTAAATATAATACATATACATTCTCGACTGAACTAATCTTAAAACTACACTTTGTGACCAAGAAACGGTAATATAAAGTAACGGCTTTTCCGTCCATTGAGTTGTTATGAGCTTCAAAGCAGCCGAAAGTTTTACCTGTCATTCTGGCCGCCCTCAAATCTGTGGCGGAAGAAGTAGTTCTCAAACAAAGAGGCTTTTAAAATAACTCCGTTGTTGTTTTCTAGTTTTCGTTTTTCTAACGTGTGCCGTCGAACTGTTGTATAAAAGCAATATCGCTCTCGGAGTCGTGTGATATAGCTCTATATCATCACGGCTGTGATTGCCTCCGGCACTCGGCCTACGGCCTCGTGCCTCTGGCCTAATCACACTCCTACTCGAGCGATATTGCTTAAATATATATATATATATATATATATATATATATATATATATATATATATATATATATATATATATATATGAAGAGTTTGGTTCCAAAACGCAACAAATCCATTTTGACAAATTTCGGTAAAAACGTGTTTTCTATACCAAGAAAGTGACAAGATGAAAACCACTCTTTTCTGTTACAAACTTTCACATAGCATCTTTAGGTTATAAAAACATAAAACAATTCAAATCCATAACTTGATTTTCAAAGATTTATTATAAAAACTAATATTTTTTTTCCCACAAAATGCAATAAATCCATGACAGTTTTTTATTTCAAAATGCTATAAATCTATTAAATCAATGTATAAATGTGCATTCATCTTTACCATTTTATATTTATTTAGTTGACTAGTGGTATACAATGATTAAAAAATAAACATTAATGGCATTAACCAAAACACTTACTTTGTTATATAAAGAACACATTGCTGCGGTTATACTGTATACTTGACGTCATCTCTTTACATTTTCACAGCGATCAGCTGTAAAATGTTTTGGTCCCGCTCGATTTTCGTTGACTTTGAGTAAAATAATGTAAAGTTTTTCATAAGATCCTCTGGGGTCAATGTTTTAGCATGAGAAGCTTGATGCTGTCGGGAGAACAAGCAACCTAGTTCCTCTCGCGGAAATTATTAGATGTTGATGGCTTACGTTTCTTTCCCGTCACAGAAAACCATCACAGGTTTAGCAATGCAATTAAAGTATTATTTTGTTTTGTTTGTTGATCACGAAGTACAAAGTAGATGGGAAAACTAGGACTCCGTGTACTCAGCGCGCCGCCATTGTTTGTTTACATTGCGTGACTGGTGGGCTGTAATATCAGGAATGGATTTATAGCGTTCTGTAAAAAAGGAGGAGTGGCGTTTGTCGCATTTTGGGAAAAAAGGGAGAAAAGATGACAGAATATCACGGTGGGTATTGGATTTTGCGTAAAATTAAGAATTTACTTTTAACTACTGACCTGATATAATACTGATTTTGGCAGTAACTCATTTTTTTTTTTAAATGGCATTTATCGCGTTTTGGAACCAAACTCTTCATATATATATACATATATATATATATATATATATATATATATATATATATATATATATATATATATTTAACCTAGATCCTGTCAGGATCTTGTCTTGTATTACATCTAGTTCAGTGTGACAGGGTTCTGACAGTACCATGTTTTGTGTGGGAACACGTGGCTATGGATTAATCATTATCAGGCCATGTGTTTTCCTTGTCCTGTCACTTTTTACCCGCTCCCTTACCTGTTATTCTTTTCACCTGTTCCCCTCATTAGTTCTCCTATTTAATTTCAGTGTGTTTGGTGTTCGTTGCTTGTCCATTGTCTATATTCCTTTTTTTGATGTCTATACTTTGTCTTCCAATATACCAAGTCTAGTTTTGTGCATTTGTAGTTAGTGTTCTGTGTTATGTTTTGAGTCTAGTCTAGTCAAGTTTAATCAGTGTTTAGTTTATCTTGCTTGTGTTTCATTTTGCCCCCTCGTGGGTTTTGTTTTTCTGTTTTGTAAATAAGTCTAGTGTTTTTCCTATTGTTGTCTGCGCCTGGGTTCGTGTTCTGCCCCTTCTCGACAGATGGACAAGCCAAAGCAGAACCCAGCAGACAGAGCCCGTCGGGCTCAGTTATTGTGCAGTTGTCATCAGAGGGGAAGAAGGAGCAGCGTCTTTGTGGAGGAGTTTTTGTGGGCTATGGAGAAGACTAGGTTTAACGAGGCGGAACTCAAGACAATTTTTAATAGTGGCCTCGATGAACCTCTCAAACCGAACGAGCTTAGTATGCTGAGACCCCTGGGCTTAATAGACATGATGAACTATGTTATGAACCGACCTAAGCCCAGGGTCTCAGCCGAGGCCGCAGCCCCAGACTCTTTGCCATCTATCCCGGAGGGCCGTGTTGTGGGAATGATGACTCTGGGTGAACCAACACCCACCTCTCCGAACCCAGAGGGCTCCTCCCCACCTGTCAGCCTCCGTGGAAAGCGAGAGAAGAGGATCTCCAAGGAGTCTACGTCCGGGGGGTCCTCCTCTGAGAGTGTCACGCCCTTCACAGTGCCTCCCTCTCTTCCTACACTCTCTGCACCCCGGCCAAAGAAGAAGAAGAGGAAGAAAGGGTCCTCGGGTCTCCAGCCGGCTGCAGCCTCCCCTGTCTCGTCTCCGCTGCCGGCCACAGCGCCCCTTGTCATGGTTCCTGTCTCGTCTCCGTTGCCGGCCGCAGTGCCCCTGTCATGGTCCCTGTCTCTTCTCCGCTGCCGGCCGCAGCACCCCCTGTCATGGTCCCTGTCTCGTCTCCGTTGCCGGCCGCAGTGCCCCCTGTTATGGTTCCTGTCTTTTCTCCGCTGCCGGCCACAGCACCCCCTGTCATGGTCCCTGTCTCGTCTCCGTTGCCGGCCGCAGCGCCCCCTGGCATGTTCCCTGTCTCGTCTCCGCTGCCGGCCGCAGCGCCCCCTGTCTTGGCTCCTGTCTCGCCACCGCTTTCAGCCACAGCGCACCTTGTCTTGCCTCCTGTCGTGGTCTCGCCGCCTGCAGTGCCTCTTGTTGCGGCTTCCCAGCCCACTGCAGCACCCCCTGTTATCCTTGCCCCAGCACTGCCTCAGTTTAACCCATCTGGACCCGCCTATCCCAAAGTCCCCCCCAAGAGACCCGTACTCCATCCTTGGCCATACCCCGGGGATCAAGGACTCACGCCCCTCCCACCCAGTCTGGACCTCTGCCTATGAACTTTGTTATTCCCTTACCCCCCTCCCTTGTTTGTTGTTTTTATTGTCCCACCCCAACCCATTTGTTGTTATTCATTGTTTGCCATTGTTATTATTTGTCATGTTTCATTGGGTTCTGTCTTGTATGCAGTCTGTTATGTCCTGTGTCTAGTGTTCCCCTGAGGAGCGTCTAGTAGCCGCTCCTTAAAGCCCGGGATACACTGCACGATTATTGGCTGTCCCAGACGGAAGAATGCCATCGTGAAACTACCGTCGCGATTTCTGTGATCGTGGCTCTCCATCGGTGGTCCTATGTCATACAGTGAGAGAGGTTCAAAGACGCCGTTTTCCCGGTCTTGCATCCAAAGATAGCCTACGATAGTTTTCTGGCAGTGTCAGAAATTCGGCATGATCACTGCACAGTGTGTTTGCTGCTACGACCTGCGCGCCGGTATTTGTTTACCATGAGCATGCTGGTGACGTTGCGCAATGTGTGACGCTGCTGCCGAAGCTTCCGTGTCATCATCGTACAGTCTACATGCCTCTCGTATCAGAGTTTAAACCATACATGTCGCACAGTGTGATAAGGCAGCGGTTCCCAAACTTTTTTTCCTGCGCACCCCCTTCTATGTCCCGACCGGGTTGGCGCACCCCCAAACCCCACCTCAAAAAAAAAATAAAGACTCGCCATAAAGACACATGTTTAATCATGTGCAAATAACCAGGGGCCGGTTGCACCAGCCGGACGTAAAGAAGTTGGGTGTAAGTCCTACGTCGGGCTTAGCTACGTCTGACATTGTGAAAAATATTTACGCCTGTTGCACCATCAGAAACTACGACTAGACGCAGCTACGCTCAGCGTAGATGATGCGCGCCCCCGTGTATGCGTTTAATATTTAGACACCATTCGAGTTTCCTATGGTTACAAACTTACACTTACTGCCGCCAGCTAATAGATGACATATGAGAGCTTTCCTCATGTTTACCAGTGCGCTCTCCCTCTAGAGCGTGCGTCACGTGCAGACCCATCAAACACATTCACAAAAGCCTTTACAGTTCGCACAAAAGGTGTATAATAGTTTGCAGATTCATTATAACAGCTCAAGTTTCAAACAAAATTAAATAAAAGCTTTAAATAAGTTCTCTACAGTGTCTTTGTAAGTATTTATGTATTTTATTATAAAATTCATTGCCGGTCTCTCTACCATGCATGAACATTGCTCGCGTATCCTGTGCATTAGACACACCCATGTCTCGTCCCATTTGATTATTTCTATTTTTACCATAGAAAAAAGTCTCTCTCTCTTGGTCCCTCTCCTCCTTCGTGACTAACAACTTTATCATAAGACGTCCCACTTGACAGTTTCCCTGATTTCAGCCAGTTAAGCATATTTATAATATGGAATGAATGAAACGAGTTGACACACATATAGCGACTGCAGTGCATAACAGAAGAGCAGCGCGTAGAAAAAGACAGCAGCTGTCTTCTACGTTTCTATCAAAAACTAAAAGTACCCTTACAAAAAAATACTGCAGTTTTTTAAAAGTAATACTACAGTTTTTGTACAATGTAGAAAAATGCAGTTTTTTGGACACGAAAAAACTGCAATATTGCAGTATAGTTGAAATACAGCTGAATCATTACTGAAGTACAACTGCACTAGAACTGCTGAAGTATTACTGAAATACAGCTGCAGTACAGCTGAAGCGTTACTGAAGTACAACTGCACTAGAACTGCTGAAGTATTACTGAAGTACAACTGCACTAGAACTGCAATACAGCTGAAGTATTACTGAAGTACAACTGCTGAAGTATTACTGAAGTACAACTGCACTAGAACTGCAATACAGCTGAAATATTACTTCAGTACAACTGCAATACAGCTGAAGTATCACTGAAGTACAACTGCACTAGAACTGCAGTACTCCTGCAATACAGCTGTAGTAGTACTAACATTATACAGCAATACATAATAGCACTTTGGTAGTATTGTATTTTAGTTGTATGCTATTAAAATGCAGTACCAATAAAGGTGGACTATGCAGAACAGCAAGTTCTATTCAATATTGTTTATTAAATATTTTTATTGCATTTCTACAATATATGATGAATAAAGGTTCATCAAACAGTAAATTTCTTAAACTGTAACACAACACAAATGTTCCTGTCATGTGTGGGGAAGACAAAACCCAATTACAGACAGCTCTTGAACGAAAATATTTTCATTACAACAAAAACACCCTTGAGGGGGCAAACAAAGACAATAATCTAAATAAATAACATCACGTGACGTAATGTAACAGGGGCTTCAGTGATACATAACATATAAAGTGTACTCTTATAGATTAATAAAATAGATAGATTAAGACTGATTCGCTGGCAGTGGATTCAGAAGATACTTAGTTCGTCTAGGGAGGTAGGGGTTAATACTGATGAATGACAAGAGACTGCTTGTAAAGTAAGTAAGATGTTTATAAACTTTTCCCCCCTTTGTTTGTTATAGGCCTTATCCTTTAAAACAGGGGTGTCAAACTCAATTTCATCCCGGGCCACATCAGCATTACGGTTACTCTCAAAGGGCCGGTTGTATTTGAAGGACTGTATGAATGTATCAACTCTTTTATTACTGTACATTGCATAATTCTCTCTGCATTTGATTACTATTGGTTTTGTAAATAAATAAATAATATCTAGCTTTGAAAGTAGAAGCCCAGGCAAATAATGACAAAGTGTATAGAGTACAACTGTTCTACAGATTATTTTAAAAATAATTGTGGTGACAAAAACATATGTTGAATGTGAGTACACTCAAAATGTTATGTTATCCTGCATTGTGCAGGTAAGAAAATGAGAGGCATTTTAAGATACTAATTAAGAGTTTTACAATCTCCACCACAATATGCATTTATTAGACACATAAACTCTCACTTGTCATTTCTTGCCCTCTTTACAAAAAAGCTGTGATATTTTACCTGGCTTTAAGTGTCTGATTGACTGACATCTCATGAGTTCAGTGTTGTATGTAGGCTACAGATCGTTTCAATCGTTTATTAAAAGTAATCGGTTCAGATGAGTCATTAGTTTGCGTATTTAGCGGCAATACGCGTTGTAAACTAATCCCAGCTGGACATCGCGAAACATTTCTGTAAACGAGACGGAAAACGGAAAAAAAAATTCTCGCTGGATGCGCGTGAGCATGCACGAGAGAGGGAGAGAAAGAACGAGCGATACTGTCAGTTTCTAAATTCAAAGGCTGCAGCCTGCAGAGGTCGCATATGCAGCGTCATCAAGCCTGGTTTATTTAAGTTAACTGACCATTACATTCGCAAGTCATACGCATATTACAACTATTTACTATAAACAAAGAATAATATTTAACTTTAGAATTGTTAATATTGTGAAACAAGACAGTCTTGATGACGTATATGCAGCCTGGAAATGGGACCCTTCGGATGTGCAGCCTTTGCATTAAGACACGGCCACTCTAGAAGTGCGCGCGTGCGGAGCACTGCTCGTTCTCTCTTATGCAATCATCAACATTATCACTATAATTACATTACAAAAAGACTTTGGCGGGATAACCTGCAAAAAATAAAACTTAAAAAAACAATAAAATAATCTGTAAACTCTCGCGGGCCACATAATTAACATAATTTATAAACTCTCGCGGGCCAGATGAAATGAGGGGGCGGGCCGGATTTGGCCCGCGGGCCTTGGGTGCGTTCCACTCCAGTTTTAGACACACACTCGCGAACTTCCCTAAGCACTTCCCCTCAGGGGAATCCCTGTCGCCATTTTGAAGTGCGTTCCACTTCGTCAAGTGGACGAGGGAAGTTTGTATGGACTGACCCTCGCTCCCTCGATTTTGACAGAGGGAGCGAGTCTGCTTCATATGTACACTTCATGCCGCTTCATATCCCACAATGCAGCACGATTGTGACGTCACTTCAGCAACTCGCGCTTTGCACATGGAGGGGGCGGTCTCCACTTTCCATGTCATCAAGGGCTTAGGGTGATCCATTTGAACCCACTTCAAGTGTTCTAGCTGTAGTGGGCACTCGTACAACGTAAGCAATGACGTACATCCGAGTGAACAAGACTGAGGGAAGTTAGCGAGGGAAGTTCATAAAAAAACGAACTGGAACGCAGGGCTTGAGTTTGACACCCCTGCTTTAAAAGAAAATTACAAAACTACATTAAACAAAACAAAACAACAAATCAATTACAACATCTGGTGTAAAATAAACAATATGTTTTAAGAACAGTGACCTCAAATCACTACCCTTAACAAAACATATGCAAAACACAGACAAATAGACAATTAGACTCTTTTTTTCAAATTTGACTGATATCAGATCCTTTTTTCAGTGTAAAACTGGTTAGAACAGCAACAGTTAAACAGCGTCCAGTTCAGTACAGTTGCAGCTAAGGCAGTTCTCAATACTGATCAGTTCTCAGTTCCAGAGGTAAGTATTTACTGTTGTCCACTTACTCCCTTGAATGGATAGATGAAATTCCTCTTCTTCCTTTCTAGAATTCGATTCGACTGGGTTGACTCGCCATCAATGACACTCTTAACTCCAACTAAAAAACCTGACCTGTTCAAATGGTCTGAAATGCATGACAGCATTTAGTAAACAGTCATATTTTCACACGTCACTACAATCCAGTAGATAACATTACTATAAACAAATATAAATCTTCAACAATAAAGTATTGTTTACGTATACACTTTTTATGCATATTATATCAAAACATTTTACAAACATATACCTTTGGTAAGTATAACTTTACAGTTTAGTAAATAAATGTAAAATATTTGTTTCAGCATTAACAATATTGCATTTTACTTTTGCAGACACGTGTGTTACAGCTACACGTGCATGAGCTAGATTACTGCACATGCAACCAGCTCAACATCGATTTATATTACTCAAATATATAAAATATAACAGTAGTACAAACAAAATAACATAATAAACATTTGTTTTTACAACAACTGGTGTTGATTCATCATTTAAACATTTATATTTACATTAAATGAACTCACCACATCCAAAGTTTGTTTCAGCAACTGAATAATTAACCCATCGAACACGTTTGAAACAAAATAAAAGCTGAATCCACTCAATCTCTTCGTATTATGTTTAATTTTAAATATATTTAAGATTATTTTCAACTTTTTTACTCAAATACATCCACTACTAAAGTTTAATTTTTCCTCCGGTCTTCTCTCCTCTCTGGTATTGCGCAATCTGAACCCAACAGCATGTGAAGCAGGTGGGCGGAGCCTATTACTTACGGGCTGATTGGTCAGAACAAATGCTCATCATTTTTGCAAGATACAAATTTTAAACAGTTTATGAACTTTACGAATTACTAGTTTTAACTTATTTACATGACATTTAAACTCCAAACCATTTATATAAATTTATATGCATTGTTATGTCTTTATATTTAACCCAGGGTCAAGGGCAGGGTCAAGACTTAAGACAGGACTCCCAACAAAACAAGACAACTATAAGGGCTGCCATGATCGTCACATTAAACAAGGAAAATACATAGGCCTACAGGGCTGACAGCATCATGACAGTTCCTCTGTTAAATTTAAATAACAGGATGATTCCTTCCCAAATGATCTGTTGACACAGTCACTTAAAAAAAATACAGGCCAAGTGTACTCGCATAAGAAATTATTTATAGTTTAACCTCCGAGCAAATGCATTTTTTATTAATCCGTTATATTGTTGCCCCTTTATTTCTGTATTTTTGTGTTCTGCATTGTGCCTGATTGAGTGATTTCCATTCATTTCCAATGTCCCACAACCCCAACAGATTATACGAATTAATGTTGCATAGCAGTAGTCCATAGCTTTAACTTGCTGTACAGTAGTACTGTAACCACAGCATTGGCTACATTGCTCTGTACAGCATGCCTGCAGTAATGCAGTATGCTTTGTAGGGGTATACATGCATTTCAGTGTAACATCAGTGGACTGCAGTTGTACTATATTTATACCTCATTATTGGAAACCTACAGTTTTTTTCTATTGCAGTTTACTGCTGTTGAATTTAAATGTACTGCAACTATACTGCAATTACTGTACTTCATGATACTGCAAATCTACAGTTGTGCTTAATTATACTGCAGTTATATTACTTTGTATTGCAGTTTTACTGCAGTTGGACTACTTTTGTACTGCAGGTTCACTGCAGTTGTACTTCAAAAGATTGCAAACCTCCTGCTGTATTTCATTTTACTGCAGTTGTACTACTTTGTACTGCAGGTTTACTGTAGTTGTACTTCAGTGTACTGCAGTTATTTTTTGTAAGGGTATAGTTTTTTATTTAAAATAAAAGCGATTACAAAGGAAATGTTTACTGTTCATGTTTTTTATTCATTTATTGTATGGAAAAATCCCACTTAAAGAACCAGACCGCCATTAGATTTTTCCACTCGCGCACCCCCCGGTGGCAGCTCGCGTACCCCTGGGGGTGCGCGTACCACACTTTGGGAATTCCTGTGATAAGGTAATGATCTTATAAGAGGACAAAAATCGTGCAGTGTATTCCGGGCTTGGGGGGGTACTGTCAGGATCTTGTCTTGTATTACATCTAGTTCAGTGTGACAGGGTTCTGACAGTACCATGTTTTGTGTGGGAACACGTGGCTATGGATTACTCATTATCAGGCCACGTGTTGTCACTTTTTACCCGCTCCCTTACCTGTTATTCTTTTCACCTGTTCCCCTCATTAGTTCTCCTATTTAATGTCATTAGCCGTTTCTCAATGTCAAGGATACTTCCTTGGTAGGACTAGTCCTTACAAGTCACTTCCTTCAGAGGCTAGCCGAGGCTCCTTTTAAGCATTCGGAGAACATGTTAAATGGAACAGGCTAGCAAGTGCACGTCATTACGTCATTGCGTGATTGAAAGGTGTGCTTTCGGTGCTGCGCGCATAGGATTGTGGGTGATTTCAGCGCGTGAAGAGCGCGAAGGATACAAAATTGCATCCTTTCCTGTATATGGGATATTTCTCGAACGAAGGACTCAGTCCTTGGCTGAAATTTCAAGGATCCTCGACATTGGAACAGTCCTTCAACGGACGTCGATGACGTAGCATCCTCGAAATTCTAGCTTCCGAGGATCCTTCCTTGACATTGAGAAACGGCTAGTGTGTTTGGTGTTCGTTGCTTGTCCATTGTCTATATTCCTGTGAGTACTTTGTCTTCCAATATACCAAGTCTAGTTTTGTGCATTTGTAGTTAGTTTTCTGTGTTATGTTTTGAGTCTAGTCAAGTTTAATCAGTGTTTAGTTTATCTTGTTGTGTTTCATTTTGCCCCCTCGTGGGTTTTGTTTTTCTGTTTTCTGTCTAGTGTTTTTCCTATTATTGTCTGCACCTGGGTTCGTGTTCTGCCCCTTCTCGACATATACTGTATATAGGTTTAACAAGATCATTTATGGATTATGGGTGTGTAGTGTATGGGACAGCATCTAAAACCTTGTTCACAAAATTGGATGTAATTCAAGCACAAGTATTAAGGATATGTAGTGGGGCTTTTGAAACAACATCTGTTCCAGCGTTGCAGGTAGAATTGGGAGAAATGCCATTGAGGAGACAGCAAATTATGATGACATATTGGGGGAATTTACAAGAACATAATAACCATCACAATAACCACACAACTGCAATAGATGCGATTGAGCAATGCTGGAAACATGAAAAGGCAAACAAAGAGCTTTGATTTCAACAACAAGAAATTCTTAAGAAATCAATTCTGTTTATTTTTGTATTTGACAGTAATTTACAAAACCTTGTCAGCTGAATGGTGGTTGTTCCCGACAGGGCTTATCGTAGTCCGAGACTAAAATGCATGTTTGAGCTGCATGCTTTCATTTAAAAACACCTTGTCCTCTTTAATTTGAACATATACCAGGGACATTGTTTTGTCTTAAGATGCACACCTGTAGTGTTTTTGTAAGCTTGTAAAAAACTGTTTTTAAAAACTTCTTAAATGACCTAATATAAATAAGGCCTAGACTGGATTAATCTAAACTCTGTCCGGGAACCCCCCCACCCCATTATGTCTTCACAAACCATCTGACAGAACTTCTGGTAAATTAAAGGTTTTCAACCTAAGACCAGTGAGTTTTTACAGATGTAATGAAATGTAGTTTTCACAGAGCCGTGTGTTTTTCTAGTTTTCTTGCTAATTAATTTGTAGTTTCTTTAGTTAATATTAACACAATTATCAGCACACTAAGTTTTGAAAAAGTTATTCAGCCCTTAAATGGTGATGTTATTTACCTCCTGGCCTCAACCTAAAATGAGTTTTACACCCCTGTGCTAAATGGTTCCATAAAGAAACTTTATCTTAAAGGAACACGCCCACATTTTGGGAATTTAGCTTATTCACCGTATCCCCCAGAGTTAGATAAGTCCATACATACCTCTCTCATCTCCGTGCGTGCTGTAACTCTGTCTGACGCAGCCCCCGCTAGCTTAGCTTAGCACAAAGACTGGAAATGCATGGCTCCAGCTAGTATACTGCTCCCAATAAGTGACAAAATAACGCGATCATTTTCCTATTTATGTGTTGTGATTTGTATAGTCAAACCGTGTACAAATAACAAGGTGATATGAGACACAGCGATCTTTTAACAGTATACATACTGAGAACTATATTCTCTGAAGACGAAGCACTGCCGCATGGGCGGAGTGATTTGCACAACTCTGACCGAACTCTCTGCTCCTCACCAGGGGCTTCTCGTGTGCTGCGAGCAGATCACTCCGCCCATGCGGCAGTGCTTCGTCTTCAGAGAATATAGTTCTCAGTATGTATACTGTTAAAAGATCGCTGTGTCTCATATCACCTTGTTATTTGTACACGGTTTGACTATACAAATCACAACACATAAATAGGAAAATGATCGCGTTATTTTGTCACTTATTGGGAGCAGTATACTAGCTGGAGCCATGCATTTCCAGTCTTTGAGCTAAGCTAAGCTAGCGGGGGCTGCGTCAGACAGAGTTACAGCACGCACGGAGATGAGAAAGGTATGTATGGACATATCTAACTCTGGGGGATGCAGTGAATAAGCTAAACACCCAAAATGTGGGCTTGTTCCTTTAAGAACCTTTATGTTTTAATAAAGGTTCTTTGTGGGGATAAAAGGGTTCTTTAGATATAAAAAGATATGAAAGAAACAGTTCTTGGATGGTTACACTGAGTCATTCAATTTACATTTATTTAAGGTAAGTGGTCGCAATCAATATATTTAAGCTACATTAAAAAAATAGTAAAACAAAACATAACAAAAAACTTTGTTTAAATGTAGCTTAAATAAGTTGATTGCAATCATTTACCTTAAAAAATGTAGTAAATTGAATGAATAATTTTTTTCAGTTGAAGAATCAAAAATCTTTTTTTGACCCAAATAAGATCATTCAGATCCTTATGACAAAAATGTCATAGTACATAGCAGCAGTATCTGTGCCTCAACATGATCTCACAAAGTTCTGTGGGATAGTCACAAAATGTTTTGCTAATTTTTCAGTGGCATTCTCACGGATCTCCGCATTTTTCCGTGGCCCTGCTACGGACTGTCTTTTTCCGTGGCATTCTCACGGATGGGTTACTCAACTGCTTTTTCCTATTTTCAAACAATTTTCGCTTCGGCTTAGGGTTAGATTTGGTGTATACTATTTTTTTCTGATTTATTTTTTTCTATATTCTAAACTTTAAACAATTGTCGGCTGGCGTTGGGGGAAATTCGTGAGATCAGGCTGTGTGATGCGTGTGACAGTAAGTCATATTTCTTAACGTCTTCCTTAAAGTCCTTCACTTAAACCACATATACCATATAGACTAGCTGTTAGCGTGTTAAATGATCCTCATCAGACATTAAAGCCCTGCCCAGAGTTTCTTAAGAACCTTCATTTAAATAGTATACACTCTAAAAAACAAAAGTTGCTTAAAATGTTTTTCACAGCGATGCAAAAGAACATTTTTGCACTGAAAAAAATTATTCATTCAATTTACTCTATTTATTTAAGGTAAGTGGTTGCAATCAATTTATTTAAGCTACATTAAAAAATAGTAAAACAAAACACTTTGTTTAAATGTAACTTAAATAAATTGATTGCAACCACTTACATTAAAAAAAAATAGTAAATTGAATGAATCATTTTTTTCAGTGTATTTGAAGAATCAAAAATGTTTTTTGACCCAAATAAGATCATTCAGATCCTTATGACAAAAATGTCATAGTACTTATCAGCAGTATCTGTGACGCGTGTGACAGTAAGTCATATTTCTTAACGTCTTCCTTAAATGTCCTTCACTTAAACCACATATACCATTTATAAACTAGTTAGTGTGTAAAATGATCCTCATTCGACATTAAAGCACTGCCCAGAGTTTCTTAAGAAACTTCGTTTAAATAGTATACACTCTAAAAAACTAAATTTGTTTAAAATGTTTTTCACAGCGATGCAAAAGAAAATTTTTGCACTGAAAAATATTATTCATTCAATTTACTTAATTTATTTAAGGTAAGTGGTTGCAATCAATTTATTTAAGCTACATTTAAACAAAAGTTTTTTTTAAATATTTTTTTTTGTTTAAATGTAGCTTAAATAAATTGATTGCAACCACTTACCTTAAAAAAATTGTAAATTGAATGGATCGTTTTTTTTCAGTGTGGGTCCACGAACAACATATCAGTGAAAGGTTCTTATAAAAACCTTTTTTTTTCTTACAATTTGATAATCTACAGCAGGGGTGTTGCTAGACATAAAGCTCTACAGCCCCCCCATTTTTTGCTGACTTTTTTGAAAGCCTGCCGTGTGCAAGAAGTGTGCAACTAGGGTTGCCAACTTTCTGGAATGGAAATAAGGAACAGAAAGCACGTTGGCTCCCTATTTGGGGTGTGTGTGTGTGTGTGTGTGTGTGGGGGGGGTGCCTGGGTCTGGTGACATGCCCCCACAGAAGAGAATTTGAAAAAAAAACCTGAAATAAAGACTTCTGGTGAAAATAGTGGAAACTAATTGATACATTTAGATACATTTATTTCATACAACTTCTTAGGCCTAAATATTTATAGAATAGCAAAGTATGCCTAATCAATATACAAGACTGAACCAGATGTGATGGGAGGGAGCGGGACACAGGAACAGAAGGGGAACACTGGGGAGATATATGTGGAATGTCTGGCCGAACCTGTACTATCTCTTTTAATATAATCACTTTCTTATCAACTATATTTGAGTTTTAAAAATCCACATAATTACATATGAGCCTCTGGAGACGTCTGAAGGATGAGGAACCTTGACATTGCTCCCTCCTGTGCCCGCAGCCTCTCGCTCCTCTCTTGTGATTCTCTCCTGATGCGTGCTGCTTAATATCACACACTCCGCCGTGACAAACAGAAAAAAACATGATGGCATATGGTACAATTGGCATTGTATTCATTCCCTCATGCATTGCAGCCACTGGTAGTCATTTTGCCATTTAATTTTATATTTTTGTGCTCGTTTCTTTTTTGCCGGCTGCTCGGATGCAGTCATTTTTACATTTCCCGCTGTTGTCACTTGTCGTCATCGTTGCTATGATACGTGACATCACAATAGCTGAAACGACCAAGGGCATTCCCTGATGATGCTGCAAGATGTTAAAATGCTACACTGCTGATCATAGACAAACAGGGGGAGAAATTACCGCACCATCAGGGTTTTCTTATACAAATGGTGCTGTCTTCTTTCATCGTCTGAGATATAAGAAGCTATGTGTCTGTCAAGTATTTGAACTGAATTGATTTTCAAAAAATATGGAACAAAGTGCGTTCCGTATCAGTTCAATATGGAACGGTGGGCAACCCATATATAAGTGTGATCTTCAT
Organism: Misgurnus anguillicaudatus; assembly: GCF_027580225.2. Taxonomy (NCBI): domain Eukaryota; kingdom Metazoa; phylum Chordata; class Actinopteri; order Cypriniformes; family Cobitidae; genus Misgurnus; species Misgurnus anguillicaudatus. The sequence goes on from NC_073355.2 coordinate 37,192,825, forward strand.
CATACCTAACATAAGTAACATGTTTGGAGGCATAAATGGCATAACATGTTTGGAAATAATGACAGCAGAAAAATATTTTCTACATTATACAATAATAGCAATGATTAATAACTTATCTTTACAAGAATATTTTTACAAGAATATTTGAAGAAACCAGTCATTTTATGACTGCTATACTAAATAATCTCAGTCATAGTTACTGCTAACGGTTATGTAAGTTAGTGTCCTAGAGTTAAATATTAGTAAACTAAAAATTTCATATCTGAAAATACAGAACAGTATAATGCATACTGTTGATTTTCTCAGCAACAATGCAATTCTATAGACTTGACAAGAGGTTTTCCTGAGATTTTTCCTCTAATGTTTGAGACCTGACAGGGTTGAGGATGTAGTTTGTCTTACCTCCCTTAAACTCATCATCTCTCCTTTCTTCTTCCCTTTCCCTGCTTTGCACAATGCACAAAACAACATTATTATTTAGAAACTTACTTTAGTCTCGTCATGTTGTCATAAGCTAACTCACTCGCGTGGCATCACCTTTTGAATGCGATTGTGCCCGGATGAACACAAATACGCGTGCGGACATGGATATGTGCGTGCACGCGTCAGTGTGACTGCTTCGCCACTTTTACAAGCGTAAATTGGATAACTACATCAGATCCGTTTTTGCTGCGATTGCCTTTGTAAAGGATTGCACTAGTTAAGTGCTAAAATTTAAACTTGAGATTTACACCGGGGCACAAAAGATTTACACTCGACTCGGACACGTGCCCCAGTAAAAGGGGTCTAGCGACGCCCCTGATCTACAGAACCTTTTGTGAAACACCTTCAGGTGTTAAAGGTTCTTAAGAGTATAGAACACAGTTTGAGATTTATGAGATGTTTTATATCAGTATTCTTAGACATAAGAGTATTTTTTTTACTTATTCTTCAGACATTAAAAGCAGCAGCATATTAATCAATTTGTGACAGCACAAATATGTCAATTAAAAAAGTACCCAAGGGTTTGGTTATGTAATGTGTGAAATGTCAGATTAGGAGTTCCCAGAGTTAACTCAACCCCTGGTAAAATATTAGCAGTGTGAAAGGGGAAACTGATAATCTGGGAATCTGTAGAAATTCTGACTCAGCATATATTTCTTTTCTATGTATTTGTGTATAATAACACTGAATGACGTCACGTCTTTGCAAGCTATAAAACATCAGATGTCAGAAAAGTGTCAGTCATCAGTAGATCAATATGGAGTTGATTTCTCTTCCTCTAGTTCTCTGTGAGTATTATCTTCTCTCTATGGATTTAACTACACATCAATTACTGTCACATTGTCTACAGAATCAAATGTACTACTGATGTATTTTTACAAAAACTATTAATGCTGCTTTCTTGCTGTAAACCTTTATGATATATAAGTAAATAAAGATGTTTGTGTGAGACAGTAAGTGTACAGATAGTGTTGTGTGTTTGTTAAACAGAAATTATTCTGTTGTGCTGTAGGTGAATGAAAGACATCAGTGTGTTTAGTTAGTTTTATGTTTCTGATGGTGTGTGTTTTGAATCAGTCCTGTGATTTAGTTTTATATATCTGTTGTTTCTTTTCAATTGACATGTCAAAATAATCTGCAGCAGAAATTAGCCATCATTACCAAATACATCTTTAAGATTGAAGTGTTGCATTTAGTTTGTTTTAGGTTGCTGCCCAACACTAATAATATTTACATATGAATAAACAGTATGATTCAATTATGTATTTCCATATAGATGGTTTATCAGCTGTATGTTTAAACTGTAATAAGTTTTTCTCTTTCTTCTTTACAGGGCTGATTTCAAACATTCACTTTCAATATACTGCAGGTGATTCAATTTGATTCATTCATAACATCAAATATTTTATTGCTTTGGATAAAATAGAGAACATTTTCAGTATTTCAGTGCGAAATAAAAAGATGCCCTCTGTATTTTTATCAGAAATGCAAAATTCAATGCAAAAGTCTCAGGCCATCATGCCACAATTAGAAATGTTGTTTTTGCAATGTTATAGTGATATTGTTTTCCTATTATCTTTAATAGCATACATCCAGAAAAGTATTGAAAATTAAATTTTTTATTTGTTGTACATATTTCCTGTATTTTCTGTTTGTATCTTAATAAAATATATTAAAAAAAGAAATATGGATGGACATTAAAATTCCAAAAAAACCAGTCTGGTGGTGGTGGCCTACTTTTGTACAGTACTGTACATTTTGATGTAGACATGTATTTTAAATATTTTTTTTACATATATTTTTACGTGGTTTACCGGACAGGGATTAGACTAGTCCTAGACTGAAATAAATGTAAGAGCTGAAAACAACTTGCACTGACATATTTTAAAATACATCAGTGCCCTTTGTTTTGCCTCAAAATGCACAAAAGTAATGTTTTTTTAGTAAAGTGTTTGTTCAAACAATTTTTATTTCCTAATTAAACTAAGGCCTAGTTTTTGGTTAAAAAAGTGGATGAAATTAAATTAAATTATTTTCTTTCACTGTAATATCAGCAAGAAAACACAATGTAGAATTGTTTATTTAAATTTGCACGCGCGTGCACACACACACACACACACACACACACACACAAACACACAGAGAAAGAGAGAGATAACAGCTGTAAAGAGTACGGTACATCCATCAATCTTTGGAGTCATTAGGGGGATTGTCTGTAAAATGAACTCCACCAATGCTTTACCAGAACAACAAAGTCTTCTTGAAACACTTTTACAGCTCACAATGATTTTATATTGACAGCTACAAAACCAACTCTGACTGTGCAGCCACAGACGTCCGTGTTCAATGGAGACACAGTTACACTGAGCTGTAAGGTCAGTCGGTCCCCTGTATCAGAGTTTGTCTTTACCACACCTTTAAATCAGGAATACAAGGAACCTACAGGAACTAAAACAATCAAATCTGTGCAAGTCTCTGATGGAGGACAGTACTCGTGCCGAGCCGGAATTGAAATCCCACGAATTGGTTACATGTGGTACACAAAATACAGTAAACCAGTAACAGTGACAGTACAAGGTAAGTATTTTTACGCATAATACATTTTGTTCTGAAACACTATTTTGCAAGACACTGAACGAGTGCCTACAGGGTATATGCGCAACTTACTTCTGCATTCCTGTAAACATAGTAGATCGCTTCCGTAGACCGGTTCTGTATGTTCTAGGCTGACATGGTGCTGTTTTCATACATAAAGCCTTTAGGAGCTATCAAAGACGAAATTAACCGATGTCCAGTGGATATGCTGGTTAACATTTTAAACCTAAGTAAGAGAAAATGTACTAACTTTTTTATATAGCTTTTCACAAAGGGATTTTCCTCTCACAGACATTCATATACACTCTAAAAAAACAAACGGTGCTATAGCACCAAAACTGTTGCTTTGGATCGTAATCATAGAAGAACCGTTTTTAGTGCCATATAGCACCGGTGAAGCACCAGTGAAGCACCTGTGTAGAACCATATAGTGCTTTGTAGAACCATATGTGGTGCTTTAGTGGTGCTATATGGCCCCTATTTGGTTCTACACAGGTGCTTCACTGGTGCTTCAACGGTGCTATATGGCACTAAAAACGGTTCTTCTATGATTACGATCCAAAGCAACAGTTTTGGTGCTATATAGCACTGTTTGTTTTTTTAGAGTGATATTAGAATAAAAAAGAACATAACACAAATAATAATACTACGAATAACAACAACAACCTACGATAGCACATACCGGCAACTGGAAGCGATCAACACAGTTTTATGGTTTGGTCACTTGACGTTCGACATATAAAGGGGATAAAACCTGAAATTAAAGGTGCATGAAGTATGTATTAACTTCTTACAGTCAAAGTCGCTATATTGTAAAATATAGTTAGGGGAGAGCAGGGTCGAGAGTACCATTTTTCAGAAAATTTTAATTTTAAAAGATAATGTTTTAGACATAGATTTTTTTTGCTGTGGACTGGTCAATAACTCACAAGTGTGCTCTATCAATACCAGGTAAAATTTTAAACAAATGTAAAATTACTTCAGTATAATTTCACTCTGAACATAGTAGTAGTGAACATAGTAATACTTTTGACTGTGATGGGATGAAAGTAACTCACAGGTGGATCAAAAGTAACACAACAGAACAAGATAGATTTTTGTATTACACTTGTTTTTATTAAATATACACGACTATGACCTTGTTCATATGTAACTGCAAACTTATTTTGTTGTTTATCTTTACAAAAAATAATTAAATTACATTTCATTTTAAATTTCAGTTTTATCAAATGTTTCAAAAGCAACTCGACAATACAGACTTAAATTGTTGAGAATGTTTTTTTCAACAGTATGAATACTATAAAATGTAATTAAATCAAATTAGAAAAATATACATTTTTAGCATAATGCAACAGTATTAGCAGCGGGACAAATTAACTTTCGTCCAGACAGGAACTCCTGACATTTAAACCCAATTTACTCTTATTTTGAAAAACTTTGAGAAGTCAAACTTCATGATCTGTTAAAGCACTCAATAACCTGTAGTATGATCAGCATTGTAACACATGAAATGAGAAACACAACATTTTATAAGAAAAAATGACCACTTTAGGTATTTACTTATTATGGTCAAAAACAGATTTACTGACCTACACGTGCGAAACAGTGATGAAATAATGCAATTTTTTCAGCTCTGTCAAGGGTCGCGTGCTTAAAGGTGCAGTGTGTAATTTTTAAAAGGATCTCTTGACAAAAATGCAATATAATATACAAAACTATATTATCAAAGGTGTATTAAGACCTTTCATAATGAACTGTTATGTGTTTATTACCTTAGAATGCGATGTTTTTATCTACATACACAGAGGGTTCCCTTACATGGAAGTCGCCATTTTGGGCCGCCATGTTTCTACAGAAGTCCTTAACGGACAATTTTTTACTAAGTTGTCTCCGATGATGATCTGTTTGTCCGGTGGTGGCTACAGTAGCTTCTCTATGTGATTTTTCCTCAAATTCCGTATGTTCGTCTGATAAGGGCTCAAACAAAAGGTCTGTTTACACACACACAGAGAGCTACTAAACCGCTCTGTGAAACAGCCAATCAGAGCAGAGCTCAGCATTATTATTCATGACCCTTTTAAATAAGAAAAATTTACCATTGCATTCTAGGGGCAAATCCTAGGGTTGTAAATGAACGCAAAACTTATCTTTGGATAAGTTTTGCACTTAATAAAGCCACATACCTTCTATGTAGATATCAACAATTTAGCATATTTCAATGTATTCTTTTTCACCTTTAATTAAAAAAGTGTGTGTACCCAGTTATGAATTTATGGACATTATTTAAAGTGTAAATTGTGTGTCATTGTACAGAGAGACCAACACCTCAAGTTTCAGTTTGGCCTGATGATCATGTATTCAGAGGAGAAACTGTCTATCTCACATGTGGCATCAATGAAGGAGGACTCAGGAGGTGGCAGTACAGCTGGTATAAAGATGATTCAGACATCCATCAAAATGAACTTCAGTATTACATAATCAGATCTGTTACTGAGTCTGACGCAGGTAAATACACTTGCAAAGGGACAGAGACCAGAGGATCACGATACTCACACATCAGTAATGCAGTTACACTGACAGTATCAGGTGAGTCTGTTTATTATTTTTATCCCCAACATACTGTATCATTCAATATGTTCGAATGTTGTTTAAAGATGATTTTTATTTGTTTTATATTGACAGATAAACCAACTCTGACTGTGCAGCCACAGACGTCTGTGTTCATTGGAGACACAGTTACTCTGACCTGTGTTGTTCATCAGTCCACTGGATGGGAGTTTATCTTCATTAACCCTTCAAACACTGAATCCACTGAAACTACAGGAACTAAAATAATCAGATCTGTGCAAGTCTCTGATGGAGGAGAGTACTGGTGCAGAGCCAGAAGAGGAAAACCTCAGGTTTACACACAATACAGTAAACCAATAACAGTGACAGTACAGAGTAAGTATTTATACTCACATAATTCACTTTGTGCTGAGATCACAATAAACACATCACCATTAAACACCGAATCAGGAGTAATTACAATGATAGATGATAAAATCTGTAATCTAATATACAGCATCTTTGTTTTAAATGCAGGACAATATTTGATACTATTTACAGTGTGAATTGTTTGTCATTGGACAGAACGACCAACACCTCAAGTGTCTGTTTGGCCTGCTGATCATGTATACAGAGGAGACACTGTCAATCTCACATGTGTCATCAATGAAGGAGGAGTCAGCAGCTGGCAGTACAGCTGGTATAAAGATGATTCAATCATCCAGCAGAATAAACTTCAGTATTACACAATCAGATCTGTTATTGAGTCTGACGCAGGTAAATACACCTGTAAAGGAAAAGACACCAGCGGATCACAATACTCACACATCAGTTATGCAGTTACACTGACAGTATTAGGTGAGTTTATTATTTCTATCCACAACATACTGTAACATTTGATACATGATGTAAAATTTGTTAAACACTGATTTTTATTTGTTTTATATTGACAGATATTCCCCGACCATGACTGTGCAGCCACAGACGTCTGTGTTCATTGGAGACACAGTTACTCTGATCTGTGAGGTTCATGAGTCCACTGGATGGGAGTTTATCTTCATAAACCCTTCAAACACTGAATCCACTGAAACTACAAGAACTAAAACAATCAGATCTGTGCGAGTCTCTGATGGAGGAGAGTACAAGTGCAGAGCCAGAAAAAGAGAAAATCCTCAAGTTTACACAGAAGACAGTGAACCAATAACAGTGACAGTAAAGAGTAAGTGTTTATACGCACATACTGCAATACACTTTGTTCTGAGACCCTGCAGCTGAGTTATAAACATAATTCAAGGGCAATGCATTTCTTGCAATATTTACAGTCAACCTTAATCATTAACTCTTTCCTCGCCAGCGTTTTTAAAAAAAATTGCCAGCCAGTGCCAGCATTTCTCATGATTTTCAGAAAAGTTTAATGCCTTCCAGAAAATGTTCTTCTTTAAATATATAAACTTACAATATACCAAATGAAAGAACGGACCCTATGCTTTCAAACAAAAAGAGTTTCATTGTACCTTGATTAGTTCTCTTCTTATCACCTCTCAAATTTGGGTAGGTTTCTTCAAAAGCACCAAATTTTGAGCAAAAAGCTGAGATAATTCCATTTTTGTAGTGATGCACCGATGTATCCGCCACCGATATTTATCGGCCGATTTTTGATGAATTTGAAACCATCGGCATATCGGCAATAGCACGAGAAAGGCAGATACCGATTGTTTATTAATTAACTGCATAAAGAAATCCACTATATGTAAAAAATGAGTTAATGATGTTAATAAAATAAATGCTGAATAGCAAAAAAAACCTTTGAAGGTTGTCATGCTGTCTTATTATATTTGTTTTAGCTTAATTTGTGCCTCTCTTATTATGTTGGTCAGTTGAATGTTAATTAGATCCAATCCATGTTCGGTAAAAATAATTTGATGCAGAAATAAACTAGCTAATAGACCAACTGTATAGTATTGCATACAAGTGTTTAATATCGGTATCGGCATCGGTATCGGCCAGAAGTTGTCTGTTTAAATCGGAATCGGTATCGGCCCAAAAAAATCCTAGCGGTGCATCCCTACTTTTTTGTGTGAAAAAAACCCCACAATTTGTCGTCTTTAGGAGCAATTCAAATTTTTAGATAGATCAAATAGATGCAGAGTTACGGTCGAATGAATAGCGCTTGGTACTCTCGCGGTCTAATAGGGTTAAGCATGTATTTCCATGGATCTGACTGGGTGGGCAAGCTGTCAATCCACCCATAGATCCGCCCCTGGCTGAACCACTGATCATGATGCAATGAGAAAAATTTAATAAACAATAGTTAAAATAACATAAAAATAATATCACAGCTGTTCTCATTTTAATGATTTTTACAAATAAACTGGTATGATTTGGCGGTTTGATGGTCTTGCGAAGCGCATGAATACTATACATTTGGGATTGTGACTTTGGTTAATGCGTTTGACACATGTCTTAACATTTTGTCATTTCTGAAGACTGGTCAGAATGATTTTAACTAGAATATTTTGACAGTGCAAAAAGCAGCAGGCCACATAGTAAAGTGCAACAGGTGAGCCAAGTGATGTAGACTCTAACATTACATCTATCTTCCTTTTGATTTTGCCTTTACATTGACAAGCACGCAAGCAGAAAAAGGGAATATTTATTTTACTCAATAAAATACTTTGAGTACCTTGTATCTTGGTATTGTAAGCATATGAATTTTAAAACTGATTTTTTTTTATTGTTACCTAAATTGTTAATTAATGCATTAACTGACAAACATGTATTAATGTGTAATTAAAGTGGTTGTTATTCATGCATGAATTCATATGACTCATGACATAGTTATAGTTAGTTATGGATTAGTACATGGCTTAACTTATCATTAATTATATTTAAGTGATTATTAATTTATGTATTATTACATGATTATTCATGTACGGTTATTGTAAAGTGTTACCTGTTTGTCATTGTACAGAAAGACCAACACCTCAAGTGTCTGTTTGGCCTGCTGATCATGTATTCAAAGGAGAAACTGTCAATCTTACATGTGTTATCAATGGAGGAGGAGTCAGCAGCTGGCAGTGCAGCTGGTATAAAGATTCAATCATCCAGCAGAATAAACTTCAGTATTACACAATCAGATCTGTTACTGAGTCTGATGCAGGTAAATACACCTGTAGAGGAACAGAGATCAGTGGATCACGATACTCACACATCAGTCATGCTGTTACACTGACAGTATCAGGTGAGTCTGTTTATTATTTCTGTCTACAACAAACTGTAACATTTGATACATCATGTAAAATTTGTTAAACAATGACTTTTTTGTTTTATATTGACAGATATTCCCCGATCAACTCTGACTGTGCAGCCACAGACGTCTGTGTTCATTGGAGACTCAGTTACTCTGATCTGTGAGGTTCATCAGTCCACTGGATGGAAGATTATCTTCATAAACCCTTCAAACACTGAATCCACTGAAACTACAGGAACTAAAACAATCAGATCTGTGCAAATCTCTGATGGAGGACATTACTGGTGCAGAGCCAGAAGAAAAGAAAACCCTCAGGTTTACACACAATACAGTGAACCAATAACAGTAACAATACAGAGTAAGTATTTATACTCACATAATACACTGAGATCACAATAAACATATCACAAATAAACACCGAATCAGGAGTAATTACAATTATAAATGATAAAACCTGCAATGTGATATAGCATGTTTGTTTTGCATTCTGAGTTCATATAAAAATGCAGGTCAATATTTGATATTATTTATAGTGTGAATTATTTGTCATTACAGATAGACCAACACCTCAAGTGTCTGTTTGGCCTGCTGATCGTGTATTCATTGGAGACACTGTCACTCTCACATGTGGCATCAATGAAGGAGGAGTCAGCAGCTGGCAGTACAGCTGGTATAAAGATGATTCAGAAATTCAGCAGAATAAACTCCAGAATTACACAATCAGATCTGTTACTGAGTCTGAAGCAGGTAAATACACCTGTAGAGGAAATGAAACCAAAGGATCACGATACTCACACATCAGTAATAAAGTTACACTGACAGTATCAGGTGAGTCTGTTTATTATTTCTATCCACAACATAATGTAACATTCGATATATGATGTAAAAATTGTTTAAAGATGATTTTTTATTTGTTTTATATTGACAGATATTCCCACACCAACTCTGACTGTGCAGCCACAGACGTCTGTGTTTATTGGAGACACAGTTACTCTGATCTGTGAGGTTCATCAGTCCACTGGATGGGAGTTTATCTTTATCACACCATCAAACACTCAATCCACTGAAACTACAGGAACTAAAACAATCACATCTGTGCGAGTCTCTGATGGAGGAGAGTACTGGTGCAAAGCCAGAAAAAGAAGAAACTCTCAGGTTTACACACAAGACAGTGAACCAAAAACAGTGACAGTACAGGGTAAGTATTTATCAGTGCCGGTCTTTTCTTTTATGCAAATTATGCAATTTGCATAGGGCCCACGCACCACTAGAGGGCCCCCTTGATCTTAAGATATTGTAAAACCATTATACCAAATCTAAATTATTATTATGTTTAATGAAAACAAGACGCTATAATTAAAATAATTTGCAAACATGCAGATGTATGCGGGTTTTTAAAAATACTTAATGATTTCTTTATTCACTGAAATGTACTCAGACAACATGCAGGCCGTTTCAGAGGTCACATTTGTAGGCTGCAGCCTGCGCCATAAAGACGTATTTCAGAATATTAACAATTATAAAGTTGACTATTGTTCTTAGTTAACGGTTAATTGATATATTATGCTTATAACTTGCAAATGAAATGCTTATTTAACTTAAATAAACCAAGCTTGAAAATGTGCAGCACGCATGAGACCTACGGTTGCAGCCTTCGCATTTAGAAACCGCCGCGTGCGTGACACAGGAGAGTGATGTGCTAACGATGCGCGTATAATTATGCCCACTATTGCTTTAAAACGAAACTATCCGTCTGGAGCAGAATAAAGAAAAGAAAAACGTGAAGCAAGGTAACAAGAAAAAGGTATGTGTTTGTAATATTTTAAAGTCTTGTTAGTATTGTTAAACAAAAGCGTGTAATCTTTTCAAAATAAAAGCCTACTCACAGATTTCCAAATTCAAATTTCCATATAGTTTCGTTTGCACTTTATATGTATTTTTCAGTAATTAATAATTTGTCAATAAATAAAGTTAACAACATTTATGCACTTAAATGTGTTTGTCTTTCAGTTTGTTTAGGTTTGGTAAATGGGTAACGTTTCAAATGGTTATTTTTTACTGTATTAAGAGTATGTATTTATATTTAATTTGATTCATTAAATTAATTTAAATTTAAATTAGGTTTATTTTGTGCTTCTCACAACACATTTTAAATCAAAACAGCTTGACAGCAAATACATGTTTCATGTTAAAATCAGCAAGTTTATCAGTCAGGGTTTCAAAGTAATGTGCATATGGGAATAATATACAGCTATAAAATATGGGGCGGTTTCCCGGACAGGGATTAGACTACTAGTCCTTGATTAAAATAATTGTAAGAGCTGTCAAAACTGAAAATAACTTGCACTGACTTATCTAAAAATACATCAGTGCACTTTGTTTTGCTTCAAAATGTTCACAAGTAATGTTTTAGCAAGGCATGTTTGTTAAAACTAGTTATATTTCCTAATTAAACTAAGGCCTATAGTCCTGGTTTAAGATAATCCCTGTCCGGGTAACTGCCCCTATGTGGTTAGTTAACAAATAACTAACAGCAACATTGAATGTTTTTTTAAAATGCACTGACAAGAGGGCCGTCACAAAGGTTTGCTTAGGGCCCCCCAGCATCTAGGACCGGCACTGGTATTTATACTCACATACTGCAATACACTTTGTTCTGAGATCACAATAAACACAGGTCAGATTCAGAGTGATCCCCAAAACATACACAGAGTTCTTACTCTTTCCCATGAGACGTTGCTTCCAGGTTTTATAAGTTGCGGAACTTCCATAAACAGTTGATCAGCGAGGCGGCTGCTGCTTGCACTGGGACCTATAGGCTTTAGCTTTAAATTATTTTCTAATAGGTTGCATATGTCGTGGATATATCCCTTGAATGCATACTGCATTCCCTTTTTATCTTGTTTCTCAGATATTTCACCTGCTTGCCAAAATTACTAATTATCTTCTTGGGAAGGTCTGATACTGGTGCAAACATACTGTAATAGACTTGCCAGACGCAGAAGTTTGTCAGGCATAGTAACAGTAACTAAGGAGGGTGGGGCTTAGCGAAGGGTCAATTAAAATTAATGACTCCACTGCTGCCATTAAGAGTGACTTACGTACTGTCAGGATTCTGCCTGTATCTTGTCTTGTTGTTTATCTAGTTCTAGTATGGCAGAGTCCTGACAGTACAATGTTTTATGTGGGAGATACGTGGTTTTGGGATTGTTTTATAAGACCACGTATTTCCTGTGTCTCGTCACTTTTTACACAATCCCTTACCTGTTATCATTTTCAGCTGTTCCCTTCATTAGTTCTCTCTATTTAATGTCCCTGTGTTCTTTGTTCTGTGCTTGTGCGTTTGTCTCTGTACCCGTGAGTACCGTGTAATGAATAGTTCAAGTCTAGTATATTGTTATCTGGTAATGTCTGTTTGTAGTGTTGTTCTAGTCTAGTCAGTGTTTTGGTATCTAGTATTTGTGATGTTTTGCTGTTCTTGTGTTTTGTTAATTAAAGTCTTCAGTGTTTTTGTGCACATCTGTCTGCGCCTGGGTTCTTGTCTTGCCATTCCTGACAGACGCACAAGCCAATATTGAACCCAGCAGACAACTTCACCATGTCTGATTCGAAGTGGTGGAGCGATTTAATTTCTGAGATGCTTACTGGTAGTGGGCCGTTTCCACCCCAGAAGAAGATCCCCCTCAGAGACTTTGCCAAACATGTGGAGAGGAATAGGTGTTTTATTCCGGAGGACTTGGCCAACTCCTATTTCATTGCTGCTCTTAATGACCCACCACCACTGCGAGAGCGGACGGAACTGACACGTCTACCCTACTGGGAGATGACGGACCGCCTCGAACAGCAGCAAGGGGTCCAGACTGCCAAGTCATCAGCAAGATCCGGTTCCAGCCCATTGCCTCGCATTCCAGATCGCGTCATCTGTGTTATGGCGCTGGGTAACCCAGTGCTCCCCGTCCCAGTCTCTGAGAGCTCGGTCCAGCCCGTTAGTCTCTGGTGTAAGCGAGAGCGGAGGATCTCTTGGGAGTCGGCATCAGAGGGGTCCTCTTTGATACCTGCTGCTCCCACCACAGTTCTCACCTTACCTGCCTCAGTTTCTGCTCTGCGCCCACGAAGGAAGAAGCGTAAGAAGGGAGCGTTGGCATCACAGCCAGCCTCCGTACCTTCCCCTTCAGCACCGCTGACCGCTGCGACCCAATCCCCCCCCGGCCTCTGTAGTCCAGAGAGAGCCAGCGCAGCCACAGCCCTCAGCGCAGCCAGCGCAGCCGCAGCCGTCAGCGCAGTCACAGCTTCCTTGGCCAACGCTGCCACAGCCTGCTCAGCCAACGCTGCCACAGCCTGCTCAGCCAACTCTGCCACTGCTACAACCTCAGCCAGCACTACCGGTTGCAGCATCTCCTGTCATGTCCCCTGTTTCACTCCCCATGTCTCTCCCCACCTGCTTGTCATTCTGGTCCTCAGCCACAATCTCCATGCCCTCCATGTGTATATTACAACAATTTACATCTGGTTATTTAAGCATTTATTTAACGCTAAACGCCAGTGGCTTACCTAAGCACTGGTTTTGAAACATAGAGGACCCAGAAGCAAAAAATTCAACACTGCTCTATTAAAAATCAACTTAAACAGTTGAGTCTGGCCTTCGAGTCCCGAGCCACCAACAGCGAGTCAACTTAAGTGTTACTGGTGTACGCCGTTTTCATTTAGGAGGCTTTTTTACACTGCTCCATGTATTTTACTCCAATCACTTGAATCTGCTCTTCTACTCTTCTACCGTGTTCTGTTCAAATCTCCCCCTTCAGCTCTCTAAAAATCAGCAGAGATTGGTGGATGGAAAGCAAGAAATTACTGTAATGAACCCATATTGCAAAACAATAAATAAAAAATAATAATAATTGTATTTCGCAATTTGTCTTCTTTAGGAGCAATTCTATTTTTTTTATGAATTTTAAAACAGTTTTTTTATTGTTACCTAAATTGTTAATTAATGCATTAACTGACAAACATGTATTAATGTTGTCAGGACTCTGCCACAAGAGTTTGGTTTTATATTTATGTTTTATTGTAATGACAGAGTTCTGACAGTCTCTTGTTTCATGTAGAGGCCATGCCTTGTTTATTGTGGCATGTGCCTCTGGTGTATCGTCTCTAGTCCCCGCCCCTTGTTCTCCCTGTTAATTATTCATTATCAGTTTATCCCATTCACCTGTGTTGCCCTCGTTATCTTGTTTAGTTTCCCCTATTTAATCTCCTCTTGTCTCTTGTCTTGTGCTGGATCATTGAGTTGAATCATGTCATGTCTCGTAGTCTATTGTGTTTATTCAGTTATAGTTTTCATCAGAATGTTTCTTGTCTAGTCAGTGTGTTAATTCATGTCGTGTCTAGGAGCCATTTATGTTCAGCATATGTTTCATCTTAGTCTAGTTTATCATGTTTAGTCAGTGTTTGTATTTCTTGTTTAATGTTGTGTTGCCCCCTCGTGGGTTTTTGTTTTCAGTTTTCGTGTTAATAAATGTCATATGTTCACTCCCCCATATCGTCTGTGCTTGGGTTCTCTTGTCTCCCGTCCCAAACCCTGACAAATGTGTAATTAAAGTGGCTGTTATTCATGCACAAATTCATATGACTCATGACATAGTTATGGTTAGTTATTGATTAGTAAATGGCTTAACTATCACTAGTTTATATTTAAGGGGTTATTAATTTATGTATTAGTATATACTGTTATTGTAAAGTGTTACCTGTTTGTCATTGTACAGAAAGACCAACACCTCAAGTGTTTGTTTGGCCAGTTGATCATGTATTCAGAGGAGAAACTGTCTATCTCACATGTGTCATCAATGAAGGAGGAGTCAGCAACTGGCAGTACAGCTGGTATAAAGATGATTCAGACGTTCAGCAGAATAAACTTCAGTTTTACACAATCAGATCTGTTACTGAGTCTGATGCAGGTAAATACACCTGTAGAGGAACAGAGACCAGTGGATCACGATACTCACACATCAGTAATACATTTACACTGACAGTATCAGGTGAGTCTGTTTATTATTTCTATCTACAACATACTGTAACATTTGATACATGATGTAAAATGTGTTAAATAATGATTTTTATTTGTTTTATATTGACAGATATTCCCCGACCAACTCTGACTGTGCAGCCACAGACGTCTGTGTTCATTGGAGACACAGTTACTTTGACCTGTGAGGTTGATCAGTCCACTGGATGGGAGTTTATCTTCATAAACCCTTCAAACACTGAATCCACTGAAACTACAGGAACTAAAACAATCAGATCTGTGCGAGTCTTTGATGGAGGAGAGTATAAGTGCAAAGCCAGAAGAAAAGAAAACCCTCATGTTTACACAGAAGACAGTAAACCAATAACAGTGACCCTAAATGGTAAGTATTTATACTGACATAATACACTTTGTGCTGAGATTACAATAAACATCACCATTAAACACTGAATGAGGAGTAATTACAAATATAGATGATAAAATCTGTAATCTAATAAACAGCATGTTTGTTTTGCAATCAGAGTTCATAAAAAATGCAGGTCAATATTTGACAGTGTAAATTATTTGTCATTGTACAGAAAGACCAACACCTCAAGTGTCTGTTTGGCCTGCTGATCATGTATTCAGAGGAGAAACTGTCACTCTCACATGTGGCATCAATGGAGGAGGAGTCAGCAGCTGGCAGTACAGCTGGTATAAAGATGATTCAATCATCCAGCAGAATAAACAACAACAATACACAATCAGATCTGTTAGTGAGTCTGACGCAGGTAAATACACATGTAGAGGAACGGAGATCGGAGGATCAAGATCCTCACACAACAGTGATGCAGTTACACTGAAAGTATCAGGTGAGTCTGTTTATCCATATTCATTTAAGTTGGCTATTTCTTATGAATTAGTACAAAGCAAATCGGACAAAAATGTACGAATGTGTTCTTACAAACTTGCCACGTTATTAAATATGTATCAATTGCCATGAGATCTTGTTGTGACGGTGCTATAAAAAGTTACTTCAAGTTTCAACAGTTCTTAGGGACATTGCCTGTTGAGGAAGAAAGAAAGGATTAGATGATTTATGGGGAGGGTGAGACGATAAGGTGTACTGATAATACCTTTATTAATTTGCTATTGTTATCCCTGTATTTTCATAGCTTGACCACAGAACTGATTTATCAGAAGTGTTGTGTTAATGTTTTAAGAAGACCAGAGATCTATTGTTTTATTTATTTAATCATTTAGATTTATAATGTCTTGTAAGTAGTCTGTTGTGACTAACAAAAACTCAGAAGCGTCTCTTCAGGTTCTGAATGTGTTTTATTCTCCTGCAGGATCAAAACCTAAACTCACATCAGATAGTGAAGGATCTGTACTGACAGGTAACACAGTGACTCTGAAGTGTCACATTGATCAGTCTACTGGATGGAAGTTTTACTGGTACAAACACACACAAAACACTGAGGAGATGACAACAGAAACAAACTCTTACACAATCCACAGAGTTAAAGTTTCAGATGGAGGTCAGTACTGGTGTAGAGCTGGAAGAGGAAAACCAGACTATTACACAGACTACAGTGATGGACTGTGGATAAATGTTACAGGTGAGAGATAACATGAAATTTAAGATGCCATGGATTTCAGTCAGGGTTAGACGGTATAGTTCATCCAAAAATGACAGCCCTATCATCATTTACTCAGCCTGATGTCACACTAAACTTTTGTGTCTTTCTGACTTTGTGGAATGTTAAATGGCTTCAAAAAGCTACTGTTATTATACTTAGTTACTGTATACTATTGGTCCGTTGAATGCCCAAATTTGATTGGCTGATGAACGTTCTGAGGTGTGCAATTATTTTCTGGGAAAGGCACGGTGAATGTAGTTCCAGGCAACTCTCTTTACCGCATTACAGTTCCATATCACTTCCCATAGTTAACTGTAATAACGGACTAACAAAAACAACATGACATACGATTTTCCGAGGCAATAACAGTGCTGTTTAGAGAGACACAGGAGTAGCTTCGTTTACACAATCTCTATCTCTCTTTCTCTCTCGCTTGCCCTCTCTCTTTCGCTCTCTCTCTCTTTCTTCTCTCTGTGTCTCTGTCGCTCTCGCTCTTTTTCTAATAACTTCATTAATAACTGCATTAGAATGCTATCAACTGCAGCTTTAAAATGATGTTTTGGAACAAGAAAAGAGCTGTTGGATGAGACGCAGAAGAAATAGTCCTACTCACAATAGCGATTCAAGTACAAAAACTGAATCCCTTTAAATATATCATGTGATCGATGTCTTGAAGTGTGGTTACTGTAGTATAAGCAGAATAATTGACTCTGGGCCATTGAATTACTGAAAAATAATGCACACCTGAGCTGTAATGGCCACTCTGCTTTGCGCAATAAATTACTGGTAATCTTACAACCTCTCTTACTGGTTAATTGGCAGCACTGATTTACCAGAAAGTTTCTATTCACACATAAGACTTTAACTGCAATTTACCAGTAAAAACTGTGTGTGAAATTGAACTATTAGCCAAAACATGCCAATCGATTTACAGGTCTGAAAACACCCAAAGAGTCTAATAAAAATGCTTATTTACAAGAAAACATGTCAGATACACTTAAAGGGTTTTGCATCTGAGTTCTTAAAATATTATTTGGAATATTCTTCTACTTTAGTATGATTTGCCGTTTCTGTACTTGATGGTAATTATGTTTATACAGAGAGTCCAAAACCTGTAGTGAGTGTTAAGCCTGACAAACAGTTGTTCAGAGGAGAAACTGTTACTCTGAGATGTGACGTAAATGGTACAGGAGACACTGAGTGGACATACAGCTGGACTGTAGAGAAGACAAATAACAGAACTATAATCATACAATGCAACACACAAGAGTGTAAAATCAACAACATTCAACACACTAACAGTGGTAAATACACCTGTAGAGGAAAGATACGTGAACACAACACTGAGATGAGTGATGCTGTTACACTGACTGTATCATCAGGTGAGTTTATATGTTTGTTCATCATTATTAGTGTGAAGAGATGAAGTGTAACATGTTATTCATGAGAGATTGATCACTTTCAGATAAACCACAGACAGTTTTAAGTGTTTCTCAGAAGTGGTTGACTGAAGGAGATTCGGTGACTCTGATGTGTGAGGTTACAAACTCCTCTACAGGCTGGACATTCAGCTGGTTCACTGAACATGAATCCACAGGTCAAATCTGCTTCACATCTACATCAACCCGTTTATACACTCATAAAACCAGTAAAAAATGGGCACCTTATTTGCTGCTAATGATGCACTGTATTATGGGTAATTGTTGTTCTGGCACCCTCTTGTAGAAGTGTAGCACCATTAGCTTGCAAACCTGTGCACATGGAAGCAGCGGTTGTCTTATTTTCCCTGTCTTGACATATATAAAAGTGAAACAGCTTCTGAAATAGGTAGGGCGGGACTTGATGTTGTCAATCGAGATCTAATAGGATCGTTGGAAGTTGGGCCATGTAGGCTTCTGATGCAGCATTCCCAGACAGGAAGGCATCAAGGCATGTCTGAATCCAATGTTAGGTTTACTTCCTGACTCCTGAGATACCTCCATCGTCCTGTCCCACCATGCATGTGTGCGCGTGGGGAATGTGATTGGTCGAGTTCGAAAAAATAAAATGGTGGCCAAGAAAGCAGCTGGAGCACAAATTTACTGTAGATAAATTTATATTTCCACTTTTTACACCTTTTAGTTCTAATGAGAAATTAGTATTGTAGTTTTCAAATGGGATTAGTTATCACAAAGTCTCTCTCTGTTTATAATTCAAACACACTGCCTATGAAGTGCGTCCGAAAGTGTTTCTCTGAGCTGCCTTCATGCCTCCGAAGTCTTTGCCTCATGAAGTCTTTGCCACAAGTCAGATGCCTAAGTTTTCGGACGCAGCCGTAGCTAATTGCTTAGCAAAACAAGTCTCCGATAGCTCCATCGCGCCAATCCGTGCGACATGAAGTAAAGAGGTCATTTTGAGGAGTGGAGGAGATTAGCGTTTTTGATTATGAAAAAAATAATGAAGCTCACAGATAAGTAATTTATAAATACCACAATATTCCATCTTTTTTTTTTACATTTTTAAAAACAACTTTAAGTGTAGTCAACACCTTGCTGTGCTGATATTGAAACAGCGCCACTGCAGTGGTGCAATGCTGCAACTGCAGTTAAAAACAACAATCCACTGAGTTCAACGATTGTTAGTTTTTACTGAAACGACACGACTACATTTTTTTGACAGCCGGAGGCGAGACGCCTGGTAGTTCTGCATGCAGAAAAAGCATGATTTGAATAACGAGATAACCTGCAATACATTCAGCCATGACATTACTCACAATATGGACTTACTGATTTTATGAAACAGTGTAATAGGCAAGGACACTTTTCCATGTTTTGCTTAATTTTCTTTTATTTCAACATACCATATTTTGACTTTTTACAGAGGAAGTTGAGCTTGTGCCAGACAGCATTCGAGGATCTAAAGGCATCTACACAGTGAGATCAGTGACTGTGAAGCACACAGGAGTTTATGTTTGCAGAGCAGAGAGAGGAGATCCAGCCTATCACACAGAGTACAGTAACACAAAGCCACTGTTTGTCACAAGTGAGTTTATTACACACAACTATGAAATTTGTTAAAGTATGATCCACTATATTCTTAGAAAGCATCAACCAGTTGCATGGTATCTACAATAATCAAGAATAAAGCATAAACAAAACTCAGAAGCTGAACACAACTATCACAAGAATTGCCACCATGAAAAATCACTCAGTGAATTACAAATTATATAAAGCAAACTAATTCAACATACTAAACATATAAATACTAGTAACATTCACACCTGTATATGTGAGTTCGTTCTACGAATGCACTTAAGATCAGTATGTTATTTAACAAAATACAATGAATCTTGCGTGCTTTCCATTGCCCACCTACATTTTTTGTGTTTACGATAGTACAATGACATATTATGGTACATTACATTCTTACATTAGCTCACGTTATTTCAGCAAGCTACAGAGTTTTCAGATGGTAGCAGGTCAGTTCATTTCTCATTCAGATATTGATAATGACCTATTAAACAACACATTAACACTGAAGTTAGAGGTGTTGTGTGTACTGTCTAATTTTTAATGCATCTCCCATAAACTGTTTTGTTTAAGTATGGGTTCCATTTATATTTTAAATCTCATGATGTAAGTATATTTTAAGTTCTAATATAAAAATATGTTTATGGTTATATTATTTTCACAGATACATCGAAGCTACAGTGATACAGTGGACAACTGTGAGGTTGATATCATATGCCCCTGAACTGTGATGATGAAACACAATGGGAGGATCCATCTACACTTCAAAATCACAACTAACCTTAAAGACCCTACATTTGATATGGGAAAACAATAGAGCAGTTAACCAGACAGGGCTTATCTCGGTCCCAGGCTAAAATGCATGTTTGAGCTACCATAATTTAAAAAAAACCTTTGTACTAACATACATTGAGGGGGTGTTAATGTCACGGTAGGAAAATCCATTGTTTTCCTCCGTGTCATGTTTGTGTGTGTGTGTTGTTCACTTACCCCTGCCATGTGCTCGTTAGAGCAATCCCTTTCACCTGTGTATGATTGCCTCGCTCCAGCTGATCCTCATCAACCATCAGCTACAAATACTCACCCTGTTCTCTCCCTGTTGTCAGATCCTCATTTCATGTTTGCTGCAATCACTTGGATTATCGTCTCTCGTCGTCGTGTTGGATTTGTGTTCGTGTTGTCGTCTCCGTGTGAGTGTTTGGTTGTTCCTGGTTCTATCCACTGGCCATCATCGCACTCACCACCGACTTCACCATTCAACACTCTTCACACCACCGTAGACCTTCGATCACCATTGCCAACATCCTGGACTCAGTCATTCACTCTGTTGATTCATTGTATTTACCATCATTATTAATAAAACTGTGTTGATCGTCTGCGCTTGCCTCCTCCACTTTATTGTATCGTTACAGAAGGATCTGACCATCATGGAGGCAGCAGGCGATCGCTCCCCATCTCATCTAGAAGAGCTTTTACAGAGAGCTGTGGGTCGTATGGATCGCCAGGACAAGGCGATAGATGAGATGGGTCGAGCCTTCCAAGCAATGGTGACGAAGGTTTCCGAGCTCGCCCTTCAGGCTCAACAACAACATCCATCGCCACCCATTGCGCCCCCCACGCCACCCACACCGCCGATCGCCACCGGGGGTTTTCCCCAGTCCGAACCACGCCTTCCGATTCCGGAGAAGTATGCGGGTGAGCCGAAATTTTGTCGATCATTTCTCTCTCATTGTTCTTTGCATTTCGCATTGCAGCCCCGCACGTTCACCACCGAGGAAGTGAAGGTGGCGTTCGTGCTCTCCTTGCTCACGGGGAAGGCTGCCCTCTGGGGGACGGCGGTGTGGGAGAACCACGACAGCTGCTGTGCTTCGTTCCACGCCCTCTCGGAGGAGATGAAACGGGTCTTCGATCGCTCCGTCGCCGGGAGAGAGGCGGCCAGACTGTTAGCGGACCTACGTCAGGAAGAGAGGTCCGTATCTGATTACTCCATCGAGTTCCGCACCCTGGCGGCGGAGTGTAAGTGGAACGAAGAGGCGCAGTGGGATCATTTCCTGCATGGGTTGGCTGACCGCATCCAACAGGAGATTCGAGCTGTGGAACTTCCATCTTCACTCAATGGATTAATCGATCTCACTATCCGTATTGACAACCGGCTAGACCAAGCCGCCAGACGGAGGGGGAGAACCACTCGCACAACCAGTCCCGAGGTTCAGCATCGGCGGCCAGAGGTTGCGGTCAGCCCACCTGGAGATCTGGAACCCATGCAGGTGGGGCGAGCTCGGCTCTCCCGGGAGGAGAGGAACAGGCGGAGATCCCATGGACTGTGTTTATACTGTGGCAGCCCAGAACATCACATCCAGCGCTGCCCAGTAAAAGATCAAGCCCGATAGTAAATCTGAGGCTACTATCGGGTGGGATCTCTGCCAGGAAGACCTCATCTACATCGACACTCCTTCCGGTGAGACTACGGTGGTCTACTCACACACTGGATCAACACGCTTTGGTGGATTCTGGGGCCGAGGGCAGTTTCATGGACTTTAATTTCGCATGTAAGACCAAGATTCCTCTCACCTCTCTCAAACACCCCATTGCACCTTTTGCACTTGATGGACACAAGTTTCCAGTCATCACTCAGACCACCATTCCTGTTTCACTTATCACATCTGGTAACCATACGGAGAAGATTTCTTTCCTCATCATAGACTCACCTCAGACTCCCATTGTTCTCGGTCACACTTGGCTCCATAAACACAACCCCAGGATCGATTGGCGTCTCGGATCTGTGGTTAGCTGGAGCGAGGAGTGTCATTTGTCTTGTCTTTTGTCTGCTGGTGTTAATGTTTCTGAGTCTGTGTTTCAGGGGGAAGCAGTGGATTTGACTAACGTGCCCGCGGAGTACCACGACCTGAAGGAGGTGTTCAGTAAGTCGCGGGCTGATTCTCTTCCTCCTCATCGTCCCTATGACTGTGCGATAGAGTTATTGCCAGGTACCTCTCCGCCTAAGGGCAAGTTATATTCCTTGTCTATTCCAGAGACGGCGGCCATGGAGAAATATATATCCAGTTCTCTAGCAACGGGGTTCATTCGCCCTTCCTCTTCTCCAGCGGGGGCGGGGTTCTTTTTTGTGGGAAAGAAGGACGGATCTCTGCGACCTTGTATTGACTACCGAGGGTTGAACAACATAACGGTAAAGAATACTTATCCTTTGCCGCTTATGTCTTCAGCTTTTGAGAGGTTGCAGGGAGCGGCCATTTTCACTAAATTGGACTTACGTAACGCTTATCATTTGGTCCGCATTAGGGAGGGGGACGAATGGAAGACTGCTTTTAACACCCCTCGTGGCCATTTTGAGTACTGCGTGATGCCTTTTGGTCTATCTAACTCGCCGGCAGTCTTCCAAACACTCGTTAATGACGTGTTGCGAGACATGGTCGATCAGTTCATATATGTTTACCTGGATGACATATTGATTTTTTCTTCGTCTCTCCAGGAACACGTGCAACACGTACGACGAGTGCTTCTGCGGTTGCTAGAGAATGGATTGTTTGTCAAGGCGGAGAAATGCGTTTTTCATGCACAGTCTGTTTCTTTTCTAGGACACATCATTTCGACTGAGGGTGTTCGCATGGATCCTGAGAAGGTTAAGGCTGTGGTAGATTGGCCATCCCCAGAGTCTCGCAAGGCCCTGCAGAGATTTCTGGGGTTTGCCAATTTTTATCGGCGTTTCATTCGCAATTTCAGCCAACTAGCCGCGCCTCTGACCGCTTTGACCTCCCCTAGTTTGACGTTCAGGTGGTCAGACGCAGCTGAGGCTGCGTTTGCCAAACTGAAAAGCTGCTTTGTTTCAGCTCCTATTCTTGTCACCCCTGATCGCTCACGTCAATTCATAGTGGAGGTCGACGCGTCAGAGGTGGGGGTAGGAGCAGTGTTATCCCAGCGCGCATCCTCGGATGGAAAGGTGCATCCTTGGGCGTATTATTCTCATCGTTTATCTCCTGCGGAAGTTAACTATGACATTGGCAATCGGGAGTTGTTGGCCGTCAAATTAGCACTGGAGGAGTGGCGTCACTGGCTTGAAGGGTCGGGTGTACCTTTCATTTTATGGACGGACCATAAGAATCTCGAATACATTAGAACTGCTAAAAGACTTAACTCCAGGCAGGCTCGGTGGGCATTGTTTTTCGGTCGTTTCGATTTTACACTTTCTTACCGGCCGGGTTCCAAAAACATCAAACCCGATGCTTTATCCCGTCTTTTTGAGCGTTCCGATCGTACTGCTACTCCCGAGCCCATTTTACCGGAGAAAATCATTATCTCCGCGCTCAGATGGGAGGTCGAATCGAAGGTTTTGACAGCCTTAGAAGGGGTACGCCCCCGGCTCGTTGCCCACCGAACCGTTTATTTGTGCCGGAGGGGTTACGGTCAGACGTTCTCCAGTGGGGTCATTGTTCCAGTGTTGCTTGTCACCCAGGGGTTAGTAGAACTAGATTTCTAGTCAAGCAACGATTTTGGTGGCCTGGTATGGCTCGTGATGTCCACGACTTCGTCTTGGCTTGCTCGGTTTGTGCTGTTGGTAAGACTTCCAATCGACCTCCAGATGGGTTACTCTTACCGCTGTCTGTCCCTTCGAGACCCTGGTCCCACATCTCGCTAGATTTTATTACCGCCCTCCCACCCTCCAAGGGTAATACGGTGATTTTAACCGTAGTGGACCGGTTCTCGAAGGCGGCTCATTTCATCCCCTTGCCCAAATTGCCATCAGCCAAGGAAACAGCGGTAACTGTCATTGACCACGTCTTCCGTATACATGGCCTTCCGACAGACGTGGTTTCTGACAGGGGTCCCCAATTTGTGTCCAAATTCTGGCGAGAGTTTTGTAAATTGTTAGGAGCGACTGTTAGTCTTTCTTCCGGGTTCCATCCCCAGAGCAATGGTCAAACCGAGCGAGCCAATCAGGATGTCGAAAGGGCATTGCGGTGTTTGGCATCCAACAATCCTTCATCCTGGTGTCAACAACTCTCAATTGTGGAGTACGCACACAATTCTCTGCCAGTGTCATCTACGGGCATGTCTCCATTTAAGTGTAGTTTAGGGTACCAACCACCTAATTTTGTTAGTACTGAATCCGAGGTGTCGGTCCCCTCCGCAAACGCACTAGTCCAGAGGTGTCACCGCACCTGGACCAGAGCTCGTAGAGCTCTACTCCAGGCAAGGTCGCGCACCAAGGCTAAGGCTGATCGCCACCGGTCGAAGCCTCCCCGTTACGTCGTCGGTCAAAGAGTGTGGCTTTCAACCCAGAACATTCCGATGCGTTCCGTTTCGAATAAGCTTGCGCCCAAATTTATTGGCCCGTTTTCTGTTACCAAAATCATTAATCCGGTAACAGTGCGTCTTAGCCTTCCTCCTGCGTACAGGAGGGTTCACCCCATCTTTCATGTGTCCAAAATTAAACCGGTGATTTTTTCCCGTCTTAATCCGCCTGCCCCGGTTCCCCCTCCGCCTCGTATCGTTAATGGGGAGACCACGTATTCGGTCAATCGTATTCTGGACTCTAGACGGAGGGGACGCGGTTTTCAGTACTTGGTGGATTGGGAAGGTTACGGTCCGGAGGAGAGAAGGTGGGTTCCTGCTCGGGACATACTGGATCACCGCCTTATTGATGAATTCAATCAGCAGGTAAAGCAGGCTGGGAACGCCAAGGGGCGTTCCTAGGGGAGGGGGTACTGTCACGGTAGGAAAATCCATTGTTTTCCTCCGTGTCATGTTTGTGTGTGTGTGTTGTTCACTTACCCCTGCCATGTGCTCGTTAGAGCAATCCCTTTCACCTGTGTATGATTGCCTCGCTCCAGCTGATCCTCATCAACCATCAGCTACAAATACTCACCCTGTTCTCTCCCTGTTGTCAGATCCTCATTTCATGTTTGCTGCAATCACTTGGATTATCGTCTCTCGTCGTCGTGTTGGATTTGTGTTCGTGTTGTCGTCTCCGTGTGAGTGTTTGGTTGTTCCTGGTTCTATCCACTGGCCATCATCGCACTCACCACCGACTTCACCATTCAACACTCTTCACACCACCGTAGACCTTCGATCACCATTGCCAACATCCTGGACTCAGTCATTCACTCTGTTGATTCATTGTATTTACCATCATTATTAATAAAACTGTGTTGATCGTCTGCGCTTGCCTCCTCCACTTTATTGTATCGTTACAGTTAAGGCTACTGTGAATAATATTTTAGCTTTCTATTTTATAATTTCTAGATTGTATTTTCTAGACCAATATAATTATGATAACATTTACATACAAAAACATTAAGAATGTTTAAGTGAAAGGAATGTTGTTTTTAAAATATTAGAAAAACATTGTTTATATGAGTGAATTTGAAGTTTCTTACAATGTTTTGAATAATGTTCTTATAACAAAAATAACATTACATTATAACATTAAACCTTCAACAAAGTTTTTTTTTATTTCATGGGAACGTTAGGAAAATGTCAATATAATGGGGATGGAATGTTCTAAGAATGTTTTAAACAAAGTTCTTAGAACATTTTTATAACAAGACTGGAACGTTCTTACAAGGTGGGCAAATGGACATTTTTAACGTTCTAAGAACTTTTAAACAGTGTTTTATAACCTATTATTAACATTTTTAAAAACATTCTTAGAACATTAATTTAACAACAGACTGAACCTTTCTTAAAGGTTTTGAATAACCAAACAATTACGTTCATACAACATCTAGAAAACTGGACACTTTTAACGTTCTAAGAACTTTTGGTCACACTTTATTTTACGGTATCACTGTTACAGTGTAATTATACACTGAAGTACTAAGTTTTCATTAACAACATGTACTTAGGGTTGGGGTTAGGATTAGAGTTTGGTTTAGGGTTAGTTGCATGTAATTATGCATAATTAACTGTTATTACTATAATAATGAACACGTTACACGTAACATGTGTAACAAAGACACTGTAAAATAAAGCGTTGCCGAACTTTTAAACATAATGTTTTATAACCTGAATGTTAGGAAAACATTCTTAGAACATTAATTTAATGGTGAATGGAAATTTTTAATAACATTTTTAAAAATGTTCTTAGAACAGTATTATAACAACAGTCTGAACCTTTCATGTTTTGAATTACGTTCTTAAAACCAAATAATAACGTTCAAAGAATGTCTAAAAACTGTTAGCTGGGCCAGTAGCAGGATTGGACACCCCTGTCCTGTTATATCATTTATCTTTAACCCTCTGGGGTCCCACCATATTGGGACACTGTCAGGGGTTCTGACATGCTCTTACATTTGGTCTTTTTTCAGTTGCTTTAAAAAATAATAATGGCAAGTGTCTCATAACACTGCGTTCAGCACAAACTGGGCTACAATATTATATGAGCTACATGTATGTACATGTTTGTATGTTTGGGAGAAAAATGTTAATGCGTGTTTAAAAAAAAAATTAAGTCACTGATATAAGTCCACAAAACCCATACTAAACATGTTTTAACAAGACTTTTCTTAACAGAATCTAGTAGTTTAGAGTTTCTCATTCACATAAAAAAATATATTGATTTAGAAATTGTAAGACAATTTTTGTTTAGGGGAATGATTGATTGACAGCTCAGAAAACAAAAGGTTTGCATAATGAGCTGCATAATGAGCCTTTAGGCAGGAATGTGAGAGAGGAACTACAGTAAAGAATGTGAGGACAAATGTATACATGTTTGTTTGGGGTTTATTAAGAACTTAACAATATAATCAAAATAGAAATGACGGTCAGTGGGACATTTTCAGTTTATCTGGAAACAAACCCTATTCAAAAACTTAAACTAAGAAACTGATAAACAACAGAGCTGTAAACATGTGGCTCATGTAACCATATAACTTTATGTCCAAAAAGTGTGACTTCATAGTTTTGTACTAATGAGAGGGATGCAGACATGTAAGACTTTTTACAAAGTCTTTTAAAAATTGTCCACAGATATACCCTTACATACATAACTGATGGGTAAATATCACTGATAGCACTACATTCAGATAAACTATCATGTACATATAAACTAAATTCAGAACATCTCAAATAAACATCTGCAGTAATTAGTTTTATAAAAAGCTGTTTTCAGCAGTGTTGGGAACGTTACTTTAAAAAAGTAATTAGTTATACTGTAGTTACTAATTACTTCTCAGAAATAGTAACCGAGTTAGTAACTGTGTTACATCATTATAAAAGTAACTAATTACCAGGGAAAGTAATTACTGCGTTACTTAAACAAATTATAATATTTCAAATAACTTGGATGCCCCTTAAAATTAAATATGTTAAATGAATAAAATGGATAATAAAGAGAAACCACTAATTTTGTGGCAGCATGTGACGATGTGAGGTGCTTTATTAGATCAGAATTACTTGCCACAGACATGGAGAGACTTTTTCTTCCTGGGCATAAGTTGCACATTACACAAACATTCATGCCTTTCACCTCAACATTGAAAAAGTAGTGCTTATTATACTTTGTGTTTGTGACCGCTACCTTTATGCTCGTTGTACTTGTCATCGCCCTGTCGCCGGTGTGTTCGGAGTGATAACTGCGCGATGACCGGGATGCCTGTCAGTGCTTTGAGATGGGGTACAGCAGCAGCAGCCGCTGCTCGTTGAGAAGAGAGAATGACGCGTGTTTTCATGTCAGTCTACAAAAGTCTCCAATCATGCCAGAATCGATCGCTAGATTTGTCCTTGTTGCTTTTTTGAAATTAAGTCGCTAAAGTGATAGAAAGTTGCTAAATCTAGCGACTAAGTGACCAAGTTGCTCAGACTTATTTACACTGCTCGGAGTCGGACTGTGCATGCTTGTGCATGAACTCTGCCTCTGGTTGGCTAACGATGGAACTTAAGCCAATCATCATCAGCTATGTGGTTGTCCCACCCTCTCTAACACGCACACACCAATCATCATCCGCTATGTTTCTCCCAACACACACACACAAGAGAAAAACAGGGTCTGGCTGAGAGAGCGAGCCTACACGGGTGAAAATCACTTCAGTGAGATAAATTTTAGTAACGCACATCATTTTAATGTCAGTAACGATAACGGCGTTATAATGGGAAAAACAGTAATTTATTTGATTACACGTTACTGAAAAAAATAACTCCGTTAGTAACGCCGATTACTTATAACACCGTTATTCCAATCACTGGTTTTCAGATGCCCATCGACTGATCGTCTAGCTTCTGTTTTTAACACGTTTCTCTAAGCGTGTATGAACATGGTATGAACCATGTGAACAGTGGGTACCGCCTCTGGGCGTGACCGCATTAAAGAAAATGAAGTCAGCCAGAAAATACAGTACTCTCTTTACTTCAATGCAGATTATATAAACAGGCAATATTTGTTTTCGATTATAATTAGTTTGTCTGAAAGTAGACATTTCAGGCTTTCTTGGGATATGTGTGGAATATTTGTGTGATGAGTATTCGCGGAGTTTCAATTGATTTTTGTAACGTGTTTTGAGAGACAGCTGGCGAAGACAGAAATGTCTGAATGCGCACCCTGTTTATTTTCTTTATTTGACAAAAACACAAAGATCTGTTGTTATTGTGAATGAACACATATTAAAGAAGACCCTTCACAGTTTCAAATGATGTCAAACACGTAAGTGTATGATTATTAATAATGGAGTATTTTAAGTTGATTCTGCTATCATAAGGAGAAAACATGTCAAAACGAGGCGCCGCGTTTTTGGACCCCAGGGGGTTAATAAAGAGGATTTTCATGATGCAGATCAGGACTTTCATGGTAGGAAAAATATGGAAGTCATTGGTCTCCTAGTCTGTCTTGTTACAAAAATTCATCAAAATATCTTCTTTCGTGTTCAGCAAAACAAATACATTCAAACAGGTTTAGAACAACAAGAGAGCAAGTAAATGTAGACAGAATTTTCATTTTTGGGTTACTACCCCTTTAAGTAATACAAGGTTAACTCACTTTCCCTATAGTTAAACTGAGTAGACTGAATTTGTTGGGTTTCGTGGTCTTCTCTTTCTTTATATGCAGATGTATCCTTTCTTATTTGTTTAAATATCTGCCACTTTCCAAGGTTTTCCTATTCTTTTGTTTTCATCTACTTCGAATTATTTTCAAAGTAACTGTAGAATTGACTTCTACACACAAAATGGGTGCTAAATAGCACTAAAAGTGGTTCACTGACTTGTAATCAAAGGGGAATAATTTTTAGGGCTAATTATCATCTAGAACCATATTGTGCTACGTTTAACCATAAGTTGTGCTATAGTCATGCTTTGGAACCACTTATGCTTCTACAGAGGTGCTACAGTATATACAGTAGATGCTCTATAGTGCTAAAAATTGAGACGGAATTGTTGTATAAAAAACTACATCTCAGACAAAATTAGCAGGTTTTGTATCTTCAGTTCAGCTTTTCAGTTCAGTTGTGAACCATATTTGGTATTTTTCCTCATCATTTAACCCATCCAAGTTATAAACACACTCACACGTAACCACTGACCCCATATATGCTTCTAAGTTTAGTTTCGGAGTACAACAACTTCTGCAACCGCTGGTTGATGATGTAACTATTGACCGTGCCTCTTCACACTGTGACGAAATATCCATCTTATTAAGCAACAACTGGAAATTCTTGGTCATACTAACTATGCATTTTAGGCTTTTTTATAATGCATTACACAGTAATATCCAAAGCTCTGTCTGCTGATTGATGCCATTGAAATCATGTGACATACAGCATCATTTATATAATGTAGAAGATGTATGTTTGAAAAAAACACCCTATCCTATCCTTCTTTTATGTATGTTAACACTTTAAACAAAGATAAAACATATCAACAAGTAAAATAAAATAAGTAAAGCAAGTAAAAAAGTAACCCTCCAGATTTTTTTCTACATTGTGGTAGCCCTTGCTCACAAAAAAGTTGGAGACCCCTGCATTATAGAGTTTCTGTTTATAATCCTCATCAAAAAGTAAATATTATAATACAGTGCTTTGGATGAGATATTTTTGGATCTACGTTAATAAAACACATCGTTTTTCGTTCCTTTTAGTCTAAAAACTAAAGTTCTTATTTAGCCCTTTATTTATAGACCTTGTTTATTTTTAGTCATGCTAGAATAGAAAAGGGCCTTTCCCAAATGGTTTTTAATTTTGAACCACAAGTCGCTGTGGCTCTGCCTTATCAGTATGAACTCTCCTTAGGTATCAAGGAAAGGAAGGGTGCATTTTAGGGGTCACATTCTCTGTCATTATGTTCCTCAAAGTTCTGTATCTAATACAGTATGGTGTTAGATGGAAGAAGAGGAAGTTTTGGGTGTTTGTTTAAGTGTCATTCATCAGTAGACCAGAGTTGATTTCTCTTCCTCTAGTTCTCTGTGAGTATTATTTTCTCTTTAAGGATTTGACTACACATAAAACACATAAATAACATAAAATATCTGATTATCTTTTCATTTCAAGAGCATGTGATTAAAAGGTCACAATTTTGAGCCTTGGCTTATGTAGTTTCCACAGTTAAAAGATTGCACCATGAAGTATCTCTGTTATTTTGGTCTCCAGATACACAGTAGCTCAGGTTTTCTTTCAATGTTCAGTAAGTCTGTGAGGTTTTCACTCATTTTATTATTCAGTAAGCAGTAATCTTAAAGGAGTAGTCAATTTTCTTAAAAAAAAAAAATCCAGATCATTTACTCACCACCATGTCATCCAAAATGTTGATGTCTTTCTTTGTTCAGTCGAGAAGAAATTATGTTTTTTGAGGAAAACATTCAAGGATTTTAATGGACCCCAATGCTTAACAGTTTTAATGCAGTTTAAAATTGCAGTGTCAAAGGACCCTAAACGATCTCAAACGAGGCATAAGGGTCTTATCTAGTGAAACAACTGTCATTTTTGGCAAGAGAAAAAGCACGGTTACACTTTATTTTAAGGTGTCACTGTTTATTAAGTCCCTAAAGAAAAATGGCTAAGGGCATGAGGGAACACAACATAAAATACTGTTATTTAACTCCCGGATCACTTAATCCTATTAGCATGTTTAAGTTGCTGGTGCAAAAGGACATGAGGATTGATAGGTAAATGAATGTATTTATTCATTACACCAACGTGCATAAAGGAGAGAGACACAAAAACCAGACCCAGGGAGTAGGAATCAGAGCGGGGCTAAATCAAAGAAATAAACAAAAACAAAACCTGTACTCTAACTACAATCCCACAACCACTGAACTGCTACAACAATAAAATAAAAAAATAAACACAAAATCAACGGGGCTCAACACGCCCTACCTAAACTACACTGACATAAAAACAGAACATACCACAACAGCACCCGCTTCTTACCTGATGTACTAACAACATGCTTCCTAGGTGTTGCATAAATGGAAGTCACGTGACATGCTTTCCTGTTCCTTACTCCCGGGCCGGCAATAAAACAATATGGAAAACGTATGATTTTAGTTCTACATAACCCAAAGAAATAGCAAACCCCTACAAAAGAAAACAAAGTATAAACTCCAACTATAAACTATAAATAACAAAAAAACCAAGGCACGCCAACATCCCAGCGTGACCCAAAACGAAAACAAACAAAGATCTTTCTCTCTCTCCGTTTCCGGTCTACGTCCGACCTTTAAGTAATGACGCTCCTCCAGGTGTACATCATAACGATGATAGGCAACCAGCAGCACCGCCCTAAGAGATACTAGCAGAAAGAATAGAAGCAAAAACAACAACAAAAAAACAGAATCCTCGGAGCACGTAACACTGTTACATTGTAATTATATATTTAAGTACCAAGTAAAAATCATCAACAACATGTACTTACTGTAGGGTTAGGGTTAGGAATAGGGTTTGGTTTAGGATTAGTTGCATGTAATTATGCATAATTAGCTGTAATTACTAAAATAATTACATGTAACATGTGACAACAAAGACACCGTAAAATAAAGTGTTACCCACATGACCTTTCCACATCATTACGCAATTACGTGAGGTCGCGCTGACTCGTCACACAGCCTGCGGAAGAAGAGAAGTTGTGGTTTAAAAGTGCATAATTTTTATTTTTCTTGCCAAAAATGGCAATCGTTTTGGTCCATTAAAGTCCATTAAAATGAGAAAAATCCTGGAATGTTTTCCTCAAAAAACATAGTTTCTTCTCGACTGAACAAAAGAAAGACATCAACATTTCGGATGACATGGTGGTGAGTAAATTATCTGGATTTTTTTTAAAGAAAATGGACTAATCTTTTAAGTCTATACGTCTATAATATAAGTATATAATAATGCAGGCTGAGTTCTGATCTGAATACGATGATGGATTTACATTTCTTAACCTACATATAAATAATATACATAGTTATTGTCCTCTTAAGCATCAATGATGTCATTCACAAGTTTATATAGAGCAGCACACATCAGTGGTAGAAGTGTGATGAAGGTAAAGTTTAGGGAGGGGGGTTAGTTTTGTTTCCGTTCTGTGGTATTAACCAATATGTGAAACCAGCTTTTAATAGATTACAAACATCGTCACTACCTCTACTTTATTATGTGCAGTTGGTGACCAATGAATGTTGTTTTACTTTATTTGATGCTGTAAAAAAGTCACAAACAAACATTTGTGTAGAAATGCATGTATAGGTCTGATGTAAGTGTGATGCTTCATTTGTAGATTTTTTTAAGAGCTGTGGATTTTTCTTACATCAGTCCCTCCACTGTCCACAAAAACTTGGAGGCCCCCATTCACACTTTATACTCAGTAGTACTCCAGCTTGCCATAAAAAGCTCCTATAAAGTTAGGGAACTATTATAGAGGAAGTCTTGAGGTTTTAACACAGAGTGTTTTAATGTTTAAGTGTCAGTCATCAGTAGATCAGTATGGAGTTGATTTCTCTTCATCTAGTTCTTTGTGAGTATTATCTTCTCTCTATGGATTTAACTACACATCAATTACTCTCACATTGTCTACAGGATCAAATCATTTACACTACTGCTCCTGTATTTTTCTCTAAGAGTTGAAATTTCATGATAAGTGAATGATGTTTGTATGAGACAGTAAGTGTGTAGATAGTGTTGTGGGTTTGTGAAATGTATCTGTTGGGTAAATGAGGGACTACAAGTGTATTTGTTTTGTGTTTCTGATGCTCTGTGTGTGTGTGTGTGTGTGTGTGTGTGTGTGTGTGTGTGTGTGTGTACCTGGTAATTATCACGTTGTGGGGACCAATTGTCCCCACAAAGATAGGAATACCAGTGTTTTTGTGACTTTGTGGGGACATTTGGACGTCCCCATGAGGAAACAAGCTTATAAATCAAACAAAATGATGTTTCTTGAAAATGTGAAGTAGCAGAAGGGTTTCTGTGATGGTTGGGGTTAGGGAATGGGATAGGTAAGGGGAATAGAATATACAGTTTGTACAGTATAAAATGCATTACGTCTATGGAATGTCCCCACAAAACATGGAAACCAGAATGTGTGTGTGTGTGTGCGTGCGTGTGTGTGTGTGTGTGTGTGTGTGTGTGTGTGTGTGTGTGTGTGTGTGTGTGTGTGGGTGTGGGTGTGTAAACATTTCTAAATGGACTAAATGTACCCACTAAACACAATTTTTGTATTTTTATGCATTTTGGACAGTTGGGCTGAAATATGTTGGTCTGAGTGTATTTGCAATACACACTGCTGCTTGTATACCCTTAGCTGTTCACATGTCACGCTTAAAAACACGTGGAAAATGCTAGGCGCGAGTCTTGGTGCGATTTAATACTTACAAAAAATAAATATGAATACGCATAACTAATAGATTGCGAGTATTGAGTCTTGGTGCAGTTAAATACTTGAAAACAAAAAACAGTATAAATATACTTAATAACATATTTACAAATTAATAAACCAAATTGCATCTTTTCTAAACGTTGTGTCTTGGCCTAAAGCAGCCAAGAAAAACTATCTTACATAAATTTTATATTTGTTAGAAATGAGCTAGAAATAAAAGATTTCAAATCAATATTTCATGTCCAGTTATTAACTCATATGGTGAGTAGCCACCAGCTGGATGTACATTATCCCTTCCATAACACATATTAGATTTAATCCTGTTATATTATTGAGTGTTTGGAATGCACCTTTGCAGATGTAAGTGACAGAAAACAGTGAGTGTCCATTAAAACTTGTGAAATTTTCTTTGAAAAAGGCAGATGCAGCACAACGAGGAAGTGAGGTAATGTAGGAAATATTTCTAGGGCGTTTTTTCCATTTTTATGTGTTTTTAAGCAAAAAAAAATCTTATTCTTGGTCAATTGGGTAATTGTGTCACTGTTTTTTCACTAGAATATATCAGATTTCCTAATATGTCATCATTAATGTTGTTAGCATTACTGTAAGAGACATGGTTACATAGCATCTTTCACCAATGACAACCATTGATTTCTTGCAATATGTCCAATAACTAAATGCATTATAATTACTAATTTCATTATAGCAATATACAGTATTAGAGTATTTTAGCATTTCTTGTCTGGGACTGCGCTCATTGTGGTCTTTAGTGCCATCAACCAATCAGAGGGAGCTGTCATGACATCATCTTCCTATCATTTGTCATATAATATTTGTCTCAAAACAATCTGTGGCAGAAATGAAAAAGATATTTCATATAGTATCACACAAAAGCAGAAGTTGTAGATTATGTATGTCCTGAGTGCAAGAGTGCAAAATTTATGTACTACTAAGAAGAAAGTTTGATACTAATACTATTCACCTAAAAAAACAGGATCTTTTAACTGATGTATTTTAAATTCACGTTTAAACTGTAATGAGTTTTTTTCTTTGTTGTTTACAGTGCTGGTTTCAAACATCCACTCTGGACAAACTAAAGGTTATTCAATTTGATTCATTTATTATATAACATATTTACTTAAAGGTCCCCTTCTTTCTGTGTTTTTGAAGCTTTGATTGTGTTTACAGTACGCAATATAACATGTGTTCATGTTTAAAAAAACACGGTATTTTTCACACAATTGACTTATCTGTATACCGCTGTTTTCACTGTCCTAAAAACAAGCTGATGTCTTCCTTGTTCTATGAAGTCCCTCCTTCAGAAATACGTAACGAGTTCTGATTGGGTAGTTTGTTTAGTGTATTGTGATTCGACAGCAGCTTAGCTAAGCCTGAGCCGTTTGAATTGTAGCTGCGACCAGTGTTGGGAAAGTTACTTTTAAAAGTAATGCATTATAATATCAAGTTACTCCCCAAAAAAAGTAACTAATTGCATTACTTAGTTACTTTTCATGGAAAGTAATGCTTACGTTACTTTTAAGTTACTTTTGCGTTACTTTTTCTTACTTGTCTGAGGCTTGATCTCTTTCAGGCATTGCAGGTGTTTTTTTTAATGTCAAGCTCTGGCCTGCCATCTCCGTTTCTGACTCAAACTGTTCTCGCTCAGGTGCTTCTAATGTAATGTAGGTTAATATGTTCAGTCAAATTCAGTATATTATTTTATTTTTAAATTGAATTAATTAAATTGAAAAGTAAGTCACATTACTTTTTAAAAAAGTAACACAAATATGAACGTGTACATTTATAAAGTAATGTGTTACTTTATCCGTTACTTCAGAAAAGTAATATTATTACTTTGTAATGCGTTACCCCCAACACTGGCTGCGACTGACGTATTCCTGTGGGCGAAGTTTAGTCAAACACTCTTATATTGACGTCATTCAATCCGGAAGTAGAGGGCTGTAGTCCAAACCGTCCGTTCGCTGTAGGCTTTGAAAGACATTTTGCAGGTATTATTTATGCACTAACAGCAACACACTAACTAAAGTTTGACAAATGGGATCAGGGAAAACGTGACCTTTAAGGATACTGATAAAAAACTGTGTTTCATTATTTATTAAGATTATCTAGATTAGTTCCTGAAATAGGCTTGTCATTTTCATTATGTAATTTTGTTGCCATTTGTTGGATTACTGTGAATTAGCCTTTTTGGTAATGTACATCCAGCCGGTTGTTATGGAAAAATAAGCCATGGCAGAATGAAACAAGACCCCTCTGTATTGATCACTAGGTTGGTGTTTACTCTGAGATACCAATCTGCTAGATGTACATTATCACTTACATATTTATAACAAAATTACATTTAAGCATTACATTTATCTTTGTACAAAATAACACATTTATAAAATCATCAAATTTTCTTATTCTGTTTGAAGTCACCAGAATATCTTTGTAAACTTTGTTTGTATTGCTGTGAACTTATTTTTACAGGTACATACTAAAGACAGGTGATATCATGCTAAAGTGGGTCATCAGGTAAAATTGAGCATCAAGGGTCATGGCCTGATTGCTCTGGAATATCAGCAACTTCGTTATTTTGAAGGGGGCCCTTAATGCTTATGGGAGGTCTGGGATGCTCACACTATATTTATTATGCAGTATAATTTCAGATTTCATTTGTAATTATCTTCTCAGGTGTTTCTCCTTCAGTCTCTCTGATCATCAAACCCAACAGATCTCAACACTTCTCATCTGAATCTCTCTCTCTGAGCTGTGAGGATCACAGTAACTCTACTGGATGGACAGTCAGAAGATACACAGACAAACTGAAACTTTGTTCATCATCAGACACGAGATCTACAGGAGCAACATCTACATGTACAATCAGATCTCTCAACACATCTGATACTGGAGTGTACTGGTGTCAGTCTAAATCTATTGGGACACTTCATCATGTTAATATCTCAGTACACAGTGAGTTTTTGCATTTACTAATTTCTACCAAATTAACTATTGAAATATTTTATCATTATTTTTATCATTTGTAATCATCATTCATTTCTTCTGTTGTGTAGATGGTAATGTGATTCTGGACAGTCCTGTTCATCCTGTGACTGAAGGAGATTCACTGACTCTACGCTGTTTATATCGAGATAAAAAACCCTCTAATCTGAGAGCTGAATTTTATAAAGATGGATCAGTGGTGCAGAATCAGACTACAGGTAGGGTGACCAGACGTCCCGTTTTTCCCAGGACAGTCCCGTATTTCAACTCTAATTTTAGTGTCCCGACTTATCATGAAAAAATCATATTTTGTCCCGTATTTCATTAATAATATTTTTTTTTTTTTTTGCTGAGTGATAGCGTGAGTACTTGTAGTCTCCTCTCATATGAAAATAGCCCAATAAAAAGAACAAGTAGAAGCAAATCGCATTATAGTATATTTTAGAGAACAAAAGTACCATCCAATCACAATTCCCTAAATCAACTTGATGTTGGTGAGCGGAATCCGACGTCACCTGCAGTTAAGTGTAGTAGAGAGCACGGAGGAGCTTGACTCGGGTGCAAAGATGTCAAAGAAGCATGCGTGTACATTTAATGAGGATCTTCAAAAATAGTTTAAATTTCTCAAAAGAGAGTC
The DNA here is from genome assembly GCF_027580225.2 of Misgurnus anguillicaudatus. Taxonomy (NCBI): domain Eukaryota; kingdom Metazoa; phylum Chordata; class Actinopteri; order Cypriniformes; family Cobitidae; genus Misgurnus; species Misgurnus anguillicaudatus. The sequence goes on from NC_073355.2 coordinate 37,230,782, forward strand.
ACTATCAGATGCAAGCAAATTAAGATGCAACATTTGCGGGGCTCGCTTTTCCATTGCTCACGGAGGCCGCGCCGACATAACGCAGCAAATGCACACAAAAAAACACATGGACGCTGCTAAAAGTAAGTGTGCTACTCCAAATGTCAGTGAATTTTTGCATATCATTCTGTTATTCATGGGCACAGTTTTCAGTCAGCTGACTGCACTGCAAAATTAATTAAGAAATTCTATGATCCAAAATTTTCTTCTGCTCGCACTAAATCTGCAATTTTATGTAAGTCTACATATTTTTTTACATAGTTAATAATATTATCAAGTGTAAACTACTTGTTTGTGTTCATTGGGAGTTGTGGGTCTGTGGGTCCTTTGTCTGTCCCGTATTCCACTCTGAGAAATCTGGTCACCCTAACTACAGGAGACATGATGACCATCCCTACAGTCTCAAAGTCACATGAGGGTTTCTACTACTGTAAACACCCAGAGAGAGGAGAGTCTCCAAAGAGCTGGATCTCAGTCAGAAGTGAGAGTTTGTAGAAATGATCTCAAGTGATTTTGTTTGTTGTTGTTCAGATATACTGCATGATAACATGTGTTTCTGTTTCAGGAGGGTCTCAGGTGAAGACGAGTAGCTTCACCACGATCACTTTTCCACTGGCAGTTTGTCCATATCTGATAGCAACAGTCGTGCTGGTTTTCAAATGCTGTAGATCGAAAGGTGAAACATCTGTCTGATTTAATTACATTTATTATTATGCTTCTAAATCTAAGGTCCAGTTAATGTCAATAATTGTTTTTGTGTGTATTTAACAGTTTCTCACTCATCTGTTAAAGATCAGTTGCAGTATGCAGTAAGAGAAGATGAAGCATCAAACTGATATGAATGTGTAGTGAGTGCAGTGAAGCATCAGTCACAATAAATGCAGTCAATAACAATTACCAAATATGAATTTTAGAGTAAATCCCTTTATTTTTCATATGTTACCCTGGACCATAAGTTGCACTTGTGGGTGAATTTTTTATGCCAAAAATCATTAAGATATTAAGTAAGATCATTTTCCTACTGTAAATATAATAATAGTTAATTAGTTAATAGTTATAGTTAAAAGTATGTGGACATTATTTGGACAACTTTAATATTTAGATTTTGTGCCCCAAAATATAAAATAGTTGTATCTTGGCCAAATATTTATTGTCCTGTCATAGCAAATATATAAATGGAAAGCTTATTTATTCATGTATTATGATGTGCAAATCTCACATTCTTTATGACTGGTTTGGTCAAGGGTCACATAAAGTATGTCTGTGAATGTGATACAGAAGTCAATCCCAAATTCACAGTGAATGAAGCCCTACAGTTTTTGTAGAGTTATACATTTGTTTGAAGTGCCTTTTTAATTGTTTTAATAATTTCTTTAATGTGACATATTTCTGAGAGTATTTAGGGTTTATTTCAAATTAATTTCTGGAACAATTTTCAAATAAAACTGTCGATGTTGTTAGTGTATTTTTTTCTCTTTAAGTATATGAAGAGTTTGGTTCCAAAACACGATAAACGCCATTTTTGAAAAAAAAAGTAGTTACTGCCAAAATCAGTATTATATCAGGTCAGTATTTAAAAGTAAATTCTTAATTTTACGCAAAATCCAATATCCGCCGTGTTATTCTGTCATCTTTTCTCCCTTTTTTCCCAGAACGCGATAAACACCACTCCTCCTTTTCTACAGAATGCAATAAATCCGCTCCACAAATTACAGCGCACCATTCCACGCAATGTAAACAAACAATTGCAGCGCGTCGAGTACACAGAGTCCTAGTTTTCCTCATCTACTTTGTACTTCGTGATCAACAACAAACAAAAACAAAATAATACTTAAATTGCATTGATAAACCTGTGATGGTTTTCTGTGACGGGAAAGAAATGTAAGCAATCAACATCTAATAATTTTCGCGAGAGGCACTCGGGAGACGGGTGCTTGTTCTCCCGACAGCATCTGTGAAGTTTATGTGATTCTAACACATTGACCCCAGGGCATCTTATGAAAATCTTTACATTATTTTACTCAAAGTCAACGAAAATCGAGCAGTACCAAAACATTTTACAGCTGATCGCTGTGAAAAACGTTAAGCGACGACGTCAAGTATAACCGCAGCAATGACAGTGTTCTTAATATGCCAAAGTAAGTGTTTTGATTAATGCCATTAATATTTATTTTTTTAATCAGTGTATACCACTAGTCAACTAAATGAATATATCATGGCAAAGATGAATGCACATTTATACATTAATTAAATAGATTTATAGCATTTAGAAAAAATAGCTGTCATGGATTTATTGCATTTTGTGGAAAAAAAATTATTCGTTTTTATAATAAATCTTTGAAAATCAAGTTATCGATTTCAATTTTTTATGTTTTTATAACCTAAAGATGCTATGTGAAAGTTTGTAACAGAAAACAGTGGTTTTCATCTTGTCACCCTCCTGGCACAGAAAACACGTTTTTACCGAAATTTGTCAAAATGGATCCATTGCGTTTTGGAACCAAACTCTTCATATAATAAATCCATTAGATCAGATATGACTTCATGAGTGTGAGATGATGTTTTCTTTGTTGTTGTTGTTGTATGTAAATAAATGATTGTGTAGTGAAGCTGTTATTAGACTTCCACACACGAGGGGTCGCTGTGGTTCCATTGTGTTCTTTTTGAGTCCTTTATTAATCTGATGAAACTGTTGCTAGTCAACACATTTATTTCTCTTTAAGAAGGTAAGAAGTTTGCTTTTCCTCGTTCATTTATAGAAGGTAAAGCGCTGTTCATGACCTATTACATCTGCTGCTTGGTTTTGTGGTGTGCTTTGAAACATAACATCAATCCTCAACAAGCATGATTTCAGCAGGCAGTGACATCACAGCCTATAGTACACATACCCCCGGTTTGACAAGGCTTAAGGCTAGTCCTATACTAAAATGCATGTTTGAGCTGTCCCACCAGAAAATAACTTGCACTGACAGATCTTAAAATTGATTTGTGTCAAGATATACACCAGTAACATATTTTATGTTCATGTTTATAAAAGATGCTTAAACATCTTAATTTAAGTCCTGGCTTTAGCTAAGCCTTGAAACCAGACGTTAGTCATTTAAAAAGCTGACGGGAAATCTGTCTTAAGCTATACTGTTGTGTTTCTTCTCATGTCTGCAGAACCTGTAAATGTATGAGTTTTATTTTCGCAGTTTCTCTGCCAATTTTTTGAGTCAAGCTCAGACTTTTATGAATTACTTTGCTGACGCGGCGACATATGCACACGAACAAAACTGCAAGAAAAACGGTTAAGGTGTTTACGTGCATTGCGAAATTGGAGTAATGAGCAAAAAACTACCTGTGCTGATCTTTTTTGCTTTAGCCACTTATGGGCTTTCCCTGATAAAAGAAATCCGTTTTACGCGTTTACCTGACCCCACATGTTTTTAGTTTATTAAGCATAATCGACTGTGCATGTAAATGCACAAAATGATGCATGATGAGTTCTAAGCTGAACCTTAATACTGTTATGGGTTTGTTTAATTTTCAAAACTTGCAAGCAATAGTAGTTGTCTTCTTAAGCACCACTTCATAAATTACAATATATTATTTACAGGTATATATTAATTAACACCAGTGTTAGCGGTCTGATGGAGGGAGATAAGGGTTCAGTCTGGTTTTGTTTCTGTTCTGTTTTAGTTTTGTGTGAAAGACATCAGTTGTTCATCAACTTCTAATTTATTCCATAAATGTATGATGTAATTTATTATTATTATGTGCATTCTCAGATTTAATCTAGAATTTTCTTGCTACATTTAAATTCTCATACATTTATGAAAGTATGCACTCTTTTTATTATATGAAAATATATGCATTTGAGTGTGTTACAAAAGAGTATGCAAGTATTTGCACATTTTAACATGTACTAGCATGACTTATTGTCTAAACACTCATATCATTAACAATCACACACATCAAAATACAAAATACTTTTTCTTAATTATTTCTAATGTTATGAAAAGTATCAAATATACATAACATTTTATTTAATTAAGCGACCATAACTTATTTAATTTATTAATTCAGTGTAGCATCCCTAAACTTCTCTTGTGTAATAGTGTTCATAGGTCTGCACTTTCATCATACACAGACGGTTTGCAGATGGGCAGACCATAACCATTGCAACAATACGATTTAGGACACAAATTCTGTTTAGGACATGTATGTAAATTGTGACACAGAGGATGTATGTTGTGTTATGGAGTAAGTGTGGAGTGTTTAAGTGTCAGTCATCAGTAGATCAGTATGGAGTTGCTTTCTCTTCCTCTTGTTCTCTGTGAGTATTATCTTCTCTCTATGGATTTGACTACACATCAATTACTGTGATATTGTCTACATGATCAAGAGGTTTACTGCTCCTGTATTTTTACTAAATCTTTTTATGCTCCTCTCAGAGTTTAAATCTTTATCTCATGATATATGAATGAATGATGTTTGTGTGAGAAGATGCAGTAAGTGTCTAGATAGTGTTGTGTATGTGAAACAGAAATGAATATGTTGTGTTGTAGTTAAATGAGGGACATCAAGGTATGTTTGTTCAGTTTTGATTTGAAGTAAAAGTCTTACCTACATTGTGGGGAACGGAATCCCACCATAAAATCTGTAAACAGTCCAAACAGCAACATGAGATTTTATGTAATGTTCATGAGTAACTACACCACTGAAAACAGATGAAATTTCTGATCGAGTCTTTATAGAAAGTGTTTTTTGAAGAATTCATATCAGATTTATTTTAAACTTGATGAAACATGATCACACAATGTGTTAACAATGAGTAACATTCATGTTGCAAGTCAAACTTTTTTTTTTACATTTAACCTTTAGATAACTGTATTTATTACATCATACTCTGAAATACTTGTTTCTGATTGGTCAATTGAGACATTCTGAGGTCTGCAATTCCCAGATAACTACCACTAATCTGATAACAAACTGCTCATTCAAGTACTGCGAGTCTTGACTAGTTCAGTTTAAAGCGCTATATAAACGCAGTCCGTTTACCATTTACTCAATGACAATTTAATATTAAACGGTTAATGTTCGGTTAACAAGCAGCGGTTTTCAGTCAGGTAAATTAACTGAAATTAATGTCCCAACATAATGTCTGTATGCACATCTGCAAATGTAAGTGAAAGAAATCAGTGAATGTCCACTAAAACAAATAAAATATCCTGTAAGAAGCTGATTCAGCACAATGAGGAAATGATGTTAAAAAATTACAAATAATAAAAGAGGAAGGAAAGAGTTTCAAGAGCTGCTTTTTAAAATCTGTTGAAACCTGGTTCTAGAATATATCAAGCATCTCAATATTATATCAGTGAACGTTATCAGTATTAGTTTATGGTTATCTGGCTCTGTTAACCACTGCTTTTAAAGATCATAACTACACCATCTGACTGCACAGAGCATCTTATTCAAACATATTTTAACCTATTGTAACAAAATAGATTTCTTGCCGTATTTACAATACCTATTTGAATTATATTAAATGTTTGTTATTATAGAAATATACAGTATTGTAGTATTTTAGCACTTTTTGTTTGGGATTGTGCCCAAAAATGTATTGTACATACAGATGGTTTATCATCAGCTTCATGTTTAAACTGTAATATTTTTTTCTTTGTTTACAGTGTTGATTTCAAACATCCACTCTGGACAAACTGAAGGTGATTCAATCTGATTCATTTATTTCATTACATATTCACATTGTGAGGTTACTGATACAAACCAGCTGAAAAAAATTATAAAATCAAATAAATAATCTGATGTGTAGCAGAAGATTGATCACCATTCAGAGTGAATGTCTGGCCCCTGAAATTAAGATGCATTTTGGTAGATTGTATCACAAGTCCATACGTGAAATGAAATATGAACCTGAATCGCAGCCATTAAGAACAAATTAGGCTTCAAGGCGTGCATATTTGGAGAAATATTGATTGGTTGTTATACTTTGACTTTCTACAGATAGGAGTAATATTTATTCATTTTTTAGTCCAAACGTGGTGCTATGAGCCACTGAGGGCTAACAGTCATTATTTTATTCATAGGTGAAGCCGGGGCGACGTCACGCAGAGAAAGTTAGGTAGAATAGCTAGTCAATTTTAGGTCATGCCTTGTAAGGACATAGATATCAGGAAATTAAGATGTTTTGACTGATGAAACATGATAACAATAAACATTATTGAGATGGTTTTTCTGTGTTCTTACAGTCATCCAATACAGCAAAAAAAGTTATTATATATTTTAAAATACAAAAAATGGCCAAAAATATATGTGCTGAAATATATTTTGAAATATGTTTACAAAGATGTATTTTTCACCAATATATTTTTTGTATATTTTTAAATATATTTTAAAATAAATATTTTAAAGCATTTATATTCCTGTCGCATTGGAAAAAAATTATGTATGTTACAAACCTGTAACAACAAGTTAAAATTAAATATATTTTCAACTGCAAAAATGTAGTTATTATTTTATATTTTAAACTTTTTTATACTTATGCATTTGATACTTTATACATTTTAAACAAACCTTTATATTTTGGCCAGGAAAAAATATATTTTTGCCGTATGGGTTGTAACATTTTGAAACGTTTTTGTTCCTCCTAAAATACTATATGAAATATATGTTAATATAAAGATTAAAACTAAATATATTTTTAAACTCAAAAATATATTTAATTAAGCCTTATTTTCTACAAAATGTATTTAGCATATATTTAAAACATATTTTTGGCCATATAAATGTCTTTTTTTGCTGTATGGGATGGTGGGCATTTTCATAACAATGCTGTGAAATGCTAATTGACATAGCACTGTGCAAAATATCATAAAAGAGTGTTTTTGTCTCATTTTATGATCCAAAGCCACATCAGATCACATATGACTGTTTAAAACACCCAACTTATGTATAAAGTGAACTTGGAGCGAAAACATGGTTTTAATCTCATAGTTTTTCGTGTTTTGATGGTGTGCTAAGCTAACATGCTAGCTGTATGCACCTGCTGTAGCTCTTATATGAGATGTTTAAGGAATAATTTCGACTAGTTAAGCTCATTGATATGTTTCTTTTTGTAAGAAAGGCATTGACACAAGAAGGAAAAATGAGACGTTTGACCAAAGATAAGAGGAATTAAAACACTGTGAAATTAAAATAGTCAGTCATTTTAATAAAGACAAAAGAATAATATTTAGAGGGCCATAACCAGGCTAAAGAGGAGTGAATGTGTGCAGGGGACATTGAAACCGATTTTAAGAATTAGTATCTTCAGATTTGAAACAGAACATGGTCGACATGTGCCTTTAGTCGCAGTGCATTTCTAGATCGATACTATTTCAATTACATTTTCATAAAGATATTTCATATATGTTTTGTAAAGTTATTTGAAAAGTATTTTTAAACTTTAACAACAATAATTTTGACATACAGATTTGAGTTGTAATTTTCTTCTCATGTGTTTTCCCTTCAGTCACTCTGAAAGTCAAACCCAACAGATCTCAACAATTCTCATCTGAAACTGTCCTTTTTCGCTGTGAGGATCACAGTAACTCTACTGAATGGACAGTGAGAAGATACACAAGATTCACATTGGGACCTTGTATCTCATCAGGCAGAATTACCCCAGAGACAGAATGTACATGTGCATGTCAAATCAGTAATCTCTACCCAGCTGAAACTGGAGTGTACTGGTGTGAGTCTAAATCTGGAGAGATGCTTCAATTTGTTAATATCTCAATAGATGGTAAGTTTTTGTATTGGCTAATTTCAAAGACAAAAATCTTTAGAATCAAAGCATAAAGACCATAAAGTGAAACATTTAGTTTAAATCAGTAATAATTTAGCATCATTACTGCTATTGGCTCATTAATGCATGTGGGGAGCGAAGGCTGGCCCTTATGGTCTGATCCAGCAGATGAGTGGTCATAATGTTATATCTGATCGATGTATATATATAATTCATGACATTTGCGCTGCTAATGCAATGCTCTACAGGAGCACACAGTATATTACAATATAGAGATTATTTATAGATTACTTATAATACAGGACAGTAAAGAGATGACTGGAAATCATTTGGGGTGAAAGAATTAGATTGAAACGACAGTCCGGAAAGGGCCACAGAAAGGGACTTAAACTCAGATAGTACAAACCAGTTGAGCAATATGTACACATCTAGCTCACATGCCAATTGCTGACTGTGTGTTGTGCAAGGGGCAACCTTCCGGTCTCTGCCATGAAGCCAACACGGAAAGTCTTAAACTGCAATTCATCGACTGGCCACTAGAGACTGGCTCCAAAAGGAAGTCAATCCCCATAGACCCCCCCATGTTAAATTGCCCATCTTTACAGCAGAAATAAATGTTTACAGCCTGGTACAAAAAGTTTTTTGGTCTATATAGCTAATTTTGCCCTTTATGACAACTGTGAGTGGTGGTGAGTTTTTTTTTTTTAAGTATTATAAAGCATTAGGTTTTGCATAATTCGTGTGTGGCCACTTGAGTTATTTGAGTTAAAAAAAACGTGAACTGCCACTGCTTTCACTACTGTTGAGCACCACCAAGATTTTTGGCTATCTGTGAGTGATGCGCTGCCAAGACGGCAGGCTCCACCTACTTTGGGATATGAAATGCTCTTCACGAACCTATGGGTGACGTCACGAACACTACATCCATATTTTTTACAGTTTATGGTGTTCTGCCGGGTTGTTGCTATGCTTTTTGTTAAGACTTTTTTACATTAGCCATGTCTGAAATAGTCCCCTATACCCTCACTCCCTACGTTAGTTTGCTAATACACTCCAGTGGATGAGTGCATGAAAACGAGTGAGTAAATTCGAACACTAAGGGGGCGTGCACAACAAAGCATTTAAACGTGTCTGAAGGTGTCAGGCGGACGGCGAATTTAGGCACTTGACAGCTTTTTTTCGGTGTGGACAAAACCAGCCAGCTTCTGGCTTTTTGAAAAGTGCCATCCTTTGACTGAAAGCAATTGAAAACACACACCGGTGTAAACGCTTTGGTGTGCACGCTACTTAAGCAGTAGAAGCGATGCGGTGCCATCTTGTGTCAAGATGCTGGAGTTTATTTGGCCCGCACCTCAGTGAAGGGATAGCAGTTAGCCTTTGAGTGTACATCGGTTTTACACTAATCATTACAACTAAAAAAGACATTGCTCTTTTCTGTAGATGTTGCTGTGATTCTGGACAGTCCTGTTCATCCTGTGACTGAAGGAGATACTCTGACTCTACGCTGTTTATATCGAAATAAAAAACCCTCTAACCTAAGAGCTGAATTTTATAAAGATGGATCAGTGGTGCAGAGTCAGACTACAGGAGACATGATGATCATCCCTACAGTCTCAAAGTCACATGAGGGTTTCTACTACTGTAAATACCAAGAGAAAGGGGAATCTCCGAAGAGCTGGATATCAGTCAGAGCCAGAGGTGAGAGTCTAGAAATGATCTCAAGTGATTTTGTTTGCTGTTCTTCAGATATACTGCATGATAACATGTGTTTCAGTTTTAGTTTCAGTACCTTCTCAGGTGAAGTGGTATGGTCTCAAGATGCTTGCTTTTCTCCTGGCAGTTTGTCCATATCTGTTAGCGACAGCCGTGCTGGTTTTTAAATGCTGTAGACTGAGAGGTAAAACAAATGTCTGATTTATTAGGTTGTTATATTCACAATTACAAAAAACAACAACATCTAAGGTCCAGTTAAAATGACACTTTAAAAAAAATATGCACATTTTCCAGCTCCCCTAGAGTTAAACATTTTATTCTTACTGTTCTGGAACCCATTCAGCTGATCTCCGGTCTGGCGCTAGCACTTTTAGCATAGCTTAGCATAATCCATTTAATCTGATTAGACTATTAGCATCACGCCTAAAAAATAACCAAAGAGTTTTGATATATTTCCTATTTAAAACTCAACTCCTCTGTAGTTACATTGTGTACTAAGAACTACGGAAAATTAAAGTTGAAATTTTCTAGGCAGATATGGAACTATACTCTCATTCTGGTGTAGGGTTGCCAACTCTCCCTCGTATTAGCCGGTGAGCAATTTGGTCCCGCCTGGCAATTCGGTCTCCCCTAGGACCCCGATTGGTACCTAGCACTAATGCCTGTTTAAAAATTTGTCATTGCGATATCTCGTCTGCATTAACGGACTAGCAAGCTAATTATGTTGTACAAAATAGAAGCATACCATTTTTTTAAAAGACATCAATTGTAATTTTTACAACGTTCTAACTACATAAACATAACGCGATTTTGTAAGGCGCTAAGAAAACTACCCATGAAGAGTTTTTCAGCCAATGAAATCACACGGGGGTCCTAGGGGAGACCGAATTGCCAGGGGGGACAGAATTGCTCACGACACTGGGATGTCTCGTATGGTACGTCTCGCCTCCCGTTTTTTGCCTGCTACATTGATCTAACCCAGGTATGGGCAACTTCAGTCCTGGAGGGCTGGTGTCCTGCAGAGTTTAGCTCTAACCATAATTAAACACACCTGAAGCAGCCAATTAGGCATACTAGAAACTTTTAGACAGGTGTGCTGAGGCAAGTTGGAGAAAAACTCTGCAGGTCAACAGCCCTCCAGGACCGAAGTTGCCCATCCCTGATCTAACCAGTGACAACCACAGGCTTGTTTGACTTCATGTGGGGTCACAAGAACCGAGCGGCAGATAACATCAAAATCCCACGAGAGCGATTCAAGAAATCATACAGAGCAGACTGCTATCAAAATACTCTTGCGGTACTTTGATGTCATCCACCTGTCAGTTGTTGAGGAGCCACAAGCAGCAACAGCAGCAGGCTGATCATGACACTTGATCAATGTCCGACACCTTTTATCCAATCACAAAAAATAAGTATATGTTAGGGTTGAATAATACACGTTTTCTTTTTCAATATAGTGTGTTATTTAGCTGTTTGTGCTTGTAAAAAAACTACAGCTCACAGAATCTATGTTAGTTTTAGATTAGATGTAACTACAGGAGAGTCAAGTAAATAGGACAAATATTGAAAACTCTTTTATTTTTTTGGCGTGATGCTAATGGACTAATCTGATTCTATGGATGCTAACCTATGCTAAAAGTGGTAGTGCCAGACCTGGAGATCAGCTGAATGGATTCCAAAATGGTACAAATCAAATGAGCATATTAAAAAAAGTGGAGTGTCCCTTAAATGGCAATAATAGTTTTTGTCTGTATTTAACAGTTTCTCACTCATCTGTTGAAGATCAGTTGCAGAATTGCAGTAAAAGAAGATGAGTCTGATGTGAATGTGTTGTGAGTGCAGTGAAGCATTAGTCAGTGACCTCTCAATAACACATTCACAAACTGAATAACTGCAGTCAATAACAATGAGTGTCAATCACAAATGAATTCTGGAGTTAATCCCTTTATTATTGATATGAGTGTGAATGCGATACAGGAGCCAGTTTTTAGCATTTTGTATCATAGGTTTACTAAAGGTGCTTTAGTAATTGTTTTAAAGAAAAATTTTATAATGTGACATATTTAATGTTTGCTTGACCTAAAAAATTATTTTATAGATGGAACAATTTATTTCTTTACCTTTTACTTGTATCTCTAAATATCTTTTATTTAAAAAACTATTTTCATTCGTGTTGTTTTTTTTTCATAATAAATCCATTAAATCAGATTTAACACTGTGGTTTTTTGTTGTAAGATAAATGATTGTGTAGTGAAGATGTTATTTGACTTCCACACACGAGGGGTCGCTGTGGTTCCTCTGTGCATTATGTTTTCACTGAGTCCTTCATTAATCTGATGAAACTGTTGCTGGTCAACACATCTATTTCCCTTTAAGAAGTTTGCTTTTCCTCATTCATTTATTTCTCTGTATCAGCTGTAGATGAAAGTAAAGCGCTGTTCATGATCTCTTATAGCTGCTGTTTGGTTTTGTAGTCTGTGTGAGTTTAATAAAGTTTAACAAACAGAGAGAATCTGGAAGTTGTAACACAGATGAGAGTAAATAAGAAGCATTATGAGTTTAACACAACCTGTCCTGAGTATAAACAACACAAAGTCTTCAACTAGATTATTGTACATTTATAGAGGATGATGATGATTATGATGAACTCCAGCAGCTTATTCATCTCTCAATTTCTCCTCACAACAGTTACTTTGTGATATTCTGCTGATAAGATGTGACTGAAACTTTTTTGTGTAAAAATGTCCTCCACAGTGACATCAAATAAGCTGTTTCTTAATCTGAAGGCTGCAGCCTCCTGCATACTCCTGCAAGATGCATATATCATCAAGCCTGGTTTAGTTAACTTTAATTATGTTTTGACAAAAGACTTCATGACGTATGCAGCTTATAATGTGACGGCAGCCTTCCGATTTAGAAATGGCCATGGTTATCTGGACTGCTGTGGTTTCCAACGACTGCCTTTTATGAGTTGCTGTGTGTTGTTTAGGCAGTTGCTATGGTGTTTTTTTGTGGTTCTTTCTCTTTCTCTTGTTGCTAAATGAGATGCGTTTGTCTGTTTGAATTTCAAGTTAGATTGGGGCATCATGCACACACTTTTTTAAAGAGGGCACAAATATATATGCATATATGCACAGACATCGATAAAGTCAAAATATGGACATATTGGCAGCTACATTTGAAATGCATTTAACATTTAAAACATTATGCCGCGGTTTCCTGGACAGGGATTAGACTAGACTAAAAAAAATGTAAGAGCTGTCAAAACTGAAAACAACTTGCACAGACATTTCTTAAAATACACTGGTGTCTTTTGTTTTGCCTCCAAATGCACACAATGTTTTAAGTAAGGCATGTTTGTTAAAACTAATTATATTTCCTAATTAAACTTAGGTCTAGTCCTCTCTTAAGCTAATCCATATCCCGGAAACCACCCCTAGGGGGCGGTTTCTCGTAATGGGTTTAGATTAATCCAGGACTATAGGCCTTGGTTATATTTGGACATTTAAATAGCTTGTACAAACATACCTTACAAAAACACTGATGGTGTGCATCTTGAGACAAAACAATGTTTTCTGATATATTTCAAAATATGTCTGTGCAAGCTGTTTTCAGTTAAGACAGCTCAAACAAGCATTTTAGTCTGGGACTAGACTTGAGCCCTTTCTGTGAAACTGCCCCTATGCTGCTTTTTTAATTAAGTGGACTGACTGATTCAACCTTACATTCATGCGCTCAACAGTCATGCCCGTCCTTGGTTGTAATAATCAACGCTGCAAAAACACTGAATAAAAGACATTTTTGATTCGATGTTAGCAGATCTAAAAGAAATGATACAGAGCAAAACCTGTGGTGTTACAGCAAATTAAGTGATAATAATCCACACCCAGAGTGTTAAAAATGTATTCTTCACAGAAACTATCATAAAAACTGCTGTATTTTAGGTTTAAGTGTGCATCAATATGACTAAAATGACAAAATGCACCTATGATCAGGAAAATTATTAACATCATGCTACTTATATCAGCATCAACAAGAAAACAACATATTTAGGCTTCTTTGCCTCTGTTATAAAAACAAGAAATTAAGGGTCAAGTGCCAAGTTAAAGGGTCTCTACACTTTTTTTGAAAGTTGCTCATTTTCTAGTCTCAGCCTCAGACGTCATGCCCACAGACGGTTGGCTAAACGTCTGATGTTTTTCGTACACTTTTCTGGAAACCCTGTGAGAATATCAAAGTCATCTTTGATTGGTTGAAATAAACCGAATTTCCAGGAGACGAGAGTGTGGCGATTAGTTTCGGTCCCCTGGAAAACAAAGCTTCCATTGAGGAAGAGAATCAGTCGTGTTCACGTGGATAATAATGAGCAGTTATCATGATCAGCTAAACATTGGATTCTCAAAAATATGCAAAGTTTACAGCATAGACTCTCTAAAAGACGTCCAAGAGTTTTGCTTGAGGCAGTTAGTGGAGTCAAAAAGTTTGGTTCTCCTGAATTGCTTGTATGTGTTAAAAAGTGGAGAGATATATACAGACGTTTAACAGGATCGTCTCATTGGTGTGGCTGTTGATGAAGTGCACAACGTTGTTCTATGGTGAGCAATGTTGTTTATTTAGATGCTATTCGGTTGCGGCTGGTTATTTCAAGAACTGACTTGTTGCCAGCCGGCTCGTTATTGTGGGGAGTCCGAAACGTGACGCTAGCTAAAACAAACTGTGATTGGTTGTTTGACATGTCGGTCAAACAGCTCGTGGGCGGGCTTTGTCCAGAAAAAGTAGCAAAAACACCACGAGACTACTCATTTTCCAGCTCTCCTAAAGTTAAACATTTGATTTTTACCGTTTTGGAATCCATTCAGTTGATCTCCAGGTCTGGCGCTAGCACTTTTAGCATAGCTTAGCATAATCCATTGAATCTGATCAGACCATTAGCATTGCGCTAAAAAATAACCAAAGAGTTTAGATATTTTTCCTATTACAAACTTGACTCTTCTGTAGTTACATCGTGTACTAAGATCGACAGAAATTTAAAAGTTGCGATTTTCTAGGCCGATATGACTAGGAACTATACTCTCATTCTGGCGTAATAATCAAGGACTTTGCTGCTGTAACCAGTGGCGGAGCCAGTGCCACCCTGGACACCCTTGACATGTCACTGGCCACCCCGTGTGCCACCCCAAATTTAATACGCTACTTTCACTTAATCGCTATGTTTATTTTCGACGTGCGGCAGCGCAGCACATTGTTTAAACAAACATTATGATTAACCCTCCCTGCGGTCGCGGCGCAAACTCTTTATTTTTCAATCACTGCGCAAAGAGACTTGGATTACTCTGCTGATTTTGGACATGCAGATATGATTTATACATCATTTAAAACGTTAAAGTGTCATTTTTTGTGTGTCCTATAAAAACTGAATGTTGTGCTTTTCACAAAATTAAGAAAATATACATAATGCGCGTTCTGTTATCTCTCCATCAGTGACGCCTTTTCAAAAACGCGTGAGAAAAATTACTGTAACTTAACGAATACTTTTCATATGATCAGAAGATAAATGTCATGTCTACATAATGCTTGGAATCTCTTTAAAATGATGTAAGTGAAGTCGTACATTGCTAATACTACATGATTTCACCGTATACGCTGCAAGTGTGGTAATTTTCTTGTGGACTGAAAGTCTAAGATTGCCAATTCTTTTTACAACAAAACCCAGCACCGTGTTTTCATTCTTGACGTGATCTTTATAGGCTACTGTATGATTGCTAATTCGACTGGATTGCCACATTGAACTTGAAAGTGCGACGCGCATAGCCGTGCTCGTGCACAGCCAGAGCTTAAACGACTGTTCGCGTCTTTTTGGCTTAAACGGACAAATGCTCATATGTTAAAATAGCTGTCTTGGTGATTTTCATACTAAACATTTGGTTACTGTACGTCTTAAACAAATAAATATTTTATTGCATAACGCTTAGCATGTTGAAGTCTCTCTGTCATTAAAGTTAATTAAATATCAAAAGAAAAAAGAAAACTTTTGCATCTTCTGTATCTTCGTAAATAAAGATTAATCCAAACATCCTTTGTGTTGAGCTCTGCTATTTGAAGTAAGTTTAAGGTTTATCGTGGAGTTTAGATTTCCTGATCTTTTGCTTCATTGATAGTTCACAAAATGAAAATCCTGTCATCATTTTTACATCCGTATGTTTTTCTAAACCTGTACGTATTTCTTTTTTTCTGATGAACACAAAAGAAGATACTTTGATAAATGATGGTAGCCTATGCACACAGCTGTAACCATTGACTTCCATAGTAGGAATAAAAACAACATGATGGAATTCAATGGATATACCATTAATTGTGTGCTTACCATCATTTATCAAAATATCTTCTTTTGTGTTTATTAAAATAAAATACAGGTTTAGAACAACATGAGGGTGAGTAAATGATGACAGAATTTTCATTTTTGGGTGAATCCCTTTAACAGACAGTAAATCAGATGTAAGAAATACAGTAGAGAGATTTAAAATTCACCCTTATTACATCTAATGCGATCAAAAGATTAATTTATGCTTTCTTGACACATGGTTACACGTCATTTTCTTTTATGGACTATGGACCCCCTAAAGTAGCTTTGGCCACCCCCTGGCCACCCCATTAAAAAAATTCTAGTTCCGCCACTGGCTGTAACATGGCTGCAGGAGGTGCAATGATATTACACAGCAGCCGAAAATAGGGGAAAACCAAGGGGACTATTTTCGGGCAGTGCATAATATCACTGTGCCAAAATGAGAGTATAGTCCTAAGCATATCTGCCTAGAAAATGGCAACTTTTACATTTCCGTCGGTCCTAGTACACAATGTAACTACAGAAGAGTCAAGTTTAAAATAGGAAATATTTTGAAACTCTTTGGTTATTTTTTAGCGAATGTTAATGGTCTAATCAGATTCAATGGATTATGCTAAGCTATGCTAAAAGTGCTAGCGCCAGACCTGGAGATCAGCTGAATGGATTCCAAAACGATAAAAATCAAATGTTTAACTCTAGGGGAGCTGAAAAATGAAAAAGTGTCCCTTTAAAGATAAAACTAATCACTGTTAGGGTGACTTCTTAATCTTTTCTTTAGTGATTATGGTTGTTAACAGCAGGTGTTTATTATCATCATCATGTGAATCTTGGTGTGGATTATATACACAAAGGATGTTTCCCGGACAGGGTTTGAGATTAAACCAGGACTAGGCCTTAGTTATTTGGACATTTAAGAAGTTTTTAAAAACCATCCCTTGCAAAAAATCTTACTGGTGTGCATCTTGAGACCAACAATGGCACTGATATATTTTAAGATATGCCAGCGCAAGCTGTTAGTCTTGGGCTAAATCCTGTGCGGGAAACCGCTTGTAAGTTCATTTAACACTAGCAGTTTTGGTTTGTGTAATCGAAACTTTTCGCTTATTTTTCATTAAAAGCATATGTGCACAGATAACAGATTAAAAGATGCTTCCTTGATTTTGAGGTTTCATGCAAAATCCACTTCCCCCTCAGTTTGAATGGGCATGATACCTCCGAGTCAGATTATTTAGTAAAGTCACAGCTCATCTGACCTCAACAGACAGTTTTTCAGTAAGCGACCCTTTATAGGGTGCATCCCTTTTGCGGCCCCTTTAAAGAAAATTCATGACACAAAACAATCTCAAACTTAGAATATGAATTTAAACAAAACGTTAAATGATACAAGTTGTGATGTTGGTTAGTAGCCTTATTTTAAGATTTATTTACACAGATTTTAGGCTAAATTAATGTATTTTATAAAATTTCAGAAAACGGAGGCCTTCCTGGCACCATCTCAGGGCCCCCAGTTTGAGAACCACTGGCTTAGAAAATACCACTCATTTGAATTCCTACAGATGTGGCCTTTAAAAATGCGCGTTTCTGAGAGCAGAATGCCGCGAGCACTTCCGAAATTCTGCGAGATCCCGCAGAAGGGGGGTTCGGTGAGGGACGCAGGAAATACAAAAACCTGTAGATGGCAGTCGTGTTTCATGTAGGCCATACTGACGACAATTTGTGTGCTTGACTTCATGCTGAGCGTATACTGTATGATATTGAAGTAACATGACACGGATTTTCTGTGTTTAGGCTATAGACTTTGATGTCATACAAATGCACGCTTTTTTGGCGAACATTTCGTTGGCGAAGTTTTCTTTTGCCAGTTACATAAACAGTCACATATTCTTCATCCGACTCAAACGCGCATCATTTGTCTTATTATTTTCCGTGTACTTACAGTAGAAGAGACGTGATGTATGATAACTGAGTCTTATAACAAAATAACTCGCGAAGACCTTTGAAGAGACCGAGCGCATTTACGCAATATCATTAACTATCTAATTTTACATTTAGTTCATTTTTTGCATCTGAAGTTTTAATAGCTTTGTGTTGCGCTTTTCTGCATTACTGAACAGTAGGAATATAAGTAGAAATATAAGAAAATATAAGTTAAGCGCGTTGTGTGTATTAATTATAAGCTTTTGGGAAATTGCACCAAAACTAAACGTGCACAAAAACATAAACAAGTAATTTAAATAAGCGAAAAATCTTTTTTTATGAGCTCAAAATTTTGAATATAATGTGCTATTGCAAAAAAATTGCCCAACTCTAAAGGAGAATATTCATCTTTAAAGTTGAAGAAACAAAAAAGTAATGTACTGATAAGCATTCGTCATATATATATATATATATATATATATATATATATATATATATATATATATATATATATATATATATATATATATATATATATATATATATTAGGGATGTGCCCGAAGCTAAATACGTTATTCGGAAGGGCACGGATAATGGCTTTAAAACGAATAACGAATTCATCCGAATAACAGAAAAAATATTAGGCCAGACATAATCACGTGTTTACTGGAACAGCTAAATTATAAAGCCCTTAAAGCACATATAATATGTGTGTGAAGTGAATGAGTGTAATCTATAAAATTACATGAATGACATTTTCTGCGCGTCCCTTATTTGGAAACGCGAGATGTTTTGGAATTAGTTTTGAAACGCTGCTAATATCAAACTTCTTTTAATCCAACTGTAAAAAATTACCCTTTTAGTTTTTTATATTTTATTTAATTACACAAGACCAGAAAACCTTAATAAAATGCTGCACTCTGATAATAAAATATTCGTTAATAACTCCGTGTCTCCGTGACTTCGGTCAGATGATCTTTTAACTAGTTCAAGTTAAAGCCAGCTTCATTGTCAATCTAGGTGAATATAAAATAAACAAGTAAATAGATAAAAATATGAAAATATAACATTTTAAAAGCAAAATTTATACTGAAGATTATTATGACATGACTTGCAATTAACATAAAAATAAAGTTAGTAAATAACAACTGAAACATTTGAATTACATCTTTATAATTACCTTATTGTTTAAAATCATTTTGCTTGTTTTGAACCAAGTCAAATCTGACTTTTAAATAATAGAGCATACTGTTATTTAAAATATTAAACGAATATCTGATTATTTATTTATTTAAATAAAGATTAATGAGAGAGTTTTTTTAAACAATTCGTTCTGTTCGCGCAAACGCTGTAGGCTATGGACATATTTAATAATGAGCTTAGCAAGTTTTTTGTAATGCTTAATATGCTTTCGTAAATTCTTGCCAAAACAGATGTTTTTTAACTATTCTGTCAGTCAGGTACTTGCGTGTCTGTGCGTTGCGTTTCGGATCTGTCAGTCAGCGCGAATCTTGTTGATCTTAATAACTTTTTAACATAAATCAGTCCCGAACTTTATCTCTCTTAACTCTTTAAACATCAAGCAAGTTCTGCATTTTATTTTCAAATTCCTGCATGTTTTTAAACCGAAACCAAGATGTCAGACATGACACGCACCTTAGTATTAATCATTTCACTCTCAGAAAACGTATTAGATGTTTAATTAATAGAGTATTTGAAAACATCATTTAGACAGAATGGGTAACATATGTAACACACATATGTGAAAGACACAATAAACGCTTAAAGCGCTCTCAAGTTCAACGCACATAGGCACAAGCTGTACGAGGCTTTGAAAATGAGAAGTTTGTTTTCCATGCCTATTATTAATGAGAATCAAGTTATTTGTCTTTTTGATAAAAAAGTGTGTATTATTTTTAATAAATATTTACAGTTATTTAAGTTATAATTATAATAAAACCAAAAATGCATTTAAAATTGAAAAACATATTTAATGCTAACTTTACTTACAAATTCAGAAAATATTTTTTACAGTGTATAAATAAAACGACATGAAGGAAGTTAATTCCAAAATGTAATTAATTGCACATTGTTTAGCTGCTAGTTTTAGCAGCTACCAGTGACACAGACTAGAGTCAAGAAATTAAAAACCACCCACCCCCAGGTCTGCCAATTCTTTGACAACCCCCAATGCTAATCGATCACCTCTCAGGGAACCGGTTTTTCAAGTTTTCACCAGCGTGTGGCGTTTCAATTCCCACCCTTGCAGTTCCTTTGTTTAAATGCAAATCTAGGCCTACTACATACCCTGTAAGTTATTTTAAATGAATGTTTATAACTTTTAAAATTAAGTGGATATCGGGTAACGTAATTTGACATATGTTGATATAACCTGGGCTCTCAAGTCCCACGCATTCGCCATCATGAGACACGCGCATTTCTGTGAGTTCACGGTCACACGCCAAACCGTGTAAGCTATTTCTCACGCTGAGAAGTAAAATAGAACTTTTCCTGCTATACAATTAATAAAGGAGGTGCTGGTATACACAGAGCATTTCTGTCGAGTTTAGCAGTACGGTTTTTAGGTGTGGTCAACTTTACGCAGCCGACAAGCAGATAACATCAGAGTACCGCGAGAAATAAGGCGGAGGAGGTTGGTTTCAATCGCTCTCGCGGTACTCTGATGTCATCCACTCATGTTTGAGTCTGTATCAGATGGAAATACAGATTTTGAGGAACAACTTATTGTTTGGAGAATGGACGTTTCTTAATGGTAAGTTTGTTTTTTCAGTATGGACCAAAACGCCAAATGCATAAAATAAAAATTTAGTAATACTGTAATGTCTTGGCATGATATGTTTTCAAAAATGTTTAAAAATAAACAAATCAGTTGTGCGAAACTACACAGAAATATATTTTTTAATGAAACATATTCAGTGGTTTCAGTGCCTCATGGTGGGGTTCAGTTTACCCCATCTGGTTCACTTTGCCCCACAGCCACCATTTTGGGAAAACTGCCTAGCTTAATAATTAAGGCTAATCTTTAGCTAAATCATTCACATGGTTTTATACATTAGCCTATCACCAATATTTATGGTATAAATATTTAGACATGGATAAATCTACTTTGACATAACAACCATTATACCTGGTATGTATAAATTTTACTTTGATGGGATAAAAACTATTTTATTTGTAAAAAAATTACTTTAATCATAACTCTTTAATTTGTCCTTCTCTTTAACATAGCCAAATAGAAATTATGGTTGCTTATACCTGTATTGGTCACACGGCTACAAATCTGTATGGTTGCCTAGATAAAGGGGGTGGGTCAACTTACCCACTGGCTTATTTTGCCCCACTCTCCCCTACTTGGTATTGAGAAACGGCCATTGTTTACAGAAGCCGGAGCGCGAGCTACAAACTACAGAGCGAGTGCGCGGGTGCACAATGGTGAAAGAGCAACACACGATGTAAATAACTAAACCAGTGCTCGCAGTACCGACACTTTATATTTTAGCGTACTGGGTTCCTTCACTTTCTTTTGCGTGCCACCACTTCTCATGTTGCTGGTACTCTGCTGTAAAGAGTCAAAGGGCATTTCTATGTGGCGCTGCGCAGACAGTTCGGCACCGAAGACATCAAAGTACCGCGAGAGCAAGTCGAAATGTTACAAATGGTCCGACTTTACCTTTGCTCTCGCAGTACTCTGATGTCAAACGCCGACCAGTCAGCGCCGCACCATTTAAAGTCAAATACACAAAGCGTCAAGGCCTGGGCCCGGTTTCCCAAAAGCACTTATGAATGAACGATTACTCCACAGCACTTGTAGATCTACGATGATTTTCAAGTGCAACTTAAGTTACGAAGCTTTTGGGAAACAGCCCGTAATTCTAAGATGATTCGTACGATCGTTTTTACTACCTACTTAGCCTTATGATGCTTTTGGGAAACCCGGCCAAGGTCATGACTTGCACATTGTGTGTTGCTTTAGTTTAATATAAAGTGCTCATTTGGTTTGGTGTATTTTGAGTGTGGCAGTCATTCTATTAGCCCCAATCAATCACAAATCATCGCTTCTCCTATTTTTTAGTAGGTGAACTGAATCTAATCTGCTGTCATCTGCAGTTATATTTACAGAGACCAGTATTCATTAGATTTTAAGAACTTTTTTGCCACTTTTAAAACTGTAAAAATAAATAAAAAATATCATATGATATGCCGAATGAGCATATAAACATATGTTTTCTTGTTCGCTCCACGGGTTTAAACGCCGTTTTTTTTTTTTTTAAAGAATAATGTTAAAACTTTATTGGTGGTGGTTGAGAATAATTTATATTGCAGAATAATTTATAAAGCATTTTAGCGCAATATAAATTTATCATATTGTTATTCTTTATATAAGAGAATACTCATATATTTTTACAACACGTTTAACTTTAAAACATACATATAAAGATGCTTAGTACAATAGCTTTGCTTCTGACAACAAGTTTCTGTAATAAATCAGTAAATCAATCACAAAATGTTTTGACAGTGCCGAATAAAATGCTTGTCAATTCAAACAAAGTTGAAAGGTGTATAAAACCGCTTGAATTAACAATATCTGAACTGTGCTCTTTTGCATACCTCTACTTTTCTCATGTCTTTCTTTATACCACCTTTATCTCTTTAAAATATTGCTACTTTTAGAAATAATTTGTTTGCATTTTTTTGTATACTGCACACTTTATTTGCATCAACTATACCCATAATAACATTTTCTACGTTTTTCTTTCAAAAAAGATAAACATATTTATTATTGTCTTAACTTAAAACTTTGTTTTTTTAATTTATAAATTAGATTATATATAAATAAGTTTTGAAAACTGTTGAATGCCATTGTCTGAGATAAGATATCTGGTAGGAGACGCGGCGTGTTTGTCTATATAGCCACATGTTATTAAATTTATTATTTTACTCACACATTTCACAAAGTACAAATTGTAGGTGTAAATATTCATAAACTCAACACTTCGGAGGTGTTTTCCGTCCGTAAAAGGCGCAGTTTCTCTGTTCGCTATTTTATTAGATGTAGCATACGCTTAGAATATAATATACATTTTAAATTAAAATGTCTGTTCTATTTCTTATAATTTATTTTGGTTTGATAAAATAAAAAATACATAAGTGACATTAGATTTTATTAAGTTAATTAATACACTTTTTATATAAATAAGTTTTGAAAAGTGTTGAATAGTTCTCACAAAAAAGCGTACAAATGACACGCAGTGTGATTATCGTGCAATAGATACGCCAAATTCCGATTTTGCGTGCATATGATACGCCAGTCCTCACTTATATGGCGAATCGTTTCGTGACGTTTTATTTATTGTTTTCTCATTTGTTTTCTGTTTTTTTTTTACCATTTTCGCTTGGGTTTAGGGTTAGAACAACTTTTTATTATATAAAAATGACATCCTAACCCAAACCCCAACTCTAACCCCAACTCCAAGCGACCATGGCTTAAATATAGATAAAAACATAGAGAAACCTGTATATTAAATAACCTGCTTAAACAAATGTGAAATCTAACCCTAAACCCAAGCGAAAATTGTTTAAAAAACAGAAAACAAATGAGAAAACAATAAATAAAACGTCACGAAACGATTCGCCATATAAGTGAATGGGAAGGACTGGCGTATCATATGCACGCAAAATCGGAATTTGGCATATCTATTGCACGATAATCACACTGTGTGTCATTTGTACGCATCTTGGTGAGAACGGGTAGGAGATAAGATATCTGGAAGCAGACGCGGCGTGTTTGTTTATAAAGCCACATGTTATTAAATTGATTATTTTACACACACAT
Organism: Misgurnus anguillicaudatus; assembly: GCF_027580225.2. Lineage (NCBI taxonomy): Eukaryota > Metazoa > Chordata > Actinopteri > Cypriniformes > Cobitidae > Misgurnus > Misgurnus anguillicaudatus. Next base: position 37,254,437 of record NC_073355.2, read on the forward strand.
TTCACAAAGTACATATTGTAAGTGTAAATATTCATAAACTCAACACTTCGGGTGTTTTTTGTATGTAAAAGGCGCAGTTTCTCTGTTCGCTAATTTATTAGATGCTGTATAGCCTACATATAAAGTCAATTTTGAATAAAAATGTGACATTAAGAGATTTTATAAAGTTATTTTAATCCATTATTTTAATGATATTTACAAAGCTGGATATTTTTACAGATATGAATTACGGCTGAAAGGATTTAAAAAAACACAACACTGCCTATATGCGCAAAAAAGGTATTATTAAAGGTATATAAATATGTAAAACTAAATAAAGATATCATATGCCAACTGTACAGTATGTAAGCATAGGCCTATGTTTTCTTGTTCGCTCTGCGTGGGTTTAAACACTGTTTTTCTAAAGAATAATTTTTAAACTTTATTGGTGGTGGCTGAGAAGAATTCCTCTTTCCATATGTAAAGCATTTTAGCGCAATATACATGTGTCATATTATTGTTCTTAATATATAAGAATACTAATATATTTTTACAACACTTTTAACTGTAAAACATGTATTTTTTTATACCACATTAATCTCTTTAAAATATTGATACTTTTAGAAAAATTGACATAATTATAAATATTATGAACAAACAATGAAACGGTGTCAAAATTCGACAACACAAATAATTAAGATATTCATTGTAAATAGAGTTACGTGTATTAGGCTCACACTAAATTCTCCGTTGCACTTAGTATAAATGCATTGTACATACAGTCATCGTTGTATGCGCTGTTATGCTGGCAAGAAGGGGTTGACGTCACTTTGCTGTTTTAATAGCAATGTTAAATATACGGCAATGCCCTTATTAACTTCTGGAAACAACCGCAATGACAAGTTTTTTATGCGCCACCTGGTGGATTTTCTGTGAAGCGAAAAACATTAAGGGAAAAGGCAAAGTAGCCCCCCCGAAAACACTTGCAGAATTCTGCGAGACTCCGCGAGACGATTTGGCGAATGCCGCGGGAGAAAACGCGCATTTTTAAAGGCCACATCTGTATATATTTTTAAACCAGTATTGTTTTTTTTTAGATTTTTATGTATTTTTACTGATTATAATAGGTTTTCTAAAAAAAAGCATCATTGATTGATATGATTTCAAACACTGTTAGAAAAATTTCATTTTATATTTTATTTGTATTTTATTTAATTCTTAGGGGTATTCTTTTAGAAATGAATCCTCAGAATTTTGAAACAGTATGATTTTCTTTAAAGATGCATTTTAGAAGTGTATTGTGAATAGAGTGAATATGAATTAAATAAGTTAAACATGGCATTAAGCAAGTGATAAATTAAATCTATTAAATGTATGTACACAGTTGATGTACAGATAAGATCTGTTGAGCTCTATTGTGAGCATCTCTTCACACTTTGACTGAAGATGCATCAGCAACAAGATCTTCATACTCATACACATCTATATGTTTTCTTTCTACTTCCTCTTTCAGATTCATTTCTCTTACAGTTAAGCCTTAGCATCTTTCACACGTTAATTTTGTTAAATTACCATACATTTACCAGAATGACCTTAACAGTACATAGAAAAATGTGCTGTTCACACATGCAGTGACGTTTTGTCTTTTTAACAGTAGGAAATCTTTCCCATATCTGTACCAAAATACTGATAAAATCTGTCCTAGAGCACAAGAATCCTCTAACCTGACATGCAGCGTGGTTGGTGTTTAAAGTGCACCTATTCCATTGCTAAAAAACAACATTATTTTGTGTATTTGGTATAATACAATGGGTTTGTGTGGTTTATGGTTCAAAAACACATTATTTTCAACATACCATACATTTTTGTAGCTTCAGATGTCCCTGTCTTCCTGAAACGCACATTTTGTACAAAACTGTCCCTGATTGGCCAGCTTATCTGTAATGGTTCTCCAAAAGGAGAGAGGGAGAGAACCCAGGTGCAGGCGTAGATGAACTCAAATACCTTTATTATAAACAAGACACCGAAAAACAAAAGACCCACGAGGGGGTAAAACAAGGCAAGACTAAAGCCCTATTCGCATGGGATTAGTATTACCTGGTGACCTCTAGTTATTTGTAATAATTACGGAGGTTGTCTGTGATCTTATGCGAATCGGCCATGTCTGTAATTTGTAAAGTAAAAATTCCTCCGCAAATGACTTACCATATTTCGCCGAACACCAAAGTCCTCTGATAATATTAGTCCCGTGCGAATTGTCATCTCTGTAATTTGGCCAGCATTTGTTACCTGTTCGCCTTTTTATTTTTTTTCTCAGTTTCTGCGCCTCTTGCACTGCAGCTGTGAAGCGCACATACAGAGACACACATTCCTCCGATTTTTTTTTTGCTTTCATGGTGAAACTTGAGGGTTTTATTAGTATATTTCTGATTCTTATATTTCTAAATCAATATATTGGTTTATTTGAATAAGTAGGCAGGGTGATTTTCACATCATTTAAAAAAAAAACTCTAGACTACTAGATTCTGTTTAGGAAAGTCTTGTTAAAACATGTTTAGTATGGGTTTTGTGGACTTATATCAGTGACTTAAAATTTTTGCTTTTTTAGAAACCACGAATAAACCTTTTTCTCTCAAAAATACAAACATGTACATACATGTAGCTCATAAAATTTTTTAGCCCAGTTTGTGCTGAACGCAGTGGTATGAGACACTTGCCATTATTATGTTTTAAAGCAACTGAAAAAAGACCAAATGTAAGAGCATGTCAGAACCTCTGACAGTGTCCCAAAATGGTCGGACCTCATAGGGCAGGGCTAGCCAACTGGCGGCCCGCGGGCCAAGTGCGGCCCGCCAATCATCTTTATCCGGCCCGCCGGTCACCTTTGGCCGTTTCTCAATCGGAAGGCTACAGCCTCCGGAGGTCGCATATGCAGACTGCATTCGTCATCAAGTGTAAGTTAACAGAGCATTACATTCACAACATGATGTTTTTATTAACAAAGTTCGGGAGGAACACGTTCAAATAATCAACCTAATCACCTCAACTACGACCAGCTGTTGACAATCAGTAATCAGGTATCCACCTGATTGGCATCAACAGAAACCTATATAGACTGGAAACCAACTCACCCTCATTCCTCGATAGTTTCAGCATCCCTCCACCTCCCCTTCTCCGCACGATTGCCTAAGTCACCTTACTAACCAGAACAGGGGAGATTGTTCTGGGTTCGGGCCTAAGGCTGAGCCCGGAACCCTCTCCCCGCCAGGAAGCGCTCCGGGCTCAGTCCATTAACGAGCTCGGAGCCCTCTCCTCGGACAGCACGCCAAATACGCATATTAATAACTCTGTTCTGAATTATTTGTAAGTGTGAACTCGTGAATCATAAGCATATTACAACAATTTACGATTAACTAAGAATAATAGTCAACTTTATAATTGTTAAAATTCTGAAATTAGACTTAATGACGTATATGCAGCCTGGAAATGCGACCTCCGGAGGCTGCAGCCTTATTGAAAAACGACCATAGTCTGATTTAAATTCAGCGTGGTTACTTTTACCTTTCCACTGTACAAGACAACACAGAAAGGGGCTGTGTGGGTTGCCAACCATCTGTGGGTGCGTAATTATCTGATCCAATTCGAGCTTTGGATGCATTCAAGAAAATAAACGTATGTGACTACACCGCATGTGACGCGGCGACCGGAAGTGATGTATTTCAGTGTGTTCCGATCAAAACTGTGTGCAAAGTTAAAATTAGTAATAATTTTTTGTTTTACTTTATCGGTAACATTTGAATTATATGTGACCCGCTCTGGCGAAATGAGTCGGAAGTCGCAACGTTCCGTTTTAAGATATGAGCCGATAATTTTGAAAAACAATGAAATTATCAAAAAAAATATTTTTAGCTAATATCAAAGAACAGACATTAAAAAATAATCTCCCAAAGTTTCGTAGTCCAAATAATTGAGTAAAGGTGTTTAAATGACTATTAAAGTTGAAACAGTTTTACTAAATTCGCTGGAAATAAACATTGCTTATGTCAAATCCTCTCGTCACCTCCGAGCATTTCGGGGGATCCCCTGAAACGTCACTCTCTCCCCAAATATGGTGTTTCACGTTGTTTTAGAGCCAATCAGAAATCTTCATAAAGGCTGATCATTTGTCAATGGGAAACCCCGGGGCACGCGATTGGTCCAGCCATCCTCCTGTCATACTCACAGCACTCTCCTCTTCTATTTAACTCCTTTTTGAATTGGTTACAGTGTTATTGTCAACTAACCTACACAAAGATATGATTACATAGGCAAGCATTATTGTTTTCTTTTTGCTCGTCTCTCTACCTCTCAATTTCTCTCACACGCGAACGCACACACGCGAACACACACACACACACACACGTGCGCGAACACGCATGCGCGTGCGCGCGCACACACACACACACACACACACATTGTTTTGTGGGGACATTCCATAGACGTAATGTTCTATTCCCTTCCCCTAACTCAAACCCCAACCATCACAGAAACCTTTCTGTTATTTTCAATAAACATCATTCTGTTTGATTTATAAGCTAGTTTCCTGGTTTACTGTAATGGCATTTATATTAATGTCTTTGGTCAAATTAAGCTGTAAAATAAATAGTTTATCCCTTTAAAAATGCAATGGATTTTGAAAGATATCTACAAAAAACGTGCAAAAAACTTTAAAGGCGTTTTTCTCAGGTTTTCAGTTGGAAAAAGAGGACAGACAACCTTAATTCAAATGTCTATATCTTTAAAACCATTCAAGGTATGCCTTTGACTAGAATATCATTTGAAAGCTTATGATCTCCTCTTTTCATTGATACCAAAATCTCAATTTTGAAATTTGGGTCACTGTGACTCATTTTGCTGGATCGGGTCACATATTAACTCTACCAGGGGTGCTGTAAAGTGGGGGTAAACAATGATGATTCTTGGGGCCCACGAGTAAGAGGGGGCCCAGAGAAGCCCCCAAAATTGTGGTGCTAAAAAATATTTAATAGTAAAAATTATTAACTTTAAATTATTCTATTTGCTGTTTCCTGGTATCAAAAAATGTATTTGTTTAGGAAACACAAACGTCTGTGGGCCCCTTTCCCCCCTCTGAATTGTCATAAAATGGTTCAGTCCGCCCAAATTGTATAATCCAGGCTACACAGCTTGACTTTACTTATAGTGCCGGCAGAATATCAACTTGACTGACAAGGAAGTGAAAATGCCTCAAAAATCTGGAAGTCAAAAACGGAAAGAGAAAAAAATAAGAAGTGAAAGAGGCAAAGGGTCAACATTATGTTACCCAATTTTTCACAAGAAAAGGTGGGTTTGTAAGTAGGCCTAAATTGTTAGTGGACCGCCCGTCCGTGACAATCATCGTAGCTTACGGCAAAATTCTTAGTATTTTTGTCTTGTTTTCAGTAAAAATATCTAAAATTTCTTAAATAAAGATGCTTTTTCATGATGAGCAAAACGACCCAAGAAAATAAGTCTAGTTTTTAGACAAAAAATATTACATTTAAGGGATTTTGTGCATAAAACAAGCAAACAAATCTCCCAATGGAGTAAGCAAAAAAATCTTGAACATTTTTCTTAAACACTAAATTCAAGAAAAAATTGCTTACCCCATTGGCAGATTTTTTTTGCTTGTTTTATGCACAAAATCCCTTAAATGTAATATTTTTGGTCTAAAAACTAGACTAATTTTCTTGGGTTGTTTTGCTCATCAAGAAAAAGCATCTTAATTTAAGAATTTTTACATCTTTTTACTGAAAACAAGAAAAAAACACCACGAATTCTTCTCTTGAAAATCATTTTTTGCAATGCATAAGTTTAAATGTTGCTGTTAAAATGACTACTGGTGGCCGTTCTAGTGTTAAAAGTGCATGATAAGGGAACTCAATTTTCTCCTCATGTTAGGTCAAGAAAACGCTGGAAAAAATAACAATACACAGTTTTAGTTAAACATTCAACGCTGCAAAAAATGACTTTCTTACTTAGTATTTTTGTCTTGTTTTCAGAAGAAATATCTAAAAATTCTTAAATTAAGATGCTTTTTCTTGATGAGCAAAATGACCTAAGTAAATGAGTCTAGTTTTAAGACAAATGAATATACAATTTAAGTGAAATTGCCCTTAAAACGAGCAAAATGATCTGCCAATGGGGTGAGAAAAAAATTGTGAAATAAGATTTATTTTTTCTTAAACACTTAATTCAAAACGAAATAAACATTTTCTCACCCCATTGGTAGTCAGAATACCATAAAAGCGCATGATTTTATGTAAATTAATATGAAAAAAGTCTCAGCTGTTTTGGGGGCCCTGTCAAGATTCTTTCATGGGGCCCAAAATCCTTAGCAGCGCCCCTGAACTCTACATATATTCGTAGATTAAAGGTTCTCTCCCATGACAGATTTACGATTAAACTACATTTTCGTTATGGCTGCCACTAGGGGGCAAACTCCCGACAGTTATATCTGTAAGTAATGGAAAGGCTGTTTAGCCTATGTATCTATAAAATATTAAAAAAGAAAACATGTAGTGCAATTTTAGTCATTAGGAGAGGACTGGCTAAATGTTGTGAATACTTGACATGGAACAATTAATGAAAGTTAAACAGTTATAAACAAAATATGTTTAGGAGTGTTGATCTTTTACACTTTTACTATTAACATTTGGCTCTTACATGTTAAAATGCAATTGCTTTTAAATATTAATAAAGAAAATATGAGTTTTCAGTAATTAAAAGGCTTTTAATTTCATTTTTTTTTTTGAAAATGCATGTTTTTAATGTTTTTTTTTTCAAATATACTACAACAAAAGTAACAAAAATGACAACACACACACACATATATGGTAAAAGTAAAAAATATATCAAAACCAAAAATAGGGGTAAAAGTTTGGCCCGCGTCATATTTACAATTTTAAAATTTGGCCCCCGAAAAAAAGTAGTTGAAGACCCCTGCCATAGGGTTAAACTTCTAATCAGTCTCTTTCGTCCATCTTGATGATTAATATTAAAAATACACAGAACTGTCAATACTTGCGATCTCTTAAATTTAGGTGGGGCTGTCATGGGAAAGTCCGAGCTCGAAGCCCTCCCCCGCAGCACGCCAAACACGCATTCAAAATGACTCTATAAATTATATGTAAGTGTGAACTCGTGAACACAGGTAAGTACAGGTTTGACAAAACTGGGTATTCATAATTTGACGTTTCACACTGTGCATTCCTACGCTGCGTCCGAAAACTCAAGGCAGTGACTCGTTGCCTCGCTGCCTCATGAGGAAATGACTTCGAAGGCATGAAGGCAGCTCAGAGAAAGGCTTTCGGACGCACTTCAAAGGCAGCGTGTTTGAAATATAAAAAGAGAGCGCCTTTGTGATAACTAGTCACATATTTGAAAACTATAATACTAATTTCTCGCTAGAAATGCAATTAAAAGGTGTAAAAAGTGAACATCTACCTTTATTTACACTAAATTGGTGGTCCAGTCGCGTCCTTGGCCGCCATTTTATTTTTTCGATCTCGACCGGGCTCGACCAATCACATTCTTATTGTACGCCCACCCATAGGTATCTCAGGAGACAGGAAGTAAACCAAACATTGAATTCGGACATGCCTTGATGCCTTCCTGCCTTGGAAAGCTGCCTCAGAAGGCAGCAATTTAGAGTTTTCGGACGCAACCCTAAACCCTGGGTCAGGAGTCTCCAACCCAGCTCCAACACAACTGTCTGTAATTATCAAGCAACCCTGAACACCTTGATTAGCTACTTCAGCTGTGTTTAAAGGATAATTCCGGTATTTAACACTTTGAGTCTCATTTCTGGTTTGTTTTGGATGAACCACAGCGATGGACACAGAAACCCCGACAATGGGTCGCGTCCTGACCCCTCGACTCATCCAGAAGCGTCTCCCGACTGCCCCAGAACGGAAGCCAATGGCCACGCACAAAATGCCATCAAAACAACACTCAACGTTCATCTCCAAAACTGCACCACTCACCGAGCGGCTCGCGGTGCTCGTTGATGACCAAAAACAAATATATTGGCGCAATGTATGATTTCAATCCGTGTTATTTGCTATAGTGGAACTATTTTTTCAGATACCTCACAACCGCGTATATACTTCCGCTCTATATTTGAGTCTGAAGCATGAATGAACGTAGTCCAACAAACTGTAATAAAACGGTAGCATACTTTCAAAATCAAGTTTATTTATAACAGTTACACCATCCAATATGTTTTTTTCATCGGCAGAACAATACAGAAGATATTTTGCAGAAACCCCAGTGCTCCGTCATGCAAGTCAACAGATCCGCACACTTTAAGAGCTAAAGCATATATATCCAATACAACAGTAATTCCCCATAACTCCGTGTGACATATTGACATCTTGTGAAGCAAATCAATCAGTTTTTGCAAGAAACTGAACGTTATTTACAACACTATTAGCGCAAATGCCAAAGCAGGAAGCGCGCTTTACGTTCAAGGCGATCTCTTCCACACTGGTGCCGTTTGGTGGCTGTTGGCTATGGATGTTGGTCTGTCTGCGCCACCTATAGAGCGGGAGCATGAAGCACACTTCCTGCTTGGCAAAAGCTCTGCATTAACGCTGTAAAATATTTATATATATATTCGAATCTCAAAACTGAAAATCGAATGTCAACCCACGGAACAAATATTCGAATATTCTGGTCCAGCCCTACAAATATGGGAAAAATTTCTTCTGAGAGAAACCGAGCGAAAAAACTGCAACCACATGTAAAAACAAACAGACCCTTTTCTGTTTCCCGCCGGCGGAGTGATATATCAGCGAGCAAACAGTCTTCCAAGAGAAGTCAATGGAATTTTACAAACTGCCAAATAAAACACGACAGAAACTGTATTTCGCTACACAACTTGTTTTTAATCATCATCAACGAACACCACGAACCACTCGGTGAGTAGCACAGTTTTGAAAATGAACGTTAAGTGTTGTTTTAATGACATGTTTGTGCATGGCCATTGACTTCCATTCTAAAGCAGTCAAGAGACGCTTCTAAACGAGTCAAAAACTCAAGACACGACCCATTGTCAAAATTTCTGTGTCCATCACTGTAGTTCATCCAAAACAAACCAGAAATGAGACTCAAAGTGTTAAATACCGAAATTATCCTTTAAGTAGTGTCATAACATTCTAACCCTGCTTCGTTTCACACTGCATGCGTTTGGCACCACAATGTGGCGTTACCCTACTGAAAAATCCAGCTTAGACCAGCATAAGCTGGTGAGCTGGTTTTAGCTGGTCCCCAGCTTGGTTTTAGTTGGTTTTGCTGGTGTAGGAAGCTGGTTTTGCTGGTATAGCAAGCTGGTCCAGGTGTGTTTTGGTCACATTTTAAGCTGGTCTAGCTGGACTCAGCTGGTCACGCCGGAATACCAGCAAGCCCACCAGCATGACCAGCTTTGTCAGGCTGGGAGGACCAGCATAAACCACCTTAATCCAGCTTAAACCAGCTACCAGCTTATGCTGGTTTTAGCTGGATTTTTCAGTAGGGTAACCCTACAAAAGCGGTGCTAAACCTGCTTCCAAGGGATAACCCTGCTTCTAAATTACAAGTGTGAAACGATCCTTAACCCAGGGTTAAAAGCAGGGTTTACAACGAAGATAACCCAGGGTTAAGCACAGTGTGAAAAGCCCTATAGCATGCAAATTGTGAGAAAGAGGATGTGTGTGATGTTACAAATGAAGTGTGAGTGTTTATGACAGAGTGTTCCATGTTTAAGTGTCATTCATCAGTAGATCAGTATGGAGTTGATTTCTCTTTCTCTAGTTCTCTGTGAGTATTATCTTCTCTCTATGGATTTCACTACACATCAATTTCTGTCACATTGTCTACAGGATCAAGTTCTTTACTGGTCTTGTATTTAATCTTTTCACGCTCCTCTCAGTTTAAATATTTATCGCATGATGATTATGAATGAATGATGTTTGTGTGAGACAGTAAATGTGCAGATTGTGTTGTGTGTTTGTGAAACAGAAATGTATTATAGATGAATGAAGATTAGTATGTTTCAGTTTTGTCTTGTATATTAGTGTTTATTGCCTTTGCCACAAGCAGATAAAGCAGTCAGTGATTGTCTTAAAATTTAATAAAATCTGAAAATGTCACTTAGGTGATTTTTTGAGTTTGACAAACCAAACTAAATGCCTACAAATTAAACAGATATTTTTGTGTAAAATGTACATCTATTATTTAAGTTTAAACATGGAAAGGAAGTAAGTATTTAACTCCATAAAGCCATATGGCCAAAAATGTATTACATTTTTTTCTGTGTCAATCAATATTTAAGCAATATCGCTCGAGTAGGAGTGTGATATAGCTCTATATCATCACGGCTGTGATTAGGCCAGAGGCACGAGGCCGCAGGCCGAGTGCCGGAGGCAATCACAGCCGTGATGATATAGAGCTATATCACACGACTCCGAGAGTCGTGACACATACTTTCCAAGCAAGTGATCGATTAAGGCTAGAATACAGATTTGAACATTGTAAAGTCTGTGACCTAGTCGTGGGCGCTGCATTTTCTTCACTGTCGCTCATTTTTCTTACCCCACTGTCCATTTCTTACCCCACTGTCCACTTCTCCAAGTCTGACACTGTGAAGCATCCTTTGAATTGGGACGGCCTTACTAGCCTCAAGTTGTGCTGCTGTGACGCAATCAGTCTTAAAATATGTCCTTAGAAGGTTGCAGCCTTTGAATTGGGACACAGCTTCTGTGTAACCACAGTAGCAGCACGATCGTCAAAGACAAAGAAGCTTGGCGAGTTAACCCACAAACGAAGAAGAAACAGCAACTTGTTGTGTATTATCTGAGAAGACCAGCAATGATGGAAGTAAATAACAGCGACTTTTGTTGTAGTTTGAGTTAAATCACTCCTCAACTTGGCTCAGTTTTGTTTTCACAGTCGCAAAAGGAAATAGCTATGATGCAGTTTTTTACCTGACAGGAGGGGTTCTGGTGGGCCAATCACAGCGCTTGCGGTCCGCGTAGAACTGACACGCTGTTAAAAATTTTGTGAGGTGCACGTCAGGCTACGCAGAGCTACGCACAGGCTACGGATAACCTACAGCATAGCTATGGCGTAGAGCAGGGGTCTTCAACGTTTTTTGGGTCGTGGACCCCTTAAATGAGAGAGGCATGGAGCAGGGACCCCCTAATACTAAATGTGTAAAACAGAGATATTTAAGTAAGCAGTAAGGTACGAGAAGCTGCCTTTTCGTATTAGGCACAACGCAAAGTGGACCAATCAGAATCAAGGACTGAAACTGTTTTATAAATAGAAACAAACCATATTGTCACACAGCCATACTATATTAACATGCATTTTTTTTGTTAAAGTAGATTTAGTTTTTAAATTAATATAATAATATTATATTATTTTAAGGTATTTGCAGTGTAATATATTTTCATTTTACTGTGAATTGGACAAGGGCTTTCAGTTTATAAAGATGACTGATCATGGTGAATGGCACAAGAGGCTTGACTCTAAACCAAGACCGCGTGACAAGTAAAATGATTTACTTCTGTGGAAATGTATAGTTATCGAATTATCGTCCAGCATTATAACTAACCTTAGATTTTTTTTAACTCCTCTCAAATCCTGGTGTTTGTGTGTAGCTCATGACTATAGTTACACTATAGTTGGCTGTTTCCTCATGTAAATAACTTAAGATTCATTGTTACATCTATGACTTAGATTTAAAATGATTACGATTTGAAGATATTTTTTCTTTTACAGAGGTTATTATTTAAAATGTAGAAGAGCAGGAAGCACCCTCAAATATAGACACGTCTGAAACAAAACATGTGTTCACTCGGGCCACGATAAACTTGGACATAAAGCAATTGGGGCATCTCCCACCTGCAATTTACGTGAGTGGGGCAGCTGTAAGTTCAGACAGGGATGGCAACCTTCACCCCAGTGGCATGACAACACCGGCCCTCTTGTTAAAAAACAAACACACTGAATAGCCAATCCAGCTCGAGTGTAATTTCTACCAAATAGTACAGGGGTGAAGTTCGCTGTCTGGGTATTGACCGGCAGTCATAATGATAAATAAAACATTTGCCCGTTTAAAATGAAAGCGCGTCAACACAATGTCATGCGCTCAGTTGATGTAAATACATTTACATTTATGTAAATACAGCAAAAAAATTAAATAAATAATCACCTTTTCAGCTACATCTGCAGTGTAGCATTTAAATTATATTTCTTAATTTATTATAGATCTCAATTTTTATTTGTATTAGAATATAAATGTGTTATTTACTCTAGATCTACTTTATTTTTTGCTTAAATTTACTCACATCATAAAATATATTTCAAAAATTTCCAAGCTTTTAAATGTTCCTAGTATTTTTGTGTATAAAAATGTTTATTGTTTGCAAAATAATTAATTAAATTGTTAATTTAAAATGTAAATCAACATTTATTTTGGAGCGCTCTAAGCTTAGCCCATGCATCATAATGAGATCAGATGAAGTTTGTAACTGTGGCCTTCAGCGTAGTTTAGTGAATTGCCTAGGGACCCTACTTAAAGACCAGTTAAAGCTGATTGGTTGGTTTTGGCTGGTCTCCCAGCTTGGTTTTAGCTGGTTAAGATGGTGTAGCAGGCTGGATTTGGTTTTGGCTTTTTTTTGCGCGTCAGGCTGGGAGACCAGCTGACCACCAGCTAAAGCCAGCTGACCTATCAGCTTGAACTGACTGGTAAACCAACTTAACCAGGCTGCAAATTAGTCACTGACTCTTTTGCACCACCTCGGACCATAGATATAAATTTAAATATATGCTACATTTGACAGTTTCAGACATATAACCACTAAGTCTAGATTTACACAATGCATACACTGTAAAAAGATTCCGTAGAAATTACAGTATTACTGGCAGCTGGATGCAAGTAACTTACTGTAAATTTTAATTAATGTTATTTATTGACAACAGTTTGTTCAAAGTTAAATGAACATTAAACATGAACAAGTCTTTGTCTTACAGAATAAAAATATAAAACAACAGCCTCATGCAAAGCATTCTGGGAACCAAAAATCCTAATCAACCTTTTTCAGTTTTTTTTCTTCAGATTTTGTTTCCCAGAATGCTTTGCTTGAGGCTGTTATTTTAGTTTTATTCTGTAAAGATAAAGAAAAAGATTTTCATTTAACTTTAAACAAACTGTTACAGGTAATTAGCGTAAATTTAAATCTACAGTAAGTTACTGGCAACCAGCTGCCAGTAATACTGTAATTTCTACGGAATCTTTTTACAGTGTATGTTGTAAACTGCGAGTTTGCTGCACATTTATAGCACTGATGTTAACATTCACACTACATGATGTGAGAGCATCACAGAAGAAGAGCTAAAGCAGCAGTGCTAAAATCGTTTTAGCTGCGAGTCTATGCAACATTAATTCACATAACTAAAATGACACGTACATTTTCTGTGCCCTGTATACAACATTAATGTACTTTTGCAAATCACAGTCTGTGTAAGTGATGGACTTACACTACTGTACTTACACCACACTATCTGTGGTTATTTTTATAGTTACTAAGCCATTGAATTCTTTTGCTTCGAATGTTTGGCCAGTGCTGTCCACCTTCGTAAGCACCCGTGACATTTGTGAGAAAAGTGAACATACATCCCTGCAGATTGCAGAGTTTGCAGCACATTTTTAGCACTGATGTAAGCCTTTACAATGCATGTGTCAGCATCACAGAAGAAGAGCTGATGCAGCAGTGCTGCAATCGTTTTGTGCTGAGTGAGTCTATGCAGTATCTATAAATAATATCTATGACTCTTACTTTATGGTAAGACATTTCATTCTTCCGCTTGTTTGGCCTGTGCTGCAAAACTGTCAACCTCTTAAGCACCCATGTTATGTGTAAGAAAAGTTAACATACTACATCCCTGCAGATTTTATAAAGTAAATGTAAGCAATATTTAAACCTCCAATGTTTCTTTAAATTACCGTAGCTGACAATTTTAGCACTTCTGTCTTTAGACTGTGTGCACACAACAGCAGAAGTTATTGAATATGTATATCAGAGGAATAAACTCTTAACAGTCATAAACATGAGTACAGGATTCATTTATTCCTCAGATGCCAACATGATAAAACAAAACAAAACTGTTCGTGTCTAAGTTTATGATTTAAACTTTGAATTAGCAATAAATTACTGAGTGCTCCTTTAGAAGAACTGTTGTTTATTTGCATAGTTGCTGCCCGACAATGATAATATTTATATATACAATACTATTGTTCTGGGTCATATTATTTATGCTTTTAACACATTTTAGATTAAGTCATTATTTAGAAAAATAAATTATTAATAAAAACATTACACATGTTAAAGTAATCATCCCTTAGATTTGCAGAAATGTAAGTCAGCTTTTTGAGGTTTTACATTGAGATTCTTTTGTAACATTTATTATAAGCGACTTTGGGCATGTTTTTCTGTAAAGTCGCTTACAAATATTGGTAGTCGCGGATTGCATTATTTTGGGCTTGTTTCTGAATTGTAGTTGCTTATTTGGGCTTGATCCCAGCTCCATAATAAGTTGTCAATCAGATATTATCTACTGTATGTTATTTAAACGTAGGAGTTTGTCTAGCCTGTTCTCTCTGTCCCTCCCCTTTCCCCATACACACAGGAGACAGCAGAGTTTTATCCCACCCACACCTACTTCTAATTGGCTCTGACCCAGATGGCAACGAGAACTAGCCAATCAGAGGCAGAGCAGGGCAATCTGTTTTTTTTTTCTGGTTAGGAAAACCTAGTCAGTGAGTGACGTAAACTTTAAATTAATGCGCGTGAGTTGCGACCGATGTTGACTGACTGGACTGTAGAAGAGTTTTTTGGAGGAACAAATGCCTGGGACAAAGTGGGCGGAATTTGGGAAGAAATATAACAAGACTGGGAGAAAGTGAAAGGAGTAAAAGATTGGATTCAACCTGTCGTGTTGAATGACTCAAAGCATTGTGCAGAGTATCAGTTAAGTGTGAAATACGTGCACACCATGCAGACTTCGTACAACATGATAGCACAGAGAAACATTTTAAAAATTTAGCACCGTTCTCCTTAATGAGGCTTAAGGACATGGTGGGGGGCGTAGAAAAGTCACTTGTTTTGGGCTTGTTTTCACAGGGCTGGTTGCTTATTTTTCTCGCAAGATCTGGCAACACTGGTTCACATTTATTCTAGACTCCTATTGGATGCTGTCTGGTTCTTTATTATGTGGTCAAAGTCATCCATTTAAAAAAATCTTTGTTTTAGACTAAATATAATTGTGCCAACCTATAAATGTTTTCAATCTAAAAATAAAATGAAGACATTTAAACATACTAGTGACCTTCAGATTAAATGTTTGTTTTTTTTTGGATCATGAGCAATATTTCAAAGGATCTATAAATGTATGTATTTTACGTTCAGATAGTTATAATAATAATTTTTTCTCTTTGTTTTTTACAGTGCTGATTTTAAACATCCAATCTGAACAAACTGAAGGTGATTCACTTTAATTCATTTATTACATCATACACTCTAAAAATGGCTGGGTAATTTTTGACCCATAATGGGTAAATATTGGACAGAACACATGCTGGGTTAAAAATTATTCCATGCTGGGTTAAAAATGACCCAATGTTGGTTTGTTGTAATGCAACTATGGGGTATAAAAACCCAGCAGTTGGGTTGAAATAACCCAGCATTAGGTCAATTTTTAACCCAGCACGTGTTCTGTCCAATACCCATTATGGGTCAAAAATAACCCAGCCATTTTTAGAGTGTATATATTCACATTCTGAGGGATCTACTACAAACCACCCAAGAAAGTTTAAAGGGGACATATTATGAGATTTTTTAAAGATGTAAATTTAATCTTAATCTAGGGTCTGAGCAAAAGTGTGCCGTTTTGGGTGTGTCATTTATAATGCAAATTAGCGGATGAAGCGTAAACACTGATCACAATGGTGGTGGTTTGTTGCAATTGAAACTCTATTGTGCTGTGAATTATTATCTCTCTCTCTTTCTCTCTGTACTAAATAGCTGTGCTGTGGTTGATTAGTGCAGATAAAGGGGCGGTATTACCTTATTCTGACATCACAATAAGGGCCAAATTACAATGACCTATTCTTTCACATGCTTGCAGAGAATGGTTTACCAAAACTAAGTTACTGGGTTGATCTTTTTCACATTTTCTAGGTTGATAGAAGCACTGGGGACACAATTATATCAGTTAAACATGGAAAAAGTCAGATTTTCATAATATGTCCCCTTTAAATAATAAAGTAACAACAATAAACAGCAGATACTAAAATGATCTCAAGATCACTACGAATCTTAATCCTGAATAATGACCCTGAATAAATGCCTGTAAATTATAAATAAATCTGTTCTGATGTTCATTAAATTCCTTAAATTAAATAGGACATCAGTTTAGACTCTTCTGATGCTCTTTGCTTTTGTGTAATGGAAAGAGGTATTGGTTGAAACTGTTTTTGTGGTTTTCGAAATTTTTATTTTCACAAATTCCTAACTTTATTCATTTATTCACTTAAAATAAATTCACTCCCTGGACTTTCCCCGCATTTCTCCACCATTTCCAGTCCCCCTTAAGTGATTTTAAAGGTATATTATGGATGTCTAACTTATTTAAAAGGAGAATCAGTTGAAATTTGTAGTTTACTTTTATTTTTTGGCTTTTACAGTAAGTATCTAAAACCAGAAACTTTTACATTTTCTTAAGTCAAAAAGGAAACATATTTGTATTTAAGTAATATATTGTGGTATCTGTATCTGTACTTAAGGATGGACCTGGTGGCCTACTCCATCCAACCCTACTGGAGACACACTTCCTACTTTACAATACAGTGAAACACCACCAATGACATCACTACATGGTAGTATTTTTACTTGCATACATGTTGTTGAACACAATAACATTTATTTAATAAGAAAGACACTGAATAGGTTGTTATTACCGTGATAGAGGTTATAACCTGTAATTTGTTACAATATATATGGAAATGTGTATCAGTCGAAACTTTCTTTTTGTTGTTTTCATAATTTATATTTCCACAAATTCTATACTTTATTCATTTATTCACTTAAAATAAATTCACTCCCTGGACTCTGTGACGCCGCATTTCTCCATCATTTCTAGCCCCCTTAAGTGGTTTTAAATGTATATTATGGATGTCTAACTTTAAAAAAAGTTTAGTTTTATTTTTGGACACTTACAGTAAGTATCTAAAACTAGCAACTTTTACATTTTCTTAAGTCAAAAAGTAAACATATATTTGTATTTAAGTAATATATTGTGGTATCTGTACTTAAGGATGGACCTGGTGGACTACTTCACCCACCACTACTGAAGACACATTTACTACTTTACAATACAGTGGATCACCAGAAATGACAACAGAGGGTAAGTATTTTTACTTGCATAATACACTTTGTTCTGAGATCACAATAACATTTAAATGACATCTATGTTCCGATTCATGATTTTACATTTCTTTTGGCGTGTAAGTGTGTATTAGTACATGTTAACGATATGCAAAATGTACAAACTGTACAAATCATAGGTACAAATCCAATGTAAATCTCTTTTCTTGGACTACAACAAACACACAACAGTGATTGTAGGCAACAGTTTACTTCCTGGGATTGGTGATGTAGTAAAGACCGCCATTATCATAATTCATCCTACTTTGACTCACAGCCTGTACGTTAAATGTCAAATTATGTTTCAGGACAAGAGTTGATCATTTTGGGTGATTTAAATATGGATATGCTGAAAAAGGATTCATTATTGTTTAAACATTTTAGTACATTTTGTAAGCATATGGTTTGAAACAAGTAGAACGTCTCGGTTACGGATGTAACCCTCGTTCCCTGAAGGAGGGAACGGAGACGTCACGTCGTGACCGACGAATTGGGAACTCGCTTAGAGAGACCAATCTGCTTTGAATACTACTAAAACGCCAATGAACTTGGCATTGAGATATTTGCATAATGCTGGCGCCGCCCCGCCAGGTGCGTATATAAGGAGCACGTGCAAATAGGGAAATCAGCTTCTGTTCGCTGAGAAAGCCGGAAGGTGACCGGCCTAAACAGCAGGTGGCAGCACCTGTGGCGACGGGACGTGACGTCTCCGTTCCCTCCTTCAGGGAACGAGGGTTACATCCGTAACCGAGACGTTCCCTTTCAGTCGGTCACTATGACGTCACGTCGTGACCGACGAATTGGGAATCCCTACCAAAACGCCACTAGGGGCTGACCTCTTCCAGTGTCTGCAAAAACCCTCCAAATTCCCTCGGGAAATGGAGAAAGATAAGGCAAAAGGCCGGGCACTAGATGTTCCTTTAACCCCACAGTAGTGCCAGCGACTGGGAAGCACCCTACCAGAGCGGGATAGGAACGCTGCGGAAGCCACCGCCCCTCTTAAGGGCTAATGGTGGGCGAAAGTCAACCGTAGTTGAGGTGTAAATGACAGCCGTGGCTGTGTAAGCAAAGCAGTGCTCTGCTAAGGGAAACGTGGGCTGGTAGGATTAACCCCACGGAAAATACTCACAAAGGAACCCGATGGGACACAATGTGGGGCCCTGGCCAAACACGTAGGTTCGTAAGAATACAACTAGTGAAAGGCTGACAGCCAATGCTCCGCAACAAAGGCTGTCAAGGCAGTGGAGAGAGCAAATCAAACCATTACGCATTTTTGCTCTGTTAGCCTTCCATACTGAAACTTAATGTGGAGCCTCAGTTGGAGGCTGCAAGCCGACTTGCGAGTCTGCTCTCCGTGCCCTCCCTGGAGAGGAAAGAACACGAGAGGATACAGGCTCGATACGAACATTGTAAAATCTAATGAACGTATTAGGTGTCGCCCAACCAGCAGCTCTACAGATGTCTGTTAGCAAGGAACCACGAGCGAGAGCCCAAGATGAAGCAACACTCCGTGTGGAGTGCGCTCTCAAATTAAAGGGGCAAGGAATGCCCTGCAAATTATAAGCCAGGGCGATAGTATCAACTATCCAATGAGACATCCTTTGCTTAGTGACAGCTTTCCCTTTCTGCTGACCACCATAACAAACAAAGAGCTGGTCCGAGGTCCTGAAGCTTTGCGTGCGGTCCACGTAGAATCGCAGTGCGCGTACGGGGCACAACAAAGCCTCGGTTGGGTTTGCCTGCTCCAAAGGCAATGCTTGCAAGCTCACCACCTGATCTCTGAAGGGAGTGGTGGGAACTTTGGGCACGTAGCCTGGTCTGGGTCTCAAAGTCACGCTCGAGACAGCAGGACCAAACTGAAGGCACGAATCGTCAACAGAGAATGCATGTAAATCTCCTATTCTCTTTACTGAGGCCAATGCCAGTAGGGTCAGAGCTTTCATTGATGAAAGCTTCAGACTCGCAGACTGCAAAGGCTCGAAAGGAGGACTCTGAAGCGCTTTCAGCACCATGGACAAGTCCCAGGGAGGAATAGAAGGGGGGCGCGAGGGGTTTAGCCTGCTAATCATGCTGGCCCACTGATCTGCCATTAATAAGTGAGTGATGAGCAGATATAGCGGCGATATTAACTTTAATAGTGGAGGGTGACAGCCTACCATCTAACCTATGTTGAAGATATAAAAGCACAATGTTAATAGGGCATTCTCTGGGGTCCTCGCGTTGCGAAGAGCACCAAGTGCCGAAAAGGTTCCATTTAAACGCGTAAGCCCGTCTCGTAGACGGAGCTCGTGCCGCGTCGATTGTGTTAGATACCGCCTGGGGTAAATCACTTAAACCTTGCGCGCGCTCAACGACCAAACGTGGAGATTCCACAGGTCGGG
Organism: Misgurnus anguillicaudatus; assembly: GCF_027580225.2. Taxonomy (NCBI): domain Eukaryota; kingdom Metazoa; phylum Chordata; class Actinopteri; order Cypriniformes; family Cobitidae; genus Misgurnus; species Misgurnus anguillicaudatus. Next base: position 37,274,301 of record NC_073355.2, read on the forward strand.
GCGTGGGTGCCATAATGTGCCCCCTCCTTGAGAAAGAAGGTCCTTCCTCAGGGGAATCCGCCAGGGAGGGGCTGTCGCGAGGAGCATTAGTTCCGGAAACCAATTCCTGGTCGTCCAATATGGGGCGATCATTAAAAGGCTCTGCTCGTCCTGCCTGACTTTGCACAGAGTCTGTGCTATTAGACTCACTGGGGGGAAGGCGTATTTGCGCATGCCCCGCGGCCAGCTGTGTGCCAGCGCATCCACGCCGAGGCTGCCCTCGGTTAGTGAATAAAACAGGCGACAATGGGTATCGTCCGGTGACGCAAATAGGTCTATCTGCGCGCGACCGAACTTCCTCCAAATCAGCTGGACCGTCTGGGGGTGGAGTCGCCATTCGCCGGTGCGCGCAGCTCGGGAAAGCGCGTCTGCCGCTGTATTGAGCGAGCCCGGGATGTAAAGGCACGAAGGGACCTCAGATGCTTCTGACTCCAAAGGAGGAGATGAGGAGCGAGATGCGACAGGTGACGAGAGCGCAAACCGCCTTGACGGTTGATATACGCTACAGTCGCAGTGTTGTCTGAGCGCACTAGTACATCCTTCCCTCGCAGCTCCATAGCGAAGCGTACGAGTCCCAGATATACTGCCCATAACTCGCGGCAATTGATATGCCAATGCAACTGGGGTGCTGTCCGCACCCCCGAAGCCGTGAGCTCGTCGTACGCGGCTCCCCAGCCCGTGTCGGAGGCATCTGTATGGACAACAGCATGCCGGGAGACCTGTCTCATGGACACGCCGGCCCTGAGAAACGTGGGGTCTGACCACGGGGGGAATGTTAGGCGACACGCAGGTGTAATGGTTACACAATGGATGCCAGGCGCGCCACGCTCTCCTCGGGACTCGATCGTGAAGCCAACGCTGAAGCGGTCTCATATGGAGCAGTCCGAGCGGTGTCACAGCCGCTGCTGCTACCATACGCCCCAGGAGTCTCTGAAATTGTTTCAGAGGGACCGCATTCTTCCCTCGGAATGAACCGAGGCAAGTCAGAATTGACTGGACGCGCTCTTCTGTCAAACGCGCCGATAAATCGATCGAGTCCAGTTCCATACCGAGAAAAGAGATCCTCTGCGTGGGGCAGAGTTTGCTCTTTTCCCAGTTGACCTGAAGACCCAAACGGGCGAGATGTTGAAGTGTTAGATCTCTGTGTTCGCACAGCGTCCGCCGAGAATGCGCTATTATAAGCCAATCGTCGAGGTAAGCCAAAATGCGAACACCGCTCTCTCTGAGGGGCTTTAACGCCGCCTCCACTACTTTCGTGAACACACGGGGAGAGAGAGACAGCCCGAACGGTAAAACTTTGTATTGATATGCCCGACCCTCGAACGCAAACCGGAGAAACGGTCTGTGACGAGGGAGAATGGACACATGAAAATACGCGTCTTTCAGGTCTATCGCTGCAAACCAATCTTGGGGGCGTATCGCACTGAAAATTTGCTTTGGTGTAATCATCCTGAAAGACCTCTTCTGAAGAGATTTGTTCAGGACACGCAAATCCAAAATCGGTCTTAACCCGCCGCCTTTCTTGGGTACTATGAAATATGGGCTGTAAAAACCCGATCTCATCTCGGTAAGAGGGATCGGCTGGATCGCGCCCTTCGCCAACAGGACTTCGACCTCTGCACGCAGTACATGTGCATCGGACGCTTTCACCGTGGTGAAACGTACGCCCGAGAATTTGGGGGTGTGCCGATTGAATTGAATTTCGTAACCGAGGCGGATCGTGCGTAAAACCCAACGAGACGGACTGGGAAGCTGAAGCCAAGCCCCCAGGGACCGTACGAGAGGAATTAACGGCACAACCGGTGTACCCGCGGCGGGGCAGCGAAGCGAGACAGGTGGGACTGCCGGTGCGTCTGCCGTGACAGCATAAGCATCTACAGTATGTGTGTGTGTGACACTGACCTGAGCCCGCTGAGGGAGACGTTCGTCCGGCCTCCTCAGCGGAGGACGCGGACTCCGAAGGGGTTGCTGGTGGTCCGGTCTCCGTAGCGGAGAACTCGAACTCCTCAGAACACCCACTGGCGATAGAGGAGAGGGAGGAAGAGCATCTGACTGCCTGCTCACATCTCTCTTGATCCTCTGGAGACCTGGAGGAGGAATAGGAATGCACTCTTTTTGTGGTTTTGTGGGTGCCGGCTGAGAAGCCGGCGTAACAGAAACAAAACGAAACCAAAGATTTTCCACCCGGCCCTCTACCGGTGGAAGGAGCGGTGCCATCACCGTCTCCCGCTGAGTGATCCCATCCAACTCCAGGTCGCCCGTCGGCGAGGAGCAGACGGGGCCGCCGGCGCTGGAGGGCGAGATGCAGGTCGCTTGCGCCGGGGCATGATCTGAGCGATCGCCTCCGTCTGCTTCTGGGCGGCGGAGAACTGCTGGGCAAACGACTCCACCGACTCACCGAAAAGGCCCGCCTGGGACACGGGAGCGTCCAAGAACTTGTTCTTCTCCGCATCCGACATGTCCGCCAGACAGAGCCATAGATGGCGTTCCTGGACCACCATCGTGGACATCGCATGACCAATCACCTGCGCTGTGACCTTCCCTCCCTCGTGCAGATCTCTCAAGGCCTTAGCCTGATGGACCTGCAGCAACGCCATAGCGTGCAGGGCTGAAGCCGCCTCTCCGCATGCCTGGTAGGCAGCCCCCGTTAAACCGGAAGACTGTCTGCAAGCACGGGAGGGGAGGGTTGGGCGGTCCTTCCAGGAGGGAGCGGTGGCCAGACACAACTGCATCGCGACCGCACGCTCCACGGGGGGATCCCCGTATAACCCTTAGCGGCTCCATCGGTGAGGGAGGTGAGGGGGGAGGGCTGAAACGGCCGTAATCGGGTAGAAAACGGCGACCTCCAGGTTCTAGTCAGCTCCTCGTGCACCTCGGGGAAGAATGGCACCGGCGGAGAGGGTTGTGAAACCCGGGCAGCTCCAAAGAACCAATCATCCAGGCGGGACGGTTCGGGCTGAGGGGGGTGAACCCACTCTAACCCTACGGTCTCCGCCGCTCGAGCGAGCACGGCCACCATCTCTGGATCAAACTCCGGCATCGCGACCCGTCCGGAAGGGGGAAGGACGTCAGGGTCATCAGAGGGAGAGGGCCCACCCTCGGATGCTGCGGTCTCCGTGGACCCGGAGGGAGGCACGACAGATCCTACAAGCATCGTAGAACACGACGCTGAAGTCTCCATCGGCACATCAACCGGCTGTGGATGAGGAGGCTGAGAGCCGGAGGACGAATCCCCCGACCGGCTCAGCACAGTGATGCGGAGATCGTCCTTCGAGAGCTTCACGGCCGCTCCGTGGCGGCGTTCAGAACTCGCTGGACGTGGGTTGCGTTTTTCCCGGAGGAAAGACAACCGTCTTCGCAAATCCACAAGGGACATGTTCTCGCAGTGAGAACACTTACCCCCAGCAAACGCTGCCTCTGCGTGCTCGATGCCCAAGCACGAAAGACAACGCTCGTGACCGTCCTTCGGACCCATATATTTCCCGCATCCAAGATCGCATGGACGAAAAGCCATCCTGAAAAGGACGCTAATCTCCGGATATACGAGAGAGTGGCTGCCTTTAACAAGGCACAAAGCTCTCTCGTATCACTCTTTTAGGGAAATTCACTTAGATGCTCAGTTGATGATGCGCACAGGGAAAGGCAACGCACACACTAAACTCAAAACAAAAAGATGTAGAGCCTGTGGAATACTGGGAAGCGTCCGCTGTGGTACTGCCAGTCCAACCAACTTCCGCAATCGATCCCAACAGAGTAAAGTAGCTTCTCAGTAGCAGATACTGCCGGCTTTCGAAGTGATAAAAAGCTGATTTCCCTATTTGCACGTGCTCCTTATATACGCACCTGGCGGGGCGGCGCCAGCATTATGCAAATATCTCAATGCCAAGTTCATTGGCGTTTTAGTAGTATTCGAAGCAGATTGGTCTCTCTAAGCGAGTTCCCAATTCGTCGGTCACGACGTGACGTCGTAGTGACCGACTGAAAGGGAACAATTATTGATATTATATTGTTCTCCGATAACTTCAAGACCTGTAAAAGTGGTGTTTTGGAGGTAGGATTAAGTGATCATAACATGGTTTATGTAATAAGGAAATTAAAGAGAGAGGCCATAAGGCATCATAATACATTAAAAATTAGATTGCTTAAAAGGTACAGTCCTGAGATATTTGTTGATGAACTTAGTAAGGTTAATTGGATTCAGGTAATGCAGTGTGATGATGTGGATGTAGCTTGGGATAGGTTTAAGAGGAATATTTTGCAAGTTTTGAACAATGTTGCGTCATATAAGAATTTAAACAAGCAAGAGTTCTTCCCCTTTTCAAGAAAGGGAGTAGGTTTAAGTGTAACAATTATAGGCCTGTGTCAATTCTATCTTCCTTATCTAAAGTGTTTGAAAGATTATCTTTGACCAAATTGAAGAATATATTTTATATGAATTTCAATCAGGCTTTAGAAAGAAACATTCCACTGAGACCACAATTTTGTTTTTAACAGATTATATAAAGAAAGGAATGGACAAAGGTAAATTAAGTGGGATGGTATTGCTAGATTTAAAAAGGGCTTTCGATACAGTTGACCATAACATCTTGCTTTTAAAATTAAATGCTATGCGTTTTGATACGAAAGCATGTAAATGGATTAAATCATATCTTTCCAATAGGAGTCAAATTGTAGATTTAAATGGTGTGTTTTCAGACAAATTGTCCATCTCATGTGGAGTACCTCAAGGGAGCGTATTGGGACCCTTACTTTTTGAATGTATATAAATGATCTAAAAATGGCCTGTAGTTAGTCATCTTTCGTTATATGCTGATGATGCTGCAATAATTGTTACTGATGAGAAAAAAGAAATAAAATGAATTAAGAAAAGAGATTGTGAAAATATCCAACTGTTTTTTGTTTTTACATTTAGGGAAAACTAAAGTTATTTTATTTGGTTCTGTGGCTAAATTGAGAAAATGTTCCAAATTAGAAGTAAGGGTTGGAGAGGTGATTCTTACTTCTAAGCAGGAAGTTAAATATTTAGGATGTATGTTGGATAATACGTTGACAGGGAAAAGTATGGCTGTTGTAGCACATTCTAAAGTATGTAAGAGAATAAAAAATTTAGCAAGACAGGCTGCTTATTTAGATAAACAAACTTTAAAAATGTTATTTGGGCCATTAGTACAAGCACATTTTGACTATGCGGCAACTTTCTGGTATGGCTCTACGAAACGAGTTAAGAGTAAATTACAGACTGCTCAAAATAAGTTGTGTAGAATTATTCTGAGGCTTTATCCACGAAGACATTTGAATAATAGTCATTTTAAGGAAATAGGGTTTTTAAAAGTGGATAAAAGGGTAACTTTTCTTTAACTGAAGATGGTACACAAAATACTACAGAGAAATGTTCCAAGTTAAGGAATGGCTTTTTAATTATTATTTTTTTAATAGATTATTATGTGATATGTTGATGTGCTGGTGTTGATTTCATTCCCACTATGAACTGCTCGTCCATTCTTGAATATATGAGGACCACAATGGAAATAAGCCTGAGGCTTTTTTGTGTATTTTATCCTCGATAGTTTATTTTAAGATGTGTATGAACAGAATTGTCAAATAAAACAAACAAAAAACAAAAAGTCCTTTTAGGATTGCGAGCTAAACTTTTTAAACATGGTAAGGAGCGTCACATTTCTGGCTGACGTCAGTGGTATTCAGGCCATTGAAAACGTACAGATTAGCTGGCCAATCAGGAACACAGCGCTTTCCAGATCGGTGAGCTTTGTACAAAATCAGCGTTTGAGGAAGGCAGGGATATTTGGATCTACAAAAATGTACGGTATGTTGAAAATAATGTTTTTTTTTTACCATAAACCACATTGTATTATACCAAATAGGGGAGAGCAGGGCACAACCTAAAGCTTTTTGGTTTTGGCTCAATCATTCAAAAAATATTTGAGTTTGATTAATTCTATTTTTACATAGGCTAACCAACACACACATCTCTGCTACAAATGAACATTTGAAGTTTGTTTCTATTACTTTCATTCTTAGACACTTACACCAAACATCACAGAAGTGCAAACGTTACAACTTACCCCATAGGTGGAGTTAATTGTAACAGGTAGGGGGTTAGTTGTAACACTTGCTAAAAATTAAGTTTGCTGGCAAATATTTCAAAACTATTTTGTCTATATACTTGAAGTGGATATTGTTTATATATCTGTAATGGACAGGTATCTACACTATTCATCCCTAACCATAGTTTATTTATTTATTTATTTATTTATTGTTTTGAGCAATATATATGACACATCACAAAACAATAAAAAAACATATATTGACAAGCAAGTATGAATCATCTTACTTACAGCATAAAACCCTCTATTGCTCGAAAAGGAGTGGGTAGAAGTCGAACTTATTTAAACCCACCCCTGTGAATTACAATTTGTAGGAAAAACAAAACAGAAAATAAGAAAAAATGGTACATGCTTCTATAGAAGTTAACAAAACCCTAACATCAAATTCATATATATTCATATAAAAATAACATAACCCAAAAATTACACACACACAAAAAAAGGAACAAAACAAAAAAGAAAAACTAATGCAGATACCACATACATTACAAATTGCATACGCAATTGACAATATTAATACCAGCAATGGTAAACAGAATACCTGTACGGTAAGATATTACAACCTCGCAATACACAAACATATCAGTACACTTCTGAAAATACCAACAATGGTCATCTAAATACCTAAACGGTAAAATACACAACCTCATAAAACCTAAACACTTCAGTACAAATCTAACATCAAAATAATATCACAGCTGTTCTCATTTTAATGATTTTCACAAATAAACTGGTATGATTTGGCGGTTTGATGGTCTTGTGAAGCACATGAACACTATACATTTGGGAATGTGACTTTGGTTAATGCGTTTGACACATGTCTTAACATTTTGTAATTTCTGAGCACTGGTCAGAATGATTTTAACTAGAATATTTTGACAGTGCAAAAAGCAGCAGGCCACATAGTAAAGTGCAACAGGCGGGCAAAGTGATGTAGACTCTAACATTACATCTATCTTCCTTTTGATTTTGCCTTTACATTGACACGCAAGCAAAAAAAGGGGAACATTTATTTTACTTTAAGTGTTTACTTTAAAATACTTTAACTTCTTTTTCTCTTGGTATTGTAAGCATATGACTTTTAAAACTGAAAAAAGTTTTATTGTTATCTAAAATGCATTAACTAACAAACATGTATTAATGTGTAATTACAGTGGCTGTTATTCATGCATGAATTCGTATGACTCATGACATAGTGATTATTAATTTATGTATTAGTACATGATTATTTATGTAGTGTTATTGTAAAGTGTTACCTGTTTGTCATTACAGATAGACCAACATTTCAAGTGTCTGTTTGGCCTGATGATCATGTATTCAGAGGAGAAACTGTCAATCTCACATGTGTCATCAATGGAGGAGGAGTCAGGAGGTGGCAGTACAGCTGGTATAAAGATTATCCAACCATCCAGAAGAATAAACGTCAGTATTACACAATCAGATCTGTTACTGAGTCTGACGCAGGTAAATACACATGTAAAGGAACAGAGATCAGAGGATCACGATACTCACTCATCAGTAATGCAGTTACACTGACAGTATCAGGTGAGTCTGTTTATCTGTATTCATTACCATTCATAATTTTTGAGTTGGCTAATTCTTATGAATTCGAATTAATTTGTACAAAGCGAATCAGACAAAAATGTATGAATGTGTTCGTACGAACTTGCCACGTCATAAAATACGTATGAATTTCCACGAGATTGTGTTGTGATGGTGCTATAAAAAGATACTTCAGCTTACAAAGTTTCAACAGCTCTTAGAGACATTGCCTGTAGAGGAAGAAAGAAAGGATTAGATGATTTATGGGGAGAGGGAGATGATATAAAGTACTGATAAGACCTTCATTAATTTGTTATTGTTGTCCCTGTATTTTCATAGCTGGATCACAGAACTGATTTATCAGAAGTGTTGTGTCATTGTTTTAAGAGGACAAGAAATCTATTGTTTTATATAATTAATACATTTAGATTTATAATGTCTTGTAAGCAGTCTGATGTGACTAACAAAAACAAAAGCTTCTTCGGGATCTGAATGTATTTTATTCTCCTGCAGGATCAAAACCAAAACCTAAACTCACATCATATACTGAAGGATCTGTACTGACAGGTAACACAGTGACTCTGAAGTGTCACATTGATCAGTCTACTGGATGGAAGTTTTACTGGTACAAACACACACAAAACACTGAGAAGACGACAACAGAAACAAACTCTTACACAATCAACAGTGTTAAAGTTTCAGATGGAGGTCAGTACTGGTGTAGAGCTGGAAGAGGAAAACCAGACTATTACACAGACTACAGTGATGAACTGTGGATAAATGTTAAAGGTGAGAGACAACATAAAATTTAAGATGTCATTGATCAGGGTAGATGCCATATGTAATCTGATCCAGTAGCGGCCAGTGACTTCTTTTTTGAGGGCACATGATGCAAAGCTTGTCACGAGCCCGACATGTATGTGGCTCGTCATTTCAAAATATGTGTTTGGTGCATCATGTAAACTTATGTGCATCACGCGTGATGTCAAAATACGAGCCTGCTACAGATGCTTCAATGGGGTTTATGATAAAAGAGACACTCTTGTTTGTCAGATACTCATTTATTCACATGTGTACTCAGAGTGTAGTGTTAAGTTAGTGTCTTGCAAGTATGTTGTGAACGTGAACATCTTTTATATCATAAACCCTTTTGACACGTGTTCATACTGTTGATTTTTTTTTATTCTCAACAATTCAAGTTTGTACTGTCGGGTTGCTTTTAAAACATTTCATGAAACTGACATTTAAAATGAAAATGTAATTATTTTTTCAAAGATACATATTAACCACATCATAGTTATGTATATTTAATAAAAACAAGTGTAACACAAAAATCTTTCTTTGTTCTGATAAACATGAAGGAAGATATTTTTGTAACCAAACCATTCATAAACCCCTTTCACCTCCATAGTATTCTCTTATCCTACTATTGAAGTGAATGTGGCTCATGATAAGCTTAGATAGAAACTTCTTTCTAAAACTTCTTTCAATATAGTTTTGTATATTATTTAGCATTTCTGTCAAGAGATTCTTCTAAAAATTACACACTGCACCTTTAATGTAATCAGAACAAATGGGGAGACCGGGGCTGGTTGTCTCACGGGTTGGTTGTCACACTGCTTATTCCAGAAATACTACATGGCACTGTCGTACAATTTTGATATCAATTTGTTAGCCTTTAATAACTTACTCATTTGCACTTGAAATTTTGCAGAGCAGACAGTAAACATTGAGGTTAGGAGACAATTTTTTATTTTTATGGGTCAGAGTAAATTTTTATGTTGGTGTTGTTTTTGTGTTGAGATCTTGTAGGATATTAGTCATTCAAAATCAAAACACTCATTAAAAAGCTAAAAGTAGTAGCTTTATTTTGAGTCATCTTTTAGCGATCAAGTTAAAGCCGTGTGGCAGCTAGCTTATCATGTTCGCCAAGAAGTCAGTTGGGGATGGTTGTCACATAGCTTGCGGGGTTGGTTGTCACAGAAGAATATTGGACATGTAGACCTTTTAAGACTGTTTGTCTGTTTGTTTGTTTTTGTTTGGTGTTAAAATAAAATAAATAAAGCATTAAATAAAGAGGTTTTAACACTAAAAATTATTTCATTTTATTTCTCGACACAGTAGACAATAGGCTTTATGCCCAGCTGCACTACTTCCTGAACTTCAGCCAGCTTCTTGTTTCCTGTCTGCCATTATTGGACAAACTGATTAATCCAGGTGTGCCTGACCTCAGTAGTCATAACAACAATAATCAGACACACCTGGATTAATCAGTTTGTCCAATAATGGCAGACAGGAAACAAGGAGCTGGCTGAAGTTCATAGTGCAGCTGGGCATAAAGCCTATTCAAGTAACTGATCACCCACTTTAATCCCATTGTTTAAACATAAGGGGCATTAATAAAAACTATCATAGGGTTGGATTCATATAAAAACTTATTTGCAGTTTCTAGCTTAAAAAACTAAAAAATTACACATTATCTTTTCAGATCCCAATTTATCATTGAAATCCTATTGAACCACTATAGGGACAACCAACCCCATACCCTGTGACAACCAACCCCATGATGGGGTTGGTTGTCACATTGTGTCAGAGTGTCTTTGATGGTTAATTACTTCCTGTTACAATAAATTCTAAAAGTAAAAAGTATACACATTTAAAGCCAAGACTCCAAAGTTTCATTTCATATAGGAATTACTGCTGAAAGATTTTTTGAAGATGAGCAATTCATGCATGAGTAAAAATTGTGACAACCAACCCCGGTCTCCCCTACATTTATACAGGTTTGTAAAAACATGAAAGTGAGTAAATGATGACAGAATTTTCATTTTTGGGTGAACTATCCCTTTAAAGAGGATTCTAGGGTTATTATGATTTTCTTCGATGAGCTTGCTAAGATAGGTAGATCTGGCATTTTTATAGCCTGTCTGTACGATAAAATTTGAAAACTGAACGTCTGGCAATAAAATTTAATAATAATAATAATAATAATATAATAATCCGGTAAATACATGAACCCGCCTTCAAAGTTTGTATTTAATAGATAATCTTAACAGCGCCGTCGAAAACGTGACGTCCTTTAGGCAGTGTTGTGCCTGAACGAGTTCATTGAACGACAGTTCATGAACGCGTTCATATTTTGAGCGAACGTGAACTGAACGTGCTGTATTACTGCCTGATGAACTTATTGTGAACTCGTTCATTCTGGTGCTTGTGAACGGCATGCGCTCTCATTTTAATGTCGTTCAATAGGGTGCCAGATTTCTATACGGACTACCGGCACATCCGGGAACTTGACTGTAAATTTCGTCACCGCCCCTTTTCGGGGGATAAAAAAGCAGCGCTTCCATTGGCTTCCATTCAAAATAGCGGAACAAAGCAACGTTTTTACACAGCCGGCAGACGTAAATAACTTATGATATCACTCAGATTAAACATGTTGAGTATTTATCTGTCCATCCTGCCTGCCATAGAGCGCGAAAGATACATTAACACATTTAATTTGGTCAATACAAAAACATGTCCCCTCCATTCTCACAGCGTCAAACTTTGTGCAACAACGCCATCCAGTGATTGCTGGAAATATCGCTAAGCCAGTTAGTTGTATGGCTGGACGGAAAAGTGCACTCATTACTCTAAATATAAAGACATATTAAATAAATACGAAGTAACTTTCAAATACGAAGTAAAATCATTCACTTGCTTCCCTGTTGACTCGATGAGGTACGAGTAAATGTCCGGGTAAGACACCTCTGGCCAATAGGGAGCGTTGTTACACAAATTTGACGCCGGGAGAACGAAAGGGACATGCTTCCACACCGACCAAATTAAATGTGTCAATGCACCCCCCGCGCTCCATGGCCGGCAGGGTGGACAGACAACTACTCAACGTGTTTAATCTGAGCGACTTCACAAGTCATTTACGCCCGCCGGCTGTGCACGAAGGTTGCTTTGTTCCGCTATTTCGAATGGAAGTCAATGGAACGTCTAGTGCGATTTCCCCCAAAAGTGGGCGTGAACCTGTTCAGAGACATTCTATGACGTTGCGCCGGTTGTGCGTATAGAGTCTTCCAGACGAAAACCCGGTTAAAACACATTGTAAACAGGCCTTAATGTGTAGCGGAAAAAACACCCAATCTGGCAACACCGCCACCAGGCTGCATGCGTCATCAATACAACACTGACTGGACGCTGCTGAAATCCAAATCCCTGCCGCGACACTCACATAATTTAACATTAAATAGCATTATATTTGTCCTAAACGGTTAACGATTAACATAAGTTAGGCTGCTAACGCATATTCTGGATCTTGAAATAGACTTTGACTAAGCTCACGCTATTTAACGTGCACGTGCGGTTGTCCTATACGCGATGCCTCGCAGCACTTTTCGCCCGGAAAACCCCCTTGGAACACCGGCTAACGTTAGCCTTTCAAGGTATGTGCAAGCAAATACATAAATTAAAAGACAGTCAATGCTAATGTAAAACATGGTTGGATAAGGATTTAAAGTTGGATATGAAGATGAAATCTGACGCATTTACCTTCAGTGTTAAAACTGATAAAATAATTGCTGTCTGTGGTTATATGGGCTATAATGGCAATCTTTTTTTTTAATAATATGGGAAAAAAGAACTATAAATTAGTTCATTTTTGGAACTGTGAACTAGTTCAAAATTTTGAAATATAAACTATGAACTGAACTAGTTCATTTTAAAATTTGTGAACTGTGAACTGAACTAGTTCATGTAGAAAGTGAACTTTCCCAACACTGCCTTTAGGGATGTAACCAATCGGTCGCTCGTTCCTCCATCAGCCAATTCATGGAAAATATTGATAGAAAAAACATGTAGCCAACTAAATAATGAATTCAACGATCTCTGTGTGACTTTTGTGTGTGTTTGACTTCATGCTGCGCTACATTACATTAATATTGAGCCTAACTGACAGAATTAAGTCAGAATTATGACACTGTCTTCACAAAGTAATATAATGAAATATTTACTTTTAGTATTCAACTTAGTTTTGTCCTGTTTTATGTTCAAGGTTATTTTTAAGCAGGCTAAAATATGAATAAAATCTTACCTCAATAAAATAATTAACTTTAATTCACTTTAATGGACTTATGTCTCTCTCTTCTACTTGTAATCTGATCAAACTAAACGCAGCTTAATACTAGGTGTAAACAGGCCCTGCGGTTAGCATGGTATAAAACTCACAATGTTACATCCTGCTCCCCACCCATATTCACAGCAATTTTCAAAGGCTAGTGTTAAGACATTTTTAATGTGTTTCAGCTGATCAGTCAACACCAAGACAAACAACAGTAAACAACAACCATTGAACAGACTGCATTTTTATCTATCAGCCTTATTTGTCAAATTAAATTTGACTTCTTTTCTAATTATGGGCTTATAAATGTAAAAAGTTTGTAACAACAAGTCAAATATTTAAATATACAGAATTTTGTGTGCAGAATGTGTTTTGTTGAAAATGTGTACATTGTGTTTGTACAGAGAATCTTAAACCTGTAGTGAGTGTTTATCCTGACAAACAGTTGTTCAGAGGAGAAACTGTTACTCTGAGATGTGACATACAGGATACAGGAGACACTGAGTGGACATACAGCTGGACTGTAGAGCCATATAACTGGTATAGACAGTTCTACTGTGAGACACAAGAATGTAAAATCAACAACATTCAAGACACTAACAGTGGTAAATACACCTGTAGAGGAAAGATACGTGAACAATACACTGAGATGAGTGATGCTGTTAAACTGACTGTCTCATCAGGTGAGTTTATATGTTTGTTCATCATTATTAGTGTGAAGAGATGAAGTGTAACATGTTATTCATGAGAGATTGATCACTTTCAGATAAACAACAGACAGTTTTAAGTGTTTCTCCACAGCAGTGGTTGACTGAAGGAGATTCAGTGACTCTGATGTGTGAGGTTATAAATTCCTCTACAGGCTGGACATTCAGCTGGTTCACTATACAGAGTCTTCATTCAGGTAATATATCATTCATTTCATTACATCTACATTAACTTGTTTAATTAAACAAATGTCAAACATAAGCTCAGAGAGAAATGTAATTTTATCAGATACAGTCATTTATTTATTTGGGAGTGCTGCAATAATCCCCTAAAAGCAGTGGGTTACCAGTGCTTTTTATAACAGCTAAGGGGCATTGTTAGGCACAGCGCAAAACGACACAGTTCCCAAGCAACACAGACGCAGCAAAAACACAATGAAAATATGATGAAAGACTGTGCTGTTTATTTTTATAAATCAACATAAATCTAATTTATACATTAAAGCAACACTATGTAGTTTCCATGTAAAAATGACTTACAGCTCCCCCATGTGGTTGAAAAGCGCAACAGTGCATGGTATCAGACACTCTTCTGCAGGCAGGGGGAGGGGCGGGGCTGTGTTTCCTACCTCCACCGCCACTTTCATAGTGTGCTTGTAGCAGCTAGGAGGCTGCTCAGGTTGCAGCAACAGTACAATTTGTCCAGTTAAAAGTTGTTCTATCACTGAAATCATTTTAGAGACATTATTTAAAGGTAAAAAAACTACATAGTGTTGCTTTAACATTTATATTGTGCAACTGTTGAAGTGTTGAAATGTGCTTAAAGCATGCTTAAATTTCCCCATCAGCATTTAAAAAAGTTGCTTCCAAGTTTTAGTTTAATGCCTTCCAGAAAAATGTTCTTCTTTAAACAAACATAAAAAATATATCAAATCAAAAACAGGCTCTCTGCTTTTTAAAAAAACCCTGTTTCATCCTATCTTCATTTGTTCACTTATCACCTCTCAAATTTGTAGCTAAAAGCGGAGATAATTTCATTTATGTGAAGAACTTTTGTAAGAGATCAGATTCAGAGCCTGATCAAAACTTACACAGATTTTTTTGTGTTAAGTGAATTCGTCAGTGTTTAAGTTGGGTAAGATTGCCACCTAGTGGATAATAGCGAAAATATGGATTTGATGTAAAAACTCCTCAGGGAAGCGTTTTCTCTTAATTGATGAGGTAGCTTAAAAATATTTATTGACATTTATTTGGATATTGCCATTAATTGTGCAATTGTAATTTTTTTTAATGTGATTAAAGACTGTGGTGTTTATTTTCATAAATCAGTACGCAGCAATAGTGGTGCAGTGATAGTTAAGCTATGTAATGCGGTCTGAACATTAGGGTTACCAGGGTATTTTATCACAGCTTAGAACGCGGTTCAACTAATCAGAATGAAGGACCAGAACTGCCCATTTTATAATATAATTTTATTCATACAGTTATGAGGATTTTTGTTCATTCAGTTCTCTGTTTAAGTATAATAAATCGGTAGTTGTACATTAAAGGATTTTAGTGCATGAAATGGAGGTGAAGAACCACTTAACATGAAATAGTGTAATGCAAAGCTAGCCGTGAATTGTCTTGCATATACTATAGTCATTATTCAAGTTAAGAACAATTTAAAGCTGTTGTTTGCAACGCATTTTTTATTGGATAGGTAAAATTAGCATTATATTTGTAACAGCTTGTTAGATCCAGCACTCTGTTCACTTTAAATCTGACACAGAGATAAAGTATGATAAAGGGCGATAGGATTGAATTTATTTCAATTAATTATAGTCTTTCGAAAAAGAGTAGGGGTGTCCCCTGGCATCCTGGCCAAACTTGTCCATTGGCCTCCTAATCATCCCTTTATATACTAATTGATAGGGGTGTGACGAGACACCTAATCCACGACACGAGACACGAGATTGGGTTCACGAGAACGAGACAAGATTTTTAAATTTTTTAAGAAATCCTGAATGATAAAATATATGAATAGGAACTGAAATCACGTTATTTTGAAATGTTTTAACTAATCTGGGACTGTTCTTAATGATTATTTTGCTCATTGATAATGAAGTAATTTGATATTTTTTGGTAGTAAAATAGCCCCAAGTGAGAAGTAACCTTTACAATTACATAATAATGACGATGCAATAATAACTAGTGAGGGTTTAATCTGCTGAGACTTCACATCTGACACTGATTAACAGACAAACACAACGCGTCTCAAACGAACATTATTGGAAACCCAAACAAAAAAGACAGAATATAATGCATGCTCTGTAAAAGGTTTAGCCACAAACTTAACTGTATGCTTATATCGGACAGTGGCCGTTTCTAAAACCGAAAGCTGCAGCCTCAAGAGGTCGTATAGGCAGGCTAGATACGCTGGTGTGTGGTGGGCTTTCTGGCACGAACACGAACCAGAATAAGCATAAAAACAATGTGGGTTAAATAAATTTGAAAACTTACATCTGTCCGTTTTTGATGTTTAGTTTGCGGAACTAGCAGAGCACCTAGCACATTCGGCTAAATTGCATGTGTTAGCACGCAGCAGCGCAACATTGATACAACGAAAAGCAATCCAAAATTTACAGACTTAAATTAAATTAGAATTTACCTTCATAATAAATAAAAAACAAAATAGGGTCAGAATCAAGTAAGGTGCAGAACAAATGTGTAGGTCTAAAAAAAGACTAAAGTGCAAGGAAACGTAAGCCACAAATAGTTAAATCAGATAACTATGAGTGATCTATAAATAACAATATAAAAGAAATTATTACTTTTGCCAACTTTGTCTTTTGAACTTCAGAAACAGAGAGACAACTGCTTTGCAATGATTTGTTAACCTGGAAACCTCTTTCCATATGGACGTGTAGCCCATATGGGGGTTGTTAGATTTATTTATGCACTTTAATTTTTTTTTTTTTGAAAGCTACAGTACTTTTTACATTTGCATAGCATTATCATAATAGACTGTATATTAATATATTGGGAGAAAGCTTTTATATGTTAAATCAGATAATGTGCACCCTTATTTACTTCAAAACACAACAAATTAGATATTATAATACAACGAAACATTATAAACACCACGGTTTACCATATGATGACCTGGCGGAGTGAAAGCTCTTTCTAATCTGTTGCTGCTGGCCACTAGAGGGCACTAATCGCTTACACACATACCTTCACGTGGCACTTGTACAAACAAACTATTAGTTTCTTATTTTCAGTCTTGTAAATAAACACCGATTGCCTGTTTGTCTAGTTTTGTTATTTGCTCCATTCATGTGTTTTTATGATATAAAACTAGAACGAATTTTACATAAATAATAAGTTAGAAATAAATTATAATAGATAAATTAATATAGAAATATTGATAAAGCCAACTTATTCTTTCAATTTTTTTTTTTCAAAATGTCATTGTAAAAACGTAATGTGTAGCACTTTGACTTTTACAGTGAATAAAGATCATGAGCTGGTGTCAGACAGCATTAGAGGATCTAAAGGCATCTACACAGTGAGTTCAGTGACTGTGAAGCACACAGGAGTTTATATGTGCAGAGCAGAGAGAGGAGATCCAGTCTATCACACAGAGTACAGTAACACACAAACACTGTGGATCACTGGTGAGTTCATCACACACAACTAAACAACAACAATCTCTTACACTTTATGTCTTATATCATTCATTTATTCATTTATCTCTTATAAAGATGATTTTCTGTCATTTTCTTCTCAGGTGTTTCTCCTTCAGTCTCTCTGATCATCAGACCCAACAGATCTCAACACTTTTCATCTGAATCTCTCTCTCTGAGCTGTGAGGATCACAGTAACTCTCCTGGATGGACAGTGAGAAGATACACAGACAAACTGAAACCTTGTTCATCATCGGCCTATCAATCAGAACCAGAATCTACATGTACAATCAGATATCTCGACACATCTGATACTGGAGTGTACTGGTGTCAGTCTGAATCTGGAGAGAAACTTCATCCTGTTAATATCTCAGTACACTGTGAGTTTATAATTCTGTTATTTTTTTGAGATTTAACTCATCCCGCAAGCCATTTTTTGAAAAGTTGCCCACAAGCATTTTTTGTGATTTTCTACTTATAAACTCTTAAATATGGGTACTTTTCTTCAAAAAATATTTTCTTTAGCAAAAAGCTGAAATAATTGCATTTTTGTGAAGGAATTTTGTTAGAGATCAGATTCAGAGTGGTAATCAAAACTTACACAGAGTTTTTAGTGTTAAGTGAATTTGTCATTGTTTAAAGCCCAGGATACACTGCATGATTATTGGCTGTCCTAGACGAAAGATTGCCATTGTGAAACAATCGTCACGATTTTGTGATCGTGGCTTTTCATCTGTGGTCCTATGTCATACAGTGAGAAAAGTTCAAAGATGAGAGAAGTTTTCCTGGTCTTGCGTTCAAAGATAGTCTACGATAGTTTTTTGACAGTGTCAGAAATTCAGCATGATCAACGTTTCAGCGTTTTTGAATTTTTTTTATATATATATATATTTATACCACGGGTCTGTCTAATGCTGCATTCTGATTGGCTGAGAAATGTTCTATGGGTGTTGATTATTTTTCTGTAAACCGCACACCTAACTTTTCAAATGTCTTAAAAATAGGCACCAGAGCAATGTTTGTGGTAACCGTGGTATAAGAGGAATAATTGACTCCGGTCCTTTGAATTATTTGAAAATAATGCACACCTGCGGTGTAACGGCACTCTGCTTCGCGCCGTGCCGCATTACCACCTTGGTGTGCATTATTTTCTTATAATTCAATGGCCCGTCGTCAATTATTCCTTACATATATATATATATTTTTTTTTTTTTTCAAAAACGCGCAACAAAACATTAACAGATTTCCCTAACATAAGTTATTTATAGTTATTTAAAATAATACGATAATGCATTTTAAAAAGAAACTTGTTTCTTTTATTGTCTCGTGACCAACTCACCATGAACTCACTTAACCGTTGTTCTCTCTGCCCAACTCTGGCTGGTTGCAGGATGTGTGACGCGTTATACACGAGTGTTGCCAACAGGGAGGTTGTAGAGTGCCCTCTGGTGGACAAACTATACAACGGCAACACTCATGACATGGTTGAAGGCTGTTTTGTCAGGTTTTTTTATATTCATTTATCGGCCATTATGAATGCCGATACCTATAGTTTGGAAAATGCCTAATATTGGCCGATAATATCGCCCTGTCGATATATCGGTCGGGCTCTAATCTTGATATTGCCATTAATTGTGCAATTGTAGAAAATTTTAAAATATGATTAAAGACTGTCGTGTTTATTTTCATAAATCAGTACGCAGCAATAGTGGCGCAGTGATAGTTAAGATATGTAATGCAGTCTGAACCGTGGGGTCACCGGGTTATTTCACGGCTTAGAATGTGTTTCAACCAATCAAAATGAAGGACCAGAACTGGTCGTTTTATAACGTGTGTTGCATTACATCTGCCCCTTGCAATACCTATTCAAACTATTCCTACGCCCCATGACACTTTGCACGAATTATGGGTGCGACTTCTGGCGCGTACTGTCACTGAACCGGAGTCGGCGTTTTCCATGATGATTGCGGTCATAATTTCATGTATGAGCCAGTGTGAGGATGAAATTATAAGAAGTGTCCTGATACATCATATGAAGATATATTCAATTGTTTCATGTTGTCCCTTGGGGGTGACAGGTCTTCAATGTACGATATAAAAGCACAGAGACATGCCGTATCTCTACAGTGGGAAAGTCAGTCGAGTGTTTAATACATGGAATATACAGAATATCTTGTTTTTAACCTTTTCAGGTGATGGTTTAAAATGTCACAACTGTCCTGGTGTGAGGTTTTTATTAAACAGCAATTTTTAATCGACTTGTTTGAGGTTTTATGGCGACACATCAAGCTTCACGCGATCCGACAGCAGCAGTAACTTATGCTTGTCATTTAACACATTGTAAGTTATTTAAACAAACCATGTTAAACTACTATTACATGTTTCCATTTAATGGAAATATTATTATGCAGTAGATAAGACATGAGCATATGAAATGATTTGCTTATTTTGTAAAAATCTAGGCTATCTAGGCTATATATTCTGTACTGTAATCTCATTTTTGAAATAATATATAGCATATAAATCAGCATATTTTTATCAGCATAATATTAGTTGTTTTAAATAATAATTGTATTTATTGTTCACTGTCAGTATCTATGAAGGGTTTTACTGGATGAATGTGTGGATACAGTTAATAGATACAAGTGCGCCACATACACATTCAGTTCTTGTGTGTGTATTATACAGGGCCGGCGTCAAGGAGGGGCATTCGCGGGCTGTGCCCCCCCCAAACAGGTTGTTGTGCCCCCCTACACAGTTTTTTATTAATTTAATATATATCAAGAATAATTAAAATAAATTAAACATTAAATGTTTCATGGCTTTTAATGTAATCAATATAGTTGAAATATGTTTTCTTTAATTAAAATAGCCCCGTTTCTCTGATTGGTTGTATTGCGGCGTCTCATGCGTCTTTACGTCTTTAGCATATTAATGTGACTTGATACTAGCAACTTGTTTTTTTCGCGGCATTTTATGGATCTTGTAAAATATGGATATTAGAACATTTAGAAAGCACCGCCTGATCCATCTGACTTCATGCAAACACCCATTGTCTCAAACTCGGAGATTAGAGGTCGAGGTGGGATTTTCAAATCTACAGGACACTGTTTTAAGGAAGTTTAATGTTTGTACACGCTGGCTTCAGCTTTTTTAAAGGTAAGTTAGCGTTGTTTTAATTTACGTAAGCTTAAATGTGAAGTGTGGCTATAAACCGTTAACAGCATGACGTGATTATGGTAAAGCGGCTTTAAGGACGTGTTGGGACTATGAAACTATTCATTTTAATGGCTTGCACGGTGCGAGGGCGGTTTGTTGTTGCGTCGAGCAAAGCGCGAGCGCAGCGGAGCGCAGCTTGTGCTCACGCCGCGGTCAAAGTTCAAAAAGGTTTAACTTTTGCGCATAGTTTGTGATCTTCTGCACTTTATACGGCAAATGAGCTGACAGTATGTACCAGTTGTATCATATAAGTGTGCGCTTGCACTGTATTTGTTGTTTTAATGCCTTGTTTTTGCAAGTTATTGTTGCTAACTGTGTGCCCCCCGTTGGAAGCCACCTCCCCCCTGTTAGTTATGGTCTGGCACCGGCTCTGGTATTATAATTAAAACAAATGTTTTGTAGAGATTTACTGCGTTTGTATAAGCTCTATGGCAACCCCTAACTGCACAAGTTATGCTGGTCTTCCTTGATTTTATAATAAGCATTAAAATGCCAGTCAAAACGGCAGACTCGTATCCCTCGCAATAGGTCTACCATTATCTGTAGTGGCTCACCTGAAGTTTTACCCATATGAGCTCAAAGATGGCGGCGCCCGCATTTACGTCAAGAATAAGGTAGATATGGTGTTGCCAAAGGAAGCAGTGACTTGAACAAAAGAACACCACTGCAGCTCTTCTCTAAGTAACAGCTGAGTAACCCCGAGTTACAGCTCCAAGTCCTGACCAGATTAACTGATCGCATGGTGACAATATGATTGACGTGAGGTGCAGATGACCCGGGGGGTTGAGACCACTGGACTACAGTATGAGACACAGTAGCGCAACTCTCTCTAAAGTTTACGTTCTGACCTTTGAAGGGCATAGGAATGATCATAGCTGTGTCCCAATTCAAAGGCCGGGACCTTCTAAGGACGTATTTTAAGACCGATTGCGTCACAGCAGCGCGACTTGAGGCTAGTAATCCGTCCCAATTCAAAGGATGTTTAGAATGAAGCCTCCAAATGCCACCTTATTTCTCCGCGATGTTAAGGATATAACAAATGGATCCTTAACAGCTGAGGCTATCCCAAGATTCATTGCGCCCCTGCAACGGCTGCATATAATGGCTGGATATTCTAAAATAAACAACTAAAACCTTTATTAAATATCAGTGTGTATTTATCAGAAAACATTTTGTCTTGTCACTGTTTCAGTATTATAAATTATGTTTCGTGTTAATAATATTCTGTTTATTTTGCGGATATTTCTAAGGTTGATTAATTTGATATACTATTGAATAGTTTAATCTACATGGTCATATTTTCTAAAATAAATTCCATATTTATATATAACAGGTGCGGTGGGCGCGTGCAGCAGGTGACACCAATTATGGGTCTCATTTAAGTTTCTTCGTGAACTTCTGAGGCTTCCAGCTTGAAAGACCGAGTGCTAACCTTTTAAGGTTGCATACTTATAAGGTTGCAGCCTTTGAATTGGGACACAGCTCATGTTTGATTGGAGTTGATATTTAACCTTTTTACGGTTAAATTGTTTAAAATCACATTTTAACATTTGCACGCCTTTGAAACACGTGCAAATGATAAACTTTCCTTATTTAAATTTGCGTATTAATCCGCAAATCGCATGCGAGCCGAACCGTAAATCGTGATCCGTATGGATCACGGATCAACTGCGATCTGGTGCACCACTAAGTCATTTCTTCTGTTGTGTAGATGTTGATGTGATTCTGGACAGTCCTGTTCATCCTGTGACTGAAGGAGATCCTCTGACTCTACACTGTTTATATCGACTTAACCCCCAAACTAAATTTCATAAAGATAAATCAGTGGTGCAGAGTCAGAATAAAGACAACGTGATGATCATCCCTTCAGTCTCAAAGTCACATGAGGGTTTCTACTACTGTGAACACACAGATAGAGGAGAGTCTCCGAAGAGCTGGATCTCAGTCAGAGGTGAGAGTTTATAGAAATGATGTCAAGTGATTTTGATTGTTGTTGTTTAGATATACTGCATAATAACATGTGTTTCTGTTTCAGAAGCTCAGGTGAAGATGTCTGGACTCAAGATTTTCATTTTTCTGCTGGCAGTTTGTCCATATCTGATAGCAACAGCCGTGCTGGTTATCAAATTCTACAGATTGAAAGGTAAAACATCAGATTTTTTTTAAGTTGCTACATTTACCATATTTACTATTGCATCAAAAACAACATCTAACGTCCAGTTAATGTCAATAATTGTTTTTGTGTGTATTTAACAGTTACTCGCTCATCTGTTGAAGATCAGTTGCAGTATGCAGTAAGAGAAGATGAAACATCATTCTGATATGAATGTGTTGTGAGTGCAGTCAAGCATCAGTCTGTGATCTATCAATAGCGGCGTTTAAATGGACAATTGTAATTGTTTTTTAAATGTTTTTAACATTTTTAAATGTTAAATCCAAAAGAAAATGCTCCATGTAAACATCTCAATAAAAATAAAAAGAGCCAAACTGATTAAAAATGTTTGTAAACACATGATCGGTTTGATAACTAAAATTGGGAATTCTCTGCGCATGTGCAATCTTTTTCTTTAATGGTGATTGGCAAACTCACTTATAGGTGTATTAAAGCCACTTACTGGATTGAAGTGAGGAGCATATGCGCATGTGCAATTATGTTGAATTGGCGTAATGACGTATGACGCAAAGAACGCCAGGAAGTAACATGAAGCGAAAGTATTGTCATTTTTAAATGTTCCTAATCTCCTTCCAATCCTCTGTGAAGTAATAAGAGACAGTATAAATTATGGACTGAACGCTGAACACTCTGGTCTATAAACACGTGTGTTGGACTTCACTTGGCGCTACACAGCTCCGCTGGAGCGATACAATAAAGTTACTTAGAAAAACTGTGGACTTTGTACTCGCTCTCGCAGACAGTCTCTAAAGCACTGCGTGAGGTCAAACACACTTTTTGGGCACACCCCTGGTAAAAAAACCAATAGACACCATCACAGAAATTCTATTGGTTTTATTGGGAATTTTATTGGTTCTAATGGAATATGGCCCAAAACACACTACAGTGTATTGGTCTTTGTTGGTAAAAGCCAAAGGTTCCTATTGGTATTTTAATGGAAACCATTAGAATTTTCTGTAATGGTTTTATTGTTTTTTTTTAGCTGGGACATGAATGGATGTTTTTGCTGCTGCTTGATAATCAGCGATGCACATAGCTCCGTGTGTTTGTCGTTTATTAATTATGACTTGAAATAGGTGCACACCAATTTTAGGAGGCTTGTATGCATATCTTAAAACAGCGCAAAACTATATTTGTGTAATGTGCACATTTCAAATGATCAAATCTGATTTGAAGCTTGTGCCATATAAACACGCACATCAATCAGATCACATTATTAAAGGAATAGTCTACTATATTTTGTGGCGTGGTAGCACTTTTGGGAGTACTTCGACTCGCCTGAAAAGTCCGCTCCCCTTCTCACTCTCATAATGGGAGAGGGAGGGTGTTACTGCGCCAAGTCGAAGTGCTCCCAAAAGTGCTATTACGCCATAAAATGTAGTTCCTCTTTTAAATCCGCTTAGAAAAGCGCTACGTTTTATTTTGTACCACCAAACTTGTTTGTATAACTACTCGTCTTAAATAGGAAAAACGTGTTTGGTCACTTCTAACTTTGGTACCATTGAATGAATGGGGCTAAGCTAAATGCTTTCGAAGTGTCGCGGCGCGCTCCAGCGCTTGCGTGCACGCGCACAGATGATAGAGGGATGTATCAACAATTCTTAGTTAAGGTAATAACATATTTTAATATTGAAAATGAGTAGACTATTCCTTTAAGTGTTCATGTAAACACTATGATTGGATTTATCAATCAGAATGATTTCATTTAAATGAAGGCAAAAGGTGTCCATGTAAACATAGCTAATAACACATTCACAAACTGAATAACTGCAGTCAATAACAGTGAGTGACAATCACACATGAATGAATTCTGGAGTGAATCCCTTTATTATTAATATGAGTGTGAATGTGATACAGGAGTCACTCAAAGCTTTTTTAGTATCATATGTTTGTTAAAAGTGCTTTTGTAATTGTTTTCATAATTTCTGAGTAAAGCAGGATATTTAGGGTTTGCTTGAGCTGAAAATTCATTTAATAGATGGAACAATTAGTGGCATTTTAATAAAAGATGTTGTTTATACATTTATTACTAAATCTTCATTCTTTAAGTAATTATGATTGTCAGTATTGCCAGTGGTGTTTGTGTAATATTTTTCTTCATAATGGACCCATTAAATCAGATATGACTTCATGAGTGTGTGTGATGTTTTCTTTGTTGCTGTATGTAAATAAATTATTGTATAGTGAAGATGTTATTTGACTTCCAGCCACGAGGGGTCGGTGTGGTTTCTCTGTGTTCTCTATTGATTCACTGAGTCCTAAATTAATCTGATGCAACTGTTGCTGGGGCCTGTTGCACAAAAGTAGAATTAAGACATCCAGGATAAATGACTGAGCTGAGCTCAATGAATCCAAAACAAGTGCGTCCAGGCTTAATTGGTTGCACAAAGACCAAGCCAGGATGAGCAGACACGGATTCATTAAGCCAGGTGAAACTAATCCTGAATAGGTGCGCTCTCACGGATCACTCAAATAGACCCCGCCACCGATCACAGATTCACCGATTCACCATGGCAACTAGCAGCGTTCTTTTCCCCGTCAGAGGCACAAATCCATACGAGGAGGTAAAAGACATAATTAAGAAGAAAGGCAACACCACCATAGTGATAAAGCAAAGAGAAAAGCATGGCAAAGTATTGCAGAACGCCTGAATGCATAAGTAGTGCACAATTACACACTCACCTCTCCGCTAAAACATCACAATTACAATTAAAATATTTAACTCACATCTCCAAAAAACACAATTGTACTCTGATTATGAAACAGTTATTTTTTTATTGAAATGGACTGCAAATATGAGTAAAATTGTGTAAAGTAACTCCATAACACTGGATAAGGCTTCAATAAATTATTATGACAGCCTTACATTATTACTACGCTCATTATGTACTCTGCTTCTTATGTTGTCCACCGTTTTTTTATGCTTTTATTAATGTAAAGCTGCTTTGAAACAATAAGAACAATTTACTTAAACACTTACTCAAAACGATTTTCTTATTCCATTGGCTGATTTTTTTTGCTTTTTTTGCTTATTTTCCTAGGTCATTTTGCTCATCAAGAAAATGAATCTTATTTTTTTTATATATTTACTGAAAACAAGACAAAAATACAAAGTAAGTCAATTTTTGCAGTGTGACTCCATTGCATGTTCTTGTGTGATAAAGAAAGTCTCTCTTTTTGTGTGTGGTGTATATGATGTAGATTACACATGACCGGGCCAAAACGGACATGGCAGCAGGTCAAAATCAAATACAAGAACATTCTGCAGAATGGTAAGGGCCCTGACTAATACTTAATAATGCACAAGCATAGATTGTACCCAGAAGGTGCCTGCTTACACATTGTCTGTATTGTTTTAGCAGTGAAAAAGAATACCCAGAGACAAGGCACGGGTGGTGGGTCACCAAAAGCTGACCTCACCCCAGCAGAGGCCAGCTTTGGAGCTAAATAAAGGCAGGCCGGTTGGAGGGGATCCATGGGGGAAAAGAGACAAGCATAGGTCCCTCACAAGATGCCACCCGCTTTATACAAGGTATGTTCTCCCATCTCTACATGGGATACAATCACATTCTATAATCTGTTTGGACTGTCTGACTTTGGTTTGCCTATTGCCTTGCAGTGTCTGCCAGCACTGTGTTACTGTTAAAGCCACCAGCACGAGCATCAGACGATCCAGTGAGTACTCCATCAAAGGCATACTGTACTCTCTCTGGATTCCAGAAGGCATAAGGTATCATGTCAAACTTGTGAAAGTACTATTCAGTCTACAATGGTGAGGAGTCATCATTTGGAGCCATCACAAAATCTCATTTCTTTTACAAGACCCAGTGTCATTGGTGCACTGGACTGCACACACATAAGGATAAAAGCCCCCTCAGGTGCCCATAAGGCAGATTTTGTAAATATGAAATCTTTTCACAGCATTAATGTTCAGGTGAACATAACTTTTTGATATTTTCCATTGAACACTGGCAAAATGGGCTGGCTCAGTCCATGACTCCAGAATCTTTCGGACCTCTGAAATCTATCAGCGCCTATCACAAGGTGAGCCACACAACCCTTATTAATGACCACTTTTTACATAAACTTACACTTCCTGTGAAGCGCCCAGAGCGCCGTTGATCCGGGGATCTCTTTGGAAGCGAGCGGAAAGAGTGCGGGGCGAAAAGAGGCGAAAGGAAGGAGTGTGGTCGTATAGTACAGCAGAGCATCACGGAAAAGAAGGCGTTGTTTTTGTTGCTGTAGCGTTGGTGGCTGTAGTGCGGTGTTGTCGTTGCCACGGAGGCCTGGCGGAACTGGTAAACAGAGGAATTGGAGTTGGATTAACTGGGTGAAGAAGCATCGCTAAAGCGAGTCACTGGGTCGAGTAAGTGGAAAACAGTCGCTGTTATGATGTGGATGTACCGACACGATATGCCTTGGTGGAGTTAGAGAATTTGGGAGTAACGAATCCATAGTGTATTATCTGATCTTGTGCTGTGAGTTTACCACGTAGCGTTGTGGCCCCACTGGAAAGGGAAGTGTGGGCGAGCTGGGGAACAACACTGGAAGTATACGACACATGTGAGCGGCATTAAAGTCTGTTACGTATTGTGAATTTACAGTATATTACCTGACCTTGTGCTGTGAGTTTACCACGTAGTGTAGCGGCCCCACTGAGGAGAGAAGCGTGGGCGAGCCGGGAAACAACACTGGAAGTATAAGACGCATGTGAGTGGCATTAAAGTCCGTGTTACGTATTGTGAAATCAAAGTGTATTACCTGATCTTGTGCTGTGAGTTTACCATTTAGCGTTGCGGCCCCACTGGAAAGGGAAGCGTGGGCGAGCCGGGAAACAACACTGGAAGTATAAGACGCATGTGAGTGGCATTAAAGTCCGTGTTACGTATTGTGAAATCAAAGTGTATTACCTGATCTTGTGCTGTGAGTTTACCACGTAGTGTAGCGGCCCCACTGAGGAGAGAAGCGTGGGTAGGCCGAGGAGCACCAGCAATAACCACCGGGGGGTCCTGTGTCCATCTCTTAAGCACTTCTTCCCCTCCACCAAGAACATCACCCAACCAACTGCACGGCGGGCCCGGGTCGAGTTCTGGCTTGGTCCATAGTTCACTAAGTGTGTGTGTAGTGCCGTGGGTGAGTCTGTGTCTTCATTTGTGTGTGTACACCTAAAAGCTTGCAGTGTCGTGCTGTGCTCATGTTGACAGAAGCCACTTTGAGGCCAGAGGAGTCGTGAGGAGATGCCATTGAGGTCGGTGAAGTGTGAGTTGGAGGAATTTGCAACTTAGGACTTCCTGGAGGGTGAAGTGACGGACCTTTTCTCGATGAGTGAATGGGCAGTGGTGAAGTATCTGTTTACTGAAGTGAGTAAACCATTTTATGTTCAGTGCTTTTGACGGAGGGTTGTTGGACTGACGTCTGCACGAAATAACTGTCCTTGTGTGGAGCCTCTTCAAAGGTTCGCTCCTGTTCCGTGTCTCCGGTACTGTGAGTGGAAGAAGAACAAGGGAAGCGTTCGGCTCTACACATCCATACCCGACGTCCCCCTCCTGCCCTCTTGGAGGCCCACGAACCTGAAGAAGGAAGGACGTCCCAGCCTTGTGTATTCTTTACCTCTGCTTACCGCACGAACCTGGAGGAGGAAGGAAGAGGCACAGTAGTAAAATTGTAGACAGTATACTAACCACCTTTCTTCTGTGATCTGCCTCCAGGAGAAGAGGAGCGCGCCACGGGTTCAAGAAGACCAACCTCAAGGAGTCTGTCCCCCTGTCCCCGTGGAAGCTCCGCCTGGAGGCGTTAAGGATTCATTGTTTTAATTGCCCCCTTTCCCTTCGCCAGGTATGGGCAACTTCAGTCCTGGAGGGCCGGGGTCCTGCAGAGTTTAGCTCTAACCATAATTAAACACACCTGAAGCAGCCAATTAAGGTCTAACTAGGCATACTAGAAACTTTTAGACAGGTGTGCTGAGGCAAGTTGGCCCTCCAGGACCGAAGTTGCCCATCCCTGATCTAACCAGTGACAACGACAGGCTTGTTTGACTTCATGTGGGGTCACAAGAACCGAGTGGCTGATAACATCAAAATCCCACGAGAGCGATTCGAGAAATCATACAGAGGAGACTGCTATCAAAATACTCTTGCGGTACTTTGATGTCACCACCTGTCAGTTGTTGAGGAGCCACAAGCAGCAACAGCAGCAGGCTGATCATGACACTTGATCAATCTCCGACACCTTTCATCCAATCACAAAAAATAAGTATATGTTAGGGTCGAATAATACGTTTTCTTTTTTAATATAGTGTGTTATTTAGCTGCTTGTGCTTGTAAAAAAACTACAGCTCACAGAATCTATGTTAGTTTTAGTTTAGATGTAACTACAGGAGAGTGAAGTAAGTAGGAAAAATATTGAAAACTCTCTTATTTTTTAGCGAAATGGTAATGGACTAATCCGATTCTATGGATTGTGCTAAGCTATGCTAAAAGTGGTAGTGCCAGACCTGGAGATCAGCTGAATGGTAAAAATCAAAATGGTAAAAATCAAATGAGCATATTAAAAAAAGTGGAGTGTCCCTTTAATGGCAATAATTGTTTTTGTCTGTGTTTAACAGTTTGCTCATCTGTTGAAGATCAGTTGCAGAATGCAGTAAGAGAAGATGAATCTGATATGAATGTGTTGTGAGTGCAGTGAAGCATCAGTCTGTGATCTATCAATAACACATTCACAAACTGAATAACTGCAGTCAATAACAATGAGTGACAATCACAAATGAATTCTGGAGTGAATCTCTTTATTACTGATATGAGTGTGAAAGTGATACAGGAGTTTTGAGCATTTTGTATCATAGGTTTGCTAAAGGTGCTTTAGTAATAGTTTTTAAAAAAAAATTATAATGTGACATATTTAGGGTTTGCTTGAGCTAAAAATTAATTTTATAGATGGAACAATTTATTTCATTTAAATAAAAATGTACTTTACCTTTTACTTGTATCGATAAATATCTTTTATTTTAAAAACTATTTTCACTGGTGTTGTTTTTTCATAATAAATCCATTAAATCAGATTTAACACCGTGTTTTTTTGTTGTTGTAAGATAAACGATTGTGTAGTGAAGATGTTATTTGACTTCCACACACGAGGGGTCATTGTGGTTCCTCTGTGTTCAATATTGTTTCACTGAGTCCTTCATTAATCTGATAAAACTGTTGCTGGTCAACACATCTATTTCCCTTTAAGAAGTTTGCTTTTCCTCATTCATTTATTTCTCTGTATCAGCTGTAGATGAAAGTAAAGCGCTGTTCATGATCTCTTATATCTGCTGTGTGGTTTTGTAGTCTGTGTGAGTTAAATAAAGTTTATCAAACAGAGAGAATCTGGAAGTTGTAACACAGATGAGAGTAAAGAAGAAGCGTTGAGTTTAACACAACCTGAACAACACAAAGTCATCGACTAGATTATTGTACCTTTTTAGAGGAGGATGATGATGATGATGATGAAGTCCAGCAGCTTATTCATCTCCCAGTTTCTCCTCACCACAACCCTTTGTCTTTTTAATGTTACCTGAAAACTTTTCTCTTAATACTTTGTGATATTCTGCTGATAAGACCTGACTGAAACTTTTGTGTGTAAAATGTCTGACACAGTGACATCATAAACTGTTTCTTAATCTAAAGGTTGCAGCCTCCTGCATACTCCTGCAAGCTGCATACGTCATCAAGCCTGGTTTAGTCAACTTTATAGGCTAAATGTTAATGTTTTGAAAAAAGACTTTATGCATATGGAGCCTATAATGTGACTGCAGCCTTCCGATTTAGAAATGGCCATGCTGCTGTGGACTGCTGTGGTTGCCAACGAGTGACTTTTTATGAGTTGCTATGTGTTTTTTAGGCTGCTAACCATCTGTTAGATGGTTGCTATGGTGTTGTTTTTTCGTGGTTCTTTCTCGATGGTTCTTGTTGCTAAATGAGATGTGTTTGTCTGTTTGAATTTAAAGTTAGATCGGGGCGTCATGCACACTTTTTTTAAAGAGGGCACAGTGTGCACAGCACTATATATGCACAGATATCAATAAAGTCAAAATATGGACATACTGGCAGCTATATTTAAAATACATTTGGAATTTTAAACACCAAGAAGCGGTTTCCCGTACTGGGCTTAGATTAATCCAGGACTAGGCCTTGGTTATATTTGGACATTTAAGTAGCTTGTACAAACATACCTTACAAAAACACTGATGGTGTGCATCTTGAGACAAAACAATTACTGATATATTTCAAAATATGTCAGTGCAAGCTGTTTTCAGTTAAGACAGCTCAAACAAGCATTTTAGTCTGGGACTAGACTTAATCCCGGGATATACTGCATGATTATTGGCTGTCCCAGACAAAAGATTGCCATTGTAAAACAATCGTTGCGATTTCTGTGATCGTGGCTCTTCATCGGTGGTCCTATGTCGTACAATGAAAGAGGTTCAAAGACGGTCGTTTTCCCGGTCTTGCGTCCAAAGATAGCCTACAATAGTTTTCGGACAGTGTCAGAAATTCGGGATGATCACCGCACAGTGTGTTTGCTGCAACGACCTGCGCACTGGTATTGTTTACCACGAATGTATGCTGGTGACATTGCGCTAACGTGTGACGCAGCTGCCGAAGCTTCCTTGTACAGTCTACATGCTTGTCGTATCTGAGTTTAGGCGATCCGTGTCGCACAGTGTGATAAGGTAATGATCTTATAGAAGGGCAAAAATCCTAGTGTATCCTGGGCTTTAAGCCCGGTCTGTGGAACCGCCCCTAAATCTCTTACTGTACGGTGTATCTGCATGCTGCAGAAAAATTTAGTGGACTGACTTAAAAAAATTATGCTCTCAACAGTCATGTCTGTCCTTGCTTATAATGATCCACGCTGCAAAAACACTGAATTAAAATAAATATTTGATGCAATGTTAGCAGATCTAAAAGTTATCCTGCACAGCAAAACCTCCAGTGTTACAGTAAATTAAGTGTTAATAATCCACACCCAGAGTGTTAAAAATTAACTCTAAATTAGTGAATTTTTGTATTCTTCACAGAAACCATCCTAAAAACTCCTCTATTATGGGGTTAAGAGTGCAACAATAAGTAAAAAATGCTAAAATACACATATGATCAGGAAAATGGTTAACATCATGCTACTTA
The DNA here is from genome assembly GCF_027580225.2 of Misgurnus anguillicaudatus. Classification (NCBI taxonomy): domain Eukaryota; kingdom Metazoa; phylum Chordata; class Actinopteri; order Cypriniformes; family Cobitidae; genus Misgurnus; species Misgurnus anguillicaudatus. The sequence goes on from NC_073355.2 coordinate 37,306,051, forward strand.
TATCAGCATCAACAAGAAAACAATATATTTTGGATTCTTTGCCTGTTATAAAAACAATAAATTAAGGGTCAAGTGCCAAGTTACAGGGACACTCCACTTTTTTGAAAATATGCTCATTTTCCAGCTCCCCTGGGGTTAAACATTTGATTTTTAGCGTTTTGGAATCCATTCAGCTGATCTCCAGGTCTGGGGTAACACTTTTAGCATAGCTTAGCATAATCCATTGAATCCGATTAGACCATTCGCATTGTGCTAAAAAATAAACAGAGTTTTGATGTTTTTCCTTTTTTAAACTTGACTCTTCTGTAGATACATCATGTACTAAGACCGACAGAAAATTAAAAGTTGTGATTTTCTAGGCAGATAAGGCTAGGAACTATACTCTCATTCTGGCATAATAATCAAGGACTTTGCTGCTGTAATGGCTGTAGGAGGCACAATGATATTACGCAGCGCCTGAAAATAGTCCCCTGCTATTGAAAATTACCAAGGGGACTACTTTCGTGGGACTGCGCAATATCACTGCGCCTCGTGCAGCCATGTTACGGCAGCAAAGTCCTTGATTATTACGCCAAAATGAGAGTATAGTTCCTATTCATATCAGCCTAGAAAATCGCAACTTGACGATGAGCATATTTTCAAAAAATGTGGAGTGTCCCTTTAAGGGTAAAACTAATCACTGTTAGGGTGACTTTTTGTTATTATTTTTTTCTTTAGTGATGGTTGTTAACAGCAAATGTTTATAATCATCATCATGTTCATCTTGGTGTGGATTATATACACAAAGGGTTAGTTTCCTGGACAGGGTTTGAGATTAAACCAGGACTAGGCCTTAGTTATTTGGACATTTAAGAAGTTTTTTTTAAAACATACCGGGCAAAAAATCTTACTGGTGTACATCTTGAGTCAAACAGTGGCACTGATATATTTTAGGATATGCCAGTGCAAGCTGTAATGCTGCGTTTACACAAACTGCGGTAGAGGCGTGAAGCACAAGTGATTTTAATGTAAAGTCAATGTGAAGACGCATTGACGCTCGTCAGGAGGTCCCTTGGCGCGGAAGAGGCATTCGGCACGGAGCGGAAGACGCATTTCCGCCTCATTCACGCGTAAAGCTCATGCAGAAGGTGCGAATTGAGCGTTGTGTGCGGTACGTGCGAATGGTGCTTTTTGTGCATTTTGAGGTTCACGCAAATTTGCGACTGACGCCCAAGATGAAAAATTTGAACTTTGGCGGAATTTCTCTACGCCTTAACCAATCAGGAGCCTGCTTGCTGCCGTGGTGATAGCCTCGCCCGGAGTCACTTATTCAACCAACGCTTGATATTGTCTGTGAGCAGTCACCCGGAGCTATACGACTATATGATCTATAGAGGAGACAGGAATAAATAGGACCTCGCTTGGAAGAGTGTCAGTGAGGACATTGTGCAACCTGGTAAGTTGTAATACACACTTCACTTTTGAGTCATGTGACGTTTATCGACCCGCGCAGTGTATTTCCCCCCTATATTAAGGTTACCAAATACAAACTGGTAACTCTCTCGATAAATGCACACAGATCTACATCAGTCATCTTGCAAACAGACAACCGCATAGCACTTGCCCCTCCCACAAGAAGCGGAGTTTGCCTCTGACGGGCGTCAAATGCTTGCTTTTTCCGCGCGTCTACTCCGCTCTACACACGCGAATGCATCCTTAAGCGGCAAACCACGCGCGGTACCCGCCTGAAACACAGTTGGTGTAAACTCAGCATTAGTCTAGGAATAGACCTACAGTAAGTCCTGTCCAGAAAACCGCTCATGAGTTCATTTAACACTAGCAGTTTTGCTGTGTGTAATTGACACTTCGCTTATTTTTCATTAAAAGCATATAATGTGCACAGATAACAGATTAAAAGATGCTTCGTTGATTTTGGGGTTGCATGCAAATTCACTTCCCCCTCAGTTTGAATGGGCATGGTGCCTCTGAGTCAGATCATTTACTAAAGTCACAGCTCATCTTTCCTCAACAGACTTTTTCAGTTTGCTGCCCTTATAGGGTGAATCCCCTTGTGCAGGTTGCATCCCTTTTGCAGCCCCTTTGAAGAAAATTCATGACACAAAACAATCTCAAACTTAAAATTTGAATTAAACAAAACATTAAATTATGAGTTGTGATGTCGCCTGGAAGCCTTATTTTTTACGATTTAATTACACAGATCTTAGGCTAAAATAATGTATTTTATAAAATGTCATAAAACTGAGGCCTTCCTGGCACCATCTCAGGGCCCGCAGTTAACACAGGAAACACCACTCATTTGAATTCCTATGTATTTTTAAACCAGTATTGTTTTTTCTTATATATTTATGTGTTTGTACTGATTTTAATAGGTTTTCTGAGAAATCTCCAAAAAAAACATAATTGATTTGATTTCAAACACTGTTAGACAATGTCATTTCATATTTTATTGGTATTTTATTTCATTCTTACGGGTTTCCTTTTAGAAATTAATCCTCAGAACTTTGAAACTTTGTCTCTGGTACCATTCATTAACGTGCAGTATGATTTTCTGATTCATTTCAAAGATGTATTGTGAATAGAGTGAATATAATAATAATAATAATACCTTTATTTTATAGAGTGCCTTTAAAAGTGGCTTTCTCAAAGCGCTTTTCAGAGAATACAACATATTAAAAATACAAAAAATATAGATAATGGAAATAATAAAGAAAATAAAATAATCAAGTAAAAGCAATCCTAAAATATAATGTTTTAAGAAGAGATTTAAAAGTCTCTAAAGTATTTGCTTCCCTTATGTCAGCTGGAAGAGAGTTCCAAAGCGAGCATAAGATGAAAATGCTCTATCACCCCTGGAGTGAAGCCGTGTCTTAGGAACAACTAAGAGTCCACTCTGAGAGGAACGCAGATTAAGACATGGAGTATAAGGCAATAGAAGATCAGTTAAATAGTGAGGAGCCAGATCATGAATTCAGAATATGAATTAAATGAGTTGAAAATGGTAAATTAAATCTATTAAATGTATGTACACAGTTGATGTACAGATAAGATAAGCTCTAGTGTGAGTGTTCACACTGGGACTGAAGATGCATCACCAACAAGATCTTCATATATAGATCTACACATATATGTTTTCTTTCTACTTCCTCTTTCAGCTTAATTTCTCTTACAGTTAAACATTAGCATCTTTCACACATTAATTTCGCAAAATTACTATACATTTACCAGAATGACCTTAACCGTACATACAAAAATGTGCTGTTCACACACGTAGTGACGTTTCGTCTTTTTACCAGTAAGATATCATTCCCACATCCATACCAAAATACTGATAAACTCTGTCCGAGAGCACAATAATCCCCTAAACTGACATGCAACAAGGTTGGTGTTTAAAGTGCACCTATTTCATTGCTAAAAAACAATGTTATTTTGTGTGTTTGGTATAGTACAATGTGTTTGCGTGTTTTATGGTTTAAAAAACACATTATTTTCCACATACCGGTAGCTCCAGATTTTCCTGAAATGCACGGATTTTGTACAAAACTTCTCAGTGATTGGCCAGCTTACAGTATCTGTACGTTGTGATTGGCCTGAATACCTCAGACGACAGCTGGAAATGTGATGCTTTTATTTTTCTTTTGTCGTGTTTTACGCAAGCAAATGTCTGCTTCCAATATGTTAAATAATATACATTGATAAAAATATATTTAAGTAACTGAGGGTGAAGCACTGGCCCGATCCGGCAAGTGACAATACTTTTTACTGGCCAGAATGTCTTTCACGCTTGCCCCGGGCCACCGGGCAGTCCTTTATGTTGAGCCCTGCATAATTACATGTCACACTGAAAAAAATGATTCATTGAATTCAATCAATCTTACAAAGGTAAGTGGTTGCAATCAATTTATTTAAGCTACATTTAAACCAAAAAGATTAGTAAAGTAAAATAAAATATAAAACTTTTGTTTAAATGTAGCTTAAATAAACTGATTGCAACCACTTACCTTAAAAAAATTGATTAAATTCAGTGAATCATTTTTTTCAGTGTATTTTGTGCTGCTGTCTTTATTAATTTTTTACTCTTCAACTTTGGGAAAACCACAGAGCTCATCAATGTCCTTTTTTACACAGCCATCCAATCACAGTAGAGGGGGGCGGGACAAACACACTAATGGAGTATTTGATATTACTTGGTGATGCATTTTTATTTTCAGTAATATTGTTCAAAAGAAGATACTAGTAGCATGTAACATGTTGTGGATATTCTAAATTACAGCAACAAATGCGTCTCTGAAATATTGCTCAGTGTTCCAAAGCGCTCTCAAGTGCCACCATGCTGGTCGTTTTTCAGAAGAGCACCAGATATTACTTCAGCTTGCTTAAAACGCTTTGGTGGACACAGTTTCAATTATTTATTTATTGATAGGAATGTACCCTATTAGTCCCATGTATGGAATATAATGTAGCCAAACCAGAGAATGGAATCTCTTACAGCATTGAGATGCGTAATTTAGGAATGTTGATGAAAGCATTTTAAGTGTCAGAGAAAGATGCAAAAACATACAGCACTACAAGTTTCATTTATCATTTAAAATCAAGACATCCTGAACAACATGCAGCATATGAGAAAGACATAAATAAAACGTTTGTTAACAAAAGCATTTTGTTAGACCACTTTTTTCTTCTGCCGTCTCTCTCCCTTTGCTACGCGTGTCTGCTGCTCAACATAGGCCTACAGTAAAGTACTGCATAAGCATCTTTGCAGGTATCTTAAGGCAGAGTAATGAATAGGTTATTTGCATTTTGTCCAGGAATAGAAGATTTGATTAATATCCGTTTAACCAAGACTCATTTATGTGGTTGAATGTAAATAGAACAGTTTTAACAAATCGGATAACTATCTGATCAGAGAGTGACCAGGTGTAAGAAGGCCACAAATAATGTGAAATAAACTGCTGGAATGTTAAAAAAATGTATTGTTAAATAATGTAAAATAAATACAGTAAAAAGGACATTCTGAAAATGTAACTTGTGCAATGGTGAGAAAATTGGGAAAATAATTAGAAAAATGAAAAAAAAATGTTCGATATTCGGCTGAGTATTTCATTTTATTCGGCCTCAGCAAAGACTTTTCCTTTCAGGCATCCCCAATAGTTTATAAAGTTTAGAATATGGATATTTTACACAAAATCGCATTGATTACCGCAGAAGCTTTTTATTAACCCTCTGAAGCCGTGTCAATTACGTCTGTGAAAGATGGATGCACTTTTTGGGCTTCAAAGTCAGAAGTTGTTCCCTGGTCCCCGTTTATACAATTTTACGATATCTTAAACCTTGTTTGATATTATCGCCACCTGATCTCGTAATGTGAATAACACAATGACAAGGTGGGACTAATCCAGTCAGTCACAGTGCAGATGATATAAATGGAGAAATGTTGACTAAAAAGGCCAAGATGATTGTCCATTTATGAAGAAATTTGTAACATCTTGCGTTGATTTATGTGAGAAAACGTATGGCTTAATGGACAAAACGACTCTTTATTAAATGTTTAGTAAAGCGAATTTGTTAAAAACAACACAATCCGTGTTAGTTTAGGGACATTTACATTTAGTCATTTACCAGACGCTTTTGTCCAAATTGACTTACAAATGAGTTAAACAATAGAAGCAATTATAGCAACACAAGAACAGCAATACATAAGTGCCCTGGAAATAGTCTCATCAAGTCCAACACAGTATAGACGACGGTTGGTTAGTAATTTTTTTTAAGTGTACAGCTAAAGAGAAAGAAAAAACAGAGAAAGATAGTAAGTCCTATATTAGGAAGTGAGGTAATGGCGGAAGAGATGGGTTTTTAGCCGATTCTTAAAGACAGCTACGGAGTCAGCAGATCGTGTCACGACCGGCAGATCCTTTCACAGTCATGGAACAGCTCCTGAGAAGGTACGCGCTAATGTTTTTTTTCCCTTTTTGAGATGGCACCACAAGCCATCACTCGGTGGCAGAGCGCAGGGATCGAGAGGGTACATAAGGCTGTATATGAAGGTAAGTGGGTGCTGACCCACTTTGGCTCATTGAAGACCACTTTTGCCGCTGTGTTCTGAATCATCTGTAGGGGTTTGGTTGTTCAGGCTGGAAGCCCAGCAAGTAGTGCATTGCAGTAGTCCAGCTTGTACAGGATAAGAGCTTGAACTAGGACCTGCGTAGCGTGCTCATTAGGAAAAGCCTAATTTTCCTAATATTGTAGAGGATTATTCTACAAGAGCGAGTGGTGCTGGCAACATGCTCTGTGAAGCAAAGCTGATCATCAATGACCACTCCCAGGTTTTTGGCCGCCCTGGAAGGCATGATGGTCGAGCAACCTAGCTGAATGTTGTGCTAGTTTGTGCTGAATCTTTGGTTGTGCTGAATCTTTGGTTCAGATGATATGACAAGCAGTACTGTCTTCGCAAGGTTAAGCTGGAGATGGTGATCCTTCATCCAGAGTGAGATGTCCCTCAGGCATGCCGAGATGCGGGCAGAAACTGTGGGATCATCAGGGAGGAACGACAAGTGGAGATAAGTGTCGTCTGCATAGCAGTGGTAGGAAAAGCCATGTTTTCGAATGACGGAGCCCATGTCATGTATATCGAAAAGAGCAGTGGCCCAAGCACAGAGCCTTGAGGCAGCCCGGTATCAAGACGTTGGGATTCGGAGACGTCACCTCTCCAGGATACCCTGAAATGACCTACCTGAGAGGTACGACTTGAACCATAGAAGCACTGTGTCAGAGACACCCATAGCCATGAGGGTTGGCAGGAGGATGCGGTGATTGACCGTGTCAAAAGCAGCAGATAGATCCAGTAAAATCAGCACAGATGATTTGGAGGCTGTCCGTGCCTGCCTTAGGGCTTCAATGACTGAGAGCAGCGCAGTCTCAGTAGAGTGACCGCTTTTGAAACCAGACTGATTGCTATCCAGGAGGTTATTTTGTGTGAAGAAAGAGGAGAGCTGGTAAAACACCACACGTTCAAGAGTCTTTGTAATGAAGGGAAGAAGAGAAACGGGTCTGTAGTTCTCCAGCATAGCAGGATTGAGTGTAGGTTTCTTCAGCAGCGGAGTTATCCAAGCCTCTTTAAATGCTAAGGGGAAGGTACCAATCGAAAGAGATGATTTAATAATGTGGGTGAGAGCAGGGATAACCGACAGAGAGATGGCCTGAAGGAGATGGGTGGGTATGGGATCTAGCAGGCAGGTAGTCGGATGGTTAGAAGCCAAGTCCTTGGAAACATCCGCTTCAGATAGGAGAGAGAAGGAGGGGAGGGAGCATGTCTCAGAGATTTGAGCATGCACAAGAAGTGGTGGCTCGGAGAACTATCTGCTGATAGTTTTCGTTTTCTTCACAAAGAACACCTTTTGTAATACTTTTAACACAACTTTAACAAAAATCAACACAAAATGACACATAATGTGTTAAAAGCATCAGCAAATTAACACATTCTTTCTTAGAGTGTAGTATGCACGCACCTATGACAAGATGACGATAGATGAGAAAAAACCTACATGCGTAGTGTGAGCAGCTCAGTGGTTCATGTAGTTTTCCAATCCTGTAGTGTGAGCCCGGCTTAACCAGTAATCATTTTCTCTGTTCACACATAGCATCATACCAGTAAATTACCATTATCTTACAACCCTTTTTACTGGTAATTGGAGATACTGATTTACTAGAAAGGTTCCATTCACACATGATCTGTTAACTGCAATTTACCAGTACTTTACCAATAAAGACTTTACAGGAATTTGTAAATGGACTATTGACTAGTCTAAAGCAGTGGTTCCCAACCTTTTTCACTTTAAGGCCCCCTAGTTGCCCACATGATGAGTTCTGATCTGAACCTCAGTAAACACAATGAGTTTGTTTCATTTTTCAAATCTTGAATATAAGCAATAGATAGTAGTTGCCTTCTCAAGCACCACTTTATTATAACTACAGTATGTTGTTCAAAGGTGCATACAGTATTAACACACGCAACATCATCAGTGTTAGCAGTCTATTAGAAGTAAGTTCAGTGTGGTTTGGGTTTCAGTTCTGTTTCGAAGTGTGGATTAACCAATGTGTGAAAGACGTCAGTTGTTCATCAGCTTTATATAGATTGTTTCTAATAATTTACAAAAAGTGTCAACTAGCACCATTATTATGTGCAGACAGTTAATGACAAATTAATATGTTTTACTTTATTTGATGCTGAATGAAAAAGTCACAACCAAACATTTGTGTAGAAGCGCAAGTAAATGTGTGTGATACTTCATTTGCATGCTTTCATGTATGCTGCATTCCAGTTCTTAAACATTTATGAAGTATGCACTTATTATAATATAAATGTTAGTGTGTTGCAAAAGAGTATGGACATACTAATGCTGCGTTCCAGGCAGGTTTTTAAACCCGTGAGTTACGACTTCAAAACCACAACTCACGACCCTATGCGTTCCAGGCAGCCTGTAACTCGTGTTTTTACAACCTTCTACCGGTGAAAGTGCACTGGAACGGCAGTCAAACCTGTGACTTCCCACCCGTGAACTCGTACTAGATCGATGAACTCCCAGTTCAGAGTCGTGAGTCGTGGTTTTGAAGTCGTGAGTTACGAGTTACAGGTTGCCTGGAACGCAGCATAACATGTAAAAGAAGTCAACTGTTACCTAGGCTGCGTTCACACGGTACCATAATACGGTTGTCAAACCCGTATTTGAGTCCTTAAGACGGTTCCGTTCACACGCAGTTCGGTTATTTACGGGTTTGACAATCGCATTCTATAACCGACATCACACCCGTAACTTTTCGGGTTTCACAACCCTATTTACAGAGAAGCTGTGCCGTGTGAATGGAATCGCACTGGACAACCAGTTGTCTGTCACGTCATTCGTTGCTATTTGTGTTAAGATAACGTTGCAGTGCATGAAAATGACTGCAAACTACGCAGCAGAATTGCTCCATAAGGTTAATGTGATATTATATTACCTTCATAGACGCCACAGAACATATTACATTACGCATAAAATTGTGTGCAGCCCAGTAAGTGAGATATATAAAGTTTAAACCTTAAAAGTGGACGATTAATATAATGTAAAGTGTAAAATAAAAATGATAAAAAAATTAGCTGTTTATTTACTCACCTTTTATCTTCAGTGAAGCAATAAAGAAGATATTTTGCAAAAAAAAAAACATCTTCATACAATGCAAGGCAAAAGATGCGTCACTTTGAGAGGTCAAAAAGCAGATATATCCAATCCAATACAAAGGTAATCTCCATGACTCCAGGTGACATTTTTTGCTGCTTGTGAAGCAAATCGGTCGGTTTTTGCAGGATATTGAACGTTATTTACAACATTATTAGCGTCCATACAGAACTGTGTCAACATATAAAGTGCGCTTTTTACACTCCCGCTCTCTAGGTGGCGCTAAGAGGCTGGTTTTGCCTGCGGTTGGTAAACCATACTCTCTGCGCCACCTACAGAGCGGGAGCGTAAGAGCACTTCCTATTTGGCTGCGTTAATGCTTTAAGTAAAGTTCAATTTCTTGCAAAAATGTATCGATTTGCTTCACAAGTCATTATGATTACTTTTGTATTGGATATATCTGCTTTGGTAAAACGTGCAGTTGCTGAAACTAATTTTATGTTCATTCATTTTGGAAATTAAAACTTTAATAAGGAACCACCCTTGTTTATTTCTCTCTGCACAATGGTAAGCGTACAGCCAGCTGTATTTGTTAATTACATAAATAAAGTTTTGCCCATTGCATAATTTTTTTTTTTTTTTTATATTTTCGTCCGTCACTATGGTTACAGGCGCCACGTGTAACTAGAATACGGGTTTGAGGTCGGTTGCTCGTTTATTCAGGCAGTGTTCTATTTGTGTCCTTAATTTGCTGTGTGAACAGGACACTTCCAGACTCACACCTGTAAGTAAATACGGTTGTCACTCCTGAAATTTTGTCGTGTGAACGCACCCTACACATTAGCTGCGATTCCATCTAAACGTAAAGCAAATCTTTTCAAAATTGTTGTTTGAGCGAATTATAGTGGTTTTGGTAACCTAGTAACCAACAGTGGATAAAACAAGGCATGCTTAAATAACAAGTTTCTTTAAAAGCCTTGTTTGTCCGGACAACTTCAGTTTTTATTGCACATGACGAAAGCGTGAAAAGCGTAAGACTGAAAAATAAGTGCTTATTTAAGCAATATCGCTTGAGTAGAAGTGTGATATAGCTCTATATCATCACGGCTGTGATTAGGCCAGAGGCACGAGGCCGTAGGTAATCACAGCCGTGATGATATAGAGCTATATCACACGACTCCGAGAGCGAAATTGCTTTTATACAACAGTTCGACGGCACACGTTTGAAAAACGATAACACGAAAACAACAACGGAGTTATTTTAAAAGCCTCTTTGTTTTTGAACTTCTTTCTTCCGCCACGGATTTGAAGGCCAGAATGACAGGTAACACTTTCGGCTGTTTTGAATATCATAATAACTCAATAGACGATTCGCTGTTTTTAAATATAACAATTTATTGGTCACAAAGTGTAGTTTTAAGATTAGTTAAGTCGAGAATGTATATGTATAATATTAAAATCTGCAGTCGATAAGTAAAGATAGCGCCATTTTGAACGTCTGCTTAGCAAGATTCGGTACTCGAGTTCCAGAGCAATGAGTGGACGTCAGGGTTCACTCGCCCCGCTGACCACCGCCCTATCTGGGCTACATCTGTGACAGGGATTCCCTGGGTCTGGTGTTGGCCTGCGGTCTGTTTGATGGTCAAAAATGAGATCAAATCAGCAGTATTTGGTGTCATGAAACTATTACTTGTTTTCTTATTCATATTTTGTGTTGTTATTGTTTTGGCGCGAGGTAAAAGTTAATAAAACTACATTTATATAACGTTGCTTTCCCATTTAATCTTAACGTGATAGGAGCACTCAGTTATTATTAGACTTCGTTCTTGTCAGTACTACACTATATAAAACAGTTTTTCATAAGTGTCACAGATGTTTTTTGCATGCTGCTATAAATATATCAGTGGCGATATCTCATAACGTGTTTTAATAGTCACGTCACGATAAAATAAATTATCATTTGTCCAATTTAAAAGCTGCAGTGCTTACCTTGCAGTTCCACGGTGTTTTCGCGTTCTGAGGAGAGAGATCGCTTCAGAGAAAAGGAGTGTTTACATTCCTCTTTCCAAGTGTTAATCATCCACACAATGTGACAATACTCCACTTAAGTTTAAAGTTACATCCAAGAGCGCTGATCTTTGACGGGATAAGTACTTCCAATTGGGATTTACAGACTGATTCACGAGCTAGTGAACTAATGAGACACACAGAGAACGTTTAAAAACAGCGAATCTGTGCATGCAGTTTTTCCAGTCAGAGATGAGCCTAATAAGAACCTCCATTCATTCATTAATACTAAAATGACGAGTAGGTGGCGGAATGAAACGTGAAAGGTGAAGCGGTCCACTGCTCTGCACATTTTGAATGTCTCTCTTATCTGACAGACAATGAGATCTCTGCTAATGAGCTGATGATTTGAATCAGCTGTGTTAAACAAGAGAGACATACAAAATGTGCAGAGCAGTGGACCTCCAGGACCAGGATTGAGAACCACTGTACTAATTCTTGCTTAGAATACTGTTTAAGACAGATAGTATGCAAATTGTGACAAAGAGGATGTACGTGGTTATATAGGGGAAGTGTTGAGTATTTAACACAGTGTGTTTAATGTTTAAGTGTCAGTCATCAGAAGATCAGTATGGAGTTGATTTCTCTTCCTCTAGTTCTCTGTGAGTATTATCTTCTCTCTATGGATTTCACTACACATCAATTACTCTCACATTGTCTACAGGATCAAGTCATTTACTGCTCCTGTATTTTTACGAAACCTTTTCATGCTCTGCTTAAAGTTAAAATCTCTTATGATGGTTTATGAATGAATGATGTTTGTACAGTAAGTGTGGAAATAGTCTTGTGTTTGTGAAACAGAAATTTATTATAGATCAGTGTGTTTGTTCAGTTTTGTCTTGTATACTGTAGCTATCACTGCTTTTGCCACAAATAGATATAATAGCAGTCAGTAATTGTCTCTAAAAATGCATCAGTTACTTTTAAAATTTCACACACTGTAAAAAATCTTTGCTGCCTTAAATTTTTTTGTTGAACCAACTCATGTCATTTTCACTTGCACTGTGCAACGTTATGCATAGTGCATAAACATTATCGTTTTCGTCCGAAAGACTTTTATCACAGAAACAATAGACGCTTTTACAGCCCACATGACCAAATAGCCTGCGTGTGCATCTTGGCAACAGAAGTGATTTTATTCCCCATTGGTTCTAATGTGTTAGCAACTCAAAAAGTTTATTAAAAGGGTTTCCCAGCATATGTCTGGTTCAGTGTTGGGTGTAACTAGTTACTAAGTAATTAGTTACTGTAATTAAATTACTTTTCACTTGAAAAAGTAAAGTAAGGGATTACTCTTATTTTTCTTGTAATCTAATTACAGTTACTTCTGATGTAACTAAATACTGTGTATGAACTCTAAAACAATTATGTAATACAATAGTGGATTTAACATGGTTTAAGTTTACAATTCTCACTATTAACTGGTTGATTATTAGCATTAATATTAATGAGATGCTGGCTGTTTATTAATACTTAATAGCACATATTAATGCCTGATTCTGCAAAACCTTATTCTATGTCCTTAACCCTCCCCATTTCTACCAATACTTAAAATTAACAACTTCTTTAGTATTAATAAGCAGTAGTTGGAGTATATTGAGGCAAAAGTAGTTAATAGTTAGTTAATAGAGAGAATTGGACCCTTATAGTGGGACCAGAATAATTGATGTACTTTTATATATTATTTCTTCGAGCCATTTCAAGCCTCTCCTTGTATCATACTAAATAGGATTTAGAAAGTAATTAGTAATAAGTAATTAAATACTTTTTAGAGAGAGTAATTTGTAAAGTAATCTAATTACTTCATTGAAGATGTAATTAGTAACTAGTAATTAATTACTTTTTTTGAGTAACTTACCCAACACTGGTCTGGTTGTTGCGTTTGGTTTCACTAATATAATATACGTATACGTATATGTATCTGGCCACTTTATATTTGGCCATCTGCTAACGTCTTCTATCCACTCCACTATAGTACACAGATCTAGTAGCTGTGTTGAAAAAGTTGATAAAGTCAACTTTTTAAAAGAACTTTCTCTCTCTGTGTTGCTTCACTGCTGATTCTTGCCATACTTCTGGTGCCAAAATGGACATGCATACGCTGGCACTTCATCATTATGTACAAACAGTAAAAGGGTCTATACGCTGAAATGTTGTGATGAATGGTGTGGACGTATCTAACCTCAAAAAGGTACTAAAGTGAGCAGCTTTCTGTAGGCACAGAGGCACATGCGGTTGAATGTGTCAGACGTGATCGATCAGAACTCTTGATGTGTAAACTTTAGAGAGAGTTGCGCTAATGTGTTTCACACTGTAGTCCATTAACATACATTTGGCGAATAACGCAATGAAAAACAACGTAACATTTTTATGTGAAGCGACTGTTTATGCTGCACTGTTTGGGATTCATCCTCGGTCTCTGTGTGCACGCGCGTTTAAGGGTACTCAGTAGTGCATATGAGAGACGCGTTTAAAAAAACAAGCGAACATAAAATCTTTCTGTTCTTGACAGGACACATACAAACAAAATGATCTCCACGGTATTCTTTTTCTAATAAAAACATTTGTTTATGTCTTAAAAGTGCAATTTGTAAGATATTTGCAGTAAAATGTCCAAAAACCACTAGGCCAGTGTTATATATTTTGTCCAGCTGATTACTATCAATATCTGTAATGTTTTCAACTTCTACTGTGAGAAAATTTCCATTCAAAACACTGACACGGGGCAGTGCAGTCTCCTGTCAATGACGTTAATATCCATGTGACCCTTTGTCACCGCCTTTACTGACGTAACCCACATGACAACACTGGTCGAGTTCAAAAAAATAAAATGGAGGCCAAGGAAGCGACTGGAGCACAAATTTAGTGTAAATAAAGGTATATTTTCACTTTTTACACATTTTAATTGCATTTCTAGCGAGAAATTAGTATTGTAGTTTTCAAATATGTGATTAGTTGTCACAAAGGCGCTCTCTGTTTATATTTCAAACACGCTGCCTTTGAAGTGTGTCCGAAAGTCTTTCTCTGAGCTGCCTTCGTGCCTCCGAAGTCATTTCTCCATGAGGCAGCGAGGCAACAAGTCACTGCCTTGAGTTTTCGGACACAGCCAGTGTCGTGGACAAATGCGGAAGTATGCGTTAGCGCCTGTCGGGCTATGCCCTTTCTTATGAACTTATGGATTACTCTTTACCGTCTGCCGCTGGTTGTGTCAGCAAAGACAGCTCCCGTAAGCGTACGGGCCAACCAAACGACCCAAGAAGAGTTTGGAACAAAACAAGAGAAAGAATGAGGATCAATTTGGTGTTGCATTATCTGGATGGAGAGAGCTTCGCGACAACATTTAACTAGACAGAGATTTTGATCCTGCTTGTGTTTTATGCGATTGGGTGAGTTGTTTTGATTCGTAACCCTTCAAAAAACGTATGCTGTTTTCATTTTAAGACACTTCACAATAAGATTTGTACTGTCAATACATTATGTGAAAAATCATTGTAGATTATAAGTTGAAAACTTAATTTTGTGCTGTGTTAACCATCGAATTTGGACTAATACTGTAACATCTATGACTTTTGAACATCACATATAAACTTACATAATGAAATAAACGATGTCATCAAACGCAACATTTATAAGACTTGATTACCTTATCCATCAACGTGATTTCTCGTTCGCGTTTGATTGATGGCCATTAGCGGTTGAGTTAAAGACTACAAATCCCATAATTCCACGCAGCTTCAGAGCGTCATTAAACAACGTCATTGCTATTGATTTGATCTGGCGCCATCTAGCGGCGCAGAAAATACAAATTGCATCTTTAAGTGTATGTATAGATTACTGTCAGAAACCAGTCTGTGCTTATTTGGTCTTAAAGAGACAGCAACCTCAATGAACCTACTTAAGTCTGTGTCATTAATGTTAATCAAACAACCGAAAACAAAATCACTTCTGTAGCTCTAAAAATAATAATTATATTTAATTTATACAATTAAGTGTTATAATTTAATTTGATTTCTGTACCTAATGCTAATTTCAGACCTTACTTAATGTGCAACTTTGTCCTTTTTATAAACGTTTGCAATTTCTTTATTTGTAATTAGATTTTTCCCACCCCCTTTTTGCTGATCCGAAAAATAATCCGATCCGTGCCTCAAAAACTGTAATGTGATCCGAACCGTGAGTTTTGTGATCCGTCACACTCCTAGTAAAGTTTGTACACAGTGATAGCCATAAATGCAATGGTACTAATAATTGGCATCATAATTTCTTTCAGTGTTTCGGTTTTCGGCCTTGGTTTCCTCTTTTTCGGTTTTTGGTTTCCGCCAAGAATTTTCATTTCGGTGCATCCCTAGAAAATATATACAGTGGGGCAAAAAAGTACCCAGTCAACCACCAACTGTGCAAGCTCCCCCACTCAAAAAGACGAGAGAGGCCCGTAATCTTCATCACAGGTACACTTCAACCATGAGAGACAAAATGAGGAAAAAAATCCAGAAAATCACATTGTCTGATTTTTTAAAGAGCCAGTAAGATGACAATTTTAAGCATCCTATCACTATTTATAAGTCCCGGACAACAGGTTTAAATGCATGCAAGGTCAAAAAACACTGTAATTTTCTCAAAATATAAATTTAAAATTACCCCATTTCTCAGAGATCCCCAAACGCTTCGTGTGAAGCCATTCAACGACTCAGCCTGCCTAAACCCCACCTTTCAGTAGCCTACTCTGCTCTGATTGGTCAACTGACAGAGTGTCTTTGCACACAATGCACTGATCACAGATCAGTCTCACAGACCACAGATCGGTGGCACAGACCAACAACAGTGCAACATGTATTGACCTCGTGCTAACATGATTTACTGAGAAGACATTGTCAACATCAATACACATCATTCATCATTAATCCAAGCAATAAAAACGACGATTGAAACTAACATTTTACACTCATTTAAGCATTTATCTAAACTAACCGGGTCATAGCAAAAACATAAATAAGCATGCATTAGCCGTTTGCTAACGTGACTCTCTGACAGTAAATTAACAGTTTAAACACACAACATCATTCATCATTAATCCAAACAATACAAACGACGATTGAAACTAACAATTTTACACTCATTTAAGCATTTATCTAAACTAACCGGGTCATGGCAAAAACATAAATAAGCATGCATTAGCCGTTTGCTAACGTGACTCTCTGACAGTAAATTAACAGTTTAAACACACAACATCATTCATCATTAATCCAAACAATACAAACGACGATTGAAACTAACAATTTTACACTCATTTAAGCATTTATCTAAACTAACCGGGTCATAGCAAAAACATAAATAAGCATGCATTAGCCGTTTGCTAACGTGACTCTCTGACAGTAAATTAACAGTTTTAAACACACAACATCATTCATCATTAATCCAAACAATACAAACGACGATTGAAACTAACAATTTTACACTCTTTAAGCATTTATCTAAACTAACCGGGTCATAGCAAAACTGCTTGCTATCGTGGCTCTGACAGTATATAAGTTAGAGTTTAAACAACGATATCATTCATCATTAATCCAAGCAATAAAACGACTATAGACATTTTACACTCATTTAAGCAAGTATGTAGCTATAATCATACTTACAGGTTGTGGTTAGGAGACGCATGTTGTTCCAAATAAAGTGGGTACTGAACCATCTTTCATTGCCAAACGTCTAAATCCCTCCATTAAAAATTAATTTTAACCACTGATTCTTCACAGCCAGACACGTTTAGAACATCCCTCCTTGAAAAAGTCTCCTTTGGTAGTGAAAACAACAAAAGCTGAAAACAGTGTGAGCTGATGTTTCCACTCACACACTAGCTAGCTAGTGGGCGGGTCAAAGTTTTCGTTTCTCCCGCAGGCAAGGCTGTAGGCGGAGATTAGTATCTCATGTGACGTGGATAAGTTCGTGTGACGTGGATAATATCAGGAAGAAGACTCACTCCCTATAACGACTCGTTTCAGCGATTCAGAGTCGACTCCCTGCTTTAGAAGCCTATAACTTTATTAATCGTGCACTTTTTGGTTCAACTACTTTACACGTTGTTTACATTGATGGACAGCTACACGACACACTGCAATAAAGGTTAGTTTCGATTTTGGATCTGTGTGGCTCTTTAAGAATTTATTTGCGGTTTATGGTGGAAAATAAGTATTTGGTCAATAACAAAAAAGCAAGATTTCTTTCTCTCACAGACCTGTAACTTCTTCTTTAAGAGGATCCTCTGTCCTCCACTTGTTACCTGTATTAATGGCACCTGTTTGAACTTGTTAGCAGTATAAAAGACACCTGTCCACAACCTAAAGCAGTCAGAATGCAAACTCAACTATGGCCAAGACCAAAGAGCTGTCAAAGGACACCAGAAACAAAATTGTAGACCTGCACCAGGCTGGGAAGACTGAATCTGCAATAGGTAAGCAGCTTGGTGTGAAGAAATCAACTGTGAGAGCAATTATTAGAAAATGAAAGACATACAAGAACACTGATAATGTCCCTCGATCTGGGGCTCCACGCAAGATCTCATCCCGTAGGGTAAAAATTATCACCAGAATGGTGAGCAAAAATCCCAGAACCACATGGGGGAACCTAGTAAATAACCTGCAGAGAGCTGGGACCAAAGTAACAAAGGCTACCATCAGTAACACACTATGCAGCCAGGGACTCAATTCCTGCAGTGCCAGATGTGTCCACCTGCTTAAGCCAGTACATGTTCGGACCCGTCTGAAGTTTGCTAGAGAGCATTTGGATGATCCAGAAGAAGAGTGGGAGAATGTCATATGGTCAGATGAAACCAAAACATAACTTTTAGGTAGAAACTCAACTTCTTGTGTTTGGAGGAGAAAGATGCTGAGTTGCATTCAAAGAACACCATACCTACTGTGAAGCATGGGGGTGGAAACCTCATGCTTTGGGTCTGTTTTTTTGCAAAGGGACCAGGACAACTGATCCGAGTTAAGGAAAGAATGAATGGGGCCATGTATCGTGAGATTTTGACTCAAAACCTCCTTTCGTCAGCAAGGGCATTGAAGATGAAACGTGGCTGGATCTTTCAGTATGGCAGTGATCCCAAACATACCGCCCGGGCAAAGAAGGAGTGGTTTCGTAAGAATAATTTCAAGGTCCTGGAGTGGCCTAGCCAGTCTCCAGATCTCAACCCCATAGAAAATCTTTGGAGGGAGTTGAAAATCTGAGTTGCCCAGCGACAGCCCTAAAACATCACTGCTCTAGAGGAGATCTGCATGGAGGAATGGGCCAAACTACCAGCAACAATATGTAAAAACCTTGTGGAGACTTACAGAAAACGTTTGATCTCTGTCATTGCCAACAAAGGGTATATAACAAAGTATTGACATAAACTTTTGTTATTGACCAAATACTTATTTTTCACCATGGTTTGCAAGTGAATTCTTGAAGAATCGGACAATGTGATTTTCTGGATTTTTTTTTTCTCATTTTGTCTCTCATAGTTGACGTGTGCCTTTGACGGGAGTTGCAGGCCTCTCTCGTCTTTTTGGGTGTGAGAGCTTGAACAGTTGGTGGCTGACTGAATACTTTTTTGCCCCACTGTACTGTAGAGAAATTATTGAATAGTTATCGAATTATCGCACAGCAACTAACCTTATTTTTTTTTAAACTCTTCTCAAATCCTGGTGTTTGTGTTGAGCTTATGACTGCTCTACTGTACTGTACTTACACTCGTACTTCATTCATATTTCATGAAATATTGGCTGTTTCATCAAGGCATATTTTTCTGAATACTTTCTGAGCCATGCTGTCATCTTGACTGGGTATCAGGGACGGAGTGTTTTCAGCCCTGGAGTTTCATGCCTTAGACCAGCATTAATTCATATGACCACATTCATAAGTTTTGGTACGATTTGCCTTGACCCCTGTGACATTGGGGCTAGGTGCGGGGTTAGGTTTCATTGTTCTTTTTTCATGAGAATTGTACGATATTGCCCGATTAACTTCATATTAATTGATACAAATTAGCCAACTCATAAAACATAAGATTTTTTGTGAGATCAGGCTGTAAAGACAGATGGCGAGCACTTTGAAAAGCAGTAGGAAGTGTTGCGTCCTGCGTTTTTCACGCTTTTTAGATGTTAATGGACCCTGATGCAGGAATTCTACCAATAAGTTGTCGGGACACAATTAACTTGAACATAAAGTGATTGGGCCATCTCTCACCCGCAAATTACGTGAGTGGGGCTGCTGCAAGTGCTGGCAGGGACAGCAACTTTCAGCCCGGCATGACAATACCGGCCCTCTCGTGGAAAAAAACGACTGATTAGCCAATCCGGGCCTGAGTGTAAACCTGAAATT
This sequence comes from Misgurnus anguillicaudatus, assembly GCF_027580225.2. Taxonomy (NCBI): domain Eukaryota; kingdom Metazoa; phylum Chordata; class Actinopteri; order Cypriniformes; family Cobitidae; genus Misgurnus; species Misgurnus anguillicaudatus. The sequence goes on from NC_073355.2 coordinate 37,325,625, forward strand.
TCTAACAAATAGTGCAGGGGTGAAGTTAGCTGTCCAGGTATAGACCGCCAGCCATAATAATGAATGAAACATTTGACCGTTTATGCACGTTTAAAATGAAGTCAACAGAATAGCATGCACACAGTATGAATTAATTTTACTTTACATTTATGTAAATACAGCAAATTTCTTTTGTTAAATAAATAATCACATTTTCAGCTACATCTACAGCATTTAAATTATATTTAGTTTATTTGTAATTATTTTTAACCTAGTATTACTTTGCTTAAGGATTTTGATTATATCTACTCCATTTTTATTTGTATTAGTAAATGTAGTTATTTACTGTAGATCTACTTTATTTTTTGCTTAAATTTACTCAAATCATAAGGTGTATTTAAAAGATTTAACAACTTTTAAATGTTCTCAATATTTTGTGTGTAAAAATGTGTATTGTTTGCTACATAATTAATTCAACTATTCATTTAAAATTATAATCAAACAATTATTTTTGAGTGCTCTAAGCTGCATCATAATGAGATCAAGATGAAGTTTGTAGATGGCATGTCAAATGGCAGCTCCGCATAAAGACGTACATATCTGCCTGCACATACATTGCAGTGCTTGAATTTTATATATCAACATTACTTTGTATTTGCTCATCAGTTTGGAACACTGACTTTGTCACAGTGTGATCACGACTTAAATTTGTAAAGGTATGCAGTGTGGCCATTAGTGTAGTAAAGTGAATTGCCTAGCGACCCTGAAAAGACCAGCTAAAGCTGTTTGGCTGGTCTCCCAGCTTGGTTTAAGCTGGTGTAGCAGGCCTGATTTGGTTTTGGCTTTTTTTAGCTGGTCAAGTTGGTCTGGTCTTTAACAGCTGGTCAGGCTGGGAGACCAGCTGTTAAAACCAGCTGACTCAAAACCAACGTGAGCAGGCTGGTTTTAGCTGGTCTTTTTTAAGGGGATGTTGAGAGTTATTTTTATAGTGTTGCAGCCAGGCAATAGTGTAATTTCAGATTTATTTTGATAAGTCATGGTAAGTGTGTAAACTCTGCAAAATAGCTTATTTCTGCTGCGCTGCTCAGTTAAAGTGACAGTGCATTTTTTGTTAATACTGTATCAAAATAGACATTGTTTGACAATTAAATTATGCACTTTTACCATAAAAGCATGTAAGTAATGTCTAATCTGTGAAAACTGTCACCATACGATTTTTAGCACTGTAAAAATGCCTTATTTAGTCTTATTTGCCTTATTTAATATACAAGGGTTTATGAATTTGCAAATTAGTACCCAACTTTTTTGCACCACCTCGGACCAATTCAATTTTATTTATATATGGCTTTTCAAAATTGTTTAATTTTTTCAAGCAGCTTTACATTAAGGGGTTGTGCACACCAAAACTTTTAAACGCGGCTGAAAATGCCTGGACAAAGCCGAATGCCAGCTGTTTTTCAGCTGAGCGCCAGCTTTCTTCAGCTAGGGGCTTTGGTAGCTGTGATACTTTAGCTGTGAGCCGGTTGGTTGCTGTGGTAATGTCCCGCCCCTCCTCCACTGTGATTGGACAGCTGTGTGAGAACTGACATTGACGAGCGGAGCTTTTCACCCAAAGTTGAATATTTTTTTAACTCTCGGCGCGCAGCGCTGAGCGGAAAAAACGTTGAGCGCCGGTTTTCAGCGCGAAAGAAAAACGCTAGCTGCTGGCTTATTTTAACGTTGAGCTTCCATTTGAAACATAAAGGGCGTAAAAGCTTTGGTGTGCAAGCCCCCTAATAGATGCAGGAAAAATACACTGAAAAATCATAAAACATAAGCAGCAGAATACAGCGGTTAAGATTAACTATTGTAGCAAGCGTAGTAATAATTTAATGTGTGTATAATTATATATACAGTATATCGTCGCTGCCCGATGAAACTCACGTATGTCCAAAGCGGTTACTTTTCAAGAAGTGAAAAAAAACACCGTATTTCAAAAGCAGTTGAATGTAGCGTTGTCATACTTGGTACGGCATCTTTACATGTACACTGTAAAAAAAAATTTGCCTTCCTAACTCAAAATTTTCTAGTGACTGGTAACATTGACATTTTTAACTTGGGCCAATAGATTTTCTGTGAATGGAATTTTATCAATTGTGGCAACGATCTTTAAACATTAGCTCAATGGAAAATAACGGGTTGAGCCAATTGAAAATAAGAAACCATGTTTTTGCCCAATTAACTTTTTAAAATTGTGGTAGCATTCTTTTTTTAATTTACCCAATGTGAAAATGTATATTGGTAAAATTATATTAGTAAGGAACCATGCTGAATTGTTTATTTCCCGTTGTCCTAATAGAAAAAGAAACACACAAACTATTTTGTAACATTTTATTCATTTTTTATTTATTTGTAATACCTTAAAATTGTAAACATACAGAAATGGTCTGCATACAATTGCACAGTAGATATTAGAAAATAATTATTTTTAATAAAAAGTTTAGAAAATATATTTTACAAATATCCAAAAACACCAATATAAATTGGGGAAAGTTCCTCATCCAATGTTAATCACAATTTCACTTGAATTTAACATTCTCACACGGAGAAAAGAGCTTATGAAACTACTTTAAACACTTAAACATTTAAACAATGCCTCATAACAGTTTAAACATTAAACACCTAAAACATTCTACAAATTAAAGGCATAAAGTCTCACAAATTTTCCAGAACAACCGGCTCACTGGAAATGAATCTTGACATAGATCAGAAACTGCTCAGTGTTTCACGAATTCCCATTTTCATGTCACGTGTATAAATCTCCAAAGCCTTGCTAGTTGCTACTCTGTAAGAAGTAAAAAAAGTCTCACTGAGTGTACATGTACCAAATGAAGCCAATGTAATAAATAAAACCAGATCAATATAGAATATACTCAAAGTTTAAACTTCTGAACATAGAAAAACGTCTGCTATTAGCTATATTGCTGTTCAACATTATGAAAATAATATAAATAATAAAGTTTTAATATAGAAGTACAGTTATTTTGGTATTGGAAATTTTTCATTACTATAGTTTCACTTAAAATATCCTTTAGTGAGACTATGGTAAATGTGTGGTTATTATCCAACACAAACAATAGTAAAACTATGGTTAATTTTCTAAGAGATGAATTGTTCAAACAAACCTATAGGTACTAATGTTAAGCTACTTCGTGTTGGTTTTATATTCGATTACTTACAGTAAGGTCAACGCGCTGATTATTTAAACATCTCGTCCGTTTTGGGCGGTGTCCTTGCACTTATTTGAGACTTGCGCCGTTGAGTATAAACAGCAGCTTTACAACACCAGCTGATAGAGAGCGTCCTATTCATATCTACCCCTCGTGGATTTCCTGATGCAAGATGACGACGGCAGCATGCGCAGCGCAGATAGATTGGCACATGAGATCAATGTAACGCGAGATATAAGCTTGTGAATGGCTCTCGCGGAACTTTGATGTTATAGGTTGATTTGTCTGCGCAGTGCTGCATACAGTCAAATACATGTAAAGAATGCGCCCGTTTCGTGAAGTCCAGGCCAAATACAGAAGCCCCCACACTTGTTATATATTCATTTATTTAAAAAACACAACAATTTCTCTCTAGAAAGGCGCAGGTTGCAAGCAGCCTTTCAGGTCTATGTGTGCACGTGTGGGCGCGGCGCAGCGGCTCTTAATAAAAAACGCACCTAAATCTCGAAAAAGCTAACAGTTTTCACACAAATATGTTATATAAGAAGTACAAATATAATATACTCACTGTGAAAGTTGTAGTGACCTGCCATTTCCTCACTAAATGAAGCGTTAGCTCGGTGCGTTACACTGAGGAGAAAACATCATATGCTTTTGTTTGTATGCTGTAATTATTCAGATTTTCACTCAGTTTAACTAGAAAATGACTTTAAAAATACTTAAAAATGACTTAAATGTAAATATTTAAGTACTTACCATAACTTTATTGTAAAAAATGTCGACCATCAACTCCCGCGCACCCACACTGAAGCCAATTACTTTCAGGTGCATTCCCATACGCTTTTCTGGCTGAACTATGTTCAGTCAACTCAGATTTTTCATTTGACACGATAAATTAGCTGAGCAGAGTTTAATATGTTCTGTGAATATACATGTTTGTTTTAAGCCAATTCTTTATGTTTTAATTACCACAATGCATATTTTTGTTTGGGGAGAATTTTTTGAAAGCAATATGTTGAGTCAATACTTAACTTTCAGTTTCCACAATTTTTTAAAATATACATTTTTTACAGTGTAACCATATTCTTGCCAGTGTAATGAAATAATCCACATTTGACCAAAATTTTCTTTAAATGCACATACGTTAGGTGGGTGTAATTCATGCATGAATTCATATGACTCATAACATAGTTACAGTTAGTTATTGATTAGTAAATAGCTTAACTCATCATTAGTTCATATTAAACTGATTATTAATTTATGTATTAGTACATGATTATTCATGTACTGTTATTGTAAAGTGTTACCAGCCGATCTGTCTGTTTCCGTAGATATGAATATAAATATATGTTATTTTCAACAGTTTCAGTATAATACAGACATACAGTATAACTGCTATAGTCTGGTTTCACACAATGCATGCATAAACTGCGAGTTTGCAGTATTTTTTTTAGCACTGATGCTAACATTCACACTGTATGTGTAAGGATCACACAAGAAGAGCTGAAGCAGCAGTGGTGCCATCGTTTTAGCGCTAAGTCTATGAAGCATCCATATATATCTATGACTCTGTAACGGGTGCTTTAATGAAAGCAGAGAGAAGGGGAATCCATGTGCTAAAGGTGTTTTATTGTAAAATCCCAATAAGGGCCAGCAAACAAATCCAAACAGGGTAAATCCACAATCGTAATCCAGAGACAGGCAAAATATATCAGGGCAGGCGGCAAACAGGCATTAAATCCAAAATACAGGCAGAAGTCAAACAAAGGCAGATGCAGGTAACAGAAACAGATAAACAGATACAGATAACAGGCAGATACTAACAGGATGTGGCGATGTAATAATCAGCCAGGAACAGCTATACAGGAAGTGCTTAAATACAGACAGACAGGAAGTGTGAACTGTGACATGGCATGATGAATATCAAAATAAAAGTCAGAACAGAGCAGGGTATCAAAATAAAAGTCCAAAATACAAAAATACACAGAACACAAGTAAACACAGAACAAAACCTTACAGACTCATACATTTTATGTGCCCTGTATACAACATCAATGTCCTTTGCAAGGCTGAGTCTTTTTAAGTGATGATGGACTACACTACTTGTGGTTTGTTTTTAGAGTTGGTAAGACATTTAATTCTACCTCTTCGAATGTTTGGCCTGTGCTGCAAAACTGTCAACCTCTTAGGCACTATTGCTTTGTGTGAGAAAAGTTAAAGGCGGAGTCCACGATGTTTGAAAAACGCTTTGGAAAAGGAGACGGGCCGACTACCGAAACACACTTATAGCCAATCAGCAGTAAGGAGCGTGTCTACTAACCGACATCCTTGCCGAGTTGCGTATGTGTGGGGCGGGTCTATCAACAGACGGTTCAGATTCTATTGGGGTAGGGGCGTGTTTGTTTAGGTCAGTGGTCTCAAACTCCCGGCCCGCGGGCCATTTGCGGCCCGCCCTCCCCCTCTCTGCGGCCCGCGGCACCTTTCAACAATATAACATAATCTGGCCCGCAGAAAGATTTTTATTCACTTTGTTTCATATTTGTTTCATTTTTAATTTAAACGTTTAAGGGTTCGTTCACATCTCGCGTCTAACAACGCGTGTTAAAACGAGTCAAGGCGTTTCTTACTTTCTAAAGTGCTCGGGAGCGGAAGTTGCTCTCCGTGGCGTGGCCTCACCCGTTGCTACGCAACCATGAGCCGCGCGCGCTCCGTGATTGCGAGGATAGCGGAATGCGTGATCGGACTTTAGGTCCTCATCTGAACCTCGCGTCAATCATATCATGCAATCAGTTAATCTGGACGGGACTTTGCAGTGTTTGTCCAGAGAGGATTTGTTACTTCCGGGTGAATATCAGCTGTTACTCAGAGAAGAGCCGCGGTGGGGTTCACATCAACAAGTCACCTTCTGGAGACATCGCATATATGAGGCAGAGCCGTAGATGTATTGCAACACATAAACTACAGATAAGAAAAAGAGCCATCAAAGTGCCCAGGTTAAGAAAAGAGGAAAGATGAGGAGAAACATACAGAGGATAAAAGTATGTACTGCTATAATAAAGTATAATATATTATTATGTAGCTTACCATGCAATTACACAGAGCAGTATTATAATTTTTTCTGTTTAACTAGCTTATGTAACATTGACTACCCATTTAAAAGTTTTAGAATCACTTTCACTTATTCATATTTTTCCACATATAATAGCAAATTCATTAAAACTGTGGAATAACAAAGATGGAACATAATAAAGTCAATATTATGACTGAAAACAATCCAAAATAAATCAAAACACAAACACTTACTGATGGTAATTTTTTATAATAGTTTATAAATGTATAAAGAAATTTTATTTGTTAGTTTAGTGCAAGGTTTTAATAGGCCTTAGTATTAAAGTATTAAATCATTAAGAAATGATTTACTTATATGAAATGTATATTTAAAAGATAAAAACCACTGCTATTTTTATACATTAAATAATAGAATTTAAACAGTACATTTACAGAAATATTGTACTTTTTTAACCTTAAAATAGCTCTGCGGCCCTCCGATGAAATGTCAATTTCAGAAATGGCCCCAAGCCAATTTGAGTTTGAGACCCCTGGTTTAGGTGATTTCAAATATCAACAGTGGCTTTCAAACATCGTGGACTCCGCCTTTAACATGCATCCCTGCAGATAATACAGAGTAAATGTTAGCAATAATATGTAAGATATTTGCAGTCAAATATCCAAAAACCACTAGTCCAGTGTTATATATTTTGTCCAGCTGATTACTATCAATATCTCTAATGTTTTCAACTACTTGTAAATTATGAGAAAATTGCCATCCTAAACACTGACATGGGGCAGTGCAGTCGCCTGTCAATGGTGTTAATATCCACATTACCCTTTTTTACTGCCTTTATTGACGTAAAACTAAAAACCACATGATAACAGTGTCGTGGACAAATGCGGAAGTAATAGCGTCTGTTGGGCCACTCGCTTGTTAATGGTAAATTTGTTAATCTGAACACTTAATTCTGTGCTGTGTAAACACACAATGGAATTGGACTAACACTGTAACATCTATGACTAACAATTGCGTTTTGAACATTACACATGAAACATGAAACCTTACATAATAATATAAAATTATGTCATCAAACGCAACATTTATAAAAGTTGGTTACTTTAGCTCATCCGTTTACATGATTTCTCCTTAGTGTCTGATCAGGCTCGGACTGATAATCTGTACAACCGGGCAAATGCCCGGTGGGCCGGTCGACATGTGGGCCGGTGGCCCAGAGATTAATTTTTTTTTAATGCCAAAATGTTAAAGTTATTTATTTTCGGCACGTCATGTATAAATGCAGTTGCATTTAGCTTGGGGGGCGGGTGACAGGTAAATATTTTCGGCCTCTTCATGACAGGTTCAGTGTGTGTTACGATTGCGCCCCCCTGCTCCACCCCTCAAGTGGATTTGTCCAAGCAGCCATGAGGTTCATGGGGAAATATACAGTGATGATAGCGCATCATTTAGCCTTGCACTTAAGAATAATCATTATGGACAACAGAGGCTCCAAAAAGAAGAAAGGGGGAGCGGAGAAGATCCGCGAGAAAAAGTCGCCCAGGTATATTAACAACCACCCATGTGTGGTTTGTGTTTGCATGCTCTCTGTTTCTCGATGAAGTGCGAGCCGAGGCAAGCTCAGTGTCACATTGTGTCCATGTTTCTGAACTTGAGCAGAGTTGTATGCATTAGAGCAGGGGTGTCAAACTCAATTTCATCCCGGGCCACATCAGCATTACGGTTACTCTCAAAGGGCCGGTTGTATTTGAACGACTGTATGAATGTATCAACTCTTTAATTACTGTACATTGCATAATTTTCTCTACATTTGCTTACTATTGGTTTTGTTAATAACTCAATTAATACCTTTGAAAGTAGAAGCCCAGGCAAATAATGACAAAGTGTATAGAGTACAACTATTCTACAGATTATTCTAAAAATAATTGTGATGACAAAACACATGTTGTATGTGAGTAGACTCAACATTTTCTGTTATCCTTCATTGTGCAGGTAAGAAAATTAGAGGAATTTTAAGATACTAATCTGTTTTACAATCTCCACCACAATATGCATTTATTAGACACATATACTCTTACTTGTCATTTCTTGCCCTCTTTACAAAAAAGTTGTAATTTTTTACCTGCCTTTGAGTGTCTGATTGACTGACGTCTCATGAGTTCGGTGTTGTAGGCTACAGATCAATAGTTTCAATCGTTTATTAAAAGTAATCAGTTCAGATGAGTCATTAGTTCGCGTATTTAGCGGGAATAGATGCGTTGTAAACTAATCCCAGCTGGACATCGCGAAACATTTCTGGAAACGAGACGGAAAACATTTTCTCGCTGGATGCGCGTGAGCGTGCGCGAGAGAGGGAGAGAAAGAACGAGCAGATACTCTGTTTCTATATCCAAAGGCTGCAGCCTGAGGAGGTCGCATATGCAGCGTCATCAAGCCTGGTTTATTTAAGTTAACTAACCATTACAATCGCACGTCATACGCATATTACAACTATTTACTATAAACGAAGAATAATATTTAACTTTATAATTGTTAATATATTGAAACAAGACAGTCTTGATGACGTATGCAGCCTGGAAATGCGACCTCCGGACGCTGCAGCCTTCGCATTAAACACGGCCACTCTAGTAGTGCGCGCGTGCGGGGCACAGCTCGTTCTCTCTCATGCAATCATCAACATTATCACTGTAATTATATTACAAAAAGACATTGGCCGGACAAAAATTAGTTTCGGTGGCTGCTAAAAAAAATCAATGTAGGAAATAACCTGCAAAACATAAAACTTATAATAACAATAAAATAATCTGTAAACTCTCGCGGGCCACATAATTAACATAATTTGTAAACTCTCGCGGGCCAGATGAAATGAGGGGGCGGGCCGGATTTGGCCCGCGGGCCTTGAGTTTGACACCCCTGCATTAAAGGTCTTCACAGAGGACCCGTACACTTCCGGGTCTATATTTTAAAGGGGCAGTTGGGACTGGGTCTGTTCCAGTTTAATTACTTCGGTCCGTGATCAGAGTCAGTCGGCGCTAATGCGTTAAAGCGTATGTGCAGTCTCAAGCGTGCCTCTGGTTTCTATGGCTATAACAACTGCCTCTTGTTTTGAAAGTCACAATGCACTTTCTTTTTCGTATTTTTATAAATATTATTAATGAACCGTCTTTGCTTTCTGAACAAACATTTTAGATATAAGAGATGGAGATGGTAGCAAATAAGCAAAGTTAATATCAAGCCCATTGCACTAAACGAGCAGTTATAGCTCAGATGGGCAAACAGTCATTAAAAGCTGACTCAAGATATAAAAACGCAAAGCTGTAAAGTCAAGTCACCCGTCACAGTGACAGCAAGTAAAATGTTGAATCTGACATAATGAGTGGATTAAGCTCTTTTAATCTGCAAGGGAGGAATAGAAAGAGAGACACTTTTACTGCTTCTGCTCTATCTAATAGAAAGTGAAGAAAGCTACATAAACTTTATAACACCGGTCACTTTTATAATCTGTAGACCTGCACTTTCTATCATTAATATACTTTACATATTATTGTATTCAATATAAAAGGGGTTATCTACACAAGTATTGCTTTATATATCAGTGCAAAAATTGTAAAGTGTTTTTGTGGTGCTTTGACAAAACAGTGTCAGCTTTGTTCATGGCAAAGAGAGTTTGCGGTGGTTGAATTTTAACTACTGTGAAATTAATATAAATGTTCAATAAATCAAAGCATTGGGTTAGTGGGGCGATTTTAGTGGGGGGAGGGGGGTGTCGTCGGTCCAGTTGTGGGCCGTTCCACAAGAAAATTGCCAGGGCCGAATTTTGTTCCCAGTCCGACTCTGCGTCTGATTGATGACCATCAGCGGTTGAGTTAAAGACAACAAATCCCATCATTCCACGCTGCTTCAGAGCGTCATTAATCTACGTCAGCGTTATTGTTTTGATTTTGCACGCTCTAGCGGTGCGGATTATACTAATTGCATCTTTAAATTTCTAATGTTTCTTTGGTTGGTGACAATTTTAGCCCTTTCTTTGGACTGTGCGCACACAAGAGCAGACATTATTGATCATTTATTTCATTGTAAAAAATAAACTCTTCAAGTCATAAACAGGAAACATGTAAGCAAACATGATTTAAAACATACTTAAAATAATACTTCATGTTTAAGGTTATTAGGTAAACTTTTAAATTGTAAAACTTATATTATTTATATATACAAGACCATTCAGTTATTTTGTTAGATATTAAACATATTTAAGAATTGTACACTCATAAAACATGTGGATAACACAAATGTATAATTGTATAAAGATATTTTAGCCTTTCTAAAGTAACCACCCTTTGCTTAGATTAAATGTAGTCTTATCATCTCAAAATCAGCTTTCTGAGGTTTTACCTTGAGATTCTTTTAAACAGTATAGTTCACATCTATTATACTAGAGTCCTATTGGATGCTGGCTGGTTCTTTTTTATTTGTAAGTCATACATTTCAAAAACATTTCTTAATTTTTATTTTTTCATTTTAGCACAATTATATTTGGTCTAAAAAGTAAGTTAAGACATTTAAACATACAACTTTAAAAGTTTTGTTTTAATCATGAGAAACATTTCAGTCAAGTGACTCTAAACATTTGAAAGTTAGTGTACAGAAACAAATGTATATACATACAGATGGTTTATTAGATTCTGTAATGATTTTTCTCTTTGTTTTTTACAGGGCTGATTTCAAACATCCTCTTTAAAGAAACTGAAGGTGATTCACTTTAATTCATTTATTACATATTCACATTTGGCTACAAACCGGCCAACTAAATTTAGATAAAACAATAGTTAGTAATAATAAACTTGTGTAAATCAGTTATACATTCATTCTGATGTACATTAAATTCCTGAATTAAATAAGACATTGGTTTAAACAGTTCTGATGTAACAATTGTGCAATTGTTGCATTTTTTTTTTTTTTTTTGCATGACGTGAAGCATGGTACTCGACTACGCCTACTCATCCTGGCAATACTAATCATACAGGTAATATGTTAAATACATCCATTGGAGATAAGTGAGGTTAAAATTCAGTTTGATTTGATTTAAATTTGTATACTTTAATTAGTGTGTTATGTTGCTGTTTGAGCATAAACAACATCTGCAAAGTTGCAATGCTCAATGCAAAGGCAAATATTTTCTTTAACAGAAACCTGCTTGAACAACAGTCCAGCTACTTTTGGGTGGACACCATTTAACACAGAACCTACAAAACCCTCAGACCTGCAAATATACAACAAATAACTTGCGTGAAGTTGGCCCCCAACCCAATGCAAAACGTCTGCAAAATATGCTCAATCGCTTGTGCTCCGTTTGGTGCTGTGCCAGAATATTCGATTATTCGAATATTCATTCTGTGTGTTGACATTCCATTTTCAGTTTTGAGATTCTAATATATATTACTTTGTAATGGATATAAATGCTTTAGCTCTCAAAGTGGCGGATCGGTTGACAAAAAATGGTATTCTGAAAAAAAGCCCTGGTTCCGTTTGTGCTGGTTTGCACCGCAAAAATCGTTTGTGCTTTTTTTAGATATTAAAATAACATGTATAAGTCATACAGAGGTCACTCAGCCCCCCACATGTTCCAAATTCGCCTAAAATATTCTTAAACGTTTGTGCTACGTTTGTGCAGTTAAAATTTTTGTTTGTGCTGCTTCGGTTTTTATATGATTTGACATTGAATTAGGTCGATGACGTCACTCAGCCCCCCCCCCCCCCCCACATGCTTCAAGTTCACCCAAACTACTCCTGTTTGTGCCGGTAAAAATTTTGTTTGTGCAGTTTTCATTTTTTAGATATTAAAAGAACATTTATAGGTCATACATAGGTCACTCAGCCCCCCACATTTTCAAAAAGCACCCAAAATAGTCTTAAACGTTTGTGCTACGTTTGTGCAGGCAAAAATGTTGTTTGTGCTGCTTTTTTATAATATTTGACTTTGAATTAAGGTGATGACGTCACTCAGCCCCCCCACATGCTTCAAGTTCACCCAAATACTCCTGTTTGATTGTGCTTCGTTTGGGCTGCCTTGCTTTTTAGATATTAAAAGAACATTTATAGATCATATAATTAATTGACCATTACATCCAAACAACATACAATATTAGGATTTCAGAGTAGGTTATGTAACATGAACCTCATGTACTGGGAGTATTTTCTGTGATGATTCCATGGCATTCCTTAGTAATTTCTTGGTAAAACGAATTTTATTTTGAGCTTCACGGGAAATTTTCATAATTAACCAAAACAAAACAAAAAATATATACATAATGACCAAAAAAGATGTAGGGTAGTGGGAAAGGCAAAGTTGGGCTGCTTTTTACAAAAAAGAATTGTTGAATTTACATAATTCAATAATACTGTAGACACTGGTTCCACTTGAAATGCGTTTCTTAACGTAACGTAACGTCTGCAGTAACATTATTAAACTCTAAAAAAAATTGGGTTGTTTTTAGCTCAATGGCTGGGTAAATACAGGTATAGGAAAGTGCTGGGCTAACTTGACCCATCAACTTGGGTTGTTAATTTTAACCCGGCAAATGTTTTTTTTAAACCCAAGGATGGTTTTACATTGGGTAAATTTTACCTTATAAATGTGTTGTTTTTTATTTAATATTAATTGTATTTTTTTATTTTGTTCCTTTATTGCAGGTGTTAAATACACCACATTAAAAACACATGCCAACATGTTATCTCCTTTACTTTTTTATTAGTAACATTACATGTGCTTAACCTCCGCTTAATTTCCAAATCGTTTCTATGTATACAAATATATATATATATATATATATATATATATATATCTCCCAAGGGTTTTTCCCTCCTAGGACTTTTTTTTAATTCCCCGGCTAAAAAGTCTGGGTTTTTTTCCTCCTAGGGGGTTTTTCAACCCGGGGAGGCAGCCTTATTGGGCTTAACTTAGCACCCTCTTCTTTACGTTACATTAGTAATACGCACGCTTATAATATTGATTCATTGCCGCAGCAAATTTATCTGCTTGTGCTACCGTGTTATTATGTTGTGCTATCTGTCGATTTTCTGTGGTTTCCACTGCTTCTATTAATGTAAAGCTGCTTTGAAACAATCACCAATTGTGAAAAGCGCTATATAAATAAAATTGAATTGAATTGAAAAAAAAAAAAATATATAATTCACATTACATGTGCTGTAATACAGTTTACCTCAACAGTACCTCAATCAAAACTAAGAACTTAGAAAAAAAACGAATCAAATAAAAATACATTTATAAACTCCTCTTGAAAAATGCTGACTGGAGTCTGTCCTGATGATGGTCCTAAATGCCCATGAAACATGACTTAACAGTGGGGTTGATTTGAGTCAGCACCGCTGTATGGACACTGCTTAAGCAGTTTATGCAACGTTTAAAAACGTTATTTTTAATGGTCTGAAAAAGCTAATTATGTGTGTTTACATGACTTTAATTGCGTCACTTGTTTTCCTTTATTACGACATGTTATTTGCTAACCAACTCCTGGTTGTCCAATATGGCGCAACTAATAGAATGCTCTCCTCGTCCTCCCTGACTTTGCACAGTGTCTGTGCGAGAAGACTCACTGGGGGAAAATGAGTATTTGTGCAGACGTTGCGGCCAGCTGTGCGCCAATGCATCCACACCAAGTGTTCCATCAGTTAATGAATAAAACAGGCGACAATGGGTAGCTCTGGAGATGGAAATAGATCTATCTGTGCTCTGCCAAAACGTTTTCAAATAAGCTAAACTGATTGTGCTCAATTCAGCAAATGCAGGTCCGGGATTGGTCACAACCCACTGCTTTTCTTGGGTACAATGAAATAAGGGCTGTAAAACCCTGACCTCATCTCAGCTGGAGGGACCTGCTCGATCGCGTTCTTCACCAGTAGGACAGCAATCTCTGCACGTAGTACGTGTGCATTGGGGGCTTTCACCCAAGCGAAGCACGCAAATTTGGGGGGATGCCAGGCGAACTGAATCGCGTAGCCGAGACACATTGTGCGTAAAAGCCAACTCAACGGGCTGGAAAGCTGTTTCCAGGCTTCCAGACACTGAACGAGAGGGATTAACAACACGATCGGTGTACCCACGATGAGAGGAGCGGTGGTGATCGCTAATGAATGCTCTTTGGCAACATCAACAGAAGTGTTGTGTAATGCAACACTCACCTGGCTCCGATGATGGGTGGCTGAGCTGGAGAGACTCCGTTGTATGGGTCCCGGCCACTGTAACACACCCGCTGGCGATAGAGGAAGGGGATACGTTGGGTTATGAACCTGTCCATAGCTCCCTTGTTCCTCTGGAGACCTGGAGAAGAGAGGTAGAATTCGCTCTGTGTGTGGTTTTGTGAGAGCTGGCTGAAAAACCAGCAGAACAAAATAAAAAAACAAGGTTTCTCCACCTGGCCCTCCTCGGGGGGGAAAGGACCCTTCACCATCTCCCAAATAGCGATCCCCTCTATTTTCAGCTCGCCTGTCTCAGGGCTGTCTAGATTTTGTTTTCCACCTCTTCTGGCAGGCTGAGCAGGCGTGGCGGACTGTTTACAACAGGTTCCTCAGAGCTGCCGGAATGGAGGAACGAAAACGGCCGAAGCAGGACGGGGGGCAGGCTGAGGCGCCGACGTAGCAAAGAGGGTAGCTAGGCTTTGACGTGGGATGATGGCCTTGGGTGTTCGAGAACTGTTGGTTCGATTCTTGTCTACCTCCTTCATGCCCGCAAGACACAGCCAGAGATGACGTTCCTGGACCACCAACGTAGAGCTGATGAGCGACTTAACCAACTTAACCAAGGTAACCCTTTAGCGGCTCCACCGTCAAGAGAGGTGAGAGGAGATGGCTGAATGGTCGGTTCCAGGAGGGAAAGCAGTTATCAACAGGAGACTACAAAGAACGTGTAAGTGATTTTGTTTATAGTCTTGTGAAGTTTTAGCACAGTTTCATTGCTAAGAAATGCTGTCTTGTTTACCTTTGTCTCATGTGCTGAAATCACGTTTGTTCCCATGCGTCCTCGTGTGAGTCTCGACTATTAGTTTTGATTGTTGTTGGGTGTGGCCTGCTGAGTTCAGTTCACAATTCAAGCACTTATTAAAGCAGTCAGTCCACCGCAGCAGCGGTCGCGGCAGCTTCGTGTCGTGCAGTCCTCCTTGTGTGAAGACTGAAGAGCGTTCAGACCATGGACTATATCTGTAACGATACAATAAAGTGGAGGAGGCAAGTGCAGACGATCAACACAGTTTTATTAATAATGATGGTAAATACAATGAATCAACAGAGTGAATGACTGAGTCCAGAATGTTGGCAATGGTGATCGAAGGTCTACGGTGGTGTGAAGAGTGTTGAATGGTGAAGTCGGTGGTGAGTGCGATGATGGCCAGTGGATAGAACCAGGAACAACCAAACACTCACACGGAGACGACAACACGAACACAAATCCAATACGACGACGAGAGACGATAATCCAAGTGACTGCAGCAAACATGAAATGAGGATCTGACAACAGGGAGAGAACAGGGTGAGTACTTGTAGCTGATGGTTGATGAGGATCAGCTGGAGCGAGGCAATCATACACAGGTGAAAGGGATTGCTCTAACGAGCACATGGCAGGGGTAAGTGAACAACACACACACACAAACATGACACGGAGGAAAACAATGGATTTTCCTACCGTGACAGTACCCCCTCCCCTAGGAACGCCCCTTGGCGTTCCCAGCCTGCTTTACCTGCTGATTGAATTCATCAATAAGGCGGTGATCCAGTATGTCCCGAGCAGGAACCCACCTTCTCTCCTCCGGACCGTAACCTTCCCAATCCACCAAGTACTGAAAACCGCGTCCCCTCCGTCTAGAGTCCAGAATACGATTGACCGAATACGTGGTCTCCCCATTAACGATACGAGGCGGAGGGGGAACCGGGGCAGGCGGATTAAGACGGGAAAAAATCACCGGTTTAATTTTGGACACATGAAAGATGGGGTGAACCCTCCTGTACGCAGGAGGAAGGCTAAGACGCACTGTTACCGGATTAATGATTTTGGTAACAGAAAACGGGCCAATAAATTTGGGCGCAAGCTTATTCGAAACGGAACGCATCGGAATGTTCTGGGTTGAAAGCCACACTCTTTGACCGACGACGTAACGGGGAGGCTTCGACCGGTGGCGATCGGCCTTAGCCTTGGTGCGCGACCTTGCCTGGAGTAGAGCTCTACGAGCTCTGGTCCAGGTGCGGTGACACCTCTGGACTAGTGCGTTTGCGGAGGGGACCGACACCTCGGATTCAGTACTAACAAAATTAGGTGGTTGGTACCCTAAACTACACTTACATGGAGACATGCCCGTAGATGACACTGGCAGAGAATTGTGTGCGTACTCCACAATTGAGAGTTGTTGACACCAGGACGAAGGATTGTTGGATGCCAAACACCGCAATGCCCTTTCGACATCCTGATTGGCTCGCTCGGTTTGACCATTGCTCTGGGGATGGAACCCGGAAGAAAGACTAACAGTCGCTCCTAACAATTTACAAAACTCTCGCCAGAATTTGGACACAAATTGGGGACCCCTGTCAGAAACCACGTCTGTCGGAAGGCCATGTATACGGAAGACGTGGTCAATGACAGTTACCGCTGTTTCCTTGGCTGATGGCAATTTGGGCAAGGGGATGAAATGAGCCGCCTTCGAGAACCGGTCCACTACGGTTAAAATCACCGTATTACCCCTGGAGGGTGGGAGGGCGGTAATAAAATCTAGCGAGATGTGGGACCAGGGTCTCGAAGGGACAGACAGCGGTAAGAGTAACCCATCTGGAGGTCGATTGGAAGTCTTACCAACAGCACAAACCGAGCAAGCCAAGACGAAGTCGTGGACATCACGAGCCATACCAGGCCACCAAAATCGTTGCTTGACTAGAAATCTAGTTCTACTAACCCCTGGGTGACAAGCAACACTGGAACAATGACCCCACTGGAGAACGTCTGACCGTAACCCCTCCGGCACAAATAAACGGTTCGGTGGGCAACGAGCCGGGGGCGTTACCCCTTCTAAGGCTGTCAAAACCTTCGATTCGACCTCCCATCTGAGCGCGGAGATAATGATTTTCTCCGGTAAAATGGGCTCGGGAGTAGCAGTACGATCGGAACGCTCAAAAAGACGGGATAAAGCATCGGGTTTGATGTTTTTGGAACCCGGCCGGTAAGAAAGTGTAAAATCGAAACGACCGAAAAACAATGCCCGCCGAGCCTGCCTGGAGTTAAGTCTTTTAGCAGTTCTAATGTATTCGAGATTCTTATGGTCCGTCCATACAATGAAAGGTACACCCGACCCTTCAAGCCAGTGACGCCACTCCTCCAGTGCTAATTTGACGGCCAACAACTCCCGATTGCCAATGTCATAGTTAACTTCCGCAGGAGATAAACGATGAGAATAATACGCGCAAGGATGAACCTTTCCGTCTGAGGATGCGCGCTGGGATAACACTGCTCCTACCCCCACCTCTGACGCGTCGACCTCCACTATGAATTGACGTGAGCGATCAGGGGTGACAAGAATAGGAGCTGAAACAAAGCAGCTTTTCAGTTTGGCAAACGCAGCCTCAGCTGCGTCTGACCACCTGAACGTCAAACTAGGGGAGGTCAAAGCGGTCAGAGGCGCGGCTAGTTGGCTGAAATTGCGAATGAAACGCCGATAAAAATTGGCGAACCCCAGAAATCTCTGCAGGGCCTTGCGAGACTCTGGGGATGGCCAATCTACCACAGCCTTAACCTTCTCAGGATCCATGCGAACACCCTCAGTCGAAATGATGTGTCCTAGAAAAGAAACAGACTGTGCATGAAAAACGCATTTCTCCGCCTTGACAAACAATCCATTCTCTAGCAACCGCAGAAGCACTCGTCGTACGTGTTGCACGTGTTCCTGGAGAGACGAAGAAAAAATCAATATGTCATCCAGGTAAACATATATGAACTGATCGACCATGTCTCGCAACACGTCATTAACGAGTGCTTGGAAGACTGCCGGCGAGTTAGATAGACCGAAAGGCATCACGCAGTACTCAAAATGGCCACGAGGGGCGTTAAAAGCAGTCTTCCATTCGTCCCCCTCCCTAATGCGGACCAAATGATAAGCGTTACGTAAGTCCAATTTAGTGAAAATGGCCGCTCCCTGCAACCTCTCAAAAGCTGAAGACATAAGCGGCAAAGGATAAGTATTCTTTACCGTTATGTTGTTCAACCCTCGGTAGTCAATACAAGGTCGCAAGGATCCGTCCTTCTTTCCCACAAAAAAGAACCCCGCCCCCGCTGGAGAAGAGGAAGGGCGAATGAACCCCGTTGCAAGAGAACTGGATATATATTTCTCCATGGCCGCCGTCTCTGGAATAGACAAGGAATATAACTTGCCCTTAGGCGGAGAGGTACCTGGCAATAACTCTATCGCACAGTCATAGGGACGATGAGGAGGAAGAGAATCAGCCCGCGACTTACTGAACACCTCCTTCAGGTCGTGGTACTCCGCGGGCACGTTAGTCAAATCCACTGCTTCCCCCTGAAACACAGACTCAGAAACATTAACACCAGCAGACAAAAGACAAGACAAATGACACTCCTCGCTCCAGCTAACCACAGATCCGAGACGCCAATCGATCCTGGGGTTGTGTTTATGGAGCCAAGTGTGACCGAGAACAATGGGAGTCTGAGGTGAGTCTGTGATGAGGAAAGAAATCTTCTCCGTATGGTTACCAGATGTGATGAGTGAAACAGGAATGGTGGTCTGAGTGATGACTGGAAACTTGTGTCCATCAAGTGCAAAAGGTGCAATGGGGTGTTTGAGAGAGGTGAGAGGAATCTTGGTCTTACATGCGAAATTAAAGTCCATGAAACTGCCCTCGGCCCCAGAATCCACCAAAGCGTGTTGATCCAGTGTGTGAGTAGACCACCGTAGTCTCACCGGAAGGAGTGTCGATGTAGATGAGGTCTTCCTGGCAGAGATCCCACCCGATAGTAGCCTCAGATTTACTATCGGGCTTGATCTTTTACTGGGCAGCGCTGGATGTGATGTTCTGAGCTGCCACAGTATAAACACAGTCCATGGGATCTCCGCCTGTTCCTCTCCTCCCGGGAGAGCCGAGCTCGCCCCACCTGCATGGGTTCCAGATCTCCAGGTGGGCTGACCGCAACCTCTGGCCGCCGATGCTGAACCTCGGGAGTGGTTGTGCGAGTGGTTCTCCCCCTCCGTCTGGCGGCTTGGTCTAGCCGGTTGTCAATACGGATAGTGAGATCGATTAATCCATTGAGTGAAGATGGAAGTTCCACAGCTCGAATCTCCTGTTGGATGCGGTCAGCCAACCCATGCAGGAAATGATCCCACTGCGCCTCTTCGTTCCACTTACACTCCGCCGCCAGGGTGCGGAACTCGATGGAGTAATCAGATACGGACCTCTCTTCCTGACGTAGGTCCGCTAACAGTCTGGCCGCCTCTCTCCCGGCGACGGAGCGATCGAAGACCCGTTTCATCTCCTCCGAGAGGGCGTGGAACGAAGCACAGCAGCTGTCGTGGTTCTCCCACACCGCCGTCCCCCAGAGGGCAGCCTTCCCCGTGAGCAAGGAGAGCACGAACGCCACCTTCACTTCCTCGGTGGTGAACGTGCGGGGCTGCAATGCGAAATGCAAAGAACAATGAGAGAGAAATGATCGACAAAATTTCGGCTCACCCGCATACTTCTCCGGAATCGGAAGGCGTGGTTCGGACTGGGGAAGACCCCCGGTGGCGATCGGCGGTGTGGGTGGCGTGGGGGGCGCAATGGGTGGCGATGGATGTTGTTGTTGAGCCCGAAGGGCGAGCTCGGAAACCTTCGTCACCATTGCTTGGAAGGCTCGACCCATCTCATCTATCGCCTTGTCCTGGCGATCCATACGACCCACAGCTCTCTGTAAAAACTCTTCTAGATGAGATGGGGAGCGATCGCCTGCTGCCTCCATGATGGTCAGATCCTTCTGTAACGATACAATAAAGTGGAGGAGGCAAGTGCAGACGATCAACACAGTTTTATTAATAATGATGGTAAATACAATGAATCAACAGAGTGAATGACTGAGTCCAGAATGTTGGCAATGGTGATCGAAGGTCTACGGTGGTGTGAAGAGTGTTGAATGGTGAAGTCGGTGGTGAGTGCGATGATGGCCAGTGGATAGAACCAGGAACAACCAAACACTCACACGGAGACGACAACACGAACACAAATCCAACACGACGACGAGAGACGATAATCCAAGTGACTGCAGCAAACATGAAATGAGGATCTGACAACAGGGAGAGAACAGGGTGAGTACTTGTAGCTGATGGTTGATGAGGATCAGCTGGAGCGAGGCAATCATACACAGGTGAAAGGGATTGCTCTAACGAGCACATGGCAGGGGTAAGTGAACAACACACACACACAAACATGACACGGAGGAAAACAATGGATTTTCCTACCGTGACAATATCTGCGCAACTCACCGAGCAGGGACACCGACAGGGCACTTGAGTTTTGCACTTTTGTACTAACTTTTTTATTTACCCATTTATCTATTTTTTTCCTCTCTTGCACATTTCCTATTCTTCTATTTTTACTGTGTTTTTTTTAAATCTCTACTGTCACTACAACTCGTAAATCAGTTGTATCACGTCACCACCCACAAAATGCTAATAACCTCTGCACTTTCTGTTCTAACACTTACTGAGACCTGAATTAAACCAGAGGACACTGCCACTCCAGCTGCCCTCTCCAACAATTACACTTTTTCCCACAGTCCTCGCACAACAGGAAGGGGTGGAGGGGACTTGTCTGCTTATTCCAAATCACTGAAAATTCCAACAGCACACACCCTCATGTGACAGTTCTTTCGAGTCGCATGTTGTTACTTTTATCCACCCTACTAAAATCCATTTTCTAGTTATCTATCGCCCCCCAGGTCAACTTGGACACTTCTTGCAGGAGTTGGATGTACTTCTACTTTCATTCCCTGAGGATGGTACTCCTTTAGTAGTAGTTGATGACTTCAACATCCAACTTTAGAAATCACAGGCAGTCTCTTCCATGCTCCGCTCCCAACTAATTTTCTCTGTTAGATACAAATAACACCATCGAGACAATCTATGCTCCACTATTATATTCCGCTTAGACAGTTTATGCCCTCTGACATCTGGACCGGCACGGGCCACACCACCTCCCCTTGGGCTATCAGAGGTTCTCTATGAGCATTGCTCCAGACTCAGGGCTGCAGAGAAGTGGCGCAGATCAAAAGATCCTGCTTACCTCTGTCTCTATCAGTCTCTTCGAGAAGGGTCTGGCTGCACCCTACGGGCGAGTGGAGCTCCACAGGAAACACGTGACCTCCACTAGCGGGCGAGCGGAAATGCGTCACCTAATCTTAACGCATAATAAAAGTAGTTAAAATAATCAGGTTTTTTATTAAATGCTTGATAGAACAAAGAAAAGAAACAAACACAAATTGTCATCATTGTCACATAACAATAAAACAATATGCCAGAGTCCAACAGTCTTTCAGTCCAGATTAAGTGCCAAGTCCTAAAATACAGCCATTGTTCTAATATCTTTCAGGTTTTTAGAAAGTTTAATAGTGTCACATCTCGTTTAAATCTTTAAAAACGGGTTTGCACTTTGAAAATATATACTTATGAATGTGATATTTGGCTAACAGAAACATAAGGTTTACAAAATATAATTTTTCCTTTCACATTCATGAAAGCCAAAAATTACATTTCTGTATGTACATTTAAAATTATGATTAGAGTTAGTTGACGTATGGTTGCAAATGAATGAAAGTTAGTTGACATGTAGTTGCAAAGTTATTTATAGTTAGTAGAATGTCTAAAGCAGTGGTCACCAATCCTTGTCCTGGAGGGCCGGTGTCTCTGCAGAGTTTAGCTCCAACCCTAATCTAACACACCTGAAGCAGCTAATTAAGCTGCTTCAGGTGTGCTTGACTCAATTCAATTCAATTTTATTTATATAGCGCTTTTCACAAGTGTTAATTGTTGCAAAGCAGCTTTACATGAGAAGATGTAGAGGAGAACACAGAAAATCAATAGGTAATATAAGAAGTAGATATAGTGGCTAAGGTTAAACCGTACAAGCGAGCATATTAATAGTATAACGTATACAGTAAAGTGCTAAGTTGGCTGACTCTCCCTGACTCTTGATTAGGGTTTGAGCTAAACTCTGCAGAGACACCGGCCCTGGACCTGGATTGGTGACCACTGGTCTAAAGTGGACTATCAAAATAAAGTGTAACCCTCCAGCTTAACCTTGCAAAGACAGAACTGCTTGTCATATGATCTGAACCAAAGATTCATCACAACCTTTCCATTCTGTTAGGTTCTTTGGCCATCACGCCTTTCAGGACAGCCAGAAACCTGGGTGTGGTCACTGATGATCAGCTTAGCTTCACGGAGCATGTTGCCAGCACCGCCAGCTCTTGTAGATTCATCCTCTACAACAGTATTTTTCACTATTTTTTTCATGAGATCCACACTGATAGGTCGGATTCAATAGGAGAGCTGCCTTTACTGAAAGTATCAAAAGTAACATCCAGTCTTAAATGGCATGTTTCCTTATCAATCTGTTGCAATGCAATAAATACGAAGGCGAATCATTCTTTATCATTTACCAGTCAAATTTGTAACTGAGACGAGATGATATCCCCTAATGACAAAAACAGGATTTTAATGCTATGGAATTCTTATAAGATGCGTAGGCAGTGCCCCCCAAACCACTAGGGGGCCACCTTTCTCTTAATTTTATGCGGCGCTGCACAGAACGATTTGCGAGTGACATTAATTCACCGCCAGGGCAATTCTAAAGCATAACAAGCGGTCTGATCTCACTGTATTTTGATGTCATATGACAATCGCTCTGTGCAAGCACTGCATACGATTGAGCACGCTTATCGATGTGCATCTTGATATAACTGGTATGGTTTTCTAACAAATTTAGCGTCCGGAGCAGAAAAGGCAGAAAAAGCGCATGCCTGCATGATCATATCACTGTCTTATTTACTGCCATACAAGCCACAAATTACACCTGCGCACTAAAGAACACTGCTCTACAATATTAGGCAAATTAGACCTTTCTTAAATGAGCATGCTATGCAGGTCCTAGTCCAAGCTCTTGTCCTGTCCAGGCTGGACTACTGCAGTGCGCTATTGCCTTATGTACCCTCTTGATCCCTGCGCTCTGTCACCAAGCGACAGCTTGTGGTGCCATCTCAAAAAGGGAAAAAAACATTATCATGCACCTTCCATGGAGCTGTTCCACGACTGTGGAATGATCTACCCCTCTTTTCCGCCATTACCCCTCTCTTCCTTATATGGGACTTACTGTCTTTATCTATTTTCCTTTTTTCTTTATCTGTACATTCTTACAAAAAATACTAACCAACCCTTTGCTATGTATACTGTGTTAGACTTGATGAGATTTACAGTGCACTTTTGTATTGCTGTTCTTGTGTTGCTATAATTGCTTCTATTGTTTACGTCATTTGTTAGGCGCTTTGGACAAAAAAGCGTCTGCTAAATGACTAAAATGTAATGTAATGAAATCTGGATTTTCCATGACTGCGTCAACCATCATTAATCTCGAGAAAGAAAGGTACAGTTGGTGTGGGCTGCGCTGGCCTGGCAGCCCCAAAGTACCAAATCTTCAAGGGGTTCGGGAGGGGGAGGAGTTCTCCACTCCAGCCAAACGTCTGCGCAGCCCGAGTGAACATGGCCATCGTCTCTGGGTCGAACACGAGCTCCACAACCCTACCTGCAGGAGGGAGCAGGTCGAAGTTGGCATCCGAAATAAACGCCCCCCCATCGGATACTGTGACAGACACAGAATCCTTGTGAGGACCAATAGAGGACGAGAGCATTGTAGAACACGCTCCAACGGCATCTCTGGCTATGAATCAGGGTGTTTAGATCTATTGGACAAACCAGCAGACCGATTCAGCACTGTTATACAGAGATTGTCTTTAAAAAGACACGTATTTAACTTGTGCTGCTCTTTTAGGGAAATCACTCTTTAATGCTGTTCTGAGTTGATGAAGCACACAGGGTAGTGCAATGCACATGCTCAAACTCAAGTTCAAAGTGAAAGTAAAGAGGTGGAATTAAGTGAGCCTCCGCTGAAATGCTATCTCTCCAACAACCTCAGCACGCAGCATATCCCATGAGCAGAAAGAGCTTTTCAATAGCAGTTGCTGGCTTTTGAATCGAAAAGAATGATTTGGTATTGCACCCGCCTCTCGTTAAATACTCGCGCGGCGGGGCGACGCTGGTGGATGCAAATACCTGCATTAAGTTCATTGGCGTTTTACTAGTTTCTCGAAGTAGATTGGTCCAACGAAGCGCGTTAACGATTCGTCGGTCACGATGTGATGTCATAGTTACCGACTGAAAGGGAATCGAAAGTAATTGAATGCAGAGGTTAATACAATGTAATAAAAGGGTTGATATATTCGTATAGTCTTACAAATACAGCCGGCTCTTTAAGAGCAACCTTAATGCTGATGTGACCCAGGATATAGAGGATATAGAGGCTTGTTAAGTACAGTAGAATTGTAATCACTGTGTCAAAATCAGAAGTATAACAGTAAATAAAAATAGGTTCAGCATATTGGTTATCGGGCACATAAGAATCTAAATATTTGGTATCTGTATCAGTTATTAAAAAAATTATTATCAAGTTGTTTACATACAGTATAATTTCTTTTTAATTTCATCGTTTCAAAAACTCCAAGCAGTTGGAGATGGAATCCCCCAACTCCACCCCCCTGCATTCCCCCAAAATTTCTAGTCCTGCTTATGAGGTTTTAAAAGTATATTATGGACATCTAACTTATTAACTCTTTCCCTGCCAATGACAAGTATTTCAGGCTATCCCTAATACTGTTATTATCCACCAGGTAAGTCTCTGCAAATTTTAAAACCAAGACGTATTGCCCTAAAGCAAACCTTTTTTTTAAAACGCTGGCGGGGAAAGAGTTAAAATGGGGAGGAGTTGAAAATTCAGAGTTTCCTAAATTTGTAGTTAACTTTTACATTTGGTCATTTATAATAAGTATCTAAAACCAGGTACTTTAACATTTTCTAAAGTACAAAAGTACACATATTTTTGTATTTAAGTAATATATTGGTATCTACATGTACTTAAGGATGGCCCTCCTGGACTACTTTATCCCCCAATATATCGTCAGAATTGACAACAGCGGGTAAGTAAACATTTTTTGAGACCACAGAAACATTTATTTAATAAAAAAGACACTGAATAAGTTGTAATTGCTGTGATAGAGGTTTAAACCTGTAATTTATATATTTGCAATGAAGCATCTGTGACATCCAAAAGTTGACAGTTTTTGTTATGAATTGTTTGTCATTTGTACAGAAAGACCAACACTGAATGTGTCTGTTTGGCCTGATGATCATGTATACAGCGGAGAAACTGTCTATCTCACATGTGGAGTCAATGGAGGAGGAGTCTATAGCTGGCAGTACAGCTGGTATAAAGATTCATCACTTTACAACATCAGTGACCTTCAGTATTATACAATCAGATTTATTAATGAGTCTGACACTGGAAACTACACCTGTATAGGATCAGAAACCTACAGACCACACAACATCAGCAATACAGTTACACTGACAGTATCAGGTGAGCCTTTTCATTATATTTAACATTGACTGCATACTGTATAGTGCAATTTACCTCATGACAGTTATATTCATTTCAATCTTAAGTTAACCAGGTTAATTCCTTGCTGTTTTCTGAGAGACACCTGGTCATATGGGCAGTTATTTTAGTTATTCAAGATTGATGTTCTTTCTACTAGGGAAATATCGTTATCTCTAAAATCACAATTAAAAGAGACGAGACACCACTTCATATGCTGAAAACGCATTCTCACATTTATGTGTGTCTGTTGTTATCGGAAGCTAGTTATTTTAGTTTGTTTAGTTAATAAACATTGATATTTGTCTTACAAAATTGCAATCAATTTTCTTCAAATAATAATAATCAAATCAGAAGCACCATTTTATACCATTATAAAGCTTGAAACAGCTAGAACATTTTCTTATATAACATCGATTGTGTTCCACTAAATAATGATAATCATTTGAGTAATTAATTCATTGGGTTCTTATCATTTTTGGCGTAACTATCTCTTTAAGCAACATATTTCTGACCAACAATTAAATCTGATGTCATCTGTATCCAATGTTGGGTAAGTTACTCAAAAAAAGTAATTAATTACTAGTTACTAATTACATCTTCAATCATGTAATTAGATTACTTTACAAATTACTCTCTCCAAAAAGTATTTAATTACTTATTACTAATTACTTTCTAAATCCTATTTAGTACACTCTAAAAAAAAAAACGGTGCTATATAGAACCAAAACTGTTGATTTGAATCGTAACCATAGAAGAACCGTTTTTAGTGCCATATAGCACCGGTGAAGCACCTGTGTAGAACCATAAAGGGGCCATATAGCACCACTATAGCACCACATATGGTTCTACATAGCACTATATGGTTCTACACAGGTGCTTCACTGGTGCTTCACCGGTGCTATATGGCACTAAAAACGGTTTTTCTATGATTACGAGCAAAGAACCACTTTTGGTGCTATATAGCAGTTGTTTTTAGAGTGATATGATACAAGGATAGGCTTGAAACGGCTCAAAGAAATAATATATAAAAGTACATAAATTATTCTGGTCCCACTTTAGGGTCCAATTCTCTCTATTAACTAATTATTAACTACTTTTGCCTCAATATCCAACTACTGCTTATTTATACTAAAGAAGTTGTTAATTTAAGTATTGGTACACTCTAAAAACAAACGGTGCTAAATAGCACCAAAATTGGTTCTTTGCTCGTAATCATAGAAGAACCATTTTTAGTTCCATATAGCACCGGTGAATCACCAGTGAAGCACCTGTGTAGAACCATAAAGTGCTATGTAGAACCATATGTGGTGCTATAGTGGTGCTATATGGCCCCTATATGGTTCTACACAGGTGCTTCACTGGTGCTTCACCGGTGCTATATGGCACTAAAAATGGTTCTTCTATAGCTAAGTTTCCATCCACTTGTCAATCGAATTATCTGAAGTTCGGTTAAAAAACTTATGCGAATAAAGCTGGTGAAACTGTGTTTCCATCCAACGGCTTTAAAGCGAATAAAAACCTGTGCGTAATGACGTCACATGCTGGTTTGCGATCAAATTGGTATATCGAATTGATTTGAGACATTTCAAGGTGTTTCCATTCATTTTCGCACTGAATCGCTCAATATTCAAGCAAACATTTGCGAACAAAGTTTTGCTAGACAAATTTGCGCCATTTCACAAGTTATAAGTGCTTATGTGCCAGCTGAGCTGATAGCGACATATCAAGCTATAATAATAAGAAAATGATGTTAATTGCTATGATGATGCAAATGCATCTAAATTCCCAACGACAACGGAGGCATTAACGTGAAATGATAGTCCGTATCAATTCTTAACGTAAATGAGAACGAAAAAATATCTTTAGAGTTGTTAATAAGCCAATGAAGCTACGAGGGTTCTTTGGCCGAGGATCCATCTCATCAAGGTCGAATATGCTTTTATTTTCACTCCGGAACCGATGAGAGATAACTCTTTTTTGAAAAACGTATCGCTGTATGAGCACCTCATTTACTCCGGAGGACCTCCCACGTCTTGTCATAACCATTGTTGGACATTTCCTTCGCCAGTTCCTGATAAATTATGGCATTTCTTAGATTTTTCTATCTAAAATAGAGCTGTAATCGGGCCTGAAATGACCGGAGCCCGACAGAATGCAGCCCGACAGAATGCAGCCCGAACCCGAAACTACATTTTGATTGACAGCTTTTTAAAAGCCCCAACCCGTTTATAGCCAAACATTATTTAAATTTGCGCACACAAACAGCTTTTATCAAGAATGAGTAATTTACACAGGTTTTAACATTATTTATTAATATGACTAACTGGGCTACACGTCACTTGGAAGTTGAAACAAAGAAAAAAAAAGTCATCATCGTAACATCTCGTTCTAAATAGGCATATGCAATACATTATAGGTCAACATGCCAATAAAAACAATTATTTCTTAACGAATTAAGATAATACATTCTGAATAAGATGGTTATTTGGGAATAACGAAATTAAGATAAAGGTTCCGTGGTATTTGCTTCGGCACTTTCTTTACATTAATGCCAACATTAGTCTATATCCTCTGTCTAAATTATGTATTTAAGGCTAAGTAATATTTAGTTATACATTAAAAAATCTTTACTCACCAAGATTAGGCTACATTTTTGTTGAGGAAATTATTAAATCCACTGTAAATGGCTTCAGCGTGGTCCTGCGCTACCTGATAGGGCGCTAGCAGCATTGAACTTGACCGCTCATTTACCGTGCAAAGGCGGAGCACGAGCCCGTGTAAAATGTTAGAAATGAAGCCCGAATCTGACCGAACCCGTCGGGTCTGGGCAAAGATCTTCAGCTCTAAAATAGTTGTTTTTTCTCTGGTAAATTAAATTTAAAATTAATCTCGTCTCGTCGTTTGTCCACTTACATCTGACTTTGTTGACACACGCAATGTGTGCCACCAGAGCGGAAATGACCTAAAACTTTATCTTCTTTGTTTTGTGTGTGGGTTGCAACCATAAAAGGACCTAAACCTTAATCGCAAATCATTATTTATTCGGCAAATAACGTTTCCATCAGCGTTTATCGCATAAGCCATAAATCGATCAAGATAAAATCCGATGAGATCGAACGTATTTCTTTTGAGTCGATATTCATGAAATTCAATCGAATTTTACTGTTTCCATAACGCATTTTTCATTCTATATCACTTAATTCGGATAAAAACATGTGGATGGAAACATGGCTTATGATTACGAGCAAAGAACCAATTTTGGTGCTATATAGCACCGTTTGTTTTTAGAGTGTAGAAATGGGGAGGGTTAAAGATGTAGAATAAGGTTTTGCAGAATCAGGCATTAATATGTGCAATTAACTATTAATATACAGCCATCATCTCATTAATATTAATGCTAATAATAATCAACCAGTTAATAGTGAGAATTGTAAACTAAAACCATGTTAAATCCACTATTGTGTTTAAGTATACATAATTGTTTTACAGTCCATACACAGTATTTAGTTACATCAGAACAGTGCCGGTCCTAGATGCTGGGGGGCCCTAAGCAACGCTTTGTGAGGGGCCCTCTGTCAGTGCATTCAGACCCTGATAGCACACATACATCTCGGAGACGTCTATTTGATGTCTGCGTTTACATCTGCAAGATGTCTTATTTAGATTGTTTTCTCATCTGCAATACGTCTGTGAGACGTCTCCTTAAAGATGTCATATAGACAGACATATTGAAGATGTCTGCAAGACGTTTTTGATTTAGAATGTATGTAAAGCAGCTCTTTTCCTTTATAAGATGTTTTTACACACCAGATGTATTCCAGATCTCCAGATCTTTACCAGACATCTTACAGACGTACCTGTGCTATCTGGGTAAAACCCAGTCAATGTTGCTGTTAGTTACTTCGAGGGGTAACATGTTTAATACTGATGACAGCAAAGCCACTGGTGTGTTTCAATGACATTCTGGACCTCTGATAGGATTTGATAAGTTTCAGCTTTAAAGCTGTCACAGAGGTTGACCCCAAATATTTTAAAAATAGTGTCTGATTTTAAATATTGCAAATCTATGAGTTTGACACCCTATATCCATTTGTTGCACATGTCATTATGCACAATTGATCAAACTTTAAAGGAAGTTAAAAGAATCAATCTCCTTGAATAATTCTAGGCATAAGATGCCCAAAAAGACTCAATTAACTAGATAAGGTACAACACACAGTACTGTATCAGCAAAATGTCTTATAAAATAGCCATAGAGATTCCCTATGCTGGTCAGCAGCTACAATCATATAGTTAGGTTGATTTGTGTAATCAAAATACATTATTTTATTAAACTATACAATGAGTTATATCCAGTGTCATCCAGTTAACATACTGTAATTAAACGAGTGACATAGGACTTTAATCCTTTACAAATTTCAAGTCTTCTAATAAGTTTTCTCAACGTGGGCACCATTCTTACCTCTCTCTCTCTCTCTCTCTCTCTCTCTCTCTCTCTCTCTCTCTCTCTCTCTCTCTCTCTCTCTCTCTCTCTCCCTCTCTCTCTCTCTCTCTCGTCAAATTATCCTGCACGAGAGCGCGTTCTTGAAGTTCAAAGGGAAAAGCGCGTGTTTTCGCGGCAATTGCGTCACCCAATTCGCGTCATTTGAATCGCCCCATGCTAGGACGCGTGTGTCTTTACATTGACTTAATCTGCTCGCGCAAAACCTTTATCTTGTTCCCTTGCTTCACGTTTTTTCCCCTTTATTCTGCCCCAGACGGATAGCTTTGCCTTTGCTTTAAATCAATGGTGGGCATATAATATGCGCATCGTTACCAAATCACTCTTCTGCGTCATGCACGCGGCCGTTTCTAAATTTGAAGGCTGCAACCTCCGGATCATGTTGCATATTCGCGCTGCATACGCCATCAAGCCTGATTTATTTAAGTTAAATAAGCATTTCATTTGCAAGTCATAAGCATAATATAACAATTAACCATTAACTAAGAATAATAGTCAACATTATAATTGTTAATATTCTAAAATACGTTTTTATGACGCATATGCAGCCTACAAATGTGACCTCTGAAGGCTGCAGTTTAAACTGCCTGCATGTTGTCCGAGTACATATCAGTGATTTAAGAAATCATTAAATATTTTTAAAAACCCGCATAAATTCGGAAGTTTGCAAATTATTTAAATTATAGCGTCTTGTTTTCATTAAACATAATAATAATTTTTCTTTGATATAATGGTTTTAAATAATTCTAAGATCAAGGGGGCCCTCTAGTGGTGCGGGGCCCTATGCAAATTGCGTACTTTGCGTATAGGAAAGACCGGCACTGCATCAGAAGTAACTGTAATTAGATTACAAGAAAAATAAGAGTAATCCTGTTGGATTGGAAATTAAAACTGACTTAAGGACTGTTGGATAGGTACACTTTATCCTGGTGAACCGATTAGAGTCCAAGAATTGAGTCAAGCACCATTCAGATACTGATTAAACTTTACTGAAGAAAGGAGGGTTTGTATATGTGTGTGGTCTGTACAAATAAAACACAAAACAGATATACATAAGATATGATAAATTACACAAAACACAATAATACAGAATAATACAGCCCAGTACTTATAAATGTAGTTAGGAATAAATTATATTATCCACACAGTAGCATTGACAATATGGGCGTGAAGTAATAACTGTAAGATATATCAAATCTTATCTAAATGCTCAACTTAAACCTTCATATTACAATCATATGCAATACAAACACACATACTAATATAAACAGCAACTAACAATGTGTTAAAACTTAGCAAAATAGCAATATAAATCAAACAATAAACTCGATATGGCGGGAAATGCACGGAGGATCGCGCATACATTACACTCGATAAACGAGCTCAATAACTCAAGTTTAAATCACCTAACGGTGATATCCTGCATAACTGCAACATAAACATGCTCTGAATAATATTTTAATTATGAATAACTCACTTTCTTTGATGTACGCACACACTTGAACTTGAAACGGCTCGTAGCGCTTCCTCACAGTTCCCCTCACATTCACCTGAGTCTCTTCATGACGCGCACAGGCTTAAAGGGGACGCGCACGGTCTTAAAGGGGCCGCGCACGCAAACCGTTTATACAGCCGCCCCCAAATTGCATGCTCAATTTGAATTATGTGAGGGCTGCGTGTGCATTAATCAGGCTACATTGGGTGTTTGAAGCTCCTCCTTGTCCTCTTCTGGAATTGGAGGTAGAACCACTAGTCGAGCAACAGGTCTCGTATAAACTTTACCTTCGACCTGGACGTCCACTGATCTCACCTTTGAATCTTGACTAGGGTGCACTCGGACTACCATTCCAACCTGCCAGTGTGCCCTTGGCTGCTGGGGATCCATTATCATGACTACAGTGCCTTGGGTTATATCAGGGCCTGTGTGATGCCATTTATGTCTGACCTGGAGATTTGGAAGGTAATGGCGGATAAAGGAGGACCAGAAATGATCGGCAAGCACCTGGGAGTGCTTCCATCGTCGATGACTCAGGCCTTCCTCCTTAGGGTAGATGACTGCAGGCAAGGAGCTATCCAGCCGCCCCGTGAGAAGAAGGTTGGGCGTTACTGGGTCAGGATCGGCCACATTGGAAGACACATACCCAAGAGGTTTTGAATTAAGGATGTTCTCTACCTCAATTAACACAGTCCTGAGTACTTCCTCTGATACAGATTGGGCCCCAATAGTTGCAGATAATGCCATCTTTATGGATCTTATCTCCCTCTCCCACACTCCCCCAAAGTGTGGTGACGCAGGAGGATTGAAATGAAACGCTATCTTCTGTGGAGCGAGTCTTTCCTGAAGATCATGTGACATCGACTGGAAAGCCTCCCGGAGTTCCCGTTCTCCTCCTCGGAAATTCGTCCCTTGGTCAGACAGTAATTCCACAGGTGAGCCTCTGCGTGCAATAAACCTCCGAAGTGACATCAGAAATGAATCCGTGTCCAAACTGTGCAGAAGATCGATGTGTACGGCTCGTGTGGTAAGACACTTATAAAGGATTCCCCACCTCTTCTCCACTCGTCTGCCAATCTTTATAAGGAAAGGACCAAAGCAATCAACTCCGGTGGAATAGAACGCAGGTTTGTAGAGACGCAGCCGTGCTAAGGGAAGGTCTGCCATTTTAGGAACAGATGGTTTGGCTCTCAAACGCTGGCATTCCGTACAAGCATGCTGCAGGCTACGAATTGCCTCTCTTCCTCTTAGAACCCAGTATTGCCGTCTTACTTCTGCAAACACCCTATCAGGGCCTGGGTGGCAGAGATTTTTATCATAGTCCTGGAGAAGTAGCTTCACAGCAGGATGTTTGGCATCCAGCACTACAGGATGTTTCACAGCAGGATCTAACGTTTCAGCACGCCTCAGCCTACCACCAACTCTGAGTAGATTTGATGCCTCATCATATTCGGGAGCTAAGGTGAGTAAGCGACTGCTTCGTTGGAGGTCCTTGCCAGTCTTCAGTCGTTGTAATTCCTCTTGGAAACTCTCATCCTGTATCTTCTGGAGGATGTAAGTCTCCGCTGCTTGGTAAGTACCTGCTGTAGGTTCCCCTGGTTCTCCAGCCGCCCCATGTAGCTCCCGTGCAGTAGTTTCCATGAGTTCTGTCCATGTTCTGTGCTCGCTGCCAATTAGTTCCTTTGTAGTTGTTACTCCACAGAATGCAGATTTCTTCAGCTCAGACCTGTCAATCGTAGTGCGCTCTGTCGGGTTTGATGGCCAGTTTTCTGGTGGATTAAACAGAAACGGGGGTCCTTGACACCACCTGTTGGGCTTCGAGAGATCATTCAGAGTCTTTCCACGTGTAAGATCGTCAGCTGGATTTTGAACTGAATCCACATATCGCCAGGCAGTGAGGTTAGTTAGCTCATGGATTTCAGCCACCCTGGTCCCAACGAAAACTTTGAAATGGCAAGACTCGGATTGTATCCATGACAGCACAGTAGTAGAGTCTGTCCAAAAGATTGTGTGGCGAATGGGCAACGTTAACTCCTTTCTCAAGAGGTTTGCCAACTGTGCACCAGTTACAGCAGCACAGAGCTCTAGGCGTGGCACTGACAGGACTCTTCTTGGTGCTACTCTAGAACGCGCCAGGACGAACGAGATGTGGATCTTACCAAGCTGATCTTCAGTACGCAGGTAAGCGACTGCTCCATATGCGCTTTCTGACGCATCACTGAATATGTGAAGATCTGTAACAGCTCTGACTTGGTCTACTGATGCTGGTAAGTACGCTCTTGAGAAACTGATCTTGGGAAGAAACGGCAGCTCACTTTCCCATTCGTTCCAACTTTGGACTAAGGCTTGTGGAAGTTGAGTATCATCCCAGCCATGCTGTTTACTCCAAAGCCTTTGCACCAACACCTTTCCCCGGGTGGTGTATGGAAGGATATACCCCAGGGGGTCGTACTGACTGGCTAAAACTCTGTAAATAATCCGCATGGTAGGAGCACCATGAACTATGGGCCGGTGGCGGTATGTCAGTACATCTGAAGGGCAGTTCCAGCTAAGTCCCAAAGTAGACTCCTGGACCTCTTTCTTTTCATGAGCCAACCAAAGTTCAAGACCATCTGACTTGGCTTCACATGGAAGATGTTGCACGACAGCAGGTACGTTGCTGGCCCACTGTCTCAATTCAAAGCCCCCTTCAGCTAACAGCCCCCTCAACTTGTCCACCAATTGCTTAGCATCCTCTTTTGATGGCAGGCTCTGTAAGCAGTTGTCAACGTAGAAACATTGTTCTACTGAAAACCTCACGTCTTCGTCGGGTTGGCTGTGTTCTTTCACGTGACGCTGTAAGGCAAAAGTAGCACAGCAGGGGCTACACGTCGTTCCGAAGGGAAGAACTTGCCACTCAAAGACATCAGGGGCACCACCTTCCTTAGAGTCACGCCAGATAAACCGAAGAAGAGGTCTATCTTCTGGAAGAAGGCGGACCTGATGAAACATGCCCTTGATATCTGCGCTTATGGCCACTGCATGCTCGCGGAACCTGAGTAAGACCCCAAGGAGTGATGAACCCAAAGTGGGACCAGCAAGGAGTGATTCATTTAGACTGAGTCCATTGAACTTAAAGGAGCAGTCAAACACCACACGGTTCTTCCCATTATGACTTACCATGTGGTGGGGGATAAACCAAGTTTCACCATCTTTGTCCCTCTCTTCTGGACTGAGCCTTTTGATAGCTCCAGACTGTACCAGTTTCTGAATCTCTGCAGAATAAGCTTCAGCCTGTTGAGAGTCTCTTGCCAATTTCCTTTCAGTACTTCGTAAACGTGGCATGACGGCTTCCATCGTGGCGTGGAGATAGGGCATGTCACCCTTACGCAGCAAAGGTGTTGCATACCGTCTTGTTCCCTCCACCTCTACGCGAACAGTCTTAGACTCCAGAAGCTCGATGGCCTCTCTGTCCTGCTTAGATCTTGTGCACTCTTTTACATTCTGAAATGGCAGAACATCCACTTGCCACAGCTTTTCAACATGCTTGAGTACCTCAGCAGTACAGGGTGAAGTGCAAATGTGTAGACATTGGTTTGGCTTGAGTCTGTGTTCCAGTAAGCTGGTAGGTCCCTGAAGTGTCCATCCCAGTTTGGTTCTTATAGCAGCTGGACCTCCAGCAGGACCAAGTCTCACCGGTTCGATTGGTGAGATAATGTGGGTTTGATCTGCACCAACTAGGATGAGAGGCTTCACTCTTTCAAAGCACGGCAGTGGTAATCCAGCCAGGTGATTGTATTGCTTCTGCAGCTTAGGAATTGGGTAAGAGTGATCTATTAGATCAAGCTGAGGGGCAGTGAAAGCTCCAGATATAAAATAACGTTTACTTGGCTTGGTGTATGGAGAAATGTGAAATGAAACTGCAGCGCCATTGATAGTCTGCACATCATGTCTGATAGTTCTCAGAGCTAAATTTTCTGGAGTACCTTGTAGACCAAGCTTCTGTGCGGCCTCTGTTAGGAGCATCGTACGCTCAGAGCCATCATCGAGGATAGCGAACGTGTCCAGTGTGTTATCTCCATGATGCAGCAGCACTCTGACAACTTTGAGTAAGACTTTCTTACTGCTGGTTGGTTTGTTCAGGTACAATGTCTGCGTTGCTGAACTAACTAGACATGCCTCTGTTTTGGATGCTTCAAAGGCCGGCCTCTCATTGACCTCATGAAGAATTCGTAGATGCTTTCTCTGACAAAGCGGACATGGTTTCTTTAAACCGCATTGGGCAGCCTGATGAGCACGGCCGCACCGCCAACATCTTCGACTGGTGCGTATCCACTCCGAGAGTTGGTCTTTGGTAAGGGTCGGGATTTTGGGGCATTGACTGAATGCATGCTCTGAGGTTTGACAGTAGAAGCAATATACTGCGAGCTTACTCTTAGCCCTTTCCTCTTCCTTGGCCACAGGATATGTAACTATAGCCTCCGAACTATTTCCAGACCCAGTCAGTAAAGTGGCAGTGGTTCGGCGTGACCGCTGAGCTACCCGGGACTCAGTTTTGGGTCGGCTCTCCTTTCTGATGGTTTGATCATCGTAACTTTGACACCAAGATTCATATTTGAGCCAGTCTGCCAGATCCATCAGTGAATATGTCACTCCCGGCAGGTGTAACATGTGGCGGCGGAAATCGGCCCGTCTTTCAGGTGGCAGTTTACTGAGAAGACGTGCAACATGCGACCCACACTGCAACTCGATGCTACCTTCCTGGCCTAATGTCTTAAGCAGACCAACTAAAGACTGCACTTGAAGGGAGAACTTCTCAAAGGCTGATGGATCATTGCGGCTGATATCAGGGGAATCGAGAATAGTGGCAATCCTCTTCAATGCTACCTGGTGAGGCTGACCAAATCGCTCGTTGAGGGCCATCATCGTGTCCCGGTACGGTGTTGGAGAATGCAGGTAGGAGTCAGCTATTAGACAAGCATCCTCTAGCTTTAGATGGTCAACTAGGATCTGATATTTGAACATTTCTGTACTGTCAGGTGGTAAGAGGTTATCCAAGGCCATCTTCAGACGTGCGAACTCACTCGGATCTTTGTTTCGGAAGTAAGGAATAGTGGGGCTTGGTCCTTTGTAATACTTCTCTGTAGTATCCACAGACGCCATGGCAGGTGATATGTTATGGGATGCCATTCGGGGATGCCCAGGATAAGGATGTTTCGGTGTATCCCATGTTTGATCATGAACATACTGGGAACTCATCTGCGGGGCAGGAAACTGACCATACCTCAGCCACTCCTCACGTGGACTTGAATGCTTGAAGTCCATAGACCTATCTGCAGAGGTGAGTTTAGAGTTAAGTGTAGGTGGGACTCTGGTGTCACTGATACTCTTGTGCTTGTCATTATACTGATCTGTGATTTCTCGCATTTTCACGAATCTCGGCTCCTCACAGGAAACAGGCGGAGGAGGCTCTGGCCAGTCGTCATCATCCGCCTGTACCCCATGGTGAAATGTAACAGATGGATGAATAGACTGGGTGTTGGGAGTATCTGAAGGCCTTTGGAGATTACATGCTCTCTCTAAGAGCTGAACCAATTCGTCTTTAGCTGTCTCGATCTGTTTCAGATAACCTTGAATGGCCTGCTGTGTTTCACGGAGATTAGAATTTTCCTCTAAGATCCTCTGCAGCGTTACAGTGCCAGCATCTGATCGGTCGCTCTGGTAACCACCACTCTCACCACAGGTAAGGAACTCTGCATGAACCTGAGATTGTGGTTGACGATTTTGACTTAGCGATGATGCATGACAGGAAAGACTGGGGGTGCGTCGTTGAGAAGTACGTTGCTGAGGGTTGTGTGGGGTGTCGAAACTCTCATCTCTGGCAGTCAGGCTTAGAGGAGGAAAAGGAACAGGAAAACTATGTGCTCTTTTAGGTTTTCTGACTGATGCTGTGATATGTGAGGAAGAGTTATCATCATCAGATGACTCCACTGCTTGCTCTCTCTGACTACTTGATGGCATTGATTTGCATGAACTCAGAAAATCTACCTCATAATCTTGTAAGTAGGCAGGACGACGCTTAGGACGAACCGCAGGATTTCCTGGTTTAGAATGGGCTGACATCTTTATCCAGGGAAGTGCCCATCCGGCTCGAAGGACCAGTTGTTGGATTGGAAATTAAAACTGACTTAAGGACTGTTGGATAGGTACACTTTATCCTGGTGAACCGATTAGAGTCCAAGAATTGAGTCAAGCACCATTCAGATACTGATTAAACTTTACTGAAGAAAGGAGGGTTTGTATATGTGTGTGGTCTGTACAAATAAAACACAAAACAGATATACATAAGATATGATAAATTACACAAAATACAATAATACAAAAAAGCCCATTACTTTTAAATGAAGTTAGGCATGAATTATATTATCCACAGAGTAGCATTAACAATATGGGAGTGAAGTAATAACTGTAAGATATATCAAATCTTATCTAAATGCTCAACTTAAACCTTCATATTACAATCATATGCAATACAAACACACATACTAATATAAACAGCAACTAACAATGTGTTAAAACTTAGCAAAATAGCAATATAAATCAAACAATAAACTCGATATGGCGGGAAATGCACGGAGGATCGCGCATACATTACACTCGATAAACGAGCTCAATAAATCAAGTTTAATTCACCTAACAGTGATATCCCGCATAACTGCAACATAAACATGCTCTGTATAATATTTTAATTATGAATAACTCACTTTCTTTGATGTACGCACACACTTGAACTTGAAACGGCTCGTAGCGCTTCCTCACAGCTCCCCTCACATTCACCTGAGTCTCTTCATGACGCGCACGGGCTTAAAGGGGACGCGCACGGTCTTAAAGGGGCCGCGCACGCAAACCGTTTATACAAATCCCTTACTTTACTTTTCATAGGAAAAGTAATTAAATTACAGTAACTAACTATCTGTATCACAACTTTTGTTTTGTAAGCTCTACTTGAAATAAACCCCCCACATTTAGCCTATTGAGGTTGCTTTAGCTACTGCACCAGCGTAAAGATTGTAACATGCCCCAAAAGCCCCTGAAAAGGCACAAGGTATACATTTATTTAGTATGTGTGTTTCCTGGGCTCAAACCCATGACCTTCTGCAGTGTAACGCATTTCTCTACCTGAGTTACTGTACACAGGAGCACATCAATTGATGTTTGGTTCTTTTTACCAGAAAGCGGGACATCTATCACCAGAGAAGCCATAATAAGCATAGCATTTTACTCCAATCATAATAAGAGCAGTGCCTTCCTTGTATAGATGCACTGTACAGTATCTTTTCTTTTCAGACATAAATATATTAATATATGACATTGACAACATACAATAGAACTAAACATTTCCCACATAAGCCAAATGAAAAGCACACAAATTTACCACAACTTTAAACCAATCAGCATCTAAGACTGGAACTTTCCATTTTTATAATAAATAACAGACACCCAACACGGCTAAATAAAAATTGTGTACTGTGTGTATCCTTAAAGGAACAGTATGTAGGATTGTGGCCAAAACTGGTATTGCAATCACAAAACTTGTGGCTAAAACTGGTACTGCAATCACACAACATGACAACATAAACATCAGTTGAGGGCTGCAACTCCACTTTTTAAATGACAATATCCTGGCCACTGTTGTCAGTGATAAAGGTATTTAAAATGAAAATGGTTTCTTAATGTCTAGTGACATATCAGGGCCATTTTATAATTGATTGATATAAATTTCTTACATACTGTTCCTTTAAGCCCCGATAAAATATTTCATTATCTTTACAGCTTTACCCACAGTTACAGTGAATGTAACACTAGACGGTCCTTTGTTCACTGGAGAGACAGTTAATCTTACGTGTGAGATAGAGGATCAGTACAGATCATTAAACTGGAGATATCTGTGGTATAACAACACAAGTGAGACTGCAGTATTTGAGGGAAACATCTACACCATCAGGTCACCATCAGATCAGGATGAGTTCTGGTGTAAAGGAGAGAGAGATGGTCGACCCTCATCCTCACAGTACAGTGATAATGTGACTCTCTCTGTTAAAGGTCAGTAGTTTGGGTCATTTATTTTTCTATAATTTACTGCTAGATTTAGTCACTTTATTTGACAAGATTCTTGTCAAATGCAAAGATATTAGCTTTTTTATTTACCAATTTAATTTAAATTATAATTTAATTTGTGTGTAATAACTGCTAAAATAAATTTCCAAAATAATGCTAAATAATTTGCAATTCTTTAATAAAAATAAAAATCTTTCTGTTTAAAGATTTCTTGAAAGTGAAAATGACAATTAATATTTTATTCAGATTTTGGACTTTTTATGAAGTTTTATAACTTCATTTTCTTCCTCAGCTTTACCCAGAGCTACAGTGAGAGTAACGCCAAACAGTCCTGTGTTCACTGGAGAGACAGTCACTCTGAAGTGTGAGATAGAGAATCAGTACAGATCATTAAACTGGACATATCAGTGGTATAAACGTGGTACTAAGGTGTTTAACTGTAGGCGTTACACTGTAAACAGAGACTCTCTCACTATCAATGGAGTTACTGAATCTGATCAGTATGAGTGTAGGTGTAGTACAGAGATACACGGACGACCACAGACTTCACCATCAAGCTATGCTGTTTATTTAAATGTAAAGGGTGAGTTCAATATCACTGTTACTCTAAAATAGAGAAACAAAGACAGAAGCATCTCATGTGTGTTAATTATCAGAAACATTATTGTCAGTAGTTGTGTCATTGTTTTAGGAGGAACAGAAATATATTATTGTTTTCTTTCACTAAGACTCAGAGAGAAGCTTTTACAGGATCTGAATGTTTTTATTCTCCTGCAGGATCAAAACCTGAAGTCACATCAGATATTAAAGGATCTGTACTGACAGGTAACACCGTGACTCTGAAGTGTCACATTGATCATTGGTCTACTGGATGGAAGTTTTACTGGTACAAACACACACAAAACACTGAGAAGATGACAACAGAAACAAACTCTTACACAATCAACAGTGTTAAAGTTTCAGATGGAGGTCAGTACTGGTGTAGAGCTGGAAGAGGAAAACCAGACTATTACACAGACTACAGTGAAGGACTGTGGATAAATGTGAAAGGTAAGAGACAACATGACATTTAGGATGCCATGGATCTCAGTCAGGGAAAACATCATATTTATCTGACCTAAAAAAAAACAATGTTCTTTGTTGAAACGTTATTTAAAACACTATTGAACCTCCCACCGAAACCAGATTCCCAGATTTAGCTCAAAGGGAATAATAAGTATAGAAATTGATAAGGTTTTACCTGCTTTAGCAGAATTAATAATAACAATTAATTAATGAATTTGTCCAGCGAATAAACTTATAATTTTACATTAAAAAGTGAATTCTGTGCCCTTTAGAAAACAACTTTCTTACTGCTATACAGTATTACCTCAAAAGCATGTAACAGATCAAAGCAGATCAAGTGACTTGAATTTCATGAGCATTTAACACAGAAACAATTTAATTGTGAAATGCAAACCAGTTTATTAACTACGATACAAAATACACATACAACACATACAAACAAACAATAACATGAAACATAGAGAGAGAAAGAAAGCATGGAAAATTAAGAGGGAGTAAAAGAAGGGCAATATCACTATAGACTTTACTTCTGCACTAACCATCAGAACTTCTAAGAATGATGAGTCCAACCCGTCATAGTTGAGGTAGCCAATGGGGGAGAGTTGTTGAGTGAGAAGGAAAACTTCGTCTTTGTTTTACCAGACTTCATTTGCATAGTTGGCTATGCCAGAGATTTTGTTGCAGCGCAGCATCTCGTTCCACTTTTTCAGGGAACAAGGTTACACTCAAGTAACCCCTCCATTTTCTTATTCATTTAATGTCTTTTGAGGTGTTATTGTTTTGGTAAAAGTTAATAAAACTATATTTATATACTATTGCTTTTCCATTTAATTTTGCGGTACGGGCACTCACTTTATTACTGGACTTTGTTTTTGTCAGTACTACATAAAACAGTTTTTTATAAGTTTCAGAGAGATGTTTTTTGCATGCTGCTTATAAATATCAGTGGCAATATCTCACAATGTGTTTTAATAGTCTCGTTATGCGAAAACCAGTGATCAAGTGTCCAAATGTAAAAGCTGCAGTGCTTACCTGCAGTTCCACGGTGGTTTCGCGTACAATAATGGGAGTAGAGAGATCGCTTCAGAGAAATGTATTGTTTTCATAGCTTTATTCCAAGTGTATGTTACTCATCCACATGATGTGACATCATTGCACCTTAGTTTACATCCAAGAGAGCTGATCTTGTAGCTTAATTACCTACCTGAGAGTTAAGACATGAACCACAGTAGCGCTGTTCCAGAGACACCCATTGCCTTGAGGATCGACATGAGGATGTGGTGATTGACTGTGTCAAAAGCAGCAGACAGATCCAGCAGGATCAGCACAGATGATTTGGAAGCTGCCCTTGCCTGTCTTAGGGCTTCAATGACAGAGAACAGTTTCGGTAGAGTGACCGCTCTTGAAACCAGACTGGTTGATGTCCATGAGGTTGTTTGTGTGAGGAAAGCTGGTCAAAAGCCACACAATCAAGAGTCTTGGCAATGAAGGGAAGAAGCGATACAGGTCTGTAGTTCTCCAACATTGCAGGGTTAAGTGTGGGTTTCTTCAGCAGCAGGGGCCAGT
Source organism: Misgurnus anguillicaudatus (assembly GCF_027580225.2). Classification (NCBI taxonomy): domain Eukaryota; kingdom Metazoa; phylum Chordata; class Actinopteri; order Cypriniformes; family Cobitidae; genus Misgurnus; species Misgurnus anguillicaudatus. The sequence continues at coordinate 37,368,344 of NC_073355.2, forward strand.
CACACCAAAAGTGTTTATGGCAGTTGCAGGCGCCTTTTTTAATGATATTCAGGGCGCGTTTGACACTGTTTATGCGCGCCGAGTGAGTTGCGTTGTTTTTTGCCGCCTGCCGCGCACGCATTTTTGAAGGAGCGCTGAGAACGGAGAAGCGCCCGACGTCATTCCCGTCTTTCCATTGTCCAATAGAATGAGGGCACAGGCGGGCCTTACGTTGTAGTGAGGGAAGTTTACAGTTGCTTTGAAGAACCGGACTCCACTCGCTCACCCTCTTCTGCGTGTTTGTGCACCTCTCACCCTCAAACAAGGTCAGAGCAAGCACCCTCTTTTTAAAGTTTCTGCTAATATGACAGTTAACAGCAAAAGAGCGCTCACGCTTCAATATTTGATTGACAAAACAGCTGACTCGGTGGTATCTTAGCAATATGAAAAGTCGCGTCACACTGCTCTTTTTTTTTAAAGGCAGTGCGTTGCGCCTTGCGCTTGTAACCGTTTAAAGCGCTTTTGGTGTGACTGGCCCCTTATTCTGCCCTCTTTAAAAGCTGTGGGAAATGTACCTGTGGAAAGGGATGAATTTATAATTTGTGTGAGAGCAGGGATGACAGAAGGAGAAATTGTCTGAATGAGATGGGTGTGTATGGGATCTAACGGGCAGGTAGCCGGGTGGTTTGAGGTAAAGATTTTGGAAACATCCTCTTTAGATAGGAGAGAGAAAGAGGAAAGAAAGCATGCATCAGAATTTTGAGCCTGTTCAAGAGGCAGTGGGGCAGAAAACTGACTGCTGATGAAGTTTGTTTTCTTCATAAAGAAAGAAGCAAAATCGTCAGCTGTGAAGTCAGTTGAAGGTGGGGGGAGAGCGGGCAGAGAAACAAAGCAGGAGCGTCGGGTAAGCTGCTAATTTTAGAGTGATAGTACTGAGTTTTAGCAGAGAAGACATCTGTGGAGAACAAGGCCTGAAGAGACTGATAGAGACCGAGGTCTGCAGGATCTTTCGATCTGCGCCACTTTCTCTTTGCAGGATTGATGCTCGCAGAGAAAATCAGATAGCCGAGGTGTGGAAGGGATTGGCTGGTGCAGATATCAGAGGGCATAATGTGTCTAAGCAGGGTGTAATTATGGAGCATAGAGTGTCAGTGGTGTTGTTAGTATATAGGAGGGAGAGCTGGTTAGGGGAGGGAGCATGCAGGAGACCACAGAGGACGAGTAATCCCATTTTGTTGTTTATGAAAACTCCTCCTTTTGGAAACTGTACTCATTGGTGTTATCTGTCAGAGCTGTGATCATGTCTTCTGAAGCAAACCTTTGGATGTACTCCAGTGGTATATGGAGGGAGATGGCATCATTAGTGATGCTAATAAAATAAGTTTTGAGACTGATAAAATCCTTTTTCAGACAGTAATACCTGTCATGGGGCAAGGTCTGTGTTCTTAAATGGGTTGGTTTTGTTGCCGTCATGTCCACATAATCATCATATGGTCAGACATAAAGTTTTTATCACCACATTCCTCCTCATCAGTTACATCAGAGTCCCATCTCAAAATCACGTTTTCCAAATTTGGATAATATAAATTACATCATATGCATTGTAGATAATTCTGAAATTAAAAAACACACCGATTATTTCAATGCTAAATAATCTTAATGCAAATCAATTTCAATCACACTTATACATTTCAAAGAATTCACCTATTTCACAGAATTGTGCATCCACTTCATTGTCCACATTTAAATCCATGCTAAAACCCCATCTTTTCACTCTTGCTTTTTCTACATACTATTCATTTTTCTACATACTATACATACTACATTCCTCAAATTCACATCTTAAAGGGATACTTCACCGATTTAGCATTCAGCTTTGTATCTGTAGAAACCCGGCAGTATTACTGAATGACCATGTTTCCCTCCATCATTTCCCCCTGAGAGGAGAGATATCTGCATTTTGGTTCTGCAAAAAAGTCCTCCGATGATGCAAAAATCGTCATATTACATCATCTGAGGACTTTTTTGCAGAACCAAAATGCAGATATCTCTCCTCTCAGGGGGAAATGAGGGAGGGAAACATGGTCATTCCGTAATACTGCCGGGTTTCTACAGATACAAAGCTGAATGCTAAATCGGTGAAGTATCCCTTTAATATCTTTATTTTATTTTTAAGTGTATAGTGTACATGTACTGCCCCTGTATTCTGCTTTATTTGTTGATTCTATCACTTATGTTATTGTCATTTTATCTGCTTTTATATTTTTCTCATGTTGTTTTTATGTCTTAATTTTATCCTACTGTACAGTGTCCTTGGGTGACTTGAAAGGCGCTTTAAATAAAATGTATTATTAATATTATTATTAGAATTCACACAATACTGTCTTGGCAAGCTTATTGTCATCTATTTATAATGCTAATATCACCTATAACCCCACCCCACATTCCAGAACAATATCACCTGACCCTCATGCAGCAAACAGATATTTTGGCAAACAAAGCACAGAGAAAAAAACCGGGACCAGCTAAGAATATTTTATAAACCATAAGATACAGATAGTTTCAAATATTGCCACATAAATACTTTCAAACTCTCAAATAAATAATTTATTTCCTATAAACATATTTAATAATCTTAAAACTTAGATTAAAACTCAAATAGTATCAAAGACATTCAACATCAATATTATATTTTGTTGCTACAAAAAAATGATTACAAAAGTACATTTTCAATAGGTTAGAAGTACAGCAAATTCATGTAATGTGCAAGGTGCACAGGTAAATTTTGCTACCCTACAGACCCAATGTTGTAAAATTTCAACATTGACATTACAAGCTCAACATCTAATATAATCAAAACATTCAACTGTATCTTAACATCTAAACATCTAAACACAATCTAAACAATAGGACCTTTTAGTTGTGTAAATGTGGTTTTAAAGAGAGTAAAACATGTACAGGTATACTTTATTCGATTTTAAACTGATGTTGTAATAGTACAACCGAGGGTTTTACAGGGTTAAATATAAACATTTTCTAATAACAAGTCAAATATTTAAATATACATAATGATGTGTGCGGATTGTGTTTTGTTAAAAATTTGTACATTGTGTTTGTACAGAGAGTCTTAAACCTGTGGTAAGTGTTGATCCTGACAAACAGCTATTCAGAGGAGAAACTGTTACTCTGAGATGTGACATACAGGATACAGGAGACACTGAGTGGACATACAGCTGGACTGTAGAGAAGACAAACAACAGAAATATAATCCCACAATGCAACACACAAGAGTGTAAAATCAACAACATTCAATACCATCACAGCGATAAATACACCTGTAGAGGAAAGATTCGTGAACAAAACACTGAGATGAGTGATGCTGTTACACTGACTGTATCATCAGGTGAGTTTATATGTTTGTTCATCATTATTAGTGTGAAGAGATGAAGTGTAACATGTTATTCATGAGAGATTGATCACTTTCAGATAAACCACAGACAGTTTTAAGTGTTTCTCCACAGCAGTGGTTGACTGAAGGAGATTCGGTGACTCTGATGTGTGAGGTTATAAGTTCATCTTCAGGCTGGACATTCAGCTGGTTCATTGTAAAGAGGCTTTACTCAGGTAATATCTCATTCATCTCATAACAAATACATCAACTGATTTTATTAAACAAATGTCAAGCATCAGCTCAGACCAAAATGTTATTTATCAGATGCAGTCATTTATTTATTTGGGAGTGCTGATAGCAATATAATAGTAGTATTCATACAATTATGTTGATTTTTGTTAATTCTGCTTTCTTTCTAAGTGTAATTAACAGCTAGCTGTGCATTAAAGAATTATAGTGCATGACATGGAGGAGAACCACTCAATGCGAAAGTATTTGTAAACAGGCAGGACAAAAATATCATATATGGTCAAAAGTTTGGATCTGTGCATTAAGATTTGAAGTGTAAGCCTTTGTTGCTTGGGAACCACACTTGATTCTAAGCTGTTACTCACTAATATAATAAAGCAATAAGCCCCGCGAAGCAGTGGTGTTACAGTGCATTTAATAACAGCTAAGTGTCCCTTAGCTGTTATAAAATGCACTAGTAACCCACTGCTTCGCTGGGCTTATTGCTTTATTATATTAGTGAGTAACAGCTCATTGACACAGAGATAAAGTAGTGCGATAGGATTACTAATTACAGCGTAGCATTTACTTTTTATTAGAGAGAGAGAGAGAGCTTTGCAGCGCAGTTACGGTGCATCGTCGTTAACAAGTTTCAGTGCTGTTTCCCTGCGAATCAATGTTTTTAGGTATCACATTAATTTGGAATGGTCATCAAACTGACTGGACCTATCTGTGCATTGAAATGGTTTTATACCACAGAGCTGTTACATGCTTAATTCTTATTGGCTGAGAAACGTTCTACAGGTGTGCATTATTTTTAGTTATTGCACACCTATGAGGTAGTTCCAGTTCTGTCGATCACATTACAGTTAAATATCACTGGGCCAAGTTTAAATGAATTAACAGTTTAAATGAATTATACTGCATGTGTGGTAGCAAAAGAAATGCATTGAAAAAAGGAATAAAATAATTCAAAAGAGAAGACCGTTGATCAACCGTTGGTTGTTGGTCCATTCCCCCAAATATATCCAACATATATGTTTACTTAATTACCACCTATAGGGTAAATAAATTAGGGTATGAAATTAAATATTGGGGAATAATTTTGCTATGACGACATACATTGGGATATGATTTTCAATTTAAACCACCATGATTAATTGTATTGATCTTACAAATTACACTACTATGTTACACCTTAAAAGCAAATAACGTACAGATTTATTTATAATGTGTTTATTTATTTATAATGTATTTATTATTGTACAATCAGATCTCTCCATACATCTGATACTTATTATTCCAAGTATTTCAAGTGTACCAAGGTCAAGCGATCGATTTATATGAAGAATGCAAAAGTGATGACAATCTGCTGTAAATATCAGATTTGGTGTTGACTACACTGGTTCAAAAACTGCCGCCAAAAGAAGCAATGATATGTTGTCGTTGATTGTGAAATAACATTGGCTCTCATGTACCGACTGCATCATTACGTCAGCTAAAAATGTGAAGCGCTATTGGCTATCGTAACCACTAGTGTTGGGGGTAACGCATTACAAGTAACGTGCATTACGTAAGGAATAATTGAAGACGGGCCATTGAATTATAAGAAAATAATGCACACCAAGGTGGTAATGCGGCACGACGCGAAGCGGAGTTACACCGCAGGTGTGCATTATTTTCAAATAATTCAAAGGACCGGAGTCAATTATTCCGCTTATACCACGGTTACCACAAACATTGCTCTGGTGCCTATTTTTAAGACCTTTGAAAAGTTAGGTGTGCGGTTTACAGAAAAATAATCAACACCCATAGAACATTTCTCAGCCAATCAGAATGCAGCATTCAACAGACCCGTGGTATAATTAATAATATTACTTTTCTGAAGTAACAAGTAAAGTAACGCATTACTTTTATAAATGTGCACATTAATATTTGAGTTCCTTTTTTAAAAAAGTAATGTGAGTTACTTTTCAGTTTAATTCATTCAATTTAAAAATAAAATAATGTACTGAATTAAATTGACCATATTAACGTAGAATTACGCACTCTGTGCGACTGAGCGGAAACAGTTTGAATCAGAAATGATAATGGCAGGCCTGAGTTTGACATTTTTGCGATCATAAAAAACACCTGCAAGGCCTGAAAGAGATCAAGCCTTAGCCAAGTAAATAAAAGTAATGCAAAAGTAACTTAAAAGTAACGCAAGCATTACTTTCCATGAAAAGTAACTAAGTAACTATTTGGGGGAGTAACTTAATATATTAATGCAATACTTTTAAAAGTAACTTTCCCCAACACTGGTGACCACTTACTTCATGCTCTAATGCTCTGTTTGTTGCATTCATGGATTTCTTCATAAAGTGATTGCATGGCTTTTTATATATTGCAAGGTTTGTAGTACACGCACACGCACGCGCGCTCACACACACACACACAATTTTTTTTGTTAATTTAATATAAAACTGTGACTGTTGTATATTATTCCTTACTTGGTGTACACCTTTGAGGAAATCAGAATCTTTCAGACTGACCATGGTATTATTCAAATTAAGATACCGTACTAAATGATAAGCAATAACTTTGTTTGATTGTGTAAAAGTTCCAAATGTGGTACAGAGGTTTTTTATGGCAACATTTCAAATATTCTCTATATTTCATTGTATAAACATAATGTGTAGCACACTTTGACTTTTACAGTGAATAAATATGACTATCAGCTGGTTTCAGACAGCAGTGGAGGATCGAAAGGCATCTTCACAGTGAATTCAGTGACTGTGAAGCACACAGGAGTTTATTCTTGCAGGGCAACGAGAGGAGATCCAGTCTATTACACAGATTACAGTAACACACAAACACTGTGGATCACTGGTGAGTTCATCACACACAACTAAACAACAACAATCTCTTACACACTATATTTCATATATCATTCATTTATTTATTTATCTCTTATAAAGAGCTCTCAGGTGTTTCTCCTTCAGTCTCTCTGATCATCAGACCCAACAGATCTCAACACTTCTCATCTGAATCTCTCTCTCTGAGCTGTGAGGATCACAATAACTCTACTGGATGGACAGTAAGAAGATACACAGAAGATAAACTGAAACCTTGTCCATCATCAGACTGGAGATCTACAGGAACAACATCTACATGTACAATCAGATCTCTCAACACACATCTGATACTGGAGTGTACTGGTGTCAGTCTGAATCTGGAGAGATACTTCATCCTGTTAATATCTCAGTACACTGTGAGTTTATAATTCTGTATTTATTTTTACAGATGCTGCAAGTGCAGTAATTTCAATAATATTTGGTGTTTTAGATTTAGACATTTTTTTTTTAAATATAATTGGTGGTGCATTGGTGTGGGTGGTTGAAGGGTGTTGCTTTTTAATTGCTTAAGAGTGATTTTTAGCAAGCTAAGGTGCATTACAATTGACAGGGTCCAACAAAACTCCCAGATTCCGCACAGTTTTTGAAGGCCTAATTTGAACACCATCTATATAAAAAAATGTCATGTCCAGGCGATCTCAGTAATTTGGGGCCAATCAACAGGATTTCAGTTTTCCCAGCATTTAGCTGTAAGAAGTTATCAGACATCCTTGTTTTAAGTTAGTGAAGGCGGGAGCTAACAGAAGAGAGTGGACAAGATGAGTTGGGGTTTTTAATATTTTTTTATATCATCAGTATAACTATGAAAATTGCGACCATGCCGTCTGATGATCTGGCCTAGAGGTAGCAGGTAAATTAGCAATAAAAGAGGGCAGGGAAGTACAGAACCTTGAGGTACACCATGAGAAACAGTGACAGTGCGGGATCAATTCTTACCTATTCTAACAAATTGCTGTCTATCCGATAGATACGAGGTCAACCACTTAAGATCTGCATCAGTGACCCCTATTGCAGACAGATGATAGAGAAGTGTAGAGTGGCACACAGTGTCAAATGCTGCACTGAGGTCGAGAAGAACCAGGATACTTTGTGCACCAGAATCAGAAGGAGATCATTTAGCACTTTTAGAAGAGCTGTTTCTGTGCTGTGAAATGGAAAGAAACCAGATTGGAGCGTTTCAAAAAGATTATGTCTCTCTAAATGTGACTGCAGTTGTGCCTTAACGACCTTCTCAAGTAGCTTGCCAACGAAAGGGAGGTTTGAAATTGGTCCATAATTGTTCTGAATGGTGTTATCGAGGCCGGGGTTCTTAAGAATTGGACTGATGACTTTCAGATTAAGCAGAACATAGGTAGTGGCAAGGGATCTGTTAATAATGTGAGTAATAGGTTGAATAAGTCTAGGCAAAATAGTTTTTAGAAGGTATGTTGGAATAGGATCAAGTATACAGGAGGAAGAATTAGATTTGACAATCAGTTTTTCAACCACAGATATATTTGTGAGTGAAAATGTAACTAGCGGACAACCTATCAAATATGAAGTTTAAGGGGAAGTGGCAGTAGAAGAAAACGATTAATAAATGTAATAAAAAAATTGTAGGAAAAAGATTACAATTTTCACAAAGATCAGCAGAACCAGTAATAGCTACAGTGGATGGTTTGACCAATTTATTTATCTCAGAGAAAAGAACTTTAGGTTTGCACTTAGATTTGTTGATAACAGTAGAAGGATAGTTAGAGCGTGCAATGTTAAGTTTTCTTTATTTCACTACTGAATCAGAAAAGGCCATGGCATGTAGAAGAAGGGAAGATTTTTATGAAGTTTTTCAAGACAAAAAGTATTTTGCAGCAGTACAACGGAATCAACATGTATATTAAAGTCACCTAGCATCATCCCAGACAGCAGACGACTCTGGGCCGGATCCGCACCGGATCAGCGCCAGAGCTGTTGACTTCGGCACAGATCCGGAGCGGATCCGGCCCAGAGTCGTCTGCTGTCTGGGATGATTCTATCATGCAGGGCAAAAGCGAGAGTGGGAAGTTCAGTCAGAACAGAGCAAAAGTTTGTATTATTTTTAGGAGGTCTATAAATCAACAAAATCAGTATCAGAATAGGGTCAGCCAGTTGAAGTGATAAACATTCAAAACTAGAAGCATCAAGATTGTCATATTTAGACACTTTATAATTGTTCTTAAAGATCACCACCAGACCACCACCTCTGCCGCTAAGTTGAGGTTTTGTCAGATAATTATATCCAGGATGAGTTAAAAGGTTCAGCTCGAAGAAATCATCAGGTGTTTGCCAGGTTTCAGTCAGAAAGAGTAAATCCAGGTCTCTCTCAGTGGTAATTTCATTCAGCAGTGTACCCTTGCCAGTCAGGGAATGAGTGTTCAAAAGAGTACAGTTGTGTTGATGGGGAACATGCGTTGACGAGTAGTCTGCATCTCTGGGTAGTGATATGAGAGTCCTGGCGCAATAAAAAATTGCATCGATACTATGGTAACATTTCGATCTTGACGACAGGATCACAGGTATTGATAGAGAGGATTTATAGTCATAAAAACATTGACGTTCTATTTCAGACCCTTAAAAAAACTATCCAAACTAATATTGACCCTGATCCAATTATAGCCCTATTTGGGGTTTCCCCTATGCCTGATTTGGCTGCCCGAGATCGTAAAATCATTGCTTTTACCACAATGTTGGCTAGACGGGCCATTCTTTTCAAGTGGAGGCATACCTCTCCCCCAACACATGACAGGTGGATACAGGACATCTTCCGCTGTATTGGACTTGAAAAGTTAAGATTTTCACTCTCTGGTTCACTTACATCCTTTTAAAAAACCTTGGATCCCTTTTTGAATTACATTAAGAGTATAGCGTGTGCGCCTGTAACTGGCAATGATGCATAATTTTTGCTATTAGGAGGATTTTTTTAATATTACCATTAATATTTTTTTATATTATTATTATTATTATTATTATTAGTTGTGGGAGGGCGAGATCTTGTAAGGGGTTAAATTGGACAATGTATTACAGTATACTGTTTATTTTGCACTGTCATTGAAAACCAATAAAAAAGATTTGGAGTAAAACATTGACGTTTAGCAGACCGATGATATAATATGCAGGATGTGCAATTCCAAGACGGTAAATAAATCAAATGTGGAGGATTCCAGTCAGGATGGACGATTCAGGTTATGCAGTTTTAATGAAGTTTAATTTAAATCCATACCGTGAATGAAAACCAGAACAAGGCCAACAGAGCCCAGGGCCAGCAATCTCAATGGCGGAGAGTTATTAATGGCAAAATAGATCTCTTTGCAATTTAAGACAGCATTCAGAGAAAGCCGAATGGCCACCCACATTACTACAACACCACGTTAGCCAAACCCAGCTGATGTAAAGTGTAATCCACAAAACTAAACTAAACATCTGGCTAAACAAGTTGAAAGTTGCCTACCAACTGCATCAGATGTTATGGGACTCACAGATATACAGTGGTAGAGGGCTTGCGGGAAAAGTAAAGCACGGCCACCATGTTAGCCAGATCCAAGAGGGCAGAACCACAATGAAACACTACGCAATAAATAAGAGGAAACTTATCCACCGAGAGTGCAAAGTGGCAAAGTCGAACAGTGGGCAGAGGGCTTACAGGGACCGCAATGTGAGACGCTGTACAGAAGTTTGCAGAGATTGTCCAGGGAATGTCAGGTTTTACATCCATAGAACTGATGCTTTACTCAAACGTCTAACAGTGCTCCATTAAGTCCAGAGAAAGCACATCTAGAAGCCAAAAGCTGTTTTCTTCATTCCAACAGTGAAAACGTAACAAACAAACAATTTACAAAACAAAACAATGATTGGAGATGAGGCGGCAGCCATTTCATGCACAGCTAGCATACTCTCGGCCTCTATAAACAATCACGTGCATTATGTTTCCAAATACTGTCTTTTTTTAACAATAACAAAATTTATGAATACTCACAAGCAGCCTATACAAAAAGTCAATTGTTTATTCTAATTGATTACGCGACACGCAAAGACAGCTGGGTAATTAACTGTCTACACGTCTGGTGAATTAATGTGTTGATGTTCACTTATTCTCTACGCTCATTTCCCTTTGGACTAAACAAGTTCCCCTCCCTTCGGAGTGGAATCTCACTTAAGATCTATGGATAATGGTTTAGGTGCCTCCTTCAATTTAAGTTATTCGATTTTCTGATATGTGATGATGTTGTGTAGATGATGATGTGATTCTGGACAGTCCTGTTGATCCTGTGACTGAAGGAGATCCTCTGACTCTACGCTGTTTATTATATGGATATAAAAACCCCTCTGACCTGAGAGCTACAGTTTATAAAGATGGATCAGTGGTACAGCATCAGACTACAGGAGACATGATGATCATCCCTACAGTCTCAAAGTCACATGAGGGTTTCTACTATTGCAAAGACCCATGGAGAAGAGCATCTCTAAAGAGCTGGATCTCAGTCAGAGGTGAGAGTCTATAGAAATAATCTCAAGAGTTTCTTTGTTGTTGTTCAGATATACTGCATGATAACATGTGTTTCTGTTTTAGCAGCTCAGGTAAAGATGTCTGGACTCAAGATTTTCACTTTTCTGCTGGCAGTTTGTCCATATCTGATAGCGACAGCCATGCTGGTTTTCAAATGCTACAGATTGAGAGGTGAAACATCTGTCTGATTTATTAGGTTGATATTTCTTATTAAAAACAACATCTGACATCCATTGTTTTTGTCTGTATTTAACAGTTCCCCACTCATCTGTTGAAGATCAGTTGCAATATGCAGTAAGAGAAGATGAAACATCAATCTGATATTAATGTGTTGTGAGTGCAGTGAAGCATCAGTCTGTGATCTCTCAATAACACATTCACAAACTGAATAACTGCAGTCAATAACAATGAATGACAATCACAAATTAATTCTGGAGTGAATCCCTTTAATATTGATATGAGTGTGAATGTGATACAGGAGTCACTCCCAGTTTTTAGCGTTTTTGACATATTTTTGAGTAAAGCAGGATATTTAGGGTCTGCTTAAGCTAAAAAGTAATTTCATGACGAAATGAAATGAGATGAAACAATTAGTTGCATTTTAATAAAAGATATCTTTTTACAATGATTTCTAAATCTTCATTCTTTAAGTAATTATGGTTGTCAATATTGTGATGTTTGTGTAATATTTTCTTCATAATGAATCCATTAAATCACATATAAGCGTATGATGATGTTTTCTTTGTTGTCGTATGTAAATAAATGACTGCCTGTTATAGACGGGTTGCAAGGTGACGACACTAACTGGTTGCGCGCGCAACCGACAGGCAGAAACAAGAGAACTGCATTGTGTTGTATGCTAGTAGCGGTGTCTGTAAGTCAAAATGCCAAGGAATTGTTGCGTGGAAAATAGTACCAACAGAGTCAGTGCTGGGTGCCTGATGTTAACATACCAGTAGATGCGACTATTACGTTACTAGCATTATAATTATAACATTATAATTCATACATGTATCACAGTAACACTGCAAAAATAAAGACAGAAAAACAGATCCAACTAAAATCAAGTCTTATTTATATACAAACAATAAAGAACGCTTCAATAATTAAGGTTGTTGCAGTAGCAGATCAGCTCACCAATCGGGCTTTCTGCCTCCTGGATGCGCGCGCACCCTGCAATGTTTGTAAACTTGCAACCCCTCTATAGTATGTTGATGTTATTTGACTTCCACTCCCGAGGGGTCGCTGTGGTTCCTCTGTGTACTGTACTTTATTGATTCACTGAGTCCTTCATTAATCTGATGAAACTGTTGCTAGTCAACACATTTATTTCTTTTTAAGAAGCTAAGAAGTTTGTTTTCCTCATTCATTTATTTCTCTGTATCAGCTGTAGATGAAAGTAAAGCGCTGTTCATGATCTCTTACATCTGCTGCTTGATTTTTGTAATTGTAATTGCTTGATTGTATCACAGATGAGAGTAAAAAAAAGCTCTATGACAGTTCAACACAATCTGAGTCTGAAGAATACACAGGGTCAATCAGCTCCCTTGTTCAGTAGTTTAGGCACTGATCAAGAAGTCAGACATTTTAAGTGCACTGGAACATTTGTTTAAAAATCCCACAATGCAACGCAAAACACAGTGAGCATCGATGCCGGAAATCACGTGACCTTTACTGAAGCTCTCCAACAGAAAATTGTGTGAGCCAACTCAATAAACTTAAACTTATAGACATAACTTTTATAAAGACAAACGTTTGTTTTTATTTTAAATAAATCACACATCGCTAGGCAGTAAGGGACCACAATATACTTAATATTTTAAAAAATATATTTAAGGCTGCAGCCTCCAGAGGTCGCATATGCAGGCTGCATGCATCATTAAGCCTGGTTTAGTCAACTTTATAATGGTTAATATAAAAAAAGACGTAAGCGGCCTACACATACCTCTCTACCTACCTCTGGAGGCTGCAGCCTTCCGATTTAAAAATGTCCATGGTTTTGTGGACTGCTGTGGTTGCCAACAAGGGATTTTTAATGAGTTGCTATGTGGTTTCTAGGCTTCTGTTACATGTTTGCTGTGGTGTTGTGTTTTCTCATTGTTTTTTCTCTGTGGTTCTTGTTGCTCTATTAGACGCACTTATCTGTTTGAATTGTAAAGGACATGCATCCATTTTTTTTAAGGGGCACAGTGTGCACAGCACAAATATATGCACAGACATCAATAAAGTCAAAATATGGACATATCGGGAGCTACATTTGAAATACTTTTGAAATGAAAACACTATGGGCCAGATTTACTAAACGGGGCAAATTAGCATAAGAGGGCACTTCCAAATAAGCACAGATGGGAGGGGTAATATCTGCAAGTTATTTACTAAAAAGGCACAAATGATGATTTCCATTATGACCACGCAATCTTTTACGTCAATCTGAGATGGAGAAACCGCAATCTCTCACACACTACAAGTTTCAGTTAAAGGACCCTCAAGCAAGTAGCAAAGCTTCCACCGAATTCTGACAAGGTGAAGCGAATTAACTGGTTAGTGGCAGGTTTTATCCGCAATTTAGATTTGCGCCCTTAAGCTTTGTTAGACCACCAGCAACTTTCTCGCTGTGTGTCCCCCATCTCTTCAGTGAGGCATTTCTAAATCTGGTTGTCATAAACAAATGAGTATCGTCCACACCAATGGTCACTTTTGCTCATGTCGCTGGAAGTCGCCAAGCTTCCATTGAAATAAAATATTGCGTCGTTCTGCTACTGCTTGTCACTGGCGGTCTGGATAAGGCGTTACTCCTTTGTGGATAATCAAGAATTTCGCACAATGTTACAGCTTCTTGAGCCTCAGTACACTTTGCCTTCACATCGCTATTTCAGTGAGACAGTGATCCCCACACTGTACAGTGAGTTTAAAGGTCATATAGATTCACTAAGCAATGTGCGCATGTCAAATGATCAAATCTGATTTGAAGCTTTATAAACATGCACATCAATCAGATTACATTTATTAAGTGTTCATGTAAACGCTATGATAGGATTGCGTTGTTCTGCAACAATGTTACAGATTCTTGAGCCTCAGTACACTTTGCCTTCACATCGCTATTTCAGTGAGATAGTGATCCCCACACTGTACAGTGAGTTTAAAGGTCATATAGATTTACTAAGCAATACGGACAGAGTGACAATAACATGTAATGCATATACATTAATTACAAAAGAGTCGTACTTGTATGTCACTATTACGGCACACTTAATTATGGGTGAATGGAAGCTTGCGGCTTGTGGTTTGCAAACTGTCTGTGCTGCGTTACTATCACAAAAGGTGAGAAAAGGGCGGCTGAAATCTTCACTCTCACTGAATTAGATATTTCACGAGCGGAGGATGTCATAAACGCCCTTAAGCCTACGAAAGGTGCCACCTTTTTAATGTTAGGGGAGAGCTGCCACACAGTTTGTGTAATTACTCCATTGCATGCTAAACTGATCCAAGACATGAAAGAAAACACAGAGGAGACATCAGTGATGATCAGAGAGATAAAGAAACCCTCAGTGAGGACCTGACCAAAAGATTGAGCAGGAGACCAGCCTTCTAAAAAATGTGCTTCTCTTGACCCTCTTTTTTAAGATGTAAAATGCATATGTGAAGTTTTAGCTCAAAATACTATAAAGATAATTTATTAAAGCATGTTTAAATTGCCACTTTGTACATGCGAGCAAAAATGTGCCGTTTTGGGTGTGTCCTTTAAAATGCAAATGAGCTGATGAAATGCAAACCAATCACAATGATGGGTGTTTGTTAAAGGACAAGTTTGGTATTTTACACTTAAAGCCCTGTTTTCAGATTGTTTATGGTGAAATAGAATGGTTTTGACTGAAATTTGGACATATGATGCTGGCCCGAGAATTTTCGGGTGTTTCTTGTATCACCTCCCACCTCTATAATGGGTTTATAGGTGCACAGGAACAATCCTAAAATGCATTAAACTTTCATTTACAAAGACGTGAAACTCACTGAGTGGTCAGGGGTGTTCACTGATATGCTCACACAAAAATCGCTGCAAAAGACGCATTCCAACAGGTTTTATAGTAGTTTTTGCCAACTACATTGACTTGTATTAGATGTGCTGTGAGGTACGGTATTACTACATGCCAGGAACGTTGTTTGTATTCTTGCAATTGGCAAAGGTGGATTATCGCCACCCATTGGGCTGGAGTGTCTATTATTCAAGCTCTCAGCGGAAGAATGTACGGGTGTGAGGCGTTTGGAAAAATAGGTCCACAAGTTTACAATGAATGCTAAAACACCTGTTGGAAAGCATCTTTTGCAGCGATTTTTGTGTGAGCATATCAGTGATCACCCCTGACCACTCGGTGAGTTTGACGTCTTTGTAAACGAAAGTTTAATGCATTTCAGGAAGGATTGTTCCAGTGCACCTATACAGCCATTATAGAGGTGGGAGGTGAAACAACAAACACCCGAAAATTCTCGGGGCAGCCGCATATGTCGAAATTTCATTCAAAAGCATTCTATTTCATCATAAACAATCTGAAAACAGGGCTTTAAGTGTAAAATACCGAACTTGTCCTTTAAAATTGAAAGTACATTGTGCTGTCAATAATTTTTTCTCTCTCTCACAACCCTGAAACTTTGTCTCTAATACCATTAATAAAGGTGTATTGTGAGTAGAGTGAATATGAATTCAATGAGTTGAAAATGGAATTAAGCTAGTGACAAGTATATTTATTATATGAATTTACACAGCTGATGTGCAGATAAGATCTGTTAAGCTCTAGTGTAAGCCTCTCTTCACACTGTGACTGAAGATGCATCACCAACAAGATCTTCATACTCATACACATCAATGTATTTTCTTTCTACTTCCTCTTGCAGCTTCATTTCTCTTCCAGTAAACCATAAGTCTCTTTCACACATTCATTTCACTAAATTACTCTACATTTACCAGAATAACTTTAACAGTAAATACAAAAATGTGTTGTTTACATTTAGGGCTGTTTATTGCCAACATTTTTCTAATATGTTGTCCAGTCTCGTCCATTGTTGCTTTAAACAGTCGTTTTTTTATATGTGTAACCTACCTGTCCTTTAAGTTTATTTTCATTAACGTTTATAAGTCTGGATCCAGAAGAATTAAATGGAAAACACGGAATTAAAAAAAACAGAAATTGTAAAAAACTAAACAGATTTTCCATTGTTTAGTGCATACCAGTATAGTGTTTTTTGTAAGGCATGTTTTATAAAAACTACTTTAATGTCCTAATTTAACTATGCTGTCTTGTATTCATCTAAACCTTATCTAGGAAATGGCCCCAAAGTTTTTTTTTTTTTAGGAACAAATGTTCACTTATACATGGCACTCAAATTTGTTATACAAAAATAAAATAAAATAAAAAGGCAAGGCGCACAAATTTCAGAAAATAAATTACATAAATAAAAATATACAAAAACAAAAGGGGGTCAATCATTTTCTAGAATGTCAAAGTCTTTTATCAGTCCAGTAAATTTACAAGCCTGTTTGGTTTTCATATAATATAAAGAAGGAAGGTAGCTTTCAAGAAGAAATGGCCCCAAGTAGAGTTGGTCAAACACCACACATTTAAGAGTCTTGAGAATGAAGGGAAGAAGAGATCAGGGCCCGGTTCCCCAAAACGTTCTTATCGCTAAGTAGTTCTTAACCTATTCCTTAACCTCTCTCTTAACTCTATGGCACGATTCCCAAAACGTTCGTACGCTAAGTATATCTTCTGTAAGTCACACTTTCGTAAGGTTGGTCTGTACCATTCGTAAGCTCTCTCTTAGCGTTGTTTGAGCGCAAAACGCTATCGCCGCAGTCTTTAGAAATCAGCGCAGCGCAGTACAAGTCAAACTATGGTATGCTGACAATGATTTTATGTTATGGACATTTTAAGACTTATAATAAAATATGTTTGCAATGGACTTTATTTGGTATCAGAATGAATCAAAGATGGCGCCGGTGTTGAAGTTTGTTCCCCATCGAAGTCTGTTTCCTCTATGTTTATAGCGTTTACATTTATAATTTATTTAGAAATATTAAAGATTTGAATTTGTTATACTAAAAGCAATAATGTCATGTATTCTATTATACAATTTATTCAATATTTCTTATTTGACAGTTTTATATCTTTTAACCTGTCTTTTTTCAATTTTTTTCTCTACTGTTTGTTTTAAAACTGTTATGTTTCCATACATAATAAATTATACATATAATATGATTCATACTGTAATACTGTAAAAATAATTTACAATCAAGAACAATCAAGATACATTACATAAATGCACACACACACATCTCAGTAGCCATTAAAACGTTCAATGTATATAAAGAATAAATGTATAATGTGATAAAAGGCTATAAAAACACTAAAGGGAAACATAGGGGGAACAGACTTCCACACAACATCGGTAACCCCGTAACCGTTTAGTCCATGCCAAATTTTTTTTATTCTGTAACACTTAAAACCTTTTGACAATTTGCCTGACGTGGCTAAATAAAAAAAATCGCCTCCCAAGAGAACTCATTATGGAGCTGCTAGATCTTCTCAGATTCTCTATCTAACTCTCTCTGTTTATTGTAGATAGGTTGTTTTTTATTGAAAACATTAATGGCAAGCAATACCGCATTAAACAGAAGTAGGGGAGAGCGGGGTAAGTTGTCACACGGGTAAGTTGTCACACTGTTCATAACTGCAACACTAGAGGCTCTATGTCAAAAATCAAATAGCCACTTTATGTGACTTCTTCTTCTATAGTCAACTTCCTGTTCACATGTGGTCAAGATCACTGTAATCTGAGGTTAGCACAATTTTCTTATTTTTCTGCTTAAAAAGTAAAAAAAAATCACTTTACATTTTATGCAATACAACTTTGTTAGGTGTGAATGTTTAAAATGATTATTTTGCACAAAATAGAGGAGACCGTAAAGTGTCTTTTGATACTTTAGCTAAAGTGATATGATGAGCTAAACTTGAGATTTAGACAACATTAGCACACAAGTAAGTATGGGGCAAGTTGTCTCAATGACTTTGGGGCAAGTCGTCACATCTGACAACTTGCCCCTGTACAAACAAACACATCGAACATGCTCAGAAAACATGATATAGAAAAGAATAAGCCTCAATCTAGCAAAAAGCTGTTTCAAAAGAAAGGGAAGCAGAAATCTGGACCTATGAAAAACAAGGCAGCTAAAAGAAGAAAAATCATGCAAGAGTCATCATCAGATGATGAAGAGTGCTTCTGCCTCGTCTGTGTAGAGCCATTTTCAAAGAGTCGTCCAAAGGAGACCTGGGTAAAATGTGTAAAATGCAACAATTGGGCCCATGATGCTTGCACCTCAGGCCAGGCAATTTATGTGTGTCAGAATTGTGATTCTGGAGATGAGTCCTATTAGTCATACAGGGCATCTGTTTTGTTCAGAGGTTAAACATGTTAAGTTAAGCAAGTTATCTGCAGCGTTCCATTCAGTTATCTGGTTTTATGTGAAAGCCATAGAACATTTGAACCAAAGTTCAAAGTAAAGTGGTCTTGCCACTTAATTGAAATGTGCATTATTTGGATTGAAATAATTGTTTTTCCAGATTCTCCAGGCACGGATGTTTATATTTCCAGTTTGGTTTGAGTTTAAAAATTAAAATCAATATTCACAATTAAGTAGTTGTGTTCTTATTTTTAGATAATCTAGTGTGACAACTTACCCGCCCTAGTGTGACAACTTACCCTCCGATGGGGCAAATTGTCACAAGTGCACAGTCACTATTCAACAGTCTACAACTCTGTAATGAGATAAGATATAAAGATGTTATGAATACAACATATGTGCCCAAGACTTCCTTCTTTCATTTGGTATGAGATTTATACCATTTTGATGTATGGTGCTCAGTAAATGTTAGACAGTGTGAAAAGTGTGACAACATACCCCGCTCTCCCCTACTACAGCTGCTTGCCAAGTAATTCTGATTGTTAAGTACCTTACCATTAGTGTAAAAGTGTATTATATATTTTTTTAAGTCGTTAAACCAATGTCAAGAAGCGGCACAAGTGGCACAACGGGATAAGGAGGGTGGATGATTAGCGAGGTTCATCTACCCGTATTACTGACAATTTGATAATTTAATTAATAGTCTATATTTTACGGATAACTTAAAATAAATGTTACTGGAATAATTTGAGTAATGTTCCATTTGTATAGAGCGTGTTGTCTTTCTTAACGCCTTAATGCACTTTCGCGTGAAGTGGAAAATCGATCCCTGAGCGATCGATCGCAAATAATTCAGCACCTTCACTTGGGACAGCGCCATTGTTACGTTGAACTTAGAGGCAGCGTGTTAAGAAGCTTCCTAAGAGACACTTTGGGGAACACACTTAGGAACATAAACAACTTTGGTAAGATATATCTTTTTGAGTCTTCTTAGCACGCTAAGAGTGAACGTTATCGGGGAACCGGGCCCAGGTCTGTAGTTCTCTAGCATAGCAGGATTAAGTGTGGGTTTCTTCAAAAGTGGGGTAATCCGGGCCTCTTTAAAGGGTCAAGAACTCCACTGTTTCAGCTCCAGTCTACCTCACTATCGTTTTGAAAAATGCAACTTAAATGGGCACGAACACTGTGGGAAGAACAACGAGGAGTGGGCGAGGCACATGTTATAATAGGCAATCTAGTGTAACAAATAATATGATTCACTAAGAATAGCAGTATTACTGAAATAATTAAACTGAATATAATATTTAATAAAATTAACATCAAACAAACTGTTATAGTTGAAATAAAAGCGTGTTTAAAGATAATAAAAAGTCATCTGGACATGGTACCGCATGCTTGCATAGATGCAAGCTGCCTTCATGAGAAAGGATTCACCTGCCTCTCGAAGCTTTCCAGAGCAAAATAGTAGTTGATGGGGAGTTCAGCCCTGACAGCATCACAAGGAAAATAATCTAACGTATTTACGCTGTTTAACCACAGAAACATCTGCGACCCATGAGCTCTGTCAATTGTTATGAGTTCTTACAGTGTAGTGTATCTGAGTGTGATTGCCCCGAGTCCCCGATTCCCCTGCTGGCCCTGCTGCACAGAACATGTGCGCGCGTATGCACACACGCACACAAGCAAAGGTCTTCTCATTGGATAAGAACATGCAAGCCCACAAATAATAATGAGACACCAACGCATCACCATTGTACTATAGTGCTTTGCCACGTCACACGATATGTTGACACAATATGGAGTTTAAAAAAAATCACAAAAAAGCTAAAATGAACTAGTTTGCTCTTACTGTTAAAATTAACAGATGCTAACAGTTTCTTCTATGATGTGCAGCACAACAAAATCTGTTAACATTTGAAAAAAAAGTTGGTTAGGGTTTCATGAGGCTTTAAAAGCTGTGGGGAATGTGCCAGTGGAAAGAGATGAAATTATAATGTAGGTGTGAGCAGGGATAAGCGATGGAGAGATGGCCTGAAGGAGATGCGTGGGTATGGGATCAAGCGAGCAGGTAGTCAGATGGTTAAAAGCAAAGACCTTGGAAATATCTGCTTCAGATAGGAGAAAGAAGGAGGGAAGCAGAGGAGACATCTGTGGAGAACAAGGCAAGAAGAGACAGAGGTCAGCAGGAACATTTGATCTGCGCCACTTCTTCTCTGCAGTCCTGAGTCTGGAGCGATGCTCACGGAGAACCCAGATAGCCAAGGGGAAGATGGTGTGGCCTGGGCTGGTCCGATGTCAAAGGGCATAACCTGTCTAAGCAGATGTAAGAGTGGAGCATAGTGTGTTGGTGGCGTTGTTAGTATCTAACTGAGAGAGTTGGTTGGGAGGGGGGAGTATGGAGGAAACCACAGAGAATAAGCATGAGGGAGAGAGTGTGTACACACAGGTTGGGACTGGGGGAGTTAGGTCAAGCTCAAGAATGAGGAGAAAGTGATGGGATGCGTGTAGTGGGGTGACCTGGGTGTGGTAAGTGGAACAGCATTGTGTGTAGAAAAGATCCAAAAGTTTACCAGACCTGTGGGTTGATAAAGTGCTTGAGGTCAAATGGTGCAGTCAGGGTGTTGAAGTCGGCTGCCAGTGATTTCTCAAGGTGGATGTTGAAGTCACCAAGTACTACAAAAAGAGTACCATCCTCTGTGAATGAAGACAGAAGTACATCCAACTCCTCCAAGAAGTGTCCAAGTTGACCTGAGGGATGATTAGGGCTGGGACGATTCGCTAATCTGGCGATTCAATACTATCCCAATACTTGTTTGCTGATTCAATACATACTGCGATGAGTAGCCTATTGCGATTATGTGGCTATTGCAATTCGTTGTTTCAATTTTTTTCTAATAAAGATAAGACAATTCAAAATACTTGATCATACCCTTAAAGAGACTATAGGCCTACATGAGTCATATTAACAAAAATAATGCATTACATCTTTCTTTCTGAATGTTTATTTCAGGAGGAGACCACATACATAGTGCATATTTTTAAGTACCTTAAACCATAAAACTTTCAAGTAAGTTAAATTATATATAATTTAATATAATGTTCCAATTTGCAACATAACGAGTGGACCCGGACCCGACTGACCATTTCAAACATAGACCGGAATCGTCCGTGAATACCTTTAATGCATTTAAATTGGCTCAAGTTCAGGAACATGGAAGGATGGGACACGGAGCTTTTGCAACCAAATTCATTGAAACGGAAAGCATGTGACACACCTAACTCATCGGTAGAGACACAACGTGCTCACACACAAAATGCCATTATTAAAAAATGTCATTATCAAAAAAAGTGACTTTCTCACTCCAGCTTGAAAGAGATACAATGTCATCTATTACAGACAACATCAAATACTTTTCGCCCTTTTTTGGAATAAAAGCGGTAACGTCTCCCCACCACCGCTTTGGGAAAGTAAAATAATTAAATATATATCGATTCTGAAGTAAACCAATCGATTCCGGGATCGTTTTTAAAATAATCACGATAATTGGTGAACCGTTTTTTTCTCCCATCCCTAGTGTGACGAGTGATCTGCCAGGATCTGCTTACTCACACACGGTAACTTCCGGTTTACAATTTGTCTTCCCGTCTTTTTTAGGTGCTGCACCTGTTGACCTGTGGAGGTACTTCTCTGTTTGTGCTTTAACACTTTCTTAAACATTAATTTGTACAGGTCGCAATTGCAAATTAATCACCTATACATGTAAAAGGTAAAATAAAAATCGAGGTTGGAAAAAAGTAAAGACAAATGTAATTTCCAGTCAAGTGCATAATCAAAAAAATGCAAATATGTCACCTAAGTCTAGGGGTGTCCTCGACTAAGGATTTACATATTCGAATCAGAATTGTCAAATCTTTTCATAGTCGACCGATGGTCGAATCATCTATGTGTGTGTGAATGGGTTGGGAGGGGGTCAGACCAGGTACAAATTGATTACTTTTATTTTCTTTCACAAGCAGCACACATAAACAACTTTCTGATAAAGTTACTACAACTGTCTTTCAAGTGATGAACGAAGACAAAACTGACGATGCATTTATATATTTTTGTAATGGTTTTGTTCTGTGTTGTCCTTGTATTCTGTGTATTTTTGTATTTTTGACTTTTATTTTGACATCCTGTTCTGTTCTGGCTTTTATTTTGATATACATCATGCCATGTCACAGTTCACACTTCCTGTCTGTCTGTATATAAGTCACTTCCTGTACACCAGTTCCTGGCTGATTATTACATCGCCCCAACCTGTCTGTATATCTGCCTGTTATCTGTATCTGTTAATCTGTTTCTGTTACCTGCATCTGCCTGTGTTTGACCATTGCCTGTTTATTTGGATTTATTGCCTGTTTGCCGCCTGCCCTGATATATCGCCTGTTATTTGGATTCTGATTGTGGATTACCCTGACTGGATTTGTTTGCTGGCCCTTATTGGGATTTTACTAAATAAACACCTTTTGCACATGGATTCACCTCTTCATCGCTTTCATTAAAGCACCCGTTACAGAATAATCAGCCATAACCCGGATCCAGCGAAGGTTAGTAACTTCCCACCAGCAACATGAAACCCATTTTTGCACTACTTGCACTCCGTCAGAATCACCGGCCCATTGAGGAATATGTAAGTGACTTTTTGGAATTGAGTAACCAAGTACATTTTGATGAGGACACTTTAAAACCAGTTTTTTATAATGCATTGGATGAATGGTTGCGCTTGTGTATGCCCCATGATATGTCTGCCTGGTCCCTGGAGAGTTATATTGACTTTGCCCTGCTATTCTGTGGCTCACCATTCACTGTGGGTGTTGCGGATACACCTTCAGAGAATATACACAACACAACAAGCCATGTTCTGCCCGTTCTGCCCAAACCTGATTTGTCCATGCCTGTTCCCAAAATGGCCGCCACCATGCTTGCTCCCAAAATGGCAGCCATCCTGCCTGTCCCTAAAATGGCCGCCACCCTGCCTGTTCCCAAAATGGCCGCCATCCTGCCTGTCTCTGCACCTGTACCTGTTTTTGAGAAAACCACCACCATTCCTGCACCTGTACTTCAGAGAGCCATCGTCACCACCACACCTGCACTCATGAGGGCTATTATTCACCCAACACCTGACATCAAGATGGCTGCCCTGCCTGAACCAACGACCACAGAGGTATGTTTCATTAACTCAATATTGCCTGAATTTGCCATAGCCCTGTGGTGCGTCTGGTCTGCCTTCTGCTCTGTTATTCCCGAGGTTTCTCAAGGCCCTGCATCTGAACCATCCGACTCATCCGACTCATCTGATCTGCCCGACTCATCTGATCTGCCCGACTCATCTGATCTGCCCGACTCATCTGATCTGCCCGACTCATCTGATCTGCCCGACTCATCTGATCTGCCCGACTCATCTGATTCGTCTGACCCGCCTGATTCGTCTGTCCCGCCTGATTCGTCTGTCCCGTCTGGTTCGTCTGTCCCGTCTGGTTTGTCTGTCCCGTCTGGTTCATCTGGCTTACCTGACTGACCTGTCTTGTCTGATTCACCTGGCTCAACTGACTCATCTGATTTGTCTGGTTCACCATCTGGGACATCGCCACCTTGGACAGTGGAAGCTTTCCCAAGTTTTTTTTTTTTGGGGGGGGGGGGTAGTACCCGGACACAGGAAGTAGGCAGAGGACACCAAGGCGGAGGCCGAAGTGTGCTCGTACCCTTCCTCTCCTTGTGTTCCAGGTCTATTCCTGCTCCATAATATAGCTCCATGTCTGCCCAATGACCCAGGTCCAAGCCTGCCCCATGACCCAGGTCCAAGCCTGCCCCATGACCCAGGTCCAAGCCTGCCCCATGACCCAGGTCCAAGCCTGCCCCATGACCCAGGTCCAAGCCTGCCCCATGACCCAGGTCCAAGCCTGCCCCATGACCCAGGTCCAAGCCTGCCCCATGACCCAGGTCCAAGCCTGCCCCATGACCCAGGTCCAAGCCTGCCCCATGACCCAGGTCCAAGCCTGCCCCATGACCCAGGTCCAAGCCTGCCCCATGACCCAGGCCCGCATCTGCCCCATGACCCAGGCCCGCATCTGCCCCATGACCCAGGTCCTAGCCTGCCCCATGACCCAGGCCCGCATCTGCCCCATGACCCAGGACCATGCTGGCCCCACGACCCTGGACCATCCTGGCCTCATGACCCAGGACCTCTCCTGAACTGCCCTGCCTTTGCCAAGAGGTCCTGGCCCGCCCGCCCACCCTCTATTGGACTTTATTATGTGTATGTTGGGCTCCGGGAGTCGCCCTTTAGAGGGGGGGTTCTGTAATGGTTTTGTTCTGTGTTTTTCTTGTATTCTGTGTATTTTTGTATTTTTGACTTTTATTTTGACATCCTGTTCTGTTCTGGCTTTTATTTTGATATACATCATGCCATGTCACAGTTCACACTTCCTGTCTGTCTGTATATAAGTCACTTCCTGTACACCAGTTCCTGGCTGATTATTACATCGCCCCAACCTGTCTGTATATCTGCCTGTTATCTGTATCTGTTAATCTGTTTCTGTTACCTGCATCTGCCTGTGTTTGACCATTGCCTGTTTATTTGGATTTATTGCCTGTTTGCCGCCTGCCCTGATATATCGCCTGTTATTTGGATTCTGATTGTGGATTACCCTGACTGGATTTGTTTGCTGGCCCTTATTGGGATTTTACTTAATAAACACCTTTTGCACATGGATTCACCTCTTCATCGCTTTCATTAAAGCACCCGTTATAATTTTTAAGGTAAAATGTAAGGCAACATTTGTTTAATTATTCCTCATAACATTTTAAAGACACGATCTACAGAACATCACACAAAAAAACATTTTGATAACTAAAATATAACCTTTGTTATAAAAATATAACAAAGGTGATCCTGCCTTGGAAACCTCGGCTAATTCAGTGTTTTTATTTAATTTGGAGATTTAGCGCGTCAAAGCCATCATGACAAAAAAAAAGACAAATGACAAATAATTTGTGATTGTTACTGCAAATTATAAAAACTAAGCTTTATATACAATTCATAAAAACACTGAAATTAATGATTTTATAAACGCGTTATTATTTAGCACAAAAATACCTGCTTGCTTTCACTTTGATCATCTCCATTCACTTTAGATACAGAAACAACTGATGATATTATTTATTTCAGGAATCTCTTTTCTATCATTTGAAAGTGAACACCGACCAAAATATTAAATCACAAGAAAGACAGTCGTGTCAGGCATAAATATAGGTTCGGTGCAGATATTTTCGGTTTCATCACCGAAATGTAAAGAAACGGCTTACCTGTTTTGTAGTTTAACTTTTGAAAAGATAACCACTATGTTTTAAATACATTTTAAAAACGTATACCCGTCGAAAACATCCGTTTTTTAATGTTTAGTTTTATGAACTTCTAAATATGAGACGAAGAGCACCTAGCACGTTCGGCTAAATTGCATGCGCAAGCATGGCCAGCACGCAATAGTGCAAAATCTATACAACGAAAAGCAATCCAAAATGTACAGACTTAAATTAGATCAGAATTTACGTTCATAATAAATACATTTTTTAAAATAAAATAAGGTCAGAAGTAACAAAGTGCAGAACAAATGTGCAAAATGCCTTAAGTGCACGAAAACAAAACACAAGCCAAATAGATACATCAGATAACCCTGAGTGATTTATAAATAAAATAAAATAAAATAAATTATTAAAAGAATGAAAGTAAAGCCAGAATTACCAGCTTTTTCTTTTAAATATAGAAACAAAGAGGCAATGGTTTATTAACATAGGAACCTCTTATGGACTTGTACCCCGGTCACAGGGGTTGCTGGATTTATTAACGCATTTTAAAAATATTTATTGAAAGCTGAATCGCTGATACTTCACATATTATTTGCAGAATTATAATAATATGCTGTATATTAATATATTGGGAGAAAACTGTTATATGTGAAATCAGATTTGTGCACAGTGCACCCATATACGGCCAAAATTAAAGGATCCTCATTTCATAACACATCTGCGACGATTCGACTGTGAGATTGGTAGTCGAATCAGGCTTCTCCTATCGATGCATCGAATCTTCGACTCTTTGGAGTCACCCCTACCTAAGTCCATAAAATAATTTGATATATTTTACATATATTATTGTATAATCGCTTCAGAGTTTAACGTAATTTTAAAGACATTACCTAAACCTTACTTTAATGAAATCAAGAGTCAAGAATCTGTTTAAAACAAAACAACTATAGCCTATTTGTTATAATTTACATATAGGCAATTATGATTTTATAACCGTGTGAAAGGTAGTTGAAATGCTATCAGTTACACTCTAGCTCCTAATGCCCAATGGCCGATTTTGAGAAAATGTCAAAGCGGCTTGCCGCCAGCCTGCCGCGGTCTTTTAGATGGAGACAACTGCCAGAGAAAATTAAGCAGCCGGCATCTCGCAAGAAATTGGAGTGACTTATTCGGCATCAAACATTTCATCCCACCAGCGGGACACACATATAGACGACAGTTTAGGGGTGGCGGCATAAAGAATAATGCAGATATTTTTTTCAATCTTGGTAGGGACGATAGATAACTAGAAAATATATTTTAGTATTGTGGATGAAAGGAACAACATGCGACTCAAAAGAACTGCTATCACATGAGGGTGTGAGCTCTTGGAATTTCCAGTCTTTTAGAATGAGCAGACCGGTCCCTCCACCCCTTCCTGTTGTGCGAGGATTGTAGGAGAAAGTGTAACAGTTAAAGAGGGCAACTGGAGTGGCAGTGTCCTCTGGTTTGATCCAGGTCTCAGTAAGTGCTAGAACAGAGAGACCAGAATGTGAAGCAATAGCTGTAAAAGCTGTAATTATATGTGAAAACACCCTATAGAGGAAATGTTGAGGTTTTATCACAGAGTGTTTAATGTTTAAGTGTCAGTCATCATTAGATCAATATGGAGTTGATTTCTCTTCCTCTAATTCTCTGTAAGTATTATCTTCTCTCTATGGATTTAACTACACATCAATTACTGTCACATTGTCTACAGGATCAAGTCATTTACTGCTCCTGTATTTTTACAAAATCTTTTCATGCAGCTCTCAGAGTTTAAATCTTTATCTTATGATGATTTATAAATGAATGATGTTTGTGTATGGCAGTAAGTCTGCAGATAATGTTGTGTGTGGTACAGCTATCACTGCTAGTCAGTTAAAGGATAATTCCGGTATTTAACACTTTGAGTCTCATTTCTGGTTTGTTTTGGATGAACTACAGTGATGGACACAGAAATTTTGACAATGGGTCGTGTCTTGACTTTTCGACGCATTTAGAAGCGTCTCTTGACTGCTTCAGAATGGAAGTCAATGACCATGCACAAAATGTCATTAAAACAACACTTAACGTTCATTTTCAAAACTGTACTACTCACTGAGTGGTTCGTGGTGTTCGTTGATGATTAAAAACAATTATACAACAGTTCTTTCTGGTTCTCGAATCTGATTGGCTAAGAGCTATGCGATATTGTGCTGATAACGGCACTGTAACCGCTTCACCTTTCGTATCATTCCGCCACCTAGTGAATGGAGGTCCTAAGCAGGCTCATCCCTGAATGGAAAAACACAGATGCCCTGATCCATTACGCATATGCGCAAGGTATACAGTAGGTGGCAGTAATACTCCCAAGGAGTGAGCAGCCATTAAACGAAAAGAAGAAGACGCCCTGTTTTGAATCACTCTCCGTGTGTCTCATTATTTTACTAGATTAGAATATAAAGTAACGGCTTTTCCGTCCATTGAGTTGTTATGAGCTTCAAAGCAGCCGAAAGTGTTTCCTGTCATTCTGGCCGCCCTCAAATCCGTGGCGGAAGAAGTAGTTCTCAAACACTGTTGTATAAAAGCAATATCGCTCTCTGAGTCGTGTGATATAGCTCTATATATTTAAGCAATATCGCTCGAGTAGGAGTGTGATATAGCTCTATATCATCACGGCTGTGATTAGGCCAGAGGCACGAGGCCGCAGGCCGAGTGCCGGAGGCAATCACAGCCGTGATGATATAGAGCTATATCACACGACTCTGAGAGCGATATTGCTTAAATATATAGAGCTATATCACACGACTCAGAGAGCGATATACTGGTACATAACAACTCAATGGACGGAAAAGCCTTTACTTTATATTACCGTTTCTTGGTCACAAAGTGTAGTTTTAAGATTAGTTATGTCCACATTTAAAAGCTGCGGTGCTTACCTGCAGTTCCACGGTGTTTTCGCGTTCTGATAAGAGATAATAGGTCCTGAAAAAAACGAGTGTTTATATTCCTCTTTCCAAGTGTTAATCGTCCACACTGTTAATCGTCCACACGATGTGACAAGACATTTCTCCCATTAACTTTAAGGTAATATCCAAGAGCGCTGATCTTTGACGGAATAATAACTTCCGATTGGGGATTCACAGACTGATTTATGAGCTAGTAAAATAATGAGACACACGGAAAGTGATTCAAAACAGGGCGTCTGCTTCTTCTTCTTCTTCTTTTCGTTTAATGGCTGCTCACTCCTTGGGAGTATTACTGCCACCTACTGTATACCTTGCGCATATGTGTAATGGATCAGGGCGTCTGTGTTTTTCCATTCAGAGATGAGCCTGTTTAGGACCTCCATTCACTAGGTGGCGGAATGATACGAAAGGTGAAGCGGTTACAGTCCCGTTATCAGCACAATATCGCATAGCTCTTAGCCAATCAGATTCGAGAACCAGAAAGAACTGTTGTATAAAGAGCTATATCACACTCCTACTCGAGCGATATTGCTTAAATAAAACTACAGTTCATGATGTAAACTTTGAATTAGCCATACATTACTGAGTGCTCCTTTTAGAATAGAAGCACTGTTTTTGATTCGCATAGTTGCTGTTCTGAGGGAACTGCTTTTATATGACGATACGAAGTTCATCACAACATGTACAGTATGTAGCCCATCATATGTGCTTCGTCATTTCAAAATATGTGTTCGGCGCGTCTAACCTATGTGCATCACGTGTTTTGTCAAAATTAGTGTCTGGTACAGACTCTTCTATTAAGGGAGTGTCTTACGTGTATTTTGTGAATGTGAGCATCTCTTTTATCATAAACGGTTTTGACGCATGTGCAGCAGGCACTTATTTTGACAAAACATTTGATGCAGATGGTTCACATGACGCAACAAACACATATTTGAAAACACAAGCAACACACATGACACTCTGAACACATATTTTGAATTTGGGCACCTCGAAAGAGCAGTCATGAGCTGTCACTGTAAATCAACACAATTTGTTGCTTTGCATGATTAAATATCATTAATTAGGTGATATTTATTGTAATTTTCAGTAAAATTAAACACTCAATAGTGTTAACATTCATTTATGTTGGATATTTAGAAGAGTTTGCTATTATTTATGTTCATTTAACTTTGAACAAACTGTTACCAGTAAATGTAAAATCTACAGTAAGTTACTGGCAACCAGCTGCCAGTAATTCTGTGTCTGTGCTTAGGGTGTAGGTCGGATATGTTTTTTTTCCTTTCATATAAACAGTAATTGTGTGAAATTCAGCACTGAGCTCAGTCTCTTCACACTTTCACTGGTCTTAAATTTTAATGAGTCACATAATCTGTTTCTGTGACTTGTGAACAAAAATTAAATGGCAAAAAGTAGTTTTAAGTATACAGTATACAAAAATTACTGTATATGGTAAACAGTGCTTATGGTAAACAGTAGTTTTATGTATAGTGTACTTAAATATTAAATAAAATGAAATGTAAACTTTTACGTTTGGACTAATTGTAATGTACTGTATAAATATTCTGTTCTGTTACATTTTTTATTTAAAAAAGTTGGTTTACTTACAGAGTACCTATGTGAAGTTTTAGCTCAAAATACCATATAGATAATTTATTATAACATGTTAAAATTAAGACTTTGTATGTGTGAGCAAAAATGTGCTGTTTTGGGTGTGTCCTTTAAAATGCAAATGAGTTGATCTCTCCGCTAAATGGCAGTGCCATGGTTGGATAGTGCAGATAAAGGAATGCTATCAGGGTCGGACTGGGAACAAAATTCGGCCCTGACAATTTTCTTGTGGAACGGCCCACAACTGGACCGACGACACCCCCCTCCCCCCACTAAAATCGCCCCACTAACCCAATGCTTTGATTTATTGAACATTTATATTAATTTCACAGTAGGCTATAGTTAAAATTCAACCACCGCAAACTCTCTTTGCCATGAACAAAGCTGACACTGTTTTGTCAAAGCACCACAAAAACACTTTACAATTTTTGCACTGATATATAAAGCAATACTTGTAGATAACCCCTTTTATATTGAATACAATAATATGTAAAGTATATTAATGATAGAAAGTGCAGATTATAAAAGTGACCGGTGTTATAAAGTTTATGTAGCTTTCTTCACTTTCTATTAGATAGAGCAGAAGCAGTAAAAGTGCCTCTCTTTCTATTCCTCCCTTGCAGATTAAAAGAGATTAATCCACTCATTATGTCAGATTCAAAATTTTACTTGCTGTCACTGTGACGGGTGACTTGACTTTACAGCTTTGCGTTTTTACATCTTGAGTCAGCTTATAATGACTGTTTGCCCATCTGAGCTATAACTGCTCGTTTAGTGCAATGGGCTTGATATTAACTTTGCTTATTTGCTACCATCTCCATCTCTTATATCTAAAATGTTTGTTCAGAAAGCAAAGATGGTTCATTAATAATATTTATAAAAATACAAAAAAAAAGTGCATTGTGACTTTCAAAACAAGAGGCAGTTGTTATAGCCATTGAAACCAGAGGCACGCTTGAGACTGCACATACGCTTTAACGCATTAGCGCCGACTGACTCTGATCACGGACCGAAGTAATTAAACTGGAACAGACCCAGACCCAACTGCCCCTTTAAAATATAGACCCGGAAGTGTACAGGTCCTCTGTGAAGACCTCTAATGCATACAACTCAGAAACATGGACACAATGTGACACTGAGCTTGCCTCGGCTCGCACTTCATCGAGAAACAGAGAGCGTGCAAACACATACCGAACTCGTTGGAAGAGACACGTGCTCGCACGCAAATGTCATTGTCACGGAAAAACAAAAAAAGTTATGCTAGATATACTTGGGTGGTTGTTAATATACCTGGGCGACTTTTTCACACGGATCTTCTCCGCTCCCCATTTCTTCTTTTTGGAGCCTCTGTTGTCCATAATGATTATTCTTAAGTGCAAGGCTAAATGATGCGCTATCATCACTGTATATTTCCCCATGAACCTCACGGCTGCTTGGACAAAAACAGTGGAGGGTTTGAGAACGGTGGCGCGATCGTAACACACACTGAACCTGTAATTAAGAGGCCGAAAATATTTACCCGCCCCCCAAGCTAAATGCAACTGCATTTATACATGACGTGCCGAAAATAAATAACTTTTTGGCATTAAAAAAATTAATCTCGGGGGCCACCGGCCCACATGTCGACCGGCCCACCGGGCATTTGCCCGGTTGTACAGATTATCAGTCCGAGCCTGAATGCTATTATCCCCTTCTGACATCATAAGGGGAGCAACATTTCGATGCCCTATTTTTTACATGCTTGTAGAGAATGGTTTACAAAAACTAAGTTAATGGGTTGATCTTTTTCATATTTTCTAGATTGATACATGGACTGGGGACCCAATTATAGCACTTAAACTTGGAAAAGTCCGATTTTCATGATGCCCCTTTAAATTCACACATTTGTTTTAAGAGTGTGGTAAATATGTTGTAACAGAAATGAAAAATATTATATCATTTTTAAAGTAAGCATCCATTGCCTATAGATATATAGAAATGTTTGCATTTCATAAGTCAGCTTTTTGAGGTTTTACCTTGAGAATCTTTTGTAAGAGTATTAAAGAGATTACATTTATTCTAGACTCATATTGGATGCTGGCTAGTTATTTATTTTGAGGTCAAAGTCATTTCAAAAACATTTCTCAGTTTTTAGTCTAAATATAATTGTGCCAACATATAAATGTTTTCATTCCAAACATAAAATTTTTAAAATGATAACATACCAAATCATAAGCATTATTTCAGTCTTTTTCTTACTTTTGAAAGGTACAGAAACGAGGATCTATAAATGAATGTATTTTACGTACAGATGGTTTATCATCTTCATGTTTAAACTGTAATCATTTTTTCTCTTTGTTTTTTACAGTGCTGATTTTAAACATCCACTCTCAACAAACTGAAGGTGATTCACTTTAATTCAATTATTACATCATATATACTTACACTCTGAGTGAACTGCTGTTATATGACTTTATAAAAAGGTTTAAAATAAAAATAACATTCAAAAAATTATGTTTCCTCATAGGTTTTTTTTGTTGAGTATTTAAATCACACAAATCAAAGATTTCAGATAAGAATAAATACCAAAACATCAGTCATACAGTGCCACTGTGACTGTGAAGTGTCATGTGACAAGCTTGATAATGAATTGCAAAATAATAGTTGTATAAAGAAAACTCATAATAGGGAGTAATTTAAATGCTATTAAGTAGAGATCCACCTATATTTAATAATTTTCCATCTTGTGGGAGTTTTGAGAATTGCCTGTTTGGAAAGATATGACATATTATGTCATTAAAATTACTGTTTTTTTTTTTTTTGTTAAAATTCCATATTTTCCCAATATTCAAACTTCAACACAGAACTGCTTTTTGGCAAGATCATGGCACCTTTACCCGACCTGAGTATATGCAATCCAATCCCTAGTGTTAGATCAGGTCTCCACACCACAGACAAAATAAAAAATGATCTAACCCCGGACACCAGATCACGTCAGAAAATATAAGTTTACTTTGTTAAAGCATCTGTCAGATAAGGCTGATCATTCGTTGCTAGAGAAGAGCATAAACAGAGGCGTAAGACGAAGGTTTAGATGATAAAACAGAACAGAGTTTTATTGATGGACAGTTAGTTTCAGTTGCATATGCCTCAATGTTCAAACCTCGTCTACCCCAGGAATACAGCATGCACTTGTTATATCCAAAATTGCTCAGCTGCATCATCCCTTAGACCTTGGGCTTCCATAAACATTCTCTTTATCTATCTATGTTTACACACAGACAGAACAGCTCTATGAAACTTCCCAAATGTGAAACTGAACCACCAAGAGACATATAAAATATAGAAATACAATGAATTAATGAATGATATAATAAAATATAGAAATATAATAATGAATAAATGAATAAAAAACAATAATGTAATCACAATAAAGGAATTAATAAACAATAAATGAATGAATGAATATATGAATAAATGAAAATGATAATAATGAAATTGATAATGATAAAATAATATTAAATAATCAAATACAATAAATAAATGGATAATAACTAATGATTGTAAAATGATTATGATGATTATGTAAATAAATTATTAAAGAAAAAAAACACAATAATGAAAACATTCTGCACGTGAGGATCTAAGGTAGGATCCTTCACTATCAACCAAATACCCTATAACAGATTAAATAAAGCCTTGTATCTCTGCATCAGAATATTGTAGAGACATTGGGGTTAAAGTATATTTACATCCTAGCAACCAAACAGATACAGCATCACTTTTTGCATGGCAGCTTTGCTATTAATATTAGGCTTGTCAAACAGTTGTGATAAAAAAGTTCAGTGTCTTGGTTAACATCAGTTATATTTATCAGGGTTATATATCAACCCTTTACTGTAAATCGAAGTATACTGAATGAAAAATTTTACAATCTCTTGTTTTCTTTAGTTGCCAGGACACAAACAACTGGAACACCAAGTACAGGTAACTACAGATATTTGAATATAGATATTTGATACATTGGGGTTGGATCGTTTTAATTGTGGCTTGAAGTATATTCACTGGTGGGTGCCAATCCACTCCCTAGCTACCAAACAGAGGTACCATAGCAACCAACAAAACAAAGCTCTATTACTCTGCCACAAAACCTCGTAGAGATATGTGGGTTGAATCACTTTACTTGGAGTATAAACATTCTTGGATAATATTTTATCCCAAATTTTGCCACGACAAGCACCACTTCCCTCACTCACTCTTGAGGCGGAAGATGTAAGGCGGGTGTTTTGTGCAGTGAACACCAGGAAAGCTTCAGGCACCTGGGAAGGTGCTCAAGGCATGTGCTAACCAGCTATCACATGTCTTCACTGACTTTTTTTCCTGTCTCTGGAACGAGCTATCATTCCACCCTGCCTGAAATCTGCCATAATCATCTCGATCCCAAAAAAGTCACCCACAACCTGCCTCAATGATTTCCGACCCGTAGCACTCACCCCAGTTGTCACTACATGCTTTGAGAAACTGGAGAAACTGGACCCGTATCAGTTTGCATACCGAACACACAGATTGACTTCAGTTCAGCCTTTAACACAGCAATGGCTCTTATCAGGGATGTGTGCTGAGTCCACTTCTTTATTCCCTCTACAATTTTGACAAATTGTCAAATTTGCTGATGACACAACGGTGGTGGGGCTGATCACAAGGGGAAATGAGGCGGCCTACAGAGATGAGGTCCTGAAATTATGGCAGTGGAGTGCATCAAACAACTTGGCATTAAACATCACCAAGACTAAGCAACTCATCCTGGACTTAAGGCTGAACCCTAAACCCGACCCTGCACCCCGTACATCAATGGGAATGTGTAGATCAAGTGGAGTCCTTGAAATTTCTCGGCGTCCACATCTCCGCAGACCTCTCCTGGTCGATCAATACCTCAGCGCTGGTGAAGAAGGCTCAGCAGCGGCTACACTTCTTGAGGGTGCTCAGGAGAGAGATACTGGTGACCTTCTTCCGTTCCACCATTGAGAGCCTGCTGACCTACGCTGTGACAGTGTGGCACTCCAGCTGCATGGAGGCCGATAGGAAGAGACTGCAGAGGGTGGTTAACACCGCACAAAAGATCATTGGCTGCTCTCTGCCTTCCTTGACTGCCATCTATAACTCCCGCTATATCAGCAGGGCCAGAAACATCTTGAAGGACACCACCCACCCTGGTTTCCACCTCTTTAACCTGTTGCCTTCTGGCAGATGTTTCAGGTCCATACGGGCCAGAACAAACAGACTCAGGGATAGCTTTTTCCCTAAAGCTGTCACCGTATTAAATGCAACTTTGCACTAATGTTATCTGAATTATAATATTTTGCACTGATCGCTGCACTATTATATACAAACTACCTCAGTCATTCCTTGGACTCAAGTATGTGCTAATTTACACTGTGTTAATTATGTGTGCACTTTATACGGAGCTGGGCCCGGTTGCATAAAGCACCTTAAGTGTAATTTTCCCTTAAGTTGTTTCCTTTAAACTTAAGGGTGTTGCAGAAAAACCCTTAAGTTTTTCTGTTTTGTCTCCATGGCAACAATAGTATTTTATAACAACAAACCGGGGTCACTGTCATGAAACACTTAACGATTACTCTCACCTAAGAGAACCGTTTAAGGGATTATATGCAAAACTCTTTAATTATTATCTAACAGAAGTTAAGGGGAATTTACCCCTTAAGTGTCATACTTAAGTAAAAAACTTAAGGTGCTTTATGCAACCGGGCACTGCTCTTTAAAATCTCATTGTACTGAGTATAATGACAATAAAGGCTTTCTATTCTATTCTATTCACATTTTCTTCAGAGTATTACGCTTGTCAAACAGTTGTGATAAAAAAGTTCAGTGTCTTGGTTAACATTCATTTAATTTGTCAGGGTTAATATTGTACTATAAATCTATTAACGAAGTGTACTGTATGAAAAATTGTACAATCTATTGTTTTCTTTAGTTAACAGGACACAAACAACTGGAACACCAAGTACAGGTAACTTCAGATATTTGAATTAGAAGCAGATCTTTTTCTTTTTGGCTTTAAATAGGCCATGGCATGAAAATCTGACTATTTCCATGTTAAAGTGCTATTATTGGGTCTCCAGTGCTTCTATCAACCTAGAAAATGTGAAAAAGATCAACCCAGAAACTTAGTTCATTTTTTGCTCACACCTGCAAAGTGGCAATTTTAACATGTTATAATAAATTATCTGTGGGGTATTTTGAGCTAAAATTTTACATATGTGCTTTGGGGACACGAAAGATTTATTTGATATGTTAAAAAAGTCTTGTGCCATGGCCCCTTTAAAATGAAGCGTGGTTGAATTATAAGATATAAACAGACACGAGTCTCTAAAATAAGTGTAAGATTTTAGAATCTTTATAATTTATTTCAATGTTGTGTGTTTGATCTTTCAGCTATACCAGAGATATTAAACACACCCATAAATTTCATTGGTGCTTGCATTTATTCAAGACATCACTATAATTATTGCTCAGGGATATTATTTTTCTTATTTCTTATACATTATACCCCTTGGGTGTGTCTTGTTCTTCGTTATGTTATAACGATGTTGCACTGGACGTGCAGTTTGAAATAAGGAGACGTACAGAGAGTACTGAATAAACTTGGAGCTTTACTGACAAACGTGCAGCAGTATTTACATGTGACATATGACTGCCGCCAAGCGACCAGTCTCTTCACCACTTCCGTCATGCCGTAAATCAGTGTCGTAAATATTCAGTTCTTATATGAATATTACATCCCCTTTCTTTTAATAAAAACAAAGAAAACATTATTCATATAAATTATATACAGCATACATACTCCAAACATTACTATAACATAAACACAGAGTTTGCTGCATTTCACGAAACATCTCAACATTTCTGACACTTCATGTATCACATCATGCAACTGAATTGAACATTCAACATGTCTGAACAAAATGTCTGCAATTTTTTTTCTTTAGCTCATACCAGATCTTAGGTTCCTTTTCTCATAGGGGCAGCGATCCGCCTACACCCCAGACGAATCGCAAATCACAAGTCAAGAATTGCTCTAGGTCGAACTGCTCGACCTGATCTGGTATGATATTGTATGGGCTGGATTTCACTGTCACTTGAACGTTGTGTGGATACTTCAGGGCATACCTGAGGTATAGATGAGGCTTCGCTGTCTTGCTTTTCCTTTATGTTTGCAGAAACGGCAGCGTTCTCCACAGGCTCTGTGGAGGCTTTTGTGTGGAGGAGATGACGACGGTTTCTGCGATACATCCGACCGTCTGGGGTACAAACATGGTAGGATCTTTGAGAATTGGCAGGGTGGACAACAACAGTTGGCCTCCATAGGCCATGCTCCTGCATGCAAACAGACTGTCCAGTGTAAAGCTGTGATAGCGGACGAGTCGAACGATCATAGTACTTCTTCTGACGCCGCTGCTGTTCCACTCTTCTGGAGCGTGCCTCTGTGAAACTGACGGTTTTAGGCAGAAGCTGCTTGTTTGTGTTTGGCAGAATGGAACGCAGCCTGCGACTCATGAGGAGCTGGGCAGGCGATTTGAAGTTGTCGACAGGTGTGTTCCTATATTCCAGTAGACTAATATAGGGATCTCTCCTGTCCATCCTGGCTTTTGTCAGGATCGATTTTGCGATTTGCACAGTCTTCTCAGCCAAGCCATTACTCTGGGGGTAATGGGGACTGGTGGTGGTGTGTGTGAAACCCCATGTCTTGGCAAAGTCCTCAAACTCCTTGCCTCGAAATTGTGGACCGTTGTCGGAGACGACTTTCTCTGGAATGCCGTGTCTCGCAAAAATGGCTTTGAGTTTGCTGATGACGGTAGCGGCTGTTGTGGCGTGAAGTTTGTCCAGTTCGAAAAAACGGCTATAATAGTCTACTGTAACCATGTATTCCTCGTTGTTCCAGGTAAGGAGGTCGGAGGCTATCACCTGCCATGGTATGGTTGGTATCTCGTGAGAAATCATGGGCTCCTTGGTGTTTGAGCAACGTCGCTCCAGGCAAGTATCACATCTCTCAATCATGCGCTCTATCTGTTTGCACATTCCTGGCCAGAATAACACATCTCGTGCTCTTTGCTTTGATTTTTCTATGCCCATGTGAACGATGTGAATGCGTGTGAGCATGTCTTCTCTAAGTGAGGTGAGTATGACTATCTTCTCACCTTTAAGAATGATTCCATTTGTCAGTGATAGTTCATCTCAAGTGGCTTGTGATCAGACTCCACTATGACATTTCGGCCATATACGTACTGATGAAAGCGCTTACAGACGAATAAGACCGCATAGACCTCCTTCTCTATTTGAGCATAGCTAACTTCACAGTCAGTCAGTGACCTTGATGCATAGCTGAGTGGCTTCCCGTCCTGCAGCAGAACTGCACCGAGACCGTATTTCGATGCGTCCACTTGAAGGTGCAGATCTTTCTGTGAGTCATAGTATGCAAGAACTGGTTCCGGTTCTGTAGTTATGAGATCTTTGATTTTTTTGAATGCTGCATCGTGCTGGGAATCCCATATGAACTCGCTGGAGTGTTTGAAGAGCTGCCGAAGCGGTGCATTAATGTCCGATAAGCAGGGTGCAAACTTGGACAGGTAATTTACCATTCCCAGGACTGTTTCAAGTTCCGCTTTGTTCTTTGGTGGCTCCATGTGCTTGATTGCTGAGAACTTTTCAGGGTCTGGCTTGACTCCTTCAGCAGATAAGCAGTGACCGAAATAGCGAACTTCAGTAGCACTCACAATACTTTTCTCAGGGTTGAGCTTTACGCCTTTCTCGCGAGACCTTTGCAACATTGCGTGTAAATTGTCGTCATGTTCCTTTTGGGTTCGTCCGTAAACCAGAATATCATCGACGATCGCAACAACACCACTTAGACCTTGATATGTCTCGTCGATTTTGCGCTGAAATTCATCCTGAGCTGAAATTATGCCAAACGGAAGACGCAGAAATCTGTATCGTCCAAATACAGTGTTGAATGTCGTCAACTTGGAAGACTCCTCTGTTAGTTTTATTGCCCAGTACCCTGAACGGGCATCTAAAACACTGAAGTGTTTTGCACCAGTTAGCTTGGGCGTGATGTCTTCTATTGTTGGCAAGAGGTAGTGCGGACGTTTAATGGCTTTATTGAGGTCGCGGGGATCCAAGCATATTCTTAGTTTGCCGGTTCTCGGTTTTTCCACGACCACAAGTGCATTTACCCAGTCAGTGGGCTCTGTTACCTTGACGATGACTCCTTGTTTTTCCATATTTTGCAGCTCTTCTTTCAGGCGGCCACGTAGAGCCAGAGGTATCCTTCTTGGTGGATAAACGACTGGAGTTGCATCAGGTTTTAGGTGGATTGTGCACTCCCCTGGAAATAATCCAATGCCATCGAATACATCTGCATATTCCTCCATGATGGACTTTTCTTCCGTTGGTGCATTCACTGAGAGCACTAGCTTAATTAAGTCCAGGTCCAGACATGCTTTTAGACCTAACACAGGCGGTGCTTGCGTGCTGACTATGTAAAAGTCCATCAGTGTTTCTCTGTCTTTTTGAAGCTAACTTCAGTTTTTTCGTTTCCAAGCTGTATGTCTGCAAACGCTTGTTCCGTGTCACATGACTTTTTCAAAACTGCGTCCACGAAAAAAATTGTGTGTCTTCCTCATCACACAAAGCCTCTTTGCCCACTGCATTAACGTTCCTTTTGTAAGCAGAGCGTCACACTTTAGCGAAGTGGTTGCGCTTCCCGCATTTGGCACATTGTTTACCTCTTGCAGGGCATTTATTTGAAGCACTGTGAGCCTGGTTGCCACAGTAACCACAAGTTTTGTCTCGCTCCGCAACGTCATTGCTGCTCCGATGCAAGGCTTTTACTGTTCGCTTATGTGATTCTTTCCGTGTGTTGACTGCGTGCACTACTTGATCGTGGGGGCTGTTTGCAAACGTTTTGAGCTGAGCTTGTGCAATTTCGTGTGATCTGGCTATATCCATGGCCTTGTCTAGCGTTAACTCAGAGCCGACGCTCAGCAGCTTCTCTCGCACTCGCGGAGAGTGAATGCCAAACACGATGCGATCTCTGACCATTTCCTCGCTGTCTGCATAAGCACAGTCTTTCACTAACAGCCTTAGCTCTGTCACAAATTGCTCAAAAGTTTCGGTGGCTCCTTGAATTCGCTCATGAAATTTATATCTGGCGAAGATTGTGTTCGTTTTGGGCATCACATATGCTTCGTACTTGTCGTAATATGTTTGCAGTACCTTTGCTTCCTCTGTTGTCAGCGTCCAGGTGTTGAAGATATCTCTTCCTTTCTCTCCTATCCACAGGAGTAAATAACTGCATTTTTCGTCTTCACCCCGTTTCTTTAACGGACCCGCGAACATGAGCTCTGCATGCTGTCTGAACTTACGCCATGCATCTGGTAAGTTAGACGATTCCCAATTCATGTGCGGCGATGGTACTCCTGCAAAATCCATTTTTTATTTTTCTTCTGACACCATGTCTTGTTCTTCGTTATGTTATAACGATGTTGCACTGGACGTGCAGTTTGAAATAAGGAAATGTACAGATAGTACTGAATAAACTTGGAGCTTTACTGACAAACGTGCAGCAGTATTTACATGTGACATATGACTGCCGCCAAGCGACCAGTCTCTTCACCACTTCCGTCATGCCGTAAATCAGTGTCATAAACATTCAGTTCTTATATGAATATTACAGGGTGTAAGAGGAACCCAAAATTTCCCATTGACTTATAATGGGGCACGGAGCATGCCCATATAAGGGAAAAAAAAACGTTCCAGATGGGATATCTTCACATTACAGCGTCATAGAGACAAGGGGGTGGGCTCATTTTACTCGGGCATCTATTACGTCTCTCAGGATCCTTACAGAGGTATTAAACCACGCCCCTAGCAACCAAATATCATACCCTAGCAACGCAATAAACAAAGCTTTATATCGCCGCATCAGAACATCATAAAGACACGAGGGTCAGACCGTTTATACTTGGAGCTTGGGGTACAACATTCTTTGATTCTATTGTTCCCCCAAATTTGGTATAATATAGACGTCTAACTTATTAAAATGGGAATGGCTTGAAAATTCAGAGTTTACTTGAATTTGTAGTTTACTTTTACTTTTGGACATTTACCTTTTCTTAAGTCAAAAAGTAAACATATTTGTATTTAAGTAATATATTGTGGTATCTGTACCTGTACTTAAGCATGGACCTTGTGGCCTACTTCTTCCACCACTACTGGAGACACACTTACTACTTCACACCCCCAGGATCACATGCAATACAGTACATCACCAGCAGTGACAACAGCAGGTAAGCATTTTTACTTGCATAATACACTTTGATCTGAGATCACAATAACATTTGCACTGAAGTGTGATTATACAGTTTACACAGTTTTTGGTGTGAATTGTTTGTCATTGTACAGAAAGACCAACAGCTCAAGTGTTTGTTTGGCCTGATGATGCATTGCGGCATGAAGATTTGTTGTTGATTGTCACCATGATTGTGACATGATGATTGTGAGTGTTTTATAGGCTGATTGTTGATGTCTCAGTGTGTCTGATTGACACCACAGATTAGATTTCGGTGAAAAATATTAACTCTTAAGGCTATATGGATTTCATGGGGTGGACCGAATATAAAATTATACACTTATATACAGTGATTATTTTTTTGTATGAGAACATTGAATCACAACACTTATGTTTTCATAATAATTAACATTGTAACAGTTCTAGACTACATTTCTCTCATCTTTCTCTGCTCTAACAGAAGTGTTTAATTAACACACTGCCACAATGAGCAGAAAAAAACTAACAATAAACTTTAAGACCGAAGTACCCAACTAAAGGAAACACTAATCGGAGCAATGGTGACTAACTTTATTAACCAGATTTACAGCAGTTGTATCTAAGTTATCCATGTAACTCTGCAAGCAAGTTGTAATTTTAGTTTTCAAACAGAGATGATCATAGTGTTTATTTAACTATGGGGATTTCATCTATTACATTTAAATATTTTGTCTTTCTGCATTATTTTAGTATTACTTTATCCAGAAAAAGAGTCATCAAAATAAAAAAATTAAAGACAGGGAAAATTCTAAAATTAACCCTTGTGCCTTGTTCCAATTCACTACCCTTTCGTGTTGTTGGCGGCCAAGGGAGGCCACTAGGTTGAACGGCTGTAAAAATGTATCAGATTAATATTTTTTTTAATTTTTTTGCATGGATCTGTTGATCAGCCTCAGAACTGATCAAAACTACCAAATGTTTACAAAAATTTCATGATTTTAACTCTTTCATTGCCAAGTTTATAAGTAGTGTCACTGATTTGGGGAAAAAAAGCGCACAGAATGACAGATTTTCAGTGTGGAACGTGACTGTGGACTGGATTTTCTTTTACCTTTTTTACAGTCTTGGGCGTGCCGGGGATTGGTGGGAGCATTGGCTTTGATGCATTTTTGGTTTTTGTGCAGCATCAGATTTAGTTTTTTTCTCCCTCATTTATTGTTTGTGGCCATTTTTTCCCCATTGACTTCCATTATAACAACATTTTTTGATTGCAGAGCCATGACACCTTATTATCATGCATTTTTGATTCTTTGTGGTTTTGCCTTTTGCAGGGAGGTGGAATTTGTCATTTTTGCTGTTGGTCGCCGTGTGGCACCATTGGCCCTTTGGTGGCCTGTGCGGAAAAGGATCTTGAATTCTGGATTGTACATTGAGTTATATGGAGTATAACAGCATATTAGAGAGAGAGAGAGATAGAGAGAGAGATAGAGAGAGATAGAGAGAGAGAGAGTGTGTGTGTGTGTGTGTGTGTGTGTGTGTGTGTGTGTGTGTGTGTGTGTGTGTGTGTGTGTGTGTGTGTGTGTGTGTGTGTGTGTGTGTGTGTGTGTGTGTGTGTGTCTGCGTGCGTGAGTGCTTGAATGTGTGTGCGTCTGTGTGGAAAAATCTGTAAAAAATATTCTCTGAATAAGATTTATTAACAACATTTATTATGAAACAAAATGCAAAAACAACTTCAAATAAACTGAACAACGAAGCAAGAGTAGAAGATGGATGAAGAACTAAACAATCAAACAAATTTTTTGGTGTGTATATGTGTACGTGTGTGTGTTCAGTCTTTTCAGCAGGACTTGCAGCATATTACTTGGTGCTCTCTGCAAGTGTGTCTACCACAACGGATACAAGTGCTGACTGTTCTTTTTTTTGGTTCTGTACACCACTTGCATGTTCCCCTCTTCACTCCTGAGCTGCTGGTGTCTGCTGGTGTCTGTGGATTTGTGTCTAGAGGGACAGCTACAGGAGACTAAATCCCTCTCACCAGTGCAGCACTAACTGGTGCGCGAGGGAGGTGCTCTCTCCTCAATACTAACACTAACCCTACACACACACACACACTCGTACACACACACACACACACACACTCGTACACACACACTCGTACACACACAATGGTTTTATAGTCCATATAACTCAATGTACAAACCAGAATTTAAGCTCTTTTTTTTTGCACAGGCTACTAAAGGGTTAATGGTGCCACATGGTGATCAACAGTAAAAATGACAAATTTTACCTCTTTGCAAAAGGAAAAGCCACAAAGAATCAAGAATGCATGGTAATAAGGTGTCATGGCTCAGCAATCAAAAAATGTTGTTATAATGGAATTCAATGGGGAAAAAATGGCCACAAACAATAAATGAGGGAGAAAAAAATTAAATCTGATGCTGCACAAAAACTAAAAATGCATCAAAGCCAATGTTTTTACCAATCTTTGGCATGCCCAAGACTGTAAAAAAGGTAAAAGAAAATCCAGTCCACAGTCACGTTTTATATTGAAAATCTGTCATTTTGTGTGTTTTTTTTCCCCAAATCAGTGACACTACTTATAAACTTGGCAATGAAAGAGTTAAAATCATGGAATTTTTGCAAACATTTGGTAGTTTTGATCAGTACTGAGGTTGATTAACAGATTTATGCAAAAAAAATGTGAAAAAAATTTAATCCGATACATTTTTACAGCTGTTTAATTTAGTGGCCTTTTTTGGCCGCTAACAACACGTAAGGGTAGTAAATTTGCCCACGGTATATTGTTAAGTTTTTGAAAAATTTCAAAGCATTTTCTTAAAATATGTGTAAATATAAGATTTGTCACCAAAAATCATTCCATTTGCTGAAACACAGAGAAAGTTGTGGCCAAATTAAGACAAAAAAATGGCAAAAATGGCCCCAACAACACATAATCGTTAAGGTTGATTTGACACAGAATGACCAGCAGGTGTTCACCATTAATGTCTTAATCATCACTTCATTATCTCATTAACTTTGACACTGCTTCAGTGTTAAATTTTAACACCAGTCTTTATACACACCCATCTGGGAGTGGATTATATATACACCCACAGTGTTTATTTAACACCGGGGATTTTGCTGTGCAAATACCATATAACAGATTAAATAAAGCCTTGGATCTCTGCATCAGAATATTGTC
Source organism: Misgurnus anguillicaudatus (assembly GCF_027580225.2). Taxonomy (NCBI): domain Eukaryota; kingdom Metazoa; phylum Chordata; class Actinopteri; order Cypriniformes; family Cobitidae; genus Misgurnus; species Misgurnus anguillicaudatus. Next base: position 37,413,267 of record NC_073355.2, read on the forward strand.
GAGACATTGGGGTTAAAGTATATTCACTTCCTAGCAACCAAACAGGGGTACCATAGCAACTGACAAAACAAAGCCCTATAACTATGCAACAAAACATTGTAGAGGTACGGCTGTTGAATTGCACTTGTGGCTTGAAGTATAATCATTCTTGGATGATATTTTCTCCATATATTTTTAAATTTTGCCACAGCAAGCGCCACTTCACATTTTCTTTAGAAAATGTAATCTTGTTATTATTACTATTTTATCATATACATGTTTAACACAGTATTACAGGTCACAACATTAAAGCCCACACTGACATTGTCTGTTTTTATACTGTTTCATTGATAATAGACATCAGGTTGGTGAATGGGGCCAACTTGTGTTCTGGAAGAGTGGAGGTTCTTTATGATGGAGTTTGGGGAACTGTGTGTGATGATAATTGGGATCTATCAGATGCTACACTCTCAGAAATAAAAGTACGTAATTGTACCTTTAGGGGTACAATGGCTTGTCACTGGGGCTGTACCCTCAAGGGTACAGTTTTTGTACCGTTGACAGAGGGTACAAATTTGTACCCTTGTAATTTGTACCTTAAGAGACCAGTTTTGTACCTCTGGTGACAATTTTGTACCTTTATTTAACAGTACAAATATGGACCCTTCAAAAAGGGTACAAAATTGGCTTTGACAGGGTCCACTCATTGTCTATGGTTTTAAAACTTATACATATATTTCAATCTAAGTACTGTAAAATTTAAATTATAAGTGCATATGACTCAATATATTTGTGTTGATTTAGCCAATCGTTTAGAGTAAAGGTACATTTTAAACATTAGTATAAAAAAATGATAACAGAAAAAGATAAAATACACAGTGAGTTTATTGAACAATCATTTATTTTACAAAAGGTTTAGATATAAAACAGAAGTGTGTTGTTCAGTCCAAATTCACAACATTAAAAACTAATATTACATTTACACTTTCCTTATGAAATATATCAACCATTCCTTTATGACTTTAACAGACTGTCCAAACAGGAATATTTTATAACTAAATCAGTGTGCTGTTCCTTAAACCAAACAACATTTAAACATTTTTAACAGGGCCACACCTGTCCTTGCCAAGCAGTGAGAAAACACACAAATATAATTTTTTTCACTGATAAAACTTTGGTGTACTCACAGCATGAATAAATGTAAATGAATAGTTCCATATGGAGTAACATTTCTTTAGTTTTTGTTGTGTTAATGACGGGTGGTAGATGATAGTCAGTCAGCCTCCTTAATGGTAATTTAAAGATCGAAAACTGCTCTGGGCACTTTCATACTTATCTTTGAAAAAACACAAAAATATGAATAAATGTTCCACTAACAGAATTGTGGTATACTCACAACATAAATAAGAGTGGTACCTTTAAAGTTTTTGCGTGTGAATGATGGTTGGTTGAGAACAGTCAGCCAGTCTCCTGAATGGTAAAGATCCAAACATGCGCAGGAAACGTTTGTGCTAAACTGTGAGAAAACACATAAATATGAATTAATTTTCCACTTACAGAACTGTGGGGTACTCAAATAACACAATAAATACATTAATAAATGTGGTTACGTTTCCTTTAAAAGGTTTCTGGGTAAATGACTGTTTGGTGGCGAGTAGTCAGTCAGTCAGTCAGTCAATCTCCCCCCTGACTGACTGAGAGAGATTCAAACTTGCGCAGGAAACGTTTGCGCTAAACTGTGAGAAAAAACACATAAATATTAATTAATTTTTCACTTACAGAGCTGTGGTGTACTCAAACATCATAATAAATACATTAATAAATGTGGTAACGTTACCTTTAAAAGGTTTTATAAGTGAATAACTTAACCATTTGCTAGAGAGTAACGTAGTCTGTCAGTCAATCACCCCCCTGACTGAGAGAGATTCAAACTTGCGCGGGAAACGTTTGCCTAAACTGTGAGAAAACACACATAAATATGAATTATTTTTCCACTTACAGAACTTTGGTGTACTTAATGCACATTAACCTGCTCATAAAAATGAGTCTGTGGCAATAGTGCTGTGTCAATGTCGCGTTGTATACAACTTTACACAAATTACCGTAACCGAATCAGTATTAAAATCAAGATTCACGACAAGCAACATGTTTTTAAAGTTTAAATAGGGCTTGGGCGTCGTGACGTCATTACTTGTAGTGGCGGCCATGTTGCCTCTTTTACTGCTGCGCTCCATGCTGCGCTCTGTTTATAGACATACTTTCTCTCAATTGTGTGTCTTAATTTAATTAATTTGTCGTTATTTTTCAACCATGGTAAACCGTTGCTGTATTAATAATAAAGTAACACATTAAAAGTAATTTACATTAAAAATGACAGATTACAGAAAACTTCATTATGTTATATTCAATATCGGAAACCAAACATTAACCTCAACCCCTCAGTAATGTGTATACATGACATATAAATGACATTTATATATACGACAGTGAAGTATAACATCTGAATATTAATTTATATAGCTTAAGTCAACATTGAACATAAGGGAACTGTCCCGGTTTACTCGCCCAAAATACGGGAACATTTCAACATTCATATTTCTGTTGCTATTCCTCTGCTAACAGCAAAAACTGCTGCATTAACTAAGCTACTTGTGAAGCTAGGTCATACGTGACTTTGCTTACAGATTGGCGTGAAATCGTGCTCTCACAACAACCACGCTGTTATCTTAAAAGGCTCTTTATTAACTCTTTTTTCATATGGATCCTAACCGTTAATAGTTCCGATTTTGTCCACATACCGGTCCCTGCTTCCCTGTTTAACGTATCCCAGTAAATTCCACATCCTTTTCCGGATTTTAACATCTTTTTTCTTTCTTTTAATTCTCCCAACTCCGCCGCTTCTCCTCGTTCAACTTGCTGCATGTTTACATTCGCGAGGCCACCAACATGGCCGCGACGTCCCAGAATGCAACGCTGCGCCCAAGCCCTATATGCTTTAAAGACGATGAAGGTGTTTACAGTGCTTTGCTTACCTGTTAATGCTCATCATGTCTGTCGTGTCGTCCTCCTGTTGTGCTGCTCTGTGAAGCTCCACTCCGACCGTGATATGTGGGGGGATGGGTGCGTGTCAAAATAAAAGCGCGTTTCTTCAGTGGATGTGTGAGGGATTCAGATTCAGTATTTATTCAGTTTAAATTATGGTTCATCAATAGCAGTTTTTGAGTTCATATCACAGTTCTTAATAAGTGAAATTAACTTTTTTTTAATTAAAACTTTAAATTAAACACACTGTCAATGAACAGAAGAAAACTAAAACTATGTCAAGACCCATGTGCCCAACTAAAGGAAACAAAAATTGACACAATGGTTACAATGGTTATTTACAGCAGTTGTCTAGAACAACAATTTAAAAAAAATGACAGAGGCTGTCTCTTAATATTGTACCTTATTCTTTAAAAGAAATGGTACATATATGTACCTTTTAATGGTTGGGAACAAATATGTACCTTTTTGACCCTCAAAAAGGTACATGTACCTTGAGGTCCAATAATGAGCCCTATGGGGTACTTTTGTGTAGATTGTACCTTGGGGGACAGAAATGGACCCCTACTGTACCCCTATTTCTGACAGTGTGCAGCGGTTTGTCGGCAGCTGGGCTGTGGTTATGCTACAGAGGCAAAGAGCAGTGCTTATTTTGGTCAAGGTTCAGGACCTATATGGATGGATCATGTACACTGTACAGGGAATGAATATACACTGAAAAATTGTAGATCAAGGGGAAAAGGAATTCCTCACTGTAGTCACATTGAAGATGCTGGAGTCATCTGTCAATGTGAGTTAAAATGATTAATGATGATACACATTTTGCATAATATACAGATACTAAAATATACAATGTAGTGATGTATTCGTATAAGAAAATACTGTTTTCATTTTTAGTATTTATTTATTTTTACATATATCCATTTGTAAAACAAGGTGTTTCAAATATGCAAAAGTTCTGCTGCACTTATTGTGGTAAAGCAAACTAATGGCCTTTGCATTGTAAGGTTCAACAAGTTTGTTTTGTAATAGCACCCCTAGTGGTGATCCTGAGAGTCTATTGTTTCCCTTTTCCAAAGTTTTTATCTTTGACTAATTGTTTAGTTTGGTTTAAATGAATTGGCCTTATCTCAATGCCCTGGGTTTTGTCTCAATATGCCAAAGTGATGTCAAGATACAGGATCACTTTTTGCATGGCAGCTTTGCTATTAATATTAGGCATGTCAAACAGTTGTGATAAAAAAGTTCAGTGTCTTGGTTAACATTCATTTAATTTATCCGGGTTGATATTGTACTGTAAATCTGTTAACGAAGTGTACTGTATGAAAAAATTCACAATCTCTTGTTTTCTTTAGTTGACAGGACACAAACAACTGGAACACCAAGTACAGGTAACTACAGATATTTAAATTAGAAGCAGATATTTTCTTTTTGGCTTTAAATAGGCCATGGCATGAAAATCTGACTATTTCCATGTTAAAGTGCTATTATTGGGTCTCCAGTGCTTCTATCAACCTAGAAAATTTGAAAAAGATCAACCCAGAAACTTAGTTTTGGTAAACCATTCTCTACAAGTACATGATAAACTAGGTCGTTGAAATTTGGCTCTCCTTATGATGTCATAAAGAGCTGTTATTATAATAATACCGCCCCTTAATCTGCACTTTCCAATCACAGCATTTAGTGCAGAGAAAAAGAGAGAGAGAAAATAATTCACAGTACAATTGAGTTACAATTGCAACAAACCTTTCATTTGCATTTAAAAGGACACACCCAAAACGGCACATTATTGCTCACACCTGCAAAGTGGCAATTTTAACATGTTATAATAAATTATCTGTGGGGTATTTTGAGCTAAAACTTCACAAATGTGCTTTGGGGATAAGACAGATTTATTTGATATCTTAAAAAAGTCTTGTGCCATGGCCCCTTTAAAATGAAGCGTGGTTGAATTATAAGATATAAACAGACACGAGTCTCTAAAATAAGTTTAAGATTTTAGAATCTTTATAATTTATTTCAATGTTGTGTGTTTGATCTTTCAGCTATACCAGAGATATTAAACACACCCATAAATTTCATTGGTGCTTGCATTTATTCAAGACATCACTATAATTATTGCTCAGGGATATTATTTTTCTTATTTCGTATACATTATACCCCTTGGGTGTAAGAGGAACCCCAAAATTCCCATTGACTTATAATGGGGCACGAAACATGCCCATATAAGGGAATAAAAACGTTCCAGATGGGATATCTTCACATTACAGCGTCATAGAGACAAGGGGGTGGGCTAATTTTACTCAGGCATCTATTACGTCTCTCAGGATCCTTACGGAGGTATTAAACCATGCCCCTAGCAACCAAATATCATACCCTAGCAACGGAATAAACAAAGCTTTATATCGCCCCATCAGAACATCATAAAGACACGAAGGTCAGACCGTTTATACTTAGAGCTTGGGGTACAATCATTCTTAGATACTATTGTTCCCCCAAATTTGGTATATTATAGACGTCTAACTTATTAAAATGGGAATGGCTTGAAAATTCAGAGTTTACTTAAATTTGTAGTTTACTTTTACTTTTGGTCATTTACTAGGGATGCTCATATCAGTTAATTTTCCCGACCGACAACCGTAGCTTCTAAACCGAACATTAACCGTTAACTGATAAGATTTTAATATGAAATTGTCATTCAGTAAAAATACAGTTGACGGTTGTCTGTGAACTAGTAAAAACAAAAGATTTAATTTGAACGTGCAAACAGCAGCGACAGATCAACAACAGAACCAGGATTCATACATTATCAGATATTCACGCAATATATTCACCTTATTAAAAAGCACGCGATCAGTCCAGAGGATTAATATCCAAAAAGGGCAGATTGTCTCCGTTTCATCTACCACAGTGGTCATTTCTAAAGTAGGATGCTTTTCAGAAAGTTTTGTTTTTGCGTCGTCTTTCTCCGTTTGTGCAAAAAGAGAGATGTTTATGGAACAGAGCATGTGAGCGGAGCGGGAGCGGAGTGGTAATATTTCCATCAGAGCGCAGAGCGCATTTCAGAAGTTTCCGCTCCGCTCGCTCAATACGCAGCACTGCTCGCTCATCCCAGTATGCCCTTTGGTAATTTGATAGTTCGAGAATCTATAGCAATAAGTTATGGAGTTCAAATATTGTTTTAATGAAGTCGCCAGCCTTATATAGAAATGAAAGAAATGAAACTAAGATGACAGTATAAATGTAGCGTCGTCTGCATCTAGATGCAGTTTTAAAGATTAAAATTACTTTAATCTAACTGATCAACACAAATACAAAGCGCATTAAAACCACTTAAAATAAAAACCTATATAGTTCTCCGCTCCGTGGATGAGGAAGCTTCAGCCAAAAACGCCGGTGCCTTTAGTATTAACTGACTGAACACTTGACTCTTCCATGGACATTTAGATATTAATTTTTTTTATCAACAGCATGCGATGAACATTATAAACATTGATGATAATCTGCCGACTCGACTGATTCAGCACGTCCTCTATTTTACAGAGTCCGCTTAATTAACGGCTTTTCGTTCGGTCCGCGTGAGCTAAACATTTTTGTTCTGTAATTTGCTCTCGCGTAGGCTATATTTCACATAGTTTCGACCAAGTAACACTCGGGATAAAATGTAAGTTGTTTTAGATAGCATTTAAGCTTCTGAAATGTTGACAAATCAGTCTGACTAAAATGATCTATCCAGATGAATTTAGCCAAAATAATGATTTATTCGTTTTCATACTATATTAGATACACGTTAATTTAGCTACTAATATACAGAGGTGGGTAGAGTACCCAAAATCTGTACTCAAGTAAAAGTACAAGTACTTATACAAAAATGTACTCAAGTAAAAGTAAAAGTAACAATCTAATTATTTACTTGAATAAGAGTAAAAAAGTATTAGATGAAAAAACTACTCAAGTAGTTAGTTACTCGTTACTTCCGATCTGATTGAAAAGAAGCGTAAAATCCCTGAATTTCAGACTACTTGGAGGGCTTTCACAAACCTCTCCTTAAAAGTGTCATTGTTCTGCTTATATACTAATAAACCTAGATTAAAGTAACGCAGTCTATCTCAGTCCTCCAACATCACATAACGTGTCATTAAAAAAAATCTTAAACACACACTGACTGTTTTCTGACAGTTAACTGTGTCTTTATTTTCACGTTCACAACAAAATTTGGCTGCATCTGCCTTTAAACAAGCTTACAGTCAGCAAAAAGTAATGTGTGTGTCTGTTTGTTATCATGTTTTTACATGAATAGGTTATTTTCATTGCCATTAATGTGCAATTAATGAACATAAGGAGCTTGATAAAATGCTTATTTTAGAATTTCAAATGGAACTCATCTGTTTTATAATATATAAAAACATGTTTCTTTAAAAACATACTTTATTCTTTTATTTTTATAAGTATATAGATTCTTTAGGAAGGAATTAAATAAAATACAATCCAGTTTTTATTCGTATGTATTTTCTACATTTAAGTAATGTGTCCGGTTATAGGGGAGAATAAGCGAAAAGTACAATTTTTCAGAATTTTTTTTTTATTTTTAAAGATAATGTTTCAGACAGAGATATATTTTTGCTGTGGTCAGTAACTATCAATACCAGGTGGAATTTTGAACAAATGTAAAATGACTAGTATAATTTCACTTTGAACAATATAGCTGCAAGCAGCAATTACCGGGGTCAAGCCAAAAAGTGCACAGAAGAAAGTAAAGTTGAGTTTGAATGAGCAGTTTAAAGAATTTAGGAAAATCTCTTGATTTCAGACAAAATAATATAACAGTTATCTGCAAAAAAGCTGTGTTCTCATTTAATGAAATCTCTCCTTCTCTTCTCGACTAGCATAATCATAATAACGAGAAAACTGAAGAAAAAGTAAGTGGTGCTTGCAGTGGCAATACTCAGCTCACAAAATGTCACAGTTGAGTTAATGAGTCAAAACAGCCCACCCCTAAGTCTCTACGATGTTCTGATGCAGAGATATAGCTCTTGCAAAAACGGTTAATAAGGTATTCTCATTGGTTGCTAGGGAGTGAATTGGCAACCACCAATGATTATACTCCAAACCATGAAAGGAATAATCCATGATGACTCAAGGTTTTGGATGTACTGTTGCAGTAATTTTGGGCAAAAAATACCATATTCAAACTTAAAACCACTAGGCGGCGCAATGACAAAATTGTACATGCAACCTCCAGTCATAACTGTTTTATATGTAGCTAGTTTCATGACTATACACTTTAGTTTAGTGAAGAAACAGTTGTATGACCATAAGGCTGGCTTGTTATCAAAGGTTTTGTTCAATTATAAGGCCAACTAGTGGTGCAAGCGTACAATTTTTTTTGTGTAGTCTCAGACTGTGCTCATACATCAGCGTATCAAATCTGGTGAAAAAAATCTCTTTTCGTTGCGAAGTTATAACCATTTATGTGTAAAAAATACAAAATTTAAAGGTAATTTTTCGTTTTTTGCAATTTTCGGCCATTTCTGATGGAAATTTTAATATAATGCCAATAGAACTTTTTGTTCAGAAGGTAAGGTTAGTTTCTTCCTATGTTGTTTTCGAGTCGATCAGAATTATGCTCGCGGAGATATTCGTGCGTGTTTTTTAAGCGCTATTTTGCCGCACAGAGCTAACCGTAAGGCGAATTCTGGCATGTTTGGTATCGTTGGACTCGGCAACTATTCAGAACTCCAAAGAAACAAGTCCCGTCAAAATACGTCAATCGGAGCCAAAGTTATAGGCGTGTAAAACATAAGCCTGACCACTAGGTGGCGCTGCGACGAAACTGTGCATGCACCCTTAGTTCCTGACTGGAATCTCAAGTACCAAGTTTCGTGTCAATATGCCTAAGTTTGGCGAAGATACAACCTAAAATCTGTTTTTTTGCGCTCTACTTCAAATTCTTTGAAGCGCTATACGACAACGGATTGGTTTATCAAAATTCTTTTAATAACTTTTTGCCTTGAGTGTCTCTAGATGCTGCATACCGATTTTCGTGGCAATCGGGCAAAAACCCTAGGACGAGTTCGCAAAAGTAGGTTTTACGAATAATTCAAAATGGCGGAAAAATTTTCATGACGGAAAATGACGCCATAGGGTCCAATCGAATCGGCTTGAGCCAAGGAATCAGAGGAAACAAGAATTTCGTTCCTTACGGGTCAGAAGTTATAAGCAAAAACGTATGTGCAATTTTGGACTGTTGGTGGCGCTAGCGGGTTAGACATAGAGACTCCAAATTTGCTGTGGATAATATTTGGACTGTCCTTTATCAGTGTGCCAAATTTCATAACTTTCCTACGTACGGTTCTATGGGCTGCCATAGACCGCAATGGAACAGGAAGAAGAATAATATATAAGAAAAAGAAAAATAAGAAAACTAACAGATACAATAGGGGTCTTCGCCCATTCTGGGCTTGACCCCTAATAAGTGGTGAATTGTTTTTTTTAACACAACAAAACAATGTAGATTTTCGTGTTACACTTGTTTTTATTAACTATACATGACTATGACCTCTTTAATATGTAACTGCAAACATATTTTGTAATTTATCTTTGTAAAAAATAATGAAATTATATTTTCATTTTAAATTTTTAGTTTTATCAAATGTTTCAAAAGCAACCAACAGTACAAACTTAAATTCAACAGTTTGAACACTATGAAAATTAAATTACATAAAATTAGAATAATATAAATGGTACAAAAGTAAGTGTTGCTTTCGTCCCGACAGGATCTCCTCACATTTAAACCCGATTTACTTTTATTTTGAAAAACTCTTGAGAAGTCAAACTTCAGGATGTGTTAGTTATAGCACTAAATAACCTGAAGATTGATGAAACGAGACACACAACGCGTTATAAGAAAACAATGACCGCTTTTGGAATTTACTTATGGTTGAAAACACCTTTTTGGATCTACACCCGGAAAATGGTGAGTAAATAACGCGATATTTGTCAGCTCTGTCAAGGGTTGCAAAGATGCTGCATAGTTTGGGATGCAAATGTTATCAGTCCTCTGAGAAAATCGCTTTGTTACTTTCGTCCAGCGTTACTTTTGCCCCGGTTCTCCCGTATTATTAATGCAAGACTTTAACATTATGCTGTTCAATTTGTTTAGTTTTATGAGGAAATGATATGGAAATGTGCAGATGTGAACGTGTGTTGTTTGTAAGGTTAGAGTAATTCTCATTGCTTGCACAAGAGCGCATATGACAAAAACAGTGCGTGAAATAATATTATAATAAGGCACTGCACAAAATAAGTGACACTTACCGCCGTGTTGTTTCAGGTTGGAGCTTGAATTCCTGTACGCTGAGATGTCAGTTCGTTTTGGTGCACAAAGCATACATCGCATTATGAAACTATTCTTTTTGACCTTTTGTAGTGTAAACATAGACCAAACTTGAGGCCACGCGTGATCTGCCTCCGATAGCTTGCATAGGTCATCCTCCGTCATCTCCTTTCATCTACGCGCGCTAAAGGGTGATACGTAGCCACCCCTCGCTGCCTCGCAACGCATGCAGACTCTTTAACGTCTCGCGAGACTTTCGAACAAGCCATATAAACTTAAAAAATATATATATTTATTAATTATTACCATTTGAAAGTAGCGTAGTAACGCCACCGAATGTAGCGAAGTAAAAGTACAGTTTTTTCATTAGAAATGTACTTGAGTAAGAGTAAAAAGTACCCATCCTTAAATTTACTCTAAAAGTACTAGTTACCCAAAAAATTTACTCAAGTAAATGTAACGAAGTAAATGTAATTCGTTACTACCCACCTCTGCTAATATACTATTGAAAATGCCAAAAATAAATACTCATGGCCTTCTGTATTGCATTCGTTTTGTACATTTACAGGTTCATAAATACTGTCTAATTTTAATTTCTTTAAGACACAGCTGTGTTCTGTATTTACTGATGCACTGTAAATTTGCACTTTGCACTTGAAATTGTTCTTCAATTTATTTTAGTTTTTTCAAATAATATATTTATATAATAGTATAGTTCGTTGGGGAACGAATTATTATAATATTTCGTAAAACATTTATTATTACTTAAAATTGTGAATTAGTAAAACGTGGATGTCGTGGAAACAATTTGTTAATTTGAATTATATCAGGAGCACCGTATCAGTTAAACTAGGTCTAATAGCCAACACACAACTGTACATAACTGCGATTTATCAGCTAATACTTTAATTAAATGCAATTATCCAAGAACGTCAGTACAGAAAACAATTAGGCTTACTAATTTTTTTTTTATGTCGGAGCGGGATCTGAATGGGAATTGGTTTATTTGCTAGCGTGAGCGGAAAGTTAACGGAGCGCTTGCTTGGGCGGTGAGCGACTGAGTGGAGCGCTTGAACAGTAGAGCGGAATATTTAGGGGAGCTTCGCCATGGTTATGGTCCGGGACACGCGCGCGTCTCCGTTCAGCTTCCAAACACGCATACAAATGATCAGACCGTCAGGGCAGCAATCATTTGTGTCATTTACAGGACATTCACAAATTAAAGATAGAAAAGTGGCGAAATGTCTGTCGGCTCATGACGACACGCACCATGTATTAAACAAATATTTTTTTATTTTAACTGATAATGTTAATCGGTCATACATTCTTACCTTCGGTTAACGGTTAAACGGTCAATGTGAGCATCCCTATCATTTACCTTTTCTTAAGTCGAAAAGTAAGCATATTTGTATTTTAGTAATATATTGTGGTATCCTGTACTTAAGCATGGACCTGGTGGCCTACTTCATCCACCTCTACTAGAGACACACTTACTACTCCACACCCTCAGAATCACACACAATACAGTCAATCAACAGCAATATCATCATCACAGGGTAAGTATTTTGACACGCATAATACACTTTGTTCTGAGATCACAATAACATCATGGAGACACAGGGGTTGGAACGTTTTACCTGTGGCTTGGAGTATAATCTTTTTTAGATAATATTATCCCCCCAAATTTGCCATGGCAAGCACCATAAACTAAACATTACGCCGAACTTTAAGGGGTCATAGCTCCACTCAAGAATTTTTTAGAACATGTGGGTTACAACATTTGAAGAAGGTTGTAGACTTTGTAAAAACATACATCACATTGGGGTGAACATTGTACCCCGGGTGTTAGAGGCCCCCCAAATTTCCCATAGACAATCAAGGGGGCGAAAGTCCATAGACTTAACATCGTGAAGAACTATAACGGGCCGTAGCTCAGTTCCTCCTCAAAAATCACTCCCAGGACTCCACACATCCCCCCACCCCCACATTCCCCCACCATTTCCAGCCTGAAAATTCAGAGTTTAATTAAATTTGTAGTTGACTTTTACTTTTGGACATTTACCTTTTCTTAAGTCAAAAAGTAAGCATATATTTGTTTTTAAGTAATATATTGTGGTACCTGTACTTAAGCATGGACCTGGTGGCCTACTTCATCCACCTCTACTAGAGACACACTTACTACTGTTGTAATTACAATTTGTGTGAATTGTTTGTCATTGTACAGAAAGACCAACATTTCAAGTGTTTGTTTGGCCTGATGATCTGGTATACAGAGGAGAAACTGTCACTCTCACATGTGTCATCAATGGAGGAGATGCCTATAGCTGGCAGTATAGCTGGTATAAAGATTCATCACTTTACAACATCAGTGACCTTCAGAATTACACAATCAGATTTGTGAATGAGTTTGACACTGGAAACTACACCTGTATAGGAACAGCAACCAACGGCCCACAATCCTTAAACATCAGTGATGCAGTTACTCTGACAGTATCAGGTAAGTCTTTTCATAATTTTATAGTGCATTTTATCTCATGGCAGTTATATTTATTTCATGTTAACAAGGTTAGTCCCTTGCTGTTTGGTGAGACACCTGGTCATAAACAGAACATACATCATACATTTAACTTGGCAGGGGAATAAGAATATGACAAATACATCCCATAAGAGGAGATGCAAATCATTTCCTGTGCTTTAATGATATGAGAAGCTGGAGATGACTGGCTTAACTCATATTATTGTCGTTTTGATAGTGTTAGTAATGAAATACCAGTGTGTTCAGTATCACCTGTTGCTAATTCTTCTGTAGGTTTCCACATTAATGAAATGGAGGTTAGTCAAATTTTTAGAAAGTGCAATCCCCGGAAAGTCCAGGTCCAGACAAGATATGTGGAAATGTTTTAAAACATTGCAGAGTATCTTTCGATTCTAGTATGGTCCCTGTTTTATGGAAAACATCTACAATAATCCCAGTGGCAAAAGTTCTTAGGCCATCAGAATAAAATTACCGTCGAGTTTGCATATCAAGCATCTAGAGGGGTTGAGGATGCAATCATAACTGTATTGCATCTGCTGCATTCACACTTAGAGAAACCAAAAACTCATGCAAAAATTATGTTTGTGGATTTCTCCTCAGCTTTTAATTGTATCTTACCCAGTATATTAGCTCACACTTTGGCTTAAGAGTTTTTAACAGATAGTATGACACTTGCTTGAATGACAAACTTTCTTAGTTCTTGAATTCAGCAGGTTAAAATAGGAGGGTCTACTTGAGATAAATTGATTACCTCAGTTGGAGTCCCCCAGGGATGTGTTTTATCTCCCTTATTATTTATTTTATATACAAACTCTTGTGCGAGTTCTTGTGCGAGAGCTTTAAAATGATACCACACATGAATATAAAATAGCAATCTCAGAACAACATATATAAATAAGATCATATATATTCGCCAGATACCCAATGGGAAGATTTAGGCTGAGAGAATTCGAATTGAAGGGATCAAAGGGGTCGAATGAATTTCAACAGCCTATCTAAGGGTCAACTGCAGATGAATGGCACTAATCGAAGTTTTATTGTGGGACTTTACCGTTTAAAAAGGTGCTAATATTTACAATTTTTGTACAGATATGTACATTTGAGGTACTACATGCACCTTTTAGGAACAAAAGTGTTCTTTTGGAAAAGGTACCACCACATTGACAACTTTTGTTTTTTGTACCTCTTTTTAAAAGTGTATTAGAATTTGTATCTCATATAAAACCACATTCAGAAGTGGCTCAAATCAGATATGAAATAAAGGATCTTGTGCAGTTTTTATACAGTTTTTATATTTAAAGCTCCCATAACACACACTGTATCTATAGAGTAGTATTATATCCTACATATCTCAAGAAGATTCTTTAGTTTGATCCGATTTATAAAAGACAGATCAGCTGTACAGATTCTTTCCGTATAAACCCAAACCCCTTGGGATGTGCCGTGGGGGAGGGGGTGTCGCAAGCAAAATACAAACACTTACTATTTAATGCATGTTCATGTAATTTACAGATTTCCACATAACACAGAAAGCTTACTTACCGCCTGCAACTCATGACCCGGTTGGGGCTTTTTAATGAAATCCAAAGTTAAACAAACACACACTCAAATCTCCAAATAAACAAACTAAATTCATTGTTTTCATAATGCTGGATTACTTTTCATTACATCCTAAAAAAAATTATTTCATGCCATTGTTGAATATTAATATAAAACAAAACTGTCACGTGAAGTGATGCCTGTGACTTCTAGCATCCTCGGTTCTCGCTCTCCCGCTGATTGATGGGTGGGGGTGCTTTTCTGGGGGAAGTGTGTTACATTGTGTTACATATACATTGTGTTCTGTGTGTGAGTAAATATTTCATTATTTTTACAGCTTTACCCAGAGCTACAGTGAATGTAACACCAGATGGTCCTGTGTTCACTGGAGAGACAGTCACTCTGAAGTGTGAGATAGAGGATCAGAACAGTAACTGGACATATCAGTGGTATAAACGCAGTACTGAAGTGTTTAACTCTGAAAATTACACTGTAAACGGAGACTATCTCACTATTAATGGAGTTACTGAATCTGATCAGGATGAGTTCAACTGTAGTGCAGTGATATTCGGACGACCACAGACTTCACTATCAAGCTCTGCGGTTAATCTCACTGTGAACGGTGAGTTTAACATCAGTGTCTATAAAATAGAGAAATAAAGAAGCATCTCACGTGTGTGCTATTTGTCAGAAAACATTGTCACTGTTTTTAAAGACCAGAAATATGTTGTTTTATTTAATTGATTATTCAAATCTGTGATTTAATGTAAACAGCATGTGGTGTGTTTTTTTTTAAACCTTATTTTTCTTTTTTCCTCAGCTTTACCCAATGCTACAGTGAGAGTAACACCAGACAGATCTGTGTACACTGGAGAGACAGTCACTCTGAAGTGTGAGATAGAGAATCAGTACAGATCATTAAACTGGAGATATCTGTGGTATAAAGGCAGTACTGGAGTGTTTAACTCTGAAAATTACACTGTAAACGGAGACTATCTCACTATTAATGGAGTTACTGAATCTGATCAGGATGAGTTCAACTGTAGTGCAGTGATATTCGGACGACCACAGACTTCACTATCAAGCTCTGCTGTTAATCTCACTGTGAATGGTGAGTTTAACATCAGTGTCTATAAAATAGAGAAATAAAGAAGCATCTCACGTGTGTGCTATTTGTCAGAAAACATTGTCACTGTTTTTAAAGACCAGAAATATGTTGTTTTATTTAATTGATTATTCAAATCTGTGATTTAATGTAAACAGCATGTGGTGTGTTCCCTTTCGAGGGAACTCGCGCTGCGTCGCCATAGAGATGCTTTTGGAACGCCTACAGCGTGACGGCGTCTGAGTATGTATATCAAATCCGACCAATGGTTAGGCGTTGTTACAAATGAAGCTGCTTCTCCGCATCCTCCCGGCCGACAGAGGGAGCCATCACCTGAATTCTAGCCATGTCTGTTATAAACTACATTTCCCATAGGGCCATGTACCTGGGTCTGATTACACTGCCACCTGAATCTCATTCATAGACTCTATTTAAGCTCTCACCAAACGCATCCTGATGCGAAGTCTTGATTTGCCACGGTGATCATTTCTGAGCGTTTTCTTGAATTATTATTACGGATCTGTGTTTTGACTTTGGACTGTTATTATCGTTTTGGATTGTTTGCCGCCTGCCCTTGAACTCTGCCTGTCTATTGATTTCACGATTGTTATCTGCCTGTCTCGACCATTGCCTGTTCCTGTTTACTCTTCTGATTTGCCCCTTGCATTTTGTGTGCTATCGCCCACTTACTGTTGTGTCGGTCATCTTAAATAAAGCTGCAAATGGATCCCATGTCTGAGGACTCATCATTACAGAAGACTTCGCCGCACAGCGATCCAGCAGCTATGATGCAGATTTCCTCCGAACTCTCCGCACAAGCCCATCAGCTAGCCTTACATCAACACCAGCTTAACCGTTTAACATCTCTAACGGAGGATTTGGTAAAGACTTTACAAGGCTTACAACTTGCACCCGCCGGGGCCACCGCGTCGGCAGCAGCAGCGCCCGCTCCCGCTCCCATTGAACCGATACAACCACCACAGAGCAGCGTGAATCCTCGACTCGCTTTCCCAGAGAAATTTGATGGAGATACAGCAAAATGTAAGGGATTTCTACTACAATGCTCTTTGTTTGTTAACTAACAGCCTGCCCTGTACCCAACAGATGCCAGTCGAATATCCTTTGTTTGTTCCCTGTTAACCGGAAGAGCGTTGGAATGGGCTACGGCTGTTTGGAGAGATGACGGATCAGCGTTCCCATCTTTCAACGATTTTCTTCAGCGATTTCGAGAGGTGTTTGAACATCCCGCTGGAGGTAAGAGTGCGGGTGAACAACTGCTGGCTTTAACCCAAGGAAGACGAACGGCTGCGGATTATGCTTTGGCGTTTCGAACGCTAGCAGCTCAAACGAACTGGGTTGAGGATACTTTAAAGCTGTGCTACAGAAAAGGATTAAATCTGGACTTGCAAGCCGAGCTAGCCTGTCGGGATGAGGGCAAATCATTGTGTGAGTTTATTGACTTGTCTATCCAGATTGATAACTTAATTCGCTCTCGTCGCCCTGTTCGCTCTGTCCTTCCCGCACCCCGTGCCCCAGTGGATACGTCTGAACCAATGCAGCTTGGTTTTACTCGTCTGACTCCTGAAGAACGAGATTGACGCAGGCAAAATCATCTCTGTATGTACTGCGGACAGGCTGGACATCTGAAAGTTTCATGCCCCTCTCGACCAACTACTTTTACCACTGGAACGGTGAGTGAGCAGCCTCTATCTAACAACTCACACTCATGTATAAAAATACCTGTAACCATAACTACCTCAAGTAAAACTCTCTCTGCTTCTGCACTACTAGACTCCGGAGCTTCCGGAAACTTTATTTCACAACAATTTGCTCAGCAGCATGATTTTAAACTGACACCGTGTACTTCTTACTTGGCAGTGGAGGCGCTAGATGGGCGTCCTGTAGGAGAGGGGAGAATTTCACAAGTCACTGAGGCTGTCACCATGCAGGTTGGAGTTCTACACAAGGAGGAAATTGAATTCTACGTGATCCCCTCTCCTCATAATTCAATTGTTCTGGGATTGCCTTGGCTCCAAAAACATAATCCACAAATATCTTGGGAACAGGGGCAAATCACTCAGTGGGGAGTAGTCTGCCAAGAACATTGCTTAACGCCCGTAAACCCTTTGCCAACGAACCCCGAGTCAACTAATGAGTCCACCACAAAAATTGATGGTTTGCCTAATGAATATTCTGATTTATCGGAAGCTTTTAGCAAGACTAAGGCCACGCAATTACCACCTCATCGCTCCAGTGACTGCGCTATTGAACTTATACCAGGTGCTACTCTTCCTAAGGGTAGAATTTTTCCCTTGTCTCAACCCGAATCAGAGGCCATGAAAGATTACATCAAAGAATAATTGAGAAAGGGTTTCATTAGATCCTCTACTTCTCCTGCTTCAGCCGGTTTCTTTTTCGTCAAGAAAAAGGATGGCAGTCTCAGGCCTTGCATTGACTACCGTGGACTAAATGATATCACTGTTAAATTTCGTTATCCTTTACCTCTAGTTCCTGCAGCGTTAGAACAACTTCGACAGGCAAAGTACTTCACCAAGCTCGACCTCCGGAGCGCCTACAACTTAATACGCATCAAGGAGGGTGACGAATGGAAAACCGCTTTCTCAACGTCTACTGGTCACTATGAATATTTGGTCATGCCCTTCGGGCTATCAAACAGTCCGTCCGTGTTCCAATCATTCATCAATGATGTCTTCCGAGATATGCTCGACAGGTGGGTGATAGTGTATATCGACGATATTCTAATCTACTCCAATTCATATGAAGAGCATATCCAACATGTAAGATCCGTACTCAAACGTCTCATTCAATATCAACTATATGCCAAAGCTGAGAAATGCGAGTTCCATCAGACATCTACATCATTCTTAGGATATATCATCAGTCAAGAAGGAGTTGCTATGGATGAAGCGAAAGTGAAAGCAGTGTTGGATTGGCCCCGACCACGCACACTCAAAGAGTTACAACGATTTCTGGGGTTTGCCAATTTCTATAGAAGATTTATTCGAAACTTCAGCACGGTGGCAGCACCTTTAACTGCCATGACTAAACGTTCGACTTCACATCTCTCTTGGTCTCATGAGGCACAGCTAGCTTTCGACGAACTGAAAACACGATTCACCTCTGCTCCTATATTGCATCATCCAGACCCAGAACTTCCTTTTATCATAGAAGTAGATGCTTCGAATACCGGTATAGGAGCAATCCTCTCTCAACGACACGGATCTCCAGCCAAAATGTTTCCCTGTGCGTTCTTTTCTAGAAAATTGTCCTCAGCAGAGAAGAATTATGATGTGGGAAATCGTGAACTACTGGCCATGAAATCAGCACTGGAAGAATGGAGACATTGGTTGGAAGGGGCTAAACATCCATTTACTGTCATTACAGATCACAAGAATTTAGAGTACATACGTTCAGCGAAACGCCTCAACCCTCGACAAGCCAGGTGGGCACTGTTCTTTACTCGATTTAACTTTGTCATCACTTACCGACCCGGATCTAAAAATACCAAGGCTGACGCACTTTCACGCCAAACTGAGGAATCATTAAAGTCCGACCAGGCAGAAGGAATCATACCTGAAGCTCTTCTAGTCGCACCGGTTCAGTGGGATATAATAACGGAGATTAATCAAATCAACAGCCAAAACCAGCTACCCCCCGAATGCCCTCCCAATCGAACATTTGTGCCTGAAACCTTGAGAGAGAGACTACTCCAGCATGTTCACTCTGATCCTAGTTCCGGCCACCCTGGCATTACTGCCACACTCCATCTCCTCTCACAACGGTTCTGGTGGTCCACAATGTCCACAGATACCACAAAATTTGTGAAGGAATGTCACATATGCAACACCTCTAAAACCCCACGTCAACTGCCTGCCGGACTACTACAACCTCTACCGACGCCCCAACGACCTTGGTCCCATATTTCCATTGATTTCATTACTGATCTCCCTAATTCCCAGGGCAAAACTGTCATACTTACTGTCATTGACCGCTTTTCTAAGGGATGTCGATTAATACCTCTGCCAAAGCTGCCCAGTGCCATGGAAACTGCTTTAATTCTGTGCGACTATGTCTTTCGTCTTTATGGATTACCAGAGGATATAGTGTCCGATAGGGGTCCTCAATTTACATCCAGAGTATGGGCGGCCTTCTTCAAACAACTGAATGTTAACATGAGCCTCACTTCAGGATACCACCCCCAATCCAATGGTCAGACCGAACGCCTAAACCAAGAACTCACCCGTTTCCTCAGGTCTTACTGTCAATACAACCAATCTGACTGGAGCAAATACTTATTATGGGCTGAATACGCGCAAAACTCCCTCCATAAACCTGCTACCGGTCTAACCCCGTTCAAGTGCATTTTGGGCTATCAACCACCCATGTTTCCCTGGTCAGAAGAACCATCTGATGTCCCATCAGTGAATGAATGGTGTCAACGCAGCGAGGAGGTATGGGAGAGAGCTCATGTTCACCTACTACGTGCTGTTCGCAGGCAAGAGCAACAAGCCAACCGTCATCGGCATCCCAATCCAGCATATACTCCAGGACAGTGGGTTTGGTTATCCACCAGGGACATCCGTCTACGACTCCCCTGCAGAAAACTCAGTCCCAGGTACGTGGGTCCTTTCAAAATTCTCAAACAAATTACTCCAGTGTCATTCCGTCTAGATTTACCCACTAATTATCGAATTTCTCCTACCTTTCGTGTGTCCTTGCTTAAACCCGCTGCTGGTCCGGGAGGAGTGTCGGAGAGATCTACTGAGATGCAGAACCCCCAACCACTACTCATCGGCGGCGAGGAGGCTTACCTGGTCCATGAGTTACTCGACTCCAGACGCCGGGGAGGTACCTTACAGTACTTGGTAGATTGGGAGGGGTATGGTCCGGAGGAACAATCTTGGGTCAACGCGGAGGATATCCTTGACCCCACACTCACTGAGGAGTTCCACAGACTGCATCCGGAGAAACCAGCCCCTCGACCACGCGGTAGACCCCGGCGTCAAGGGCCTCCTCGCGTCAGGAGCCGCTCGCAGGGAGGGGGCTCTGTTACAAATGAAGCTGCTTCTCCGCATCCTCCCGGTCGACAGAGGGAGCCATCACCTGAATTCTAGTCATGTCTGTTATAAACTACATTTCCCATAGGGCTATGTACCTGGGTCTGATTACACTGCCACCTGAATCTCATTCATAGACTCTATTTAAGCTCTCACCAAACGCATCCTGATGCGAAGTCTTGATTTGCCACGGTGATCATTTCTGAGCGTTTTCTTGAAATATTATTACGGATCTGTGTTTTGGATTGTTTGCCGCCTGCCCTTGAACTCTGCCTGTCTATTGATTTCACGATTGTTATCTGCCTGTCTCGACCATTGCCTGTTCCTGTTTACTCTTCTGATTTGCCCCTTGCATTTTGTGTGCTATCGCCCACTTACTGTTGTGTCGGTCATCTTAAATAAAGCTGCAAATGGATCCCATGTCTGAGGACTCATCATTACAGGCGTGACGTCATAGAGGGAAGCCAGAGAGCATAAATACGGCAGAAAGGACCGCCCACTTTATCTTTTAAAGCCTCAGCGGCTATCTATGTGTGTGTATATCAAGAGTGTTTGAATAGCTTAAAAATTGTGTGACTGAATAGTTTAACTGTGTGGCTGATAATGAAGGAAAATAAGAAATTAGAAAGTTTAGGAGCTGAGCACGCTCACGCCGCTCTTGAAGGCGCGGTGTGACGTGTGTTCATTATGTTAACTTACCTTTAGTAAGTAAGTAAAGTTTATTTATATAGCACCTTTCACAGATAAAATCACAAAGTGCTTTACAAAATATAACAATAATGCTAAAAATGTAGACTAAAACTTGCTTACAAAGTAAAAAGAGAAAAATTTTCAAAGACAGTAAAACTTAAAAATAATACACCACACTACAACAGGGATGACAACATAAAAGCCCAGTCAGCTAAATGCTTGTCTAAATAAGTGTGTCTTTAGTTGCACTTTGAAAGAATCAGCAGAATCAGCCACACGCAGAGACAGGGGCAACGCATTCCACAGTCTAGGAGCCACTGACTGAAAAGAAAGATCCCCCCGAGTTTTAAAATGAGTTTTGGGGACCATGAGCAAATTTTGACCTGATGACCTCAATGCTCTTGAAGAGGCATAAGGGGTCAACAGGTCCAAAATGTACTCAGGAGCATTCCCATGAAGGGCTCTATAAGTGAGGACCAAAATTTTAAAATCAATTCTATATTTAATTGGTAACCAGTGAAGAGAATATAATACGGGTGTAATGTGGGATCTCCTGCTAGTTCCAGTTAAAAGCCTCGCTGCCGAATTTTGAACAATCTGAAGACGATTTAAAACACGTTTGTTAAAACAAGTAAAAAGCGAATTACAATAATCCAAACGCGAAGAGATAAAAGCATGTATAATCATCTCTAAATCTACATTAGTCAACATTTTCCTCATTTTAGAAACATTCCGTAAGTGATAAAAACAACTTTTAACCATCTGACCTGAATGACCTTTCAAAATGCTCCGTTGTTCCTCCTCTGGGTGTGGAAGCCTGCACTGCAGTTACTTCCCCTCATTGAGAGGGACGTGATTTCGTGTAATCTTCCCCCGAGGGGGTTGATATATTCGAGTACAGGGTAGTCCTATACAGCTATCCTTCCTCTGCCATATAATGATTTAATCAAGCTCAGTATACGAGGCATGTGTCGAAGTTTAATCCGAATCGCGGAAGGGCGTCCGCACGATAAGCTGCCAGAGCCCTTTAAACATGCTAAAACTCAGCCACACACCACTCGGGCTGTGTGTCGTTGTTTTGATGAGTCAAGACAATGATCGCGTTTCTCGTGGCTTAAGTCCTGCGTCCACTGAGGTGGTGTAGTGTACTTTGACCGTGAAAGCTCTGCCTTGGGAGGGTTTGGAAGCACGCATTGCGGTCACTTCCAACCCGAACGGGAGCCCTATGCAATGTTTTACCTCTGAGGAGATATATATTGTAAACACAGCCCTTCTCTTCACCGACCGGTTCAAAGATCAACGTCCGCGAAGGCGGTGTGCACTTATCCTTGCTATCGGGAGGGATTCGGGAGCCCGCATGCCGGTTTCTCCCGCCCCGATCGGTAGCCCGTGCTTTACTGTTTGACTGTGTCAGACGATGTTCGCGTGTCTTGCGGTTCGAGGCCCGCCTCGACCGGTCTTATTAAATGAGAAGATGATCGAGGTTGTTTCTCGTAACTGCTAGTTTTAATATGTATGAACAAGCAGATAAAAAAAGAAACTATATCATCCAGCAAATTAGATGAGAGTTTTCTTACAAAATGAGGGCAATCTCAACACCAGAGGCTTCCTTTCTTTCCTGATCTCCATTATTATGCAAGTCATGGAAAGACCATTCTCTGACCATGTTTACACAAGCACTTCAGCTAGCTTTTAAACATAATAGGCTATATTTAGAGGATGTTTTTTATGTTGCCATGAGTGGCTTCATCCCTAAAGCCTCCAACATTGTCAAGTATATGTATAAAGCCCTATCAGGGTATGCCCTCCTGGGGAGTGTGGGTTTTATCCGCCATTTACGGGTCCCCACATTTCTCAGTACCCTCCTGTATTAACTGTGAACACTCTGCCTCTCGTAGTACAGAGCACAGTAAATCAGGTTCCCTTGGTAAATATTATGATAGCATGGAAAAACATTCCAAACATATCTCAATGGGTGTTATGCACAGAAAATAGGCTACATTCCTAATTTTAGAGCAGGAATTGGAATTCCTTTTATTCAAAGACTACACATTACTGTCACAAAATTATGGTTCATGACAGTCACTCACATTAATCTCAAATCAGATCCGAGGACTGGTTTTTGTTAATGGATTTTTCCTGCTCACAGAATCTCAGGTTTGCCTTTGGGGGCATGGCATACCAATATCAGCCTTCCCTTCGGCCTAGCTCTATCCCTTCACACATTTACAAAATGTGTAAATGCTGCCCTGGTGCCATTGCATCTTTAGGGCATTTACATACTATTTATATTGACGATTGGCTAATATTAGCACAGTCAGCACAGATGGCAGCACAGCATCGAGATGTTATGTTTGCACATCTAGATACCTAGCGTTGAGACTGAACACCAAGAAAAGTATGTTAGTCCCAACACAGGTGATCACATTTTGGGGATAATATGGAACTCGATGATGCAGGCACAGATGTCTCCTGCTCGTGTCATGTCCATTTTTCACATAAGCGAATGGGTTGAAGCTAGGTCAATCACACACCAAGTGGTGGTTTTAAAATCAGGGTTTTTCCTCGAGGGGCAACCCTTTTTGCATGTTCAGGGTTACGCGCACATGTCTTCGTACTCTAGAATATGTAAAGATTTCGGGGGTGTGGTCTGTCGCTGCATGACATTAATGACAGATGCATCTCTCTTAAGCTAAGGATCAGCTATGGAAGGCCAATAGGGCAAAAATGTCCAATCAGCTAAAACGCCAGGAAAAGTGTGCTTCTCCAGTACAGAGGACCTCTTTTCTGGGTGTAGTATGGATTTCTACGATAGCAGGCACTGTTGTCTCCTGCTCGTATAGAATCCATCTTTTCAACCATGGGGTTCCTTGAGGGGCAACCCGTTTCTCATGATCAAGGTCACACGCAGATGCTTTGTGCCTTAGTATTATGGAAGAAACAATGGTTCCTTTCTCAAAAGGCCAGTGTTGGCTTTTTCACATGTTCAGGGTTACGCGCATATGTCTTTGTGCCCTAAGAATATGGAAAAAATTTTGGGTATTTGTTTACAGGCCCCAAGTCAGGTGCGGTCTGTCGCCTCATAACATTAATGACAGACGCATCCCTTTCTATCTGTGATCAGTTATGGAAAGCCAAAAGGGCCAAAAATGTCCCATCAACTAAACGCCAGGAAAAGTATGCTTCTCCAGCACAGAGGACCTCTTTTCTGGGCGTGGTATGGATTTCAACGACTGCAGGCACGGTTGTCTCCTGCTCGTAAAGAATCCATCCTTTAACCATGGGGTTCCCTGAGGGGTAACCCGTTTCTCATGATCAAGGTCACACGCAGATGCTTTGTGCCTTAGTATTATGGAAGAAACCATGGTTCCTTTCCCATGAAGGCCAATATTGGGGGCTCAGGGTCATCACATCAGGTTTACGACGGATGCATCCCTCTAAGGCCGGGAAGTGGCTATGGAAGACCATAAGGTCAATCTATGTAAGTCCACATGGAGCAGACGTTCTGCTGAGGTAGGCGTTGAGCTTGGGGAATGAAGACTCCATCCACATGTGGGGGAGCAAATTTGGCTCAGGTTCGGCCAAGCGAAAGCTGACCTGTTTGCAATTTAGGAGAATTCACATTGTACTCTTTGGTTTTCCCTCTTTCACCCAGTTCCACTCGGACTGGTTGCCATGACACAGGAAGGGTCTGAGGGCCTCCTGTGTGTTTTTCCCAATTGCTCAGCTCCCGGGAGTTCTGGAGAGAGTCCGGCAGCACAGGCACAGCTGTTGCTTGTAGCCCTGTGTTGGCTGACCCGAGTGTGGTTTTCGAACCTGGTCTCCCTCCTAGACGGCTCCCCATTTCAGGGGCCGATCTGGAGGGATCGGTAGTCTCAGGCAAGGGGCACTGTGTTTTACCCCTGCCTAGAGTTTTTGGGTCTGGCCTCTGAGGAGGACAGACTCATAGAAATGGGTCTCTCAACTGAGGTTGTGCAGACTATTTTATTTCCAGAGCTCCCTCCACCAGGAAATTATACGCATTTGAAGAAAGACTTTAATTATGTGGTGCCAAGAGCACTTATATGACCCAGTTAACTGCCCCTTGGTACAGTTCTGGAGTTTTTATAAGAGCAGTTTGCAGCAGGGCTGGCTCCTTTGACCATTAAGGCTTATGTGGCAGCTATATCTCATACCTTAGTGGTCGGTCCCTCATTAAGTAGAGACCATCTATTCATGCGTTTCCTGTGTGGCACTCGGAGGCTGAGGCCTGCGAGTCATTTTAGGATCCCTGCGTGGGATTCTGTCTGTGGTCCTGGAGGACTTATCAGGGGCACCATTTGAGCCATTGATACCATTTCAGAAAGTTTCTTACTCTGGAAACTATATTTCTCCTAGCTATTACCTCCCTTTTGAGGGTAGGAATTTTATTGGCTCTCTCTGCTTCACTCTCTTGCCTAGGGTTCGCTCCAGGCATGGTGACGGCTTTCTACCCTAGGTCAGATTACGGGTCTAAGGTTCGGAATAATATTCCATGCCCCATAATATTGCAGGCTTTCAGCCCTCCACCTTTTTAGGATTTAGCCAGAGGGCGGTGAACAGAGCAGTAATTTTAATGCTTCGGTTCGGCCCGGACTGAGTTCCCGTCCACCAAGCAGCTTTTTGGTAGATGGATAGCCTAGGCTATCCCATGTGCTTATGAAGCCTCTTGACGGGCCTTTACTTTAACCGTCAGAGCGCTTTCAACTTAAGGTATGGCAGCATATAGGGCCCTATGGGCAGGGGCCTCGATCCAGGATATCTGTGATGCGGCAGGCAGGTCCTCACCGCTCACTTTTGTACACTTTTGAGTTGGATCTCAACTCTATTCCTGGTGATCGTGTGCATTGGTCTTAGTTGTGCTTTGGTCTCAGTTGTGCTTTCTACACACAGACAGGCACTTGTAGTCTGGCGGATTGGGTATAGCGTTCCCAAAGCGTCTCTATGGCGACGCAGCGCGAGTTCCCTCGAAAGGGAACGTCTCGGGTTACGTATGTAACCCTTGTTCCCTGAGAAGGGAACGAGACGCTGCGTCTCCTTTGCCATACTTCCGGCGTGCCTGAATACCCGCTTCGGCTTATGCGAGATAAAGTGGGCGTTCCTTTCTGCCGTAGTTATGCTCTCTGGCTTCCGTCTATGACGTCACGCCCAACCATTGGTCGGATTTGATATACATACTCAGACGCCGTCACGCTGTAGGCGTTCCCAAAGCGTCTCTATGGCGACGCAGCGTCTCGTTCCCTTCTCAGGGAACAAGGGTTACATACGTAACCCGAGACGTTTTTTTTAAACCTTATTTTTCTTCTTTCCTCAGCTTTACCCAATGCTACAGTGAGAGTAACACCAGACAGATCTGTGTTCACTGGAGAGACAGTCACTCTGAAGTGTGAGATAGAGGATCAGTACAGATCATTAAACTGGAGATATCAGTGGTATAAAGGCAGTACTGAAGTGTTTAACTCTGAAAATTACACTGTAAACGGAGACTATCTCACTATCACTGGAGTTACTGAATCTGATCAGGATGAGTTCAACTGTAGTGCAGTGATATTCGGACGACCACAGACTTCACTATCAAGCTCTGCTGTTAATCTCACTGTGAATGGTAAGTTCATTATCAATATCTGTAAAATGTATAAATAAAGACAAGAAGAACAGGTCGTTTTGGCCTGTAATATGTAATATTTATGAGCCTCTCTTCTGATAGGCCTGTTGTTTTGTTAGTGAAAAACACAGTTGAAATAACGTTATCCATGGTAGTACACTCAATGTTAGATGTAGGTTAGTCCAAGAGACATACAGACTAAGAGAACTAACCTCACCTTGTTTAACTCAATAAAGCAAAGGACGAAGTCTGTAATTTAAGAAAATAAAGAACGTCTGGTTTCCAACAGATATCAACAGATATTCTATTAAAACTTCCCTGCTGGAAAAAACAGCATACTAGCAAGACCAGCATATGTTGTGACCTGGTGCTGGTTTGCTGGTGACCAGCATGGACCAACATAGGAATCAGTAGTCAGTACTGTCATGTATTCAAATGATGCTCTGTATCTAAAAGAAATTAAAGTGCAATTCATGCTGCTATCCAGATGTTGAATGTGTGTAGTGTGCTGGAGAAAACAGGTTAAGATGCTGTTCAGAATCCTGATTGGCGTGTGATTGAGTTAATAAGATAAACAAGGTTTAAAGGTATAAAACCAATACACAACATTGGCAAAGAGGATGCAGCCGTGTGGATGTTAGTACTGATTGTACATGATGAAAAAAAATTCAGGTATTCCTATGTTTAAGGTGCTACAAAGATCCCACAACTTTTGGTCCAAGATGGACAAGGTGGCTGACATCATTTAAACTTTACACGCACGGAAAAGGACTAATTATCAAGGAGGACGTAGCAGTGGAAGTTCATCTGAGACGCAGAGCACTCTTTTGCATCATGCTGTACCTGATGCTCAGCATATTTTCTCAACCCTACCTACACGGAAGATGCTGTTATTACAACGCAACCGTCACAGCTATGAATGCATACTTTGTGCCATGCGTACATAATGGGTATGCATATCGTAATATTGTGTAGGCAATCATTTTATAAATTTTCCCAAAATCCTGGAGAAGCAAGAGACTGTGCATTTGCGGATGGGATGAATGATCAAATTTGGGATGCCATAGTAGGCAAATGTTTGTCAACATTTTTGGGCTGCAAACTTTTGAAAGAGGGACCTAATCTCACATTAAATTGCACATTGAAGGTTGCTGCGCTCTGTGAACAGATAGAAGAACAAATCGCATCTGGTGAGTCTGTGAATCGCATCTGGAAAAAAGGAGGAAAGGAAATGAAAGGAAAATTCAAGGGAAAACAACATGCAGAATGCAGTAGGGGGAATAAACAGTGCTATTGATGTGGTAATAATGATCACTTAGGGAGATATTTAAAAGCTAGAATCAACAACCAGATGGTATCTGCTGAGTTTCTTGTGACTGGAGAACCGTTATTGGGGAGAGATACTGCTATGAAACTTGGAGTGGTGAAGATAGGCACAAATATTGCAGAAATAACGGACCTCAAACAAACGCTTCATTCACAATACCCGGAAGGTTTCCAAGGACTTGGTAAGCTGGAAACCAAACAAATCAGCTTATATATATAAACCCGAATGTTCAGCCAGTGGCACAGCTTTTAAGGTGAATACCGTTTAATCTGAGGGGTCCTATGAAGGAAAAGATAAAAGAACTCCTAAAAATGGACATCAAAGAAGTGAAAGGGCCTACACCATGGGTTAATCCAGTGGTAATCATGCCAAAAGCTAATAATGAAATAAGACTGTATCTTGACATGCGACAAGCCAATCGAGCAATCATCCGAGAACGATACCCCATCCCCACTCTCGATGAGCTTTTAAAAAGCACAAATGTATCCAAGGTTTTTAGCAAGCTAGATCTCAAGTAGGGATATCATCAACAGGAGTTGACACCACAGTCTCGTCAGATTACAACATTTTCAGTCTATAATGGGGTATACAGATACAAACGGTATCATTTTTGGAGAATCTTCTGGAAGTGAGCAATACTAACATGAGATAGCGCCTGCTCTGTTGAAAACATCTCAGATGATGTGATTATTCACGCAGCTGATCATGAAACACACAAGCAACGTCTACATGCCGTCATGAAGGGTCTGGTAAAGTGCGTGTTAACCCTGAATCATTCAAAATGTCAGTTTGGCATTGATCGCTTAAATTTCATGGGAATTCTGCTCACACAAAAAGGCATTGGTCCCACTGATGAGAGAGTCAGAGCTGTGGCAGAGGCAGAGATGTTCACGAGTCTCTCATCTGAAGTCTGAGTCGAGTCTGAAGTCTTTCAGCTGGAGTCCGAGTCAAGTCTGGAGTCTTTATCACTGAAGTACGAGTCGAGTCTGGAGTCTTTTGTCACGAGTCCGAGTCGAGTCTCGAGTCATTTCATGCATTGCCGAGGGGAAAAAAGGTCCATTTAAAAATTCTGTAAATACCCTTTTTTATTTAGACAAAACAGTTATCAGTACATAATATACATGTAAAACACATGTAAAAGTACACTTTTATTTAGTTAAAACTAATCAAACTTTACCTTGAGATTAAACATATTTTTTACACTAAATAAAACTGGCCTCAGAAATTTGAAGTAAACATAATTGAATTAATACTCCAAATATGCACACTTTGACATGAATTAAAACCCCTGATGGACGTTGTTTTGCCGAGTGCTTTCATGATGACCATAGTATTTTTCTCAATGACTGCGATGAGAGTCTTATTTCAGATTATAGGTATGTACTCTGTTTTACATTTTTATAACTCCTGACAAGAATGAAGACATTATTTTCACTATAGGATTTTCATAATAAAATAATGGTCAAAACTAAATCTCTTGACCCCATTTAATGATGAATAGTTGTTTGAGGTAAATACATTTTAAACTAACAGTAACTGAATTAATAATGAAAATATGAAATAAAGAATGCTTTAGGACGCCTACATCCTCGTGCGGGTTGTAATCTCTCTCTCTCTCTCTCGAGCGAGCGAGCGAGCGAATGATGGTGGTATTGGTAACCTAGTAACCAGCAGTAAACAAAACAAGGTTCGTGTGGTAAATTGAGACATAACTGCATGTAATCACAATGGAGCAAGTTATTAATGTATTAGCCGTGCAGCTTGTAATTACCTAAACTTAATGCTTGCCTGTACAGTACACAGAAGAAGGAATGCGCATTTTTTTGACGAAGGCACTAGCAACAAGGATATTACGACGACGCCAAGACCCATATATGGTAAAGACAACTCCGGCGGAAACAGCTAGATGGTCAGTCACATTTAATGTTCGCTACATCAGAGTTAATTCAACAAATGCGTTTCCATCTCCCTTTACTCGCATGTACTCTTTTTGTCATAAATCAAAAACCACCTCAAGCGAGCGTATAAACTTTTTTGCGCATTAAGGGATTTTTATTCGAAATTTGGCATTTCCATCAATCCTTTTTGATGCAATACTTCAAAATGAGCATAAAATTATGGTGATGGAAACCAAATGGGGCGAGCAGAGTTAACGTGACTAACCTTTGTGGGTGTGTTCTCAGGTGTCTAATAAAGTTCGAAGTTGTTGTCCCAGTATCCTTTATGGTTTTTCCACATTCTTTGCATGTGGCTGTCCTTCCAGAAATGCCGTCCAAAACATTTAAAAAACCGAACGATAGAACATATGGCACTGCCGGTCCCGCCATCTTTATAAGACTCTTATCACATTTCAGATTTTACGCGCCGCACGTCATTGAATTCTATAATAAGGGTCCGGTCCGATCCCGTTTACTGCAGTACAGCATACACAAAAAAACACACATAATCCTTTTAATGAAATCAGTAGTTAAGGATAAAAGACTCGAGTTGATTTTAAAATATTCACGAGTCTTTTATGTCGAGTCGAGTTAAGTCTGAAGTCATTTCAGTTCGAGTCTGAAGTCGAGTCTGAAGTCCTTAAAAATGCGACTCGAGTGCGACTCGAGTCCGAGTCACGGACTCGAGTGCCCATCTCTGGGCAGAGGCAAGAGAACCACAAAACACTTCAGAAGTTCAGAGCTTTCTTGGACTTGTCAGTTACAGCAGTAGATTTATTTCACAATTTGCAACACTGGCAGAGCCTTTGAGACGCCTTACCAGAAAAGACTCTGAGTTTCGAAAGAGATCTAGGTGTCTGTCTTTCTGGAGCTTTGCCAAGTTCTTGGTTTGATAGCAATAAGCTACACCTGTCTTTAACTTTAAGCCCGGTGTACACTTTGCGATTTTAAATAGTCCTTTAGGATTGTTGCTTGCCACACTGTGGGAACAAGATTGTAGTTAAGTCCATGTCACACTTTATGATCTCAGTTTCCGTCAATGTCAGACTGTACGAGTTGAAAGACTTTTAAAAATATAGCAGTTTATCGATTGGGGATGGCTGGGTGAACACACGCTGAAGCGAAGGCTAGCAAACCGAAACAACATCTAGTGTTCATTTTAATCATGACTTGTCTGGAGAATAAAAGTAGATAAATGAAGTATCTGGCATTTGTATTTACAGCACGATTTCTCTCCTAGTGATGACACGTTGCACAAGCACTCTTAATCTGTCAATAATGATGCTAATGAATGACGCTAATCCGCAGCCCATTGGTTCTTTTTTATTTCATATTTGGCAAGCCCAATGACATCTTAATAATGTTTTGTGCTTTTTTTATGAAGCATGCAGCGTCAGTGGGTGTCTGTCAAAATAAGAGACAAGGTAGAAGCAAGTGGACCTGCTGTAAGCAGAATTGCTTTTAAAACACTGTCGTTAGATATCCCCTTCATAAAACACAGTCAAAAACACAAGTGATAGACCAATGGCTGTTTGCAAAACACTGCAATAAAATGTGGGCAGAATTATTAGGTAGCTGCATCAAACTTTTAATCACAGTTTTTAATCAAACACCAAATTCACAAAAATAGGATGAAAGGAAAAGATATATACAAAAAAGACAGATAGTTATTAAAATTGCTGTGGTTTGGAATTGGTAAAACGTGTTCAGAAAAAAGTGATCAAAATATTCTGCAAACACTGTAATGGGACTCGTGGCTCTGCCGGAACCTGCGACTACATTGTAACATTTATCAGGTCTCAGTGTTATAATAAAGTGGTTAGTTTACACATTGTGCACACTGGCTAAGACAATTGGCCAGTTTTTAAAACCTGCAAAGCCTTTTACAGTGCTTGCATTTATTGTAATGTGACGTGTCAGCTCTTATACTTTTCTACGTAATCATTATATGGCTTTGATATTGCACAAAGATGGGTGGTATTTGTGATACTATGTAGTGAGATGTCTGGGCCAAAATGCCAAGGACGTTTTTTTCCCCAGTCCAGCCCTGTAGTGTACTATGTGTGTCCTTAAGCCCTGTGTAAATATTTTATTTTCTTTACAGCTTTACCCAGAGCTACAGTCAATGTAACACCAGACAAATCTGTGTTCACTGGAGAGACAGTCACTCTGAAGTGTGAGATAGAGAATCAGTACAGATCATTAAACTGGAGATATCTGTGGTATAAAGGCACAAATAAAGTGTTTAATTCTGGGCGTTACACTGTAAACAGAGACTCTCTCACTATCAATGGAGTTACTGAATCTGATCAGAATGAGTTCAGCTGTAGTGCAGAGATACACGGACGACAAACTTCACAATCAAACTCTTCTGTTTATCTCAATGTGAATGGTGAGTTCAACATCAGTGTCTTTAAAATAGAGAAATAAAGATGGAAGCATCTCACGTGTGTGTTAATTGTCAGAAACATTGTCACTGTTTTAAAAGGACCAGAAATATATTGTTTAATTTAATTTTATCATTCAGATCTGTGATCTGTAAAAGATCTGTGATGTGATTTTTTAAACTTTATTTTTTTCCTCAGCTTTACCCAGAGCTACAGTGAGAGTAACACCAGACAGATCTGTGTTCACTGGAGAGACAGTCACTCTGAAGTGTGAGATAGAGGATCAGTACAGATCATTAAACTGGAGATATCTGTGGTATAAACGTGGTACTGAAGTGTTTAACTCTGGGCGTTACACTGTAAACAGAGACTCTCTCACTATCAATGGAGTTACTGAATCTGATCAGGATGAGTTCAGCTGTAGAGCAGAGATACACGGACGAACACAGACTTCACCATCAAGCTCTACTGTTCATCTCACTGTGAAGGGTGAGTTCAACATCAGTGTCTTTAAAATAGAGAAATAAATGAAGAGTTTGGTTTCAAAAAATGAGTTGGCACCAAAATCAGTATTGTATCAGGTCAGTATTAAAAAGTAAAATCCTAATTTTACGCAAAACCAATATCCATCGTGTTATTCTGTCATCTTTTCTCTCTTTTTCCTAAAATGAGATAAACGCCAGTCCTCCTTCTTCGCAGAATGTAATAAATCCGCTCAACAAATCACAGCGCACCATTCCACACACTGTAAACAACAATGGCGGCACATTGAATACACACAGAATCTTAGTTTTCCTCATCTACTTTGTACTTCGTGATCGACAAACATACAAAAACTAAATAATACCTTTGTTGGAATGAATAAACCTGTGGTGGTTTTCTGTAGTGGGGAAGAAACGTAAGCCATACGGGCGATGGAAAAATGCCGTCTTTTCTTGTTCTCATATGACTGCATTAAGCTTCAGTCATGCTAACACATTGATCCCAGAGGATTTTAGGAAAAACTTTTCATTATTTAACTCTTAAGTCAACGAAAATCGAGCAGGACCAAAACATTTTCCTGCTGATCGCGGTCAAAAACGTTCAGTGACGACATCCCAAGGATGACCGCAGTAATGACAGTGTTCTTTATATGACAAAGCAAGTGTTTTTAGATTAATGCCATTAATGTTTTTTTTAATCAGTGTATACCACTAGTCAACTTAATGAAAATAACATTGCAAAGATGAATGTACGTTTATATATTGATTCAATAGATTTAAAGCACTTTAAAAACGTATTGCATTATGGATTTGAATTTTTTATGTTATAGATGCTGTGTAAAAGTTTGTAATAGAAAGTAGTGGTTTTCATCTTGTCACTTTCTTGGTATAGAAAACAAGTTTTTACCGAAATTAGTCAAAAGTCAACAGAGTTACAAGGTCACCTGCAGGACAACCGGCAAATTGCACTCCTGCAATGACGATAATGTAATGTTTAAATGTTTATTTATTTATTGGGTTCTTCTTTGTTTATTTTATATTAAATATATAATATAATATATTTAAAATTCAAATGAGAAATCAAATTTAAATCTAAACATAAATTAATAAAGAAGGAAAACGTATTTTGTACAAGTTGGTAAAAGTTTTTTGTATTTTGGTAAAAGCAAATTGATAAATGGTTCATACTGATTGCTGCTATAATTCATCTAAATAGTGTTTTGAAGGGAAATGGCATCTAATTAAAGAAACCAAATAAATATTTACGGTACAATGCAATAATCCATAATAATAAATAAACATAGATAATAAACATCAGATAATAATAATAATAGAAACTATAATAGAAACGCAGAAGGTATTTCGCAGTGGGAAGAGTCCTAACTAAATACGGAAAATAATATTTAATAAATTATTAAAACATTTAAAAAGTCATTGAACAATAATAAAAATATATTATTAAAAAATATTAGTGCACATCGGCTGAAGATCATTAGCCTAAACAAGCTTCTGCTACAAATTCGAGTCATTCTATTGATGACATTTCAGCACTTGACAAATGGATAGCGACTTGTAAGTAGCACTTAAAACCCAGCTGCGAATGATCGTTTTACGCGCATCTTTGGGAAACGCACGTAAATGAACAACGAATGTTCATTAATTAGCTCGTAGAAAGCGCTCTTAAGGGCTAAGTTCAATCGTTATCGGGAAACCCAGCCCAGGCCCGGATTAACACAGTGTTGTGCCATAGGGTGAAAAAATTAAGACTTAATTCAGACTGCAATGCAATTATTTACAATTTTGCCAAAATAACAGCATTACTGAAAAATACTAAATAGACATAACTCTATGTAGTTGCACAATTGATTTAAGTATCATACAAGAATCATACAAACCCCTTGACTAATTCTAGGCATAAGATACATACTTAAACGATAAGTTATATCCAGATAGCATATTGTAATGAGATGAATGCCATGGAAAATACATACTTGTATCCTTAACACATTTCTCGTCCTTTATCAAATTTTCCTTAACTGGGCACCTGGGGCCGGTTGCACCAGCTGGGCGTAAACCCAGTCTTAAGACCACTCTGGACGTAAAATATGCTTTACGTCGGATGTAGAATTTACACCTGTTCCACCATTGAGACGTAGCGCACGTCTGAGACTTAAACTTACATCTTGTCATTGGTAGGCGTAAGAATAAATTATTGACTTTTTTCTATGGCAAAAATAAAAATAATGAAATGTGACAAGACATATGCGCGTCTAATGCACAGGATACGCGAGCAATGTGCTTTCATGCATGGTAGAGAGACCGCCAATTAAATAATAAAATACATAAATAGGCTACTTACAAAGACACTGTAGAGAACTTATTAAAAGGTTTCATTTAATTTAGTTTGAAACTTGAGCTGTTATAATGAATCTGCAAACTATTATACCTTTTGTGCGAACAGTAAAGGCTTTCGTTAATGTGTTTGATGGGTCTGCACATGACGCACGGATCTTGAAGGAGAGCGCACTGGTATACATGAGGAAACTCTCATATGTCATCTATTAGCTGGAGGCAGTAAGTGTATGTTTTTTACCATAGTAAACTCGAATGTAGAGGTGTGAATCTTCACTGGTTCCTCGATTCGATTCGATTCCGATTATTAAGTTAACGATTCGATTCAAGTCAATGTTACGATGCATCATGATGCATCACGATGCATTGCATCCTTTTTTATAATTGCACATTGCTACATTTATATTGATGAATGTAAGAAGTCAGATACAGTATGTGAACTCCTTTTTATTTTGTTTTCTTCAAGAAGTATACTGAAGTATACTACTTAATAGGAAACAAGACAAACTTGTTCTGTAAACAGCAGACAACAGCAGCATTTAAAACTAAAACATAAGGAAAAACTAAAAACTTCTCCCGCTGTCTTATCTTTGCAATGTCCAATTTAACTCACACAAGTACGTCTTCTCACGGTTCTGAGTGAGATGTGTTGACTTCATGCGGGGCTGTGTACCCATTGGTAGATTCAATTAAGCGCATGGTGACATAAAACGTTTGAGTGGTAGAAACCCAAACACGGATTCCGTATTTTTGTCACAGGCATGCGCACAAAAAAAGCTGCTGCCGCTGTGTCAAAAACTCCATTTGGTCGCAATCTGGAGCCCTTGGTGCCCCCCCCATTGCCTGGTGCCCCAGGACACTCATCCAATCCCGTCTATGGATAATCCAGCCCTGGCAAGGACCCTATTGTTCTTCAAGGAGTTATTATTATGGTCCGAGCACAGAGGTGACAATAGTTACAAATGGTTATAGCGCCACCAGCTAGCAACAGGAAGTGACATGTTTAACACAGATTATGCCATTTTTAATCTTTCCCTAATTTCCCATGATTGTTAAGAGTCCTGGATTAATCACATTTACATGGCAATATTCAGTTACAGTCATAGTGCCACCTGCTGGCATCATGAACAGGCATGTTTTGCATTAGTTTAAACATACAGTGTTCAATCTGTGCTCTAATTAATTTTTAATAAGACTCTAGTACTGAAGGCATTTATATACACTCTTCAGTTTTGCTGTCAACAGGAGGTGTGGCAAATCAAAATACCATTGCCACATTCCTCCTATATTTACCGACTTAAATGCATATTGCCCACTGTTCACTGCTTTCCTAAAGCCATCGGTTGCCAGTGGCCATGGGCCCTTACATCGCTGCTTGGAGCTTTAATTAAACCTTATTTTCTTCTTTCCTCAGCTTTACCCACAGTTACAGTGAGAGTACCACCAGACAGATCTGTGTTCACTGGAGAGACAGTCACTCTGACGTGTGAGATAGAGGATCAGTACAGATCATTAAACTGGACATATCTGTGGACTTACAGACGTACTTCAGTGTTTAACTCTGGGCGTTACACTATAAACAGAGACTCTCTCACCATCACTGGAGTTACTGAATCTGATCGTAGCGGGTTTAGGTGTAGTGCAGAGATACATGGACGACCACAGACTTCACTATCAAGCTCTTCTGTTTATCTCACTGTGAAGAGTGAGTTCAATATCAATGTCTTAAAAAATACACCTAACATGTGTGTTAATTGATAGAATCATTATTTTACTGTTTAAAAGGACCAGAAATATATTGTTGTATTTGATTGATCATAAAGATCTTTGATCTGTTAAAAGTCTGTGGTGTGAGTTTTTAAACCTTATTTTCTTCTTTCCTCAGCTTTACCCAGAGTTACAGTGATAGTAACACCAGACAGATCTGTGTTCACTGGAGAGACAGTCACTCTGAAGTGTGAGATAGAGGATCAGTACAGATCATTAAACTGGAGATATCTGTGGTATAAAGACACAACTGAAGTGTTTAACTCTGGGCGTTACACTGTAAACAGAGACTCTCTCACCATCACTGGAGTTTCTGAATCTGATCGTAGCGGGTTTAGGTGTAGTGCAGTGATACACGGACGACCACAGACTTCACTATCAAGCTCTGATGTTCATCTCACTGTAAAAGGTGAGTTCGATATCAATGTTACCGTAAAACATGGAAAATAAAGACTGAGGCATCTCAAATGTGTTAATTACTGTGTAACGGTGCCTGTCCCACAATGGGATTTTATACACAATATAACTCCAATAATATAATAAAGTTGTGTTCAGGTGCCAGATGATCTTAATCTTGTCAATTAGATTATGCTCCACAGCTAGTACAGATACCAAATGTTACAATAGAAACACAATTTAAAACATGAAAGACAACACATTGTCCCTGTTTACCATTAATCAGAGAGTAAATTCACAGGCTTTAGTTCATCTGTGTATATTGCTTGATCATCTCAGTCACATAACATAAAAAATCTTTATTAATACAGAAGTTAATTCACAAAAATACCTTTCAATCCACAATAAGGCATATACTCTATTAAATGACAGCAAAACCTCAGCTAGAAATAAATATTTGTCCTGCTAAGCAACCACAAACGTTGTTACTAACATTTAATAAATATTGTATGTAAATGTGTGAGTGCGTGCAGGTATTTCAGATGTGAGAGTGTCAGGGAATGAGCACTTACAGGACGTAGAAGTTATGCTGCGTTCCAGGCAGGCTTTTAAACCCGTGAGTTATGACTTCAAAACCACAACTCACGACCATATGCGTTCCAGGCAGCCTGTAACTCGTGTTTTTACAACCTTCTACCGGTGAAAGTGCACTGGAACGGCAGTCAAACTCGTGACTTCCCACCCGTGAACTCGTACTAGATCGATGTACTCCCAGTTCAGAGTCGTGACTCGTGGTTTTGAACTCGTGAGCTACGGGTTACCGGTTGCCTGGAACGCAGCATTAGTTCAACATCTTAGAAAGTGGATGTGTTACCTGGGATACATTGTCACCCTAGTAACCCATGTAACAAACAGCACAAAGAGAATGGCACCATCCTCGGTTCTTCGTTTCCACCTCAATCAACGATCTAAATAACATCCAACTACACAAATACACACACACACACACACACACACACACACAGACTTTGTTCGTTTTTAAACTCTCTTGAAGCTTCTTGTTCCGGGTCAGGTGACGTTGTGGTGTGGTTTAATGGCGCAAATACCTGTATTTCCCAGAAATATATTGTTTTATGCAATTAATCTTTCATGTACCTGTAAGCAGTCTGTGATGTGACTGTAATAAAGACTCAAAAAGGCTTTTCACACTAGAAATAAACCCTGGGTTAATGGAATCTTGAGTTATCCACTTCACATTTCACACTGTTCATACTTAACCAGGGGTTAAGAGATAACCCTGGGTATTCAGAATCTGATGTTTCACACTGCCTTGCTTAAAAAAACAGCATAGATTCCCATGCTGATGACCACCAGCAAACCAGCACCAAAACAACATAATGCTGGTTTTGCTGGTATGCTGTTTTATTTGGCAGGGTGTACATTCCTGAACCCTGGGTCAGGTGTCTCCAACCCTGCTCCTACACACCTGTCTGTAATTATCAATCAACCCTGAACACCTCAAATAGCTGTGTTTAATTGGGGTCATAACATTCTAACCCCACTTTGTTTTATACTGCATGTGTTTGCAGG
The DNA here is from genome assembly GCF_027580225.2 of Misgurnus anguillicaudatus. Lineage (NCBI taxonomy): Eukaryota > Metazoa > Chordata > Actinopteri > Cypriniformes > Cobitidae > Misgurnus > Misgurnus anguillicaudatus. The sequence continues at coordinate 37,452,433 of NC_073355.2, forward strand.
GTTAACCCCACAAAAGCAGGGCTAAACCTGCTTCTTAACAGGGTTTTATAACCCTGGGTTAATATCAGGGATAACCTCGCTTCCAAGTTACAAGTATAAAACGATCCTTAACCTAGGGTTTAAAGCAGATCTGAATGTGTTTTATTCTCTTGCAGGATCAAAACCAAAACCTACACTCACATCAGGTACTGAAGGATATGTACTGACAGGTAACACAGTCACTCTGAAGTGTCACATTGATCATTGGTCTACTGGATGGAAGTTTTACTGGCACAAACACACACAAAACACTGAGACGACAACAACAACAGAAACAAACTCTTACACAATCCATAGTGTTTCAGATGGAGGTCAGTACTGGTGTAGAGCTGGAAGAGGAAAACCAGACTATTACACAGACTACAGTGATGTACTGTGGATAAATGTTAAAGGTGAGAGACAACATAAAATTTAAGATGTCATTGATCAGGGTGCCATATTTAATCCAGTGGCGGTCAGTAACTTCTTTTTCGAGGGCGCACGATGCGAAGATTGTCACAAGATGTATGTAGCTCGTCATGTGTGTGGCTCGCCATGTTAAAATGTGTTTGACGCGACATGTATACTTATGTGCATCACATGTGATGTCAAAATACGAACCTGCTGCAGATGCTTCGAAGGGGTTTGTGATAAAAGAGACGCTCACGTTTGCCAGAGACTCGCTTAAAAGGAACATTCCACTTTTTTTGAAAATATGCTAATTTTCCAGCTCCCCTTGTAATTTTGGAATCCATTTAGCAAATCTCCGGGTCTGGCACTACATATCCATAGAATCTGAGTAGTCCATTAGCATAAAAAAACCAAAGAATTTTTAATTTTCCCTTACAAAGTCCTTGATTATTACGCCATAATGAGAGTATAGTTCCTAGCAATATCTGCCTTGAAAATCACAACTTATAATTTTACACGATGTATGGGTGGGTCGAGCACCCTGGAGCCTGTGGCATTGGTCAAACCCAGTGACAGCTTATTTTGATTATGTAATAAAGCTATAAACAGGATGCTGTTTTGGACTTAAGAGTTTTCAGTTGATCTTGTCCGGTTGTAACTTATTTGACATTGTCTGCATAAGCTGTTGTTGGACACGTTCGTATCCAGCCATGGGGCTCCCTGGTCAACAGGGCTTTGTTGGGTTGTGCACCATGGATCATGGAGGTGGATCTCCTGCCCATGTCCAAATGCAACTTATTTGATGGGAACCCACTAGGCTGTAGTTGGACACAATCGAACCCGGCCGTGGGGCTCCCTGGACCCTGAGATGGACACCCTGGAGCTCCCCAGACCATACCCGGCTCTCGGTTTAATCATGGGCACCCCCCCCCACCCCCGGACAACCGTTAACCATTGGTCAACCTGAAAAGATCTCCGACTGTTGGTCAACCCTCATCGACTCAGGTTTTGGGGCATTGGTAAAGCCAGATGACAACTTCATTTGACCATGTAAAAAGTTATGAATGGGATGCTGTTTTGGACAGTTTTTCAGCTGATCTTGTCCGGATGTAACTTATTTGACATTGTGTGAATAAGCTGTTGCTGGACGTGGTCGTATTTGTGACCAGTCATGGAAAGTAGGGACACAAGTCGGATCTGGGGCATTTTGAGTTATTCACAGTTTCTAAGCTTTCCAACGATGTGTAACACATGGAAATCTGATAAGATTTGGAGAAGTTGTGGCCATTTGAATGTAACACATTCAAGAAACAGAAAGCCAAGAAAATAGAGAAAGAAAAGTTAACACTTTTCCCTCCCGGGAGAGATATTAGGGCTCATTTACATCTCATTTAGCTAAGCCATACCTCCTGTAAAGCCGTTATGAGATACAGATGTTCTAGCAGTAGTATTTTGTGACAGAAGTCCGGATGACAACATGCAAAAATAAACAGGACTTTTTACCTTTGGGTAGATCACAAGTCGAATCCAGTCTGTTTCAGATGTGTGAATCATCCAATGACCATTTTTGTCCACAAATGCGTATAATCCGTGAAATATAGATATATAGTCTATTGTTTACATCAGATTTCGCATGAACGTCTGGTAATACGTTCCGGTAAACACATGAACCCGCTTTCAAAGTTTGTATTTAAAATAGGGAGGTAGTATAATAGATAATCCAAACAGCACCGTCGAAAACGTGACGTCCTTTAGGGATGTAACCAAAAGCTCACTCGTTTCTCCATCAGCCAATGACTTCATGGAAAATATTGATAGACAAAACATGGTAATAATGACGAGCTTTCTACAAATCGACATGCTTCAGAAAGGCCTGGTATAGAAGAGCAACAATAATGTAAAATAGCCTATGTGAAAAAATAAACCTGAATTACACCAAATACACCAAATAAAGTTGTTTTTAGCAACGTCATATGACCCCTTAAAATGTGCGGACGCAAGCATTTTATTCCGCTAGTTATACAAATAGAATTTTGAGTAACATTATACCATTTCTGTTTATTTTACTTAAAATATGAATAAAATCTTATCTCTTATTTCTAATTCACTTTAATGGAGTCATTGCTCTCTCATCCACTTGTAATCAGATCAGCCAAAATGCATCTTAATACCAGGTGTAAACAGGGCCTAGGGTTATCATGCTATAAACTCAAAATGTTACATCCTGCTCACTGCCCATATTCACAGTTTTCAAAGGCTAGTGTAAAGATATTTTAATATATTTCAGCTGATCAGTCAACACCAAGACAAAAAACAGTGAATTAAATGTTTTGTTCTGATTATGGGCTATTATTTAAACATTTTCTAATAACAAGTCAAATATTTAACAAACAGAATCTTGTGTGCAGAATGGGATTTGTTAAAAATGTGTACATTGTGTTTGCACAGAGAGCCCTAAACCTGTAGTGAGTTTTGATCCTGACACACAACTGTTCAGAGGAGAAACTGTTACTCTGAGATGTGACATAAATGGTACAGGAGACACTGAGTGGACATACAGCTGGACTGTAGAACCATATAACCAGTATAGACGGTTCTACTGTGACAGACAAGAGTGTAAAATCAGCAACACTCAATACTATCACAGTGGTAAATACACCTGCAAAGGAAAAATACGTGCACAAAACACTAAAATGAGTGATGCTGTTACACTGACTGTATCATCAGGTGAGTTTATATGTTTGTTCATCATTATTAGTGTGAAGAGATGAGGTGTAACATGTTATTCATGAGAGATTGATCACTTTCAGATAAACCACAGACAGTTTTAAGTGTTTCTCCACAGCAGTGGTTGACTGAAGAAGATTCAGTGACTCTAATGTGTAAGGTTGTTAAATCATCTACAGGCTGGACATTCAGCTGGTTCACTGTAAAGAGTCTTCACTCAGGTAATATCTCATTCATCTCATAAGATCTACATCAACTGGTTTTATTAAACAAATGTCAACAGGGCTGGACTGGGCCAAAAAATGGCCCCAGACTGCCCACTACATAGGATTACAATTACCACCCATCTTTGTGCAACCTTATAGTACTATTTGGACAGGATCATTTTTGAATAGGGATGTGGGGTAAAGCAATGTCAGTAAAGATTACGGTGAATTTTACCTTCTGTAAAAGGGTTGGGAGAAATTAGCTCAGGTATTACTAATCCCGTTCGAATAGACCAGCTGTAAATATACATGTAAATTTTTTCAAATATACAAGCGTTTAAATTAAGTCAGTTCCTGCATACCACAACACAGACTTTTTTATTTTTTTAAAGGTCAAAAGCACTTCTGGGAATAGAACTGTTTCTGAAATTAATGTCCTTCTCAAACCGAAATTAAAGGATTACATCACCTTCTTAAAAAAATCCTGATAATTTACTCACCCCCATGTGATCCAAAATGTTGATGTCTTTCTTTGTTCAGTCGAGTCAAACAACAACATCTTGTATTGCACCAGCGGTGTGACGCACCAGCGGTTTTTCATATAATCCACTAACTGCCATTCAGTATGTTTGCTTGTGCTTCAGTGTTTTAAACCTCCGTTCTGTGAGCATTTTATATCTACGTTCAAGATTTTAATGTATAGGATCTTAAACTGGGAAACGCACAGCGAACGTAGTTCCAGGCAGCTCTCTTTGCCGCATTACAGTTCCCAGACAGCAATTTAGCTCTTACCGACGTTGGGGCGCATGTACTTGCCCGACATAAAGTGCCTCGGTGAGATGTCTTATGGAGATCGGTAGCTAATAGGCAAGATATCGGGAAGATGGTGGCATTAGAATGATCGCCGACCGTGAGCCAACGTAAACCCGCCCTAATTATTATGACCTATATGCGGCGCGATCCGCTTCGCTCTCCCATTGAACACAGCTGATTTTCGGCTGCATCGCTGTAAACGTCAAGGCATGCTTATAAAGCAGCTGTTCCAGTGTTAAAGGGAGCGAGGCGTCAGGATCCCACCGTTATATAATTGATTTGTTTAGGCCAGGGGTCTCCATGGTGCCAGCACATTCTATTAGTCTCAATTGTAATATTTATTTATTACATACATATGTTTTATATTAACTTGGCTTGGTTTACGTATGTTAACATATTAAACAATACTAAAACATATCAAAAAGTAAAATAAAATAAAATCAGTAAGTAAAACAAAAAAGTTTTGAGTAGAATAAATAAAAAAGTAGCCCTCCAGATTGTTTTATACATATTGTTGTAGCCCTTGCTCACAATGTTGGAGACCCCTGCAGGCTAACTCATTTCATATTGTGTATCAACAACAATCAACCCTCAATAACAGTTTATGTTGTGTTAATCATAAAATTTCTTCCCTAACAATTTGACAAGAGCTAGTGGAGAAGTAGGCAACTAGCCCACTTGCATGCAAGACTCCGTCCGTGGCTGCGCAGTCTGCAGCCGCTTCCTTTTGAGTTGCCAGGTTTTATGACAAAAAAAAGTTAAATTGAAAGTAAGTGATTGTTATGTGTAGGGTGTATTTCATACACAATATGACAACCTGGTAAATGTCAGTCTAACAGAAAAAAATGGATCAGTGAGTTTTCCAGGAGAAATAACAAAACAGAAGGGCATCTGGAAATTTTTTTTTACTTTGTTTTTGCAAAGGCAGTTTCATTTATTTTAACACTCCACAAATTACACTTTGGGGTGGTTTCCCGGACAGGGATTATCTTAAACCGGGACTAGGCCTTAGTTTAATTCTGAAATATAACTAGTTTTAATAACATGTCTTAATAAAAACATTACTTGTGTGCATTTTGAAGCATCACAAAAGACACTGATGTATTTTATGATATGTCAGTGCAAGTTGTTTTCAGTTTGGACAGCTCTTACATTTATTTTAGTCTAGAACTAGTCTAATCCCTGTCCTTGAAACCGTCCCATAGCAAACTGCAACAAAAATAAAAAATTCCCTCCAGAATAAGTCATACTCCAGAATCAGTCCAATCAATTATTTCACTTAAGATGCTTGCTTGTCCCGCCTTTGCCGCCCCCATTCCTGTCTCTGCTCAGACAGCCGCAGCCAGTTTCTCACAGTCATCTTTATATCAGCCTCAGTGGAACTTTGTAGGCAGGATTTCTTAACCCAGCACCTAAAAAAATGTAATAATGTAATAAGCAACAGAAAAAAATAAGACAGCACAAAAGTCTATATATCTTCGTGGATGGTTTCTAAAAAGACAATTCAGAAAAGTCAGAGCATTTTGCAAAAAATAAAATCATGTTGTTTCAACACATTGTAGGACTTACTCAGGAGTACCTGATGAATAGGCTGTGATTTAAGGAGAGCACATCCCTTCATCACTGGGTGTGTCTTGCTGCCAATCATCTTGTGGCACTAGGAAATACAGAAAAAGTCCCGTTACACAAAGAACAGCATCACCCAGGTCCAACTAACAGAGCTAAATAAGTGACCCCACAGCAGTGGTTCTAAAACTTTTTCTGTCATTTTTGTCATTCCCCATTTTATGTAGGACTGTGCTGTGTGTGCGCTGTGTATTGTGTGTGTGCCTGTCTTAGTGTGTTCTTGATCTGCATGCTAAACAGCTTATGTTCAGGAGAGCCCAGCCCTTCATATTCATCTTCCTGCTGCCAATTAACGGTTGTCACTATGAAATGATAAAATTAGATTGTGAAACTGCTAAACAGTATGTAGGCTTTTTGCTCTCAAACTTTTCAAGTGCGCTTACAGCCACAAGTTTAAAGACCCAATAGACCCTTTTACTGTTTGTACACAATGGTGACGTGGCAACGTATGCACGAGCAGTTTGGCAACGGAAGTATGGCAAGAATCAGCAGTGAAGTAACACAGACAGAGAAAGTTATTTTAAAAAGTTGACTCATCAACTTTTTCAACACATCTACCAGATCCGTGTACTATAGTGGAGTGGATAGAAGACATTAGCAGATGGCCAAATCCATAACTTGATTTTCAAAGATTTATTATAAAAACAGATTATTTTTTCCACAAAATGCAATAAATTCATGACAAGTTTTTATTCAAAATGCTATAAATCTATTGAATCAATAGCCTTTATAAATGTGCATTCATCTTTGCCATGTTATTCATTTAGTTGACTAGTGGTATACACCAATTAAAAATATAAACATTAATGGCATTAATCAAAACACTTACTTTGTGATATTAAGAACACTGTCATTGCTGCGGTTATACTTGACGTCGTCGCTTAACGTGTTTCACAGCGATCAGCTGTAAAATGTTTTGGTCCTGCTCGATTTTCGTTGACTTTGAGTAAAATTATGGAAAGTTTTTCATAAGATCCGCTGGGGTCAATGTGTTTGCATGACAGAAACTTGATGTTGTCGGCCCGGGCAAACAAGCACCCGTCTCCCGAGTGTCTCTTGCGTAAATTATTAGATGTTGATGGCTTACGTTTCTTTCCCGTCACAGAAAACCATCACAGGTTTATCAATGCTATTAAAGTATTATTTTGTTTTTGTTTGTTTGTTGATCACGAAGTACAAAGTAGATGAGGAAAACTAGTATTCCGTGTACTCAACGCGCCGCCATTGTTTGTTTACATTGCAATGGTGCGCTGCAAACTGTGGAGCGGATTTATGGCATTCTGTAGAAAAGGAGGAGTGGCGTTTATTGCATTTTGGGAAAAAAGGGAGAAAAGATGACAGAATAAAACGGCGTATATTGGATTTTGCTTAAAATTAAGAATTTACTTTTTAATATTGACCTGATATAATACTGATTCTGGCAGCAACTCATTTTTTTTCAAAAATGGCGTTTATTTGGGACCAAACTCTTTATATATACGTATATTAGTATATTATATTAGTACAACCAAACGCAACAACCAGACATTTTGATGCTGGGAAACCGTTTTAATAAACTTTCTGAGTTGCTAACAGGTTAGAACAACTGGCGAACAACAACACTTCCGTTGCCGAAATGCGCGCACAAACTATTTGATCACGTGGGCTGTAAAAGGGTCTATGCATCACATATTTAACGGAAACTTACATTCAGTACGAAGAAGGTCCTCATTCACTGATGTAATCACTTAAATGGAAAAAACACAAATGGCCCAGATCCAGCTTGATTTTAAAATCTGGCCCCAATTCATTTGCTATTGAATTATTCTGAAATGTATTGTTTTACTACCTCAGTATGATGTTCTGAGTAAAAAGTGCAGATTCATACATTACATGTAAAATATCTTACTATCGTTAGTCCTCTGACGGAGCCCTGGAAGAGGGTGACGTGGAGGCTGCTGCAAAGCACACAGGCCTTCGTTATTATTCGGTGTCACTAGAAAATACAGAAAAACGAAATTATTGGAGTGAACAGTAAGTCAAGTTTATCACAATTAGATAAACTAATGTCAGTGGGTTGAGTAATTGCCACACATTTCTACACACACACACACACACGTGTCAGTGTTTTCATTGTCTGCGTTTTAAATGGCTTACAGTCAGGAAAGCCTTCAGTTCTCGGCGCCTCTTTCTGAATATTAACCGCAGTCTCTTGGAAAGACAGAAAACCTTGGTTTACTGATCACACTACTAATATAAACTCAAAAATCATATCTCTGAAACATCAAACTATGGTATGTGCTGTGGACCTGTGGAGTACATTGTGTCTGCTTGAATTTAGGGACCTGATGCATTTTACTATATAGGGTACACTTACCTTCACTCTACAATGATGTGGGATGGGCTGGAGGAGTTAAACAAGGGGTGGGAGGGTTAGCCAGCTTTCTTCTTACTGACACTTCAAGAAGATTAAAAAAGGTTACAACAGAAAGATGATCAAAAAAGGCACATCAACCATAAGATTTGCACCTTAGATATCTACATCTGATATTCGCTGTATGAGAAGTGCAGCATTATACACATAAAATGTCTTACTAGGCTTGCTCCTTTGATGGAAACTTGGGTGGGCTAGAGAAGGCTGCTTCCTTTTTGTCACTGTCATGGCCATTTAAAAACAAGGATTAAAATTCGAAAAATGTTTAAACACAAATATTACAAATTCTTATCAGGCATAATTAAAGTATGAGCATGTAATTAAAGGGGGAGTTCACCCAGGAATGAAAATAATGTAATTAATGACTCACGAGTTTGGAACGACATGAGGGTAAGACCTCCGTTCATCTTCGAAACACAGTTTAAGATATTTTAGATTTAGTCTGAGAGCTTTCTGACCCTCCGTTGAAAACCTATGCACAGCACACTGTCCAGGAACAGAGAGGCAATAAAAAAACATCATCAAAGTAGCCATTTGACATCAGTGGGTCAGTTAAAATGTGTTGAAGCATCGAAAATACATTTTGGTTCAAAAATAACAAAATTACGACATAATTCAGCATTGTCTTCTCTTCCGGTTCTGTTTTGAACGCGCACGAGACTAAAGTCACATGACTGCAGTGACGCAGCTGACGTACAACGTGGCTGATGTGTTATTAGGTGCGTCCCCGCTTTTTTTTGTGCGCCCGAGCTTCGTTTACAGTCTGAGGGAGACGAATGCTGTAAATGTGAAAAAAATTCACAAACATATCTGAGGATAACACGCCATCTGCGTCACAAGACTTTAGTCAGACACATGCGCTACACAATAGACATAGAAGAGAATGCTGAATAAATTTGTCACTTTTGGACCAAGATGCACCTTGGATGCTTCAACACATTCCAACTGACCCACTGATGTCAAATGGCAACCCCGATTATGCTTTTCATCATCTTTCTGGACATGGACAGCACACCGTGCATAGACCCCCAATGTAGGGTCAGAAAGCTCTCGGACCAAACACAAAACATCGGAGGTCTTACAAGTTTGGAACGACATGAGGGTGAGTCCTTAATGACATTATTTTTCATTTTTGGGTGAACTATCCCTCCAATTTTCTAATGGACATATGGAAACTTAAAGGAACACGCTGACTTTTTGGGATTTTAGCTCATTCACAGTAACCCCCAGAGTTAGATAAGTCCACACATACCCCCTCATCTCTGCGCGCGCCGCAACCCCGTCCGACGCACCCACCGCCAGCCCATCCGAGCATAAAGACTTGAAGTAAATGGCTCCAGCTAGCATGCTGCTCCCAATAAGTGACAAAATAACAGCAACATTTTCCTATTTATGTGTTGTGATTTGTTTAGTCACACCGTGTACAAACAACAAGGTCATGACACAGCCATCTTTTAACAGTATACATACTGGGAACTATATTCTCAGAAGGTGAAGAACTTGCTACTTGGGGGGAGTAATTGCACAACTCTGACCGAACTCTCTGCTCCTCACCGGGGGTTTCTCAGGTGCTGCTAGCAAATCACTGCACCCAAGTAGCCGGGCTTCGCCCTCTGAGAATACCGTTCCCTGCACGCATATGACCAACAGATGGCTGTGTCTCACATGACCTTGTTATTTGTACATGTCGCGACCATACAAATCACAACACACAAACAGGAAAAAGTTGGCATTATTTTGTCACTTATTGGGAGCAGCATGCTAGCTGGAGCCATTTACTTCAAGTCATTGTGCAAAGCTAAGCTAGCGGTGGGTGCATCAGACAGAGTTACGGCACGCACAGAGATGAAAGGAGTATGTATGCACTTATCTAACTATGGGGATACAGTGAATAAGATAAAAAAATAAGCCTTTAAGGTCAAAATAGTTCATTCAACTTGCCAACTGTTATGTTGTTTCCAGCCATAGGTAGGAGGGAAGGGGGAGGAGGGTTTTTTGGAAGGTTTGTTGTGCGTTTTCTTCTTTTTCGCCTGTGATGTTTGTGGTGCATTTTGGGTGTCTGATGAAGGGCACGATGCAGGGGATGATGGTGGTGATGGTGATCTAAGTCAGGATGGTCTGTAAATGAAAAGTTTTTACAAAGATTAGTTTTCATATTGATCACATCGAACATAGAAAGTACAATGAGTAACATCAGAACAACATATCCCCCCACTCTCACTTGTCTCATGTAGTATTCAACAAGAGTATTGTTTTCATCCTTTAGATGGGTTGGGTGATGTCCTCTTGAAAAAACTTTGGAGTATTTTGTATGAGTCTTTATAGACCCTTTTACTCTTTGTACACAATGATGATGTGGCAACGTAGGTGCACGCAGTTTGGCAACGGAAGTATGGTAAGAATCAGCAGTGAAGTAACACAGACAAAGTTATTTTAAAAAGTTGACTTATCAACTTTTTCAACACATCTACCAGATCCGTGTACTATAGTGGAGTGGATAGAAGACATTAGCAGATGGCCAAATATAAAGTGGCCAGATACATATATACGTATATTAGTATATTATATTAGTGCAACCAAACGCAACAACCAGACATTTTGATGCTGGGAAACCGTTTTAATAAACTTTCTGAGTTGCTAACAGGTTAGAGAACCACTGGGGAACAACAACACTTCCGTGGCCGAAATGCGCGCGCAAGCTTTTTGATCACGTGGGCTGTAAAAGGTTCTGGAGGCCACCAAGCCTTCATCGTATTTACCTGAGTGAAAAAAACAGAAAAGACATTTTATTTTGCCTAAATTACAAAGGTTAAATAAAGGCTCTATTTTATGAATAGGTGTGTGTCCAAAAACACTTACTTCCTATCACTTTATTACTTAATAACCACTTTGTCTGACTGTCTACAGTGGCTGTGCACTTGTACTAAACTAGCTCTTTGATTGACAGGTCTACTTTTAACGTTACCATAAAAACGCACAACAAGAGCTGCCTTTAATTTTAAGCATGTCACTTAGACAAAATCATTAAAAATGCATTTAGAGTGTAAGGGGTTGATATTATAAAATGACAGATGTCATTTTTTGTGTAGACAAAAGACAGTCCGTCAATTTATTACCGTTTACCTAACTGTTTACCGAACGATCCCCTCACGTCAAAAATACTGTCTAAAACAACTCACTGAAAAATATTTAATACGCGAACATATTAATAATAACTAACCAGGGGTGCGTTTCCCAAAACCATGTTGCTTATTTTCCATTGCCAACCAACTAGTTGCTAACACAACAGGTTAGCAACTATGGTTTTGGGAAACGCACCCCAAGTCAACAGTTATAACAACAAACCAAGTCTAAAAACATGTAACGTTGCCTCCGACGCCAATTTCTGTCATCCGTTTATCGAAAACATTTCCACAATCATATTTAATCAACATACCTTCGCGCTTACACTGCCGGCTTGATGTGGACCAACAACTGCGTAGATCTAGTGAAGAAAAAAAGAGGCGCGGTCGGCATAAAGGTTGCTCGCGGTTCCTCTGCCGATCTCCGGCTGCAGACTCATCGCGCCGATCGTTTACCCACCTACTTTTATTCTGTGTGCAGGGGAAAAACCCCAACCGACACTTTGCCGCTGGTGCCCTCCAATTGCCGACGTCGGTAAGACTGAACGTGCTGTCTGGGTTCCATTTCACTTCACATAGTTGACTGTAATAACGGACTAACAAAAACAACATGACAGACGATTTTCCGAGGCAATAACAGTGCTGTTTAGAGATACTCAGAGGTAGCCTTGTTCACAAAATCTCTCTCTTTAACTCGCTCGCCCTCTCTCTCTTGCTCGCTCTCTCTCTCTTTTTCTTTCTTTCTTTCTCTGTCTCTGTCGCTCTCTTTCTAATAACTTCATTAATAACTGCCTTAGAATGCTATCAACGGCTCAAGCCTCCATTGCCAGCTCTAAAATGATGTTTTGGAACAAGCAAAAGAGCCGTTAGATGAGATGTGGAAGAAATAGTCCTACTCACGATAGTGATTTAATAAAGTACCTGACAAATCTCTTTAAATATATCATGTGATCAATGTCTTGAGGTGTGGTAACCGTAGTATAAGTGGAATAATTGACTCCAGGCCATTGAATTATTGAAAAATAATGCACACCTGAGCACCTGTGCATTATTTTTCTAATAATTCAACAGCCCGTCGTCAATTATTCCTTACTTACAGTATTACTGTATGGTTATGTTAGCTATCAATAGTTGCCAGATATATAAGGAGTGGATCATTTTCCTTTCGTTATTCATGTTTTAGCCATGGACTGAACATTGTAAACAGTTAATTAAAATCTTTGACCCTGAGTTAGATGTTGATTAACACTAAACCAGTTTAAAAATCAGTCCAATCTTCCCAGCTGTATATGCCAATGACTGTTAAAGTCTTTTATTGCTTATAAAAAACGGACATGATGATAACACATTCAGTTTATGTGATTACAATTATGAGTACACTTTCAGAATGCTCTCATTTACATGAAGATGCACACTTTATACATCTGGGCGTCTGTTGGTGCTTATGGGGTGCCATGCTGGGATGAAAAAAAATCACAGCATACAAAAATCTAGACTACACCACTGGTAAAAGGTGTTTGAAAAAAAAATGTGATCAAAATTTCGACGTAGCTCCCTAATTAATCTGCCCACACTGTTTTTTGTTTTTTATTGTAGTGTTATCACCATCATTTTGCAAACAGCCAACGGTCTATCACTTGTGTTGTTGACTGAGTTTTATCAAGGAGATACCTACACTAATGACATAATGTTTTAAAAGCAGTTCTGCTTACCGCAGGTCCACTCGCCTCTCCCTCGTTACTTACTTTTTGACAGATGCACACTGAAACTGCATGCTCTCAAAGAGCCCGAAACGTAAAATGAATTACACTTTAAAAAAGAAATGGGAATGAGTTTTGTGGGCTGGACAGACAAAATGGTATGAGATATATCGGCTATAAAAAAAATTTAATAATAAATGTTTATGAAACAAATGCAAATGCAGAAAAGGAAATGGGTCTAATCTGGCGGTTAAGGCAAAAGCCTTAAAGTGCACCTATTTCATTGCTAAAAAACAACATTATTTTGTGTATTTGGTATAATGTAATGTGTTTGCTTGGTTTATGGTTAAAAAACACATTATTTTACACATACCGTATATTTTTGTAGCTCCAGATTTCACTCTCTTCCTGAAACGCCCAGATTTTTTACAAAACTCATCGATTTAAAAAGCTCCGTGTCCCTGATTGGCCAGCTAATCTGGGGTGCATTTCCCAAACAACGTCGTAACTAGTTGCTGAACGACCATGGTACGATGCATCGTTTGAGAAACGAACTACCTTTTCACGACTGTTTCCCGAAAGCATAGTAACTTTGTCGCACATTTGTCGTTTGAACCATGTTGGTTTAACAACATAGTTGTATGATGCCATGTGGGAAGTACTAATTAATCTGGGCAAATTGATTTAATGTCAGATTATTGCTGGAAATAACATATGAAGAGTTTCGTTGCAAAACGAGATAAATCCATTTTTTTAAATTTTTGTCAAAACATGTTTATTATTATGTTATCATGTTATTATTTTGTTTAATGGTGCTACTTAGCTGTGTTTTTTTAAGTTATGAAGGTTTAAATCAAAACAAACCAACTGCAGTTGAATTGATATTAATTGGAATGCACAACCAAAAAACCTGATTTCTGAAAAAGAAAAAAAAAAACGGAGTTATCTCATTTTGCATCGAAACTCTTCATATTGCATTGGAAGACTAATTTTGTTATCGTGATTTAGTTATCTGTTGTTTATTTTCAAGATATTTAATTCACGCGCAAGTTCCCTCTTTCGTCACTCCTCCCAGGGATTCCCCAGGGTCTTAAAGCTCGTAGTTCTGTGCACATGCGCAGATTTCAAATGCAGCGCTTTCATTCTGTTTACAAATTTAAAGATGTAAAATAAAATTTTAAAATATTTAGAATGATGGATATAGACTGTACATGTTTTTTGCTTATTTTGTTCAAAAGCATGATCAACGTAAGTCTACATATGATAATAACAAGGAACGATGCTTCTAACGTCAGGTGAAGAGCTGTCGTTCCAACGACATAAGTTAGCGATGCAGTTTGCAAATGTTCGTTTGAACGATGGTTTCAGGAAACACCAAATCGTTGAAAGATGTTAGTAATGATGGAACTTACAGTGTTCGTTGGCTAACAATGCTTTAGGGAAACGCACCCCTGTACATAAGGAATGGCATGAATACCTCTGACATCAGCCGGAAATGTGAGGCTTCTTGCCATGTTTGAAAGATTCGCTCACAATGCAATGCTAACAGGCGTTAACTTACAGACTGAGCCCGAAGCGGGACGAATTATGATAATGTCAGTCTTGTCTACATCACCAATCCCAGGAAGTAAACTGTTGCCTACAATCTGTGTGTTTGTTGTAGTCGAAGAAACTGTTTGTACCTTTTGTATATCAGTTTTGTTATTTGCTGCATTTCTGATAATATAAAACTAGATCGAATTATACATAAAGAATAATATATAAAATTAGAATAAACACATTTGAGGCAATCAGAATCGAGTATTCAGACCCACCGTGGTATTATTCAAATTAAGATACTGTACTAAATGACAAGCAAAAACCTCTTTGGATTGTGTAAAATTTCCAGTTTTCTTATGGCAACATTCCCAAATAGTCTCTTTTTTCAACATTTCATTGTATACGCATAACGTGTAGAATAATTTGACTTTTACAGTGAATAAAGATTTTGATTATGAGCTGGTGTCAGACAGCATTCGAGGATCTAATGGCAACTACACAGTGAGTTCAGTGACTGTGAAGCACACAGGAGTTTATATGTGCAGAGCAAAGAGAGGAGATCCAGTCTATCACACAAAGTACAGTAACACACAAACACTGTGGATCACTGGTAAGTTCATCACACACAACTATAATAAAGATAATTTAATAAATACATTTAATTAAAAAATAATTTATTATTAAATAAAGATGATTTTCTGTCATTTTCTTCTCAGGTGTTTCTCGTTCAGTCTCTCTGATCATCAGACCCAACAGATCTCAACACTTCTCATCTGAATCTCTCTCTCTGAGCTGTGAGGATCACAGTAAATCTGCTGGATGGACAGTGAGAAGGTATACAGACACATTGAGAATTTGTACATCATCAGTTTATGGATCAGAAACAGGATCTTCATGTACAATCAACCCTCTCAACACATCTGATACTGGAGTGTACTGGTGTCAGTCTGAATCTGGAGAGAAACTTTATCCTGTGAATATCTCAGTACACAGTGAGTTTATATTTCTGCTTTTTTAGAGACATTTAAAGTTTAACAGTCAGTTCATAAAGAACAGTGCAGCAAGTGCAGTAATTTAAATTATATTTGGCACTTTAGAGATATAGAGAAATATAAATATAAAATATAAAGAAATACAAATACTGGTGCAGTGGTGGTTGTTATATAATTGTTAGGCTTTTCTTGTTGGTTGCCAGGGTGTTGCTAGGGTGTGTCCCCTACTATAGCCTTATTATCTTCTGATCTCTAAATAATGTTTAGGTCCCTCCTTTAATGTGAGTCTTTGAGATTTTCACTTGGTTAATTTGATATAATTTAATAATCATCATTCATTTCTTCTGTTGTGTAGATGTTCATATTATTCTGGACAGTCCTGTTCATCCTGTGACTGAAGGAGATAATCTGACTCTTGGTTGTTTATATCGACTTAACCTCCAAACTGAATTTTATAAAGATGGATCAGTGGTTCAGAATTATACTAAAGAAGAAGTGATGATCATCCCTACAGTCTCAAAGTCACATGAGGGTTTCTACTATTGTAAAAATTCAGAGAAAGGAGAGTCTCCAAAGAGCTGGATCTCAGTCAGAAGTGAGAGTCTATAGAAATGATCTCAAGTGATTTAGTTTGTTGTTGTTCAGATATACTACATGATAACATGTGTTTCTGTTTTAGAAGCTCATGTGAAGATGTCTGGACTCAAGATTTCCATTTTTCTGCTGGCAGTTTGTCCATATCTGATAGCAACAGCCGTGCTGGTTTTCAAATGCTACAGATTGAAAGGTCTGATTTATTAGGTTGTTATATTTACTATTGTGCCTGAACAGCATAATGTCCAGTTAATGTCAATAATTGTTTTTGTCTGTGTTTAACAGTTCCTCACTCATCTGTTGAAGATCAGTTCCAGTATGCAGAAGATGAAACATCATTCTGATATGAATGTGTTGTGAGTGCAGTGAAGCATCAGTCTGTGATCTTTCAATAACACATTCACAAAGTGCATGTCAATAACAATTACCTAATATGATTTTTAGAGTGAATCCCTTTATTATTGATATGTGTGTGAATGTGATAAAGTAGTCACTCCCAGTTTTTAGCATTAGCATCATACGTTTGTTAAAAGCACTTTTGTAATTGTTTTCATAATTCCCATAATGTGACACATTTCTGAGTAAAGCAGGATATTTATGGTTCAGCTGAAAATGAATTTCATAAATGGAACAATGTATTGCATTTTAATAATATATATTACCTTTTACTTGTATCGCTAAATCTACATTCTTTAATGCTATTTTGCAAATTTCAGAAAAAAAATCTGTTGTTAGTCATGTTAGTGTCATTTTTTATAATGGATCCATTAAATCAGATGTGACTTCATGAGTGTGTGTTGTTGCTTTCTTTGTTGTTGTAAGTAAATAAATGATTGTGTAGTGAAGATGTTATTTGACTTCCACACACGAGTGGTCACTGTGATACCTCTGTGTTTTGTTGTTTTACTGAGTCCTTTATTAATACGATGAAACTGTTGCTAGTCAACACATCGATTTCTCTTCAAGAAGGTAAGAAGTTTGCTTTTCCTCATTCATTTTTTGTGGTCTGTGTGTGTGAGTTTAATAAAGTTTATCAAACAGAGAGAATTTGTAAGCTGTAACACAGATGAGAGTAAAGAGGCGGCACTATGAGAGTTCAACACAATCTGAGTGTAAACAACACACAGTCATCAACTTGATTATTGTACATTTATAGAGGATGATGATGAACTTCTTCATCTCACTGTTTGACTCGTGATCAACATTTGTCATTTCTTTGATAATCTGCTGATCAGATGACACTTTTGTGGGGGAACACGGTGACATTATAGTATTGTCTTTCCATGTAACTTTTTAGTGAGTTGGTCTGTGGTGTCTACTGTAGGGTGTTGTAAGATGGGTGCTGTGGTATTATGGTCTTTTCCTCTCTATGTTTCTTGTTGCTTTTTAGATTTGTGTGTCTGTTTCATTTCTGTTCAGAATTGTTAGATTTTAGGCTTGAGCATCTTTTCACATTAATTATGAGTCTTGTAATTTTTATAAAAAAAATAATAATGTGATAATTTAAATAAGTGTTGTTTATTTCATTACTGAAATTGTGGTATAGTGTTTGATAGAACATATTGAGAAGATTTTTATTACTAAAACCGAAAGATACATCAATTTTGAACCTTGATTTGAGGAACAAAAAGAATGGCAGTGCGCAAAGATATTTGAAGAGTTTCGTTGCAAAACAAGATAACCACCGTTTTCTTAATTGTTCAGAAATCTCATTTTTTTGGTTGTGCATTCCAATTAATTTCAATGCAACTGCAGTTGGTTTGTTTTGATTTAAACCTTCATAACTTAAAAAATACAGCCAAGTAGCACCATAAAACAAAATAATAACATGATAACATAATAATAAACATGTTTTGACAAAAATGTAAAAAAATGGATTTATCTCGTTTTGCAACGAAACTTTTCATTTGTCAGAGCGGTTGATGTAAGAGGTACACATTAAGAGGTAAGCTGTATTAAGCTTCATAATTTCCCTTAAGTAAATTCTTTCAGAATAGGCAGTTAGTTCAACAGCGTAGCTATATGAGCTAATTAGTTGAACTGTGTTATTAATTAACATTAACTTTTTTTGTGGAAAAAAATGCGAATGGTTGTAATACAGTAACTGTGTAACAATGCTGTGGTTAACCCTCCCCCAAAACCTCAATGTACGCTCCATTACGATTTGTTAACTTAAGACTATGACGCCAATTAAAGCAATCTCCAAAAATAGCCACTGTTATAATCGTGCAAAAACATTATTTTGACATCTCACTATATTTTAAAGAGTGTCTGAATGTTGCAATTAAGCATACAGTAGTTTATTTTAATAGTTTATTTTAATTATCCCTCCATACAAGTGTCACCAAATTTTTAATAATATTTTATTCTCTAGATACACCATTTGTTATTGGTGAAACTGTATTTGAGCTTATGTTATTGTGACCATTTGTATAGTACATTAAAACATCACATTATTAAGTTTCAGTGTTAAAGTTAAACTATGACAGTACTTAGAGTTAGACAGAGAGGATAAAAAGACTTGAGCAAGATGTACTGCAGCACATAATGAAAATTTCCATCTGCAAGCGAGATGATCTCTTGTCGTGTATTGTTGTAATGATGCTCCCGGAGAATGAGGATCCATTTCAGAACTTTATTAACATAATCGTAGTCAGACATGTAAGGTTAGAAACGCCAACAAACAATCAAATATGGGCTAGGCAAACTTAGAGTAATAAGGCAGGCAGTAGGTCGAGGCAGGCAAACAACAGTAGTAAAGACAGTTCCAGATCAACCACAGGCAGACAATGATATAAACAAACGCTCAGTAATGATAGCAGGGACAAATCAAGGGCTGTTTCTCAATATGTGTTCTTCAGCGATCTTCTGTCCTTGTGTCCTCGCTCTACGTCATCATTAACAGTCGAATTTCAATTCCAATTCTCAAGTACACAAGAAAATAGGACGCATGATAATACCCGGATGAGTTCTTGATATCGAGGATGCATCGAGTGCAAACTTGCGCGCTGATATCTGGGGAGGTCACGTGACCAGCAGGAAGATCGCACACATCTCAATTCTCACAGCTGCGTTCTGTGTTCTCACGACCTTCTGAGTTCGTTCTTTAGAGGTCGCCTGGAAGACCAGTCTCCACGAGAACACAAGTCCGTTCTTTGCGTTCTTGGAATTTAGAAACAGCCAAGATCTCACACAGGCTTATATAGTGTGGATAATAATGATCAGGTGGAAGCGTGAATCAGTACCAGGGGCATACTGCCCATAAATTCAGATTTATAAAACCATGTGTGATAAAGTGGAAAAATACAGTTTTTGTAAAGACAGTTTCTGCTTGATATGATAGACAATTTAAAATATCTAAATGTTTATATCGATTAAATGTTTACAAAATGACTAAAATGTTGATATTGGTCAAATGTTGCTATTTGTTAAATGTTATAAAATTACTAAAATGTGTATATTGGTTATGTTAAAATGGTTATAATATTAATAATAATCATTAGATGCAATTAAAAATTATAATTAACTTGTTTTATTGTTATGATATGTATGCATGTGATTGGTTATGCGTGTGTGTTTGCGTGGCCACGTACCTGCGTGCCTGTCGTCATGCGCAGATAGAGTGAACGTCCCGAGACGCGCTTTATTCAGGATAAAAGTACTGAAGAAGCAACACGTCTGTGATTTTCTCTCTTCATATTTCTATCTCTCCTTTCAGGTATGACCTAATAAAACAAAAGACTCGGATGTGTTAAAGTGTAAATAGTGTTAAATGGTATATATTTGAGTTAAACGTGTTGGAAACAGTTTCTTATACTTTATCAATCGTTTTGAGTTGCACATGTATGAGCACATGGCTAGTATGTGTGCATCCTGATTAGCGTGTTGTTCGCTGTATATAATAATCTCTAAGTTTATATTGTATATTTGATGTGTAAGAGTTGGTAATGTTTATGTATTATGCAAATCCAGTGTCAAAAGCCATCGCTAACTCGTGTGTGCGGGTTATTTAACCCCTTCATGTTCATATGAGGTTTGTTATGAGCTACGTGGTTTTATTGAGAACATGCATGTCTTTACTGAATGTAAGCGTGTTATTTTGCAAATTTGTGTTATTGTAGCAAGTTTATTTTTGTTTAATATGTGCAGAAAAGAGAAGGCATTGAAAACAATACATAGAGTGAAGTTATTTAAACTCAAATTGTCTTTTAAAGAAGGGTAAATGTATATTGCCATCTTTTGTATGTTGCTGCAGTGTTGTGAAATGTGCTGTTGTGAAAATGTGAAGTTGTGAAAATGTGTTTGAAAAATACAATTCAGGATAAAAGTACTGAAGAAGCAACACGTCTGTGATTTTCTCTCTTCATATTTCTATCTCTCCTTTCAGGAGTACTACAATTTTGGAGGCACCGCTGGGATGACTGTTGGGTGGTCTGACTCCTTCACAGCGACAACCACCCAGTTACATTCATCTCTTACCCAGACATACAGCAGTGAGTCTGCAGTGTGAAGTGGAGTGACGAGGCTGATTTAGCGGTGCGTGCGCTTGAGACACAGTGAGTTCAGAAGCGACGGCACCTGGGTTAGCGAGGTAACCACCACTTTCAACACTGCTAAATACTGTAGAGAAAAAAAAAGAGAATGGACGCGCTTCAAAGTCTTCAGGAGGAGATAGGAGAAAAATTATGCACACTGTCAAGAGAGAAATTAATAGAACTCTGCTCTTTTTTACACATCACGTCAGTGAAAGATGTGACCCGCCTCTCGCTCATAAGGTCTATCAGCAGTCATTTATTGAGGAGTGAGCTGGAAGAACTAGAAGATGGTGGCATGGCGGAGTTATGTTCTATTTATGAGAAGATAAGTGACCTCACAGTGACCACTACAGACAGCCTGGAAAAACAGGTGGAGCCCGGACACGTCGAAAGAGACATGAACACGGCACAGAGGCTAGTAAAAGAAATATGCTAGTGCTGTAACTGAGTCATTTCAGGCCATGCATATTAATACTGCCAATGCGCACACCACATCAGTAGCTCAGGCAACATCAGACAGGAGGCGGACAGACCCTTCAGAACTGTCCCAAAGACACAGCGCGCCAGTCATTTGGCATAAAGAGTTTAAAATCTCAGGGTTGATCGGTGAACCAGGCCAAAAGGACAGATTATCATTCTCTAGTCTTGCTCGTCAAATTGAGAGTGGGCTGGCCAAGGGATACCCTGAACAGGAAATCATTGATGCAGTAATCAGATCCATTACACCTGGGCTTCAGCTGCGTAGCTATCTCGAAGGGAAAGCTGGTTTAACTCTTCCTACTCTGAGACGCATTCTCCGATCCCATTATCAAGAAAAAAATGCAACTGAATTATACAAACAATTAACCACCGAGGGCCAGCGCAGCAAAGAGACCCCACAAAACTTCCTGATACGTGCTCTTGACCTGAGACAAAAAATTCTGTTTGCCTCACAAGAAGATGAATCTGGACTAAAGTATGACCCTGTGTTAGTGCAAAACATGTTTTTGCATTCAGTTTTAACAGGCTTGCAGAATGACCGTGTTCAAGGCGACTTACAGCCGTATCTATCTGACACTGCGATCTCCGATGAAGTATTGCTGGAAAAACTAAATGTTGCATGCTCTCGTGAGTCAGAGAGGCAAAACAAGCGGAAAACAGAACGCCAAGCCGTTGTTCACGCAACCCAGCTAGATGAACCCGTCCCTGAACAAAAATGCCAGCCTAAACAGTCAAAGCTTGACTTGATGTCTCAGCTAAAAAGACTTAGCGATGACATTATGCTGATCAAAGAGCAAATCCAACAACCACTAGTTGCACCACAGCATTGCTTTGCAGTTAACAGTGAAGAGGTTGCATTGACCGCAGGACGTCTCCATCCGCAGAACATGACACGGACCAGCCCGTTGCCATCAGAGTGGAGCCCAGGGCCAGGTCATCAAGCACAGGGGTCAGATTCGGTCACACATGAACAACAACATTATCAATTTCAATC
This sequence comes from Misgurnus anguillicaudatus, assembly GCF_027580225.2. NCBI lineage: Eukaryota > Metazoa > Chordata > Actinopteri > Cypriniformes > Cobitidae > Misgurnus > Misgurnus anguillicaudatus. The sequence goes on from NC_073355.2 coordinate 37,474,603, forward strand.
ACAACATCCGCAATTTGGTGCGGTTTCGCAGCAACAGTATGCAACATCAGGGCCACGCCATGCATTGACACATTTAGCTCAACAACAACAGCCCCAGCACCATCACTTTCAAATACCACCCCAAGCCAGTCGGTCACTATACCCAGTCACACAACAATATCCAAATGAACTGTTGTCACAACCCCAACGCCAGTTTCAACCGCCCAGGCGGCAGCAAGCTAGACAATGTTTTCACTGCCAACAGAGGGGAACCGCGGAGATGTGCACCCATTGCTATTATTGTAGCAGCAGCGAACATTATGCAGCTGGTTGCAGAGTACGAGGTACGAGAAACTCGAGAGAGATCCAGTTAAACAGGCAAGGGTCGCTCCAAAGGGACAGGGAGTGACCCAAGAGACAAGCACGTCCCGACAACGCATAACCCAACCACCCAAAACCAAACCGCAATACCCTTTGCCTCATGAGATAGACAGCATAATAACAGCCCAATGCAGAGTTAATCAGCACTCCCCAGTAACCTCCCTAGTTGGCAAGCAATGCCTGGTGGCCTGTTATTTGCAAGGACATGAGACAGAAGCTTTATGGGACACAGGTTCCCAGGTGTGTATTATTGATGAACAATGGAAAGACAGCTACATACCAGAAGTTAGACTGAGGGATATTTCTGAAGCCACAGAGACACCTGAACACCTACATCTCGTGGCGGCCAATGGTACTGACATGCCGTACGGGGGATGGGTTGAGGTGACGTTCAAGTTGGCCTCCCCTGCTGAAAGAGTGAAAGAATTAGTCATCCCTATGCTTGTTCTAAAGGGTCAGCAACTCCCTAAACCTATCATTGGATTTAATGTAATCGAGCAAATGATGAAACAAAAAGACACTGACAATGCAGACAAAGCGACTAACAGGCAGCTGTACCAAACCGTTGTAAACGCCTTTCCCAACCTGAAAAGAGGCCGAGTGCATACCTTCATCAATCTGGTGACAGCTGATGATCTTGGCGAGTATACAGTGAGTACTGCCAAGGGATCTGTGAACATACCAAGGCACACGGTTACCCAAATACAGTGCAAAGTTAAAATGCCACGTGTGAGACAAGACAGTGTGTTGCTGTTTGAGCCATGCGTTAACCCTCAACACCCTGAGGGTCTCGAACTGTTTGACACTCTACTGGAGGTGAAAAAAGGTACCTACCCTTTGGTCACTCTGAGCGTGCAGAACGAGACCGACCACGATATTATCCTTGGAGGTGGAGTGGAGCTGGGCCAGGTGCAACCAGTTAAATCAGTCTTACCTGCGACAATGATATCCCCAGGGGAAACAGGATCTGTGACTCAGGTTAGGGTTGATGAGACACCAAGGGGAACGGAGGAAGACAGCCTGTGGGATCCCCCAGTCGACTTAAGCCATCTAACTGTACAGCAACAACAACAAGTGAAACAGATGTTAAGGGAGGAGTGCCAGGTTTTTTCAAAATCCAACGACGAGATTGGCTGTGCCAAGGGACTTCAAATGAGTATCTCCTTGAATGACAGTACCCCTGTAGCTCGGACATACAATTCAGTTCCAAAGCCTTTGTACCAGGAGATGAAAGACTACCTACAGGACTTAATAGCTCAAGGGTGGTAGAAAAGTCCAACTCCTCGTATTCCTCACCAGTTGTGTGTGTCCGGAAAAGGGATGGCAGCCTTAGACTGTGCATAGATTACAGAGACTTGAATCAGAAGACTGTACCTGACCGCCAGCCGATCCCTCGAGTGCAGGACATCTTAGATGGCCTTGGGGGTAATTCTTGGTTCTCTCTGCTCGACCAAGGGAAAGCGTATCACCAAGGCTTCATGACCCCAGAGAGCAGGCCACTAACAGCATTTACAACCCCCTGGGGTTTATATGAATGGGTCCGCATCCCCTTTGGCCTTATGAATGCTCCTGCAGCGTTCCAGCGGTTCATGGAGGAATGTTTGGAAGGATTGAGAGACAAGATCTGTGTGCCATACCTGGACGATGTCTTGGTCTTCACAAAGTCATTTGATGAGCAAGTGGAGGCAGTGAGGAGGGTACTGAGGCAATTATGTACCCATGGGATTAAATTAAAACCACAGAAATGCGACATGTTTAAGAACGAAGTGAGATACCTGGGGAGAATTGTGTCTGCAGAGGGTAGTCGCCTGGACCCCGCTGACACAGCTGCCGTAACAGCTTTGAAGGACAAGCCACCAAGCACTGTAGGTGAGCTACGTAAGATCTTGGGCCTGCTCAGCTACTACCGTCGGTACATAAAGGATTTTTCAAGAACTGCCAGTCCGCTGTATAACCTTTTGAAGGGCAAAACCAATGACGGGGAAAGTTTAGCAAAGACAAAGAAAAGGACAGTAAGGAACAAGAGGGGCTCGGCAGTGCCATCAAACCAGCGGATTGAATGGACAACAAACCACCAAGAAGTCTTGGAAGAATTGATTGAGTGTTTGGTTCAACCACCTGTGTTAGGGTTCCCAGAGTTCTCTGAACCATTCATCCTCCATACAGATGCATCAAATCAAGGCTTGGGGGCTGTTCTATACCAACAACAAGGTGGAAAGTTGAGGGTGATTGCTTACGGGTCCAGAACATTGACAGCGGCTGAGAAGAATTACCACCTCCACAGCGGGAAGCTGGAATTCCTCGCCCTCAAGTGGGCTGTGACTGAAAAATTTAGGGACTATTTGTACTACGCCCCAACTTTCACTGTGTACAGCGATAATAATCCCTTGACCTATGTACTCTCCTCTGCAAAACTTAATGCAACCGGGTGCCGATGGGTTGGTGAGTTAGCGGATTTCCATTTCACAATCCGCTACCGGCCAGGAAGAGAGAATGTGGATGCAGACACGTTGTCTAGGATGCCATTGGACGTCGGGACTGTGATGAAAGAGTACACAGAGGAGCTACCATCAGATTGCATCGGAGCAATGATCCAGGCAGTAGAAATACAGGATGAGCTGGGTCCCAACATGACTGTCAGATACGAGGATGTAATGACATGGAGAGACACAGATGAAATATCACCAACATCTTTGTCAAAAGAGGAGATTCGACAGGCACAGAGTGACGATAAGGACATCAAAGTGATTGTCGAGCACTTACAGTCTGGGTCCCGGCCAAACTCAAAGCAGTGGCGGGCAGTCAACCCAAAAGCCAGAGGTTTAAGCCGAGAATGGGACAAGTTACAAATAGATGAACATGGCATACTGTACCGTAAAACGTCACAGCGGACACAGCTTGTGTTACCAGCCAAGTTCAAGCACATTGTCCTGAGAAAACTACATGATGAGATGGGCCACCAAGGGCTGGATAGGACAACAAGCCTTATAAGAGACCGTTTTTTCTGGCCACAGATGCAGAAGGACATTGAGCATCATGTGCTAAGGGCGTGTCCGTGCATTAAGAAAAAAAAACCTTGCCGGGAGACACGAGCACCCCTAAAGAGCATCGAGACAACTTACCCATTTGAGCTGGTCTCGATTGATTTTCTCCATCTGGATAAGTGTAAGGGAGGATATGAGTACATCCTAGTTGTCATCGACCACTTTACTCGATTTGTTCAAGCCTATGCTACCACATCAAAGTCAGGCAAAACGGTGGCTGACCGACTGTTTAACGATTTCGCCCTTAAGTTTGGATTCCCTTCGAGGATCCACCACGACCAAGGTGGATAATTTGAGAACCAGTTGTTCGACCAACTAAGGAAGTACAGCGGTATTACAGCATCAAGAACAACCTCTTACCATCCACAAGGAAATGGCCAGGTGGAAAGATTCAATCGAACCATACTACAGATGCTCAAGACTCTGACAGAGAAAGAGAAATCCAATTGGAAGGAGGCACTTAACAAACTTGTCTTCGCATACAACTGCACTAAATGTGAGGTTACCGGCTTCTCGCCATTTTACCTGTTGTTTGGTCGCTCCCCAAGACTCCCTGTGGATGCGTTGTTCGGACTTGACCAGGATCGCGGCACCACTAATCAGCGAGAGTATGTGGAACGTTGGACAAAGGGAATGCAAGAGGCTTATGAGATTGCACGGGACCATGGAAAAAAGTCTGCTGAAAGGAACAAGCGAAATTACGACCACAAAGTAAGATGTGCTGACCTGTACCCTGGAAGCAGAGTTCTTGTGAAAAATCTCACTCCGCGAGGGGGTCCTGGAAAGCTACGGAACTACTGGGAGGACGAAGTTCATGTTGTAATCCGTCAAGTCATAGAGGATGTCCCTATTTACGAGGTGAAACCTGAGCAAGGGAAAGGAAGGTCAAGAGTTTTACACAGAAATTTACTTCTACCATGTGATTACTTACCATCAGCCATTGCAGAGGAAAAGGACTCCACACCTAACCAACCAAGGAAAAAGAGGGGTCAGCTTGGAAGGAACAGAGAGTATGTTCCGGAGACCAACAGTGAAAGTGACGAAGATGAGTACAGCTTCAGAGTAGAATTCCAACAAAGAAACAAAAGGACAGATGGACAACATGAGACAAATAATGAAGTGTTATCAAGGGAGTTAGACTTACCTGGATCATCAGTAGGTACCCATGAACTAGCTTGTGAACAACATCCACAGTCAACCCAAGCTGGATTGGAAATTGAGCCTAGAGAAGAGAGACAAGACAACAACACAAGCGGCAGGCAGGAAGCTCAGGAGATTCGATCAACTGTTGAGTCTGAGGAAAAAGAGTTAGTTGAGAGAGGAGCACCTGCAACACAAGAACAGAGAAACATGAATTTAGGGGACAAAACAGTTTCAAGTTAACAACGAGAACGCGAAGGCCTCCAAAAAAGTTCACTTATGACACCTTTGGGACACCAGTATGTCGCAATGTGCAGAGGTGACTATTATCAGGATTTCAGAGTCCCAAACACTTGGCCAACAATACCCTTTTATTATCACCAAAACCCACCCTTTTGCTACTAACCGTGTACTACCATATCCATAAGTTGATCTACTGTTTCGACTACACTACTAAGTGCCTTGGAGTGCAAATAGTATGGACTGTTGATATGTGGTCAATCATACTGAAAACTTTAATAAGCTTATGAACTGCCCTTTCTAATATGCACACTGAAGGGCCTGGAAAACATATATGAACAATGCACTAACGATATTGAACTTAAGTGAACAGCAAAGCAGATATGGCTGTGGGACTTAGGGAACATGGACTGTTCTCATTTGGCCATGATAGGTTGCTTGAACATTAAATGGACTGTTTGCACATATATATACACACATGAAAATGGACTGTTTACACATATATATACACACATGAAAATGGACTGTTTGCACATATATATATATACACACACATAAAATAGACTGTTGCTAGAAAAAAAAAAGACATGGACTGTTTGCAAGGCCTATAAAATATTGAATGTAGACTTTGCACCTGCAGCTTTTTGAAAGCATTTTTTTGCAGAGACTCTGGATTATTCCTTCTAAGTTTTTGTGGCATCAGCCTGGGACTTAAAAGTATTCTTGTTTTTTTTTCAATGAAGTGGACTTCTTTTGCCTCCTTGAGACATTGAATAAGACCCTTGCACTTTCATTGTTAATGTGTGGAATAATCTATTGCATTTGAGTCACGAAACTTAATGTGTGTCAATATTGAGGAAATGTGTATATGGGTATACAGATGTGAAACAGGACATGTCATAAAGTGTATCAAAGAAAGAAGAAAACAGTGGGTAATGAAAAGTTGTAATGATTGATAAGAGCATTGGTGAATGTCGGGACGACATTTTTTGCTGTAGGGGAGAGTGTGATAAAGTGGAAAAATACAGTTTTTGTAAAGACAGTTTCTGCTTGATATGATAGACAATTTAAAATATCTAAATGTTTATATCGATTAAATGTTTACAAAATGACTAAAATGTTGATATTGGTCAAATGTTGCTATTTGTTAAATGTTATAAAATTACTAAAATGTGTATATTGGTTATGTTAAAATGGTTATAATATTAATAATAATCACTGCATGAAAAGTGGAATTTTCGTCAGAATGTGGCACTGTAGATTGCTGTGAAACTCCAAGTTTACGACTGCGCACGACAATTTGCAGCCAACACCGAAAACTGACGTAAGTTGTCAGAAGTTGACGTGGGTCTTGCTTGGAAGTTGTCCCCCCTTCCCCTAATTCTAGGGGAGGCTTTAACATGTAAATGAACATGCTGTGAGCTATACAAATGCAAATCAGGGTAGCAGCTGGGGGAGTTTTACTCGGGTAACATTCTGACAGGTTTTAATCTTTGATTTTAAGAAAATCTTTGGTATCAGTAAAGCAAAATTACAGACTCTTAAATTTTAGTTTGAATTTATTTATTTTTAAAGTATGCTACACTGTTAACACATTGTCTTCATGATGTAAACATCACTTAATATTTTGAGTTATGGACATTTACTTAAAAAATCTTAGTTCATTTAACTTTTAAGTGTATAAAATTAATTAAACTAAAACATTCAAGTGAATGAACTTTAGCAGTACATGTTGTAAGGAACACCCATAATCCTTTGTCTCAGAATATTATGATTATTTAAGCTTTTTTACAGAATTAAGAACTAATAAGAACTTTAACTACTTAAATATTTGTTAAAATGTCATAGAGGTTTATGCTCTAATATTATTCATGTTGTTTAGTTTAAAATGATAAATTACCATTTTTGTAAATGAAAGTCCCCGTTCAGGTGATCAGTGTTTATTGACATAAACAACACATTGTATTGTATTGTGTTTCAGTGGAGAATCAAGTTTATTTAATGACTGACTAAGTCATGAGTTTTGTGTTATAATACCATTTATAACACTAAGATTATAATTATACATTAATTAAAAATATAATTTTTTTCAACTCAGTTAACTAAGTGGAGATGTTGGACAGAGTAATTCAAAATCAACTTTAAGTTTAATGACAATCATTTATCAAACTTTTCTTCACCATTTATCACAATACTTACAAAATATTTTTTCCTAATAATTTTTAAACTATCCCTTTAAGTAGTTTCAATTTCTCCAGGCTAACAGTGTATATTAATTACTCTGTATGTAATTAGCAATAACCAATGTTAGGTAAAAAAGATACACCAAACTATTTATTTCAACAATTTTAATTGTTTTAACAGAGTTTTAATCAGGCTCAATTTGTGCATTCTATGCACACAACATGTCAAACAAAAAAATGTCTGTCCGGATGGGAATGAAGCAAGGTAACTTGTGCAATTACATCACAGCTCAAATACTGTGCATAGTGGCATGACTTCAGTTTATTGAATTCACATACTGGTAATCCTGCCATACTTGTCCATCATTTACATCTCCTAACACACCCTTGGGCAGTTCCCGCTTTCGCCTTTCATCTAATTTCTCTTCAAATCCAAGTCTTTTAACAAGTCCTCCCAGAGACTGCACAACACTCTTGTAACAGTAAGAACGTATTGGATGGACATACTCTTCACCGCTCGAATATGTAGCCTATCTTAGCAAGGCAGAGCCATATTTCTTCCTTAATGCAGACCTCTGCTGTGGGTGATTGTAGAACGGGATGTGACCACAAGTCCTGCAAACCTTTGTACCATCCTGTCTGCGCTCATAGGTTTCAGTAAGCATGTACACTGTCATATATTTTGGACAAACCACATACAGTAAGAAGTCGTCACGGAGGATACCAGTCAATTTCATCATGGCCAAAATTTTCATCAACAAGTGTTCTGTTTTTTTCACTTCTGGACTGATCACTTCCATGCTCCTCCCCATCTTGTATGTGAGGATAGGCTTCACTCTGCTCCTCAGCAAGGATTTCCCCCTCTTCATCCACATAGTCATCCTATGGAAATTTAAAGGACATATTTAAAACACATGAAATGCACATACTCAGCACCACCATTAGACCATTAGAGATTGAAAAGTCCATCATGAATATGGCCATTTGAGATTGAAAACCCCATCGTTAATATGGTCATTTGAGATTTAAAAAGAACATAATTAATATGGTCATTTCTCATCAATATGGCCATTTGAGTATGAAAAGATTTGAAAACTGTAGTTGGAAAAGATCATGTGCATCTCAAACAGCTAGCTTTATCTTAGTGCAATGAACAAGTTAAGTACTTTGTGGGAACTTCATCCACTTCAACTTCATTTTAAATGTTTTTTTATACTTTATAAAGTGTGTTTATACTTTAGTTGCTTTCATTAGTAAACTAACAGAAATTTGAGAGTGGAAAACAATAATGTGGGTGAAACATGTTAGGTTTTCCCATTTTAGCTCTGGATTAGCATGTACTGAATTTTATACTGGTATATCCAAATGTAATTTCATGCTTACCACACAACAGGAGATGTCCAGGAAAAGATGAATGCTTTGGTCATCTGCTGTTTCGTCTGAAAAACAACAAACAGAAGATACCGTTATGCATTATAACGCGATATTCCTATTTAATTATAAATTAATTTATACTATTAAAATAACAACAACAGTGGTAATCAACCACATTTAACTAGACCAGGGGTCTCCAACCTTTTTGTGAGCAAGGGCTGCCACAATGGATAAAACATGCTGGATGGCTACTTTTTGATATAGCATACTCAAAACGTTTTTGTTTAACTTGTTGATTTTATTTTATTTTATTTTACTTGTTGATATGTTTTAGTATTGTTTAAAATGTTAACATACGTAAAGCAAGCCAAGCTTATATAAAAATATGTAATTATACTCACCGTTGTCTTAACTGCAATTCGCTGGGTGCATTTCTTCAAATTCTTCAATCACTTTTTTTCTGGGTCCTCGGATTGCTTTTCACTTTCACCAATCTCTCTAACTCCAGTAAAGTTATCCTCCGGGTCTTTACACATGACAGGACATCACTCACAGCGGGTTCATGACTGGATAGCAGCAGGCTCTGTACGTTATCTGACCTGACGTAGTCCTTTTGGATTTTTTCTCCCAAACTCCATTTTTGAAATAGCGCTTTCTGTGGTCAAAATACTGTGTATGACACAGTTCAGTGTTGCAATGTTCACAGAAGCGCCAAGGTCGTTTCTTCAGTCTTTGGACTTCCATCTTTCAACTGACAGCACACTGTGTTGATATCACACAGAGCTCCCGGCACATCGCGTTTGTTGTTTATATCATACGCATGCGCGCACGTCTCACAAGATTTTCCTTATATCAATAACCTCGCGTGTGATTGGAGGAGCCCGACAGGCTTCTCGCCTTCGTCCAATCGCGTGCGAGGTCATGGCCACGGCTCACACAGCAGTACAAGAGGACCATTAAGCGATGTTTGGTTTGGTGTTTGTAACTCTCCAAGAAGAGAAGACGGGTGCACAATCCCAAGATTGCGGTAAGAATAATTTTATGTAAAAGCATATTTTTACGTAGCCCAAGCTGTGTGTTTTATTGCTTAGAGGTGTTTTTGTCTTGTAATTTTAGGAGGCTGTACGGCGTCTCTGAGGCACACTGCAGGCGCTTTGAACCAGAGCAAAGGTAACGTTACGATTTAAAGAATATGCTTTTATTCTTGTATAAGGAAATAGATATGTTAATAGATCCGAGCTTAAACCCGCACATTTTGTTTTCACAGACTAACGTCGCCTCATAACGAAGCCGTGACCTCCTATTTGGTTGGGGCTATTTTAGCAAGTCCACATTTAACTGCTGAGAATGACGACATTGTTTGTAAGTATAACTTCTAATGTTTTTCCTCATTTCTTGTTTAATTGTACCGTGACTCTGTTTATTAATACCAGTCTCATTTAATTGTTTTCCAGCTGCCTGTAAGACGTATTATAAGTCGGTTCGCCGGAGCTTCAGATACAAACAACCTGAACTCGCATCGCGGCGGAAAATGCGAAAAGTTTAGCTCGGAGTCGATACAGAAGAAAAAGGGTAAGATTTATTATATTAGATCAGTTTTTTGTCAATGTGAGTATTTTTCTGGTCACTTATTGTCTTTATTGATTATATTACAGTTGCTGGAAGCGAGACGAAGTGTGCTGGCTGAGGGTGAGATGGACATTTGAAAGTGCGCCACCATAGATCTCATGTCTGATGAAGACGGCATTGTTGACGGGGTGTCTGGATGGATTGTGCGGCCACCGCCCTCTCGCAGCCTGGAACTCTCCGAGCTCTGTGCCACGCTGCAATTCAGATTAGAGGCCATACCAAAGTACAGGGGAACTCACCATATATGCCTGCAAAAGCGACTTTTTTACAACGTTTTTGAGTTTTTTTTTTCTTTTTTCAACACTTGATAACTTTGAAAAAGATTTTTAGGGATCTTTCCCGAATGTCTTGGGCACTTTTTGACGTGTTTGGAGGACAACATAAGAGACATTATGCTGCTTTGTACATAGTTGTGTGTTTCTAATTAAAGCTCTTTCTTTGAATAAACAGCTGTGTGTTTATAAATAAACCTCTTTGTTTTCTCTTATATTTCTTGATGGTGTGAATAATGAAATACATAGCACAATGACATTATTATATAAAAAATTAATATCACATAAATTATATATTTATTATTATTATTGGGGTTTACATTTATAATGAGCCAGGGTGCCCAATAACCCCCCTCTTTAGAGTAACGGCCCGACTTGAATTTACTCACTCGGTATTGGCTGAAGCCACCTCCTCCAAACAAGAAAAATCCCCCGCGATTGGCCTGAAGTGATCTGCCAACCATTCACGGGAGATTTCACCCGTTCAAAAGTAGTGGCTTCAGCCAACACCGAGTGAGTAAATTCAAGTGGGCAGTTACTCTAGTTTCGCTGCTATTCACATGCTAATTAGACTAGAGACGCTCTACCTGGCCGGCAGAGGTTTCGCTGCCATTCATATGCTAATTAGAGGCATCGTACCCCCGCGGGGCTCTCCACCTGCGTCATGGTTCGTTTACGACAATTTGTGACACAGACGAACGCGACGCTCGCTGCCTGTAAATTGAGGAAAGCTGCCGAAAATTAGGGAGATTTTCGGGAGCCTACAGGCGCTTACGGGGACGAAAATCCCACTTTTCATGCAGTGAATCATTAGATGCAATTAAAAATTATAATTAACTTGTTTTATTGTTATGATATGTATGCATGTGATTGGTTATGCGTGTGTGTTTGCGTGGTCACGTACTTGCGTGCCTGTCGTCATGCGCAGATAGAGTGAACGTCCCGAGACGCGCTTTATTCAGGATAAAAGTACTGAAGAAGCAACACGTCTGTGATTTTCTCTCTTCATATTTCTATCTCTCCTTTCAGGTATGACCTAATAAAACAAAAGACTCGGATGTGTTAAAGTGTAAATAGTGTTAAATGGTATATATTTGAGTTAAACGTGTTGGAAACAGTTTCTTATACTTTATCAATCGTTTTGAGTTGCACATGTATGAGCACATGGCTAGTATGTGTGCATCCTGATTAGCGTGTTGTTCGCTGTATATAATAATCTCTAAGTTTATATTGTATATTTGATGTGTAAGAGTTGGTAATGTTTATGTATTATGCAAATCCAGTGTCAAAAGCCATCGCTAACTCGTGTGTGCGGGTTATTTAACCCCTTCATGTTCATATGAGGTTTGTTATGAGCTACGTGGTTTTATTGAGAACATGCATGAATGTAAGCGTGTTATTTTGCAAATTTGTGTTATTGTAGCAAGTTTATTTTTGTTTAATATGTGCAGAAAAGAGAAGGCATTGAAAACAATACATAGAGTGAAGTTATTTAAACTCAAATTGTCTTTTAAAGAAGGGTAAATGTATATTGCCATCTTTTGTATGTTGCTGCAGTGTTGTGAAATGTGCTGTTGTGAAAATGTGAAGTTGTGAAAATGTGTTTGAAAAATACAATTCAGGATAAAAGTACTGAAGAAGCAACACGTCTGTGATTTTCTCTCTTCATATTTCTATCTCTCATTTCAGGAGTACTACACATGCGTAAGCACGCCCATTTTTAACCATAAATAGTCAATGCAAATTCCGTCCTGAATGCTGAGATTATTTTAAATGGATTTGTTTAATGGCTACAATCCAAAAAATAATTATTACCAACAAAAATGCCTTGTGTATGAATCATAGTAACCAGAAAAAAGCAGTACATTAATAATTAGTTTTGACCAATACAAATTAGTACATTTTATTACAAATTATTAAGCGTGTTGCTTTAATGATATGTGCCTTTGATTAAATAGTTCAGGGAATTTCAATTAATTTATTCGGGTATATAAATGAATCTTACAAACGCAAAAAAATTGTGTTATATTGTTACCTTCATTTAATTAGCATGTAACATTTTACAGTGTACTCACTTCTCAAATTTTTATATATATTTATATTTGTATGCAATATTTCACAAGAATATTTTTTAATGATGTCATCTATTTATAAAAACCTCTAACTATTAGAAATTACAGTAATATAGTTAAACATGAGATGGATGACACTAACTAGAACAGTTTTGATGGTGTTCTGAACAGTTTCATAAGTTGAAACAACCCGGCATAAATTTATTTATTAACCCGACATGCATTTTGTCCAATATTGAAGTGTTGGTTTAAAAATACCCCTGGTTTAACAATAACCCTAAAGAATTTAGAGTGCTCACTGGCAGAAAACAGTTTCTGTATACACAGAAGTTCATGTTCCTCTTTTAATCTTCAATAAGTCTGTGAGGTTTTTAACTCAATGTATAATCCAGTAAGCAAGTCTAAATGCTTAGAAACATCAAACTCCCCAACAAGCTTGATCTCTGGTAAGCATAAATGATGAAGGATAAGAAGTTGTATAGATATAGTTATAATTGTCTTCTCTAGCATCAATGATGTCTATGTATGTCTACGTTTCAGGTTTTATTCATTCATTCATTATTTTATTATTCATGTAATATTCACTATAGGTTAATGTATTTTTTAATTCAATGTAGCATCACTACCTTTTAAAATGAGTTGGGTAGTATAAGCCATTAGATTGTTTGTTTATCTACACCTCAATTTTTCACCAGATTATCCAGGTACTTTAAAGATACGCATTAGTAAATTTATAGACAGAGATTAGACTAGTCCTAGACTAAAATAAATGTAAGAGCTGTCCAAACTGAAGAAAAAAACTTGCACTGAAATATCTTAAAATACATCAGTACCCTTGGTTTTGCACAGAAGTATTTTTTTTAGTAAGGCATGTTTGTTAAAACTAGTTATATTTCCTAATTAAACTAAGGCCTAGTCCTGGCTTAAACTAATCCCTGTCTGGGAAACCACCTCATAATGATAGCAACATACTAAGATTTGAGTGCAATAATTTTAGTTTTGAATACTATTTAGGACACAAATTGTGACGCAGGGGAGGTACGTGGTGTTAAATAGGAAGTGTTGAGTTTTTAACACAGTGTTTATTGTTTAAGTGTCAGTCATCAGTAGATCAGTATGGAGTTGATTTCTCTTCCTCTAGTTCTCTGTGAGTATTATCTTCTCTCTATGGATTTAACTACAAATCAATTACTGTCACATTGTCTACAGGATCAAGTCATTTACACTACTGCTCCTGTGTTATTTTTTCATTTTGCACTTATGAGTTGCTTTTCATGAGCTTAAATCTTTATCTCATGATATATGAGTGAGACAGGCTTGTGTGCAGATAGTGTTGTGTGTTTATTAAACATAAATTAATCTGTTGTGTTGTAAATGAATGAGGGACATCAGTGTGTTTGTTCACTTTTGTTTTGCACAGCTATCGCAGCTTCGGCCATATGTATATATACAGTAGCAGTTAGTGTGTATATATATATATAATCCTGTATTTTTGATGTGAAGTTCAGAGTGTTGGTTTAATGTCAGTGTGCTGTTCTCAAAATTTTTTCTTGTGTAAGAGTAAAATCTTGTGTGAAAGTAAAAGTAACAAGCTTGTCAAGTATGCAACGCTTACTCGAAATGTGACCTCTGCCTTTAACCCATCCCAGTGAGCCGTGAAGACACAAACTGCAAGTGTGAACATATACACAGAGCAATGGGCAGGATCAATTAGGGTACCTTGAAAAAAATAAAGGCTGGATTTACTTAAAAATATAGTGCATCATTTTTGCATCTTAAGCCCCATTATGCTCTATTCTACACCATTTACTAATGCAGAGTGGTCACACTGAAAATACAAAAAAAGTATCAGGTGTTTTTTTTTTTGTATCAGGTGGAGAGTTGTGACCGGCAGTACAAAACCAGTATGTCACTATGTGACCTTTCTCTCTACTGAAAAGCACAAATGAACAAAGCTAAAGATAATATTGATGCGCTGCTCCCTGCCCAGACCCGTCGCCAGACCTCAGTCTTAAGGGGGGCATATGAAATGCATGGGAGGGCACACTTATTATTAGCCTACAGTACGTATACTTATAATAATATATACTCTATTCGCGCAGCACGTAATCACCACGTTAAACAACCATCAGCAATATGACCAGATAGCCTATAGCCTACACACCACATTACATATAGAAACAATTTTATGAATATCCATAAATCTATACAACATATTACATGTAACACCAGAGACATCTCTCAAACATTGCATTTTAAAGCAGTCAACAAAGGGATATGCATTGCCATGAGACACGTACACACACACACACATTCACACACACGCACGCAGACTTTGAACCTACGGTACTGTGGAGGCAAGCGCTGTCGTCTCTCCCTCCCCTCCTGTCAGTACAGCGGCAGGCGGCGTTTCTCCGAGCAGAAGCTCCTCATTAATAAAGTGTCCACTCGGAAGTAAACTTGTGAGTGAGGTCCTTTTCAGAAGCAAGCTGAATCACCGCAGTGAACAAGTCCATATCTTCTGAATGTAAGTTAGTAGTATATTAGGCCCGGGGTCGGGCTCCACGGTAGAGTTCTTCACGGGTCCACTTAGATCCGAAAACCCGAGGTCCGACCCGAGACCCGATCGGGTTCGGATCTAAAAGTTTCACAGGTGCCTCGGACACGGGTCGGGTAAAACAATAGCGGCATCGGGTCTCGGGTAATTTAAAAATGAATGTGTTTTTTCTGAACGGACCCGAGAAGACCCGAACTCTCTCGCCTGTGTGCGTCAATGTCCTTTTCAAACCTCTCATCTGTTTGCCAAGAGCGCCTGCGACATTGTGTGGTTGTCGGAAGGTTCATTTTCGATGAGACACACATGTCAGTCAATTATAAATTTACATTTTAGCGGTTAAGTTACGTTGGTGTCGTCGTCAGATAACAAAGTAAAACCAATGGAGCAGCTCGCCAAAAATGGTTGCAAGGCCACCGGAGTTTCTTTCTGTCTGACTGCTGCGCGTCTTTTGGAGACTGTTGTTGGGCTTTTAACCATTTGCGGATAATATCCATCTTAAAGCAGTATAGCTAAGCGAAAACTCATCCAGTTTAAAAAAAGTGCGGTAACTGTTGGGCGGCTACACTGACGTAGGCTACGTCACGTACGTGTCGTACGTAGCCTCGTGATAGGCTGTTGCAGTGTAGCTAGATTCCCATCAATCAAACAAAATCACACCATTGTTTTTTATATTTTTAATGTTTTAATTATAAAGAATACAACATTAATGCAACACAAAATTAGCAACATTAATAATTTAAAATGACAGTATTTTTTTAAATACTGGGGGGGCACAAGCGTCCTTGAGGGCGGGCCCGGCCCCCTAAGGCCCGCCCATAGCGACGGGTGTGTCCCTGCCCACAATGTTTTATCAGCTTTATTTATTATAATGTAAAAACTGTAATAAGTTTTTCTCTTTGTTCTTTACAGCCTTGATTTTAAAGATCCACGCTGGACAAACTGAAGGTGAGGATTCATTCATTATTAATTTACTTATTTCATCACATACAGTAATCACATTCTGAGGTTACTGATACAAACCTGCTGAGAAAAGGTAAAAATTAAAGATTGACTACCATTGGGTCTTAATAAGGAGCATGACCGTGTTGTCTTCGTGATGACCTTCACTGAGTCATCAAAGACCTCACCAAGGCTTCTGTCAGTTCTGGTTGGTGTTATGGTTGTTGTGTCTACAGTATTGATCAGACAGATAGCAAGAGATGTCATAAACAACATCAGGATACCAAAAGAGGACAAAAAAACATGAAAAAGTGGAGAGAGCAAGAGACCGCCAGTGACGTAGTTGTTTTTATTCAGAAATGATGAATTATGTTTGTGGTTTCGTGTTATTATTCAGAAGCAACCCTGTATTGAACTGTTTTATTTAACACAGATATATAAATTTTATTGGTTACTCTGACGTTATCCATTGAAGTTTTGTAGCAATATACCATCCAATTAAGCATAAGTATTGGAGCATTGAGCTTACTACTTCAGTAAGGTATATTCAAGCTTTTTGACAAGCCTAACAGACGCTTTTTAATAGTAAATGACTGAAATTTACTCTGTTATAAGAATTGTGCAGGGTGAGTGTTTAAATAAAGATTCAGATAATTTCAATGATTTGGATAATCCCATTAAAAACTGTTTAAGAGCCCCATTTAGTTCCATATTGTTCTTTTTTCCAAAGTAAATGTGACTCATGAACTATTTGGTTAAAAACATTCCTCAAAATATCTTCCTCCGTGTTCATCAGAACAAAGGCTTTATCGAAACTTAACGATGCACTTGCAATGCACTCAGTGTCCTTTTGATGAACCAAAACTTAACAGTTGAGGACACATATATTCAACTTTAAGATATGCATTACAGTTAAAACACTATGATAATAACAACAAATACAGTATATAAATGCGATATGACTCTCCCAATTGGCATCATTTTTACATCTAAAATTATATTTTGTTTTATATACGTTCTGTTTAAAGATTTTTATTGACTGTTATGACTGTTTAATTGTGCCATTAATGCATTTGCACAACAACTGCTTTATGTTTTAAAATGAGTGTTTATATCCATAAAGTATATAAACAATGAAAATGACATAAGCAACAGTCAGGTGATTGATTGTAATGTATAACAATGCAAAAGCAATAATAGTTGCGTTATTTTGGTTGTTTTGTCTCTTTGTATGTGGGATGTTTAATTGAGTATGTGTACATTGGAGTGATGGGTATTTTAATTGTATGCGATTTTTCTATATTTTGTTGGGTTGTCTCCTCCTCGCCCCATCTTCAAAAAATGAACATTCGTACCTTATTGTTTAATTCCCCGGTGCATTACGGCTGGCGTAGTCGAGACGTTAGTCTTTCTGAATTAGTAATATTATCTCCAACTTGCCACATAAGCAAGTGTTTAAATCGGCGCTGTCTTTACTTATTGACGTCAGATTTAAATATATTCTCGTCTGATCTTATGCTGCGTTCCAGGCAGGTTTTTGAACCCCTAAATCACAACTTTCAGTTCCGAGTCATGAGTCATGGTTTTAGAGTACGCGTTCCAGGAAACGTGAAACCCTTGTCTTTCCAACCTTCTACCCGTGAAACTGCACTGGAACGGCAGTCAAACCCATGACTTCCCACCCGTAAACTCGTACTAGATCGATGTACTCCCAGTTCTGAGTCACAAGTCATGGTTTTGAAGTCGTGATTTACAGGTTATAGGTTACCTAGAAGACGGCATAATCTTAATAACCAAGAAACGGTAATATTAAGAATCGGATTCTGTCTATTGAGTTACTTGGACATTCAAAACAAGCGGTTACCTGTCACTCTAAGCTTCAAATCGATGGTGGAAAAAAGTAGTTCCTCACCAAAGAGGCTATTAAAACACTCCAATGTTGTTTTCTAGTTTTTTTTCTAACTTGTGCCATCGTTGTATCAAAGTATTAAAGATCCGGAACTTGGCACTTGTATCTCTGGCCTAATCACAAACGTGATGATATGGAGCTGATGATATATCACACTCCTACTCGAGTGATATTGCTTAATATCCAGTCCACTGAATTATTTGATAATAATTGAATGACCCATCATCAATTATTCCTTACATATTCTACAGTATTATATATGTTAACATTAAAATCATGCAACACATTTAACTTAGTAAAAATGAACACCCTATGACTCCCAAGCAGGTACAATTTTAAATAAAAGATTGATTAAAAAGAAGAGTCTGTTTGAAGCTGCTCACTTACATTTGCTAGTAGAATGTAGTTGTAAAAGTCAGTAATATATTTACAGCATGGATTGTTAAACCATTATAATCTGAACACAAATCCATTTTTAAAGACCTGCTTCTGGATTTTTTTATCTCTCACTCCAGAAAGTGCAGTGTAGGTGATAGAGTATGCAAAGCGAATCCACATTCACATTTGCTCATACAATTTACATTGATTCACTGTGAACATGTTAATGTTGTCTCTACAGTATAAGAAATACATAAACTCTGTTTAAATGTTGTGTTGTGTTTTAAATGTCGCACCATTATCCTCTTGCACACCCAGTTCAGAATCTAGTAATATGGAAAATTCAGGATGTTATTTATTTAAAATTTTGTTTGTTTGTCATTGTATAGAAAGACCACAATCTCAATTGTTTGTTTGGCCTGCTGATCATGTATTCAGAGGAGAATCTGTCACTCTCACATGTGTCATCAATGGAGGAGGAGTCAGCAGCTGGCAGTACAGCTGGTATAAAGATGATTCAGTCATCCAGCAGTATAAACTCCAGAATTACACAATCAGATATGTTACGGAGTATCACACAGGTAAATACACCTGTAAAGGAACAGATATCAGTGGATCACGATACTCACACATCAGTAATGCAGTTACTCTGACAGTATCAGGTGAGTCTGTTCATCTTAATTCACAATTTGTAGTCTCATTCACTCATTGGGACTAACCTGATTTCAACATGTAATTTATACATTACATTATTACGCTCGCTTGTACTGTTTAATTTTATCCGCTGTATTATGCTGCTTATGTTGTCCATCGATTTTTCTGTGTTTTCTCCTGCATCTATTAATGTAAAGCTGCTTTGAAACAATTAAACAATTGTGAATAGCGCTATATAAATAAAATTGAATTGAATAGTTTACCAGGTTAGTTTCTTGAGAATAAAGTAGAATCTTTGTCAGGAGCAATACATGAACGAAATATAAACATCAAATTCAACAAACATGAAAAAATTAACAATTATGAAAACCACAAATGCATTGAAATGAGGAAAATGTTTGTAAATTCAGATGCAAACAGATATTCTGTGTTAAAAGGTAAAAAGCGTTGTAACGTTCTGAATTTTTATTAAATAATTTTGATCAGAGAACATAGCAAATAACTAAACCAATTTTATCTGAAAAAAAAACAAGAGCAAATAAACGTCAGGTGAATTACAGATCTGAATGAGACACAGAATATAAATCTTTCACTTATTTTTCTGGTAATAAGCAAAAGGTGAACTGAACTGTTTTCAGTCAAGTCTGATATATATGATTATATGATTGTTTTTCTGTTCGGTTGTCTACTAACAGACATTATGGCATGTTTATGCCTTTATTATTAATTACATTTTTAATTATATTATTAAATGTTCCTATTAGGGCTGTCAAAAGATTAATCGCGATTAATCGCATCCAAAATAAAAGTTTGTGTTTACATAACATATGTGTGTGTACTGTGTATAATTATTATTTATATATAAAAACACACCCAATCATGTATATATTTAAGAAAAAAATGTTATATTTATATATAAAATATTTATATATATATAATATAAATTATAGAAATGTATATACAGTATTTAAATGCAAATATTTCTTAAATATATACATGAATGTGTGTGTATTTATATATACATAATATTTATACACAGTACACACACATATGCTATGTAAACACAAACGTTTATGTTGGATGCGATTAATCGTGATTAATCTTTTGACAGCCCTAGTTCCTATCCTATTTGTTCCAAAAAAGCATTTAAACCCTTGAAATGGGAGATGGCATCCCTGACTGTGTGCTAAATTATGAAATATTTAAGCAATGTTGTATGAGAGACTGAAGGATATTATATTGTGAATAGACTCACAACTGAAGGATTTTGTTTGACAACTTCACAGAGCATTAGATTCATTTTTATATGATATGCAGCTTCTGGTGCTTTAATGAACCGCCAGAAAATAAAACCTAAATCACACAAATGTTTATTAATTTACCATGACTTCAGAGCAACCAGAACGTTTTATAAAAATAACAAAACACCCAAAAATGAGTAAAAATATTACATTATCTTTACAGCTTTATCCAGAGCTACACTGAGTGCACGTCCAGACAGATCTGTGTTCACTGGAGAGACAGTCATTCTGAAGTGTGAGATAGAGGATCAGTACAGTGACTGGAGATATCAGTGGTATAAACGCGGAATTGCAGTGCTTTCTTCTGACCATTACACTGTAAAAAGTGACTCTCTCACTATCAATGGAGTTACTAATTCTGATCAGAGTGAGTTCACGTGTATAGGAGAGAGAGATGGACGACCACAATATTCACAATTAAGCTCGGCTGTTTTTGTCTCTATGAATGGTGAGTTAAATTTTGCTTCAAAATATGGAAATAAAGACAAGATCATCTCATGTTTTTACTTATTGGGTTATAAAACATCTTGCCAAAGGACTGCAGTTGAAAATTAGCCGGCTGCCTCGCACTGGCACATTTACAGTATTGTCAATTTATGTTTATTGTCCTTATAAATAGATAAATAAATGTTAAATATTGTACAGTAGTTTAGAAGCAGGGTTATCACACCATTTGAACTAAAGTATGGTTTCCTATCAAGAGCGATCATTTGACATTGGTTTAACTATGCATATGTGACCAGCCACGGAAAGTAGGGACACAAGTCGGATCTGGGGCATTTTTAGTAGATTCTGAAAGTGCAGTTTCTAAGCTTTCCAACGATTTGTAACACATGGAAATCTGATAAGATTTGAAGAAGCTGCCGCCATTTGAATGTAACACATTCAAGAAAGAGAATGCTGAGAAATTTGAGAAAGAAAAAAGCTAACACTTTCCCTTTTCCCTGGCTGGAGAGACAATAGGGCTCATTTACATCTCATTTAGCTAAGCCATACCCCCTGTAAAGCCGTTTTGAGATACAGATGTTCTAGCATCATATGTAGTATTTTATTACAGAAGTCCGAATGAACAACATGCAAAAATAAACAGGACTTTTACCTTTGTGAGGATCACAAGTCGAATCCAGTCTGTTTCAGATGTGTGAATCATCCAATGATTTTTGTCCATAAATGCGTATAATCCGTGAAATATAGATATATAGTCTATTGTTTACATCAGATTTCGCATTAACTTTTGGTAATACAATATAATATACAATCTGAGGACTATTAACATCATAACATGTAAGGGTATATCAGATTACACTCCGGTATTTACGTTCCGTTAAACACATGAACCCGCCTTCAAATTTTGTATTTTAAACAGGGAGGTAGTATAATAGATAATCCAAAAACAACACCGTCGAAAACGTGAAGTCCTTAAGGGAAGCTACCGATCGCTCGCTCGTTGCTCCATCAGCCAATGACTTCATGGAAAATATTGATAGACAAAACATGTAGCCAATTATATAAAGAATACAACGATCTCTGTGTAACTTATGAGTTTGACTTCATGCTGCGCTGCAAGACGTCAAAGTACCGCGAGAGCGAGTCGAAATTAAACTACTCCGTAAGATTTCTTGAAGAGCTGTCGCGGTACTTTGACGTCATCCGACTGCGGCGCCCCATAAAGTCTGTGACGCGGCTGACGTACGATGCGGCTGACTGTTATTTGTTCCGCCCCAGCTTCTTTTATTTTTATTTTGTTTTGTGCGCCCGAGCTTCATTTACAGTCTGGGGAGACGCACGCTATAAGTTTGAAAAATAAATAAAATAAAACTAATCAAACATGTCTGAGGAACAGGGCAGCCGCGTCACTACAGTCACGTGACTTCACGCTTGAGCCGGAAGAGAAGACAATGCTGAATAAAGTCATAATTCTTGCTATTTTTGGACCAAACTGTATTTTCGATGCTTCAACACAATCTTACTGACCCACTGATGTCATATGGACTACTTTGATGATATTTTTATTACCTTTCTGGACATGGAAACCGTACATAGATTTTCAATGGAGGAGACAGAAAGCTCTCGGACTAAATCTAAAGTTAAAACATCTTAAACTGTGTTCCGAAAATGAACGGAGGTCTTCCGAGTTTAGAACGACATAAGGGTAAGTCATTTATGACATTATTTTCAGTTTTGGGCGAACTATCCTTATTCAGTAGTCACACTGTTCCCTTTGGGGCGGAGGCGAAAACACAAGCTTATCCAGTATGTAAATATACACACAGACAATGATGCCCCCCGCTGCACGCTAGAATCTCCGGAAAACAAGCCGATTTCAACCGCAAAATGTACGCTTTTAAATATACATAAACTGCTATCTCAAACATGGAGAGGCTTCTACGTGATCTCAACTAACAGATTCTGCAATAAAACGAAAATCACAAATTTTGAAAAAAAATGTTATTCTCATTTTCTCGAAACTTGTGCTGCCGACTTGTATCCCTGGTTTCCGTGATGGGTCACATATAACATATGGGGTTAACTCCTCCCACTTTACTAGATGAAATCTTATTGAATAATGCCAGTGCATGGCACTGACCATTGCTGACCCATGCAAATTGCAGAAAACATTTAAAAAGCGTTTAGAAAGCGTATAAAATGCACTACAAGAGTAACGAACATCAGAATCTTCTTCTTCACTCAAGACGCAATGTCTTCAAGCAAGTCAAAGATTTGTCTTCTCTGCGCAGGACCTCTGGAGCAGCCGGACTCTCACGAGCACTGAGATTCCTGGTTCCTTCAATCAGGCCCCCATCAGGCGGAGGACGCTGTTCTTCCATGAAGTTCACAACCAGGTGTCCAAGACATGGTCTGCACATAAACTGCCAGGGCGGCATTCAATCCATTGCCCTATTCGAGCAACCTTCTATTATGGGCAGACAGTCACTTGCTCTCCATCAGACCATCACAAATCTCAGGCCTTCTAATCAATGCTGCAGATTTGTTATTGAGGAACAGTTCCTCCACAGCAAATGGAGACTTCATCCCGACTCGGTTTAGCTGATCTAGAGCCAGTTCAGAAGGGCTGCACTAGACCTATTTGCGATAAGAGAGAACATGCACTGCCCACTATTCTTCTCAGTCACACACTCCCCACTGCAAGGGAAATCACTGACATTGCACTGGCCAAACACCAGATTGTATGCATTCCCTCCAGTAAAGCTCCTGCCCTTAGTACTGTGCAAAATCAGTGAGGAGAGAGCTTTGGTGATCCTTCTCATGCTGGACTGGCCAAACCAGCCATGGTATCCACACCTGAGGGGATGCTAGTAGCCCCCACATGGCAGATTCCCTTAAGAAGGGACCTGTTGTCTCAGGTAGATGGCACTGCGGTTAACCCTAACCCAGACCTGTTGAACCTGCATGCTTGGCTGGTGAAAGTGAACTAGAAAACGGGAGCGAACTCACACGTCGCATGATGGACACACTGACTGAGGCGCGCACGCTGTCTACAACAAGCCTGTACAACAATGTTGAAATGGTACCATAGCAACAGCATCAACCCACTAAACTGTCCTGTATCGAATATTTTGCTGTTCCTGCAACATAGAATAAATGCCTGCAGCTCGCCACCAACACTAAAAGTCTATGTGGCCTTTATTGCTTCAGTACGTTCCCCTATAGAAGGGTAAGTAGGGAGACTTCTGGCCTCAACTAAATGCATTGGGGATTGACAGCTCTCTCTCTTGCAGTCAGTGAGGACTGCATGCATTTTGGAATGGGTGACTCTAATGTCACTTTAAGACCCAAGGTTACCTGTTTGCCTAAAGCCGTAAGAGAAATTACCTGATCCCGAAAGGGGGTGGCCTTTTGGGATCAGGTAATTTCTGTAATGGCGCTATCTGCAGCACCTACTGTATGACATAACAGAATATGAGTTACCAAGCAGTGGTTTGCCTGGTCAGAGCCCTGAGGACATATGAGAGCCGTAAAGCTGAATTCAGACTGTCAGATCAACTATCTGTGTGCTACGGCAGAGCTAATCAGAGGGTCTCTGACTGGGTAGTAGAGGCTATAACGCTGGCTTAAGAGAGCGGTGGACAGAAGCCCCCTTCAACATCAGGGCACACCATACTAGAGCCATTGCGTCATTGTGGGCTTGATTTCAAGGCACCACTATTCAGGACATATGTCATGCAGCAGGCTGGTCTTCACAAAATACCTTTGCATGGTTTAATTGTTGAATATGCAGTCGTTGGCCATGAAAGTCCTGTCCAAAAGTACTAATCACTCTTATTCGTCTGATATCTGACTAGCGCCCTGCATTCTCTTAGGTTGTATTATCTTTGCACAGTTATCTACATCACGCTGTTATTTTGTGTGTGTGCTACTTTCTCTCAGAGCACAATGCTCCATCAGGTTGTCCACAGGAAGAAGACACCACATGTGGGGGTGGTGATGGCGCAGTGGATAAGACACTCGCCTTTGGTGTGAGAGACCCGGGTTCGAATCCATCGTGACACACCATTGTGTCCCTGTGCAAGACAACCCTAGTTGCTCCAGAGGTGTGCGACCTCTGACATAGCAATTGTAAGTCGCTTTGGATAAAAGCGTCAGCTAAATGGATAAGTAAGTAAGACTATGTACCCGCATATGCCTATTGCTAAGGCTGGTAACTCTGTGTTTGCGACTTTTGGGTCTGGATACACAAATTTCATGCCTCATCTCATTGGCTCACCACGTCCCCATGGGCCTACCAACTCTGTGCTGACGTGCTATTGGTGATTGTGTTCAGACTGCTGTAAGCTTGTGCTGGCACACTCTCTGCATGAGTGGAAACTGTTCCCATAGCGTCAGCGGACGCAATGTTGAGTGACCGCTAACGATAGGGAATGTCTTGGTAACTAACATAACCTTGGTTTTTTGAAAGACTGGAACGAGACATTGGGCAGCTGACACTATGGGGTTAACTCCTCCCACATACTGAAATCACGTGAAAGGGCGTGGTCAAATTTAAATGCCTTTTATTGTGATGCTGTTTTGTCCGATGCCATTTAGCACGATATCTGACTAAGTCAGACAAGATGTCTTTTAGTTTGAGGCTGTTTAACTTGATGTTCTGAAGACTTAGTTCTGACCCTGTT
Organism: Misgurnus anguillicaudatus; assembly: GCF_027580225.2. NCBI lineage: Eukaryota > Metazoa > Chordata > Actinopteri > Cypriniformes > Cobitidae > Misgurnus > Misgurnus anguillicaudatus. Next base: position 37,499,787 of record NC_073355.2, read on the forward strand.
TTCTGAGAACAGATGCCTTTCAGTCTGAGGTGCAATGTCAGTTTATCTGATGTTGAAGTACTGACGCTGAAGTCTAATGGCCGTTTCACACGGTACGCGGTAAGCGGCAAAATCGCCGCGTGGCTTCAGCTTTTCTCTTGTTATTGAAAGCCTTTTGTTTTAGGATTTAGTGCAAATATGTTTATCTTCAATGGCGCCTGTCATGAAGTACCATGTCCGGAGAAGGAACAGAATTTTGGGTGCACGAGCAAGGAGTGTGGCCCAACTCTGCTTCACCTCTGTAACCGCCCCCGTTTTGCCGCTTTTGCACGTCTCCTATTGAAAAAAAAAACTAAACACTCGCGTACCGTGTGAAATGGCCTTAAAGGTGCTCTAAGTGAATTGACACGTTTTAGACCATAAAACATTTTTTGTTACATACAGCAAACATCTCCTCACTATCTGCTTGCTGCCTGTCCGCTGATCAAACTGTAAAACGCAATCTCTGTAGACAGCCCAGGCTTCACAAATGGCAATAACAAAACAGTGGCCAAACCTACAAACAGAAACCATAACAAAGTGTATCAGCCAATAAATGACAAGAAGGATTTGGGGGTGGGGGTTGGGCGCATTAGCTACGGGAGGAGTTAGCTACGCTCCGTCTGTTTGAAAACAATTCAAACGTCAACAATAACTAACGTCTCGCAGATTCGCTTAGAACGCCTTTAAGGAAGACCTAAAATGTACACTGTACAAAGGTCATATCATACCATAATTGTGTCAATCTCCTTTTCTTCTTTCCTCAGCTTTACCCGGAGCTACAGTGAGAGTAACACCAGCGAGATCTTTGTTCATTGGAGAGACAGTCACTCTGAAGTGTGAGATAAAGGATCACAATAACTGGACATATCAGTGGTATAAAGACAAAACTAAAGTGTTTAACACTGCCCATTACATTGTAAACAGAGATTCTCTCACTATCACTGGTGTTACTGAATATGATCAGGGTGAGTTCAGCTGTAGTGCAGTGATAGATGGACGACCACAGACTTCACATTCAAGCTCTGCTGTTAATCTCACTGTGAAGGGTGAGTTTATTGTTGCTTCAAAATGAGGGAATAAGGACAAGATCATCTCATGTTAATTATCATACATTACAGCTTTTAACCCTGCGCTTAACACTCCGGGAAAAGGACTGCTTCACACTTGGAGTTTAAAAGCAGGGTTATCGAATTTTAACCGAAGCAGGATTAAGCCCACATTGCAGTGCCAAATGTGTGCAGTGTAAAATAAAGCAGAGTTACTATAGTTTGGAAAACATATTATTTCAGTGGTTATGTTGTATCATTAAGTGTGTTGATCTCATTTTCTTCTTTCATCAGCTTTACCTAAAGCTACAGTAAGTGTAACACCACACAGATCTGTGTTCACTGGAGAGACAGTCACACTGAAGTGTGAGATAGAGGATCAGGACAGAACATTGGACTGGAGATATGTGTGGTATAAAGACACAAATGGGACTTCAGTGTTTGAGGGAAACATCTACACCATCATCTCACCATCAGATCAGGATGAGTTCTGGTGTAGAGGAGAGAAAGATGGACGACCCTCATCCTCACAGGACAGTGATCATGTGACTCTCTCTGTTAAAGGTCAGTATGACTGTGATAGGGCAGTTTTCCTGTTTCAGTGTGAGTGCTCAGTATCCTGTTGTAAAAGTACAATGTGAGTGCGTGCTTATGGGGGAGTAGGGAGGGGAGACAATCATGCTCAGGTACTGTTTAGTCTGATTAGGTATAATGTAAGTGCGCTTAGGCCGTTTTACATTGGGTTAATTTGCTGCGGTCTGAGCCCGAGTGCAAGTGCTTACACAGCATTGGTTTGGTTTCACCATCACTTCATTCAATCAAACTCACACATTACAAGAGGATGTAATTCACAATGCTACATATACTTATTAATATGTTGGTGTTATCATGACAGCAGAGATAGAATGGCAGCTGTGCATATGTGTTTGTTGTTCAGATATTCTGCATGATAGCATGTGTTTCTATTTCAGGTGTTTTTCAGCAGGCGATGTCTGGTTTCAAGATTTTCACTTTTCTGCTGGCAGTTTGTCCATATCTGTTAGCGACAGTCATACTGGTTTTCAAATGCTGTAGACTGAGAGGTGAAACATCTGTCTGATTAGGTTTTTATATGTACTGTTGCGCCTAAAAACATCATCTAATGTCCAGTTAATGGCACTAATTGTGTTACAGTTCTGTTTGTTGTTTCTCTACGTTTCCTATTGTTGTCCCTTTCATTGACATTTGGACTCCATTCCCCATCATCCTCTGCTCTCCCTTACCTGATCATCATTGTTAATCATCACCACCTGTAAGCTATAGGGTTGGGTATGGTTAGAAATGTTTCTGTTCCGATTCCGGTTCCAATTCTGCCTAACGATTCCCGGTTCTGATTCCGGTTCAATATAATAAAATAAATACTTAAACAATTCCATTTGTGTTTATTAATCACTGTGAAAATACTTTAAATGTAAAGTGAATTCATATTTTCAGTCACTATATAATTTATTCCTGTTAAAGTAGTCCTCATATCTACCTTGTGAAGTGGACATGTTAGGAGCAGTAGTTCCCACACATTCAAAACATATGATTTGAGATATATATATATATATATATATATATATATATATATATATATATATATATATATATATATATATATATATATATATATATATATATATATATATATATATATATATATACATTTTTGTACATTTTTGTACAGGCATCAATATAATGTATATTGGATACAATGTAAACGGGGATCAGATATACTTTTCTTAACAAATATGCGTGTTCATAGGCCCCAATTTCTTTTCCGCCGATGGGTGCTCGGCTCGCCACAACGTCATAATTCGTCAAAAAACCAACATAATTCTATCAGAGTACTTTGTGCTTTATAACATCTACCAGGATGGTCGGCCTGTGGAGGAGTATGTGGAGGATTTTGTGGACAATGCCCATCTGGTGAGCTGGAGTGAAACCATTCTGAATCGCTGCTTTCAGTTGGGGCTGGATTATTTACAAATGATCGTTTCTCCTGATCAATGCTATTTACCCTTTATGTATTTAAATTATGTCCTAAAATTGAATTGCTCTAATTTCGAGGTTGATGATATGCAAAGGGACCAAAGTAATCATCATCCAGCTCGAAACCAGTGCAGTGCTCCAGCTCACCCCAAACCAGTCCCTTTGTCCATCACCTCTGCTAATTGCTCACCTGTTCGTCGTGAGTGCCCGGCTCTCTCACCTGTTCATCGCGAGTGCCTGGCTCGCTCGCTCACCTGTTCGTCACGGGTGCGCGGCTTGCTAGCTCACCTGTTCGTCGCGGGTGCCCAGCTCGTTCGCTCTCCTGGTCGGCGGTTGTGCCTGGGTCACTTGCTCGCTCTCCTGGGCATTTCAGGTCCCCGGCTCGCTCGCTCCCTTGCTCTCCTGATCGTCGCGAGTGCTCAGCTCGCTTGCTCTACTGATCGTTATGAGTGCTGGCTGCCGTCCCTGTGCCTCAGACCTGTGCCTGCTCCCAACCCCAACAGCTTAGAGCCCACTGATATATCTCCCTGGTTTCCGATGCGAATTGGACCGCCTTGACACTTTGCCATGGGCACTGTCCTAGAGGCATCCCTGTCCTGTCCCACTCCGTCGTGTCCATCCTCCCAGCCTCCAGGACGACACCCCCCCAGGGAGTAGTCTGTTCCTGTTTAAGGTGCGAGGACGCAGCTCCCGGGAAGAGGAGTACTGTTACAGTTTTGTTGGTTGTGCCTGCATGTTTCCCTTTGTTTTCCAGACTTCTCCCTTTGGACTCAGTTTCCATAATCCCTCACTGTCCCACACCTGAGGGCTATTTCATAAAACTCGCTTGGAAAAGCGAGGATTAAAGTTACAAACTCGACTTGAATTAACCTAACAAATGAGGCGAGGCTAAAGCGGTTTCAAAAAATGTAAATGAAGTTTAAGCAATCCAACTAATTTGATCCAGATTTCCCTAGTCAAGATAATTGCGCATGCACGCTATTCTTGAGCAGCCCTAGAGGTCGAGCGTGGATCAAATCGATCAAGGTTAAAGAGAAAGTGGTAATTTGTGATAAAAATGTATGAAAAATGTACTACTGACCGAAAATTATAATACTGCTGCAATAAACACATAAATTATCTGGAAATTCCTTATGGATTAAATCCTTTCATACAGCAACTAAATTAAAATATATTGTCTTATTTTAAAATGATCACATGAAAGCCTGAAACAACGTCAGTGCTCTCAACAGCGCATTCAGCGATCGGGGTTCAATCCCCGTCAATGCTCATGTTGCACTGTTTTGCTTCTTCTTTTTCTGTATTTTTTATATACTGTACTTTTTAAATATAACACAGATCTTAACTTTTAAGAGACAATTTGTAGGTTACTAAGTAACCTATATAATAAATATTTAGCAGATGAATGATTTTAACACATTTAACTTTAAATGTAACTTTAATTCAAAGTTATTTTATTTGGGGGTCATTTTAAAAGCAGCAACTTGAGTGGACAAAAAAGTAACAGGTGAAAATAAAACATAAATATATTGTTCATAAGAAGTGTAGTTGATTTAAACATAATGTTAGAAGTGTCTAAACTCATAGGGGCAGTTTCCCGGACAGGGATTAAACTAGTCCTAGACTTAAACACTTTTAAGAGCTCTCCAAACTGAAAACAACTTACACTTACATATCTTAAAATACATCAGTGCCCTTTGTTATACCTCAAAATGCACACAGGCAATGTTTTTAGTAAGGCATGTTTGTTAAAACTAGTTATATTTCCTAATTAAACTAAGGCCTAGTCCTGGATTAAGCTAATCCTGGTCCGGGAAACCGCCCCATAATGTTAGCTGCCAAAGATGTTGACTGGCAATGAGGAGAGCACTGGCATCTATCAGCAGCACAGCTTTACTTCTGCAGATGAACTGTTCTTGAAAGAAAAAAATAGGGTCACTGAGAGCATGGTGGGTGGACAGCATCTGCATTTCTGAATTTGCAGTAGTACAAGGAATGATTGTGTAAAATAATATATGTTACACATATTCTTGACCAATCATTATTACATGACATGTTACTCAAAACATTTTTGATGGCAAATTATGTGTGCGTTATAGAGCCACCAGTCATCATGTTAATCCCTGGGAGTATGATAGATTTTAAACCACTGGTTTAATATCACACTGTTAAAAAATTTGCTGTAGTTATGCAGCTGTTTGCCAGTAACTCATGTAGATTTAAATGTATGTTATTTACTGGCAACAGTTTGTTCAAAGTTAAATGAACATTAAACATTAACAAGTCTATGTTTTTACAGAATAAAACTATAAAATAACAGCCTCATGCAAAGCATTTTGGGAACCAGAAATCCTAATCAACCTTTTTCTGTTGTTTCCTTCATATTTTGTTTCCCATAATGCTTTGCATGAGGCTGTTATTTTATAGTTTTATTCTGTAAAGATAAAGACTTGTTAATGTTTAATGTTTATTTAACTTTTAACAAATGTTGCCAGTAAATAACATACATTTAAATCTACAGCACGTTACTTGCAAACAGCTGACAGTAATACCGTCATTTCTACAGAAGTTTTTAACAGTGTAGTGTTAGGTGTTGATAGATAAACAGGGTTTTATGAATGGTTTCAGGGTAACGATTAGTTGAAGAGAGGCCTGAGGTATAAGCACATTTATACTGTAAGTCTACAGTACAAGCCTACTTGTGTGGTGAACAATTATTGTCTGCAGGACACTATCTTCTCTGGGATCACAGGCAAAAAAAAAGAGTTTTAACTCATTACAACAAAACGCCAAGAACATGCCATCACATAATTATATTGTGTTCCTTTAGACATGCAGACACCATAAAGAATTTTTTTTAATTTCAAGACAAATTGAACAACTAGAGAAAGATACAAATACTGTGCATTTTTATGTATGTATGACAGACAATCTGAATAAAAAAATACATATAAATATATCAATCCATTGCAATTATATGGATTTAGATACATCTTAAATTTAGATACAAATTTTACTACTGTGGCTAATATCCTTAAATTGGGTATTAAGATTATAATTTATATTCAACATTTAATAGGCCTATAACATAGCATATTATAAAACACATGTCTATATTTTATTAATTATTATTGTAACAAAATGTATCAAATGTAATATATAATTTTATTTTCTTTAATTGTTAGATTAATAGTGGTTAATAAAGTCAAATAAAATGTCAAAGAGCTGTAATATCATTGCATTTACAGTTCAGTCTAGTTAAGCAACAACTGAGGCTTAGCTTGACAGTTAGCCTGCCCTGGACCAGGCTAGTTTCCAAGCATAAGTTTCCATAGTAACTGGGGTTGAACTAGTTCAAGTTTGTTTTATGAAACGAAATCCACCGGCAATAAGCTAGACGTAACAAAATAAGCCTGGCTTATTCTGTAATCTAGTTTTATGAAATAGCCCTCTGATCATCGTCTGTTGTCATTGCACTTGTCACTCATCACCCTGTTGTTTTTGTCAGTGTTTGTCTGTTCTCGTTTGCATTATGTAGTCTCTTGTGTGTTAATACTTGCCTGTTTAAGATTTTTTTTAATATAAAAAATCTATGTTTATTGTTAAATACTGTCGTCATCATTTCTCACACACCAAGCTAATAACAAATTGTTTTTGTTTTTATTTAACAGTTTCTCACTCATCTCTTGAAGATCAGTTGCAGTATGCAGTAAGAGAAGATGAAACATCATTCTGATATGAATGTGTTGTGAGTGCAGTGAAGCATCAGACTGTGATCTATTTATCTTTGAGTTCATAAGTGTGTTGTTATGTTCTTTTGTGCTTGTATGTAAATTAGGGATTTGCATTGATGCATCGCGTTCCCATAAAAAAGACCTGTTTTAAATCGATTCTGATTTGCAAGGCTTCGGTTCTTAGATTCAGCTTGGGCATGTGCTACGGCTCTGTGAAGAGTAGGAAGTCCTTATCAATCTAAAATCATTATGAGTTTGACTTGTTTATAACGTGCATTTAACAAAGCAACACTCATCAGACACAGTCATTCAAAATATTTTTATTATCATGAAAATAGCTGAAACAATCTGAAGAACAGCGATATACATGCGCCTTTAGATATTTCCTTGAATAGTGTTTTGTAATGATACAAAGTTTCTGCACAAGAGCACGCTCTGGCTTTTGGATGTGGCCGCATTTCACCGTAATTCATTCAAATTCATTCATTGAGAAAATGCGCATTTGCCCGATTAATTGTCAAAACCCTGATGTAAATAAATGATTGTATAGTAAAGATGTTAATTGACTTTCACACATGAGGGATCCAGCTCCTTACCATTGAACGGTGGTCAGTGAAACGTGCAGGCATTTTCAGAGAGACATGCACAAGCACTTTTTCGACTGACTTTTGGTGGAAAACCTGGATTTGGACATTCTTGCCAGCATCCCCTTTATGGAATGTAGTGACTTTCCATCCGCCCTGCTAAACGTCAGGTCTGTGTGGGGTCAAACACTTATGAGTATGGCGATAATCGGATTTACGGATAATCGGATTATCGCCATACAAAAAAGTGGATGCAAAAACTATGCACTTTATAATAAAAACTAGTATTTTTTCAGTGTACTCTCAACCTTGGCTTGCTTACTAAAGGATATGTCAGCAATATTTTTTTTTAAAGTTCAATGCATATACAGTAAATAATTAATAAATATAAATGAACCTATCTCTCACCTTTTGATTTTTGAGTTTGTATGGTAGACCATTTTCATTGTATGCTTTGGAAAATTTATAATATAAAGTCATAATTGTGAGATTCAGAAATAAACTACTGTTAAGTTTAGAGTCACTTAAATGAAATGTTTCTCATGATCCTAAAAATCTTTCAATCTGAAGGCAAATGTTTGAAATAATTCTGGTAGACAAAAATATTATTCACATATTTGAATTTCTTTCTTCAAACAGATATTCTGTTTTTATTTTTATTTAGTTTTTTCTTTTGCTAGTCAAAATATAATTCACTGTATTATGACTACAAATAAGACTAATGCAACTTCCATTGCAGTGAATCAGCTTTCCTGTTTCTGACAGGAGTCTTTGTACCACAGACATAAAGCAGATTATATTCTTTAGGTGTGGGAAAGTGCAGGTTTAGCGATACTTGGCTTTTAAAACTGATTTTAGAACTTTGTTAAAGCCATTTGCTGTCCCCGTCACTTCTGGATCAGAACCAACAGAGTTGATGTCTTGATCATGTCTTGATTTTGTCATGAACGTTAACAAGTCTTAGAAAATAAATGCTCTTTATTGTCATGAAACAGGTCTCATATTTAAATTGTAATGGCCTTAAGGTTTAAAAAAGTCTTAGGTTTTCAAAGGCTTTAAGTGCAACTTCAGAAACAGATAAACTAAAACAGCAGGATATCAACCCAAAACACTGACAGTATACTGTGACATCCCTCCCCAGCCAACTCTTGTCACGACAACCGCCAATAAACAGACTTTAAAGTGATGTGATAGCGCACACTAGTTAACCAACTAAGACTAAAATATGAATTAAAATTCTCAGTAAAACAGGGGTTAATTTAAAAACAGATCTTACCGTCTGTCGCAGTTTTTATTGCACAAGTGGCCATATTCAAAAAGCATGCAAATAAAGAATAACGTACAGTTCACTGTGACTGCGCTATGATTCCCAGTGGAAGGACATGTTTATTTATCAACAGATAACAAATCATATTACTTCTGAAATAATGTATGCAATATGCATGTACCTTGAGTGTGGGGGAGAACCGTGAGTCTGTGTTTTAATTGTGAAAAGAACTACACTACCCACAATCTTTAAGTGAGATGATGATTGTTCAGGAGGGATCATCATAGATATGTACACTAGATGTCGCCTTGGCTATGGCAGTTCATTGGACCGAATGCGCCAACTAGAGCCACCATCTTGAAACAGGGGAACCCCGCATCAGCGTCATTGTAGGCAATGGTGTAACAGAAATAAAATCACCATAAATCGTCATGAATGCGATTTTCTAGGTTTTCTTTTGATTTATTTCAACAGTCAGACATGTATTTGGCATTGAGTCCAGAAAAAAATTAAAGTTTTGATATTTTGAAAATCTACTTTTTCTAACTCTAAAGCATACACTGTAAAAAATACTTTGCTGCCTTAAAATATCTCGTTGAATCAACTCGGATTTACAAGTAATTTCAACTTACTATTATTTATCTTGACTAGAGATGAGTTGTTAAAACTACAGGTGAGTTGTTATAACTTATAAAATATAGTTGAGAAAAGTCAACTTAATTGTATAAGTTGTGACAACTCATCTCTGTTGACATGACTTGCAAATCTGTAAAAAATTTAAGGCAGCAAAGTATTTTTTACAGTGTAGTGCTAGTAGGCCTAACATCCATACGCAGCACATAAGTCCGGCATCGTCCATGAATTCGAAGTACAGACCGAGATAGCAGCTTTACCTAGCTACTTCCTATGAGAAGACCCCTGTTCTATGATGGCGGCGGTTTTGACGCATGCTTAGAACCCCAAGGGGACATCTAGTGTATGAGGGATCATCATGAAACCTCCTGCAGTATCACAACTTCTGTTCAACTTCAAGCTGGGCTACAAGAACGTCAGGTGGATGACATCAAAGTACCGCAAGGGCGATTTGAGAAATCATAGGGAACAATTTGCTTTTGAATCAGTCTTGCAGCACTTTAATGTCATCCGCCTGTCGGTTCCTGTAGCGTAGCATGAAGTCAAACACGCATGTAAATGATCACTATTAGTAATGTACCAATTTTACAGATATGTTCTTCTAAAAAAATTTAAAATTATCTTTAATGAGTATCATTATATCCTGCTCATTTTTGCTGTTTTGTCTGAATGCTAAGGTTTGGCAACTTCTATACCCTGCCATTTGCAAACACCCTCCCTGTAGCACAGCCTCACAAAAGTTTAAAACATCTGAGATCAAAATGGCCTATGTTTTTTTTTGTGGTGTTTTGCTGACCGGCATTGTCAAAAGATCACACCATGAAGTCTCGGTTTTCCGGTCTACAGATACACCGTACTGTAGCTCAGGTTTCTCTTTCAATGTTCAGAAAGTCTGTGTGGTTTTCATTCATTTTATTTTCCAGTAAACAGACATCTTAAGTCAGGTTGTTTAGAAACAAAACAGCACAACAAGTTTGATCTCGGGTATCATTCATATCTAGCATAATCCAGGATGAGTTCTGCTCTAAAGCGCAATACTGCTGTGGTGGTTTTGGTTAAATTGCTAAATCTATGTTTATACAATAGATAGTAATTGTCTTCTCAAGAATCACTGATGTCTGTGTTACAGGTACATATAGAGCAGCACAGATCAGTGTTAGAGGTATAATGGAGAAAGGTTCAGTGTGGTTATAGTTTCTGTTCTGTTTCTGTTCTGTGGTATAAACCACTGTGTAAACATCAGCAGTTGTTTATGAGCTTCTTATAGATTTTTCCGTGATGCTGTATTAGATTTTATCTAAAACATTCATAGTAGGCTACGTGTGGTAGTGCTGTTGATCTCAGTTTTTCTCAAGCCCCTCTGTCCACAACAATTGTAAGGCTTCTTCTCCATTTCTACCCTGTAAAGTACTCAAGCTTGGGATTACTAAAAAAGATAATGTTATGTGTTTACTATGGCTGCCAAAAGATTAATTGCAATTAACCGCATACAAAATAAAAGTTTGTGTTTCCATAATATATTTGTGTGTTTATTGTGTGTAATTATTATGTATATATAAATACACACACACATATATATAAATGTACGTTTTTTTTAAATATATATAATATAAAATATTTAAACATCTCCCTCTCTCTCTCTCTCTCTCTCTCTCTCTCTCTCTCTCTCTCTCTCTCTCTCTCTATATATATATATATATATATATATATATATATATATATTCTTAAATACATACATGCATGTTCTTAAATACATACATGCAATTATTATACAAAATAATTTCCCACAGTGCATACACATTTATTATGCAAAAACAAACTTTTATTTTGAATGCGATTAATCATGATTAATCTTTTGACAGCTCTAGTATTTACCTATAAAGACGATGAGGACAAAGATTTACAAAAGACACAGGAAACTTTAATGATGAAGACGATTGTACAATCACAGCAAACACAAACAAGATCTGACACAGACTGGAGCACTTGAGGGAGATGTGGCGGTACATACAAATGAAGATGTGGTGTTTAAATGTAAGTAGTTTCAAGCTTGCTTTTGTTTAAAAAAAAAGATGTATTTGCCTTAACTCCTCAAGCATTACTCAAATAAAACAAGAGAACACATTTTCAAGTGAAATTTCTTTTAAAATTTATCCAAAAAATTGTAATGTAATTCCTTCATTAATTTACAGTGCAATGGCGCTACCGTGAAAGTGTTGGCATAGCAACGTGATACTTCCTGTTTCCTTTCCTGACCATGTGTTCTATGAAGGACGTCTCGTTTAATTCTGGTTAAGGACTCTGTGTAGACCACATCCTTCGGAGGATGAGTCATCGTGAGGATACAACCTTCGAAATGAAATAAATGAGACACAGCTTATGATAACAAACCCCAGATGAATATTTGTTAAACAATAACCAATCACTGAGAAATATCTTCTACCAAATCAGTTCAAGCCATCGTGAAGCCCCCTAGTGGACCCCCGGCCCCCAGTTAAGGAACACTGTTATAAAGGAAGTCTTGAGTGTTTATTTAATTTTCAGTCATCAGTAGATCAGTATGGAGTTGATTTCTCTTCCTCTAGTTCTCTGTGAGTATTATCTTCTCTCTATGAATTTGACTACACATTAATTACTGTCACATTGTCTACAAGTTCAAGTCATTTACTGCTCCTGTATTTTTACAAAAAAAATGTCATGTTACTTTTAAGAATTGAAACCTTTATCTCATGATATACTAGTGATGTTTAACTGAGACAATAAGTGTGCAGATAGTGTTGTGTGTTTGTAAACATAAATTAATCTGTTGTGTTGAAGATGATTGATGGACATCAGTGTGTTTGTTCAGTTTTGTTTGTCTGATGCTGTGTATGTTAAATCTGTCTTGTGATTTTGTTTTGTTCAGCTATCACTGCTTTGTCCATAAGTAGATTTGGCAGTGTATCATTTTGTAGTTCTGATGTAAAGTTTAGACTGTTTGGATTAATGGAAGAAAAACCTTTGCCTTGTGTGATAGTAAAAAGGAGTACGATTTTGTGTTTTAAAGCAACAACATAATTGAATTATCATTTTGTAGCTGAGATGAGATTAAGATAATTTTACTTTAGTAAAGAAGTTTGTGGAAAATGTCAACAGGTAATTTGCTGATTAAGTTTTTATAGAAATACCCTCAGGAAAATGAACAATGCTTTTGTTAAGATTAACTGTAGTAAACCTGTTTTTTGGCAGATTGATAACCTTATTACTTTAACTTAACCACATATACCACTGTTATACTATGAATATTTTGGTAAGCCCATAGAAAATGTATGGCTACAAGTTGAACAAAACAAACACTTATGGTTAAAACATTAATCTTGGTTCATTTTCATAAGGGCGGCTTTCATATATAGGCGGGCTGTATATAACTGTGTAGGCAGGCTGTATATAACTGTGTGCTGAAAGTAAGTTTCATTCATGTTGTCATCAGTCAAACACTTTCAACATGTGAGCTTTAGATAACTGTAGATAACAGATGTGTGATTAGTTTGTAATTTAAGAAAAAGACAACAATAAGTGTCCAATATGGGTACCGCTTTATTTTACGACTCCCAATGTACCACGTAATTAAACAGAATTTATAGCGTAGCTATTTGTACCAACAGAGTACCTCTACAGTACGTACTTGTAGTTATAATGTAGGGACAAAATGTTAAGTTTGGGATAATAAGGGGGTAAGAATATGGATTAGTAGATTATATGGATTATAGTATTATACTGTATAATTACAGGGTACCTATTGTAATATTATGTGGTATGACTTGGGTCTAAGGGTAATAAGGCCTATTGAATTTTTTGTTATAATTCTATGTTTATTTTTTTCATATTCACTACTTACCTGATGAAAGTGTAAAGTCGATGTCTATGATCCACATAACTTTTATTTCATTATAGACTGTATTATAATAGCAAAAGTGCAGCTCATTCAATTTGTTTATCTGTGTTTTAAGGCAAGTACAATAAAAAATTGCAACTTGTACCTCTTTGATCTGTATATGTATATGTAGGAATTACCAGGTAACTCTTACATTTGGAAAAGAAAGTGGTCTTTGTTTCCCCTTGTTCTGTGTATTTACCAGGTAGTTCTTACCTTTGCCGGCTGTAAACTAAAGTTGTGCTTTGTTATTAGGTAAATACCAAACATACACAATATTGTGATCTTTATTTTAAAACCAACTTATTTTAAAACATCTTTACAACACTATATTTAAGTCAACACTTATCAACTTTTATTTCAAATAAAAAGTCATGACAATTTTCATTGTTTTGCAGCTTGGCTTCCTCTGTTGGTCATCTTTTTCAAGGAATCGGATGTCGAGTTGATGTAGTCTCATAAATGTAGCTGCTGTGCATTACATATATATTTAAAAAAAAACTAAGACTCGGCGCAGTAACACTCATAATGGGAGAGGGAGAAGGGGAGCGGATTTTTCAGGCGAGTTGAAGTACTCCCAAAAGTGCTGTTCCGCCATACAATATAGTTCCTCTTTTAAATCCGCTTAGAAAAGCACTACGTTTTATTTTGTACCACCAAACTTGCTCGTATAACTACTTGTCTTAAATAGGAAAAACTTTGATGTGTTTGGTCACTTCTGACTTTGTCTCTGGGTGGTGCCGTTGAGTGAATGGGGCTAAGCTAAAATGCTATCGAAGTGTCGCAGGGCGCCCCAGCTCTTACGTGCACGCACTAAGATGATAGAGGGATGTATCAACTCTTCTTAGTTAAGGTAATAACATATTTTAATATTGAAAATGAGTAGACTATTCTGCCCTACAAAGCGAAAGCGCAGTAACTACGCATTTGGTCAAAATTGAGTTAAGGGTTAAAATGGGCTTTGTGAGATCTGTTGTGTCTTGTGACAAAGTCTCCTGGTTAAATTTTGTCCCATTTCAGAGAAATGTGTGTGCCAAAATTGCAGTAACATGTTTAAAGCCATTTTTCTCAGTTTCAGTGTTTGCGTAGATACTGCACTTAGCCTTTGGAGGGCAGTATTCCTTTAAGCTTTGTAGCTAGAACCCCAGACATGTTTTTGAATGGTCATACATAATTTTCTCAGTTGCCGCTGAGACAGGAGAAATACAGATTTCAGTGTTGCACTTCCTTTTTTTACATCATTGAAAGAAGGAAGTCCAATATCTTTGTTGAGGGAGAGAGACTACAAACACCCCTTTTCTCGGTCAAATAGGCACCAAATTCTAAATATATGTTAAATTTCACCTACAAATATAACACACTTTCAATAAAGATTAATGTTTGTACGGGTGAAATGCTCCTTTAAACCTGGTTATTCTTTCACCATTACATTTTTCACAACAAAATACTGTATATCAGACATTTTATACTGTACCACTAAAGTTTGAGGGGCTGTTTCCCGGACAGGGATTAGACTAGTTCTAGAATAAAATAAATGTAAGAGCTGTTCAAACTGAAAACAATTTGGACTGACATATCTTAAAATACATCAGTTACCTTGTCCAGGAAACGACCCCTGAATGTTTGTCAGCATAAGTTTACAGTGATGATCTTGGTTATCTGGTTATGATGACTCTGTCAACCCCAAAAAGCATCTTTCAACATGAATAACCACTCAAACATAACATGTTTCCTCTGTGGTGCCATTAGCTAATCAGCACTGTCATGACATTGTTTCCTGTATATTCATTAGACACAACATTTAATGGTTAATGATTACCTCAAAACTGTCTGGCAGCAGAAATGAGCCAATAAGAAAAGACAGAAGATTTTAAATACAATAACAGAAATGTTGTCTCTTTAACTTTTTGTCAGGGATGGGATCGAGTCAGAGTCTCATGCAAGTACAAATGTTTATTTAGAAAAACAGAGAGAGAGAGAGAGAGAGAGAGAGAGAGAGAGAGAGAGAGAGAGAGAGAGAGAGAGATTTGATTGAAAAAGTTCATTTATTAACAATTCAACATTTCAGAAAATTAAAATTTCTACATCACATTTACACACTCCAGAAATAATTAAAAAAATAAAACCAATTTTTCATCAACATCAACATCACAAAGAACATTGGCAATAGACCATTTGTCAACAAAGGCTTGCAAGTTATTTACCAATTTATAGTAGGCATACTCTATTTTAAGCCGAGCTGTTAATAAGCCTACAAAAATATCATAGACCTCTTTTGACCCTTTGTTTTGAATTATATTCTTCCTTGAAAGCCATATAGAAAGTTTAGCCACTCCAAAGACAAAATTCATCAAAATGTGTTTTTGTTTCTTATTGACAGAATACTTTGGTCCAAAAATAAATTAAGGACAAGAAAAACATTCTTCCCAAAGCAAACACCATTGCTCCAATAAATTGAACAAAGATCCCAACCTATAGCAACCACAAAACAAATGAATCAAAGTCTCATTTTGTGAGCAAAATGGACAATCAACACTCTGATTAGGATCTATGTGGGCTACATGTTTATTAGTAGCAATAGCCCCATGTATTATTCTCCATTGGAGATCACCAGTTCTTTTATCAATTGGCGGTTTATACAAAGATCTCCAACAGCCTTTTACGGACTGTTCAGGGCCAAAAAAATCAAACCACCTTGATGATTTCATTTCTTCCAGTGGTTTCATATGGAGTAACTTAACACATAAAATATATGTCTCTTTTTTGTCCAACTCTTCAAAAACACCCAACTGTACATTAGAAAAAGAAAGAAAACTATTTTCTAAACCAAAGAGTTCTTCAACAGTTGAGGAAATATCAAGCACTGGGAAAATATAATCACAACCATCCTCCCACTGACAAAGTATATCATAATCATTAGCAAAATGCTTTAGTGTCTGCGGTAGTGATTCATAGACTTCATCAACAAGTTTTTTAATCAATCTTTCAGATCTTATATTAGCCAAATACCCCAATTCTGCAATAGATGAGTGCATAGCTTTAAGTAAATGGCCAAGTTTTGTACATCCTGCCTCTCTCAATGCTGAGCGTATACTGGCAGACTTCAGGGATCTTGCACAAATAAAAGCATTATAAAAAAGTGGTTCCTCAAATAACCACATCCCAGGTAATACACTTAAATCTCTAGAAACCTTCAGGATTTGCCATGCCTGTAAGACAGAATCATAAAAAGGTGTTAAACCACCAAAATCTACTTCTTCAGATTTTAGCAAGAAAAGTTGCCTACTATAACCCAACCTCCCTACCTTCCGTAAGAGCAACTTAGCAGTTTCATGCCATCTTAAACCACTTCCATATAAAAAAACTCTGAGCAGCTTTCAATCTAAAAGCCACTATGCGTGAAGATAAATCAGTGAGACCCTGTCCCCCCTCACAAAGGGGGAGATAAAGTGCTACAGCTCTAATCCAATGATAACCCGACCAAAAAAAAATCACCATATTTCTTTGCAAACTTTGTACCAATGCTTTTGGTGGATTTAAAACCATAAATTTATGCCATAACATGGAAGCAACTAAATTATTAAGGACTAAAACACGTCCTCTATATGACATTTGGGGCAATAACCATTTCCATTTGGCAATTCTTGCACTGGTCTTCTCTATTAAACCCTCCCAGTTCTTATCTACATACTGCTGTGTGCCAAAGAAAATACCTAAAACTTTTAACCCATCATTTCTCCATTTCAAGCCACCAGGTAGACAGGGTATTAAATCCCTTTCCCAATTACCAACTAGCAAAGCCTCACTTTTATCCCAATTGACCTTCGATGAAGAAGCGTTCTCATAAATGTTTAAAGCCTTTACAATTTCATGTACATCATCATCATTTTTGAAAAAAACATTAATGTCATCAGCATATGCAGAAACAATCAGAGGAGAGTCAAACTTACAGCCAGGCAAATTAAAACCAGTCAACTTATTTCTTAAAAAACATAAAAGGGGCTCAATAGCTAATGAATAAAGTTGCCCAGAAATAGGACAACCTTGTCTTATTCCCCTTTCAACTGCTATTGGGCGACTAAGCCCTCCTCCCACCTTCACCATACATGAAGCTTCATTGTAAAGGAGGCTTACCCAGGCTACAAAACTCTCCCCAAACCCAAAGGCTTTTAAAACAGAGAACAAAAAATTATGATCAATTCTGTCGAAGGCCTTTTCTTGATCAAGGGATAAAATCCCAACATTTTGATCATACACTTTGCACACATCCAGAATATCTCATGTTAAAAATAAATTGTCCTTTATAGTTCGATCTGGGATACAGTAGGTTTGATCCATGTGTACAAGCAAGCCTATATAAGGCTTCAGTCTATTGGACAAAGCTCTAGACAAAACTTTGTAGTCGGTACATAAGAGAGCTACGGGTCTCCAGTTCTTTAAGTTAGTTAAGTCTCCTTTTTTAGGAAGTAGAGCTAAAACTGCTCTTCTGCAGGAAGTGGGAAGTAACTTGTCTTTAAAGGAGCTCGCAAGAACTTCATGTAAATTAGGTCCAATAAGTCCCCAAAAGTGCTTATAAAAATCAATACTAAGTCCATCAATTCCAGGAACACGCCCTGAATTCATCTGATTGACGGCTATAGTAAGTTCTTCCAGAGTTATTTCTTTGTCCAGCTCAGCTTGCTCAACTTTACTGAGCTTGGGAAGACCCTCCACCAGCTCCTGTACACAGCCTTCATCACATTGTTCCTTGCCATACAAGTCTGTATAAAAGGCCCTTGCACATCTCCTCATTTCCACTCCATCAGTTGTAATATTCCCATCAGGACATCTCAGACATGACATTCTCTGATCTTTCACAATGGATTTCTCCAAATCAAAGAAAAAAGTACTTGAGGCATCCATGTCTTTTAATTGAATAAACCTTGACCTCACAAGGGCACCTTTAACCCTTTCTTGAAGCATAGAACTCAAATCCATTCTTTTCTTTTGTAGATCTTTATTACTTTCAGCAGCGCCACCATTTAAAATGTGACTTTCAATTTGTTTTATAGACTCTTCAAGGTCATTTATGGCCCGTTTTAACATAACAGTAGAAAAAGAAGTATATTGCTGACAAAAAATTCTTATTTGAGTCTTACCAACTTCCCACCATTTAGTTAGTGACTCAAAAGACTGTTTTCTTTCCTTCCATTTTTCCCAAAAAAATCTTAAAGCTCTCACAAAAAGCTACATCTTGGAGCAACTTATTATTAAAATGCCATTGAGACTTATTAGCTTCATGATTTAAAAGTAAATTCACAACAATAAGATGATGATCTGAAAAGCCAACCGGTATAATTTTACTGTCAGTTAGTTTTGATCTTAAATCTTGTGACAAGTAAGATCTATCCAATCTAGCTGCGCTCACTTTACCATCCAACATTTTTACCCATGTATACTGCTTTACATTTGGATTTTTAATTCTCCATGCATCTATTAAATCAAATTGAAGTACTAGACTTTTTAAGTTTTTGCTAGATTGCAAATGTGGCTCCTCACTAATCCTATCAACATTAAAATCAATAGTACAATTATAATCACCACCAAAGATAAGATAATCACAATCATTTTTTTCCAAAAAAGTTTTAATATCATTAAAAAAATTAATCCTTTCAGCCCCAACATTAGGTGCATAAATATTTATGAAGCAAAAAATGGAACCCTCAATATTAACTTTAATCATTAAAGCTCGACCTTTAACTATATCAAAAGAGCTTAAAATATTTATTTTTAATTGACTCGAGAACAAAATTGCAACCCCTCCACTAACTGAACTTCCATGGCTTAGAAAGAGTTGTCCTCCCCAAAATAAACCCCAATCAATTTCATCTTTCATTGTACTATGGGTTTCTTGCAAAAGTAATACATCAAGCTTGTTAATTTTAACTATCTCCTTTACCATTTCCCTCTTCTGTCTATCCCTCCCACCATTTATATTCAAAGAGCCCACTCTTAGACCTCCCATAGAAAAAAAGAGAAAGAGGGACAGACAACCAAAAAGTAACCTCCAAGCGTTATTCATGATAAAGGTTGACATCATTTTATTTTTGTTAAAGCCTTTTTGCCCTTCCTAGTTATATTTAACTTAGCTGCTTTCTTCAAAGTTGTAACATGTTTTCTCAAACGGTATCTCTTCCTTTCATCCAATAAGTCAAAACTGACCATCTTTTGCAATAATGTTGCTGACCTGATAAATTTATCTGTGTCAGCAAAATAATCATCAACCTTCACAGACTGTCCAAATGTTTCATCCAGAAAATGATTTATATCCTCCAGAGAATACAAATCTCTCATCTTACTATATCCATCAACACTTTCTCCATCAGACTCATCCTGATCCATTTCATCCATATCACTTTCTACATGACTACTCGCTTGACTATTTGACAAAAACAACCCTTCCTTCTCCTTAGTTTCAAACTGAACATTCTGCTGCACAGATACACCCACTCTCAAGTTTTCACTTTCATCAATTTTACTCCCTGTATGTTCAACAGTTTTTGAAACCATAACAACAGCATCAACAGATGTTGACTGTTCCAGTCCCTCAGCTGCTACATCATCTGTACTCCTTTCTGCTTCCACATTAGTTTCACTATGCACTTGTTCATCCTGCACAATAGAAACATTACTGGGACCTTCAGTTTCCTCTGATCTAACATTCAGTCGTACAATGGGATGCTCTACATTTTCAGCATGTTCTTTATGTGGGCAATTGAGACGCTTATGCCCCACATCCCCACATTCAAAACATTTCATACTTCCTGAACTAGCAAAAACCATATAATGTCCACCATCATATTTTACCTTAAAGGAGATGTCCAAAGAATTTGTCGGATTATCCAAAAACATGAAAACTTGCCTCCGTAACGAAATCACGTGTTTTAAACGCGCATCCTTACATCCAAAAGTCACCGTTTTAAATCCGCTCGCAAACTTTCCAAATCTGCGTAGTTCTTTCTCAATCAAATCATTAGGGATAAAAGGTGGAACCCCTGAGATGACTATTCTTGTGGATGGTACTGATAGTGGCGAAACTTGAATAAACAAATCATTTATGAAAACACCAGTTTCAATCAACTCATGAACTAGACGCTCCTCATTCAAAAAAACAACCACAGCCTTGTTCATTCGGGAGGCATAAGCTATACTATTATAACCAATCTGCTCCCCAACTGCAATCAAAGCCGCTTCCATCATAACACCGGGATCAGTGTTGGGGAAAGTTACTTTTAAAAGTAATGCATTACAATATTAAGTTACTCCCAAAAAAAGTAACTAATTGCATTACTTAGTTACTTTTCATGGAAAGTAATGCTTACGTTACTTTTAGTTACTTTTGCGTTACTTTTTCTTGGCTAAAGCTTGATCTCTTTCAGGTCTTGCAGGTGTTTTTATGACTGAAAAGTTCTGCATTCATGCATATTTCATCACAAAAATGTTTAGCTCTGGCCTGCCATCTCAGTTTCTGACTCAACCTGTTTCCACAAAGGCACAGAGAGTGCGTACGTTTAGTTTAATTCAGTACATATTTTTTAATCAAATAAATTAAACTAAAAAAGTAACTTGAGTTTTTTGAAAAAGTAACTCAAATATTAATGTGTACATTTAAAAAGTAATGCGTTACTTTACTCGTTACTTCAGAAAAGTAATATTATTACGTAACTCAAGTTACTTGTAATGCGTTACCCCCAACACTGACCGGGATCAGTAACAAACCGAATCCCGTGTCCGATGGACAGCGGCGGCGTCACAGAGGACGCCATTATCCGCACAAATTCAACAAATATTCACTCAGCCCTTCGCTGCCAAAGCTGAAAAATAGAGTAAATTATGTCTTACCTTTCTCATGTAAAACGCGAGAAAGCATAGGAAAAAGATCACCCCAACAGTGTAACAAACTTTTCGCCACACGCTAGCTCCCCATTCACCACCACTCGCTCACTCACTCGCACCACCGGAAACCCGAGAGAGAGAGAGAGAGAGAGAGAGAGAGAGAGAGTGTGAGTTGGAAATAAGCAGTCCAAACAATAGCAAGACTCAAAACCAGTGTCCGTTGGCTTATGGCCTAAATGTGAGGCAATCCAATGACCCACTGGTAAGTGATCGTATTCTAAACTGAGGAAAAAACTGGAACAGATATCAGTAATCCACACAGAAGTGCACCCGGAGACAGACAGCAATCCACAAAACAAACCAACAAATGCGTCGGCGTCCTGCCTAACTACAAAGCAATCCGATAATCCGCTGGTAAGTGATCGTAATCCAAATTGAGAAGTAAACTGGAACAGAGATCAGTAATCCAGACAGAAGAGCACCCGGAGACAGAAACAGCACTCCACACTGCTAACCTGCTGATCCTGACAGCGAGAGCACAGAAAGTTAAACATGGCAGACACGAAGAAACAAACACCCAGGCTGGCAGCTAGGCAGCGATCCACCGGAACACGACGATCATGTGATGAAGAACAAAAGGAAGAGGTATAAATAGGTGAAGGAAAACAAGACACGGCTGGGAAATAATGAGAGAAACAAAGGGTAGGGAACACGGAAGTGAACACATAAGGGACCGACAACAACAAAGGTAAACAAACATTGCCCATTGGTCTGCAGGTGATAACCAGAAGACAAGCTTACTGTGGCACCGATCTGTCTGCAGAACTCCTGCCAAAAACGGAAGATGAACTGAGGATCCCTATCTGAAACCACGTCAGTCGGAAGACCATGTAAATGAAAAACGTGGTTAATCAAAACCTGAGCCATCTCTTTGGCAGTAGGAAGTTTGGGTAAGGAAAAAAAATGAACCGCTTTAGAAAAACGATCCACCACAGTCAAATAAACAGTGTTGCCATCAGATGCCGGTAAGCCAGCGACAAAATCAAGGGCTATATGTGACCAGGGGCGGGGGGGAATGGGTAAAGGTTTAAGCAGACCAACGGGAGATTGATTAGATGCTTTACTACAAGCACAAATCTGGCAGGCTAACACAAACTGTCTAACATCATTAGCCATGGTAGGCCACCAAAAACTAGGGATGCTCCGATCGATCGGTCGCCGATCGGTATCGGCCGATAATGGCATTAAATGACTCGATCGGTGCTCGCTAAATCTGCCGATCTGATAAACCGATCTTTCTGTTTACATTTGTCATCAAAAGGATCCTGAATGCGGCGGCAATTAAATACATTTTTTACGTAGCGCGAGCATTTTTACAACCTGTTGCTCATGTGACGCGTGCAGATTTGTATGTCTCTCTTTGCCTTTATAGAGATATGCGTATTTACCGGAGGACGCGCTCCGGTAAACAGCGCGAGGCGTCTTCACATCCCCATCAAACAGCGTATACAACACATATCTATCACGGACAATTGCATCCTCATGCCAAAAGTTTCTTATTTGCATGCGTCTTAAAGTTTTGAGCGTTTAAACTATTATTTTCCTCACAGCTGCTTGTCTGCGTTCAGCCGCCACCCACACAAACAGCAGCCTGTCATCAGTGCACGTGAACAGAGCGATCTCTCTCTTACGTCTTAAAGCTGCAGTAACCTAATTCATCTCTCAATAAAATCACTCTCTGCTCTTGACTAAAGAATTTTTATACTTCATACGAATGCATGTATATTTAATTAATACAGTAAAGTCTATGAAGTGTTTTATTTTCAGTACTTTTAGGAGACATAAGCCTTTTTAAAGCCATATTAAATTTCTCTTTGCAGAATAAATATTTGTTGTGCTTATTTATTTGAGTCTCTATTAAACCAATAATATACCTAATTACTGCAAGTAATATAACAAAGGCAACATCCGTGGTATTATTTTATTTAGAAAGATTGTAACAGTTACAGTCATCAAAGAGCTTGCATATCAGCTTTAAAAAAATCGGTATCGGAATCGGTATCGGCCGATCACGAAGATTACAAATCGGTGATCGGTATCGGCTGCAAAAATCCTGATCGGAGCATCCCTACCTAAAACGTTGACGAACGGCAGCCAACGTTCTCCGGGATGACCGACCAACCTGGATTCATGACCCCATCGGATGACATCAGAACATAACGGCTCGGTAACCCACAGACGACCCGCTGGACACTCCTCCGGCACTTCCTTCTCTCGACCCGCCTCTCTCACCCGCTGCTCAATTCCCCAGGTGAGTTCACCGACGACCCTCCCTTCCGGTAGAATGGTTCCCGTCCGCATGAGTTCGGAAGCATCGAACAGACAGGAGAGAGTATCAGGTTTGATATTCTTAGAGCCCGGCCAGTACGAGAGAGTCAGAGAAAAGGTCCCAGCGACCCTGTCTTGATGTTAACCTTCTGGCTGAGCGGATATATTCTAAATTCTTGTGATCCGTCCAGACCAGAAAGGGCTCTGAGGTTCCCGCCAACTATTGACACCACTCACCCAAGGCAAGTCTAAGTGCCAGCAGATCTCGATTACCTTTGTCGTAGTTTTGTTCCGCTGGGGTTAACTGATGAGAGAAAAAGCACATGGATGCACTTTCCGTCAATGGGTGATCACTGAGACAAAACGGTGCCTACCCCGACATCAGACGCATCTACTTCCACAATAAATTGATTAGCCGGATCTGGAATAGAGAGAACAGGAGCAAAAATGAAATGGGACTTCAATTTATTAAAAGCTTCCTGAGCTTCTAAATTCCAATAGAAATATACTTTAGAGAAAGAAAGAGCAGTAAGAGGTTTAGCAATCTGACCAAAGATTCTGATGAAACGGTGATAAAAATTTGCGAAACCCAGAAATCGCTGAAGCTTTTTACGAGTGTCAAGCTCAAAAGAAGAACTGCCTATCGTTGTCTGGACTCCTATTTGTGTTTTTGTAATTATTATAGAAGAAACACAACAGGGGTCAAGCGTGATCAACTGATCAATGTCTGTTTACAGCCGCCGCCATTGCTCCCTCACGTGTTGATCATAAAAACAGTACAAAGGAATGTGTGCTCATGCGAGTGAGCCTGTGTTTAATAAACTTGCTGTGCGGAGATATACGTTTAGACACAAGTAAATAAGGATTGAGATGTACTGTTTGCAATAGCGTATTTTATAAGAATACCAAAAAGCATGTCAAATTTCCTGACTCGTGTGTTTGTGTCTGTGCGTGCCCATCGTGTATACTGTTTGACGGAAGAGAAAAAGAAAACACTTGTGTCTGGAGTGACAAACATATGCAAGTAAATAAGGATTTAGATGTCATGTTTTGTGCACTCGGATGAAACAACTCAGCATAACAGGGAACGGAGGGACTGGATTGTATATTGTGTATCCATTAAATGCAGGAGGTATGAGTTATGCATATGGATGTCTCTGCTCGTTCACTTCAATGGCGCGGGGGTGTGGCGATCTCATCTTATTACAGATAAACTTAAAACACTTTATTTATCCCCAAGAGGGCAAATGAAAGATGGTACCTCTCCTCCTTCTCATACAGTTTGCATGAATGACAATATCTGTTTTCTATCTCACTTACATAATTTAAAAGCAAACTTTCCCAAGCATTATGTAGACATCTATCTTTTGTTTCTTTGACAAATATTCGTTAAGTTACAGTAAATTTTTCTGACGCTTTTCTAAAAGGACTTCACTGAGGGAGAGAGAACAAAATGAACATCATGTTTATTGTCTTAATTTTGTGAAACGTACAACATTCTGTTTTTATTGGGAGTGCACAGAAAAAAACTAGACACTTTAACGTTTTACATGATGTATAAATCAAATCTGTATGTCCAAAATCAACAGAGTAATCCAAGTCTCTTTGCGGAGTCATTGAAAAATAAAGAGTTTGCGGCACCCGCGCTGCAGTCGACCCCAGAGTGTTAAAGGGATGGCTGGAATACCCCAGGAATCAGCCAGGTTGGCATCTAGAAACTAGCCTCTGCTTCCGAGTCCAATAAGGCCTGTGAAAGAAAGTCAGAGTTATTGTATTGGATGATGGCAGATAACTGGGTGCGGTTAACGGGAGATCTTTCAAAAAAAGAAGTGCCCACCAGTACTCCCGGCTTTATTGGCGGGGCGACCCCTTTTACGGACATGAGACGGCCATGTGCCCCTTCCTTACCACAGTAGAGGCAAAGCCCATTAGACAGACGGTGTTGTCTCTCTCGGTTGGTAAAACGAAGCCTGCCGAGCTGCATTGGCTTGGTCTCTGACTCGGGTGGAGATGCGTGTGTGATCGGAGGCTCAGCAGATGAAGTAATGGTGTGACAAAGGACCGGCGAAGTTTACGTTGTCAATGTCGAGTTTCGGTTTCGTAGACCCAAGTCGATAGCTGCTTCCAAAGAAGTGGGCAGATCCAGTGCGGTGATCTCATCCTGAATCTGTGCGTCAAGCCCCTCGAGAAACTAAACCCGAAGAGCAGCATCATTCTAATCACAGGTGGCCGCCAAGGTCTTGAAAGAGATAGCTTAGTAGGGCTGTCAGCTTTAGTCGCTTAGTCGACTAATCGGTCGATTCCGTCTTGGTCGACTGACATTTTCATTGGTCGATCAGTTGCATAATTAATTTATTTTCCTCAAAAAAGAAATTTTCATTGATTTACTCCTTGATATTTATTCCTTTATAAGCAATTTATAAACAACTGGACAAATTGTACTGTTGCTGCAACCTGAGCAGCCTCCTAGCTGCTACAAGCACACTCTGAAAGTGGCGGTGGAGGGTAGGAAACACAGCCCCGCCCTCCCCCTGCCTGCAGAAGAATGTCTGATGCCAGGCACTGTTGCGCTTTTCAACCACATGGGGGAGCTGGAAGTCATTTTTAAATGGAAACTACGTAGTGTTGCTTTAAGTTTGTGTTGATATAAAGATCGCGAATCGAATCCAGTCTGTTTCAGATGTGTGAATTATCTATGTCGTAACAGTGTATATGAGATTACACTCGCATTCAAACCCGCGTTCAAAACGACATTTTATACGCTAACATAAGGATAAATAATAATAAGAACGAACGTGTATGCATGTAAACAAAAGACTTTTATTTTGGGCCTGACTGGCACTTAGAAAAACCTTGCAAGTACCTAATTTTTGGGCCTATTGACTTCAAACATGAAACATAACTTCTTCAGACTTGTGGCTTTGGCATCATTGCATTTCTAGGTTTCACACACATATTTTTCATTACAATTTTTAGTAAAAAAGATGTTATGCAAAAAAAAAGTATTACAATGTATTCCAGCCTATCTTACTTTTTTAATTTTTATCTTAAAATAATTTTGAAATCTGGAAAATGAAGCTCAAAGTTATGGTTATACTCTAAATGGTTTAGTAAAAACAACCCTTTTAGTGAAAGTAGGTCATTTTATGGTTTGGGCCAGAGTGGGGGTGCTTTTCAAGAGCTTAAGCACAAATAGAGGCGAAACAGATCTCACGCGATCTCAATATGTTGTGATTACAATAGTAGAAGTATATTACACATTAAATAAATATAAGCAGTTGAAAAATAAAATGAAATGCGCACGTGCACACACATACACAGAGAGAAAGACAGAGAGAGAGAGAGAGAGAGAGAGAGAGAGAGAGAGAGAGAGAGAGAGAGGGCGAGCGAGCAGATAGTGACAGGTGATTAGAAAGCTACTGCTGATTTTTTGTGTTTCCTGGTGAATACATACAGTTTGAAATAATAAATCAGAGTGGAATTGGTTTTAAAGCTAAGTTACAACCCGCATCTCCGACATAAGGAGAGGAAATTAACGTGAACAAGCCAGCATGTCTACTCTGTTCAAAAAGTCGATGAAAACAGCTACACAAATAAAAAGTCATCTGAAACATCTAGTGTTTAGATCTGAGGCGTGATGGCGCATACTCACAGATGTGATCACAGTAAACACTCGTCTTAAGCAATTAACCCTGTGAACCCTGCTGAAAAAACCAGCATCAAACCAGCATGGACCATAATTTAGAGGCATTTGAAACTGCAATTTTAAGTGTTGGGGTCCATTAAAGTCCATTAAATGAGAAAAAGCCTGGAATGTTTTCCTCAAAAACATAATTTCTTCTCAACTGAACTGGATTTGCCCTATCACCCAAACTCAATTTGCTTAAGATGAAAGCAAATTGAGGTTGGGTGATATGGCAAATCCAGTGAACCAATGAACATGTTCTCAACTTGCTGTTATGGTTCGAAAGTTACCCTGCATGACCCAAATGAAGATGCCTCCCATATGAAAAATAACTATATG
Organism: Misgurnus anguillicaudatus; assembly: GCF_027580225.2. Classification (NCBI taxonomy): domain Eukaryota; kingdom Metazoa; phylum Chordata; class Actinopteri; order Cypriniformes; family Cobitidae; genus Misgurnus; species Misgurnus anguillicaudatus. Next base: position 37,527,225 of record NC_073355.2, read on the forward strand.
GTTCATATACAACAAACATATATCTTTCTCCCTTAAAACGGTCAGAGGAACCTTCATTGTTTCATGTAAGTCCAATATGTGTCATATACAAAATCAGACCGATTATGGCCACCTTCATACTAAAAAGCACACATAAAACTTGTAAGGGACTTTTGGGTCATATATAAATATTGTAAGAAATCTTATATGAGTTCTATATGATAACAGTATGCAATGGTGTATGTTATAAGTAGAAAATATAGGAAATAACTGATATTCATATACAAATCATTTAAAGATCTTATATTGAATCACATGCTAGTCAAATTAAAGTCATACAGGATTCATTCACATTTTGTTTAATTTGTTTACATGTTTTTTATAAACATTTTATAGGTTTTGATTAGGAAAATGTATGTGCCTGCTCTTCGAGCTTTATAAGTTTTCACCTAATTCCTCATATTACAGCACTAATATTACTATATATCTACATATAAGCATTACAGATGATTTCAGTCAGTTTTACAATATACTGATCATATATGATTTTAGTCAATGACTTGGAACAAATATGCGATGGAAATACTTTTTTATTTTTAACACAAATAAAGTGACACAGTCAAATTACACTCCACATAAGTAATTTTAAATGACAACTTATGAACTGAACTTCTTGCTCAGGAAAAACAGAACAAACATTTAACAACAGAACACTCCAAACACACTGTCATGGCCATTAGTCATCATAGAGCATTAAGGTTTCAGAATCTTTTTTAGTTTTCTTTTTCCCTCTAATTTCAGTAAGTTTGGCATTGATGGCTGCACCAATGCTGGAGGGCACCACATGAGGCCACTTTTGCAACGTTGCTCCTGTGAGACAAATAAGTAAAAGGCAGAAAGCATTTAGAAAAATCAACAGAAACATGCACTTATACCTCATAGTGCAGCAATATAATTTGGATAAAGATACTCGCTCTACATAACTACAACACTGGCGGCCAGTGACTTATTTTTCAAGGGCACACAATGCGAAGCTCATCACATGTACCCCATCAAGTGTGTGGCTCTTCATGTCAATTATGTGTTTGGTGCGTCATGTAAACTTATGTGAATCACACGTGATGTCAAAATACATGCATGCTGCAGATGCTTTGAAGGGGTTTATGCAAAAGAGACGCTCACGTTTGCCAGATAGTCGCTAAATCTCGTGAATAATTGAAGTTTAGTGTTAATTTAATGTCTTGCAAGTATGTTTTTGTGAACATGTCTCTTTTATCATAAACCCTATTGACGGCTGTGAAGCAGGCACGTATTTTGCCAATACGCATGATGCACATAGGTTCACATGACGCACCAAACACACATTTTATATTTGCGGCCCTCAGAATGGAAGTCACCGGCCGCCACTGAACTACAATTCTCTTAACTGATTTGAAACTTACTGTAGATGGCATCCACTTTTATTTTGTCAAGAGCCTGGCGTTGTGGCCCAGAATCCCTAGATGTTCCTCGAAGATTGCTGACAAGGAGCACATCAATTGGAAACACAGCTGTCAGGAGTGTTCTTACAAAACTGGAGGCAGAGTTTGCATTCTGAGCCACAGCCCAAGCCAGTCTGTCAACAAATACATTCGATCCAGGAGAAATTTCCACCTATTTTAAGGAAGAGTACGAAAAAATGTATTATGTAGTGTTGCCAAGAGCTGCAATAGTTTTATATACATTACAGGGACAAAAGTTTTGAGAAGCCCACTTCTTATCAACATGTTTGACCACTTCTGTCATTAGAAATATGAAAGGGGTAGTTCACCCAAAAATTAAAAATCTGATGAACAAGAAGATAGATATTTTGACAAACCATTCATGAGAACCATTTACTTTCTTAAGCACTATTCAGACGGGATTAGTTTTCCAAACGACGTTTGAGTTTCAACTTGTCCCCCAGGACGTCTGTGATTTTATGTACCGATTCGGACGGGATTAAAATGATCCAGGCTATTCCAGAGATGGGAGTGTCTGTTTCATGCATTTGGGCGTTGCAGTAGCACGTGCTCTGGATACACGTGTTTGTAATGTTTAATATTTTGCTTTAAATGTAAAATTATGACAGATTATTCATTACAGCGAGGTGTTCTTTGTGCTGGGACTTAGGCCTGTCGCACTCCTACAGTGCCTGGAGGACTATGCATGGCAGGGGCGTCCTCTTCCCTGAGGCAGGCCTAAACCTGGCCGCATACCACATGGCTTTGCTGCAGGGTCTTCAGCTGGGGACCACCACTCATGTTATTTATTCATTTAATTTTAACAAATCAAAATAAAATATACAAATCCTACTAAAGTAACATTAGCCTACGTGTTTTATATAACCGTCTGCTTATAATAAACACAAAGAAGTAATGATTAATAAAATTTAATATCTTTATTAATTAACATTACCATTCCGGAGCTGAACAACTTTGAACGGAGTTTCTTATAACGTTAATGATAATACAGTGGCCAGTCTTAACAGTGTATGATATTCAGTTCGTCTTGATTTAATTATTTTATTTTGTCGAATGCGAAAAAACATTCATATCTGAACGAATAGGACTCAGGAAATACAATATACGCGCATTAGTAAGACCTTACGGCAGATCACGTTGGCCAAAACACGAAATGAACCGCGTTTTCTAAAGATATTGTGGGCAAACACAGACATTTGCATTCGGACGGGATTACATTTCTCAGAGGACCTCTAAGTTCGGCAAAAAACAGTAGGTAAATTGCTCTGGAATTCTTACGGAGGTCGTCAGAGAAAAACACAGACATGGCCGATTCGGACGGGATTAAAAACACAGAGGACCTCTGAGAAGCACGATTTTCTCTGAGGTCCCCCTGTAAAACTAATCCCGTCCGAATAGGGCTTTAGTATTCATTTATCCTACTGTAAAAGTCAATGGGGCCTCTGAAGGGTTTGGTTGCAATTTGCAAACATTTACTAAAATATTTTTCTTTGTGTTCAGCAGAACAAAGACATTTATATAAGGTTTTTAACAACATGATAGTAAGTAAATGATGACAGAATTTTCAACAAGATGGTGCCCCAAACATCTTTATGTGAATGTCCTTAAACTTTTGTCTATATAGTGCAGATGCTGAATACCAAATGGTTTATTGAAAAGTGCAGACTTCGTTGACTAGAAAAGGTAGTACAATACCTGTTCTGTGGATACTGCTTTTGGTGGGGAGGGCTCTGTAACACTCAGTGGGAAACCTTTTACACCTTCCAAGTCAGAGCTGGCTGACGACGTTGATGGACACTGAGACTTTAGGGCCATCTTCACTTCAGTGATCAGATTTGGAAGCTCTAGCAACAAACAAACAAACAAAAAAGACATGATAAAGCAATCTCTAATACCTTTTAACCTACTCAACTGCCTAAGTGTAATATGATCATGTAAGCTGATGAAGTCAATGTTGTGTTTCGCAAAGTCATGCCAAATGTTACAGAGGTTGAATAAGTTTTAGGTATCTTGTAATATATTTGATAGTAATCCAATTACCAATAATTATTATTATTACCAATTATTAAATTATTGATCTCAACATATCAAGATAAATAATGATATTGAAACCAAATGGCAAATTAACAATAATTTAAAGTCCCTGTAAAGTCTGATATTAAATGTTTTCAGAATTTGTCATACCACAGAAAATGTGTTATTAACCACCCAGCCAAATCTAAATGATGGAAAAAAGTAAATAAAACATCAAAATCCAGTGCATCAGCCACCACTGAGCCACCATTTTAGTGACACCTAAAAAAACTGAACTCAGAAATGGTGAAAAACTGTTTAACAATCTAACTCTGCAATTCAGTAGTACATAGTTTACAGTTTGTGGCATGTTTCAGCAATACATTTCTAACATTTATAATGTGTTTAGAATTAGTTTTTTATTGAATTTACAGGGACTTTAAGGGCTCTATCTTACACCCGGCGCAATGCAGCGCAATGCGCGACGCAAGTGTCTTTCGCTAGTTTCCACCCTAATTTTCACGTTTAGCGCCGCGTTGTTTAAATAGCAAATGCATTTGCGCCCCCTTTGCGCCCATGGGCGTTCTGGTCTGAAAACGAGGTGTGTTCAGGCGCATTGTTGGCGCGTTGCTATTTTGAGGCAACTAAAATAGACTACGCCATTGACCAACAAAAACCTGGTCTAAAGTCTAATGTCAATGGCGCAATATGTTTTATGTTATTTAAAGAGCGCATTAGTAATATGCGCCTATAAACGGGAGGACAACGCGGGTTTGCTTATCACAAAGTACATAAATGCGCAGCAGCACAAAAATGCTTTTAAATTTGAAAGATTAAAGGATTGAATTTAAGAGATTATTATTGAGTCTCTTGGACATATTTATAAATGAGGACTGATTATGAGACGTTAGAAGGCGCAAAGAGCTGCTTTACCTGCAGCCTGATAAGTAAATAAATGCTTTGCTTTAAACAAATGCGTCTGTTTTTAAATGTTTTTTTTTAATGCTACCTCACGGATTTATTGTATATGATGTACCTGTGGATATGGCGAGATGAGAAACATTTGTAAGTAATGCTTAAAAAAACTCTTTGCTAAAAACGCTGTCCAAAGTGCTGAAACGTGAGGAGAGCCGTTTGTAATTTCTTTATCTCCTGTTTTTTACAAAATAAAGTATTTTTAGAGTACAAACCTTATATTAAATAATTTTAAATTATGTTTTGATGATATTTGATAGCCATACATTTAAATCAATTACAATCCTGCTTTTTACTTCCATGACTAAAAGAAAACGGGTTTTAAAGGTTTTAATAAAAAAATAACAATTTCAATATTAGGGAAAAACAACACAATTATTTAACATTAATCTTAAACTGGGGATCTTCTACCTCCGCTTAGTTTTTCAGTTTACAAAGTTCGTCATCTAAATAGGGATTAGACATAGCGCCAGCGCGCCTTGCTTTTAAAGGGAATGAGAGCTGTGACTCTCATTGGTTTACTGCACGTTACGCCCAAAATACTCCCATTACAATAGGACCTACCCTTTTCGACCATGCGCTCGGCGCAAAAACGAAGTGGATTCGGACACGCCCATTTAGACGTTGCGCTGTGCGCTTTAGACAATGCGCTTAGATCGTTAAAATAGGGCCCTAAAAGTGTAAAGTGCAAATGCAATGAAACCACCACATGTTGTTAGCTGACTGCTTATTTAGCACACCAGTAAAATAATTGTAATACATGCCTCTAATGAGCATTGTTTTTAATCTTTCATTGTCATTTCTCAATTTTTGGTTTTCTTCCTCCATTTCTTTTAGCCTCTTCTGAGTTTCTGTCAAGGTTGGGGCTTGATACTCATCAATAACCATTTGGGCAACATTTCTCTGTGATTTGGGAATCACTGTCTTCTTCTTTTGTGTCTGTCAAAGAACAACAAAAAAGAGAGTGAGATGAAATGTATTTGTCTTCTTAGAAAGATATTTGTCTTTATCTCTATAAATATAAACAGATTGACTTAAAATGATTGTATATTATAGGATACTAGTGATAGAATCTGAAGTGGAAAAGAAGGAAGGCCAATCTCAAAAGGAGATCCTTATACAAATTATGAGCATAGGCAGGTGCAGAAACAATAAAGTTGATTTGTTGTACTGACTTGTATACTTACCTGGCATTTTGCTTTTTTGTTACGGCTTGTTCTTAATAACAATATGACTTGGGTTTGAAAATACAAATATTTTAAGGCCTGGTTTCACAGACAAGTCTTAAAGGGGCAGTTCAACCAAACATTAAAATTCTGTCATCATATACTCACCCTCATGTTGTTCTAAACCTATATAAATATCTTTGTTATGGTGAACAAAAAAGAATATAATTTGAAAAATGTTTGTAAATAAGCAGATCTGGGGCACCATTGACTTGTCTAGTAGGAAAATGTAACCCTATGGTAGTCAGTGGTGCCCCAGATTGGTTACCAATATTTATTAAAATATCTTTATTTGTGTTCAGCATAACAAAGATATTTATACAGGTTTAGAACAACATAAGCGTAAGGACGGTTTCACATTTGGTGCGATTGCCTGGTCCGAACGCGAGTTCGATTGCTCCCCCCTCCCCATGCCCCCCATAGACTGTGTTCACATATTATTTTTGCATCCGAACCGCGGTACGCTTGCATCATCAAGCTGCAGCCGGCGCGTTCTCATGTTGCTTGGCAACTGCTGTAAACAAGAAGACGACAAGCATGATTGACGAACTGCAAGCAGAGAGATGATTTCTGAATGCCTCCGCAAAAATTGACGTCGGCGGACAGACCGTTGTCATCGAAACGACTTTAGTATGTTTGTGGCAGACAGACGAAAGTGTGTTTCTGTATTATTTCTTTGAATAATAAAGAAATAAGAAAAATAAGAAAAAAACTCAAGCAAGCATTCTATGCATTTTGTTGTCAAGGTAAGTGCACGCACACAAACACACACGTCTGTTTTGGTGGGACATTCCATTTAATACGTAATTAACAGTGGTTCACTTCCGCGATTTGGTACGATTGCGCTCACATTAGCAGCGAACTGATCTGGAGTTCACATGAAACGAACCCCAGACCACCCTTTTTAAGCGGACTCGAGTATGTTTCGCGGGTGCGCACCCGAGTTCCGAAGACAGCGTTCACATCATCCAAATGTACCGAACTCTGATGTCAATCGAACCCGGGTGTGCACCAAAAGTGCTAATGGGAAAACGCCCTTAGTCTAGTCCCAGACTAAAATGTATGTTTTAAGTGTTCACCTAAAATATCTTGCACTGACATGTCAAATCTATCATTGTAATTGTTTTGTTGCAAGTTGCAAACCAGTACAATTTTTGTAAGGCACATTTCTAAAAAAAAACAAAAACAATTTAGATAGTCAAATATAACTAAGGCCTAGTTCTGACTTAAAGGCGCTCTATGCATTTTCGGTGTTTTGTCAAACAGCGACCGCTAGGGTCGCTGGAGAATACTTGCAACTGTCGTAATTTCCCACTCTAGTACACCTCCGAAGATAATGACCAGGTAATGTTTCAGAATTTCATATAAAGATTACGTTACTGCATAGTCTACTAAACTACAGATGATGGTAATAGGATAATAAGAAGTTTATTCCAAGTGTAGAGTGCATATAATAATAAAGTACCGCGCTTGCTAGCTTATAACGTTTTACATGATTGCAGCTAAATGACAAGTAAACTGTCTATACTCTATGTCTACTGTATCATTTCATTTGTGTTCTTGTAAACATTACAAAATGCCATGACAATGTTAATTGTGCAGGTTGCATTATTTCATAACATTGGCCGTTATAATGTCACTATACATGATTATTGCTATTTAACATAATAGTTTGCAAATTGTGCATGTTTACACTATTTACAACCTCTAGGCTTATTTATGTCCTGATAATTATGTAAGATATTGACTGTTGTCATGATAATCGCATGACATACTAGCAAGCGCAACAACATACAACATAGACCGCAAACAAGTTTACAAATAAGAGATTTACTTACTAGTCCATCAACAAGATCGCCAGATCAGCATCCCTGTTGCATCCAGTGCTGTATTTTAACTCATGCCAACGAGTAAAAACCTGACGGTTCCTAACGCGGTCAGATTCTCTTTTCCTACTCTCTTCCGAATGCGCTTTCTTAAAGGAGCGGTGAATCAAATACTCAATTTTAACTTGATAATTTGTTATATAAGAGGTCATCATACTTAAATGAACATCCTGCAAGTTTCAGAGCTAAAAACATCTGTGCTACTGAAATATAACAGTTTTTGGCACCAAGCTAGTATTACAAGGGAGTGTGGAATTTGGAAAAGTATGACGTCAAAGTAGAATTGAAGCACCTCCCATAGCCAAATACAACCACCACTTTTGTAGCCCCGCCCACAGCTTCGCGTGACACACGTGTGTCTCAACAAGTAAACATGTCTTTAAAGATTGACAAATGTAACCAAAATGACATTTAAATAAAAACATTTCTGAGAGACTTTTATTTTGACGCGGTGATCTGTTATGATAGACAAACCATGGAAACGCATTTTCGGTTGTGGAAGAACCGCGTGGGAACAACACAGAAGCTAAATACTTTAATTCGGAGGCTTGGAACATAACATTAGAAATGCATGGATACAGTTTGCTTTTGAAGAAGTTCCAGCTCGTGTTGGGAGTGTTTGTTAACTTTGTGTACACGGATTCATTTGTAAAGAAGTCGATGCTGGATTTGCAGAGAGACTGTGATTAAAAGCACCACTTATATTGGATCTGACAACAATGACACAGCTGCAGTATACACAGTAAGACATTTTACTTTATTTAAGTTACTGCATTTCACTATTGCTTTGTTAGAAGAGATTGCTTGATATGTCCTGTTGTAACATCCGTGTCTAAACACGTTTGTTTGACTGTTTTAATTTACTAAAAACATTAATCGATTAATAAAGGTGCAACACTTAACAATACGACTGTAATTTAAAAGGTAGAAATATACAAAGTTAGTGATAAGGAAGGATTTATCAGCCGCAGTTTAGATTCTGATGCCCGTTTACTGTGTTGTATACGGTAATTTAGGCGAGTTGCGTTTGAAAGGACAAACACTCAACAAAGCTTTTTTTTATAATATATCTGTGGTATGTAACATTACGTGAATGTAACAGCAACATCACAAGCACAATAGAAATATACAAAGTTATTGATAAGGATTTATCAGCCGCAGTTTAGATTCTGATGCGCGCTTACTGTGTTGTATACGGTAATTTAGTCACGTCGAGTTTTGTTTCTACTTTAATATACTTATTGTCATTTATGTGTATCATCTTTAGCACCCAGAATCTTTTGTGGCTTAAACATATTTGTGTTCGGCTGCTATTTTATCACATTAATGTTTTTAAAACATTTCCCCACGTGTAATGAAGCTATCCAATCATAGCAGTGGGCGTTTACGTCCAGGTCTTAAGTGCGGCCCGCCCCTTCAAACGAACCATTTCTCCAGAGAGCCACTAATCCATGTTACAAAATAGCCTATTACTTATTGCTTTTGATGTTTTTGAATGTAAAATTCACCGCCCCTTTAACTTTTAAATCTTTTAGCCTCACGTCTCAAATTCACACGTGCAGTTGTTGTTATAGGCTTGATCGACTTCATGCGGCGCTGCAAGAACCAACAGCCGGATGACGTCAAAGTGCCGTCTCGAATCATTCTTGCGGTACTTTGATGTCAGCTGGCGGTTGGTTCTTGCAGTGCCGCATGAAGTCGATCAAGTCTAACGTGTGTGACGTCGTTGCCGTAAAGCAAGTCGTGATTCTCGAAAGATTTGTCAGGGGCGGTTATCTCAAGCTTGCATTGCTGGTTTTGCTAGCGGCGTCCTCCCCGAGCTTCAACAGGAGAATGATTCGCCCTACTATGACTTTGTTTACCACCGAAATAACTTTGAAGCTGTTATATTAAGGTAAAATAACTGCATAGTGTGTCTTTAATCTAAGTCCTGTTTGTGAAACCAGGCCCAGACGTACTATATCTTATTTTATCTTACCAGTGTGTTCTCAGCATCAGTTTAATCTGAATCTGTATATCTTGATGGTGGGACTGTGGTCCTTTTCTTAGGCAGTGGCCTGTCCATTTCATCAGAGTCTAACCGCAAGAATTCCTTAATCTTTGCATTAGTTTGAAATCGATTGTCTGAAAAATAGTTAAAAGTTGATGAGAGATCAGATTAAGGCACTTTACAGCCAAACCTATTTGAAACTGAGGTTACTTAGTTGCTAATGTAAATATTATTTGTTAATGGTATATAGTTATACATCACAACAGCTTAACATTATTGTTATTGGACCTGACACTGTTAAAACAAAATCCATTAGAGGTTTACTTACTGCTCACAAACTTGATAGAGGCAGCATACACTGGCCAGCCATGTTTTGGCTTTTTCCCCTTCTGCCATTCCACAGCAACTGAATAGTCAGTTTGTGGGTATCCATCCTCATCCATCTTGGTGTCATCATATTTGCGTATGGCATCGGTTTTCACCTCGCTATACATCCCAGCATCCTCCCCACTGACCCACTGGACCACTGCAAACTTTCTCATCGCCTTGGTAATTGCAAAGATTGTGGTTTTCAGTCCATTTAGATTACAGCAATACGCTGTTTCATTAGATTCCACATGAAAATGTCACATTTGTTGTCTTGTGAGTCTGACTGCAACACGTGATTTTTGCTTTGTAATTAACAGTTAATATAGACACAACACGTTAATCTGATTAATTAGTTATGAAAAATAACGCGATTAAAATATTTTAACGGTTCACTAAGATACGTTACTTGACATAGCTCTAGAGATACTACACAAAAAACTAGCCTAGTTAATGGTATAATCCAAACACAACACATTTGAACAACCCTATCACAGTTTGCTATAAATGCACAAACCTTAATCAACTCCGCTGCCCGAGTAAGCTAATCTTTACAACAAATGAATTTTTATATTACCTTAGGCTTCCACTGACGTGCTGAAGAAATGCGTGCAGCACTGGTTTAACCGCTCTCTGTGCTTGTCCATGTAATCTGGCTTTTCATTGGATCCCGCGATGCATTTCAAACATCAACCAATCGGCGCATTTAATAGTTTATTTTACCGAACATCATTCGCTTGCATACACAAGTGTTCACTGTTTTTTTTAAGTAACACACTAGTACGCAGCGCAGCAGCTAGAATGCCGAAACGAAAATTGTATTGCTTTCACAGTTGCAAAGGAGAAGAAAGAAAGATTCCTCATCGTACTCGGACCAGGTGGAAAAAAAGGTAAACTTTTTTGTATTCCACAATGGTTCTCACCATTTTTTATTCATTTTGTTTTTTCATTACTATTTGTAACACACGTACTGTAAATACAGTGTGGTTGTTAAAAGCAGTTTACATTAGCTGTTTTGTAAAATATGCAAATAATTAATATGTGCAATATTTTATTTCATAATAAAATTGTGGCTGTGTTGTTGCATTGTTGTTTATGGTCAGGTAATATCAGGAATTGGATACATATGCGCCGAAAACGCCAGATATGCTCAATTCATTTTAATCAAGAGGGTTTTTTAAATTCGCGGAATGTTCGTGGATCTCGCGAGATGTAATATCTAAATGCTTTGATTAATAAGCATTTCCTGTTAAAAAAATACGCGCAAAAAGGCGCCTTTTCAAAGCGTCTGGCGTTGCTACGCAACTTAAGGCTGGCGTGCGTGACATTGTACAGAGGACACACATGAGTAAAAAATAAATCGGAGACTATTGATCATGTGATAGCTGGTAAAGTCAACGCCTGTGAAGATCGCATAAGCATAAAGTTTAAGATTCGTGCTTATTATAAGAATCACTATTACTTTTAAAAAAATAATGTTATATCCACTCCAGACACAAATGGAAATATAAGCACAGCAGCAATTGCAAATATATATATATATATATATATATATATATATATATATATATATATATATATATATATATATATATATATATATATATATATATTAGTATAATATCTGTCAGAGACTAAAAAAAGGTTGAGAACCATTGATCTATTTTTAGACCAATGAATATTATGGAGCTGTGAAGCTATCACTCTTATAATGTTTTGTCTGAAACTGCAGGAAAATTGAAAAATACCTACATGACTTAGAAGGGGAAACTTTCCAGAGTGCCAATAATAATGTAAGTCCTCCTAAGATAAGTCAGACATTTACAATACAAAGGAAAGTGGGGATTGGTGTATTGTAAATTGATGTGATGAAATGGAAGTTTTATTAGGCAACATTGAATGGTTTCTAATCTTTGGAAAATAAACTAGTCAACTTTATCTACCTTTAAATGGCATGTTCAGTTGTTTCTCTCCTTTGTGTATTTCCTTTTGGCCTGGCTTAGGATGATGTTTTGCACTCACCGATAAGCACTGAAGAATCCACACCCACAGATACAGGCCTCCAGGTAGATATTATTAGTGTGAATGTTACTAATCTGTTGATATAGACCTATTGTTTATTTTATAGAAAAAATATATATTGTATTGAATAATGCTAAGTCAGTACAAACAGGTGAAAGTTTTGTTTAAACGTCCTCCAGCTGTCACTAAGGCATTTGGATACTAAGGATTTCAGTACCAAAGGGTATTCATTTTAACTTTATAACCTGAAGTATTACCTTTTTAGAATGTGACACACCTCCCCAAAAGAAAAGAACCATCACAAACATCCGACATTAATGTGAGATTTTTTTATTTGAAAAGAATAAACACATAATACTTGAATTTGTATTTCTTAAATAACATTATTTTTCATATTTATTAGTTAATTTTGTCCCCTCATCCAGGTCAGTCTACCAGTGTGGCCAGACCTGGCTACATCCAAACAAATACAGGTACACATGACCTATTTGTATTTTAGTTATATTTCTATACATTTTTATTCCTATTGCCTATTGACAGTTTAAATAATGTAGCTTAAAATCGTTTGTTCATTTTAGGATGACAGCTCTATTCCACATTCACCAGAAACTGTTGAAGAGGGGATCTCATCAGAAGTTGAGGTAAATAAGAAATTTCTCCCTAGACCACAGTACATGTCATTTAGGATTTAATTTTTGTTTACATTGTGTTATGTACATGTGTATAACAATTGTCCCTAAATCTGTGGGGACAAGATCAGGTGGCGTATTACAGAAACTTTCTATCTTAGGTCTTAACTTAATATATTATATGTTAAATTAGGATTTTTCGCAAATTCATGTTACAAAAGCAAATCTTAAGTTGATTTAGGATTCTCATCTTATCTCACCAAATCTTATCTTATCTCTAGTTAGGAAATCTTAATTTTAGGAAATCTTAAATTGCTCAATCATGTTCGGCTATCAACTCTTAGGTCTGTTACAAAGCAACCAGCAATGTGTGAGCTGCTGCTAAAGTAAACAAAAGAATTGTCCTTTTTATTTCAATGGGGCAGAAAAATAAATTTTATTACATCATTGTAATCATAGTGTGTGTTTTTATTATTGTTTTAGCATAAATGCGCTGCACATCATCTGTGAGTTACCATTAAATGTAAACATTTAGCAAATGTTATTTACAAAAATTAGAAAACTATTCTTCCTAAGTGTAAACTGTAACACACTTTTATGGTACACACTTATAATCACTCATACTGATTCTTTCCCATTTGTTACAGAATTCCAACCAATCAAACCATGCCTCTTCTGGACCCTTAAATGACCCTGTCACAGAAACCAGTTGGCTGAACATCCTTGCTTTTTCCCTGAAGCACAATGTAACCGGGGCTTTAATGGAGGACCTGCTGAAGCTGTTAAGGTTGTGTAGTTGTGATGCTGCAAGTATACCGCGTAGCAAGTACATGCTAGAGAAGGCATTTGAACATTTTGTAGACAAGTCAGAATACCATCATTATTGTGGTTTTTGCAGCTCTTATATTGGCAAATCAATGTCTAAAGACAGTGAATTAAAATGTCAGATTTGCTCATCAACCCAAACCGTTAGACAAAGTTTAGAGTTGGGTAATTTTTTCATTTATATACCTTTGAAGGATCAGCTTAAGGCTCTTTTGGAAAATGAACCTATCACAAATGATTACACTGAGCAAACCAGAGATGGAATAACAGATATATCTGATGGGAAGTTGTACAAATATCTGAAATCAGTTAGCAATTCTTTCTTTTCCCTGTCATTCAATTGTGACGGAGTACCTGTGTTCCAGTCATCTAAATTTAGCATCTGGCCCTTACTATGCTCTGTTAATGAAGTACCCCCAGAAGGAAGAGACAAAAATGTCATACTATGTGCCTTATGGTTTGGGTCATCTAAACCACTAATGCCTAGCTTCCTCAAACCTTTTGTGGAGGAATGCAAAAGTCTTGGACAAACAGGTCTTCAGTGGCAGGATCCGGTAGAACACACAGTCAAAACAGCAAAGGTCTATGCATTATGTTCCATATGTGATGCTGTTGCACGACCTTTACTGCAAAATTTTAAACAGTTTAATGGTGAGTATGGATGTGGGTACTGTCTTCATCCAGGTGTTCAAGTGAGAAAAGGCAACGGGACTGTGCGAGTGTATCCTTGTTTGGAGGAGATGCCAGACCTTAGAGATCATGACACAACTGTGAAAATAGGTGAGATTGCCAAAAGTAATAAACAGACTGTTTTGGGCATTAAAGGGCAATCTCCGATTGTGGACTTGCCCAATTTTGACCTGATCAATGGCATGGTCCCTGATTACATGCATTGTGTGTTGCTGGGGGTTTGCCGGCAAATAGCCACTTTATGGTTTGATTCCAAAAGCTACAGTAAACCATGGTATATTGGTTTAAACACTGCAAGAGTGGATGGAAATCTATTAGCAATTAAGCCTCCAAGCAGTTTTTCCCGGATTCCACGGTCTATTGCTGAGCGTAGGTTTTGGAAAGCTCATGAATGGCAAAACTGGCTTTTATACTACAGTTTGCCAGTTCTGAAAGGAATACTTCCAAGCAAGTACCTTTGCCACTGGGCTTTACTTGTGGAGGGTGTGAGCATTTTGCTAGGTTCAGACATTAGTCAACAGGATATTGACCATGCTCATGATGCTCTTGAGATCTATGTTCAATCAGTTCAGTCTTTGTATGGTGAAGATCAGATGACCTACAATATGCATGCACTCCTGCATTTGGCTAAGAGCGTTGAGAATTTGGGTCCTCTCTGGGCCCAGTCTGCTTTCATGTTTGAGAGCTATAATGGCTACTTGCTCAAGCAAGTCAAAAGCAGTAATGCAGTGCCTCAGCAACTCTGCAAAAGAGTTGCATGGTCTCGGGCATTACCACGCATCGCTAAGGCCTGCTTATCTAATGATGTCTCACCTGAAATGAAATCATTCTACACAGAAATGACCTCCAGTGAACATCATGTAAGGAACTATGCTAGATTTGACAGGGTGACTGCACTTGGAGTGCCAAAGATTAGACCAGTGTCTGAAAATGATATGAATGCATTGCATGCATTGCTAGATGTACCTAGGACAGCTATTGGCAAGTACTATAACAGAGTAGTTGTGAATGGAGAGGTCATTCACAGCCAAACATACACAAAAACAAAGAAAACAAACAACTCTGTTGTGATATTGAAAGATGGCAGTGTTTTCAAGATTTCATACTTTCTCAGTGTCAGTGATGACCAACATCACCTTTATGCAGTTGGCAAATTTGGAAATTGTGCAGTGCAGAAGCTGGTTAGAGGATGTACTGTCAAAATATCACTGAACTTTATGAGGACTGTTCATTTTCCTACAGGATTTGAAAGAGCAGTTGACAGCAATTACATTATGAGACCATGTGTTTTCATTAATTGTGATCAGTCCGGGCCTGTTGTTTGTGAACAAATCAGAACGTATTACTGCAAATAAACAAAGGTGAGTTAAATGGACATTCCATGTTTTAAAAAAATATTCTCATTTTCCAGCTGACCTCAAGTTAAACATTTGATTTTTACCGTTTTGGAATCCATTCAGCTGATCTCCAGGTCTGGAGCTACCACTTTTAGCATAGCTTAGCACAATCCATTGAATCTGATTAGACCATTAGTATCACAATAAAAAATAACCAAAGAGTTTCAATATTTTTCCTATTTAAAACTTGACACTTCTGTAGTTACATCATGTACTAAGACCGACAGAAAATTAAAAGTTGCGATTTTCTAGGCAGATATGTTTAGGACTATACTCTAATTCTGGCGTAATAATCAAGGACTTTGCAGCTGTAACATGGCTGCAGGAAGTGCAATGATATTACGCAGCAGCCGAAAATAGTCCCCTTAGTAACTTTCAATGGCAGGGGACTATTTTCGGGCAGTTCATAATATCAATATGCCAGCTGCAGCCATGTTACAGCTGCAAAGTCCTTGATTATTACGCCAGAATGAGATTATAGTTCCTAGTCATATCGCAACTTTTAATTTTCTGTCGGTCTTAGTACACATATGTAACTACAGAAGAGTCAAGATTTAAATTGGAAAAATATTGAAACTCTTCGGTTATTTTTTAGTACAGTGCTAATGGACTAATCAGATTTAATGGATTATGCTAAGCTATGCTAAAAGTCATGGTGCCAGACCCAGAGATCAGCTGAATGCATTCAAAAATGGTAAAAATCAAATGTTTAACTCTAGGGGAGCTGGAAAATGAGCTGGAATATTTTTTGAAAAAGTGGAATGTCCCTTTAAATATGTTTTAAGACCACTGATAATTTTTTTTCAACATTTTAAATCTAAGTCATAATTTATATGTGACATGTTGGCGGTGATAAAAATAAGCATAACTTTTTTGTTTTTATATTTGTATGTTAAGAAGAGAAATACTAAACAAAGAACTGTAATAAAGTAAAAAAAATGTAATAGTGATATAGGGTTTGAAAGGAAAACAATGTTGATGTATGAAATATGCAACTGTATCTTGTAGAATACACTTTAATAAATAATTTGGTATTATTGTATAATTGTGCTTGTCAGTGTAGTTTAAATGATTTGTTTTATCTAAAGTTGAAACTCTACTTTGATTGATAGGCATAGGGCTCTATTTAGGACAATAACTTACAGCCTGTGATGGAAAACATAGTAACAACGATGGATGTTTTTTAAAGTAGTGCTTTAATTTGTGTCTTTCTTTTAAGCTGTTGTCTCAGATGTCAATAAGACTTTATTGTCATGAAACCTGATGTTCTCTGAATTAATGTTAAACTGTGTGGCAAATGTTTTTTTTTCTTCTTTTTTTATGTTTAACCAAAGCTTTTAACACCTCATGCAGGAGTTTCTAATGCCTATAAATGCTGTGTGCTGTTACATACTTTTGTTATTTACATAACTATCTCACTGTATGTCAGAAAACATTCTTGCAAGAATAAAAACTCAAAGAGAATTCTCTGTGTTGATTTTCACTTCAACCTCACCTTAAATCTATGGATTTCCACAACAAGACTTATACTAAATAACTGCACTGTTTTATACATGTCCTAAGAGATATGGTGGACATGCATAAATTAGCATTATTTCCTTATGTTCTTACAGCATGGAAATACATAAGGCTTAAGTTGTATATAGGACATATATGATTGAAAGTACATTAACATTATGCAATTTGTATATGTGATTTTGCAGCATATATGTTCCTTACAGTATTTTGTTGGAACAGATAAGAATCATGGATGTTTTTAGTAAAACTTTTCCATATGGGCTGGCAGTTGTTTGTTTGATAGAGCAAGACCTGTGGACCAATGAAAATGTTCTCTGCTCACTGAAATTATCATAATGTTGCCCTCCATGACCCAAAGACTTATGTCTGGCCATTAGCCTGGCCTCATTATCTGCTAGTCCTGGGCATGTGTTTGTGTTAGCCCATTGCTGCCCAATCAGAATTGAGCAAACTTTCCTAAGAATTGGGAAAGAAATAAAAAAGGCCACAAATCTGTTTTAAGAACAACCAAATTTTAGGGATTTTTAAGTAATTTGATCACACATTGTGATATATTGTTATTTATATTTACATATCAAATTTTAAAGTATTATCATGCCAACAAGGTTTTCTCTCTGTTGTTTACAGTGCTGATTTTAAACATCCACGCTGGACAAACTGAAGGTAACTGAATTTAATAGATATGTGTCTTTCATGTAAACAGATCTGTGATGAGTTTATATATTAATTTTCTTCTTTCCTCAGCTTTACCCAGAGTTACATTGAGAGTAACACCAAACAGATCTGTGTTCACTGGAGAGACAGTCATTCTGAAGTGTGAGATAGAGGATCAGTACAGTGACTGGAGATATCTGTGGGCTAACAGTCGTACTGCAGTGTTAAACTCTGAGCATTACACAGTATACAGAGACTCTCTCACTATCAATGGAGTTACTGAATCAGATCAGAATAAGTACTGGTGTAAAGTAGAGAGAGATGGACAACCACAATCTTCAAAAACAAGCTCTGATGTTTATCTCACAGTGAAGGGTGAGTTCAACTCGCTGCTTGACTTTTAAGCACGGACAGCTACACAATGCTCATTTGCGTTATTTCAGGGAACCAGGATTACCTGAGTAACCATATCGCAATACATATAGTTAACTCTTTGGGGTCAACCAGCATCACCAACTTTTTATTTTTCAATCACTCAGCAAAGAGACTTTGATTACTTTAGCTTTCACAAACAACACGCGACAGAGTATTGGCGTCTGTAAACAAACATGAAGTATTGACAAGTTATCCACGCTCAACCCTTGATGTGTTTGTACTTTATTGATTACCGTGATTTACTATAGTATTTGTAGCCAAAAACATGGTTGCACTTTTTCTGTAGTAAAACCATAGTTTCTATATTTGTGAAATTATAACAAAATATTTCAATATAATATTTATTTATTTATTTTCTGTTGAAATATTTTGATGTGAATTCACAAGTAAACCTTATCATGGTTTTACTACAGAAAATATAGGTCATCTTGAGGTGGTTAATATGCAGCTGAGAAAGATGAGCGTTCCACGCACCGAAGGTTGGCTTGCCGTCACAATGTGGGCCCCATCCTGTCATAGAGGCATCTGTGGTCACCACTTTTTTCCTACATACCAAACTGAGTTCTGCTCTTGCTTTTCAGCCAATATTGAAGCGGTCTCATAAATTGCAGACCCAATGAGGTGTGCTGCTGCCATGAGAGCATTCTTTGAAATCATTTGGGAGGAATGCGTGAACCTGATGAGATGAGAGGCTATCGGGATGTAAAGTAAGCGTCTTTTAGATGCACTGAACCCATTAAATTTTCAAAACATGTAAATCCAGGATCGATCTGAAGCCATTGTCTTTTCCCGGAACAAGAAAATAGCGTTCGTAAAACCCTGACTCGCTTATAAATAAAGAGTGCCCATCATTAATAAAGAGTGCACTTTCGGATCTGAGCGTGTTTCTTTGACAAATGTGAAGAGTGCTGTGAAACCAGCCACTCAAGGAGGGGGAGGGAGTAGGGCTCCGTGAGCATAGAGCACAAAATGGTTGTGGCAGAGATGGTGTGCAGGGGTTATATTCATCTTGAATTTTTACAGACATTAACCAATAGGCTGCAGTCATGGAGTAAACCGGAGTTTCCACCATAGCATCAGCTACTGGCGCAATGCAAAGTGAACCATATTGAAAGGGAACTTACATTTTTTGTAGTTCTAAACGTAGTTTCGAGAGGAGCCTAAACATTCAGGTCTGTCTGCCAATCATCATTATGGGCGTATATAAGACAGCATTCCGGCCTCTGGGTCCAGCTGCAGTTTTTCCGGCATCCCACCTCCTCCCCATCTCATCCTTCACTGCTCTCTTTCTTTCTCTGTGCATTTCTGTTTCAAGGGGGGGTTGAACTTGGGGCTCGAGCCCTGGCCTCAGGTTCGCTCTCTCTGAAGGTTCAGAGCTCAGCTGTAGAGCTCCCTTGGAGGACAGCAAGCCAAGTTTGTTTACCATTAATCATTAAGATCTGAATGCGCAGGCGAACTATTAAATGAGGTGTTACCAATTTGAAGTCATTTTTAACACTGTTTACACTTTTACAGTGTAAACAGCATAAAAGTCTAGAATTTTATAACCTTATTTTCTGTGTTCTGCAGCTTTACCCAGAGCTACAGTGAGTGTAACACCAGACAGATCTGTGTTCACTGGAGAGACAGTCACTCTGAAGTGTGAGATAGAGGATCAGTACAGATCATTAAACTGGACATATCAGTGGTATAAAGGCACAACTGAAGTGTTAAAGTTTCAGCATTACACTGTAAACAGAGACTCTCTCACTATCACTGGTGTTACTAAATCTGATCAGGATGAGTTCAGTGTAGTGTAGAGATAAATGGACGACCACAGACTTCACTATCAAGCTCATCTGTTTATCTCACTGTGAAGGGTGAGTTTAATTTTAGTGTTGTTGTAAAACATTAATATAAACAGAAGTATCTTGTGTTAATTATTAAAAAACATTATGTCAATGGTTGTGTCGTTTTGATGCTTATAAACACACAGTAATATATTTTATTTTGATTATCATTTAGGTTTATGATTTCATGTAAACAGTGATGAGATTTATATCTTTATTTTCTTTTATCCTCAGCTTTACCCAGAGCTACAGTGAGAGTAACACCAGACAGTCTTGTGTTCACTGGAGAGACAGTCACTCTGAAGTGTGAGATAGAGGATCAGTACAGTAACTGGACATATCTGTGGTATAAACGTGGTATTAAAGTGTTTAACACTGACCGTTACATTGTATACAGAGACTCTCTCACTATCAAGGGAGTTACTGAATCTGATCGGGGTCTGTTCTGGTGTAAAGCAGAGAGAGATGGACGACCACAGACTTCACATTCAAGCTCTGTTGTTTATCTTTCTGTGAAGGGTGAGTTTAATATCAATGTTTAGGTGAGATATGGAAATACAGCGGGGAAAATAAGTATTTGTCATGTCAGCATTTTTATCAGTAAGGGGATTTCTGTGGGCTAAGTGGGCTATTGACACAAATTTCCACCAGATTTAGCCATCAAGCTAAATACTGAATTCATACAAAGAAATCAGAACATTTAAGTATACAAGTTGAGTCATAATAAATTAAGTGAAATGATACAGGGAATAAGTATTGAACACGTTGTAGAAAAGCCTTTGTTGGTGATAACAGCTTCTTAGATGCCTCTTGTATGGAGAGACCGGTCATCTGCATTGCTCAGGAGTGATTCTGGCCCATTCTTCCACACAAATAAATATTGAAGGTTCCTTGGCCTCTTTTTTGAACTTTGATCTTCAGTTCTCTACATACATTTTCTATGGATTTTAGGTCAGATGACTGACTGACCACTTAGTTGTTTCCTTGGCCTTGTGTTTGGGATCATTGTCTTGCTAAAATGTCCACCCTCTTTTCATTTTCAGCTTTCTGGTAGATGGCAGTAGATTTTTATCCAGAATGTCCTGGTACATTTCTCTATTCATCCTGCTTTCAATAATATGAAGTCTGCCAGTACCTTGCTAAAAAGCAGCTCCAAACCATGATTCTTCCACCCCCAAACTTAAATGTTGGTATGGTGTTCTTGGGGTGGTGGGCAGTGCCATTTTTTTCTCCAAACATGGTGTGTAGAATGACTGCCATCTCACCATACTACAGTCTCCCAATAATCCACAGGCTTCTCCAAATGCTCTTTTGCAAACTTTAACCGAGCCTCAACATGCTTTGGACTCCTCGGACGGGAATCTTAGGTTGAGCACTTGATCATGGCTGGTTTATGGCGAAGTGATGCTCTTTCCATTTCCGGATAATGGCCCCCACAGTGCTCACAGGAACATTCAGCATTCTGGAAATGCACCTATAACCATTCCAATCAAAATGATTTTCAACGATAAGATTAAGAAGATCTTGAGAGAGTTCTTTTCTTTTACCTATCATGAAGTCTTTCATGTGTGCCTCCTGGGTAATGAGAACCCTTTATAGGCCATCAATTAGGACTAAAGCAGCTGATATCAATAAGCACTGATACTGACAGATTTCAGTTGATGATCTGGCTTTCTATGGCATTTTGCACCTTGTTCTCTTCATGTGTTCTATACTTATTCCCTGTTTCATTTAGTTTTATTTATTATGACTCAACTTGTTAACTTAAATGTTCTGATTTCTTTGTATGAATTCAATATTTAGCTTAATGGCTACATCTGGTGTGTCAATAGCCCACTTAGAAATCCCTTTACTGATAAAAATGCTAATGTGTCAAATACTTATTTTCCCTGCTGTATACAGTAGACAAGGTCTTCTCATGTTTGTGTATAAACTATATAAACGAAACTTAATGTCAGTGGTTGTGTTGTATTAATGCTTTAGAAGGACCAGAACTATATTGGTTAATTTAACTGATCATTTAGGTTTGTGATTTCATGTAAACAGGCTGTGAAGAGATTATAAACTCACAAAGAACGTCTCAGTTATGGATCTAACCCTTGTTCCCTGAAGGATGGGAATAGAGACATCACGTCGTGACCGACGATTGGGAACCGCTCTGCAGAGACAAATCTACTTTGAGAAACTAACAAAGCGCCAATGAACTTGGCATGCAGATATTTGGATCTGTTGGCATCACCCTGCCGCGCGAGTATTTAACGAGAAGCAGGTGCAGTACCAAATCAGCTTTATTATTTGGTGAGAAAGCAATGCATCAGTGCCTGGCCTGGTAACAGCAATAGAACAGGGGACACAATGTGGGCACTAACACAGGTTTACAGGGAATACATACAGTGAGAGGCTGACAGCCGATGCTCCGCCACATCTGCCATCAAGGCACTGGAGGAGAACAAAATAGTTTTTAACTCAAGTTTAAAACTGAGAAATCAAAGAGGTGGAAGAACTGCGAGCCTCTGCTGCAGTGCTGTCCTTCCTACCAACAGGCAAACGGTGAAATTCCAAGCAGAAAGGAATAGCTTCTGGTGAGCAGCTTTCGAAGCAAATAAAGCTGATTTGGTAATGCACCTGCTCTGCATTGAATACCCGCGGGCGGTGCCAGCAGATGCAAATACCTGCATGCCAAGTTCAATGGCATTTTGTTAGTTTCTCGAAGTAGATTGGTCTCGTGGAGTGGTTCCCAATTCGTCGGTCACAACATGACTTCATAGTGACCGACTGAAAGGGAACAGATGAACTATGAGATTCTTCAGAATCTGAAAGTGTTTTATTCCCTTGCAGGATCAAAACCAAAACCTGAACTCACATCAGATACTGAAGGATTTGTTATGACAGGTAGCACGGTGACTCTGAAGTGTCACATTGATCAGTCTACTGGATGGAAGTTTTACTGGTACAAACACACACAAAACACTGAGAAGATGACAACAGGAACAAACACTTACACAGTCCACAGTGTTCGAGTTTCAGATGGAGGTCAGTACTGGTGTAGAGCCGGAAGAGGAAAACCAGACTATTACACAGACTACAGTGATGGACTGTGGATAAATGTTACAGGTAAGAGACAATTTGAAATTTAAGATGCCATTGATCACAGTAAGGGCAGAATCCATATTTAATCTACACATGGTTTGTACTTTTATGAGTGGATGGCAATAACAACATTTTAATTTTTGGATGAACTGTTCCTTTATGTTTTGTCTAATATTTACACCAACCAGCACCGTCCCTCCCATAACGCGCATCACACGCTGTGCGTAGGGCACCAAGTGCTGAGGAGACACCAAAAATAATAGCATAATGAAAAAAAATTATAATGGCGATATTATTTCATTAGCCTATAGAAATGCATTAGGCACTTTTTAGCCATGTATATGTAACAAAAAAGGAGGAACGAGATAATCGAATTGCTCTAGTCTAGAAACTATGCCCCCCTTGCATTGGATGGTATGCACAGATTGATCGCGCAGGCGTCTGACGAAATTTGACAGAGAGTAGGCAAATTTATGTAAATGGCTCCGAAAAGTCAGCAGGAGTCAGGATTTGAGAAAAGAAAGATCAAGAAACTGATTCCCGTGTATCACTTGCAGGTAAGTCCATGTTTAGTCATGGAAAATGTGCATGTGCTGCTGCTAATCGTAATGCACAACAATGCGCCTCGAACTTGCTGACGTTAATGTTAACAAGCTATGTTGTTATAATTTATAACTTCGGTGCAAGCGAAATTGAGATTTTACTGTTAAACATTACTTATGCATCTAAACCGGTAGCTGTATATTGATATTGAAAAGCAACAAATTTTAGTGGCACTGTGACAACCAAAGCACAGGCATAATGACAATATGATATTAATAAATACCACTTACCATTTATAAGTTAATTGTACTTCGTCGACGAAGATGCCTAGCAGGTTGTGTCAGGGTTTTGGCAGGAGGATGAACCCAAACGCAGACACGGATACAAAATAATAATAATAATTTATTAAATACAAACACAGAAAACAAAAACCCACGATGGGGCAAACAAACTGATCAAAACACTAAAACACATAACTTCACTAAACTAGACATATAACCAAACACTAAACTTTAACTAGAACAAACTATACTTTACTAGAAACTGGAACAAACTCGAAACAACAACTGGCATCAGACAAGATAGAACAACAGACGAACCCGTACTGAACAACACACACAAGGACTCTTAAATAGGGAGAAAGCAAATGACATACACCTGGAAAATAATCACAAGTAAGGGATCGGGGAAAAAGTGACGAGACCCGGGAAATGCGTGGTCAGAATAAACCAATACTACAACCACACATTTCCCACATAGAACATATGTACTGTCAGAACCCTGCCATGCTAAACTAGATTTAACTACCAACAGGATCCGGCAGGATTCTGACAGTACGCCCCCCTCGAAAAGGCGGCTACTAGACGCCCTCAAGGGGAACACTAAACACGAGACACGAGAGACAGACAAACAGACAAGGACCAAGACAACATAACAAATAACAACATCGGCAGACAAGAAAAGATAACAAATGGGTTGGGGTGGGATAACAAAAACAATAAACAAGGGAGGGGGGGGTGGGGGAACAACAAAGTTCAAAAAAGGTGGTGGTCCAGACTGGATGGGATTGGGTGGGATATGAGTTCTGGGTCCCGACGGCTGTGGCTGCGTGGGTTGCGCAGACGGCTGTGTTGGCGCCGGCGGCTGCGTCGACGGCTCTCGGCGCTCTGGCGGCTGCGTCGACGGCTCTCGGCGCTCTGGCGGCTGCGTCGACGGCTCTCGGCGCTCTGGCGGCTGCGTCGACGGCTCTCGGCGCTCTGGCGGCTGCGTCGACGGCTCTCGGCGCTCTGGCGGCTGCGTCGACGGCTCTCGGCGCTCTGGCGGCTGCGTCGACGGCTCTCGGCGCTCTGGCGGCTGCGTCGACGGCTCTCGGCGCTCTGGCGGCTGCGTCGACGGCTCTCGGCGCTCTGGCGGCTGCGTCGACGGCTCTCGGCGCTCTGGCGGCTGCGTCGACGGCTCTCGGCGCTCTGGCGGCTGCGTCGACGGCTCTCGGCGCTCTGGCGGCTGCGTCGACGGCTCTCGGCGCTCTGGCGGCTGCGTCGACGGCTCTCGGCGCTCTGGCGGCTGCGTCGACGGCTCTCGGCGCTCTGGCGGCTGCGTCGACGGCTCTCGGCGCTCTGGCGGCTGCGTCGACGGCTCTCGGCGCTCTGGCGGCTGCGTCGACGGCTCTCGGCGCTCTGGCGGCTGCGTCGACGGCTCTCGGCGCTCTGGCGGCTGCGTCGACGGCTCTCGGCGCTCTGGCGGCTGCGTCGACGGCTCTCGGCGCTCTGGCGGCTGCGTCGACGGCTCTCGGCGCTCTGGCGGCTCCGGGTGCGCTGGCTGCCCGAGGAGAGATGATGGAGAGGGCTGTGACATCAGCCCCTTCTTCCTCTTCTTTCTCCTCGGGCGAGGTGCAGAAGCCGTGACAGGTAAGAGAGAGCCCCCTGGGATCGGAGAGGGGGCAACGGAACTTCCCAGCCTTATTGATCCCATGATGGGACCCCTCGGGACAGGAGGCAAAGGGGCTGGGTCAGTGGCTTTGGCTGAGACCCTGGGCTCAGGTCGATTCATCAAAAAGTTAACCATGTCCGGAAAGCCCAGAGGTCTCAGCAACCTCATCTCGCTGAGGTTGAGGGGTTTGTCGAGGCAGCCGTTGAATACTGTCTTTAATTCTGCCTCATTAAAACCGGAACCCCCCGCTGTCTTAAGGAATTCAAAGGCGAACGCCTTGATGTCGGCCCCCTTCTGGCGTAGACCGAACAATAAATGGGCCTGGGTGGCTCGCTGGGTGGACTGGGAGATATCCATACCGGTCCGCTGGGTTCAGTTTTGACGGGTTCGTTCTGTCAGGGTTTTGGCAGGAGGATGAACCCAAACGCAGACACGGATACAAAATAATAATAATAATTTATTAAATACAAACACAGAAAACAAAAACCCACGATGGGGCAAACAAACTGATCAAAACACTAAAACACATAACTTCACTAAACTAGACATATAACCAAACACTAAACTTTAACTAGAACAAACTATACTTTACTAGAAACTGGAACAAACTCGAAACAACAACTGGCATCAGACAAGATAGAACAACAGACGAACCCGTACTGAACAACACACACAAGGACTCTTAAATAGGGAGAAAGCAAATGACATACACCTGGAAAATAATCACAAGTAAGGGATCGGGGAAAAAGTGACGAGACCCGGGAAATGCGTGGTCAGAATAAACCAATACTACAACCACACATTTCCCACATAGAACATATGTACTGTCAGAACCCTGCCATGCTAAACTAGATTTAACTACCAACAGGATCCGGCAGGATTCTGACAGGTTGGTCCTATAAAACTCCGTGGCTATCATGTCTTGCCATATACAAACATCCTTCTTGGATATGAAATTGTTTAACGCCAAAAGTTGCTCTTTTTTAAATAAACTTGCATTCAAAACTACTTAGAACACTATCTAAGGCTTTATTGAAAAGTAACTTCGCGTCTGCTGTAGCATCATTGGATAAACAAAACTGCTTCGGTGTGTTGCATAGACGTCGTCATCGTCTTGCTGCCCCCTCCCCGTTCTGTGATTGGTTTCGTATTTTAGGGGCAAAAAAGGTCAATAGTTTCCATGCTAGACTTGCAGTGTGAATAAATTTGCACGCAAGGCAGTATGGGGAATCCCAGGCTAGGTTATTGTGCCTGCTGCCCACACTAGAGCCTATATTATATTCTGGTTTCTAGATAATGGTTTAGGGGCCTCTTTTAGTGTAAGTCTGTAAATGAGATTTTCACTTGTTTAATCGGATATCATTTCATAAATTGTAATAATAATAATAATAATAATAAAATGTAATCAGCAGACATTGCGTCTGTTGTGTAGATGTTGATGTGATTCTGGAGAGTCCTGTTCATCCTGTGAATGAAGGAGATAATCTGACTCTACGCTGTTTATATCGAGATAAAAACCCCTCTAACCTGAGAGCTGAATTTTATAAAGATGGATCAGTGGTGCAGACTACAGGAGACATGATGATCATCCCTACAGTCTCAAAGTCACATGAGGGTTTCTACTACTGTAAACACCCAGAGAGAGGAGAGTCTCCAAAGAGCTGGATCTCAGTCAGAGGTGAGAGTCTATAAAAATGATCTCAAGTGATTGTGTTTGTTTTTAATCAGATGCTGCATGATAACATGTGTTTCTGTTTCAGCAGCTTCTCAGGTGAAGATGTTTAGCTTCAACATGATCACTTTTCCGCTGGCAGTTTGTCCATATCTGATAGCAACAGTCGTGCTGGTTTTTAAATGCTGTAGGCTGAGAGGTGAAACATTTTAGGTTGTTATATTCTATTGCATCTAAAAACAACATCTAACATCCAGTTAATAATTGTTTTTGTGTGTATTTAACAGTTACTCGCTCATCTGTTGAAGATCAGCTGCAGTATGCAGTAAGAGAAGATGAAACATCATTCTGATATGAATGTGTTGTGAGTGCAGTGAAGCATCAGTCTGTGATCTCTCAATAACACATTCACAAACTGAATAACTGCAGTCAATAACAATGAGTGACAATCACATATGAATTCTGGGGTGAATCCCTTTATTATTCATATGAGTGTGAATGTGATACAGGAGTCACTTACAGTTTTTAGCATTTTTAGTATTATACATTTGTTAAAAGCGTTTTTGTAGCATTTTGCAATTTGTTCATAGTTTTTATAATGTGACATATTTAGGGTTTACTTAACCCTAAAAAAGTAATTTCATTGATGGAACAATTAATTGCATTTTAATAAAATAAATATGTTTTTACATTTATGTAATTAGGACAATTTTAGGGGGCAGTGTTGTTTGTGTAAAATAGTTTTTAATAATGGACCCATTAAATCAGATATAACTAAATGAGTGGGTGTGATGTTTTCTTTGTTCTTGTATGTAAATAAATGATTGTGTAGTGAAGATGTTATTTGACTTCCACACACGAGGGGTCGCTGTGGTTTCTCTGTGTTCATTATTGTTTCACCGAGTCCTTCATTAATCTGATGAAACTGTTGCTAGTCAATACATTTATTTCCCTTTAAGAAGGTAAGAAGTTAGCTTTTTCTCATTCATTTATTTCTGTGTATCAGCTGTAGATGAAAGTAAATCTTATTAAGTTTATTTACGTTGAAGCCTAAATGAACAGCATTCATATTTCTGCAGCTGACCGACTTTTTTGGCTTAGAGTGTAGGTGCAGGTTGGTTCACAAATCAGAAAATACAGATTCTTGAGATAAGGGACAAAATGTGATAAACTCAAAATACCTAGTTATGTGACTGTAGGCCTAACTTATCAATCCAAGAAGCAAGTGGTGCATGCCAGCAGGAGGTGGAACTGGTAGGGTTTGACTGTTTTACCAGTCATTGTGTGTTCATTTTACAAATATTTTTTTTCATTAGTTAAATGGCAAAAGGAAAAAAGTAACCCATAAAGAAATGTGGGTATTGTCATAAACAATATTTTCAAAACATAACAATATTCTGTTTTTACAGGTACATCTAAAGCACAGAGAAAACAGAAAAATAAGATGGAATCCACAATGGATCTTTTTGTGCAGAAGATTGACAGTACTCTCACCAAGACGGATGACACAGAGCTTCAGGCTGCCCAGCAAGAGCACCAGTTGCGTATGATGAGTATGTGTTCCCAGTTCCTCGCCAGCAGATCTCCTGTCCCAATGTCATTCCCAGATCAAGCCCACCTTCCTTGGTTTGAATACACAATCCCACCTCCTTTCTACCCAGATCAATCCCACACTCCACCTTTTCACCCCGATCATACCAATGCTCATCACTTCAACCAAGATCATACACGGCCTCCCCCCATCTACCCAGATTATACCCACACTGCACCGTATCACCCAGATCAAATACACACCTTACCAAAATGAAGCTACCAACTTTCATACACGGAACGATGGTTATGCTTCTACTGGGTCCTCTTATCATTCACACCCTCAGACACATATGCCTTCCTCTCATCATAATGCCCAATCTTCTTAAAAAATGGCTAATTTATTTGTCATTCTTCTTTAATTTAAATAGCCTACCCTTTACCGTGTAAATAATTACTGTGCTGCTAATTTTTTATTTGGGAGTGATTTGTTTTAGAAAAATGTTATGCTACCTTATTACTACCTGTGTGCTTTGTATCTGTCATGACACAGGTGGAGTGACAGGACGCAAATGCATAGTTCAAAATATAAATAACATTTAATGATAAAACTGGAAATAATAACACGAGGAGTAAAATGATGAACAGGTAGCAAACACAGGAACATCCAAAATGTGACACGGGGAACAGACAGGGTAGTAATGACAATAATCCGGCAACCGGTGTGACAGAAACAAGGCATATAAATACAAAGACAATTAAACATAAGACAGGTGTAGTGTATTGGCGTAATGAGTCAATGAGTGTCCAGGTGAGACGGATCAGTGCAATACACAAAACATGACACGGACTAGCCGTGACAGTATCACTAGTTTAGTGCAGTTCTTGGATAAGCCCTGCCCACTTGAGGTGCGCTGCTTCAGGTTCATTCGGTTCTGTGGTTTATTAAAAGTTTATTCAATCTGAATGTATTGCGTGTCCATATCGCACCAAAATGCATCACTGCACTCTGACTCAGCATAAGGTTAAATATGATGAACAGTTATCAACATAATAAAAATGAAGACAAACAGACACACAGAGATTCCTGGCTTTATTAAAAAGAAGAATATGTTCAGCCCCCTCCTTTCGTGAATATTCGGTGTTGATTACTACCAAAGCTTCAAAGCTCAAAATTTGGTTTTCTGACCAGCCCTAGATAGACGTGTGGGTGTGCTTTTCCGGGGGCAGTGCCCATAAAAGGAATATGACATGTAACATCTACCCATGGTACATAAGGCGTGCCCATGTTAAAAAAAAACTTCCCAAAACTTGTAGAAAAGAGGAGGCGTGAGAAATACTCTGTCACATGCTCAACTGCTTTTTGACACTTTGCATTTGTTTAGCATGAAGATTATAAACTGTGTTTATAAGTCAAAATGCATGAAATACTGTGACCCCCCAATTACATAAAACAATATAAAACAATTTTTTATTAAACAAAGCATGCAATGATTAAATCAGGAGTGGGGAACCCTGGATCCTGCAGGGCCACTGTCCTGCAGAGTTTACAATCCTAACCAAACATTTCCAAGTAATCCTGCAGACTTGAATTAGATTTTTCTGTTGTGTTTAATTAGGGTTGGAACTAAACTCTGCAGGACAATAGCCCTCCAGGACCAGGATTCCCTACCCCCTGGATTAAATTATACAAGTTGTTACTTGGTTATTATATGAATTTCTATCAGGTTTAATGTCAGAACACAGAAGACTTTACAGATAAGATCTGTTGAGCTCAAGTGTGAGTGTCTCTTCACACTGTGACCGAAGATGAATTAGCAACAAGATCTTTATATTCATACACATCTATGTGTTTTCTTTCTTATTCCTCTTTTAGCTTAATTTCTCTTCCAGTTAAACATTTATTATAATCTAAAAGCATAGTTCTTTATACTTCTAATATTATTGACTTCTTTAATTTGATGCTTGTATACAGTATGTATAAGTATTTCAGAAGAATCTGCTGAATGACGTCATCTCTTTACAAACCCTCTAACTATTCGAAATGACAGTTATATTGTTAAACATGTAATGGAGGAAACTAACTAGATCTGTAGTAGGCGGTGTTCTGAGTTTTTGCTGTCTGGCACATTGAAAAGATCACACCTATAAGCTTCTAAGTTATTCTGGTGTCCAGATACACAGAATTTCAGGTTCCTCTTTCAATATTCAGTAAGTCTGTAAGTTTTTTTTATCTAATTTTATTATCCAGTAAGAATACATCAAGTCTAAATAATTAAAAGCATACAGGTAACATCAATCTGCAACAAGCTTGATCTCAGGTATCAGTCAATGTCTGTACACAAACAATACAGGATGAGTTCTGATCAGAACCTCAATACTGTAATTGGGTTTGTTAATTTTCAAAACATGAAAGCAACAAGTTGTTTTTTTCTGAAGCACCACATAAAGTATGTTGTCACCATCAGTGTTAGTGGTCTCTCTGATGGAGATGAGGTTCAGTCTGTTTTTAGTTTCAGTTCTGTTTTAGTTCTGTGGTATTAACCACTAACAGTGTGTGAGAGACA
Source organism: Misgurnus anguillicaudatus (assembly GCF_027580225.2). Classification (NCBI taxonomy): domain Eukaryota; kingdom Metazoa; phylum Chordata; class Actinopteri; order Cypriniformes; family Cobitidae; genus Misgurnus; species Misgurnus anguillicaudatus. Next base: position 37,558,492 of record NC_073355.2, read on the forward strand.
TCAGTTATTCATCAACTTCAAATATATAGACATATACATTAACCTAAAGATTATTAGAAACACCTGTTCAATTTCTCATTAATGCAATTATCTAATCAACCAATCACATGGCAGTTGCTTCAATGCATTTAGGGGTGTGGTCCTGATCAAGACAAAATCCTGAACTCCAAACTAAATGTCAGAATGGGAAAGAAAGGTGATTTAAGCTATTTTGAGCGTGGCATGGTTGTTGGTGCCAGACGGGACGGTCTGAGTATTTCACAATCTGCTCAGTTAATTGGAAGTTCACGCACAACTACTTCTATGGTTTACAAAGAATGGTGAGAAAAGGGAAAAACATCCAGTATGTGGCAGTCCTGTGGGTGAAAATGGCTTGTTGATGCTAGAGGTCAGAGGAGAATGGGCCGACTGATTCAAGCTGATTGAAGAGCAACTTTGACTGAAATAACCACTCATTACAACCGAGGTATGCAGCAAAGCATTTGTGAAGCCACAACACGCACAACCTTGAGGCAGAAGACCCCACCAGGTACCACTCCTCTCCACTACAAATAGGAAAAAGAGGCTACAATTTGCACAAGCTCACCAAAATTGGACAGTTGAAGACTAGAAAAATGTTGCCTGGTCTGATGAGTCTCGATTTCTGTTGAGACATTCAGATGGTAGTGTCAGAATTTGGTGTAAACAGAATGAGAACATGGATCCATCATGCCTTGTTACCACTGTGCAGGCTGGTGGTAGTGGTGGTTTAATGGTGTGGGGGAGGTTTTCTTGGCACACTTTAGGCCCCTTAGTGCCAATTGGGCATCGTTTAAATGCCACGGCCTACCTGAGCTTTGTTTCTGACCATGTCTATCCCTTTATGACCACCATGTTCCCATCCTTTGATGGCTACTTCCAGCAGGATAATGCACCATGTCACAAAGCTCGAATCATTTCAAATTGGTTTCTTGAACACGACAATGAGTTCACTGTACTAAAATGGCCCCCACAGTCACCAAATCTCAACCCAATAGATCATCTTTGGGATGTGGTGGAACGGGAGCTTCGTGCCCTGGATGTGCATCCCACAAATCTCCATCAACTGCAAGATGTTATCCTATCAATATGGGCCAACATTTCTAAAGAATGCTTTCAGCACCTTGTTGAATCAATGCCACGTAGTCAGTTCTGAAGGCAAAAGGTTGTCAAACACAGTATTAGTATGGTGTTCCTAATAATCCTTTAGGTGAGTTATATATATATATATATATATATATATATATATATATATATATATATATATATATATATATATATATATATATATATATATATATATATATATATATATATAACATTTTAATTTTTTTTAAATCCTTTTTTGTACGAAACTACTTCCTTCTGCCATTGATTTAAAGCAGGAACAGAGTGAGACTAAGAAATGAGCCCCTATAATACTGTAAATTCTTCAGTATACGTGTTAAGGTACAGCATTTATAGTCTCTGCTAATAGTTGGTGCTAATCCAGTGCAAATCCTCATTAAACTGGGTTTAAATGAAGGACTGTTGCTTATACAGCTGAAGCGATAGGAGAATGGTGCTGGCGATCATTAATGATATGTCTATTTGTATTGTAGTACTTATGTTATGCACTTGTTTTAAGTGTGTGTAACACAAGTATGTGATAGCTGGTGGCAGCTGCTTCCAGTTACAAATATGTTACTGTACGGCTCAAGTGGTTAACAAGTTTTATTGGGTGAAACATAACTTAATTCGTTTATTAATAAGGTTTTGCATCACTAAACTTCTCTGTGTGTTCATGCACTTTGAATTTTCACCAGAAACAGTAGACAATCCAGCTACTATAAGGACAATCATTCCAACACTATGATTTAGGACATACTAATTCTAGCTTAGAATACTGTCTAGGACGGATAGTATGCAAATTTTGATGCAAAGGATGGTGATATAGAGGAAGTGTTGAGGTTTTAGCACCGAGTGTTTAATGTTTAAGTGTCATTCATCAGTAGATCAGTATGGAGTTGATTTCTCTTCCTCTAGTTCTCTGTGAGTATTATCTTCTCTCTATGGATTTGACTACACATCAATTACTGTCATATTGTCTACAGGATCAAGTCATTTACTGCTCCTGTATTTTTTACTAAATCTTTTCATGCTTCTCTCTGAGTTTAAATCTTTACCTCATGATATATGAGTGAATAATGTTTATGTTAAATAGTAGTACTGTAAGTGTACTGATATAGTTTTGTGTTTGTGAAACAGAAATGTGTTGTAGATAAATTATTCTGCTTTGACCATAAGAACACTCTCAGAAGAAAGGTACATGAATGTACAAAAGTTGTCACTGGGGTGGTACTATTTCAGAAACTACTTTTGTACCTAAAAGGTGCACACGCTGGTGGATGGTACATATTAGAACTCATGGGCGTCAGAACCATTGATATTGGACCCACTTACTTTTTCTCTTATTAGCCGCATATATCTCTGTTCACTTGTCAGAGCACTGTCAGTCAAATTTATTCCATTTGCTGCCCTTATAAATTCAACTCTGTTCTGTTTCAGCTACACCCTAACCTTCAACGCTTCTGCACTCTTAGAAAGGATGTGTTAATTTTATACACATCATTGTGCTGTAAGCTTTTAACACATTATGTGTAATTTTAACACATTATGAGTCATTTTGTCTTGATTTTGTGTTCAAGTATAACACATGTTGTGTTAAAAGTAACACAAAATGTGTTGTTTCAATAATAACACAGAGATGGGTGGATTCCAGGACGACGCAGTTAGTGTGTTGTCCCAGAATCAACACTAATGTGTTGTTTTTAACACATTCGTTCTTAGAGTGTGCTTTCTCAAATCCATCCCACTTGGCTCATTCAGAGTCCATATAAATGAAACTCTATTTCGTGTTTTTACTTTTTCCCATGCTGCACTAGAACTCTGCCAGGGACGTTTTTTTCGTTCCTCTACCGTCAAAACGGACTTTGATAATACTCTCTCTATTTTAAGGTGCACTTGTGGCAGCACTGGTATACAATGACATCTTGCTCTAAGTTCAGAATAAAAATTACTGTCAAAATTGATCTAACAGAGAAACATTTAATTGAGTCATGTCAGTAAAAATTATTTGGGGATAAACCTACTCTTTTCTTTTGACACCCATGTTAGGACTTCTTTGAAAGGTACCATTCTAGTGACAAAAAAAGTAAAACGTTTGTACCTTAGATAGTGTAGACAGAGAAGTCAGTAAGCGTATGTGTGTACTGTATTATTCTTTATTATAAAGTGACGCTTAAACTGTTGTCTTGAATCCAGTGTGCTGTTTCCAGAACAGTTGAACAGAAACTTTTGTCTGGTGTGACAGAAATATCTGTATGAGGTTTTATGTAATGTTCACACTAAAGAGGAGGAAAAGTGATGTACTGAGATGTTTTTTTTTTAAGTGTTTCATGTCACTCATGAATTAATGTACCTTGGAGAACCTGCACTGTAAAAAAACATTTGCTGCCTTAAATTATTTGTTTATTCCTTTTAATCAACTTACTACTGTTTATCTCGACTATAGATGAGTTGTTATAACTTATGAAATATATTTGAAATTAGTCAGCTTGAATTTGTAGCAACGCATGTCTTGTCAAGAAAAATAATAATAGGTTGAAATGACTTGTAAATCTGAGTTGATTCAACACCAACAACAAAAAATAATGCAGCACAGAATTTTTTACAGTGTCTGTGACACAGCTTTGGATGTGTGGGACAGAGCCGCACTTGTGTGAACTGATGACTGATTTACACTGGACAGACACGTGTAGTGCAGCGGATTGAAACTGCAAGACAGCAATCGCCCATGAACCTGAGAGAATCTCCTGACTTGTACACACTGTATGTGCAGTTCATACAGTGAGGGAATCTTAGGGCGTTGCAGAGTATCAAGGAGTGCTTTATACTATATCTTCCTGAGGTAACTTTATAAGATATTGTGCTGAGCAAGGAGGAGTCATCAATTTACACTCACCTAAAGGAATATTAGGAAAACCATAGCAATACTATCGACCCCCCTTTCGCCTTCAGAACTGCCTTAATTCTACATGGCATTGATTCAACAAGGTGCTGAAAGCATTCTTTATAAATGTTGGCCCATATTGATAGGATAGCATTTTGCAGTTGATGGAGATTTGTGGGATGCACATCCAGGGCACGAAGCTCCCGTTCCCCCACATTCCAAAGATGCTCTATTGGGTTGAGATCTGGTGACTGTGGGGGCCATTTTAGTACAGTGAACTCATTGTCATGTTCAAGAAACCAATTTCAAATGATTCGAGCTTTGTGACATGGTGTATTATTCTGCTGGAATTAGGCATCAGAGGATGAGTACATGGTGGTCATAAAGGGATGGACATGGTCAGAAAGAATTAAGGTCTCCACTACTTGTGGTTGTTTATACTTCCGCTTTGAATGTTTGGCCTGTGCTGCAAAACTGTCAACCTCTTAGCACCCGTGTTATGTGTAAGAAAAGGTATCTTTGCAGAAAATACAGAGAAAATGTAAGAAATACTGTTTCTGTGAATTGTGTGTATATATATATATCTGTGTAGAATAAAACTGATTTCTGCAATAGACTGATATGACTGCAGACTTATATAAGCAAACGTGATTTAACTCAAAACTTTATATCTGAGTTTATTATGTAAACTTTAAATTTTAAAGCTGATATTATTTATATTTGAAGAGTTTGGTTCCAAAACGCAATAAACTCCATTTTTGAAAAAAATGAGTTACTGCCAAAATCAGCATTATATCAGGTCAGTAGTTAAAAGTAAATTCTTAATTTTACGCAAAATCCAATATCCGCCGTGTTATTCTGTCATCTTTTCTCCCTTTTTTCCCAAAATGCGAAAAAACGCCACTCCCCCTTTTTTACAGAACGCAATAAATCCCACAGCGCACCATTCACGCAATGTAAACAAACAATGGTGGCGCGCTGAGTACATGGAGTCCTAGTTTTCCTCATCTACTTTGTACTTTGTGATCAACAAACAAAACAAAATAATACTTTAATTGCATTGATAAACCTGTGATGGTTTTCTGTGATGGGAAAGAAACGTAAGCCATCAGCATCTAATATTTTCCCTGAGAGGCACTCGGGAGACGGGTGCTTGTTCTCCCGACAGCATCAAGCTTCTCATGCTAACACATTGACCCCAGAGGATCTTATGAAAAAATTTCCATAATTTTACTCAAAGTCAACGAAAATCGAGCAGGACCAAAAACATTTTACAGCTGATCGCTGTGAAAGACGTTAAGCGAAGACGTCAAGTAACCGCAATGACACGGTTCTTAATATGACAAAGTAAGTGTTTTGATTAATAACATTAATGTTTATATTTTTATTTAGTGTGTACAACTAGTCAACTAAATGAATATAACATGGCAAAGATGAATGCACATTTATATAGGCTATTGATTCAATAGATTTATAGCATTTTGAATAAAAACTTGTCATGGATTTATTGCAATTTGTGGAAAAAATAATCAGTTTTTATAATAAATCTTTGAAAATAAAGTTATGGATTTGAATTTTTTATGTTTTTATAACCTTAAGATGCTTTATGTAAGTTTGTAACAGAAAATAGTTGTTTTCATCTTGTCACTTTCTTGGTATAGAAAACACGTTTTTACCAAAATTTGTCAAAATGGATTTATTGCGTTTTGGAACCAAACTCTTCATATACAATACATTTAATAATTTGGGTATTTTTATGTTTTTAACATATTTTAAAATAATTGTACACTCATAAAAACTTTGAAATAACACAAATGTAATTATATAAAGATATTTTCACCTTTTTAAAGTATCTACCCTTTGTCTGGATTTTTTATGTAATCTTAGTATCTCATAAGTCAGCTTTTTGAGGTTTTACCTTGAGATTCTTTAAAACAGTATTAAATAGTTCACATCTATTCTAGAGTCATATTGGATGCTGGCTGGTTCATCATTATTTGGTGAAAGTCAACCATTTCAAAAACATTTCTTGATTTTATTATTGTAATGAAAATATTAATGTTATATAAATATAAATATTTAAATGTTGGCACAATTATATTTGGTCTAAAAACTAAGTTAAGACATTTAAACGTTAAATGATAGTTTTTTTAATCATAGGAAACATTTCAGTCAAGTGACTCTAAAACTTTTAAAAGTTAGTGTGCAAAAACAAGAGGATCTATAAATTGATTTCTTTTACATACAGATGGTTCAGCTTCATGTTTAACTGTAATATTTTTTTCTCTTTGTTTTTAACAGTGCTGTTTTCAAACATCCACTCTCAGCAAACTGAAGGTGATTAACTTCAATTCATTTTTTACATATTCACATTCTGCTACAAACTCGCCAACTAAATTTAGATAAAAAAAAAAGTAATAATACACTAAACTTACAATAATAAACTTACAATAAGGAAGCATGAGCAAATGTCTGTGTAAATCATTCATACATTTATTCTGATGCATATTAAATTCCTTGTATTAAATGGGAAATCAATTTAAAAAGTTTTGATATTTAACAATTATGAAATTGTTGCATAAGTATACTTAATATAATAAATATATGTTTTGCATGACATGAAGCATGGAGATGGACTATGCCTCCCATCACGCCTCCCAACACTTCTATGCCTCCCATCCCTTCAATGCCTCCCGCCACTACTGGATACACAGATGATGTGTCGAATACATCCATTGGAGGTGAGTGAGGTTAAAATCCTTTTAACCTTTTGGTCCAAGGGATTTGATTTGTCTTTTTTTTAACTTCAGTTTATTCGTTCATTTAGAATTTATGGGATCGTTGGAAATGTGTTTTTACAAAATGCCACAGAAATTTGACTGAATGAAATTGTGTGTGTGCACGTGTGTGTGTGTGTGTGTGTGTGTGTGTGTGTGTGTGTGTGTGTGCATGCATGTTTGTGTGACTTTGTCTTTTTGTGTGTGTCTGTGTCTTTGTGTGTAAGTGTTACTATGCCTTGTGTGTGTGTGTCTTTATGTGTAAGTGTTACTGTGTTTGTGTGTGTGTGTGTGTGTGTGTGTGTGTGTGTGTGCGTGCGTGCGTGCGTGGGTGTGTGTGTGTGCGTGTGCGCAGTGTGTGTGTGTGTGTGTGTGTGTCTGTGTGTGTGCGTGTGCGCAGTGTTTGGAAGGATACTTTTAAAATGTATTTTGTTACAGAATACAGAATTCATACTCAAAAATATAATCTGTAACGGATTTGTTACATTACTCAATCTGCGTAACGTATTCTGAATACTTGGATTACTTCCACATTGATTGCATTCACATTCTGCTACAAACCGGCAAAATAAATTTAGATAAAAGATTTTTAGTAATTAAAACTAAACTTACAATAATAAACTTACAATAAGCAAGCTTGAGTAAATGTCTGTGTAAATAATTTATAAATGTACTATGATGAAGATTAAATTCCTTGAATTAAATGGGAAATCAGTTTAAACAGTTCTGATGTTTTACAATTATGAAATTGTTGCATAAATATATTTAATATATTAAATATATGTTTTGCATGACATGAAGCGTGGAGATGGACTATGCCTCCCACCACTTCTATGCCTCCCACCACTTCTATGCCTCCCACCCCTTCTATGCCTCCCACCCCTTCTATGTCTCCCACCCCTTCTATGTCTCCCACCACTTCTATGCCTCCCACCCCTTCTATGACTCCCACTCCTTCTATGCCTACTACCACTTCTGTTCCCCCCACCCCTTATATGCCTCCCACCCCGCCTATGCCTCCCACCACTTCGATGCCTCCCACCCCTTCTATGTCTCCCACTCATTCTATGCCTCCCACCACTTCTGTGCCCCCCACAACTTCTGTGCCCCCCACCCCTTCTATGCCTCCCACCACTTCTATGCCTCCCACCACTTCTATTCCTACCACCTCTTCATTGTCTCCCACCACTTCTATGCCTCCCACCACTTCTATGCCTCCCACCCCTTCTATGCCTACCACCCCTTCTATGTCTCCCACCCCTTCTATATCTCTGACCCCTTCTATGCCTCACACTCCTGCTACGCCTCCCACCCCTTCTATGCCTCCCACCACTACTATGCCTCCCACCCCTTCTATGCTTACTACCCCTTTTATGCCTCCCACCCCTTCTATGCTTACTACCCCTTTTATGCCTCCTACCACTTTTATGCCTTTCACCACTTCTATGCCTCCCACCACAACTGGATACACAGATTATGTGTCGAATACATCCATTGGAGGTGAGTGAGGTTAAAAGCCTTTCAAAGGTATTTGATTTCCCCAAATTGTACAATTTGTTTAAGATTTAACCACAACCCATTATAAGATTTCTAAAGGAGGGTCAGATTTTGACCTATCTGAATAAGGTTGTTTACAACAATAACGATCCAGAGGTAACTATAATCATTGAGCACTTTTTATTCCCTGTGTGCACCAAAGCCATCAACTCTTTTTAGTTTCATATGGCCGGAGAACTCAGTTCTGTTTAAACTTCCAGTATGGCAAATGAATATGCTGGAGTTTGTTTTTGCATGTGAACAGAGGATTTGTTTCTTAAACTGTATCTCAAATAACTTGCAGTATAATGCTATTTTCCTTTTTTAAGCTTTCTGACCCAAGATTCAACTGATTTCTGAAGTTCTCTATCTATGATGCTTGGAGAGTATTTTTCCATTAAAATTATTCTCCTTGCTAGCATCAAGACAATATAGACATGCGTCCTCTTTCAGGCAGATTTGCAAAATCTCCAGTCAATTAATTTTTGCCCTGATTGTGGAAATAGTTGTTTTTATGGTTTTAACCATTTCCTTAAAGATACTTTCTATTTTGTGACGCTCAACAATCTTTTGCTGAACACCAGGGCCTCATTTATAAATTTGCTGCATAGAAAGCATCCTAAATTTGATTTCACAATAATTTCTCAAAATGCGTGATTCATAAAACTAACGTAATCACAAAAAACACACATACCCCATTTCTTTCAGTTGTGAAATCTATAAATCGCAAATGTTATTAAACTTGTGCGCAGCTGAAAAGTTTCAGATGTCCGCCTTTAAACAATGTCCAATTAATGTTATTGACATATAAAAGAGCTCCAAAAATGTATTTTATTTTCAAAAACCTGCAGCAATAGGACAAGCAAAAGTACGTACGTCTGCTCAGACCCTGACGTGACGCTAAGCACTTTTCCACGTCAAAGACATTTTCTATAAATGCCTTGGATTTTGTGTAGGCCTACACACACTTTACAATCAAAAATGCGTAGGCACGCTTTATAAATGAGGCCTCTTAACTATAGTCTTTGGGGTAACATTTTATTTTACGGTGTCTTTGTTACACATTCTACATGTAATTATTATAGTAATAACAGTTTACTAAACCCCTAAACCAAACCCTAATCCTAACCCCAACCCTATAGTAAGTACATGTTGTTAATGATTATTACTTAGTACTTAAATGTATAATTACACTGTTACAGTGATGCCGTAAAATAAAGTGTGACCGTCTTTGGTTTTATCCACAGTGATGACTGATTAAGGGGACTTTGGATTTGTGTTCATATACTCTCCTGGAGGAGCCAATAATCGTGTCCAGTGTGTATTAGAGAAATACATTTATTTAATAATGTACCCCCCCATTTCAACTGCTTTACTTCAATAAAACATTGTATTTTTGTGATTATTTTAAATTAAAGTTTGTCCACAACTGTGTCTGCCAACCGTTTCAGACATAAATATATTCATATATGACATCCAAGACTGGAACATTTTATTTTATAATAAATAACAAGACACTACTCTATTGTTATTGTTTTTTTTAATATTCAGTGTATTTGTATTTACAGTGTACATTTATTGTGCTTAAATATGCATTGTCCAGAATACGCAAACATCATTTACCTGTAAATGTTGTAGTGACAAAGTTGGCTTTTGACCTTGACACCCAACACTGTCTGCTGCATACATTGTGTACTGCGCCGTGATTAAATATTTCATTATCTTTACAGCTTTACCCAGAGCTACAGTGAATGTAACACCAGACAGATCTGTGTTCACTGGAGAGACAGTCACTCTGAAGTGTGAGATAGAGGATCAGTACAGATCATTAAACTGGAGATATCAGTGGTTTAAAGGCAGAACTGGGACTTCAGTGTTTGTGGGAAACATCTACACCATCATCTCACCATCAGATCAGGATGAGTTCTGGTGTAGAGGAGAGAGAGAGGGACGACCCTCATCCTCACAGGACAGTGATCGTGTGACTCTCTCTGTTAAAGGTCAGTAATGACTGTAATAAAGACTCAAAGAGAAGATTCTTCAGGATCTAAATGTGTTTTATTCTCTTGCAGGATCAAAACCAAAACCTAAACTCACATCAGATACTGAAGGATCTGTACTGACAGGTAACAAAGTGACTCTAAAGTGTCACATTAATCATTGGTCTACTGCATGGACATTTTACTTGTACAAACACACACAAAACACTGAGGAGACGACAACAGAAACAAACTCTTACACAATCCACAGTGTTAAAGTTTCAGATGGAGGTCAGTACTGGTGTAGAGCTGGAAGAGGAAACCCAGAATATTACACAGACTACAGTGATGGACTTTGGATAAATGTTAAAGGTGAGAGACAACATTAAATTTAAGATGCAATAGATCTCAATCATGGTAGACGCCATATTCAATCTGACCTGAAAAACAATGTTGTCTGTTCAATGTTGTGTACAGTCATAAAGAATTATGTTGCTGTATACCTAAAATCGCCAACGAGTAGGGATGTAATGATAAATCACGACACACTATAATAATACTTGTCCGATATCGATTGTGAATCGCAAAGGGGATATTATGCACAGCTCTTTTATCTACTACAGGTCTTTGATTTGTGGGAAGTCCTTATCAATCTAAAATCAAGGGGACTTGTGATGTATGTAGATAAAAACGTCTCATTCTAAAGTAATAAAAACAGTATAGTTCATTATGTAAGTTTTTATACACCACTGATAATATAGTTGTGTATATTATATTGCATTTCTGTCAAGAGATCCTTCTAAAGGTTACACAATGCACATTTAGATCTAGCCCAGAACGTTTTATGGGAATATGATACGAATTAAATAAATATTGGTTGTTTAATATTAGTCTGATGCTGTTGCTGGCTAATGATTGCTGAAATTTGGTTTCCTCCCTCCATCCACACACCATGTAAATGAATGTAGCCTATTTTAGAACATTTCCAGGGGTTGTCTTTTTATTTATGGCAGAACACAAACAAAGGCAACTTTTAACTGTTTTGAAACACTGTTGGTGAAAATTAAAACAGGAGTTAAAAAATGTTTACGTGCTTAAATTACATGCAATAGTCTATGGAGATTTAATGACAGGAATCAGATCTACCACTTTCTAATTAAAAAAAGAATAGCTACACAAAATGTAACTAATCTAAGATTGTAGATCAGTTTACCAGCTTACAAATCGCCTAAACTTTCGGGTGCAAAGGAAACCGAATATTCAGAGACACGCTTAATTTGGCGTTTTATTGACATCTAGTGGTTTACAAGAAAATAGAATGAATGACATATTTTACCAGTGTGCCTTTAGCCCTGTTGTACCCTATAAATGCCCCGCTTTTTAATCTGGTTTTATCTAAACAAATGTTTAACAACATGGGATTGTAAATAACACAATTTTTGTAAAATTTGATGATTTGGAGACTTAGATTTTTTATTGAAACTCTGTTATGTACATTTGAAAAAAGACATGGGTAAATTTTACACAATTGCGGTCTTGGTGTTAAACCTACTGTAATAGTTTGGTAAGTCTAGGGTGCTGTTTACAGCTGGTAATAGGATGCATTTTGGTCAGTCCAATTACAAGCAGACAATGCTAGTACAAGTGTAAAAGGGGTGTAAAACGTTCAAAGTTTTCAAAGCATATCGTCGCTGTCCGATGAAAACCATGTATGTCCATTTTGCGATGGATTGAATGTCCAGGTTCATTTCCATATACAGTATGTGCAGACATATCTAAATGGCCAATGAAAAGTTGTGAAATCATGTCATCTGATTTTCACGTATATCAATTTGGTGTCAAAGCTGTCAATCACGCCACGTATCTCCCGCCCTGTGGAAGCATCTCGCCGATCTCGTGAAGTTTCATCGAAGCTCAGCACTGAATAGCTGAATAAACATAGCCTCTTGAGACAATGACTTTCCTTCATCAAGGTAAACGTTTCCCCCCTGATGCCAGACGTATGTCTAGGAATGACAGAATTACGGTAGGACTGTGCAAACAAAGTATCTGTCTAGCATTACCATGTCAGTGTATTGATTCATTGTCCCTTCATAGTTTGCAAGAGACATTTAATAAATTTATAATTAATATTAAATAAACTAAGCGCATTTAATAAACTACACTGTAAAAAAAATTCCGTAAAAAAACGGAAAAAGTACTGGCAGCTCATTACACAGACTTTTTACCGTAAATAAATAATTGATTTTTTTATTTAATAAACAGTCTTTCCACAGTAAAAAAAACCAAACACTTTCTGTTTTTTAACGTTGTATCTGTAGTAATAAGTATAGAAAAAACTGTGTTTTAATGCCATTTATACTGTAAAAAAACCTAAATATTTTCTGTGTTTTAATGGTATTCCTACTGTACAAAAAGTGGACATTTTCTGTCTTTTAATGGTATTCCTACAGTAGAAAAAGTGGACATTTTCTGTGTTTTAATGGTATTCCTACAGTAGAAAAAGTAAAAATTTTTTGTGTTTTAATGGAATTCCTACAGTAGAAAAAGCAGACATTTTCTGTATTTTAATGGTATGCCTACAGTAGAAAAAGTGGACATTTTATGTGTTTTAATGGTATTCCTACAGTAGAAAAAGTGGACATTTTCTGTGTTTTAATGGTAATCCAACAGTAGAAAAAGTGAACATTTTATGTGTTTTATGGGTATTCCTATAGTAGAAAAAGTGAGCTTTTTCTGTATTTTAATAGTATGCCTACAGTAGAAAAAGTGAACATTTTCTCTGTTTTAATGGTATTCCTACAGTAGAAAAACTGAACATTATCTGTGTTTTATTGGTATGCCTACAGTAGAAAAAGTGGACAATTTATGTGTTTTAAAAATCAAAAAATATTCTTAATTTATGGTTTACCTACAATAAAATAAAACCCTTTTTCTATATATCTATAATATACACAAACATATAGAGAAGCAGTAAAAAAGTGTTAGTAAACTGTATACTTACAGTGATTATTAAAAACAAGATTGTAATAAAAACAGATTTTTTAATGAAGAAAAATGTTGTAGTTCTTTGGAATTACAAATGATAAACAATACATTCTTAAATAGTAAAACTTGGCAATTACATAGTAAATACTATATGTCCTAAAACAAGACATCTTGACCAAACAACTTCATTCTGAATTGCATTAAAATTTAACTTTTAAAAGTTAAGATATTCAAGTTTGAGTTAATAACAATTGAGCAAATCATAAATCATTTTTATGAAACAAAATTAACCGCAAGAAAACTGTCAGCGTCAGTAACAGACAACTTTAAGATGCCATAGAATTCCAGTCCTAAACTAAAAAGGCCTCCAAATAAAAAGTAAACAACAACAAGGGTGGCCTAAATATAAAAAACAAACAGTGATGGTTCAAGCATGACAGACAAAACAGGACAAAAATTTGAAAGAGATTTCATTAGACTTGGAGCAAAAACCTTCTTTGCAATAACCCAACACAACAACATGAATAGTGAACATGTATAAGGATAATTCTGATGTTAAATCCACATTTCATCTTCTTCCTCCGATACTTCTGGCTGTAAAACAAAAACAAAATATCACTACAAACTAATACGAATACAACCTAGCACTTAACTTACAACTGCGGTGATTACCTGCATGTCAATAGCCCTTACATTTTAATAGTCCTTAGAAACAATAAAAAACATTTATTTCCTTTGTAATTATTCTCAAATTCCAAGTATGTTGCTGCAGCACTGCCAGTTACAAAAGGTGTGTTCGACATCGGCTGTGGCTGGATGTAACCGATCGGCGAGATTAGCCGCGTGCAGGTGGGGAGGAGCTGAAAACGGAGACGTGAAGTCGGACGCGCTGTGGTTCCCGAAGTTTGCTGCATTTACGTCAGGCATGGCTGATCACGTGCTGTTTGCTTGCTTTATCGCAATAAACATGATTTGTAAGATGTAAACTACATAAAAAGTGAATTATACTGTTTTGAATGTCCGTGTATGAGCATGAGTGGAACTGAAGAGGCTTACATCATCTGTTTTCACAAGAATAAAGTTCAACATAAGCATATGTTATTTAAGTACCAATGTAGTGGGGTCTACGTTTTTTATCCATTTTATTTTGATGAAGATGACACAATATAACATCGCGACTACGTGAAAAGAGCTTTAACTGTTATAAAAATACAGATTTGTGAGCATTTGTGGAACTGAGGGCGTGAAAATACACACGAAACACACGTGATTGTTGTCATGTGTTGAATCCGACCAATCTTGAAACAGCTGTGTCGTCATTACAGCTCGTGCAGCTCCTCTTCGGGAACTGCGCTGACTAACTCAGGCGGCTGATCTCGAATCACTCTCGCGGTACTTAAAAACCATATGACACAGTCACGTGCCTGCAGCGCCAGCTTAAGTCGGACAGAAATACTAACCGGAATGCACTGCTTCAAGTCAGCCACCGATCGGTCTGCGCAGCGCCGCATGAAGTCGAACACACCTAATGGGAGTTGTTGGCCCCGCCTTGACGCAGTGATTAGGTGTGTTTGACATCGGCTGTGGCTGGATGTAACCGATCGGCGAGATTTGCCGCGTGCAGGCGGGGAGGAGCTGAAAACGGAGATGTGAAGTCGGACGCGCTGTGCTTCCCGTAGTTTGCGGCATTTACGTCAAGCATGGCTGATCACATGCCGTTTGCTTGCTTAATCACATTAAACATGATTTGTAAAATCTAAACTTCATAAAAAGTTAATTATGCTGTTTTGAATGTCCGTGCATGAGCATGAGTGGAACTGAAGAGGCTTACAGCATTTGTTTTTACAAGAATAAAGTTTAACATAAGCATATATTATTTAAATACCACTGTAGTGGGGTCTACGTTTTTTATACATTTTATTTAGATGAAGATGACACAATATAACATCGCGACTACATGAAAAGAGCTTAACTGTTATAAAAATACAGATTTGTGAGCATTTGTGGAACTGAGGGCGTGAAAATACACACGAAACACAAGTGGTTGTTGTCATGTGGTGAATCCGACCAATCGTGAAACAGCTGTGTCGTCATTACAGCCAGTGCAGCTCCTCTTCGGGAACTGCGCTGGCTAACTCAGGCGGCTGATCTCGAATCGCTCTCGCGGTACTTAAAAACCATATGACGCAGTCACGTGCCTGCAGCGCCAGCTTAAGTCGGACAAAAATACTAACCGGAATGCACTGCTTCAAGTCAGCCACCGATCGGTCTGCGCAGCGCCGCATGAAGTCGAACACACCTAATGCCATAGACAAGTGGTTCTCAATTCCAGTCCTCGAACCCTCCTCCCAGAACATTTTAGAGGTCTCCATATATAAAAACGTCTGATTCAGTTTATCAGCTCGTTAGTGTGTTAATTAAGGAGCCTGATAAGTGAAATCAGGTGTTTCATATCAGGACACATCTAAAACATTCTGGGAGGGGGGGGCCGAGGACAGGAATTGGGAACCACTGCCATGACTGACCTGGCACTACAGCAAAACTACAGTTGCTAAACAGGTTTTTTTGTGTGTTAATTTTGCCACACTTTTCTCTGTTTCAGCATATGGCATGATTTTTGGTGACAAATCTTATTTGTCAAATATTTTGAAAAAATGCTTTGTTAATTTTCAAAAACTCAAATTTTTTGGACAAAAAAGAATTTTTCCTAACTCAATGTACAAGCCAGAAATTAAAGGCGCTCTAGGCGAATCTGTTTGACGTCACTTCTTGTTGACGATTGAAGTGTTTGAAACTGCTCCCCTCCCTTTCTTGCTTTCTGAACGAGTCATGAACGCGCCCAACCCCCACTCCCAAATCCTTCTTGTCGTTTATTGGCTGGAACACTTTGTTATGTTTCGTGGTGGTAGGTTTGACCACTTTGTTTTTGTTGCAGTTTTACAGTGTGTTCAGGGGACAGGCAGCTAGCAGATAGTGAGGAGATGTTTACTATTTGAAACTATGGCCTAAAACGTGTGAATTCGCTTAGAGTGCCTTAAAGCTTTTTGCACAGGCCTACTAAGGGGTTAATGGTGCCACATGGTGATCAAATATGAGTAAATATGACAATTTTTACAGGGTTCCTGCAGGTTTCACCAAGTCAAATTTAAGACTTTTTAAGACCTTTTTAAGACCATTATGAGTGAAATTTAAGACCAAAGCGGTACAATGATCTGAGAAATTCTCAAAACATTATATTTTTATTTTATCTTTGTTTATTTATTTATTTTTTTGACAAATAAAATCCACTAATATGGGAAGATCAGTATGGTCAGCTGCTGATATGTGGCTTGTTAACATGTTTTACACTTTCTCCACCCATACGTTATGTGCATAAATATGCACTATCCCGCCATCACATTTATTCCCCTCTCTAATTACACAATAATGAAATGAAAAGGAAATTTACTATTAAAAGGCTGTTCGTGGTTTGTTGTGTGTTGCAAACAAGGCCGTTTCTAAATCCGAAGGCTGTAGCCTCCAGAGGTCGCATTTGTAGGCTGCATATGAAAACTGTGTAACACTAAAGTTGACTCATTGTTGATGGCGCGGGACTTGACGGCCTGACTGTTTAAGTTGATTTTTAATAAAGCAGTGTTGATTTTTTTGTTTCTGGGTCCTCTGTTTCAGAACCTTGCAAATGCTCTGGTAAGCCACGGGCTAGTTGGTTAAATTAACACAGAAAAGATTTTTCTCGCCAAACCTACAGTATACAGTCGGATCACAACATCTGAAATATAGCTTATGGCATGAATTGCGTGGATTATAATAGCCTACATTTGTATTCTCTTTAAAAAATAATGATTAAAAACTGGATTGAAGAGACATTCAGTGACACGCAAAGTGCAGAACTTTTCTTTTTAGAGGCCCACCCATCAAATACATTCTTCCTCCGTCACTGACACATTTTAATTTACCATTTTTTTTCCGGATAACCTTTTCGGGAATAAATGGAGGTAAGAAATTTAAGACTTGGGTTAATTAAATTTAAGACCTAGGGTGAAAATCTGGCCATTTTTAAGACTTTTTATGGCCTTAAATTTAACTTTCTAAATTTCAGACTTTTTAAGACCCCACGGGAACCCTGTTTTACCTCTTAGCAAAAAGAAAAACCACCAACAGTCCAGAATGCATGAATTGTGTCATAGCTTTGCAATCAAAAAAATTCATTATAATGGAAGTCATCTGGGCAGAAAAGCCATGAACAACTAATTAGGGTGGGAAAAAATCTGATGCTGCACAAAAACTAAAAATGCTTCAAAGCCATTGTTTTTACTAATCTTTGACAAGCCCAAGACTGTGAAAAAGGTAAAAATAAATGATAGGGTTGTGAATTTGAACATCCCACAAGGGTTAATAATACCAGACTTTACCAAATAGCCTAAAGTGTAGGTACTTTCGACAACAATACTTGGTGGTATTGTAGAACAATTTAGGTGGTGAGACAAACAATATCATGAAAAAAGTTTGCTTAATTACCTTTAAATCTTCCAAGGATTCTGGAAGTCATTAAGGTCTGAAAGAAATTTAAGGAGTTTAGGTGGAATGCTGTACTGTTTGGATCCCTTTTTTTCCGCTTTGGACCCACGTTCAGGATTTATACCGAGCAGGCTCCTGTTGGAAACATAACAAAATGTCTCACATTACTTGGCCTGGAAAAATTAAGTGAACTTTAATTTCATCAAAACATACCTTTGGATAAACTCCAGAGTAAGTGCTGCTCCCTTGGGGTACATAATGTTTAGCACATAAAAGAGGCTAAACATGTAGCTGACCGCAATCAAAGGACAGCTGATGTTGTGGTTTACTGTAATTTCATCTACCGATATGCTGTAACTTCCATCATCTGCAATGAAACAAACATGCAAAACTTGTTTAGGAGTAGACATGCATATCCTTACATACAACTATGATATATGCTCTTCCTTACCTAGTACTAGAATGCATGGGGTGCTTGGTAGATCTGATAAAGCATCCTGTGAAAGATTAAGACAGATTAAGGCAAAGGGTATAATGTAAATGTAGCAATTGCTAAATGTTGTGCATATAAAGATTTTAAAAGTAAGACCATATTCAGCTCCATTGATTGTTAATTAACTTTTCAAAATGTACTATCCTTTCATGTTGCTAGTGGATAAAAACATCCAATAAATTAAACGGCTGTAAAAAATTATCAGATAAATATTATTATTATTATAATTTGCATAAATCTGTTAATCAACCTCAGTACTGATCAAAACTCTCAAATCTTTACAAATACTCCATTATTTTAACTCTTTCATTGCCATGTTTATAAGGGATGTCACTGATTTGGGGAAAACACAAACAAAATTACTGATTTTCAACGTGAACGTATTAAGTGATTGTGGACTGGATTTTTACCTTTTTCACAGTCTTGGGCATTTCAAAGATTAGTGAAAACATTGGCTTTAGTACATTTTTAGTATTTCTGCAGCATCAGATATTCATTTTTCTTCCTCATTTATTGTTTGAGGATGTTTTTGCCCCATTGACTTCCATTATAACGATTTTTGATTGCAGAGCCATGACACCTTATTATCATGCATTCCTGATTGTTGGTGAGTTTTCCTTTTGCAAAGGGGTAAAATTTGTCATTTTTACTGTTGATCACCATGTGGCACCATTAACCCTTTGATAGGCCTGTGCAAATCAGAGCTTAATTAAAGGTGCAAATGAGGATGTTTGTTTTATACATTTTTGCAATATTACTTGAAACAGTCTTTACTAAATGATTAAAGAATATTTATTAGGTGCACTGAAAGTAATAAAATTAATATACGTCATCTGTGCACAAGATAGGGCCTTAAAAACATCAGCCAATTGCTCATGCGGTCATTGCATCAGCGATTGGCCCTCTGGCTTGTCAATCACTGCCATTACATTCCTTGTGAGATACGTGCGCGCTCCAGTAACGTTACACAGGTGATGCATGAGCATAGCGCATGAAACTCCGTCTCAAGTTTCGCTTTGTTTTCATTGTCGATCCTGCTTTCCTCCTCGAATTTGCACAATGGAAGAGAATAAACCTGAAGGAGGACGCAAAAGAAATACTTTTTTTAAGCCACTGGGAATAGGAGAAAATTGTCAGAAGAACGTATTGTAACCACAGTCGTTATTGGAGAAACATTTCAACACTGGAGAGCAATGAAGGAACAGAGAGGTGTCAAGACAGAAGCGCAGTTCACAAAAAAATATTCTCGACAGGTAACAGTGATTATTCTTACTTTGTGGAATAATTATTGTTGTACTGTTATTCAGGTATATTGACGTTGTTCTTGTACTGTAGTTGTAAGGCAGTGACCAGTCTGCTACTTCTTCTGCTTCTTCTTATTCCTCTTCACTCCGAGCGGAGCATAGGGCTTCTACGGTCTGCCTCCAGACAATACGGTCTAGGCTCTTCCTCTTGGCTTCTTTCCAGGTGATGTTGATTTTCTGGAGTTCGTCTTTGGTGGTTCTTCGCCATGAGTCTTTTGGCCTTCCTCTGCGTCTCGCACCTTGGGGGTTCCAATCAAGTGCATGTCTTGTAATGTTTGACTCTGGTTTTCTCAATGTATGTCCAATGCATTTCCATTTTCTTCTTTTGATGCCAGTCTGCTACATGCTAGTGTTTTATCTGGGTGGATAAAATCTGATGCTGCACAAAAACTAAAAATGCATCAATGCCAATAAAAAAATCCAGTCCACCATCACTTTTTATATTGAAAATCAATAATTTTGTGTTGTCCCCCAAATCAGTGACATCACTTAAAAGAGTTTAAGAGTTAAAATCACAGATTTTTTGTAAAGATTTAGTAGTTTTGATCAGTACTAACGTTGATTAACAGATTCATTAAAAAATAATAATAATAATATGATAAATTTTACAGCCATTTAATTTAGTGGATGTTTTCAAAAATGTGCCCACGTATATATATATATATATATATATATATACGCAATGTAAAACTGCGAAAGGATGCGATACGAGAAATATTGTGTTTTTTTAACCATAAACCTGGTAAACACATTGTACTATACCAAATATACAAAATAACTTGGTTTTTAGCAATTAAATAGGTGCTCTTTAAGACACCCACACCCACAGTGAATGAAAACATCCCCAACAACAACAAAGGGTTAAGACTAAACAAATAAGATATTATGCTGAGCACTTACATCTTTGTTTAGAAGCAGAACCTTTGGCTCCTCTACGAGGTACTCCATTAGGCCCTGGAGGAGTTTTAATGGGTCTGTAGTCACTTGGATTCCCTTGTTTGTAAGAAACTCAGTGATGGCCGTGCCTTTCTCCTCAAGTTGGTTCAGCAATTTAGTCTGGACAGGAAACCCTACCAGTTTCTCTGTGTGATCTAGTAAATAGGTGGCTTCGAAGAGGTAAGGCCATTGTTCCATGACTTTAATTACATTGCCTTCATTATTTAAAGTGATACGCTGGGCATAGTATGTATCAGACATTAATCTTTTTATGTCACTCTCAGGTAGATGTTTTCCTTTAAATGCTTCTTGCAGCATTTTCTTTTTCTCTTCATGGTTGCAACAGTCATTCGGTGACTCTGGTTCCCACTGACTACAACCATAACGGTCAGATAATCTGGATTTCCTCTTTGGCCCCTCTACAGTGGATGTGCACAAAGCATACTGTCGTCTAACATTTTCAACTCTGTTCTCCATTTGCATAACAAGGGATGCAAAACCTTGACCCACAACATTTGTACCACATTTATCCATGAAGGAATCAGGATGTTTCTCAACTAGTTCTTGTGCAATTTGCTTCAACTTGCTTCTTCCTGGTCTGGTATCAATAGCCATCAAGTCCTCAATGATGATCCTGATCATATGTCTTCTGTCTCTTGGAAGCGGTCTTCTCTTCTCTTTTAGTGCATTCATTAATTTAACAGGGAACTTTTGCCATGGGACTTGAAACTTCTGTGGAGTAACAGTTGGTGTTACGGTTGGTGTTACGGTTGGTGTCACAGCTGGTGTCACATGCTCAGTAAAACTAGAGATGTTAGGAGCATATGACTCAACCACAGTGCTCTGAGATGCTAAGTGGAAAAATACAATAAAAATACAATTAAAAAGAGTAAATATTGAAAGGTTAACATTGATTGCATGACAGCAAACAAAAGTGTATGTGTACATGGTATTTATCACGTTGTGGGGACAAATTCTCCCCAGTATTTTTGTGACCTTGTGGGGATATTTTGAGGTCCCCATG
Source organism: Misgurnus anguillicaudatus (assembly GCF_027580225.2). NCBI lineage: Eukaryota > Metazoa > Chordata > Actinopteri > Cypriniformes > Cobitidae > Misgurnus > Misgurnus anguillicaudatus. Next base: position 37,580,056 of record NC_073355.2, read on the forward strand.
AGGAAACAAGCTTATAAATCAAACAGAATGATGTTTATTGAAAATCTAAGGTAGCCGAAAGGTTTCTGTGATGGTTGGGTTTAGGGTTTGGGGAAGTGAATAGAATATACAGTTTGTACAATATAAAAACCATTACGTCTATGGAATGTCCCCACAAAACATGGAAACCAGAATGTGTGTGTGTGTGTGTGTGTGTGTGTGTGTGCGAGAGAGAGAGAGAGAGAGAGAGAGAGAGAGAGAGAGAGAGAGAGAGAGAGAGAGACAGACAGACAGACAGAGAAAGTGTCTGTGTGTGTGAAAGAGAGTGAGTGTGTGTGAGAGGCAGAAAAAGTTAAGTAAAACTTAAGTTATAGTTGTGGGTAAGGTCTACGTCAGGGCTAATTAACTGGTTAACCGCGGGCCAAATGCGGCCCTCCAATCATCTTAATCCATCCCGCCGGTCATCTTTATCTGAAGCGTGGTTACTTTTACTTTTCCATTATACATGACAAACGACGGCCGATAAACCAGAAGCAGATTTGGAAAGAGGCTGCGTGGGGTGCCAACCAAGTTTATGAAGTATTTTTTGAAAATGCGTGTTTTTAACATCACCGGAAGTGATGTATTTCAGTGTGTTCTAATCAAAAACACTGTGTGCAAGGTGAAGGTTATTAATACTTTTTTTGTTTAACTTTATCAGTAACACTTAAATCCTTTGAAAATGATTCATTACTGATAAGTAAATTATTAAGTATAAATATATTCGTAGATTACTTGTGCTGCATTGAGCCTCTCTCCCATGTTTAAACGGATTTACAATTAAACTGACGTTTCATTGGTGAACTCCCACCGAATGTAGTGTACAATGGAAAGGTGGTTTAGTCTATATATCTTCAAAATATTAAAAAAGAAAACATGAAGTGCAAGTTTAGACTAGTTTAGACTATAGGCTTTATGTTGTAAATATTTAAAAGTTTATGAAGTGTTATTTGAAAATGCATGTTTTTAATATATGACCTATAACAAAAACTGACAAAAACAACATAAGTTATAACATGTATAATAATTTATAAATAATAGGTAAAAATAAACAAATATATAAAAGGTAAAAATAGGAGTAAAAGTTTGGCCCGCATCATATTTACTTTTTTAAATCTGGCCCTAGTAGAAGAGTGTTGAAGACCCTTGGTCTACACCATAGCTACATCGTAGGTTATCCGTAGCCTGTGTGTAGATCTGCATAGCCTGAGGTTCACCTCGCCAAAATTTCAACACCACAAGCACTGTAATTGATCCACTATAACCCCTCACATCAGGTAACAAAATCTGCATTATAGGTATTTCTGTTTGCGATGGTCAGAACAAAGATGGGCCAAGTTGATGAGAGACTTAACTGAAACTGTACCAAAAGTCGCTGGCTATTTACCTCCATCACTGCCGGTCTTCTAAAAACATACACAAGAAGCTGCTTCTTCTTTGTTTCTGGTTTTCTTCATCTTTGGCGGTTGAGCTATGTTTACACGCGTGGATACTGCCTACCAGCGGTCTGCATGTGTGTTTGCATGTCGACGCAGATATGAAATTGTATATATGAAAACCGACGCGCAGCCTACGACATTGCGGCCATGTTGTAGGATGTACACATAGCTATAATGAGCCCTTAAGAGAGAGAGAAATAGTGTGTGGGAGAAAAACAGAAAGTGTGTGTTAGAGTGACAAAAAAAGAGTATGTTTGCGAGACATTGCATACCTGGGGAGAATGCACTTATCAACCGTCTGGACTGTATTGGTAGCAAAATCCCATCCAAGTCCGCTGCTGTTAGATAGGAGCAGTCTTCAATGTTTGTAACCCCCAGGTCCATCAACTTTGTGATCAGGATTTCCAGTTGCTCTTCCGTTATTGAAGGCAGTGTGCTTCTAATCTTCCCCCTTACATGCTCCATGGTGGACTGTGCTTAAGGGCAACCAGCAGTCTGCCGCCTTTAAGGTAGTGTCTAAGTGGGACGTAGTCAAGAAGCTCATGAAGGCTTTTGCACAGAAAAGTACCTCTATCACCATCTACTTCATAAACACCAAGATCTGGATCAAGACATGCTCTTTTCTGTCTCAGAACAAGAAGCACCATATTTGGTTCTTTGACTACAATGCATGCAATCAGTCCAAGAATTAGTTCTCCAACATCACAGCTCAAGATGACAAGCATGTCATTTGCATAACATGTGCCTCGTACAGTAATTTTGTCCGTCACAACGGCATTTGATGCTGAGACATCAAATGCTTCCAATGTACCCTTCAACTGACTATCATACAACTCTGTGTAAAACCTTGTAGAGTCAGACATGAAAACCTCAGGAGAGAACATATTGCCCCTACTTTGGTGTGCCTGCAGCAATTGATGCCTTTCTGAAAGTGATTTTGTGATGTTTTTGAAGTTTTTACTTGCTCTAATACACCTCTTAAAGTAGCTGTTCTTGCTTTCGAAACGCATTGTCCATGTGCGAATTAATGGCCCAAACTGCAATGTGAGATCTGCATAATGCAAAAGGTAATGATGTTTTGGTCTAAGATTAGTCATTGGAAAGAGAAAATGCCTTGTTTCTATGTACTCCTCAATGAAGATTTTCATATAGGCAACCTGTGATTCTGACACCGTGGGAGCACACACAAGCTCAACCACCTGCCTAAGTAGCAGTATGAGTTGCCATACATCATCCTTAGGATTTCTTACTCTGTCATGTAGCAAGACTGGTAGAAATCGAAGTAGCCACCAGTTTTGGGCAGCATGCCCTCCAAGTTTTGTCCCATTAACAGGCAGAATATTAGCTTTGTTCTGACTCTCGCCAGGAAAAGAAATAATTCTGCTGTTAAGGATGTCATAGCTGAACCACTTCCTTCTTTTAACAAGAAACTGCAAGTACATTGCCAAATCATAGTCAACTATGCCCTCAAATAAATCATGGGCAAGGCAAGGTGGAAGTCCTGGTGCACACACATGAAAATATTTGAGTTTGTTTAAAACACTGTTGGACTTCACACCATTGTGCATCCGAATATCTGGGTCTTTTTGTAACTCCAGCAACGACTCACTGTAACTTGCTGGAGTTCTTACAGAGGCTGTAGAAAGAGGATTCCTTTGAAAATCCTCTTTTCTTATGTGACAGAACCTGCAAAAATATTCTGCACAACTAAAGTTTTCAACAAATCCCCCAAGATAGTGGGATCCAAGATTGTCTCCAATAACACAAGCAATGCTTCCTTTGAAGGTTTTCCCTTCAACACAAATGCCTGTTGACTCCAGGTCACACAGGTCTGCCATCAGATTTTCAAAAACTCTTTCAGGTCCAAATAGCTTACAATCTTTCTCCAAACAAAGAAGTACAAGCTGTATTGAGTCAACAGTGGAGCGGTTGTGTGCATAAACATTACCTAAAGTGTAATACACAGCAAGAATTTTGTGTTTTTGCCTGGCGGACCCCAGAGGGTTAGCAACTTCAAAACTGTCTTGAAACAGCATAATCTGAAGGGCTTGTGGATCAGACGCAAACAATTCATTTGATTTAAGGACACATCCATGTCTAATATCACCAAGCATGCTCTTGTCTGCATTAATAGGATTTAGAATTTGCTGATGTACATTTTTGTGTTGTAAGAAAGCTTTTAAGCTTTCTAAAATGGGAACATAATGAAACTGTCTCATCATGCCCTTGTCATCACGGCCTAAAGTTATTTGTACTGGTTCCACCAAACCAAACTCTTTCTTGTAGTAATGAAGTCTCTTGTGGTGTGTGGTTAAGGTACCACCTATTGCATTTAGTGTGCTCTGCATAGGGCTTTGCTCATATACACGGTTCCCTAGATTTTGTAAAGCTTCAACAGGCACACCATATTCCTGGAGACTTCTTGAAAACAAGCTCATAATAAACTCATGCTGCATGTCCTGTAGTACTCTCATTTCACTCACTATTGTGGTGATAGTAGATGCAGGGACAAGATGCTTTGCTTGCAAACCAAGAAAAAAAAGGGCCATGTTTTCAGTGTATTTATCCTGGGCTGGCCCTGGGTCAGGGTGTGCTTCTTGCTGCACTGTTTGGTCACTATCTGTGTCTGACACATTAACAGACTGAGCAGGTACAGGATCTGAACAGGTCTCAACAATGTGATTTTGAGCAATATCCAGTACATCACACTGCTTGTGATATCGTGATAAATGAGATGTAAAGGAGGATGTAACTTTAAAAGTCTTTGTACATCCATTGTAAGGACATGTCACTTCAAGACCCTCTTGCAAATGATGCTTAAGGTGAGCTACAAGACCTTTAACGCTTTCACACTCTTTTCCACAAAACTGCCAAGAACACTTTAACTGCACAGATATCTTACGAACATAAGAATCACTCTTCCTACCCTCTTTGTGAATTCTGGACAAGTGCACATTAAAAGAATTGTAAGAGAAAAATCTTCTACCACAGTTTGGAAAACCACAAGGAAAAATTGCCCGGCTAATGTTTCTATGGCTCCTGCAATGCTTTACATAATCCGAAACTGAGGTACTCGTGAACTCACAAATACCACAATGAAATGTCATAGTGGAAGCAAGCAAGCACTAAACAGAGCAAGATTTAACAGAAAGCAAGATGGATGGCTTCTGTGTGTGTCATCTGGGCATCCAAAAGTTGGTGCTGGTATATTTCTGAAAATAACAGTAAAAGACAGCACAGTACACTATTTTACATGTTATAAAATATGCTATATGGAGCATATTTTCTTATTTCCTGATATTTGCTAATTTTAGTAGAAAAGTGTAAGTAATGATCCACACCAAAGATTAAAATATGTAAGGAATAATAGACGACAGGCCGTAGAATTATAAGAACTTATACCACGGGTCTGTTGAATGCTGCATTCTGATTGGCTGAGAAATGTTCTATGGGTGTTGATTATTTTTCTGTAAACCGCACACCTAACTTGTCAGAGCAATGTTTGTGGTAACCGTGGTATAAGAGGAATAATTGACTCCGGTCCTTTGAATTATTTGAAAATAATGCACACCCGCGGTCGTGCCGCATTGCACCTTGGGTGTGCATTATTTTCTTATAATTCAATGGCCCGTCGTCAATTATTCCTTACATAATTCAAAGGACCAGAGGCAATTATTCTGCTTATACCACGGTTACCAAAAACATTGTTCTGGTGCCTATTTTTAAGAGTTAGGTGTGCGGTTTACAGAAAAGTAATCAACACCCACGGAACATTTCTCAGCCAATCAGATTAAAGCATTCAACAGACCCGTGGTACAAGTAAGGAATAATTGACGACGGGCCATTGAATTATAAGAAAATAATGCACACACACCGCGGGTGTGCATTATTTTCAAATAATTCAAAAGGACCGGAGTCAATTATTCCTCTTATACCACGTTTACCACAAACATTACTTTGGTGCCTATTTTTAAGACATTTGACAAGTTAGGTGTGCGGTTATCAGAAATGAATGCATACCCACAGAATATTTCTCAGCCAATCAGAATACAGCATTCAACAGACCCGTGGTATAAGTTAGGAATAATTGATGATGGGCCATTGAATTACAAGAAAACAATGCACACCCAAGGTGGTAACGCGGCACGACGTGAAGCGGAGTGCTGTTAAACCGCGGGTGGGCATCATTCCCAAATAATCCAAAGGACCGGAGTCAATCATCCTCCCACACCACGGCCACCACAAACAATGCTCTGGTGCCTATTTTTAGGACATTTGAAAAGTTAGGCGTGCGGTTATCGAGAAATAATGCATACCCATGGAACATTTCTTAACCAATCAGAATACAGCATTTAACATGCGCATGGTATAAATGTAGATATTCACTGTTGATCCACACACAGGCTAGGGGAGACAATGCAGTATATGTCGAACGTCACGTGACCATACCGGAAAACTGGGTTGATCGCTTCCGGTTGCCAGTTTGTGCTATTGTAGCGAGTTATTGTTATTCGTAGCATTATTATATGTGTTATGTTCTGAATGTATGTCAGAAAAAATACCTAGATCGAGAAATATATAAAGTATAATAAAGTTAGTACATTTTCTTTTACTTAGGTTTAAGATGTTAACGAGCATATTCACTGGACACATGGTTATTCTCGTGTTTGGTAGCTCCTGAAGTCTTCATGTATGAAAACAGGACCATGTCCGCATAGAGCATACAGAACTGGAAGCAATCTACTATGTTTAACAGGAATACGGAAGTAAGTTCCACATATACCCTATTGAACTGAAATGGAATTTAGTGTTTTACTGAACTAAACAATTAATACAACACATTATGATCCATTGAATAAGCATATTCATTATAATTAATTAATTAATAATAATTTGTTACATTTATATAGCGCTTTTTCTCAGTGCTCAAAGCGCTTTACATATGAATGGGGGAATCTCCTCAATCACCTCCAATGTGCCGTATCCACCTGGATGTTGCGACGGCAGCCATATTGCGCCAGAACGCCCACCACACACCAGCTTTAGGTTTTCATATTTAAAATTACAGTAAATTTAAATATTACTATGACAACCGATATTATAGAATCTGGTCCTTCATTCTGATTGGTTGAAACGTGTTGTAAGCCATGATAAAATACCCCGTCGTGCCTAACAACGCCCCTTAGATGTTATAAAATGCACTGGTCACCCACTGCTTCTTACTGTAGGGCTTTAATGAACATAGCTTTGCCGTTACGAAAATTAACCATTGTTTTACTCCAGTTGTCTAGTTTGTATTCAAGCACAGCTGTCATCTGACAATACATATTAAATTACAATCTGCTTGTTTTACTTATTTTTGTCCACTACAAACTAATGTGTAATATATCTGTTACACTGACAGAGACCATAATAGAGTTGTGAAGTTACTGATGCAATCAGGTGTTAGTGCACCTGTCCCTCATACACACGCATACGTTTTCATGTCTTTTATTAGGTTGGTTCGAGTTTATGCACCACCATAAGAACCAACAGGTGGATGACATCAAAGTACAGTGAGAGCAATTCCAGAAATCATACGGAGAAGTCTGATTTCGTGATGCTCTCGCGGTATTGTGATGTCAATCTCCTGTCGATTCTTGTGGTTCCGCATGAACTCGAAAAAGTATACTACGTCATATGTCACATGATAACGTCAATGGCGGATGCTGTCCATACTTAACGCGAACGTAGGTACTGTCTTAGAGCACGTTAAGTAGGTGCCCAGTGAAATTCAGTACATACACATTAAGTATGCGATCTCGGATTCAGCCACGGTTACTGTAGTAAAACCATGGTAACCACAATTTAAAAAATCATAGTTAAATCTTGGCTAGTGTTGTAAAAACATGATTTTGCCCATATTAATCAATACACAAAAAACATGATTACTACACTTTTACCACATTAAAACCATGGTTAATGGTAAGAGAAGTTCAGTGGATAATAATGTGTGTTATTAATTGTTCAATTCACTAAAACACTAAATTCCATTGGAGTTAAATTGTCTCGTGTATGCTGTGTATGAATCAACAGGGAATATCTACATATATTTTAATATTTGGTGTGAACCATTACACTGTTTATCTTATATAGTGAACTTTTTTTTATAGTCTATGGTCAATCTAAAACTTGGTCTGCTAAGCATGATCTGATGATGCAAACTCACTGTACTGGACGCACCATGAACAACAGTGACGTATGGCTTGAAGCCATAAATCTGCCTTGCTCCAGGTCTGCAGCCTCCCCCTACTCTATTTGGCAATCACAATAGTTTATCATAGACATGTCACTCTCAATATCATCTATTTCTCACCTCATGAGAATGAAAAAAATTGACGGGTTTTATTGTCTATAGACCTTTTGCGTGTAGGCAAACAGAGATTATGTTTTTTGTGTGGGCAGTTTTTTGTGAGCCCAACTGGTGGCAAAAAGTGACAGCTCTGCAGTAGCGGTGTGCAGTGTTAGTTTGATTGTTATGGATTCGGTGTTCTGTCGAAGTCTGTTCCCCCTATGTTTCTCGTTTAGTTTAAATGTCTTGGCTACTGAGATGGGTGCATGTATGTAATGTATGTGTTGTTCTTTATTGGTAAATCAATTATTTTTACAGTATAAATAGCTAAAGTACATATAACAGCAATACTATTGTGTATTATATATAATACCATTATTAAATATTTCATACTTTTTCTGTCTTATAATATTTCCTCCTTATATTTATAGCTTACGTGTTTATGTGTTTGTTCTATTATGTTTACATACAAATTAATATGCATAGGCCTGTCTATATATTAACAACACTTTACATTGTGTGTGTGTGTGTGTGTGTGTGTGCTATATTTATATGTTTAGTAAGTATGTAAACATAATAATTTTAGAACAAACAGTATGGACAGAAAGGAAGAAAACATAGGCTATAAGATATAAGTTTAAAAGAAATAATAGAAAAATATTTTATAAATGGTATTATAGAATACGTGATATTGTTGCTTTTTCAGCATAACCCATTTAAATCTTTAATCTTTCTAAATAAATAATAAATGTCATGAAAATGCACAACATGACATTTTTCTAGTGAGTTGTCTTGCTCCTTCCACTGTTTTTCTGCCACCACATTGCGCATTGCACTGACACAGTGACGTCTACTCGCAAAAGGTCTATGGACCGCTAGGAGGCAGTGTCCACGGGCATGTTGCTGGCAGTATCATCGCAAGCGCCAAAGAATACGCGGATGGTTGTGTCTTATGTATATAAAGGCTAGATGCCTCGTCCGCGCTGCTGGCCAATTGAGTGCAACGTCCGCATTTTGGCGGCCATCTTACGACAGGGCGCTCGCTCACTCGTAGCATTGAGTTTTAATGATGCAGGTACTTTTAAATGACCATAACTTGTTTAATTTTTTACCGATTTTCAAACGGCTTGGTTTGTTACAAACGTCAAAGATGTACCTATGACACTGCATACCTATACTAAAAATAAAAAATAAATTAATGAAACATGTTAAAGCATCCCGAATTATAGCCACGTTAATAACGTTTGTAAAAACCCAAACCGTTTGAAAATCGGTAGAAAACCGAGCAAGCCATGGTCATCCAAAAGCACCTGCACCATTAAACTCAATGCTACGAGTGAGCGAGCGCCCTGTCGTAAGATGGCCGCCAGGTGATGCCGTTAGGGACTCCGCCTTTATATACATATCTATGGGTTGTGTCCCGTCTGGTTCTGGCTAGAGGAGATACAACTACGGCCAAATCTCGCGAGATGTTTGGGTTAGGATTGGGGTAGGATATGAAAACAGCTGTTCTAGATAGATAGGATACAGCTACTGTCTGCATCCCGTAAAATGTTGGGTTGGGGTAGGTCGCGACTGTGATGAAAACAGCCCTCTTTCACAGAATTTTGGCCGTAGCTGTATCCCTTCTAGTCACAACCGGTTGGGTACGCATTCGGATAAGCAATTACCATTAGCGGCAAATAGAGTTTGCTGCAGCTTAAATAGTTAAAAATAGAATAATCATTTATTATGAAAATGCATTCGGAAATGGGAGTTTTTTGCCCTGAGGGAGGTGTTCCAACAGACAATCCCAGCACTTGCAGCGCCTCATCGCTCAAACATCAATATTACACACATATCATATATAATATGAAGTTTGAACTGCACGACTCTCCGTAAGCAGCTCGTAACGTTATGTGACAGTATCTGACGAAACAGTTCATGTGTCAATCTGCCTTCTCTACCCATACAAATTCACCAATAAGCCAATAATTTTTTTGATCATTATTTCGAACACAGTTTCAAACTCATGATACTGCAGCAACTAACATTACCCGTCTAATAAGCAGAATAACCGTAACTACACCATAATATAAACGAAAGTATACATCACTTCCGTTCAACACTAATCCATGATAATTGCATAGTACAAAGAACATATTAATTTTATTTTCCATCAAATAATTAAGTTACCTGTTAACGTCACACAGCGGAGCAGAAGTTCACAGCAATGTCTGTCACACACACAGTGCAGCGAGGGAGTGGACGTTACTTCCCGCCGATGTCAGAAATACTACCAAATGAACTGTAAATTAACAGAGAGCATGAGGAGATGGCATAAACAAGTAAATAGCACAGAATGGCTTATTTGTATTACAAATAATCACTTATAGTGCAGTTTGTACATAAAAAACATTGGTTCTTGTTACCAATATTAAACGAAATTCACTGTTGTATTTTACACGTTAAATTCAAACAATGTATCGTTTAAAACAACGGATAATACAATCATTTAGTTTAAATAAAAGTACTTACCAGTGAAAACAATTGTTAAAATGTTGAGTTATACGTCCATGGCCACCAAATGTTGAGTTAAATACGTCCGTGGCCACCAAATGTTGAGTTGTACGTCCGTGGCCTCAAAAAGCCGCAATCACAGTCCCATAATGCAATTCGAAAATGTATATAAACGGAAAAACTCCCGTAACACATATAGTACGGACATTTTCTGTTAAAATTGACAGTAATTTCACTGTTAATATACAGATTTTTTTTACAGTGTAAGACGTAGGCTATTTAATGAACTGAGCATATTCATCTGTCAATATGAAACGCGACTTGGTCATTCTAATTAATGATCGGAAGAACGCGTATCGACCACCGTTACTGTAAAATATGCACACATGTCCATTTAAACTCAATTTTGGTCAAATGTGGATTATATCATTACACTGGCAAGAATATGGTTACATGTAAAGATGCCGTACCAAGTATGACAACACTACGTTCAACTGCTTTTGAAATACGATGTTTTTTTCACTTCCTGAAAAGTAACCGTTTTGGACATACGTGAGTTTTATCGGGCAGCAACGATATGCGGAGCTTTCCACTCCCATTGGCTAAAATGATTTTTAGTAAGTAAATTATATTACACAACAAATATACTACACATATTAATATAGCTTCTTATAATTTTAAAATGTTACTTATTAAGATACTGCATAAAACACTTGTTAATTTGGTAATGATATGTGTATTTATCAAAACGTGTGCTTTGTAAAGTCACTTTTCTCCCGCCGTCAAATCATGGTAAAGGAGAGGCGGGAAAAACACTTCATCGACCAACCAGAACATCATTTCTCTACTACTAAACAGTATTAAAGTTAATATAGCATGGCGTCTACTATTTATAACACCCTGTGCTACCACAATATGACTATGCCTTGATTAAACTAATTATCTGCAAAATCTGATTCTTGTAAGCAAATAAGCGCTTCCAAAGTGCCTCAAACTGTCATTTTTTAGAACAACACCTGGCGTGTTCAGCTTCAGTGGAGTCAATTTTACCTCAAGAAATTGTATCAATTAATGACTTAATGTACTGTTCACTGAATATGAATTTATGATTAATGTCAAGCTATGCCTGTGTTTCAAAGACTAGTGTACTTTTTGTCTGTGTTTTAGCTGATCAATTACCACCAAGAAAAACAACCCAGGCGGCATTTTATCTCTCATTTACAAATGATTTACATCAAATTAAATATCAATATTTTTGATTAAGGGCTAATACATGTAAACAGTTTGTAATAACAAGTCAAATATTTAAATAAAATTTGTACATTGTGTTTGTACAGAGAGTCCTAAACCTGTAGTGAGTGTTGATCCTGACAAACAGCTGTTCAGAGGAGAAACTGTTACTCTGAGATGTGACATACAGGATACAGGAGACACTGAGTGGACATACAGCTGGACTGTAAAGAAGACAAAAACCAGCAATATAATAACACAATGTAACACACAAGAGTGTAAAATCAACAACATTCAACACTATCACAGTGGTAAATACACCTGTGGAGGAAAGATACGTGAACAAAACACTGAGTTGAGTGATGCTGTTACACTGACTGTATCAGGTGAGTTTATATGTTTGTTCATCATTATTAGTGTGAAGAGATGAAGTGTAACATGTTATTCATGAGAGATTTGTCACTTTCAGATAAACCCAAGACAGTTTTAAGTGTTTCTCCACAGCAGTGGTTGACTGAAGGAGATTCAGTGACTTTGAGGTGTGAGGTTACAAATTCATCTACAGGCTGGACATTCAGCTGGTTCACTGTACAGAGTCACTCCACAGGTAATATCTCATTCTTCTCATAAAATCATTAGCTGGTGCTATTCAACGAATCTCAAGGATCAGCTCAGACAAAAATTGTATTTATCAGTGTAAAGTCGCCTTTCCACTGCACACGACAAATGACGGCCGATAAACAGGAAGTCATTCATTCCCTATGAAGAGTCGCAAAGGGGCTGCGTGAGGTGCCGTCTGTCTGCCGTTCCATAATTTCCGTAATTTCAACGTTGAGAGACACCTCCCACCTTAAGCCCGGAATACACTGCACGATTTTTGTCCTCTTATAAGTAGGGCTGGGAATCGATTCCAAAAAGAATCGATTCTTCGATTCCGAGGCATTGAGAATCGAGAGTCGATTCCAAAGGTTGGAATCGATTCCATAAGGGGAATCGATTCCATTAAGGAGAATCGACTCCTCTTTAAGATTGATTTTTAATACAAATCGCGGCCATGGTTCCGTTCTTCGTACGTGGATTACTCCGTTAGCTGGATTTTAATGGTGATTTGGCTTGATCTTGGATTATTTGGTTCTTCGAAGCTCATCCTCAAGTTGCTGTCATAGCAACCGGTCCGTAAGATGCTCGGGAGCAGGTTTACTTCATGTAAACAAGATTAGATCGCACCTTTTTAATCAGAGGTGATACGTAAAGTCTGACGCATTCATGTATTCTCCATTATACGAGCGCAATCTGCGTAAGATGCACGATTAATATGAAGAGCTTTTCAAATTCAACACGTAATAAAAAAGGTTAGATTGAATATAACGATGTTATTTAAAATATATATAATATAAAAAAGCTGTACTTGTGGAACTTGTTTTTGTAAAGCAGACGTTTTGATTATTATTCTTAAACAAATGACAAGAAAAACGTATGACCATATTATTGAAAATTGATTTAATAAAGTCATTTAATAATTTATTTAGTAATTTGTATGCTATCTATTCTTTAAAATTCTTTTTACAAAGATGTTACCCTGTCCCTTTCATGTGACAAAAAAATGCCAATAAACAATTTTTTTTATTTTACACATTTTTACATGGGTATCTTCTTTACTGCACCTTTCTGTACAGACTTAGCAGTTAATATGGACTCCTGTTAATATTGTTGCAGTCAGAAATCAGTTATATGAGAACATTGCAATTGAAGTAAACTTATTTAGTGCATTGAAGATAAATTGTTATTTAAAGAGTTGCACTTTATAATCTTTTGGTGTAGAATAACATTTACTTTCACTAATTGCACATCATATTTCATTTACCACATTCTTGGAAACTGCTGAAAGTATTGGTGTATTATTTTCAACTGCACAAAAGAGGGGAAAACACCATCTTATAATAAACTACAATTCAAATTTAATTTATCAGCTATTAAAGTGTTGCATTGGCTGTGGGTTTAAGAAAGAGCAACTTCCTCAAGAGATGAGAGAGACATCACATGAAGATGCAGGACCACCACCTGTTATTTATTCTGCTTTTTTTTGGTTGCTGTTATAAACAGGCATTTAACTGTTTTTAGGTTTAAATGCTTTTAGGAATTTTTGCTATTTTATGATATTGGATGAAATATATGTAGGCTGCCACAAATAAATTAAAAATCTATCCACAAACATTGTGTGTGTGTGTAGGAATGCATGTAAATAAAATCTACCGCATATATGTATATGGTGAACATAGTCTTTACACTGTCTAACTGACGCAGGAAGCACGACGTGACAAATCCCCTAAGCAAATGTCTCGTTCTATTTATGACTCGCAATTAATACATCTAATAGGAAGGACAAATGGATTTGCAACAGTCGCTTTGACACGCCCGGTATAGAGTGTTTCTCGTTGTGTGGCACGGTAAGACGGGCCAATGTTAGACACTGTTCGTATAGAAAAAGAATCGAAAATAGCAGTGAGGAATCGATTCTTGGAATCGATTCTTTCGATTCCAGAAACAGGAATCGGAATCGGAATCGATTCCAAAAAATCCGGAATCGAACAGCCCTACTTATAAGATCATTACCTTATCACACTGTGCGACATGTATCGTTTAAACTCGGGTACGAGAGGCATGTAGACTGTACGATGATGACACGGAAGCTTCGGCGGCTGCGTCACACGTTGCGCAACATCACCAGCATGCGCTCGTGGTAAACAAATAGCGGCGCGCAGGTCATAGCAGCAAACACACTGTGCGGTGATCATGCCGAATTTCTGACACTGCCAGAAAACTATCGTAGGCTATCTTTGGACGCAAGACCGGGAAAACGGCCGTCTTTGAACCTCTCTCACTGTACGACACAGGACCACCGATGGAGAGCCACGATCACAGAAATTGCGACGATAGTTTCACGATGGCAATCTTTCGTCTGGGACAGCCAATTATCGTGCAGTGTATCCCGGGCTTTAGACATGTAAATCAACCATAACATACAGTCCATGGGTCCACAAGACCCAATCACCACCAAATTCCTTTTATTATTACAATCAGGGATGTGATTTTTCCATATAAATTTTCATTTCCATATTTTCTGACCTTGGTGGGATGACTTGTCTAAATCACATAAGTCTGATGAGTTTATTGCTGTGATGGTGGTGGGGAAATTTGTGTGCGTTGTTTGTAGACATGTATTTCACCGTCATTCAACATGTATCCCAGACATTAGGTTTGTTTGAGTTCATGCGGCACTGCAAAATACAACAGGCAGGTGACGTCAAAGTACCACGAGACTCGAGAGTGATTCAAGAAATCATGAGGAGTCTGCTTCCGAATCGCTCTCGGGCTACTTTAATGTCATTCGCCTTTTCTGTGTTCTTCGTCATACATGTGCTTGTTGAGAATGCGCAGAGCTACTACATTCGGGATATAAAGTCATTGTTCAAGTATAAGACACATAGCGCTTTAAAACATTATCACTGTAGAATCCAATGATATAAAATAAAATAACATATATACATAGACTGACATTGCAAAGTGACCTGAAAGAATTTTATTGGAATGAATTGGAACAAGTGAGGGACATACTCCTTTCTTGAAAAGGCCGGTGCACACTGTGAGATTTCAGCCACAATTTAGCTGTCTGGGACAAATTTTGAAATCCTAACAGATTTCTGGAATCCTAGGCTGAAATCTGCTGTCTTTGATCGCTAGTTTGACATGTTTACAGACAGCCGATAAAATGAACGTTGCGATCAAAATTATCCTCCGACCAAATTCTGGCAGTGTCAAAAATTTGGTGAGACAATCCTGCTGTGTGACATCTCCCTACGACAACCGGCAGATCAAGAACCAATAGAAGCACAGAACCCGATGACGCAATTAGTGCGGCGACAACAAATAATCAACGCATACTGATGTCAAAAAGAGCCAGGTAGACTGTACAGCAGGAGGAGAAACTTGTGGAGTTATGGAGAGATAAAGAGTGCTTGTACAACATGTCATCGCCACTGTACCATGATAGGATAAAAAAGGAAGCAGCCTGTAGAGAAATTGTGCTGGAAATACAAATGCCAGGTACTCGTCTCCTTCGTTTTTTCTTCTTTTATGCTCAAGACAAGTCATGATTAAAATGAACGGTAGATGTTGTTTGGGTTTGCTAGCCTTCGCTTTAGCTTGTGTTCACCCAGCCGTCATGTAGCCTGGCGCCGCCCTCCTTCGTGCTTCCGCTTACTTTTCATTTCGATTCAGTACAACGTCTGGGACTGCTGTGTAGAGTTTCGTTTTCTCCTGCAAAAATCTGGAGGTCCAATCAGCGAACAGTGGGGGGTGGCTAGGAACGATGACGTTGAGGTCGTGTGTCAGTTTGAGTTGTATTCAGTAATGGCAGTTGTGAAAGACGTGAGAAAAGCTATTCGGTCCTTTGTTGCAGAACTGCCGAATATACAGATGTTAAAGCCGGAGCAAGAACAATGTTTGCTAAGTTTTGTTGGTCTGATCATTCGGACTTGTTGTTTCCGGCTGGTCTCGGCGATTGGTTATGGCATATCCTGAGTGACTCTGTGCAGATCCAATAGTTTTAAACTTTAACAGAGGACCCTCCTTAACGGAAGTAACGCATTGCAATGGAGCGTGGCCAGACTCTCTGTACAAACGAAATAAATGTACGAGAGTCTGGTTGGACCAGGCTAGCCGTCGTCGATTGATGACATAAAACTGCTTTGTTTGTTGTCATATGACTCAAGGGGATCGCACACCGGCCGCGCAGCTCACCGCCGCGCAGCGCCGTTCTAAAAAAATTTAACACATTGTTTTCTATGAGTGTACGCACACCGGCGCCACCCAGCTGTGACTCAGGAAGTTGTTCAAATCCCTGTCGCGCCACACAGCGCCACTCACATAGTTTAACATTACATAACATCAGAATTCAGCAGCTGAGACTGCATTTGCAAATCCAGGTCAACTGTATGCGTTCTGAAACGTCACTACACGCAGAACGTCACGCTGAACAGATCGTGCATCGGAGCTCCGTCGAGTCCTTCATCTAAAAGCCTTTTTTACTATCTTATTCCTATTTATATATTATGTTTTACCTAGGAATACTTTACCGTGAGGATTATTGAGCAGTACTACCACGTGAAACTATTTATCACTAATAAACACCCAGTGTTAGCATATAGCCCGCTAGCTTCAACAAACGCTGCCGACTGAAGCTAGCATTTTCCGATCTAATGGCGGATTCATCTGATATATGCTTTTCTGACCTGTCCTCGCCTGAGCGGGAAGCTGCGAAGGAGTTGATCGGTTTGAGCAGATCCAACGCGAGCTACAGCGCCCACTTCACCATGTCTCCGGACGTCCACAAGCGACCGAGGAATGCGACAAACGAGTGCTCCACGCGATGCAGCTTTACGGACCGTAAACGAGTGAACGGAGACGCCATTGCCCAACATGAAAGCGATCGGGAAGCTGTGGAGGAGCCGCTGCCCGGCCTTCGCAGATTCAGCATGCCCAACATCACCCTGGACCCAGACGTTCGCAGGCGACTGAGGCGTACCACAACCAAACCCCCAACGCGATGCAGCTCCGCGGAGCGCGTTCGGGTAAACAAAGACGCCATCGCCCAGCATGAAAGCGGTAAGACTCCGCTTGTTATTGTAACATGTACTACTTGCTACATGTATAGTTTAGTTTTTGCCGTTAGCATAGATGGGTTTACATGCACTAAGTGTATTGAAGTATTAAGATTAACTGAGAAGGTTGCTGAACTAGAATCGCGCATCCGAACGCTAGTTGAGGATAGCAAAACCGCTAATGTTACTGTTGTAAATACTGTATCGAGCGAAAAGACTAATGGCTCGGTTCCGACATCAGATGCTAATGTAAACATTACAAACAATGTATCGAGCGCACATAGTGTTCCGACATCAGATGCTAATGTAAACATTACAAATACTGTATCGAGCGCGCATAGTGTTTATCATAATACACATGGCTCGGTTCCGACATCAGAGTCAAGTCGGCGGTCTAACTGGGTGACTGTCAGGCGGCATAGTCATATACGGCGTCCATCTAAGACCCATAACGTTACGGTACTTTCTAACAGATTCGATCCCCTAAGGAATACACTAGCTGAAACACCTGTTAAAAGTGCCCTGGTCATTGGAGATTCTATACTCAGGAACACTAACATTGAGGCACCAAACACCCTAGTCGACTGTATACCGGGAGCCAGAACGTCTGACATTAGATCCAAACTTAAAGTGCTGGCTAATGCTAAACGGAAGTTTTCTAAGATTGTTATTCACGCCGGAACAAATGACACCAGACTCCGACAGTCGGAAATCACCAAAGATAATATTAAGGAGATGTGTGAAATTGCAAAAACAATGTCAGACAATGTAATATGCTCTGGTCCCCTCCCCGCCTACCGGGGAGATGAAACACATAGTAGATTAGTGTCTCTCAATGGCTGGATGTCAAAGTGGTGCCCTCAGCATAATGTAGGGTTTATAGACAATTGGAAGCATTTCTGGGGTAGACCATTTCTCCTAACCCGAGATGGCCTTCATCCGACATCAGAAGGAAGTGCTATACTCACCAGAAATCTGATTAATATTCTTAATTCTGATATAGTATGACTATCTAGGGCCCAGGTCAGGAAACAGACGGATCAGCTTAACTGTCCGTCTGTTAGCTGGCATGATATGTCTAGATCACATATATCCCAGCACTTCGAGTCGATCTTACCAGAATATCAACACATTTCAACTGTATCTGTTCCCCGAACAAGCAAATACAGAGCACCGCTTGCCACATCACGTACAAATTTGACCAACATAAAATTAGAAAACAATACATTACAAGATGAACCTCGAATGTTAAAATTCGGCCTTCTTAACATTAGATCGCTTACCAATAAAGAACCTATTGTTAATGAAATAATTAATGACCAAAACTTAGATGCACTCTGTTTAACAGAAACCTGGCTTAAAGCAGACGACTACATTAGTTTAAACGAATCCACCCCACAAGACTATTATTATAAACACGAACCTAGGTTAAAGGGGAGAGGGGGTGGTGTAGCTACAATATACAACAAAATTTTTAAAGTAAACCAAAAATCTGAACTAAAATTTAAATCATTTGAACTAATGTTGTTAAATATGGAAATAACTGATCGTAACCACAAACAGCTCTCTTTTGCCTTAGCTACAATCTATAGACCTCCGGGCCACCATGCAGATTTCCTTAAAGCAATAGCAGATTTTCTGTCTGAGCTTGTAGTCACTGTAGATAAAGCTCTTATCGTTGGTGATTTTAATATTCATGTGGATAACCATAAAGATGCATTAGGACGTGCGTTTATGGATGTTCTAAATTCTCTCAATATTAGACAAAACGTGACAGGGCCAACGCATACTCGTAAGCACACATTAGACTTAATTCTGTCACTCGGGCTTAATATTAATGACATCAAAATATCACCTCAGAGTGATGCAGTTTCTGACCATTACCTTGTGTCATACACTGTACTTCTAGATAGGATCACTCAATCCACAACATGCTACAGATTAGCCAGAACAATAATTTCCACCACTAAAGATAGCTTTATTAGCACTCTTCCAGACCTGTCCCAAATTAAACATGCAGATAACTGTGATGATCTAGATATTGTAATAGAAAACCTAAACAATGTCTGTTCTAACACATTGGATGCCGTGGCTCCCATTCGAAAAAAGAGAATCAAAGAAAAACCGCCAGCTCCATGGTATGATCATCACACCGCAGCTCTTAAAACGGCAACTAGGAAAATGGAAAGAAATTACAGAAGCACAAAATTAGAAGTATGGCGTGCAGCATGGAAAGATAGTGTTAAACACTACAGACAGGCTATTAAAACCGCCAGATCTACCTATCTTAGCAAGCTTATAAATGAGAATCATAATAACCCTCGTTTCCTCTTTAGCACCGTTGCAAAACTGACCAGAAACAAAGAACAAACAGAAACCAATAGTAAACTCCAACACACTAGTAACGACTTCATGAACTTCTTTTCTAACAAAATTACGGCTATAAGGGAAAACATCGTAGCTACACAGGCAGCCACCACTCTACCCGTTAGTTCACTTAACACTAGACTACCACACAAACATCTTGATTCATTTAAACCTACTACAATAGAAGAGCTCTCTAAACTAGTAACGTCATCCAAATCATCGTCCTGTATATTAGACCCCGTTCCCACAAAACTACTTAAAGAGGTATTTCCTGTAGTGTCAACCCCGGTTCTAAATATCTTTAACTCATCGCTAGAAATAGGATACGTTCCAACATCTTTCAAACTAGCAGTTATTAAACCGCTGATTAAAAAACCACAGCTTGATCAGGGAGAGCTAAATAACTTTAGACCAATCTCAAATCTCCCTTTTCTTTCGAAAATATTAGAAAAGGTAGTGGCAAGCCAGTTACGCACATTTTTGACAAATAATAGTACATATGAAAAGTTCCAATCAGGATTCAGGCCCCACCATAGCACAGAGACAGCGTTGCTTAGAGTTACAAATGACCTCCTATTAACATCCGATCGTGGTGAAATCTCAATTCTTATATTATTAGACCTTAGTGCAGCCTTTGACACAATAGATCATACAATCTTACTCAATAGACTAGAAAACTATGTTGGTATCAGTGGTCAGGCGCTAGCATGGTTTAGGTCGTATCTAACCAATCGCTATCACTTTGTTTATGTAAACGAGGAAGAGTCATATCACTCCCTGGTTAAATACGGTGTACCGCAGGGATCGGTTTTAGGTCCTATCCTGTTCTCGTTATACATGTTACCTCTAGGAGACATTATCAGGAAACATAACATAAGTTTTCACTGCTATGCGGATGATACCCAGCTTTACATCTCCTCACATCCCAGCGAAACACACACGTTTTCTAAGCTAACAGACTGCCTTAGCGATGTTAGTGACTGGATGGCACATAACTTTCTTAAGCTGAACTCCAATAAGACAGAGATACTTATTATTGAACCGAATCGCTACAAACATAATATGTCAGATTACACGTTGCACATAGATGGCTGCACTGTGGTGCCATCTTCCACGGTAAGGAACTTAGGTGTGATGTTCGACAGCAACTTATCCTTCGATAGTCATATCGCCAATGTCTGCCGTACAGCTTTCTTCCACCTTAGAAATATCTCTAAAATACGTCATATACTGTCTACATCTGACGCAGAGAAGCTTATCCATGCTTTTATGACCTCTAGAATAGACTATTGTAACTCGCTACTCGGGGGATGCCATGCAAATCAAGTAAACAAGCTTCAGGTAGTTCAAAACGCTTCCGCAAGGGTACTTACTCGATCTAAAAAGTACGACCACATAAGCCCAATTCTGGCATCTTTACACTGGCTACCAGTTAAATATCGCATACAATTTAAAATATCACTACTCACCTACAAAGCTTTAAATGGCCTAGCACCCTCATATCTTAGAGAATTACTATCAGAATACAATCCATCACGCACACTACGGTCACAAAATTCTGGTCTCTTGATTATCCCTAGACTATCAAAAGTGTCTAAAAGTGGAAGGTCATTTTCCTACTTAGCCCCTAAGCTCTGGAATGATTTACCAACCGATGTCCGAGAATCAGACACAGTCGATAATTTTAAATCTAGACTTAAAACTTTTCTCTTCAACAAAGCATTAGCATAATTTGTCTAGTAAAAGTACTTAACTCGAAATAGTTATTTGTACCGAACAAAGCACTCGCGGTCATAAAACAGACCAACCAAATAAATAAATAAAAACCTTATCTTAACGTATAGTCGGATTGCGATTTTGGAACTTTCGTGTTCTTGTGAATAGTATGCCATACAAACCCGTTTGCCACTGAACCTGCATTAACGACGACAGTGGGGCATCCGGCCTTAGTCAAACGGGTTGGCACGTACGGTTGGGTTGGGCTTTTGGCGCTTTCTTTATATTGCGAATACTATGCCATACAGACCCGTTTGCCACTGAACCTGCATTAACGACGACAGTGGGGCTTCCAGCCTTAGTCAAACGGGTTGGCACGTATGGTCAGGTTGCGATGTTGGCGTTTTCTCATGATCTTGTAAATAGCATGCAATATAGACCCGTTTGCCACTGAACCTGCATTAACGACGACAGTGGGGTTACAGGCCTTAGTCAAACGGGTCGACAGGTTTCATTTTCTCTTTCTCTTAAAAATCAGAAGGTGACCCTTAGTTACCATATATACCGTCGCAGTGGGCCCCCAATTTGCAAAATCCTCAACTGTGGATAATATAATTATGCCCCAATAGTTAGTCTGTCTGAAACTAAGCTGATTAAACCACATTACTGTGTGACACTTGCATTACATGTGAACGGCCCCTACGCTAATATGATTTTGTTTTTCTCTCCCTGTCCTGTCCTCGACCCTGAGGACAATGGGACAAACAGACCCAGTTCCGGTAGATGTGAAAGTCGACTCACCTCTGATCTACTGGTCGTCCATCACTGTGATGCCCAGCTGATGCCTGACCAACGACCACCGGCAGAACCCGCTTAATCTCCGCTTAATCTCCTTATCCGTTTATATGTGTTTATATACATATATATCTCCCAAGGGTTTTTCCCTCCTAGGACTTTTTATTTT
Organism: Misgurnus anguillicaudatus; assembly: GCF_027580225.2. NCBI lineage: Eukaryota > Metazoa > Chordata > Actinopteri > Cypriniformes > Cobitidae > Misgurnus > Misgurnus anguillicaudatus. The sequence continues at coordinate 37,602,280 of NC_073355.2, forward strand.
TTATTTCCTCGGCTAAACAACCCGGGGTTTTTGTTTTTTTTCTCCTAGGGGGTTTTTTACCCCGGGGAGGTAGCCTGCTTGGGCTTAATTTAGCTTCTTCTCCTAGACGTTACATTAGTAATACGCTCGTTCATAATGTCGAGTCATAGCCTCAGCAAATTTGACAGCTTATGCTATTGTGTATTATGTTGTGCTATCTGTCTTTTTTCTGTGCTTTTACTGCTTCTATTAATGTAAAGCTGCTTTGAAACAATTGAGTATTGTGAAAAGCGCTATATAAATAAAATTGAATTGAATTGAATTGAATATGTGTCCCTAATCATTAACAAATAACATTGGGTGCTAACGTATATTTTGCATTTTGAAGTAGAAGCTATCTGACGAAGCTCGCGCTATTTAATGTGAACTTCCGGTTTACAATACCTCCGAGTTCTCCTAGGCGCGACCAAGGAAGACACAGTGGTAATAAAATAGAATTTATTAACAAAAGATAAACAAGAATAAATAAAAACACTACTAAATGATTCTAAAATACTAAAGAATAGAAAAGGATAGAAACTAAAATGCAAAGAATAGAACATTAAAGTGACTGAGTTGAATTGATGGCAGAATGTTTTGTGTGTGTGGTAAGATGAAAACCTTATTTTAATAAAAAACATTATCTGCTAAACATTAAAGAAATCAGTTATGCAATATTAAAAATCATATATGGTAACAGTTACTGATAGAATACACCAATGCCATGGTTTCAGGAAAGATTTGGTTGTGTTATATTTACGTTCTGTGCGGTTGAATGAGCTGTCCGGTGGTGGCCCGTAGGCCACGTGTCAGGCTTTCCGTACTGCAATGGGGAAAGAGTCAGGTTCAGTTTAACAGCCTTGAACACAAAGTGCTGTGAAATTGCTGATCTCCGGGAAGCACCGAGAGGATTCTAGCGATCTGGAACACGCAGACGCGATCGGGTAGACGGTGCAGAAGGTCCTTAACAAATCTGGAACACACAGATAAAAAGCCTCTTGAAGTGTAGGTTTGCTCTTCTGAGCTTAACCTTGTTGCAGACGTAGGTTAATGCCTTTCTGGACGTAAGGCTCGAAACGTGGTGTGATCCGCTCAGTCTCTGGACACAGAGGCCAGAAACTCAGAACCTGTGGTCGATCTGGTTCAGTCTCTGTTGTCAAACTCAGAACGAGGAGCTGTAAAATCTCAAAGAGAGATTCACAAACTTGGTTGGTTTTTCGATGATCTGTTAATGTCTCTCTTTTCAGTGGTGAGACTCAGAGCTTTGAGGTGTTTGTTGTGTCCTGTTTCAGTCTCTTGCACGCAGCTGGGAGACTCAGAACCAGGAATGTCTGGAAAAAAGGAACTTTTATAACTTTACATAAGGAGGAGTTTGCATTTTGGCGCTTTCCTGATGCAGAACCGTGATTGGCTGTTGATGTCAAAGGAAGGCCACAGAAAGTGGTCCAGGTCTCTTCATTGTGATGAACTCATTTGAATTGCATAAAGTACAGAGTTTAACTTTGTCTTTAGAATTTCATTTATGCATTTTCCACTTACCAAACCATTTCCAAAATACCATTGGCATTGTCTTGAGTGTAGAAAGTATAAACATGACAGCAAAACGTTACCATATCAAGCATGCATTCATTCATGTGTTAATAATTGTGATTATTTGAACAGTTTCATAACATAAAGATTTAATTCAGAATGCAGTGTCTTTAAACGAGTATGAAGTCAATAGGTAATGTTTTTAAGTCTATTTTGGTGGTGGAAGGATGTACAGATTTGTCCTTGGGTTTAGCCAATACATGAAAAATGCTTTCCCTAAATAAATGTTTATAACCACCCTGCCTTCATGAGATGGCATGGGGGGGGTGAAAGGATGATAAGCAGAGATGGTGTGGGCCCATCAAAACGTTCTCTCCTTCTCCACTTTGGCATGGAGGTCGGTCATAAAAGATGTTAGTCAGTTGTCTTATCTGATCGAACTGGACACTTTATGTTAACCCAACAAAATCCGGTCCAAATGTAGCAATTAGGGAGGGGTTTGGAATGCTTTGTTGTACGCTGTTCACTACAACATTTAAGTTGCTCTCAGCTGAGAGAATGACAAGAGGGGGAGACGAGTAATCTTGGTTCGGTTTGAATCTTCTGTCTCCTAACAGTGGGGTGGTTGTCTTGGAGGTAGTTGTGAACTCTGCCCTACAAAAAGGCAGTAACGTTGTTTTTGGTCCAAAATTACTTATTGATATTTTTGAGACATTCAAGACCTTCTTTATTATTTGCATTAGTATCTTGAGTCAATTTTATGTTTTTTCGAGAAAATAAAAATAAAGAAGAAATTAACTGACAACCCTTACGAAAAAGAAGTACACTTCAAGTTCATTTTATTAAGTATACTTAAGTAATGTTGGAGTATAGTTTTAAGTATACTTTATGTAGTAAGTGTACTAACATTTATGTTCTAGTAGTAAACTTGTAAGTGTACTGCTTGAATACCGCTTGGGACTAAATTGGCCCACTTTTAGTATATAAAAGTATACTTCTAAGTGTACTATAAGTGTAAGAGTAGTCAACTTTAAGTGTACAACTAGTGCACAATTAGTTCTTCATTTGTACTGCAAGGGAACTCATGAGTATACTAGTAATTTTCTAGACTTATACTTCAAGTGTACATGCAAATGTTTGTTAGATTACTCTTAGTAAACTAGTAGGTTACTCATTTTGTGCTGCAGGTATACTTCCAAATGTTCTTTTAATATACTTTTAGTTAACTAGTAGTTTACTAGTCACATGGCGCTTTTCCATTGCATAGCACCCCACGGTTTAGCCCAGTCTGGGTCGGGTCAGCTCACCTCACTTTGGCGTGGTTAGCTTTTCCATTGAGTTTAGTATCACTTCGCAGTGGGAGGAATTATAGGCGTGTCGTTATATTTGCGCTGCATACGGCTGTGACATCATACAAGAGCGTCCTTGTACATTCCCATACATTTATTTATTATCAGTCCGCCACAAAATTAAAGTTGGCCACCACAAATAGATGTTTACTTTGCACATCGCGTTTATAACTACCTCTGTCTCACATGACAGTTTCTGTTCAAACACCCGTGGCGTCAGTCGACGGCTCCGCTGAGCCTCAATGAAGTTGCATTAAAGCATAAATAATACTGACGTGCACGTCGCGAATGTGCCGCCACAAAAATAATATTGGCCATTACAAATAGAAGTTTACTTTGCACATCGCATTTATAACTACCTGTCTCACATAACAGTTTCTGTTCAAACACCCGTGGCGTCTGTCGACGGCGCTCCGCTGAGCCTCAATGAAGTTGCATTTAAGCATAAATAATACTGACGTGCACGTCGCGAATGTGCCGCCACAAACTGCAAGTCTGGAAAAAACTTTGATGTGTTCCTGATTCACAACCTGTGGATGTTTTTCATTGCTAAAAGGGTGTTTGGAAACTTAAAACAGAGCACAGATGACAACATGTTTGCTCGAGACAGCGCAAGCTAGCAGCAAGCTTAAGCTAAAGCTAATATTTTACATAATAGAATGACGGCGCCGATGACGATTCTCTCAGACCAATCAGTGAACTACAGTGTTTCCGCGTCACGTTTGGTATCAGCTCGGGTCGCTTGGAACCCCAACCGAGGTGGTACGAAAAAAAGTATCGGGTACTACGAAGTGATCCCAATGGAAAAGCTCCCAAAAGTAAGCTGACCCGACCCAAACTAAACCAAACCGTGGGGTACTATGCAATGGAAAAGCGCCAATATATTGAAAGTGTACATGCAAGTGTTCTGTTAGTGTACTCTTAGTAAACTAGTAGGTTACTTATTGTGTGCTGCAGGTATACTTCCAAGTGTTCTTTTAATATACTTTTAGTTAACTAGTAGTTTACTAGTCATATACTGAAAGCGTACATGCAAGTGTTCTGTTAGTGTACTCTTAGTAAACTAGTAGGTTACTTATTGTGTGCTGCTTGTGTAACAAAGCACTTTGACACTGAGGATCCATCTGCAGGTTTTTATTAAACACTCATATTCCAACAGGCAAGGTCAAACAACAGCAATGTCAGGCAGGCAAACCGCTCAGCAATGACAGCCGGTACAAATCAAGACTTTGCACTAACTGAATGTTTCCAGAGAGTTTATATAGGCTGTCCAATGAATTTCAGGTGGCAGAGTAATCAGTCCAGGTATGCGGGATTATGGGAAATGGAGTCCAGAACGAAAGTAAATATTCAGGGGATTCAGCCATATATATAGATATATATATATATACAACCTCAAACCAGAAGAAGTTGGGACACTATAGAAATTGTGAGTAAAAAAGGAATGGAATAATTTACAAATCTCATAAACTTATATTTTATTCACAATAGAATATAGATAACATATCAAATGTTGAAAGTGAGTATATAATATATAAATAATATATTTATAATTTTTGTATTTATTATTTTTGTTTGATTAGCTCACTGATAGCATACGAAAGATTTAGCTTGAAATTGAAAGTACAATTAAAAGGTATATGTCAAGTATAAAAATTAATACACAGGAACATTGTATTGTACTTTAAGTGCAATATATATATATTTATAGTATGATGTTAAGTTCACTTAAAGTAAAGTTGAGTAGTAAACTACTAGTTAACTAAAAGCAGTGGCGGCGCCAGGGAGGAGCTAGGTGGTGCTGTAGCTCCGGCTATAATATCCATAGCACCCGCCCAGCACCCCCAAGAAATGTCTGTAATTTTTAATATTTATATTTTAATGTCATGTTTGAATAGTGTTTTCATGTTGTTAAAAAAGGGAGTTAAATAATAATTTAAAAATATATATTTAGCTAAAATATCATGACGCCCAAACATGTGATCTTCTTTGGCCAATGGGTGCAGCGCCCAGTGAACTTTTGACCTTAACGCACGGCAGTTTGTTTTCGATAGCGAGTTTGGAAATTTAGCCAAGTAAAATACACCAAAATGGATACACCAAAAACTACCCGAGGAACAGCAGTGGACACACTAAGACCAGTAATCTGGCACTTTTGCCTATAAATACGGAGAGAACGAGGACCCTTGACTGCGTCAACATCAGCAATGATGCTGTTTTGTTGTGAAGACGTCTATGATAAGTGCTTGATTTTCTCCTCTGTTGGCTATTACAAATTGGATTAATTTGGTGGTTAAAGAACAAATCTTGGCTCTGCATTGTTACATTTATAGGGTGCCCATACGTGTCATTCTTCCTGGACGCGTCCTGTCCAGGATTTCGGTGCGTCTTCCGGAAGTTGTATTTGTTGACCGCATACGCCATTCAGTTAAAAACATAAGATATACAATCGTAGTTTCATTCTTACCTTAAAATGTAACGGTTGCTTTTCTGTAATAATAGTAATAATCCTCTATGACGTATGCGGCAGACAAATACGACTCCCAGAAGATGCACCCGAAATCCTGGACAGGACGCGTCCGGGTCCGGTAAGAATGGCACGTATGGTCACCGTATGATGCTGCAACAATAGAAACAATGCTGATTCATCACTAGTGTCGGTAACTGGCTGTGTGATTTCGTGATCTGAGCATTTTAAGCCGAAGCGTGCACAGTGTCTGTTGCTGCGTTTGCTGTTCTGTTATATTCAGGGCTAGACTGTGACGGAACTGTGAAATATTATTTTCAGAGGTTTACATTGGCAGGCTTATGTATGTTGTATCTATAGCCCTTGTGTTGAATACTTTTACATAGTTGTGGAACGAGTATAGCTAGTTAATGCAGGCGTGTACGCGTGTATAAAGGGTGGTCCGATGCGACCTCCTTAATGAAACGCCCCAAAATTTAAAGCACCATTCTCTTAAGTGTTGAGCATCCCCATAGCACCTGCATCAGAAAATCTCTGGAGCCGCCACTGACTAAAAGTATAGTAAAAGAATACTTGCAAGTATACCTGCAGCACACAATTAGTAACTTACTAGTTTACTAAGAGTACACTAACAGAACACTTGCATGTACACTTTCAGCATGAGTACACTAGTTAACTAAAAGTTTACACTGTAAAAATACTTTGCTGCCTTAAAATTTTTTGTTAAATCAACTCAGATTTACAAGTCATGTCAACAAAGATTAGTTGTCACAACTTATAAAATATAGTTGAGTCAACTTAATTTTATAAGTTATAACAACTCACCTGTAGTTATAACAACTGGTCTCTAATCAAGACAAATAACAGTAAGTTGAAATGACTTGTAAATCCGAGTTGATTCAATTAAAAATTTTAAGGCAGCAAAGTATTTTTTACAGTGTAGTAAAAGAATACTTGCAAGTATACCTGCAGCACAAAATTAATAACCTACTAGTTTACTAACACTAAAGATTCTCCATAAAGATAATATACATTTGTACACTACATATACTTTCAAAATTTACTTAAAATATACTGTTTCTAAAGGATGCTAAATAATGTATTTTATAAATATGCTGTCAGTGCATTATTATAATGATACCTTTAACAGATAAAGTATACCTAAAATAAACTTTAAAATAAGTTCAAATTAGTATACTTTAAAAATTGCACAGAACTTTAACTCCAAGTATATATTTTTTAAAGTATACTTTTAGAAAATATACTAAATTATAATTATTTTGAAATATGTTTAATTGTAAACAAATACAGTATTGTTCAAAATAATAGCGGTACAATGTGACTAACCAGAATAATCAAGGTTTTTAGTATATTTTTTATTGCTACATGGCAAACAAGTTACCAGTAGGTTCAGTAGATTCTCAGAAAACAAACAAGACCCAGCATTCATGATATGCACGCTCTTAAGGCTGTGCAATTGGGCAATTAGTTGAAAGGGGTGTGTTCAAAAAAATAGCAGTGTCTACCTTTGACTGTACAAACTCAAAACTATTTTGTACAAACATTTTTTTTTTCTGGGATTTAGCAATCCTGTGAATCACTAAACTAATATTTAGTTGTATGACCACAGTTTTTTAAACTTGAAATACAATAAAGTATATTTATTTTTCACCAGGGCTAATCATATGGCTTTTTGCAGCTTTCTTGATGTAGCTTTTGTTGTTGCATTTTTACTTAATACTTTTAAGTATATGTCAGTAAACAAGTATAGGCCAAATATACTTAGACATTTCGGTCAGTATAGGTCAAGTATACTTTAGTACAATTTAAGTATATTTCTGAGAAGTACATAAAGTACATTTTAGAGAAGTACATAAAAAGTCAACTGAAAGTATACTTTCTTATTTTAAAGTTTAAAAAAAGTATACTTATAGCACACTTGAATAAACTTCTTTTTCGTAAGGGAACTGAAACTCATTATAAGTCTAAACTTTAAAGTCATTTTTCTCAGTTTCAAACTCTAGCGAGTTAAGGTCTTTTGCCTTTGTAGGGCAGAACTCTTTGAAACAGATTTCAGGTGTTGATTCAATATGAGTGAAATGTTTTTAGAAAATGGTTCCCTCTGGATTCAGCCATTTGGTGTTAGTCTTACAGCTACCTTTTGTCAGGATTTGACATCATCCTTACATCATACAGTTATGGTGATTTTTGTTCATTTTGTTGTCTTTTTAAGTATAATTCATGACTAGCTGTGCACTAAAGGACTTTAGTGCATGAAATTGAGGCGGAGATCCACTCAACGCAAAATCATGTAATGCACAAAAATGATTAAGTATAAGAAATGAAAATTAATTAAAGATGCTATCTTTATTAACCAACTGCATATTTGAACTTTAAACACATACATTCATGCCTGAACAACTCCTAAAACTACAAGCCTCTGGGATTTTGCTTCAAAGGCATGCATGTTTGGAGAAATATTGATTGATTTTATATTTTTACTTCAAATTTCTAAAGAGAGGGGTAATATTAATTCAATTTTTAGTTCAAACACAGCGATATTAGCCATTGATGTTGTTTTACTGACATTTCCAATAGTCTGTTCAATCATAGAGGAAGCCTGAGGGTGCCCTCGTGCAGGAACAGTCCAGATTTGATTGTGTCAAAGTTCCAAATGTAATTTATGGCAAAATTTCCAAATATTCTCTCAGCAAGCAGATAATGTGCGGGAATTGCTTTTCGTGAATATTCCATTGTGAAAACATAATGTGAGCACATGTTGAATTTTACAGTGAATAAAGATCACAATGATTATCAGCTCCTGTCAGACAGCATTCGAGGATCTAAAGGCATCTACACCGTGAGTTCAGTGACTGTGAAGCACACAGGAGTTTATATGTGCAGAGCAGAGAGAGGAGATCCAGTCTATCACACAGACTACAGTTTTAGAAAGCCACTGTGGATCACTGGTGAGTTCATCACACACAACTAAACAACAACAATCTCTTACACTCTGTGTCTTATATCATTCATTTATCTCTTATAAAGATAATTTTCTGTCATTTTCTTCTCAGGTGGTTCTCCTTCAGTCTCTCTGATCATCAGACCCAACAGATCTCAACACTTCTCATCTGAATCTCTCTTTCTGAGCTGTGAGGATGATCACAGTAAATCTGCTGGATGGACATTGAGAAGATACACAAAATTCGCAGTGGGAACTTGTTCATTATCACTCAGGAGATCTACAGGAATAACATCTACATGTTTAATCAGTTCTCTCTTCACATATGATACTGGAGTGTACTGGTGTCAGTCTGAATCTGGAGAGAATTGTCATCCTGTTAATATCTCAGTACACAGTGAGTTTAAAATTAAGTGTAGCAAGTGGAGTAATTTCAATTGATGCTTTAGATTTATATTTTTTTTATATATATATATATATATATATATATATATATATACATATATATATATATATATATATATACATATATATATATATATATATATATATATATATATATATATATATATATATATATACATATATATATATATATACATATATATATATATATATATATAAATGCTGGTGTCCAGGGCCGTTTCAAGATATTTTTGGGGCTTTAGGCAAAAAAAGTGAAGTGAGGTCCCAAGTTAGGAAAATTTTTTAAATTCAGATGGGATTTCATGTATTCTGGAGCATTTTAAGAGTCGTGAATTACTCTGTAGTAGGCTACACAAAGTTGCCACTAGAGTGTTGTAAAGGACAGCTGGGTTTCCATCCAAACGTGAAGGAAATCTTTTTAAAATTCGCAAATAAAAAACAAAGAAATGTGAATTAGGTGTGTTTCCATCAAGTTGTTTGAGCGAATGGTGGTGGTATTGGTAACCTAGTAACCAACATTAAACAGAACAAGGTACGTGTGGAAAATTGAGACAGGGCTGTATGTAGTCACAAATGGGCAAGTTATTAATGTATTCGCCGTGCAGCTTGTAATTGCCAAACTGAGTGCATAGAAGAAGGAATGCAGACTTTTTATGAAGGCACTAGCAGCAAAGACATTACGACGTAGTCAAGCCCCATATATGGTAACTCCAGCGGAAACAGCTAGATGGTCAGTCCTGTGGGTTTAATGTTTGCTACGTCAGATATAATTCTGCAAATGCATTTGTATCTCCCATTTTTCGCATTTACTCTTTTTTCCCATAAATCAAAAACCACCTCAAGCGAGCGTAAAAACTTTTTTTGCGAATTAAGGGATTTTTAATCAAAATTTGGCGTTTCCTTCATTCGTTTTTAATGCGATACGTCAAAATGCACATAAAATCATGGTGATGGAAACATGGGTATTGTCTTCAATGAGGCATTGTTGATGGAATGACACAATTTGTTCATTTTTTGTTTTTGTCAACAAGGCAAAAACAAGGTAAAAAAAAGAGTATAATTATTCATATTATTATTATCATTCTTAAGATCTGTCTTCTCTTTATGCAGAGCACTGTTTTAATCTTGAGCTATACAATTTATGTTAAATTAAAAGAAAGGTATTAAAATGGTGTATAACACAAACTATTTTAACAACATTATACAACAATAATTTTTTTGTCAAAGAATTACAATCCAAAATGAAGCGGTTTAGCAACACTTGCGGTCTTAAGCTCGCACAATCACATCACCAATGAGAATTTATAGCCTGCGTACACCTAAAATGTAACCGGACTTGATGGATTATTTTGTTTGGACCTATTGGAATTGACAAAGTTTTTACCATGACCACAGCTGCAGGCAGACAGCCGTCAAGAGTAAGTGACAACACTTCTCTAGCTTTTGCCTTTATTCATGGCAAAAATTCTCATGCAATCGTAATCTGGACTCATGCATCAAGAGGATTTAGCTCAAAGGAAGTTTTCAAATGCTGTAGCTACAACAGTGAACGGGCGAGAAGTTGTTTAGTGTGCTTAAATTCTGCAAACAGAACAAAGTTGTGTATGACTATTAGTTGAGCTTTTTCACCCTCTAACAACGCTCACATCCACAGTTCTGTTTGGTCACTAATGTCAAGGTTTATGTTCACAGAGATGTGAAAATACGTCAGACGGTTTTACTTGGAGATAATAATGGTTTACTTACCGCTGTGTCATTTTTAAATTTTAACGCTCACGTAGCGCTGAATCCCTCTAATTTGGCGGGGCCCTCTTGTGGAGAAGTACTGGAAAGTGATAGTGCTGTCTCACTGTGGTGGTTTGTGTACAGTGGTTGATACTGTTTGACGAGGGCAGATACACAACCTAAATGACCTTGTGGCCATCGGGGACCCCCTTCAGCTGGGGGCCCTAGGCAGCTGCCTACCTTGCCTACCCCATTGCAACGGCTCTGCTGGTGTAGTTGATTGCCAGATTGAATGCTAAAGATTGATTTTTGAAAAGTTGGTATATAACTGTTAGGGGCTTTCCTGATGGTTTCCAGGGTGTGTCCCCTACTATAGTCATATTATATTCTAATCTATATGTAATGGTTTAGGTCCATCATTTAATGTAAATCTATGAGATTTTCACTTGGTCAATTTGATATAATTTTATCATTTGCAATCATCATTCATTTCTTCTGTTTTTTAGATGTTAGCGTGATTCTGGACAGTCCTGTTCATCCTGTGACAGAAGGAGACACTCTGGCTCTTGGCTGTTTATATCGACCTAACAACCAAACTGAATTTTATAAAGATGGATCAGTGGTGCATTATCAGACTACAGGAGACATGATGATCATCCCTACAGTCTCAAAGTCACATGAGGGTTTCTACTACTGTAAACACCCAGAGAGAGGAGCGTCTCCAGAGAGCTGGATCTCAGTCAGAGGTGAGTCTATAGAAATGATGTCACGTGATTTTATTTGTTGTTGTTCAGATATACTGCATGATAACACGTGTTCTTGTTTCAGAAGCTCAGGTGAAGATGTCTGGACTCAAGATTTTTACTTTTCTGCTGGCAGTTTGTCCATATCTGATAGCGACAGTCGTGCTGGTTTTCAAATGCTACAGATTAAGAGGTAAAACATCTGATTGTTTAGGTTGATATATTTAAATCTAAGGTCCAGTTAATGTCAATAATTGTTTTTGTGTGCATTTAACAGTTCCTCACTCATCTGTTGAAGATCAGTTGCAGTATGCAGTAAGAGAAGATGAAACATCATTCTGATATGAATGTGTTGTGAGTGCAGTGAAGCATCAGTCTGTGATCTCTCAATAACACATTCACAAACTGAATAACTGCAGTCAATAACAATGAGTGATTCTGGAGTGAATCCGTTTATTATTGTAATATCAGAGTGACTCCCACTTTTTAGCATTTTTTAATATCATTTGTTTGTTAATAGTGCTTTTGCAATTGTTTTTATAATTTCTATTGTGATATATGTCTGAGTGAAACAGTATATTTAGGGTTTACTTGGGCTAAAATTAATTTCTTAGATGGAACAATCTTCTACATTTTATTTGTATCACGTAATCTCCATTCTTTAAAATAATTATGAACATTTCAGAAAAAAACAGTTGTCAGTGGTATTAGTGTAACTTTCTTTTTAATAATAAAACTATTAAATCAGATTTAACTTCATGAGTGTGTGTTGTTGTTTTCTTTGTTGTTTTATGTAAATAAATGATTGTATAGATGCTATGCGACTTCCACACACGAGCTGTCGCAGTGGTTCCTCCGTGTTCATTATTATTTTACTGAGTCCCTCATTAATCTGATGAAACTGTTGCTAGTCCACACATTTATTTACCTTTAAGAAGGTTAGAAGTTTGCTTTTCTCATTCATTTATTTCTACACTCACCGGCCACTTTATTAGGTACACCTGTCTAACTGCGCTTTAATGCAAATTTCTGATCAGCCAATCACATGGCAGCAACTCAATGCATTTAGGCATGTAGACATGGTCAAGACGATCTGCTGCAGTTCAAACCGAGCGTCAGAATGGGGAAGAAAGTTGATTTAAGTGACTTTGAAAGTGGCATGGTTGTTGGTGCCAGATGGGCCGGTCTGAGTATTTCAGAAACTGCTGTTCTACTGGGATTTTTACACACAACCATCTCAAGGGTTTACAGAGAATGGTCCGAAAAAGAAAAAAATATCCAGTGAGCATCAGTTCTGTGGGCGCAAATGCCTTGTTGATGCCAAAGGTCAAAGAAGAATGGCCAGCCTGGTTCAAGCTGATAGAAAGGCAACAGTAACATAAATAACCACTCGTTACAACCGAGATATGCAGAAGAGCATCTCTGAATGCACAACACGTTGAACCTTGAGGCAGATGGGCTACAGCAGCAGAAGACCCCACCGGGTTCCACTCCTGACAGCTAAGAACAGGAAACTAAGGCTACAATTCACACAGGCTCACCAAAATTGGACAATAGAAGACTGAAAAAACGTTGCCTGGTCTGATGAGTCTTGATTTCTGCTGCGATGGTGTAATGGTGGTGTAATGGTGTGGGGGATATTTTCTTGGCACATTTTGGGCCCATTAGTACCAATTGAGCATCGTGTATTGTTTCTGACCATGTTCATCCCTTTATGACCACAGAACAAAAACGTATAAGTTCAGACAGAGCCTAAAGCCCGTTATTAAGGCAGACTAAAACAGTGGAGTCGGGATGGTCATCCTAATGTTTCACATGGATTTTGTTGTTGATAAAAAGCATGTGGGTGAAAGCTAAGTTCATGTAAAGTCTGTGGTGCGGACGCTGCAGAAAAACAAAGATAAAACCTTTAAAGCTAAACATATAAAGCTTAAAATTTGAATCACGGTTGTTGGGGTTGTTAGTTATTCTCTGCTGTTTGCTTCTCAACCCTAAATCATATGGTTAAAGCCAGTTGTAGCCATTTTTGATTGACAGCTATTCATCCAGCGCGTCTCCCCGCACAGGATCGACAGTGGGGTTACAGGCCTTAGTCAAACGGGTCGACAGGTTTCATTTTCTCTTAAAGACCGGAAGGTGACCCTTAATTACCATATACCGTTGCAGTGGGCCCCCAATTTGTAAAATCCTCAACTGTGGATAATATAATTATGCCGCAATAGTTAGTCTGTCTGAAACTAAGCTACGCTAATATGATTTTGTTTTTCTCTCCCTGTCTCGTCCTCGACCCCGAGGACAATGGGACAAACAGACCCAGTTCCGGTAGATGTGAAAGTCGACACACCTCTGATCTACTGGTCGTCCTTCAACGTGATGCCCAGCTGATGCCTGACCAACGATCACCGGCAGAACCCGCTTAATCTCTGCTTAATCTCCGCTTAATCTCCTTATCCGTTTATATGTGTGTATATACATGTATATCTCCCAAGGGTTTTTCCCTCCTAGGACTTTTTTTTATTTTTCCTCGGCTAAACAGCCCAGGTTTTTTTTCTCCTAGGGGGTTTTTAACCCCGGGGAGGCAGCCTTCTTGGGCTTAACTTAGCTTCCTCTTCTAGACGTTACATTAGTAATACGCTCGCTTATAATGTCGAGTCATAGCCTCAGCAAATTTGACTGCTTATGCTATCGTGTATTATGTTGTGCTCTCTGTCGTTTTTCTGTGCTTTTACTGCTTCTATTAATGTAAAGCTGCTTTGAAACAATTAAGTATTGTGAAAAGCTCTATATAAATAAACTTGAATTGAATTGAAAAAAATCGAACACATCCAGATACAGAAGCCACTTTGATGTTGATAAATGTAAATGTGTCCTGATATACTGATGATACGATCTGCGAGATGTGAAAAATGTGAGATTTCGTATGTTAATGCAAATAAACCCTTTGCCTGAACTTCACCGCCTTCCCGTTTCAGCGTCACATGACCAGTGGAGCGTAAATGATTGGCTGGATGTTGAATGATTTGATACAGGGATCGATTGCTTCTCCTTGGTTCCCCGGATGTTGACTCTGAATATTTTTACACTGAATTTTTTGAGACGTTGAATTATTTTGCACTGAATTGTTTGAGGCATTGAATTTTTTTACACCGAATCTTTTGAAACATTGAATGTTTTTCCACTGAATCTTTTGAGACATAGAATTTTTTTACACTGAATTTTTTTAGACATTGAATTTTTTTACACGGGATTTTTTTAAAACATTGAAAAAAATGTCATAGGCAAAAAAACAGTGCTAGAAATTTGATGGCTTTTAAATTCAAAGTCTGATTTAGATGCAAAATAAAATTCAGTGTTAAAAATTCGATGTAAAAAATTCAGTGCTAAAATTAGAATTCAAAATCCAACGGCACAGATTTACTTCCATAGACTCACTGTCCACACTGTGTATCACAACTGTTCAGATCTGTGCATCCTGTAGCCGTTTTCCAGATTATTTGTTTCTATGGCAATGACGTCGCACTGGCATGACAATCTGCCTCAACGTCTGACATGTTTTAATTTGACGTGACAGCATGACATAACCGAAAAGCTACACAAATGCGATCAGGGCGTTCAGACTGAAATGGATTTCCGGAAATGCGATTTGAAAAGGATTTCAAACCACCTGTAGCCTGAAACGGATTAGAAAAAACAGATTTCATGTGGTTTTTTGGCCGTTCACCGTTCTAAATGTGATTGGATTCCTATCGGATATGCACCAAAATCGGATTTGGACTGACAGTGTGAACCAGGTCTAATACACCTCTTCCTGCATCGGCTGCTTGTGAGAGGCTTGATAGAGCTTGAAATTTAAGTTAAATTCGGCATTTTACAATTTTTAATAGCATGTTGTATACTGAAATTCATTGTCATTGTCACCGATCTCTGCATTTTTCTGTGTCTGTTCCACAAACTTTCTTTTTCTGTGTCAATTTCATGTATTGGTTACTCAATTGTTTTTCCCATTTTCTTACCATTTCCGCGTGGGTTTGGGGTTAGAACGACTTTCTGTAATATAAAATGACATCCAAACCCCACTCCTAACCCTAACGTCAGGCGACAATTGTTTAAAAGTCTGAAAAAAAATAGTATAAACCAATAGTTAAAGTGACATCCTAACCCAAAGCCTAAATCTAACCCCAAACCCACGCGAAAATGGTTTAAAAATAGGAAAAACAATTGAGTAATCAATATGTGAAACTGACACGAAAAAGAAAGTCTGTGGTACAGACACGTATAAATGAGCAAAAAATTCTGTGACTATACCACGGAACTTTGTGAGATTATGTTGGAAATTAGTAGTCTTAGGCCTAGTCCACACGGACACGGGTATATTTATAACCGGAGTTTTCCTTAAAAAAAATCCCGTCCACACATGCTCGGTTTAAATTAAATATCCATCCACACGATAAAGCAAAAGCACGCCATCAAGCGCTCTCAAGAGCATGCCACGGCAGCAGGCAGGGATATAACCCAAATCGTGTTCCACAATATAGTGGGATAACTGAGCATTTATCTGTATACATGTTAGAAGCCCTGTTAGCACAGTTATTATTAGCAAGATACGTCCGCCATTGCACAGAACCATTAACAAAGCAGACAGCGGCGCACAACCTTGACGTCAAACACAGTGGATAACGGCGCACACTCTGACGTCCAGGGGAAAACCCCCAGTTTTACTCTCTACACGACACCACTGTAACCGGGGTTTCTTAAAAAGCTCACCCTGGCCGGGGTTTTCAAATATGCTCGGTTTCATTGCCCTTATACGGCGGTTTCGTGTGGACGAACGGCGAACCGCATGAAAAAACTCACGGTTATAAAAATACCCGTGTCCGTGTGGACTAGGCCTTAGGGGGCATGCACACCAACGCTTTTACGCCCACGGCCGGCGCATGTTTTCAATTGTTTCCAATGGAAGCTCGCCATTTTTCAAATAAGCCAGCAGCTAGCGGTTTTCTTTCGCGCCGAAAGCCGCCGTTCAGAGTTTTTTCCGCGCTCAGCGCAGAGAGTTGAAAAATATTCAACTTTGGATGAAAAGCTCCGCTTGTCAATGTCAGTTCTCACACGGCTGTCCAATCACAGTGGAGGAGGGGCGGGACAAAGCGTTCAGATAAAGAAAGCTGGCACTCAGCTGAAAAACAGCTGGCATTCGGCGCTGTCCAGGCGTTTTTAGCCACGTTAAAAAGTTTTGGTGTGCAAAACCCCTTATAGTTTGATAATGAAATACAATTAAATACAAACAGTTGTAAAGCAGGATAAAACCTTGTATGTGTTTCATTCACTTCATGTTTTTAGAGATTAAAAGCTTAAACATGAATCTCTTTTCTTCTTCCTGTTAGTTTTACTTTTTGTAATACTCAAGTACAATTTTGATGTGGTACTTTTTAACTTTTACTCAAGTATAATTTTGGCCAGATACTTTTACTTTTAATTGAGTAAAATTTACACTCAGTAGCCTACTTGTACTTTCACTTGAGTAGGGGTGACCCCGAATAGTCGAAGATTTGATGCATCGATAGGAGAAGCCCGATTCGACTACCAATCTCACAGTCGAATCGTCGCAGATGTGTTATGAAATGCGGATCCTTTAATTTTGGTGTATGGGTGCACCGTGCACAAATCTGATTTCACATATAACAGCTTTCTCCCAATATATTAATATACAGCATATTATTATAATTCTGCAAAAATATGTGAAGTATCAGCTTTCAATAAATATTTTTAAAATGCGTTAATAATCCAGCAACCCCTGTGACCGGGCTACACGTCCATAAGAGGTTTCTATGTTAATAAACCATTGCCTCTTTGTTTCTACATTTAAAAGAAAAAGCTGGCAATTCTGGCTATACTTTCATTCTTTTAATAATTTCTTTATTTTATTTTATTTATAAATCACTCTGGGTTATCTGATTTATCTATTTGGCTTGTGTTTTGTTTTCGTGCACTTGAGGCATTTTGCACATTTGTTCTGCACTTTGTTCCTTCTGACCTTATTTTATTAAAAAAAACGTAAATTCTGATCTAATTTAAGTCTGTACATTTTGGATTGCTTTTCGTTGTATAGAGTTTGCACTATTGCGTGCTGGCCATGTTTGCGCATGCAATTTAGCCGAACGTGCTAGGTGCGCTTCGTCTCATATTTAGAAGTTAATCAAACTAAACATTAAAAAACTGATGTTTTCGACAGGTATAAGTTTTAAAATGTATTTAGAACATTGTGGTTATCTTGTCAAAAGTTAAACTACAAAACAGGTAAGCCGTTTCTTTAAATTTCGGTGATGAAACGGAAAATATCTGCACCGAACCTGTATTTACAGTATGCCTGACACGACTGTCTTTCTTGTAATTTAATATTCTCGTCGGTATTCACTTTCAAATGATAGAAAAGAGATTCCTGAAATAAATAATATCATCAGTTGTTTCTGTATCTAAAGTGAATGGAGATGATCAATGTGAAAGCAAGCAGGTATTTCTGTGCTAAATAATAACGCGTATTGTCTATAAAATCATTAATTTCAGTGTTTTTATGAATTGTATATTAAGCTTAGTTTTTATAATTTGCAGTAACAATCACAAATTATTTGTCATTTCTCATTTGTTTGGTCATGACTGCTTTGACGCGCTTAATCTCCAAATTAAATAAAAACACTGAATTGTAGCCGGGGTTTCCAAGGCAGGATCACCTTTGTTATATTTTTAGGTTTAGTTATCAAAATGTTTTTTGTGTGACATCGTGGCTTAAAAATGTTATGAGGAATAATTAAACAAATGTTGCCTTACATTTTACCTTAAAAATATATATATGCATCGTCAGTTTTGTCTTCGTTCATCACTTGAAAGACAGTTTTGGTCACTTAATCAGAAACTTGTTTATGTGTGCTGCTTGTAAAAGAAAATAAAAGTTATCAATTTGTCCCTGGTCTGACCCCCTCCCAACCCATGCACACAGCAGCAGCCACACACATAGACGATTCGACTATCGGTCGACTATGAAAAGATTCGACAATTCTGATTCGAATATGTAAATCCTTAGTCGAGGACAGCCCTACACTTGAGTAACATTTTTGAGTACTTTTTACACCTCTGAGTGGGGGATATTTCATTGGTGCAAACATGTATTTATAACATTAAAGATATGTATTTTGTAAAACATATACTTTTATCATAAAATTAGAAACAACATGAATTGTGTTGTTTATTCAGGGACTACTGAATATGTGTCCCATCGGGTGAATAATTCTGCATGCACGCTTGGGATCTTCACAAATACAGGAAATCCGTCATGTAAGCGTCAAGTAGTCAAGAGCATAAAAGTGTGGGTGTTTGGACGCAGCCATTATGTAGTGAAGATGTTATTTGACTTCCACACACGAGGGGTCACTGTGGTTCCTCTGTGTTCTTTATTGTGTCCTTCATTAATCTGATGAAACTGTTATTGTTAGTCAACACATTAATTTCCCTTTAAGAAGGTGAGAAGTTTGCTTTATTTCTCTGTATCGTTGTAGATTAAAGTAAAGCGCTGTTCATGATCTCTTGGTTTTGTGGTCTGTGTGAGTTTATTAAAAATTTTATCAAACAGAGAGAATCTGTAAACTATAATACAGATGAGTGTAGAGGAAGCACTGAGAGTTTAACACAATCTGAGTATAAACAACACACAGTCATCAACTAGATTATTGTTCATTTATAGAGGATGATGATGATGATGAACTCCAGCAGCTTCTTCATCTCTCAGTTTCCTCGGTTTGACTAACAATCATTATTTGTTTATTTTTTAATGTTACATGAAACATTTATCTGTCATTTCTTTATGATATTCTGCTGATCAGATGTGACTGAAACTTTTGTGTGGAAAACTTGTCTGTCAGTTGTTGTGGTTTCCCGGGTTTTAGGATGTGGTTGCTGTGTGCCTTTTAGTGAGTTCCTATGTGGTTTCTCAGCTTCTGTTAGATGGTTGCTATGGTATTGTGAGTGAGATTTTCTTATCTCTATGGTTCTTGTTGCTCTATGATATGTAGCGATTCAACTGGAGAGAAAGGAAATGTTATTTAAACAACTATTGAACCTCCTAGGGAATTCACAGATTTTAGCTCAAAGAGGGATTATAAGCAGGGTTCTAAATTAACTTTTTTGATCACCAGCCAATGTGGCTGGTAACTTTCTAAAGTTACCAGCCAATCAGCATTTCCACTAGCCAAATTTTTTTCGGTGAAAATAAGAGAAATTATGAGTGCCACTGAATGCATTTGATAATTTTATTAACATTGTTGACATGAAAACATACATAAATGTAAGGCTTCTCCCAACTAGGCTCTCTTCAATACGACCTGTACGTCTTGGCAGTTTTAATTAACGTTAGGTTCTGTGATGACTTTGGGCACTCTCATGGTCCTTTACTGCCTTAACTTTAAAATTATTAGTTCCCACCACGAAATTGTTCATTTCATTTTTTCTTTCAACCCTGACAAAACATGACAACATTTTTATGATCAAACACAAGCTTTCTTTGTTTCTCTGTCTATATCCTTGCCTCCTCTCGCTACCAAAAGTCTCCCTCATCTTCATCATAACTAACATTATCATTATGCTTGGAGGCATACATGGCATAAAATATTTGGAAATAACAACAGCAGAGAAATATTTTCAACATTATACAATGATGGCAATGATTAATAACTTATTTTTACAAGAATATTTTTACAATATTTTCAGAAACCAGTAATTTTATAACTGCCATAGTAAAATAATCTTAGTCATAGTTACTGCTAAGTGTTTATAGTGTCCTAGAGTTAAATATTAGTAAACTAAATATTAGTTTCATATCTGAAAATACAGAACAGTTGTAAGACATAAATGTGTTAATTTTCTCAGCAACAATGCAATCCTATAGACTTGACAAAAGGTTTTCCTTAGATATTTCCTCTAATATTTAAGACCTGACTGAGTAAGGATGTTTTGTCTTACCTCCCTTAAACTCATCATCTCCTTTCTGCTTCCCTTTTGCTTTGCACAAAACATTTCAGCGGCCATATTCACAAATAATTTTATCTTACCACTAAGAGCACTCTTAAATCACACTAAAAGATTTTAGCTAGGAGTTTTCTCTTAAAAGTTATTCACAACGCCTTTCAGACCTACTTTTAGTAAGGAAAAATGATTACTCCTAAACTAAAAGTGAGTCTTCGTTGCTACGGATGACGTCAATTCTCATGCACGAGCTGACTCCCAATGACCACGGTGATTGGTTGTTAGATGACAGGGCTGTCATGCGGAACATAACACAGACGCACCAAATCAATTACAACATCGAAATATGTCTGTTTCCTACACAAAATAATAATAGTAATGCCATCGAAATGCATATATAAAAGTAAAGTCGTGAATGAAATTAAATTATATCAAGGTAGCCTAATACCCAAATGAAAACCGACAATTGCCTAATAATAAAAAACGACTGCGAGAGGCAGTGGTATGCATTACAATCGCAGTCAAAGGTTGAGATTGCAGCCTTTAAACGGGCAAGCATGGCAACAGGTTGGCGTACAATATTAAATATATATCGTTATTGTTTCATGTAATTCTAAAAAGTTCCTGCTTGTCATGAATGTAATAAATTATGAAACAAATGTCATAAAAATATGTTTACATTAAAGTGTGCTTTTAAGGCAATGCTTTTGAGTTGGTGAAACTGTCCATGTATGTGTTAATCAGCATCTAAGCCATTTTACGATCCTTTGTGAATAGGTCTTAGTGAGTTAGGAGTCCTCTCGACTTCTTTTAAGCTGTCCCAGACTTAGGTGCTACTTTTATGGCTAAAATGCTTCGTGAATTACTTTTAGTGAAAAAATTTAGGAGTCCTAAAGTTAGGAGTGACACGCCCATTATTTTTAGGAGTTGCTCCTAAATTTGCCAGTTAGGAGCTACTTTTAGCCTTAAAATTCTTTGTGAATACGGCCCCAGATGTCCATCTACAGAAGCCAATAGTGATCGAGTTTAAGATTATCAGTATTATTTAGAAACTTACTTTAGTTTCGTCATGTTTTCATAAGCTGCTTACTCAATCGCGTGGCGTCACCTTTTGAATGCGGTTGTGCATGCATGAACGCAAAGACACGCGCGGACATGGATTTGTGCTTGTATACGTCAGTGCGACTGCTGCCTCGCTTTTACAAGCGTAAGTTGGTTAACTACATTTAATAGAGATTCGTTTTGCCGCTATTAATACACTAGTTAACTGATAAAATTTAAACTTGAGATTTACGTGGGGCATGTTCCGCCTTTCTTGTGTTTTGTTGGACGCGCTCCACTCGTTTCCATGGTTTCTCGTGCTGGTTTCACTCAAACTGTGTGCAGCCAATGGGTGTATGAAACATTATCCTGTAGCATTACGGCACAGTGTTGATGGGAAATGTAGGAAGTACTGCCAGAGGGATAAATGTCCGAGAACAGAGCTTTATGTATCATTCATGCAATGCCTCATGCATCACTGGCCAAACTGGCGGGTAAGTTTTAATTAACACCCGCCAAAATGAATTTTAACCCGCATTTGGCGGGTTGGCGAGTGTTAATTTAGAACCCTGATTATAAGTATAATTAACTGTAATCGACAACATGACCGATCCAATTCCAAATCTGTGCATTGGGCGTGGTTATTACTGACAAGCTATTTAAAGGACAAAGTATTATAAAAGCACCATAAACGTTTTATGCACTATATTCAAAGTCTTTTAATACACTCAATAGCTTCATGTGATGGAACAAAAGCACATTTAAACATATTTAATTTCACAGAAACACTGTAACTTACTCACAAACTGATTTAATCCACTGGTAAAGCGGACGAATGAAACACACGCACACACAAGATAACTGTAGGGGAAGATAATGCGGTAACAGAGTTACACTCCCACTTTTTATTGCCACTCAGCAATTAATGTACCAAAATTTAAGAACAATATGTCAGATTGTATGTGCCTACAAGTACTTAAATAGTAACACAAAATGGTCTGGTGAAATTATATCTTAATATGATTTTAAAGAAAGCAACTGCTTTGTAACGGAGTCAAAGTCAAAGTACCTTTTTTGTCCCACAAGGGGAAATTGGATTTGCACCAATGCTCTACATAAAATACAAAAATGCAAAATGCAACTTTTGCAAGTTATTACAAAGTGCTAATAATGGAATGCTTCCAACTTTTAGGGACACTTTGTTGGACAAATTAAAAATCAACTGAAAAATGTAACAGAGTTGATCAGCACATGTTCTTAATAACTGCCCACAAATGCCATCTGGCCCCAGACTTTTTGATCTAGTGTGCATGAAATATAAGCCACAGTACTACTGTCAATAGTAATGAAATGAAGCTGCCTGTGTGATAGCCCTAATCATTTCATCATTTAAATCGAAATTGTCAAATCGAGAAAAAAATACATTCAATTCATCAGCTAAATGTTTATCAGATGAAAAACCATCCAGGGCAACAAGAACTGGGGAACAAACACGGGATACAAAATAACAAAAGACTTTGAGAAATGATTCAGGTGATCCGGAAGACAAAACAACACACACTGAATACAGACGAACGAACGAGCACACGACAGAGAACGAGAGGGCATTATAAAGACACCACACCAATGGGGAACAGGTGAGCATAATTAATTATGTAAGACACGAGTACATAAGGGAGTAGGGTAAAAGTGACAAGACACTGGGAACACGTGACACAAATACATGATGTGAAAACACGTGTCCCCACACAAAACACAATACTGCCATGACCTTGCCCTCTGAAATCAGACCTGAATCATACACCAAGGTCTGGCCAGACCATGACAGCGACAAGACGCTGGGAACACGTGGAAGCCACATACGCAATATGACTCCACATGTCCCCACACAGAACATAGTACTGTCATGGTCTTGCCAGATGCACTTAGACCTTAATCTAGTACAAAAGGTCTGGCAAGCCCATGACACTCTCTGCAATCACATCACCTTCATTAAAAACTGTTTTTCGTTTGATTAACAATTCTTTGATGTCCTTAGAGAATAGAGATCCACCGCTTGTTGTTTGGATACACCCTGATTTCCCTATTCGGGAGAGCAGTCTTTACAAAAAGAGATGTGAGTGCAGACAACGTCAGTAAGTTCATCAATATCAGAACAGGCGTCCTGATTGCACCGTCCAGTCTGTGCATTCAAAGCCAGCTTGTATTTCTGAAGAGCTGTCCTTCATAATTATTTTCCCTCCTCAGCACTGAGGTTTAGGCAAGTAGGTGGTGGAGAGAGTTGGACGTATGCACCTTTAATATTATGATGTGTGGGGCAAGTTACATACTGATAAAAGCTGTTCAGGTTTTTTTTAAGTTGCAATCGTTAAAATCGCTGAGAATAAAATTAAGAGTGACAGGGGAGATAGACTGAAGTTTATTTACGGTTTTAAAAACGATATCTGCAGCAGACTTGGCATCACCTTTGGGGTGGAAATAAACCACAGTCACAAAAATTTCGGGGAACTCCCTGTGTAGATAATACAGCCGAAGTGACACAGAGATCAGTTTGATGTCAGGGTGACACATCCGGTCTCGCACAGTAATATTGCTGCACCATCTGCGATTTATATACAGACAGCCTCCTCCTCCCAGCGTTTTGTGTGTTACCTCACTGTCCCGGTCCAGGCGCAGTGGAGCTCCAAAGCTGCTAATCTCCAGTAGGAATGTCACGAGAATGGATACTTCGGTACCAAGTCGATACCAACATTTCTTTTAAACATGACAGTTCTTGTTTTCTCTGGTACTGGAGGTACCGAGGTTGCAAAACCCTTCTGGTACTGATGGGGGCAGCATATACGCGCATGTGTATTTGTCACTCCACAAGAGTTGAAGAAGAAGAAGAACGCCTCATACGAGCACACGGGAATCCTTTCTAATGTAGCTTGTCGCTATCAAACAAAGAATTTGGCAAAGCTCTTGAAAGACTGTGTGTTTATAAGTGCACCTGTAGCCTTAGCTAATTTATTTGTCATTGTCATGGACAGTATGTTTAATAAACAAAACATCTTTCTTATTCTCTCTCTCTTTGACAGTATCAGCCAGAGGAGGATGTACACCAAGAGAGTCAGGAGAAAAGAGTTAGAGCACGGAGATAAGAAAGGTAAGTGGGTCATTCCTTGGATTCGGTAATATTTCAACTTGGACTTCTTTATTAATTTTTGAACTCCCTAGATTACATCTTTTAATACCCCACATTATTAGACACATATCAAACCTTCAAAAAAAATCCTATTTTACCATCTCAGGCACTAAAAACATTATTTTCAGGTTTTTTCACATTTGTATGTGATGGAAGTTACAAATATCCAAATTGTTTGTCTGTGATCTCTTTATTTTACTAAGAAAAAAAATAATTTAGATGTTTCACTAAAACCACAATTTTACTGTCTTATCCCTTAAAATTTGGGTGGTAATCAGCAACAAATGATTTAGTTTTTTTTTCTTTCTTACAGAATTTTATTTTCCAAAAATATTAATGTGACAGGGTTGAGAATACTGTAATGGGGTTGAATACTGTAACAGGGTTGAAAGGACACATCGACCTATACTTTTAATTTGTATTTGTTTAATACGAAAATAAAACACTATTTTATTTTATGCAACCATGTAATAAAGACTTAGTCATATTTAATTTTTTCATTTTTACTTTATTATCTGAACTGCAGTGATAATTTAAACAAAGAAAACTACTGCAGACAGTACGGTTGTTAACTTTCATATATTTTTGGTAAGAAACAACAAAAATAGATTACAAAACAGAACATTTTATCAAATGGGCACAATAGGTAAATTCACTAGTCTGTGAGGTGCCCGCCAAATCACATTCTATTAATAGTCTCAATTGTAATATTTATTACATATTTTAATATTAGCTTGGCTTGGTTTACGTATGTTAACATTTTAAACAATACTAAAACATATCAAGTAAAATTAAATTAAATCAAGATGTAAAACAAAAAAGTTTTGAGTAGACTATAAAAAAGTAGCCATTCAGATTGTTTTATCCATTGTGGCAGCCCTTGCTCACAAAAAGGTTGGAGACCCCTGCACTATTGTCTAAAACATTCCTCAGTGCTGGAACATAAAACAAAACTGCAGCAGATAAAAGTTTATAATAAGGTAAGTAACAATCAGTGGGTCATTACAAAAGAAAAAAGTGTGGCGTGCACTTTAGACAATGCGCTTAGATTGTTAAAATAGTGCCTGAAATCATTGATAAAATTAAGTGAATAACTCAACCTTGTCACAAAATTTGGGTGAGTAGGGTGAGTTTTTTTTTTGCTTAAAATGGCCACTGCTCTTAATGTGGTCTAGAATAGTGGGCCACATGAAATAAGTATATTTTAGATTTTTATGGATAAAATTACAATTTTGAAAAGTCATCATTTCCATCTTAATTGTATGTGATGGGGTTGAGTTGTTAAGCTTGACAGCACCCTCCCTGACTATAATACACCTTTAAAAAAAATGAATAAGAGGCTAATCACACCAAATGCGTTTTAAACGCTTGGAAACGCAAGGCGCGACGCGAAGCATTGCTTTTTTTTAAAAGAGCAATGCGACGCAGCTTTTTATATTGCTAGGCAACCGCCGAGTCAGCTGTCTTGTCAATCAAATATTGAAGCGTGAACGCTCTTTTGCTGTTAACTGTCATATTAGCATACGCTCACTGCCCATAGAATATCATTCAAAAAAGGCACATGCTACTGCCATAAATGTGTTTGGTGTGATTGGCCCCTAAAAAGTGTGATATCACTTACCATCTTCTGCACCTTGATGTTAAAGAGAGCTTAAAGATGCAACTTCCTGTGAATGATGTCAAATATTGGTGGAGTCTTAACTCTTATAGGCGGAGAATGGTTGGCATGACGGGGTTGAGTTCAGACTGAGGGACGTAACTTCATAAATGTTTTTTTATCAAATATCTTGCATTTAAAAAAAATATTTTCAAAAGCAAAGAACTCAAATAAATACTTGCATTATTGCCGAAAATTATAGACACTGTGCACATTTTATTAATTATTTCCCAAGTACAAATTCAGCGAAGAACCTTAGGGACATGACAAAATGCTTGCTGTAAGACAGAAATAATATTTTTTGAATGATAAAAATTATTAAAATGCAATAATTATTTGTATTCATTATAAAGGACCTATCAAAGTATTGTGAAAAGCTTTAAACATTTAATTTTGGTGAACCACCACTTTCAAAAATCTAAGGGACTGAAATATTACAGAATCCCAGGAATGACCCATGTATGGACTTATCTAACTCTGGGGGATACGGTGCATAAGCTAATTCCCAAAATGTGGGCGTGTTCCTTTAAACACATCTTCATACTTTTTCTGAAAAGGAGTCATGCTGAGATTCATTTGATTGTTCAACAACCAGGACTCTTCTCACCAAGTTCAGCTTGTCATCTGGTACATCTTTTGGCACTACAAATGATACTGTAGATTGTAAACCTAAAAGTGCTGTTACATCCTTTGGCACTACTACAAATAATAGATTGTATGCTTTACATATTTCAGTTTTCCTTTCACTGGTATATCCGTTTCAGAATATCCAGTTACTTTTACTTTAGCAGAGTGTAGTTTTGGGCTTGGTTTCAACTTGTTAAACTCAGCTTCAGAAATACTATTAACTTGAGCTCCTGTATCCAGCTTAAATGAAGCTGAGTGATCATTTATTTGCAGATGGATAGTCCACTCTTTCTGGTCACTTCCACATTCTGATACTGCGTCCAAATAAAACTCTTCAAATTCACACTCAGTAACTGCATTAACTTGGTTTAACGGCTGTTTCACACATACTCTGCATGCAGAGCGTTTGTGGTGCGTATTGCAGTATGTATGCGGTGGGATCCGTCAAGAATCTGTTGTGCTTTCACACATACTACGTTTGCAGTGCGTTGCTGAACCGCTGCTTCTGCGTATCAAATGATCATGTGATTGACACTTTCTTTGAAAACTCATCCTCCAGAAACAATATAACATAGCCTCCTGTGTTTTGTTTCACATAAAAATATTAGAGTAGATAAGAAGTGTGAATTAAGGATGTTTAAAATCTCAAGCCTGTCTCTAGTCTGGTGGTCGGGCACACAAATGGATCAAATCAGATTGGCAATTTTTCTCCACATATATCATAACTATAAATTAGCAGGATCACTTGCTGAAGAGAATGTAGGTGACATGCATGGTTGGTTGTATAAGGTTTTGCAGTATACCACATCATTTGCAAAGACGTATTCAAAGGCAGTAAACGTCTCATATGGGAATAAATATCCTCACATAACTTAACATAACAGCATAATGAAATGAATAAACAGACAAGGAAGCAAGACTGGTATGCAAATTGTATTATTATTACCGTAAAAACAGCAATATTACTAAAATAAACTCTGAGGTAAATGTGCCAAACACGCTGTTAACCGCACTAACAAGTCTAAATAAGCTCAATAACAGAAAAAAAACCCATTATTAATTCTCAAAACGTTATATAACAAGATTATATTCAAAGGAACTGTATTCTTACAATGCACACATTATTCCAAATATTACTCTCGTTTATGAGCACGTTTGTCCCTGTTCTCGCTCTGTAATTGCGCTGAATGACAGGTGCGCTTCCCCGTCTTTCAAACAGATAGGATTTTGTATAGTTACTCTCTTAGGAAAATTAACCAAACATTTAATATAGCGAAAAAATTTGGCAAATTGATTACGATTTGTATTACCCTAGTTTTTGGTTATTGTGGTGAGACCATACACTGTAAAAAAATTCTGTAGAAATTATAATGTTATTGCAGCTGGGTTGCCGGTAATTTACCATAGATTTAAATGTATGTTATTTATTGGCAACATTTTGTTCAAAGTTAAATAAATTTAAAATATTAACAAGTCTTTATCTTTACAGAATAAAACTATACAATAACAGCCCCATGGAAAGCATTCTGGGAACCAGAAATCATCATCAACCTTTTTCTGTTTTTTGCTTCAGATTTTGTTTCCCAGAATGTTTTGCTTGATGCTGTTTTTTTAGTTTTACTCTGTAAAGACAAAGACTTGTAAATGTTAAATGTTCATTTAACTTTGAACAAAATGTTGCCAGTAAATAACATAAATTTAAATCTACGGTAAGTTACCGGCAACCCAGCTGCAATTTTTACGGATTTTTTTTACAGTGCAGTAAATAACATAAATGTAAATCTACGGTAAATTACCGGCAACCCAGCTGCAATACCATTGAAATTTTTACGGACTTTTTTTACAGTGCAGTACAGCAAAAATAGACTCGGTGCGGACACGATCGCAGCACTGTTGCGCCGCACTGCATCTGCAACAGACCTGAAGGACTGCAAACATGTGCTGTGTGAAAGCTCTAACTCAGTGTTTCCCAATCCTGGTCCTCGAGTCTCCCTGCCAGAAAGTGTTAGATGTCTCCTTATTTAAAACACCTGATTTAACTTATCAGCCTTCTTCAAAAATGGTAAACATGGCCGTTTCTCAATATGCGTTCTTGTCTGTACTTGTGTTCTTGTGGACTTGTAAAACTTCATCAGTTGCCGCCCAAGTACTGTTCCAAATCAAAGTTCGCATCAAGCCAAATTCACATTCCCGGATGTGTTCTTGATCTGCCCATTTTATCGAGGATGCATCAGGAGGTGCATGATGCAACTTGTGCGGACTTCTGACAGTTTCCCAGAATGCCTTTCACGTCAACGGCAATGAAGCTCAAGCTTTCACTATACTCGAAATATTATTCTTTCTGTGTCATAAAATGTAGTTTTAAGAGCCGTTTAGTCGAGAATATAGATGAATTAACTATAAATATGTGGTCAGTTAGTAAAGATAATGCCTATATTAAAAGTTCCTTTTGGATACGTGAATTCCGGTGAATCAGCGCGTGGTCAGCGACGTATACTCCAACAAGGGCAGCCTCATCTCGGCAAGTCCTTTTGAAATTTGCCGCGATCTCAGTGCAGCTGCTCTGCTCTCCGTTGTTTAATGGTTAAACACAAAATATTCCCTTTGGATATATCTAACTGGCATTTGTTTGTCTCATTTATTTATCTTTATTATTCATATGAAGTCTGTTATTTGTTATCCTTTTAACTGATGGTAAGTTAAGTTTCATAACTTAAATCACATATATTTTTATATAATCTTAATACTTTACTTTACTGCGCTTTACTTTAACTGGATGTTTTTCTTGTGTTTATTTCATGTGTTACAATCATTTAGTAGTATCAAAATAAATGGTTGTATAATAAAATAAATAAATAAATGTGTTTTATATCATACTTCATTTTGTAAAAAAAAACATTAAAGCTTATCAGCGTATTCACGTGTTGCCTTAACCACATATTAGGGTTTTTGCATTTGATATATTTTGTGAAGAATACATTAAAATAAGAATAGCCAGGACTGCACGCATTGGTTAGACTGAATGACGAGCTCAAGTACTCTGCTGTTCCATTTGCAATATAACCGAACTCGCGTCCTCCCGTCCTCAGGAGTTCGTTCTTCCGAAGTCTGACCTTGCAAGTCCGAACTACGAAGGACGCAAGTTCGAACTTGACGTACTTGGTATTGAGAAATGGCCCAAGTCTCCCTAACAAGCTAATGAGCTAAATCAGGTGTATTAAATAAGGAGACATCTAAAACTTTCTGGGAGGGGGCCTCGAGGACCAGGATTGGGAAGCACTGCTCTAAACTGTTAACATGGGCACGTAAAAAAAATGATCTGCAAACGCACTGGATACGAAGTATGTGTGAAACAGGCGTAACTGTCTTTTACTTTTGCAACATTGTGCATAATGATTATTTTTACCACAATTCTTGCATTTCTTACAATAAGCTGGACATTTTTTGGCTGATGCTGCATCCTACAATGCTCCCAAAATCACCCTGCCCCTCTGCGTTAGCGCAGTATTTCCGACAAGTGTCCGATATTTCTTTAAAACATCCACCTAACCCTTATGAAAATTAACCATGGCTTTACTACAGTTAGCACAAAAAAAACATGGTTACTGTAGTCAAACCATGGTACCACAAAATTACCATGGTTTTGACAACCATGGATTTCAAAAACATGGTTAGTGTAGTAAAACCAAGGTTTTTCTGATAGTAATCAATACACCAAAAAAACATGGTTACTACACTTTTACTACAATAAAACCATGGTTAATTTTTGAAAGGGAAGCCAGAGGTCCCCAACCAGTACCCAGTCGCAAGAATGTCATGGAAAAAATGTCTATAATAGCTACAGTATGTAATAGCTTTATTGGGTGATTTGCCCTATAAGAGTCGACTTTAGATGACCTCGATTGTTTTCACCTTTGTACTGGGATGCTATCTCTCTCTACCAGATCATATGTGATCACAAAGGATTGCTGACATAAGAGTTTGAGCATAGGCCTACTTCTAAACACAATCGATCAAAGAATTGCAGAGGTATGGAAGAAATCATTTGCAAATGTACCCTGCAAATCAGTCATGTCACAACGTGAAGACATTCAACTTTGTGACATTGCAAATTACTGAAAACTATCACCCCTGGCGGCTTCAGGTAAACAAATACATAATTATCTAGCAAAAGGGGCACCATGATAAAAATAAACTCTTTAAATAAACTGCAATAACCATAGTTTAACAGGTACACTTTTAAAGCTCCCGTTCTTTCTGTGATTTTGAAGCTTTGATTGTGTTTATAGTTTGCAATATAACAAACCGGCCGTTCACTGTAGGCTTTGAAAGAGGAATTCTATTAAAGAAAATATAACGCAGTGAACTTTGAGCTTTATTATTTTGACAACCAACTGAATATTACCCCCCCCATTCGGAGTGTGTTTTAACTCGTACGGTGGCCGTGTCATGCCAAGGTTAACATGGCTTCCAGTAGCTACAAAGCAAATGCAATGAAAAATAATGAACAATTTGCAATGTCCTTTGCCTGTGATCTGTCAAAGCACACAAATTTATGTTAAACATGGAAAAATTCAGATTTTCATGATATGTCCGCTTTAAATCGCATACAAAAAGCATCATAAACGTAGCTATGAAACTAATTTTTCATTGACGCAAGGAAAAATATCCCAGGGGCTGTTACACTTGGTACTAAGATGTGTTTTCGTCGATCGGATCACAAGTGCATGAGAGAGACACATCACGTTTACACCTGGTATTTAAATCCATCTCTTTTTGTCCACTTTCGACCGCTTCTCTCCAGATTACTGAGGGGATGGTCTGTGGACGAGTCCCTCTCCTGTCATTTAAACCTGAGCGGGAGTAATGATGGGAATATTATGTAAGAGTCCAATGCTTGTGTTTTAAGCAAACATGTTACACAATGTTTTGTCCATGTACCATTATATGTAAGAGCTTTCTCTGATATTGGTGAAATAAGTGCTAGAGGTCAGAAAAGATGAAACACATTTATTTCAGTACCTCAGATTACATAAATGGGTGGAGAGATGGCGTGTAGCTGTTCGAACACATTAAACCACATGCGTGTTTTCATTAACAAGTGTTATGTATAACCATGCTATATTTAGCCAAGCAACTATAAAAACTTTGAGTTTACACCATAGACTGTATAGTTTTAAACAAATATGCTGAATTACCTGTGGAGAAGAAATTGTAAATATGGTAAAACTGCAAAGTATTGGATGAAATGCTGTTAATAAGAACATACTGTTACTAATACCGTTAAAAAAGTTTATTGTTAACATTAACATTTAAGCGGCGATTTTAGACTATTTGAGCGACAAAGACGCTAAGTGAGCTATTTACACTCATGAACACAAACTCAAAAGCCCACGCACGGAAATGCACATTTCAAAAATTACGCAAACACATAATTTCTTTGGGTTTGACTGGTTGATTAATATTCAGGTCCACCCTATTCCAAGGCCAACTCAGTTCAAAGGTATGGCTGTGCGACTGATGGTCAGAATATGGCAAGTGGCGGCTGGTGACTTCTTTTTTTGAAGCGCATGATGCGAAGTTCGTCACAACATGTATGTAGCTTGTCATGTGTGTGGTTTGTCATTTCAAAATATGTGTTCTGCACTTTGAGAGATCGTGTGTGCATCACATGTCATGCCAAAATAAGTGCCTGCTGCCTTGAACTTGAACTTGAAAGGAGACGCTCGCGTGTGCCAGATATCTCATGCATAATCAGAGTTTACTGTTAAGGGAGTGTCTTGCGTGTATTTAGGGGGCGTGAGCGTCTCTTTTATCATAAACGGTTTTGACGCGTCTCCAGCAGGCACTAATTTTGACAAAACATGTGATGCACACATGATCTATCCACACGCATGACACATATTTTGGAAAAGGGAACCACCCACGTGACAATCCGAACACTTATTTTGAATTAGCGCATCCTCGGAAGAGCAGTCACGAGCCGCCACTGCTCCAAATCCTCAATTCGATTACATTTTTTATTCTAAGGTCACGATTTGATTCGATTCAAGCTGACCAGACATGACATGGGGGTGTGGCAGCATCGATAATTCCATTTTTTTATTCGAAATTCAAGGTTGTGACTTCATTTCGACCTATTCATTTCGATTTAAAAATTGTTGCACCCTTAGTAAAATAATAAGGGAAACCTACTTGTTACAGCTCTTCACATTTATCAACCCATTTTGATACCTCTGACTTCTCAGCAGAATGTGATAGCCTTTTGGACTCTCTGCCTTCTCAAGAGTTGAATTATGAGTCCCTTCTAACCAGGCAGGATGTTTATTGTCAATTCATTAAGTGCAAACTGAAGAAAGCTCCTGGGCCAGATGGTATTCCGGGCCGGGTCTTGAAAAGTTGTGCCTTGGAACTAACCCCTATTTTTCATTCTCTCTTCCTTCGCTCACTCTGTACTTCAACAATACCTGTCATTTGGAAATCATCAATTGTTATTCCTGTTCCAAAAATAACGCATACAATTGAGTTAAATCACTACAGGCCTGTATCATTAACCTCTATTATAATGAAATGTTTTGAGCAAATCGTTAAAAACATTATGCTTCCATATGTTACTCCATCTCTAGATTGTTTAAAATTTGCATATAAGCAGAAGAGAGGTACTGATGATACAGTGGCCTGTCTCTTACATTGTCTACTGCAACATCTGGACATTTCAGGGAATTATGCAAGACTTCTTTTTATTGACTTTAGTTCCGCTTTTAACTAGATTCAGCGTCATTGGATGATAATGAAACTACAGAGTGTGCAAGATCCATCATCTCTAATATATTGGATCCTTAATTTTCTTTCTAATAGACCCCAAGTGGTTAAAGTGGACAGTACACAATCACCAACCATTGTCCTGAACACCGGTGCCCCCCAGGGATGTGTACTTAGTCCATTACTTTTTATTCTTTACACAAATGACTGTCAGAGTCCAGTTACAACTACTCAATATTTTAAATATGCAGATGATACAGCAATTCTTGCTCTGCTTAATGAGGACAATGACACTCTTGTGAACTATCAGTGTTCTGTAGCACATCTTAGTAAGTGGTGTGAGGATAACTTGCTGCAACTCAATATTTTAAAGTCAAAGGAATTGGTCTTTAGCACCATAAAAAGACTTCTATCATTAATGGAGAGATAGTTGAGAGAGTAGAGCATTTCAAATATCTTGGCATTATCTTGGACCAAAATCTCAATTTCAGTCAGCACACTTTAGGGGTTTACAAACGCTGTCAACAATTACTGACATCTTTCCGTAAACTTAGGCACATGTCTGTATAGCCATGTCTTCTTCTGCTCCTGTATCGCAGTATTACTGAGCCAGTCCTTACTTATGGTGCCATTTGTTTTTTCTATATGCTTACAGTTACCAATAAGAATAAATTCTTAAAGGTAACTCATTTAGCAAGTAAAATTATCGGCATCCCTGTCCCAAATTTATTGGAGAGTGTCTCTACATTGACACTGTGAAAGGCACAAAAAAAATCATAAATGATTCAAAACATCCACTTTAGAAATATTTTATTCCTCTGTCCTCTGGCCGTAGGTTTAGGGTACCAATGTGTAGAAAGGCCAAGTTTAGTAAGAGTTTTGTTCCCGTAGCTATACGAGCTCTAAAATAGGAATTGGCCATTGACATGTCAGGTATGCTCTCCGTATGTTGTCAATATGTTATGTATGTTTGTATCATGTATGTACACATCTATGGTGGAAACAAATTTCCTCTTGAGGATAAATAAATTAATCAGTCAATTTAATTAAACATGGTTTCGGTTACTAGTCAAATGTTTACATTTTAAATTTACAATCTAAATTGTCCGTCAGAATTAAATAATTAATAATGGTCATAATATATATTTTTGTGTATGTTATGGTGTGCATTTTGTTTCTGCGCACGTGCCGGGGTGTGGGGGGGGGGGGGTTGGGTTCCTTCTTTCCTCTTTGTCCTTGACCAATCACATGCCTGAAGATTAAACAAGTTAAGTTACATCATTTCCCCTAAAGATACCGTAATATTTACTACGTCCCCCCACCTCCCTGCCCCATCAGAGGCCACATCGCCCCTTGAGCACTATTCTCAAATTTTTCACCCCTGACCCGTTTTCATGCCTGAACACCACTAATTTTAATTCAGATATATTTTTAATATGTTTATCAGCATTATTGTTATTTCAGGATTGTCACTATACAAAGTACAGCAAATTTAGAGCAGTCCTTACAGCGCTGACACATATAACTTGCAGAATTACAATCTTAGCATTCAATTAAATAAATACACAGTCTAAATAAAATTATCCAAGAAGAGGACAATATACACAATTATAAAGCTTATAAAGTCAGTAAAATTACATATATATATTAGTTTTTATGTCAAAACACACTAAAGTTTAGCATGAAACACAGCTGATGCACAGATAAGATCTGTTGAACTCTAGTTTGAGCTTCTCTTCACACTTTGACTGAAGATGCATCAGCAGCCAGATCTTCATCACTCACATCTACGTGTTTTCTTTCTACTTCCTCTTTCAGATTCATTTCTCTTACAGTTAAACATAACTATATAGTCTAAATGACTCAAGCCTAGATTTTTATATTTCTAATAATACTGACTTCTCCAATTCGCTGCCTGTTTATTTTTATGAAGTACTTACCATAAATCTGCTTACTGATGTATATAAGTTATATTGTTAAACATTAGATGGATGAAACTGACTAGAACTGTTTAAGTGGTTTCTATGGTGTTTGCAGATTGGCAGTGGAAAGTTCACACCTAAAAGCCTCTTTAAGTTATTCTAGTATCCAGATAAACAGAAGCTCAGGTTCCTCTTTTACTGTTCAGTAAGTCTGTGAGGTTTTTAGCTCGGTGTATAATCCAGTAAGCAAGTCAAAATGCTTAGAAAAAAATCAAACTCCTCAACAAGCTTGATCTATCATGGTATCATTCATATAATAGTTATTATTGTCTTCTCAAGCCTTAATGATGTCTATGTTCACAGGTACATATATAGCAGCACACATCAGTGTTAGAGGTCGAATGGAAATGAGATTCAATGTGGTTTTAGTTTCAGTTCTGTGGTTAAAATCATTGTGTGAAACGCTGCAGTTGTTCATCAGCTTTTAATAGATTTGGCCCATTAATTTACAAACACAGTCACTACCACCATTATTATGTGCAGTTAATGACAAATAAATGTTGTTTTACTTCATCTTATGCTGTATGAAAAACTCATAAAACATGCCGTGTTAGTTTATGTGAGGCTTCATTTGTAGATTTAATGTTGAACATTCATGTTTGCTACATCTCAATTCACCTACTTATACTATGCTTTAAAAGTATGTACTCGTTTTGTTATGTGAAACTATACTTTATACATTTAATTGCTCAGCAAAACATTATGCAAATACTACAACATACTAATGTTTAATTATCTAATCGCACATTAACACTCACTCACATAAAAATACAACTCAGCTACATTTAAGCTTTTTATTCAATGTAGCATCACTAAACTCCTTCCTCTCACAGTGGTTTGTGGGTGACATCAGCTATGAGATTGTTTGTTTATAGATCACCTTAATGTTTCACCAGATCATCAATGCATTTTAAATATACTTACAGTACTTTCATAGCAACATGCTATGATTTGGGATAGTTTTGAAAACTATTTAGGACAGAAAGTATGCAAATTGTGATGCGGGGGGGGGGGGGGGTACGTTGTGTTATTGAGGAAGTCTTGAGGTTTTAACACAGTGTGTTTAATGTTTAGTGTCAGTCTTCAGTAGATCAGTATGGAGTTGATTTCTCTACCTCTAGTTCTCTGTGAGTATTATCTTCTCACTATGGATTTAACTACACATCAATTACTGTCACATTGTCTGCATGATCAAGGGATTTACTGCTCATGTATTTTTACTAAATCTTTTCATGTTGCATTCATGAGTTGCTTTTCATGAGTTTTTTAATCTTTATCTCGTGGTATATGAGTAAATGATGTTTGTTTGAGACAGTAAGTGTGCAGATAGTGTTGTGTGTTTGGTGAAACAGAAATGTGTTGTGTTGCAGAAACTCATACAGGTTTAGAACAATAGGATGAGTAAAGTGCTTAGCTCCCATCACTGTTCTCCATAAAACCACACAATGTTATTGTCACAGCATTTATTTAGTTTATAGTTTAGGCTTACCTTTACTTATAAAGCAAGAATAATCTGTGCTTGACAGTTAGCAACAGGAATGGTTTGTTGTGCTCTGACTATGCTCTGCCCTTACGGAAATTAACCATGGTTTTATTGTGGTAAAAGTGTAGTAACCATGTTTTTTTTAACTGTAGTAAAACCATGGATAATTTTCATAAGGGTGGGTTGGGGGGTCAAAGAGTGACAGTCTGCATTTGTTTTAATAACACTAAACATATACTATAGTATATATGTAAAACAACGTTTAACAACATACTGTTAGGATTATTTGAGGAAAACCCTTCTCTACTTTCAGCAACCTCCCAATGCCTCCTCATATGTTTTACTTTAGCAAACCTTTAATACGTCAAAAAGTTAACCAACAAACTAGCAAGACGGACAATTTAAAATAACTCTAATACACGTTAACATTTTAAATACATATAAAAAGCATGTAAACATTGTGACTCCTCATTAAAAATAAACATTCATAGCTAAATAGTAGGGCTGGGTATCGATCATTGATCTTGATTCTCGATTCAATTTTCGATTCCGGTTCTCGGGTCGGTTTTTATACTCGATTCTCGATTCAACTCAATGAACATAGATTTAATACAAATACCATATTAATAAAAAAGAACAGTGAACATAAGTTTACAAGTGGGTAATTAATAAAAAGAAATTAAAAGCCACAACACTATCGTTGTCGTCTTGCTTGCGAAATCTAAAATGCTTCCTATTACTTTTTATGTGAAAGTGGCATCAACTTCGATGAAGCACCTGAAACTGCCATTTTAAGCACTGAATGAAAGAATGACAGGCTCCTTGGTAACATTGCGCAAGGCAAAAAAGAGGGTGACATAGTGAAGAAGACTAGTAATTAAATTAACGTTAATCTTACGTTCAATGTTTGCAGAAAAAAATGACAAAAATCGATTCTGCTCTTTGAGAATCCATTCTGAATCGACCACGTAAAAAACGATTATTCGAAAAATCTATTTTTTTGCCCAGCCCTACTAAATAGTGATATCTCTAGCTAATCGTCTGCTTCCAGTTGCCAACTCTCTATCAAAATAATGTTATAATGATCTAACGCAACCAGAAACAACTCTTCAGTCTTACTTGTTAAAGTTAATTTCCCAAGACTCGTTTTGTACACCTTCAAACTGCACATGGCGGAGGCATTTTGTCCTCCAAACTGTCACATGCTGTTCTAAATAATACTGTTTCTATGCATACTCGACCTGTAGTGATGAACCGGAAATAAAAGATTGAGTTCCTCCCCAGTGCCGGGTTGGTTGTGTATATGACATGGTGTCAGAACAGAAGTGAGTTTATCGTTAATATAAAAGATTTTGACATTGACAAGCGGATGCATATTGAATAATGGATGTTCTACATTATAAGCCACCTGAGCCGTTTGATTTTGACTGTCCTAATGTGAGCGCCGCGTGGAAGAAGTGGCAGCAACGTTTCGCCCTGTTTCTCACAGCATCGGGAAACAGTGATGCAGCTTCAGCGAAAAAGGTTGCTATTTTGCTCACGATACTGGGAGAGAGAGGATATGATATATACAGTAACTTTGGATGGGCACCGGCTGAAGGTGATAGAGCCGCGGAAGATCGCAATGACTTTGATACGGTTCTCAGAAAGTTCGAGCAGTATTCTAACACGAGGAATCCAGTGATGGCTCTCCGTGCACAGTTTTGGGCATACCAGAGACCTGAAGGACAGGGTCTAGAAGCATTTGTGAACGATCTCCGGACGATGGCAAGTAACTGTCAGTATACTGATTTAGAGACCACGCTACGAGATAAATTATTTTTCTCCATAAAAGATCCGGCAATGAAAATGAAAGTAATGGGTGATGACGGCAATGCATCTCTTGAAGTAGTGACACAGCGAATGCGTACGTTTGAGAGCGCTAAGAGGGAACTGGATATGATACAAGGCAAGTCACCGCAAACACCGGACCAGTCAGTTCACACTCTAAACTCATACACGCGAGGCAGAGGACGTAGACGTTATCAAGGACGAGGAAAACAACGCGTGCAGTCAACGAGAGCTAGTAACCACCAGCAGAGTGGAGCTACGGCTCAAGCAATGCAGCACATGCCCAATGCATGCAGCGGAGAAACCAGATGGTTTTTGGCGACATCCCAGATGTGCATATTATAGCAGATGATTTGATTGTTGCCTCATTAGATGAGAAACAACATGACAAGACTTTACATGAGGTGATGCAGCGAGCTAAAGAGATGGGCTGTAAATTCAACAAAGAAAAGATCAAATTTAAGAGGTCTGAACTTGTGTACATGGGTCATGTGATCAGCAAGGAAGGTTTGAAGCCTGATGAGTCAAAAGTGAAAGCTATCACTGACATGCCAGACCCAATGTCAAGAGAGGATCTTCTAAGGATCATGGGAATGATCAATTACTTGGCCCAATTCATACCTAATCTGTCCACAACGACAACGCCATTACGGAGCCTACTCAAAAAAGACACAGCATGGACATGGGAACCGCAGCATGCAGCAGCCCTCAAGACGTTGAAGACACTTATCAGCAGTAAGCCTGTGCTTAAGTTTTTTGACATAAACAAAGACACTGTGATACAATGCGACGCGTCATCGACCGGTTTGGGAGCATGTTTGCTGCAGGATAATCATCCCATTGCATATGCATCTCGTTCTCTGACAACAGCAGAACAAAATTACTCCCAAATCGAAAAGGAGTTGCTGGCCATCTGTTTTGCAACTGAAAAGTTTAACCAGTACGTGTATGGCAGACCGGTGACAGTACAGTCCGACCACCGCCCGCTTGAGATGATCACAAAAAAACCACTGCACAAAGCTTCACCAAGGCTCCAGCAAATGTTGTTACGTCTGTTAAAATTCAACATAGATGTGAAGTACCACCCGGGAAAACATACGTACATTGCGGATACTTTAAGCCGAGCGTATCAGACCTGCAATACTCCATCTGACAACAAGGAGGACGCACAACAGCTACGGGTACACAGCGTCACTGAAGTACTTCCAATGAGTAGTCAAAGACTTGAGAAGATTCAACAAGCAACAGCCACTGACCCGACTCTACAGGCTGTAAGATTAGTGAGTCAGAGAGGCTGGCCATCTCACAAGGCAAGCGTAACTTCCCTAGCACAACAGTTTTGGCAGGTGAGAGATGAAGTATATAGTGAGCATGGACTTGTCTTTGTAGGAGACAAAGTAGTAATACCAGAATCTTTGCGACAGGAAATAATTTCTGCCTTACATGACACTCATATAGGCAGTGAGAAGTGTAAAATCAGAGCCAGAGCTATCATGTATTGGCCAGGGATGTCTAGGTACATTCAAGATGCAATTGCGCGTTGCAGTGTATGTGCAAAATTTCAAAGAAACAACACCCAGGAGCCTATGTTGCCACATGAAGTGCCAGACCGTCCATGGGCTAAGCTGGGCTCTGACATATTTACTTTTAATGGAATTGATCACCTACTTGTTGTTGATTATTTCTCTAAGTTCCCTGAAGTGGTGAGTCTGAAAACCGAAACAGCACAAGAAATTATCAACAAGCTGAAGTCTCTTTTTGCCAGGCATGGAGTGCCGGACACGCTGGTGAGTGACAATATGCCGTATGCCAGTCATGCCTTTCGTCAGTTTGCTGCAGATTGGAATTTCAACCTGGTGACGTCTAGTCCCACATACCCGCAGTCCAATGGACAAAGCGAGAGGTTTGTCCAAACAATAAAACAACTGATGAGAAAAGCAGCTGAGGATGGCAAGGACATTTACAAATGCCTGCTTGATTTCCGAGACAGCCCTATCAGCGGACTCCAAGTTACGCCAGCACAATTGCTTATGGGTCGCCGTCTCAAGTCTATCTTGCCTGTAACCTCACGTAAACTGATGCCCCAACCTCCAGTGCAGGGTAGAGATGAGTTGGTGGCTCGACAACAGCAGACAGCACGCTACTATAACCGGGGAAAAAGAAAACTGCCTTCCCTCCAACCTGGTGAAAGCTGCCGCATTAGACAAGGCCGCGTATGGAACCGAGCAGTTGTGGTACAACCTCAGACCACCCCTCGATCATACACAGTCATGACAGAAAATGGAACCACTTACCGCCGCAACAGATTTCACCTGTCTCTGGATCCTGACAAATCAGCATTACAAGTGACACCGGACATTGCTGACCCAGACTGTACACCTACAGAACAGAAAGAGACAATAAAGTCCCCTACAAATAGTGGGTTCCCCAAGGCATCATCACAGCCGCCAGTATCAGTCTGTGAGCGCCCAGCTAGGGGAAGATGTGTGCCAAAGAGATTTGATGACTATGTTATGTACAAGTGAAGTTTAAATGTTGTACATATGTTAGTAGTTATATGTTTGAATCTTAATACTGTGATTAATACTTAAATAGTGACTTAAGACCAGCAAGCTACCTCTATACCTAACTGTTGTCTGAAAGGTATTATGTCTTCACATAAGATCTGAGATTAGTATTATGTGAAGTGATAATTTGGGTTTATTATGTTTGTTGAACAAGTTTCCTGGATAGTATGCACTACCGTTTACTTTAAGTGTAATAAGAACTCAATAGTGGAAAACTTATGCAAGTTAGTAATGTTAACAAATAATACTTGCTTGGGTACTATATTGAAAAGTTATAAGTTGTGTTATATCTTTAAGAAGGGAGATGTCACATGCTGTTCTAAATAATACTGTTTCTATGCATACTCGACCTGTAGTGATGAACCGGAAATAAAAGATTGAGTTCCTCCCCAGTGCCGGGTTGGTTGTGTATATGACACAAACAGTTGCTAAGAGATTAGGGGAGAAGTTGCCAATGCGATGTATAGTTATTTCTTAAATGTTTATGCTCTGTGCCACCACAGTGCGATTGTGCTGTTTTGATTTATTGTGATTTGTTATGACTTTTATCCCACTGTGTCTAATATAAAATTCAGTGCGGCATACTGTGCAAAAAAGTGTTGGAATTGTTGATGAAAGAAGAAATTTAATTCCTCCATCTAGCTGTTGTTAAAGTTGCAGCTATTTACTGTATATATACATTTTTCGCTGTAGCACCACCTGAGTTTCTAATACCATTTTTATTAGTGATGCTTGATTCAACTTTCCCTGTCTACTTGCGCAGATATCAACAGCGCAACGAGTTGTATGTTGCCGGATTGGGGTCAAAAATAGGTTTAAAATTGTATGATATATATATTATGTAAGTAGGATACGTTTCATAAACACAGGAGACTCCTGGGAAAAACAGGAGTGTTGACAAGTATGCTGGGAATGTATCTCTGTTGTAGAGCGCATGTTTTGCATGTGAGGTCCAGGATTCAATCCCCAGCATCTCCCCCTTATTTGGGGCAGTCAAGCCCAGTGTTTAGAGAGTCGGGCTTGAAACCCGAAGGTTGCTGGCAGGTTACAAATGTGGTGCCCTTGAGCAAGGCACCTTAACCCCAGTTGCTCCCCAGAAAACAGTGAGTGACAATTTAAAAGTGTGGAATATCTGTAAAAAGCAGATTCAGCACAATGAGCTGTTAAACATCACACATTAACTAAGGAGGAAGGAATGAGTTTATATAGCTGTTTCTCTTTTCTTGCACTTAGTTTTTTTTAAAAGATCTCCTGTTGTAAACCTTAAATATTTACACAAAAATCAGGCATCCCAATACTACTGTATATCAGTGAAGTTTAAGATTGTTATCAATAGTTTATTGTAAACACTGTCTGGTTGCACCGAGCATGTTTTATTTAAACATCTAATAAAATGCACTTTTGCAATATTTGCTATAGTTATATCTGTATTAATAAAATAACATTTGGATTAAATTGCAGTAGGTGAGCATTCAGTAATCCTTGTTTGGGATTGTGTACATACCTATTTTAGCCTTTTATTTGAAAGTGATTAAGAGAAGGACAGGAAAGTACAGGGAGAAGAGAGGGGTTTGGGATTGGCAAATGACCATGAGCCGGGAATCGAACTTGGGTTGCCGAAAGTGCAAAAGCACCACATGTCGGAGCAGACACCATAACGTTTTCTATAAATCTCTTATCCTGTCTGATTAAAACATAAGCATTGCAAATAACATCAGAAGTAACAATTTAATACATATCTTAAAAATTAATCTTGTGTGACTGATACGCTGTAAACTAGGTGAATTTAGATCATGATTCTGCCAGTGGAGCAAGATCTCTTGAACTCTGCGGAGGCTTCACCTCTTGCTGTTACATTAGGCGTTTCATGCGCAATATAGTCATTTATAATATATATTCATTTTTACCAAAAGCTCTACAATGCTGCATTCAGAGGTAGTATTCCAAGCAGGTATGCATCAAGGCATGTTCAAATCCAATGTTAGGTTT
The DNA here is from genome assembly GCF_027580225.2 of Misgurnus anguillicaudatus. Taxonomy (NCBI): domain Eukaryota; kingdom Metazoa; phylum Chordata; class Actinopteri; order Cypriniformes; family Cobitidae; genus Misgurnus; species Misgurnus anguillicaudatus. Next base: position 37,645,631 of record NC_073355.2, read on the forward strand.
ACTATCTGCCTTCATGCCTCTGAAGTCATTGCCTCATGAGGCAGCGAGGCAACAAGTCAGCTGCCTAAGCTTTTAGATGCAGCCATTGATCACTGGTTCACACTGAAAATACCAAAGAGAAAGTGTTCTTTAAGTACCGGATAATGCACGCATTCAATCGAAAAGTGTGCAACATTCCACAATTAATCCATTCAATGATCATGGCTTTGCTTACTGTTATGTTTTCACTATCATAACATATATATATATAAAACACTCTGAAATGCACTGTGAATAAATAACACATGCGGAGGCACTTCAATCCTTGAATAGCTTTATTTAAAAGAACACAACAACATAATAATACTAAAGTGGTGCCACCTGTAGGCACTATAGAGAATGACAGTGTCACATACATAACATCTCCTCCCCTCTTAGATGAAGAAGGACTTCAATACATTTGAAAAACAACAAACATAATGCAATTATTTATTCTACACTAGAGGTAGAGGGTAGACTACCTCTTGCCTCGAGCCAGTCCGGGGATTATTCTGCCCCATATCAGAACAGACTCACTAACATAACTAATTACAGTTCAATCCAGCAGGTTTCATAATGCTATAATGTCAGACGGTTGGGTGGCTTAATCACTCTGGCTGGATAACGCCTGACCTGTGCAGGTGGTATGTCGAGTTTTCCATGCTGCATCTGAGACTCTGTTGATGTATCACCGATACCATCTCTGGTCTCAGTTAAAGGCATAGACGAAGAGGCATTTACAGAGTTCTGCAATGGAACAGGCACATTCGTATTATCAGGTAATACTTTCAACTGAGTTTCAGCTGTTTGGTTTGGAATGGACAAAAGTTGATCAGTGTGACGCCTCCATTCCTCAGAAGCACCAACATCCACAGTATAAGATACTGGACCACTTTGAGCCGTCACCACTCCAGGTGTCCATCTCTCTCTCCCCCTATAATCACGAGCCAGCACAACATCACCTACTCCCAATTGCCTCTGCTTTGAACGACCAGCCCGGCGGAGAACCTGAGAGGTCTGTGAGAAACGCACTGCAGCAGCCACACTAGGTCGCAGGGCATCAAGACGTGTGCGTAAATGGCGTCCCAAAAACAACAGGGAAGGAGACTCTTTCGTCGTTGGATGTGGCGTTTTTCGATACGTCATCAAGAAATTTTCCAGACTTTTCTGAATAGTAGAATAGACCATAGAAGCCTTCAGAGCTTGTTTCAATGACTGGACAAACCTCTCAGCCTGCCCGTTAGTTGCCGGGTGATAAGGAGCCGAACGGATATGTTTCACATGGTTGGCCTTCAGGAAATGTGCAAATTCCTGAGAGACAAATTGTGGTCCGTTGTCGCTCACAAGGACTTCAGGAAGACCATAATGACTAAACAGGTTCCTTAAAACATCAATTGTTTTTCCCGCTGTCGTGGATGTCATCAACCGCACCTCAGGCCACTTTGAATGTGCGTCAACCACGACTAGGTACATGTAGCCCTCACACGGCCCAGCGAAATCAACATGTATGCGCTCCCATGGTTTGCTTGGCCACTCCCATGGGTGGAGGGGCGCTTGGGGTGGCATTTTCTGTATTTGTTGACATGACTGACACATTTTCACTTGCAGTTCAATGTCAGCATCAATACCCGGCCACCACACATAACTGCGAGCGATGGACTTCATTCTGACAATTCCTGGGTGGCCCGTGTGCAGTTCCTCCAGCACTCTTTTCCGCAGCTTGTGAGGAACGACGACTCTCAACCCCCGCATTAAGCACCCTTGTTGGACAGACAGTTCATTGCACTTGGAGATGAAAGGCGAAAGTGCATTGTTATCTGTCAGGCTGACAGCTTGAGTCCCTTTTAGAACCATCTCGACTACTGTAGACAAGATAGTGTCACTCATAGTTTCATGTCGGATATCAGTGGCACTGACAGGCAGCTTCTCTACCTGTCTGAGGTAGAACAGCTCAACAGCATCCCTTTTCTCTCTGTGTTCCACTTGTAATGGCAGACGGGAAAGACCATCAGCATTTGCATGATGTTCACCTCTTTTGTACTCAATGGTGTAGTTGTGTGCAGATAAAAGCAATGCCCACCTTTGCATCCGTGCCGCCGCCATAGATGGGATTCCATTCTGTGGTCCAAAGATCGTAGTAAGGGGGCGGTGATCTGTGAAAAGCGTGAATTTCTGTCCATAGAGATACTGATGGAATTTTCTGACTCCGAACACGATTGCCAGAGCCTCACGCTCGATCTGCGCATAATTCTGTTCTGCCTTACTAAGTGTGCGTGATGCGAAAGCTATTGGCTTTTCTTCACCGTTGGGTAACATATGGGAGATAACGGCACCAATGCCGTAAGGTGATGCATCACACGCGAGCCGAATTGCGTTCTGTGGGTCATAATGTGTCAAGACGTTTTGTGACACTAATTGTTCTTTTGCCTTTTTGAATGCACCCTCACACTCTGAAGACCACTGCCAACGTTTCCCCTTACACAGCAGGGCGTTCAATGGACTCGCTATGGTTGCCAAATTAGGTATGAATCTCCCATAATAGTTCAGCAGGCCAAGGAATGATCTCAGCTGTGTGATGTTTGATGGGGTTGGAGCATTAACAATTGCACTTACTTTTTCAGGTGACTTGTGCAAACCTTCAGCATCAATTATGTGACCCAAGTATTCCAATGAGTCCTTGAAGAAGTCACATTTCCCTTTTTCAACATGCAAACCAAACTCTTCCAGGCGTCCAAGGACTGCATCCAGGTTTTCCAGGTGTTCAGCTTCAGTCCTCCCAGTAACAAGAATGTCATCGAGATAGCAATGGACATTGGAAAGACCTAGTAACACTTGGTCCATAGCTCTCTGAAATATAGCTGGAGCCGAAGCAATTCCGAACGGAAGGCGTTTATACTGGAATAGCCCTTTCTGTGTGGAAATTGTAAGGAACTTCATTGACTCCTCCTCCACCCTCATCTGGAGGTAAGCATGTGACAAATCCAGTTTGCTAAAACATTGTCCTCCCGCCAAAGAAGCGAACAGGTCTTCGATACGTGGTAACGGATAGTGTTCAATGAGAAGGACGGGGTTTATCGTCACTTTAAAATCACCACATATGCGCACTGCTCCGTTTTTCTTCACCACAGGGACTATTGGGGTAGCCCATTCGCTGTACTGTACAGGTGACAATACACCTATTTCAGTGAGACGGTTTAGCTCCTCTTCAACTTTTGGACGCAGAGCATATGGAACAACTCTGGGCTGACAAAACTTGGGTTTGTGCTCAGGCTTCAATGTTATTTTAGCTTTAATGCTCTTCATTTCTCCCAGTTGTTTAGAGAAAATAGCTGCATGTTTCTCCAGAACAGCTCCTAGCGTCTTCAATTTAACCGTTTTTATTTCTTTCCAGTTCAGTTTAATCTGACGCAGCCATTCTCTGCCATAGAGTGGTGGATAATCGCCATGCACGACATACAAAGGAAGTACAGCTGTCTGTTTGCCCATCTTTACATGAACATCAATTACACCTTCAGGGTTTAATGCTTGTCCTGTGTATGTTCGAAGAACAATGTCAGTTGAGCATAAGGGCAGGTGTTTCAATATTTTGTTATAAGTCTCTGTTGAAATCAAAGACACTGCTGCACCTGTGTCCAGTTCCATTTCAAGTGGTATTCCTTCAACTTCTGGTTTCACAATGATACTGGACTTTTCTCCTGGCTGTGACAGTTTATACAGAGCTAACTCAGAGTCTGTTTCATCATCACTGGATGCTGCATCAGCATCAACGTGGTGCACACTTTCTTTCTCTACATAGCCTTTCTGTCCAGATTTTTTTATTTGTCGTGCAGCTTTTGCTCGGTTCCCACTCTTTGTTTTTCTGTCATAGTTACTCTTCCTGCAAACACGACTGATGTGGCCTTTTTTTCCACATGTATTACAATTTTTGTCCTTAAACCAACAGTCATCATCACTATGGTTGTCCTTACCACATCGTTTACATTTGTTTGCGGTCTTATTCTTTAATAAAGACAATGCATTTACCGTCAGTGATCCGCTAAGTTGGTGTGCTTCGCGTGATGCTGTTTCCATGGAGACCGCCAGCTCCACCGCTCTTTGAAACGTCAGTGTAGTTTCAGTCAACAAGCGCTTTTGTGTAGCCTCACTCTTTAAACCACACACAAATCTATCGCGAAGTGCATCATCCAAATGTCCCCCAAATTCACAGTGTTCTGAAAGTCCTCTAAGCACTGCAACATATTGTGTCACCGACTCGCCCTCCTCTTGATTCCGCCGGTGGAAACGAAAACGTTCCGCGATGATCAGGGGCTTCGGGGAAAAATGTTGCTGTAGCGTGTCTGTGATGTGCTTAAAACTCTTCTCTCTCGGCTTTTCTGGCGCAAGCAGGCTTCGAAGTAATCCGTATGTTTTCCCTCCGACTACACTTAGTAGCACAGGTACTTTCTTGTCGACATCAATGCTGTTAGCTTCTATAAAGTGCTCAAATCTCTCAATATAGGTGGTCCATGGTTCGACACTTTCATCAAAAGCTTCCATATGGCCTATGGTAACAGCCATTTTAGCTAACCTATGTCACTTCAGCTACGCAAAGAAAAGAAAAGTTTAAATGCGCCTAACTACTCACGATTCACTGTGGTAGCTCTGTGGAAAATTAATCCACCTCGTCGCCAAATATGTTATGTTTTCACTATCATAACATATATATATAAAACACTCTGAAATGCACTGTGAATAAATAACACATGCGGAGGCACTTCAATCCTTGAATAGCTTTATTTAAAAGAACACAACAACATAATAATACTAAAGTGGTGCCACCTGTAGGCACTATAGAGAATGACAGTGTCACATACATAACACTTACAATAACAGAAGAGGGGCAGGGCTATCAGATGCCATGAAAGTAAAGTTTATCTGCTGAGAACCTGAGAAGCTGAGATTGATTGAGTTACACCTTCTTTGGCCAGCATTTTATTTTTTCGAACTTGACCAAGCTCAACCAGTCACATTCTTCGTGCACGCCCACGCATAGAATTGTGGACAATAAATGTATCTCTAAAGACAGGAAGCATCCTATCATTGGATTTAAACATGCCTTGATGCCTTCATCCCTTGGAATGCTGCCTCTGAAGTACCATTGGTGTTAAAAATGTTTTATGTAAGGTATCTTAAACTACTTTAATGTCCTAATATAACTAGGGTTAGTCCTAGCTTAATCTAAACCCTGTCTGGGAGCCACCCCAGGAGTGTTTTGTCAGCTTGGTTTAAATAAAAGAGGACTGAAACCTATAGAACAGTGACCTCTTATACAGTATGTCAAAAGATCAAATGCAGTTTTATATTTTAATTCATGACCTCTTTAAAACATACAAATCAATACCAATACTAATTCAAAATACTTGTTCAGGTCTTTTGTGTACAGTTTTTAAAAGTTGTCATGAATTTTACTGATTGTAGCTTAAAATAGAAAATGTGTATTTAGTTGTTAAGCATTCTGCCCCGCAATGATAATATTTGTATTCATGTATTTTCCATACAGATGGCTTATCAGCTTTTCTGGTTATACAGTTGAAACTGTAATAAACTTTTCTCTTTGTTCTTTACAGTGTTAATTTCAAACATCCACTCTGGACAAATTGAAGGTGAGGATTCACTCATTATTGATTCACTTATTTCATCATATTCTGAGGTTACTGATACAAACCTTCTAAAAAAGTAAAAATTAGCTTTATACCCCTGTGCGTGTGCTGTCTCAAGCAAACCTGCAGTTGTAATGGTACTTTTCCATTGCCATAGTACTCCACGGTTTGGTTTGGGTCAGCTCACCTCACTTTGGCTTGGTTAGCTTTTCCATCGAGTTTAGGAACACTTCAGAGTGGGAGGGATTATAGGCTTGTCGATATGTTTGTGCTGCCTACTGCTGTGACATCATGTGAGAGCCTAATTTAAGTTGCATTTAAACATTATGCGGACGTGCGCTTTGCAAATGTGCCGCCACAAACTGCAAGTCTGAAAAAAAAACTGTTACGGTGTTCCTAATTCTCAACCTGTGGATGTTTTTCATCGCTAAAAAGGAGTTTGGGAACTTACAGCAGAGCACAGATGACAACAGTTTTATTTGAGACAACACAAGCTAGCATGAGGGTAAAGCTAATCTTTCACATTATAGCGATGATGTTGGTAGTGATGATTCTCTCAGACCAATCAGTGATCTACAGTGTTTTCACGTCACATTTTGGTATCAGCTCGGGCCGCTTGTAACCCCCCCCAAAAAAAGTATTGGTACTACGTACTGCACCCAGTGGAAAAGGTTCCAAAAGTAAGCTGACCCAAACCAAACCGGAGGGGTACTATGCAATGGAAAAGCGCCATAAGTTCCCAAACTCCCTTTTAGCGGTGAAAAACATCAACAGGCTGAGAATCAGGAACACCATGCCAGTGTTTGCCAGACTTGCAGTTTGTGGCAGCATGTCCGCCACGCGTACTGACACAAATAAATGAATGTATGGGAAACACTGCATTCCATCTGTCATATATTATGTGGTGTATGTTGCAACCCCTAGAGGGCGCTTGACACCTTAAGTATGATGCTGTACTTGACAATAAAGAAGAGTAAAGTTTCCGCTTGGTTGAGCTCACATGTTGTCCGTGTTGTTCATACATTACATGGTGTCAGAAGACAAAATACGACAAAATAAACCATGGCACAACTACAACCACCGTCTGCATTAAGTTTTGAAGGCAACCTTGCAGAAAACTGGAAGTTATGGGAGCAGAAATTCGACTTGTTTCTGATTGCCAGCGGGTTTGCCAGAAAAGCGGAGGATGTTCAATGCGCCACGTTTCTGCACGTCGCGGGAGAGGAGGCGGTAAAAGTATACAATACATTTGTGTTTACTCCAGATGAGGTTAACAAGTTGTCTGAATTAAAGAAAAAATTCAAAGACTACTGTGAGCCAAGAAAGAACCTACCGTATATCCGTCATTTGTTCTTCACGAGAGCTCAGGGCCCGACAGAGAACATTGATGCATACGTGACCGACCTCAAAAACAAAGCGAAAGACTGCGAATTTGGCGATCTGCATGATTCGTTAGTAAGGGACAGGATCGTCTGTGGTGTTCGCGAGGACCAGGTACGTGCAAGACTGTTAAGAGAAACAGATCTCACGTTGAAAAGAGCCATTGATATCTGCCGTGCTAATGAAATCACTTTAAATCAAGTAAAAGTACTCAATGAAGAAATTGAGGTGAACAAGATAAGAAGTGTAAAGCATTCAGGAAAAGCAGACAGAACTAAGGCAAAAATGAGTCAATTTGAACACAAAAGCAGAACGAAAACAACTGAAAATGACCAAACAGCACATTCAACATGCTCCAGATGTGGTTACAAACACGGACCAAAACAATGTCCAGCTTATGGTCAGACATGCAACGCGTGTAATAAGAAAAATCACTTCGCGAAAAAATGCAGACTAACAAAAAATCAAAACAGCGGAACGAGGAAACTACACGTGGTTGAAACAGAGGAAGATTTTTTCATAGGAACTATTGAACTGAACAAGACTGAACAACAAAGCAAAGTCAACACGGTAACAACTGAAAATCAGTGCAAGAAAGCCATTTGGACTGAAAAGCTAAAAATAAACGGAAAGGATGTGAGCTTTAAGCTAGACACGGGTGCAGAATGCAATGTTCTTGCAGAAAAAAGCTACAGATCACTTGAAACCAGAGCAAAGCTACAAGTTTCGTCCTGCAAGCTGCTGACCTATTCAGGCCACCAGATGTCGCCAGTTGGCAAAGCAACTCTTATCTGTAAATACAAAGGTAAAAGCCATGAAGTTGATTTCCAAATCATAGACGCCAATGCACCAGCGATACTTGGACGTGAAACATGTGAAAAATTAGGCATGGTAAAAAGAATTCATGAAGTCAAAGCAGAAGATGATCCACTAAAAGACTTTGAGGACCTGTTTGTCGGTCTTGGTTGTTTGCCAGGGCATCACCACATTCAGATTAATCCAGAAATTTCACCAGTCATACATCCACCAAGACGAGTTCCTGTTGCACTTAAAGACAAGATTGTGGAGGAACTACACAGAATGGAAAAACTCGGTGTGATAACCAGACAACATGATCCAACTGACTGGGTGAACAGTATGGTCACCATTGTGAAGCCAAACAAAATAAGGATCTGCATCGACCCGCAAGATCTCAACGAAGCCATCAAACGTGAGCACTATCCGCTACGTACTGTGGAAGAAGTCGTATCCAGTATGCCTAAAGCTAAAGTGTTTTCTGTGCTGGATGCAAACCACGGATTCTGGCAAATTAAACTAGACGAGGAAAGCTCCAAGCTTTGTACTTTCAACACACCCATCGGAAGATACAGATTTCTTCGTCTTCCCTTTGGCGTTTCATCTGCCTCAGAGGTCTTCCAACGCGCCATTGCTCAGATGATTGAAGGTCTTGATGGTGTGGTCAATGTGATCGATGACATCCTGGTATGGGGTGAAACCGTCGAGGAGCATGACAGACGACTCGTACAGCTGCTGAAAAAAGCAAGAGAGCAAAATCTCAAACTGAATAAAAGCAAGTGCAAAATAAGAACATCTGAAATCAGATACATTGGTCACATACTGTCAGCAGATGGCCTTAAACCTGATCCAGAGAAGGTGAGAGCTGTGGCACAGTTACCCCCACCCGAAAACAAACAAGCTCTCATGCGGTTCATGGGCATGGTTCAGTACCTAGCCAAATTTATTCCCAACCTGTCTGAGGTGAGTGCTCCGCTTAGAAAGTTGCTGGAAACTGACATTGAATGGCACTGGGAAGACAGCCAGATCAAAAGTTTCGAAACAATGAAATCACTTCTGATCAATGCACCGACACTGAAGTACTTTGATGTGCAAAAGCCTGTGACTTTGTCTGTTGATGCCAGCTCTGAAGGCATTGGAGCTGTAATACTTCAAGATGGAAAGCCTGTAGCATATGGATCGCGAGCGCTCTCAGATGCACAACGACGATATGCTCAGATTGAAAAGGAATTACTCGCCATTGTTTACGGATGTGAGAAGTTCCATCAGTATGTATTTGGCAAAGAAATTCTTGTTGAGAGTGATCACAAACCGCTTGAGACCATTTTCAAAAAAGCTCTGCACAAAGCCCCACCTAGATTGCAGAGGATGCTACTGAGACTTCAGCGATACAGTCTCAAAGTGACATACAAGCCAGGTAATGAGATGCACATTGCAGACGCACTCAGTCGTGCATACCTGAACGAACAGACTGAAGATTTGCTAGGTGAAGAGCTTGAAGTGAACTGGATCACTCCTCAGCTGCCAATATCTGATGAGAAACTGGCTATGTTCCAAGAGGCAACAGCAGAGGATCCAGAGATGCAATTGCTGCGCTCAATGGTTATGAATGGATGGCCTAAGGATAAGAATGACGCACACAAGGATGTTCAGCCTTATTGGACATTCAAGGAAGAATTAAGCTACTCATCAGGATTGCTGTTCAAGGCTGCAAAGCTTATTGTTCCAAATCAGTTGCGACAAGAAATGTTGAAAAGGATCCACGAGTCACATCTTGGTGTAGTAAAGTGCAAAGAGAGGGCAAGGGACATTCTCTATTGGCCAGGCATGTCAGTGCAAATTGAAAACACCGTGTCACAATGTGCTGTGTGCAATGCCAACAAAAACAACAACCCCAGAGAGCCTCTCATACCACACACATTACCTGATAGGCCGTGGTCCAAGGTTGGAACAGACCTATTTCACTTCAATGGGTCAGAATACTTTCTGTGTGTCGACTACTACTCAAAGTATCCAGAGATTAACAAACTGGCAGACACAACAGCGCAGAGTATCATTAAGTCAATGAAGTCTGTTTTTGCCAGACATGGCATACCAGACATCATAGTTTCTGACAACGGACCCCAATACGCTTGTGCTGAATTCAGTAAGTTTGCAAAAGACTGGGAATTCACACATGTTACCTCGAGTCCTGGTCATGCGCAGTCCAATGGGCAGGCCGAGAGGACTGTCCAAACTGTGAAAAACCTGCTCAAGAAAGCTCAGGATGGGAAAGGAGATCCTTACATTGCACTGTTGGAATATCGCAACACTCCACTAGAGGGCATAGGTCACTCACCTGCTCAGCTCCTAATGGGTCGACGTCTGAAGTCCAAAATTCCCACTACCACCACACTGCTAACACCGGAAAGCAACATCTCGATCAAAAGAAAGCTGGAAGGGAAACAACTTATTCAGAAAAGCTACTATGATCGACAAACGAGATGTCTTCCTGAGATACACAGAGGTGAAAGAGTGAGAATTCAGAGAGGAAATGAATGGCAACCAGCAGTCATCGTCAGCAGACATGAACAACCAAGGTCATTCATAGTTCAGACTCCAGATGGAAGGACCTACAGGAGAAACCGGAAACACCTTTTGAAAACAGGAGAGAAAGAGTTTGCAACACCTACAGCTGACACAAACATCTATGTTCAGCCAGATGCCACTCACTCAAAACCACCTAATGCTGCGTCCACAGAACAGCATGACCAAGATGATGCATGGCAGGCTGGTGAAGATGCCAGCAAGATACAGAAACTGACCTCACTTTACAACATATACACGCATGCATTAACAATATCTCATAACGTACATAATGCACACACAAAAGGACATGAAACCTCAATGCAGTTTTAAATGCATTTAAGGCAGTGTTCTTACATGCCTCCAAACAAATAAATATATATATATTTTTTTTTCATGTCAAAACACTGTGTTTATTCTACTACCTGATGTTTTGCCATAGCCTCAGCATTAAAAGTTGCACTTAATTGCTGCTAGACTTTAGTTCACTTGTGATGTGACTGAGTCAGTTAACTATTTCTGTTACATAATTGTTTTGTATGTTGTTCAGAGTTTTATGTGAAACAAAAAACTTTAAGGAGGGGGATGTCATATATTATGTGGTGTATGTTGCAACCCCTAGAGGGCGCTTGACACCTTAAGTATGATGCTGTACTTGACAATAAAGAAGAGTAAAGTTTCCGCTTGGTTGAGCTCACATGTTGTCCGTGTTGTCCATACATTACACCATCGATGTTCTGTTGCTCCTACTTTTTGTATAATGTTACCGCAGTAGGCAGCACAGATATAATGACACACCTATAATCCCACCCACTCTGAAGTGGTACTCAACTCACTGGAAACCAAACTGAGCCCAAGTAAGATGAGTCGTGCTGCATGGTACCGATCCAGTCAATGGAAAAGCGGCTTTAGTGATGTCATTAGTGAAAGTCAGCTGGTCATGAAAGACTTCACTAAAGTTCCTGGCTGTTCTGGTTGATGTAATGGTTGTAGTGTCTACTACAGTATTGTAGTTGTTGATCAAGCAGATTTTAAGAGATGGCACAGAAAACATCAGGATACCAAAAGAGGACAAAAAAGCATGAAAAAGATGAGAGGGCTAGATAGAGAAGACAGCTTGACTTTCAAAACGGATGATTTAAGTTTGCTGTTTTGTGTTATGATTCTGAAGTAATCTGTATTTTAACTGTTTTAATTAACACAGAAATAGAAATTCTAAAAGTAATTGTTGTTTATCCATTGACGTTTTGTAACAATATTTGAAGAGTTTCGTTGCAAAACGAGATAACCACCGTTGTTTTAATTGTTCAGAAATCTTGTTTTTTGGTTGTGCATTCCAATTCATTTCAATTCAACTGCAGTTGGTTTGTTTTGATTTAAACCTTCATAACTTAAAAAATACAGCTAAGTAGCACCATAAAACAAAATAATAACATGATAACATAATAATAAACATGTTTTAACAAAAATGTTAAAAAATTGATTTTTCTCGTTTTGTAACGAAACTCTTCATTTGCAAAAATGTATGTTTTACCATCCAATCAAGCATTAGTGTTGGAGCTTTGAGCTTCAAAAAAGGCACTGTGTGACAGTCAAACTAGTCCAGCGATATATATATAAGCTTTTCGACAAGCCTAGAAAATGCTTTTTATGAAGAGTTGACTAAAATTTACTCTGTAATCGTATAAATATGTTTTAGTGGTCTTTAATGATGTCTGATTCATGAGTGAATTGTTTGTTTGTGTTTGTTTATTTCAGTGATTTGTGGAATCCCATAGCAAAACTGTTTTATTGTTTCATTAACAAAATGAACTGATTCAGTGATCATGTTGCTGTTTTAGTCTTTGTAGGGCAGCTGGTGTGTGACATATTTACAATGTTGAAGGTCACATTCTTCCTGATCCCATTTTTACAAACTTTAGTGAGTGTGTAATGTTGCTATTATAGCATTAATAATACACTGTAAAAAAATTTCTGTAGAAATTACAGTATTACTGGGTATTACTGGCAACTAGCTGCCAGTAACTTACCGTAGATTTTACATTTATTTTATTTACTGGCAACATTTTGTTCAAAGTTAAATGAACATAAAACATTTTTAGACTTTATCTTCTACAGTAAGTTACTGGCAACCAGCTGCAAAAAATGTTACAGTGTACCAGTAAAATGATAAAGCTCAAAGTTCACTGCCAGGCGATATATTTTCTTAAACAGAATTCCCCTTTCAAAGCCCCTTTTTTATTTTTTGTACATGCAACTCCTTCATCTATAAAATATCTCTTTTGTATTCTAAAAAAAGATCAACCGTCAGAACAAACCTCTGATGCCTTGACTGAAAATGTTCAGACACAGAAGAATGAGGACCCTAAGTCAGGTAAGCTTTAAAAAACAAGCTGTAAGATAAAAATTATGAGGATCAAGATCTTGATTAAGAGGGTTTTTTTGTAGTAGCAGTGACAAGCACATGTATTACTTTGGGTTCAGCGGAGAAAGATTTAACCCAAAACATCAAAATCTTTTACCTTTTATCCTGTTGTAGTTTATCACTCCTAAGATGCTCTTGTTTTTACAGCTGGTCTGTATGTTAATTAAGTTGAGACATCCCACTGTCTGAGATAACTCTCAATGCCTCACAGCCATTCCCATTTGACAATTGAGGATCATGCACTCACCACAAAAAGTTGCAAACACAACATACCTTTTGCGGACCCTTTGCGAGCACAGAGATTTAACGCTTCGGCATCTCGCCCGTTTGGGTCTTCGGGTCAACTGGGAAAAGAGCAAACTCTGCCCCACGCAGAGGATCTCTTTTCTCAGGATGGAACTGGACTCGATCGATATATTGGCGCGTTTGACAGAAGAGTGCATCCAGTCAATTCTGACTTGCCTCGGTTCATTTCGAGGGAAGAATGCGGTCCTGCTGAAACAATTTCAGAAGCTCCTGGGGCATATGGCAGCAGCCGCGGCTGTGACACCGCTTGGGCTGCTCCATATGAGACCGCTTCAGCGTTGGCTTCACGATTGAGTCCCGAGGAGAGTGTGGCGCGCCGGCATCCATTGTAACCTTTACACCTGCGTGTCGCCTAATATTCCCCCCGTGGTCAGACCCCACGTTTCTCAGGTCCGGTGTGTCCATGAGACAGGTCTCCCGGCATGCTGTTGTTCACACAGATGCATCCGACACGGGCTGGGGAGCCACGTACGACGAGCTTACAGCTTCGGGGGTGTGGACAGCACCCCAGTTGCATTGGCATATCAATTGCCACGAGTTGTGAGCTGTATACAGTATCTGGGACTTGTACGCTTCGCTACGGAGCTGCGAGGGAAGGATGTACTAGTACGCTCCGACAACACTGCGACCGTTGCGTATATCAACCGTCAAGGCAGTTTGCGCTCCCGTCACCTGTTGCATCTCGCTCGTCATCTCCTCCTTTGGAGTCAGAAGCATCTGAGGTCCCTTCATGCCATTTACATCCCGGGTTCGCTCAATACAGCGGCAGACGCGCTTTCCGAGCTGCGCACCTCGGCGAATGGCGACTCCACCCCCAGACGGTTCAGCTAATTTGGAAGAAGGTCGGTCGTGCGCAGATAGATCTGTTTGCGTCGCCGGACGATACCCACTGTCGCCTATTTTATTCCCTAACCGAGGGCAGCCTCGGCGTGGATGCGTTGGCACACAGCTGGCCGCAGGGATGCGCAAATACGCATTCCCTCCAGTGAGCTTAATCGCACAGACACTGTGCAAAGTCAGGCAGGACGAGGAGAGCCTTTTATTGGTTGCCCCATACTGGACGACCAGGAATTGGTTTCCAGAGTTAATGCTCCTCGTGACAGCCCCTCCCTGGCGGATTCCCCTGAGGAAGGACCTTCTTTCTCAAGGAGGGGGCACATTATGGCACCAATTCCCCGACCTGTGGGATCTCCATGTATGGCCGTTGAGCGCGCGCAAGGTTTAGGTGATTTATCGCAAGCAGTATCTAACACCATCGACGCGGCACGAGCACCGTCCACAAGACGGGCTTATGCGCTTAAATGGAACCTTTTCGTCACCTGGTGCTCTTTGCAACGCGAGGACCCCAGAGAATGCCCCATTAACATTGTGCTTTTATATCTTCAACATAGGTTAGATGGTAGGCTGTCACTCTCCACCATTAAAGATGATATCGCCACTATTTCTGCTCATCACTTACTTATCAACGGCAGATCAGTTGGCCAGCATGATTTGGTTATTAGGTTTTTAAGAGGCCCTCGCAGGCGAAACCCCTCGCGCCCTCCCTTTATTCCTCCCTGGGACCTGTCCATGGTGCTGAAAGCCCGCAGGGACCCCCGTTCGAGCCTTTGCAGTCTGCGAGTCTGAAGTTTTTGTCAATGAAAACTCTGACCCTGCTAGCATTGGCCTCCGTGAAAAGAGTAGGGGATTTACATGCATTCTCTGTTGACGATTCGTGCCTTCAGTTTGGTCCTGCTGTCTCGAGTGTAACACTGAGACCCAGACCAGGCTACGTGCCCAAAGTTCCCACCACTCCCTTCAGAGATCAGGTGGTGAGCTTGCAAGCGCTGGCCCCGGAGGAGGCAGACCCAACCATGGCTTTGTTGTGCCCTGTACGCGCACTGCGACTCTATGTGGATCACACGCAAAGCCTTAGGACCTCAGACCAGCTCTTTGTCTGTTATGGTGGTCAGCAGAAAGGGAAAGCTGTCACTAAGCAGAGGATGTCTCATTGGATAGTTGATACTATCACCCTGGCTTATAATCTGCAGGGTATTCCTTGCCACTTTAATTTTCAGAGCGCACTCCACACGGAGTGTTGCCTCATCTTGGGCATTCGCTCGTGGTTCCTCGCTAGCTGCTGGTTGGGCGACACCTAATACGTTCATTAGATTTTACAGTGTTCAAATCGAGCCTGTATCCTCTCGTGTTCTTTCCTCACCAGGGAGGGCACGGAGAGCAGACTCGCAAGTCGGCTTGCAGCCTCCGACTGATGCTCCATAGCAGTGTCAGTATGGAAGGCCTTCAGAACAAAAATGCATAATGGGATGATTTGTTCTTCTTTCGCTGCCTTGGCAGTCTATGTTGCGGAGCATTGGCTGTCAGCCTTTCACTAGCTGTATCCTCGCGAACCTATGTGTTTAGATTGGGCTCCACATTGTGTCTCACCGGGTTCCTTTGTGAGTATTTTTCTTTGGGGTTAATCCTACTAGCCCATGTTTCCCTTGGCAGAGCACTGCTTTGCTTACACAGCCATGGCTGTCCTTATCATCTAAGATATTTCCATCTACCATTAGCCTTAAGAGGGGTGGTGGCTTCCGCAGTGTTCCTATCCCGCTCAGGTAGGGTGCTTCCCAGTCGCTGGCACTTCTGTGGGGTTAAAGGAACATCTAGTGCCCAGCCTTATCCTATTCTCCATTCCTTAAGTGGATTTGGAGGGCTTTTTTGCAGACACTGGAAGAGGTCAGCCCCTAGTGGCGTTTTGGTAGGGATTACCAATTCGTCGGTCACAACGTGACGTCGTAGTGACCAACTGAAGGGAACATCTCGGTTACGGATGTAACCCTAAGACGTCACGTCCCGTCGCCACAGGTGCTGCTCCCTGCTGTCGGCCGGTCAATTTCCCCGATGGCCTCCGTGAAAAGAGAAGGGGATTTACATGCATTCTCTGTTGACGATTCGTGCCTTCAGTTTGGTCCTGCTGTCTCGAGCGTAACACTGAGACCCAGACCAGGCTACGTGCCCAAAGTTCCCACCACTCCCTTCAGAGATCAGGTGGTGAGCTTGCAAGCGCTGGCCCCGGAGGAGGCAGACCCAACCATGGCTTTTTTGTGCCCTGTACGCGCACTGCAACTCTATGTGGATCACACGCAAAGCCTCAGGACCTCAGACCAGCTCTTTGTCTGTTATGGTGGTCAGGAGAAAGGGAAAGCTGTCACTAAGCAGAGGATGTCTCATTGGATAGTTGATACTATCGCCCTGGCTTATAGTCTGCAGGGTATTCCTTGCCCCTTTAATTTTCAGAGTGCACTCCACACGGAGTGTTGCCTCATCTTGGGCTCTAGCTCGTGGTTCCTCGCTAGCTGCTGGTTGGGCGACACCTAATACGTTCATTAGATTTTACAGTGTTCATATCGAGCCTGTATCCTCTCGTGTTCTTTCCTCACCAGGGAGGGCACGGAGAGCAGACTCGCAAGTCGGCTTGCAGCCTCCGACTGATGCGATGGTGTTAGATACCGCTTGCGATAAATCACCTAAACCTTGCGCGCGCTCAATGGCCATACATGGAGATCCCACAGGTTGCTTTCTCAGCGAAAAAAAGCTAATTTCCATATTTGCACGTGCTGCTTATATACGCACCTGGCGTTTTAGTAGTATTCAAAGCAGATTGGGCACTCTATGCGAGTTCCCAATTCGACGGTCACGACGTGACGTCTCCGTTCCCTCCTTCAGGGAACGAGGGTTACATCCGTAACCGAGATGTTCTTTTGCTGTTTTTTTGATAGCTGTGTTTCCACAGTCGCCCCTAATGCCTTTCATAAACCCTCCCCTTTAGGGGATCCCCAACACTTTCAACTTTGTCAAGTGGACAAGGAAAGTTTATTTCAACAGACCCTCAATCCCTTGACCACAATGCACCACAATTGTGATGTCACAACAGCAATTTGAACGGTGTGCACAGGTATCAAACTGGTTTTGCTGTATTTCAATGTTATACACCGATTGGTCCGTGCAGACCTGCATTAAATCGAACACACCTACAATGTTTGCACTTAATTTCCCCCGTGCAAGGGCTTAAACGCATTTAAATGGTTACGCCCATAGGGTGCACTCATGAAACATAAGCAATGACATAGATGTGAGTGGATGAGATGGATGGAATGATGAAGAAAGATAGCGAGACAATCGCCAGTACTGTTCAGTTTAACTCTTTCCCCGCCATTGACGAGTTATCTCGTCAATCTGCAATACCGCTATTATCCATCAGGTGGCGCTCTTCCGCAACTTATAAAAACCGGAAGTATTGCCTTAGGGTGTATGTCCGTGTATGTTTTAAAGATCGCGCTGCATCTGATCTCTATCAAAAGTCCTTCACAAAAATTGAATTATCTCAGCTTTTTGCTCAAAATTTGGTGCTTTTGATGAACCCTACCCATATTTGAGAGGTGATAAAAACAGAACACATGAAGGTAGGATGAAACAGATTTTTTTGTTTGAAAGCAGAGGGTCTGTTCTTTTATTTCATATATTGTATGTTTATATATTTAAAAAGGAGCATTTTCTGGAAGGCATTAAACTTTGGGAAAATCATGAAAAATGCTGGCGGTCAAAGAGTTAAGATATCAGGCTTGTTTTTTAAAGAGCACCTAATATGTTGCTAAAAAGTTATTTTGTGTATTTGGTAAAATTCAATGTGTTTGCGTGATTTATAGGGATGCACGATATATCGGCCGACATATCGTTATCGGCCGATAACTGCTTCTTTTTAATATTATCGGTTATCGGTCTGATAGCAAAATTAGGCCGATAAATGAAAGCCGATAAATTATGGATTATTTTGGTTTGTTGAACCACCTCACTGGCTCATTGCTGGCCATGTTTTGATTGGTGCTTTCTGTGACATAGCACGAAGATGACACGTGTTGCGGGCTTAAGAAGAGTATGCTAGTCTAGCGCAAAGACAAGATGTCCGCGTTCTGCGAGTTTTTCATTGTGAAAATAATATGAATATTTATCGGCCTACAGATATCGGTTATCTGCCCCCAAATATAAAGAGTTATCGGTTATCAGTATGGGCCAAAATTTCCATATCGCTGCATCCCTAGTGGTTTATGTAAAAAAAACATTTTTTTCCGCATACTGTACATTATTGTTGCTCCTCTATGCCCTGCCTCCCTGAAACACATTGATTTTGTACAAAGCTCATCGTTCTGAAAGGCGCAGTGTCGTCCGATTGGCCAACTAACCAGTACATTGTGATTGGCCTGAATATATCTGACGTCAGCTGGAAATTTAAAACTTCTTAATGTATTTGAAAGATTAGCTCCAATGCACTACTTGCATGAAGTAATATCGCCTTGACTACCTTATCAATACAACCCTAATCTGATCCAGAAAATGCAGATGGACAACTTTGCCAGTGCGGCTTCAGCAGGACATAACAGATTGGTAAAATAAGGATTACTTAACCATTAAAACCATGTCTGCATTTGTGATCATAGAAACAACAAACAACAAGTGCTACTCTGCACTGCTCAAAACTTGTTTGAATCATGGTTTAATCAGTAGTAAGTTCTTTAAAAGTGAAAACATAAACTACTTACAGGCTGTATCTCAGAAGTGGAAGGAATTATGATAATGAATGTCATGTCCACGTCAACAGGCCAAGGAAGTAAACTGTTGCCTACAATCTGTGTGTTTGTTGTAGTCCAAGAAAAGAGATTTAAGTTGGAAATGATGACATGCTTCATTGTTTACAAGGGCTCTCAAGTGTCACGCATTGAGCGTGACAGTCACTCATTTCTGTCTTTTGTCACGCACTCCCGCCACACGTTGTATTTCTCACGCAGAAAAACTATTTATAATATATTTAATATGCCACAGCGCACAAAAGTTATCTGGTCGCGCCGCTCTCACTATTGAAACCGGCAGGAATCAAGCGCGTCTCCCCTGGAGTTCTTAATCGAGCCTGCCACTTATCAGCCAATCAAAAAAAGGAAATAGGCTACACAATAGCCAATCAGAAAATAACACTATTGTATCTGGGTAAGATTTAACGCAACAACCAATGAAAGGCGGCATGCTGCGTCAAGTTTCGGCTCCTCCCCTGATCTGAGTCAGCAGCATGGATTCAGCGCGTTTATCAATCGGCAGGGGGGCCGAGCAGAGCGAACATCAGTAGTACAAGGTGTTTGAAAGAGAGAGAGAGACAGACGCATCGAGATGCTGCAAAATCAATCACAGAAATATTTCGCCAGGAAGGGAGCAGGTCAGTCACCAGTAAAAGCACGCATCTATATATTGCTAATAGGGAATGTTAATGTACGTCACCGCAGTGTTGCATTATGGGACGTGGGCGCCATGTTTAGAGGCACCGCCGACCGCTATGCCATTTAATTGTGGGCATCTTAAGCTAAAACTAGGTAAAATTGAAGAAGAACGGAAGAAATCGAGAATTTGAAAGAAAAAGAGAAGGGACCCTATCGGGAGAAACTAAATGCTACTGCCAAAAAACTTTATTTGGACAAATAAACAACATAGATCCATATGATTTAGCAGCCCAAGACTGGATTACGGACCTCCGCTTACATATCTGTTCAATTACCTTGTTTTTGCAGGACTTTATTTACACTTTGCAGGAGTTATAAATCCCTTCAAGCTTATAGTAAGGTGACACTTCTTCTTTTGGAGTCTTATGGTTGGCAAACCAGCTATTAACTGACAATGTGTTAATACCTACGTATCTTAATGATTCTATAAAATAATTTCTCCGCTGTATTCTGTGCGATGAATCAACACATGTTCAAAAGATGGCACTTCTGTTTTGGCCAAGTTATTAAAACAAACAAAATGCTAAATATTTAGCTAACGTTGTTATTTAAATAGTCACAAGCAGTGGGTTTGAGCAGTTGCATTTAATAAAAAATATGTGTTACAATCGTCAAAATTGTCTAAATATTTATTTTTATAACTCATGTGTTTAGGGTGATCAGAAATGAATGAATCAATCAATCAATAAATTACATTTGCAAGTTAGTTTGACAGTGTTAGCATAAAAACAAGACAATTTAAGTGGTTCTGCTTTTATTAATCACAAATTACTGAATGACTGAAAATGCAGCAAACACACTCTCGCTGATGCAGGGATTTTTTTTTTTTGAAAAGTAAACGTTTTTCTCCTGATTGCAGCAGGCAAACCACGCGATCCGGCGTCTTTTCGTCAGCTCCTGCACCGGCTTCCTTTGTTTTTCCACGAATAAAAGCTGGAAAAACGTATTCCGTTGTTCAGTTTCCTCCCTGAACGATCGCGTGACCTGCTTGATCGAGCAGCACTGACCAAACATATCGAAGTTTATTAAAATCTCGACAGAAAATACAAAAACAACCTCCAACACATGAACTCAAATACAGCGGGATAGGACGCGTGCCTGCAAATATGGCGGATTACACATAATGCAACACCGCGTGACGTCAACTCCACATTCCCTATTAACGTTACAGGTTTTAAAGTCATTGCTGGCATGATGCATTGCTTTATGTACAGTTGTTGCTCTGAACGCATTAAAGGCAGATAATTTCATGCATCGAAACACCAGGTGATTGTGAAGTTTATCCTTTTATAAAACTAGTTTTTTTTTTGTGGAAAAACTGGATCAAACGTGCAAATCGAGCTTTTAATGGGCATTTCACCTTATATTTGCAGTAAAATAACTTTTTTAAAATCTAATAATATAAGTAAAGTATAGCTTATTAAATATGTTTGTTTCATTTCATTTAAAATATTAATATTTCAACATTTGAACTCCTCCCTTTTAAAAAGTGTAAGGCACCTGTGTATTTGTCTTTGGTTTGGTTTTTGAGGGTTCAACGTGGTATTTTTAATATTAGCTTGGCTTGGTTTACCTATCTTAACATTTTAAACAATACTAAAACGTATCAACAAGTAAAATAAAATAAAACAACAAGTAAAAGAAAAAAGTTTTGATTAAACTATATCAGAAAGTAGTAAGTACCCATCCATTGTGGTACCCCTTGCTTATAAAAAGGTTGGAGACCCCTGACCTACAGTATAGACATAGGAGCTGTTTCCCAAACAGGGCGTAAATCTAGTTCAAGACTAAAATGCCTGTTTTGAGTTTTTGTTCTTAATTAAAAGTAGCTTGCACTAACATATCTTAAAATACAACAGTCACATTGTTTTGTCTCAAGATGCACGCTTGTAATATTTTTGTAAGGTATGCTTGTAAAAACTACATAAACATCCTAATATAACTAAGGCCTAGTCCTGGCTTAATCTAAACCCTGTCCTGAAAACCACATCATACTGCATCTTGACAACTCAGTATTAAGGTAGATCACTTTTTGGTCAGTCCCCTTTTCTATATTTTAGATCTGTATAATTCCCAGATTAACACAATGGCTATGAACTAATAATATTAACCTATAAGATTAGCAAATCCGGTTTATGTTTACATTTATGTGAACACACACATTTATCTTATTTTCTGGTTAAAAGTTTATTTTGTCAAAAAAAAAAATCCTTGTTTAAGGTTTCTATGTGAGCATAGAAATGCAAAGAGTAAAATGATGTGTTTGTACTGGAAATGTGTATGTGTATTTGCACAGTGAATAATGAATCAGGAAGTCTTCATTGTAAAAAAATCTCCATTCCCAAATGAAAATTACTCCCATATATGACACACAGGGAATACAATGGAATAGTGGATTGCATTAAGGTTAGTAGTATACAACCTAATAGTTAAATAATATTTTTTTAATCATACCCTTACTGGGGGCTGAGCCCCCCTGAAATGAAAATCCTAGAATCTGTCTGTTGTCCGTTACTTAGCCAACAGTTTTACAGCCTGTTCACTGACAACATCTGCTCAGAACAACGTTCTAGACCTAGTCATATTTTCGTTGTCACACGATGACTGACATATTGTCACATTATAAATATATCTCTCTCCAATAGGCTTAATAATTTTATTAGCACTAAATTAATATGTTATATATTATATATATGTTATATTAATATGTTATAGGTCACTTTGAAAATGATGTCATATTTTATAATTATATAATCCTGGCCAAATAGTTTCTTGGGGTGGGGGGTGGGGGGGATTTGGAGGGGTGTCACTCTCGCCTGTCTTCAAAACTTGAGAGCCCTGGTTTACTTTGGGGTTTGTACCTTTTGCATATCGTTAAGATGTACAAATACACACTGCACACCAAACGAAATGTAAAATATGTGCTCTTTAAAAACTTTGTACATTTATCCAGAGATAAAGCGTGAAGTCGACAAGAAATTGTGTGCGCTGTGTAGTCCTGTGCTTTTTTGCAGACTTTAGATTTTGAGTACTTTTAAACTGTTTCAGCAAGGTTTTTTGTGGGTTAAAGATGAAAGGATTTCGTTTATAAGTTATTGACACCTGGGCTATGATTAGTCATTGGGATGCTTTTGGGCCAGTTTTAATACACAAACCTGGCAACCCTGGCTGTGCGCAGATGTTTGGTTCGGATTATATAGAATCTACATGTAAACAAACATTTTAATCAGATTGCAATGTTTAGGATACATGTACAATAAACTGTTTTGTTGTAACCATACCTCCCATCCCTCTGAGGATTTGAAAACTGCTAATTTTACATATTGTACTTGTTATGATGTGTTCATTGCTATAACATGTTCATTGTTACCAGTTACTGTATTAAAAAATATAGAAATCCCAATTATTTTATATTGACAGATATACCAACTCTGACTGTGCTGCCACAGATGCCTGTGCTCATTGGAGACACAGTTACTCTGACCTGTGAGATTCATCCGTCCACTGGATGGGAGTTTCTTTTCATAACACCATCAAACACTGCATACACTGAAACTACAGGAACTAAAACAATCAGATCTGTGCAAATCTCTGATGGAGGAGAGTACAAGTGCAGAGCCAGAAAAGAAAACCCTCAGGTTTACACACAATACAGTGAACCAATAACAGTGACAGTAAAGGGTAAATATTTATACATAATACACTTGGTTCTGAGAAAACAATAAAAACATTATGGGCCCTATTTTAACGATCTGAAACGCAAGTGCGAAGCGCAAAGCACAAGTGACTTTGGGGGCGGATCTTGGGCGCTGTTGCTATTTTCCCGGCGGGAGAAATAACTCTTGCGCCGGGCGCAAATCAATAAGGGGTTGGTCTGAAGTAGGTTCATTATTCATAGGTGTGGTTTGGGCGTAACGTCAAATAAACCAATCAGAACGCTATCCAACATTCCCTTTAAACGCAAGGGCGCAATTTCCATGGCGGGTTGCTATTATTATGACGGATTGACCAGGCGCACGCCAGGAGCGGTTCACAGCCGAGGAGACCCACGTTCTTGTAAGAGCAGTCAAAGACAGAGAAGTTGTTTTGTATGGGGATAGAAGAAACCCGCCCGAATCAGCGTCGGTTAAACAGGCGTGAGAGGAAATAGACGCAATTGTCTCATGAGCTGCACCAAGCACTACAATGATGTCAGGAGACGGGGGGATCCCAAGCTTGCCAGCATAAATCGGGCATGCCGGGCACACAGGAGGACATCGCTGCGTCCACCCTCACCGCTGAAAGGGTTTGGGGCCTTTGAAATTGGACCCAAGAAACGCAAGCAAGGTCCAACCCCAAAGTACACTTACAAATCAAGTTCATATACATTAAGTTTCCTATGAAAACATATTAATTATTATTTAGATAAAATAAACGTAATACAGCCATACAACAAACTTATGAAAATATTTTAATCGTTATTTGCATGATAATTGTTTAACGCTGCCACACAAAATAAATAAAAACTATCACCACAATGCTCACCACAATGATTTCCCTTATCACGTGTTAATATTTTTTATTGTAACAATTTATGATTTAATGATTTCCCTTATCTCATGTATTAATATTTTTTTATTGTAGCAATTTATGATTTGCAAAAATAACTGTTGCATCTGTGTAGATTAGATAAGCAATGCGCGTTGTGCATGCTATACATTATGGTCAAGCATGCGCCCTTAAAATAGCATAATGAACCACGCGCAACGCGCCACTGACTTTAGACTAGTTTTTTTTTGGTTAGTAGCGCAATTTTTTTTTGAAACTGCAAAATAGCATAAGAGATGGTTTGCGCCAGAGCACGCCTCCTTTTTTGCGCTGAACCGCCCAGGGAGCGCAAGTTCATTCCCTAGTTTGCCGACGTGCGTCTTTGGAGGGAAAAACCCGCTGTGCACCGGTCCAAAATACGAAATGATACATGCGTCACTGACAAAGTCAATTGCGCTGGGTGCAAGATAGGGCCCGAAAAATCATTGAATAAGTGGTGATCACAGTTATAGAGGATAATATTTTTTATCTATTCGATTAAATGGAGTAATTTATTAGAAATGATAATGAAAATGCACATACAAATTTATCTTGTTCAGTTTTTCATGTTTTAAATAGTGCATAATTTTAATTGTAGCAGTGAATCCCTCAATATTTTGATTGTAAAAACATTTAATGTATATAAAGAGTTCCGGTGCAATTTCCACTAAGTGCATCTGGCATGACTTTTTTGTTAATTAGCATTTTTAATTAGACTCTTAATGGATTCTGCCTAAAAACTGTATTTCTGAATGGCCTGATGCTGTGATTAAGTGGACTTGATGCAAAGGTTTTGATGAACGTATACACTAATGATTTACCATTTAAAGTCTTTTCACAGCTCACAATGATTTTATATTGACAGATGTAACACCAACCCTGACTGTGCAGCCACAGACGTCTGTGTTCATTGGAGACTCAGTTACTCTAACCTGTGAGGTTCATCCGTCCACTGGATGGGATTTTATCTTCATAAACCCTTCAAACACTGAATCCACTGGAACTACAGGAACTAAAACAATCAAATCTGTGAGAGTCTCTGATGGAGGAGAGTACAAATGCAGAGCTGTAAAAGGAGACCCTCAGGTTTACACACAAGACAGTAACTCAATAACAGTGACAGTAGACAGTAAGTATTTATACTCACATATTACACATTGTTCTGAGAAAACAATGATTTTTTATAAATCATTGAATAAGTGGTGATAACAATTATAGAGGATAGTAATTTTTTAATCTATTAGATTCAATTGCGTAATTTACTAGAAATTATAATGAAAATGCACACACAAATTTATCTTGTTCAGTTCCCTTTCAATACAGTTTACTTAGCATTGCCTTAGTTGCTGACACTATGGGGGAAACTCTTGTTTACTCCTTGACTGAAGCCTATTGGTTAACGTCTGTAAAAATTACAGACCAATTGTGTTCAAACCCGCGAAAGAGCGGAGCTTAAACTCTATATAAATACGGGTAGAACGCCATCTCGCTCACCCTATTCTCCTTCAGCGCGATCCTCTCGCTGCTCCGAAGTAGAAGAAGCCTTTCCTGCTTGGCGTCAATCTAAGCCCTGCAGCAGAATCCAGACCTAGCATCTTCCCCTGCCGCTTTCCGGCTGAGAACCGAAGATAGCCTTCGCTTGCCGTGGTACGAGCACTGTGCAGCGGACACATGCCTGAAGAGGTCTCCCCTCCGGCCATCTGGTAAGAACAATATTTTGAATATAAAGCTATAAAGTTAAAAGAGCAAGGCGCTGTTGTAATAGCGTACCAGCACAGCAGCTTAAGTTAGCCCCTCTGCCCCTATCAATTTCCCTCTGAGTGTGTCGCCGGCCTGGGACCCCCCATGCCGAAACCACTCACATGATGCATGGCTGTTATATCTGTGTTACGTGCTCCCCCTGCTGTTCCTCTCTCGCTGAAATGAGCAAGAGACTAAGATGGATGCATAAGACAAACACACACGGGGTGGTTCTGCCCTTGTATTCTGTCTCCTTGTCAAAATGCAGCCATTCATGCTCTACACTCGCAGAGCCCCTCACTCCTCCCACACTCAGCGGTGCGGTCTCTTTCAGCGGCTCAGTAGAGCTAGCACGGAGTTTTACGTCGCCCATCACTTCCTCCCCGAGCACGTCGTTAGTATGGGTCCACCCACGTTGTGGCCGCTCACAAGAATCCTGGAAGCTCACTATGCAGGCGCTTCCCTGACTCTCTGGCTAAAATGGGCCAAGGGACAGAGCAGCACAGGATCATTGCCGCCATAGTGCAGCCATCTGGTGCTCAGCAATAACAGAGCTTCACACCCCTTCCCCTCCTGGAGCGGCACGATCTCATTCTTCGGCTCGATAGGGCGAGCATGCCGTTATTGGAGCACTAAGAACACTTCATTATAGAGCTTTAACCGGCCTGGGTCTGCCTCACTCCGGTAGGGCTCACACAAACTCTCACAATGCTTGTGCTGCCCTGACATTCCCTCTCTAGCTTAAACGGAATCAGAGGCAGAGCGAATTTGTTTGACAATATGCTGAGGCCCGAACACCTCCATTTATTCAGTACCGTCCTACATCAGTGCTCTGAATATTGTTACATCAATTTTATACTCTGGTTTTTATGCCCTTTTTAATCAACGGCAATACCGCGGGCCTCACGCCAGACTCCTTCTCTGCATAGATGAGTTAGAGTCTGCCATCAAACCACCAAGACAAATTGCTCTGTTCTGTGAGCCACTCAGATTACCGCCTGAACGGCCAGCTGTTTGGGTATAAGTGATGCCTCTGGCCTCATTTGCAGCATGGCCGCGGCGGCAGCAGAGAACAGACTGTATGGGAAAAAAAGGGTTAAGTTGCGCCTCGGCTGGACTACCCTGAAGTATTTTTTGTGCTCTGTTAACCCAGGAACATACACACGTAAATACTGTCGGTTATGCGACCTCACTCTAATGGCGAAGGGTATTGAATTCCTCTCAAAAAGCAATTCCCTTGCTCACTTTACCGTAGCGTGAATTGACACCCCACGGCTTTGCGCAGAGAACAGACTGTATGGGAAAAAAAGGGTTAAGTTGCGCCTCGGCTGGACTACCCTGAAGTATTTTTTGTGCTCTGTTAACCCAGGAACATACACACGTAAATACTGTCGGTTATGCGACCTCACTCTAATGGCGAAGGGTATTGAATTCCTCTCAAAAAGCAATTCCCGTGCTCACTTTACCGTAGCGTGAATTGACACCCCACGGCTTTGCGGTGTCATAAATTACATTTATGCCTTACCGGCCAGCGGTCAATATACGCAGACACGGCCTCAGACCTTTCATAGCTCCAAGGGTTTTGAATCGCGCTGTCTCTGGAAGGCCATTCAAAAGTCTTACAGCCAAGCGGATTATGACGTTTTTCGGATGACTGGTTTATATCAGTGGATCCGAAACACGCTCACACGTCCGCTCTGTTCCAACATTTGGAGAAATTAAGGGAAAAATAACAACCTCCAAGTGAGTTTTATGCCGCTCGGGAAGTGAGCTTAATACCAGAGCGCGCTCACAGTCAGCAATCTCGTTTAAGGCAGGCTCACGTAACCCTCCTAACGAGTCCTAAGAGCGCTGACAATCGGGACGCTCATGCTTGAAGTTACACACGGCTGCATGAGGTTCTATCAATATGAGCTTGCTCGGCTTCTGCTGTGGGTTGGACACGCCTTGCGACGGCAACCAGCCTTCGGCGCGTGGAACGCTCATTTGTTTCATATCAATCACCTCGTATTTTACATGCAGTCCATTTAATGAGGTGGTTTTAGCACTGCAGCATTCTCGACTGTGTTATCCATGTTAATGCGGTCGGACAAAAGTACGGTGGTTTCATTAGTAATCACCAAGACAGTCTGAGATCTTGCCCCCTCATTGCATCGCCTTTAAGCTATGTTCAATCAGAGCGATATGCATCTTGTGCTTAAACCACCACGGTGCAGACATACTCTCTCGTTACGGTGGGAGTATGGAGACTGCATCTGAGAGGCACGACCTACGTGCTTTAATGACAAGCGATGACACTTCACAGCAACTAGAACCCCTTTCAGGAGGCGTCCTTATGCAAAAGAATGGTCTGAATGGTCTGTCCCTGTCTGGTGTAAAGTCTAGACCCCGCAAATTGTGGTGTAGAACACTTTTCTCCTCACTACAGGACCCACGCTTTTATGACCGGCCATTCTTTTTTTTTTGGCCCGCCACCACCCCCTCCCTTTGGAGGACACCTTTTTTTTAATAAAGTACATTATTTTTACAATACAGACAATATACTTAAGACCAGTGTTGGGGCTAGTTACTCAAAAAAGTAATATATTACATATTACATATTACTCTCAAAAATAGTAATGGCTTACTTTACTTTTTTACTCCCTGGAGAAAGTAACTAGTTATATTACTAGTTATATTACTAGTTAAATTTTTTTCTTAATTACTCTATAATTGCCTGAGATGCATCAGATGGAGGGAGAACGTACAAAGGAGGAGTGTTCTTTAGGGTCTTTATTACGCCAACAACAGACTGGCACTGCCTAGCACAAATAACTACAAACAACCGTACTTGTGCAATCAAGTACAAACAAGTATTAACTTCCTCAATGTTTAACAAACACCGTCTGGTGCAAACAATCAATTAATTTGATTGTCAATTTATAACAAGTCCAAACATATATGAACTTCCTCAATGTTTAAGAAACACTGGCTGCGTCCGAAATCGCATACTGTGTAGTAGGTACTGAATTAGATGAAGTACCTACTTACTTGGCATTAAAACAGTAGGTACTGTATAGTATGAATCCTGGTAGTATGAATGAGATTCGGACGTACTACATCCGCCATGTTGCTACATCACGTGACATACGTCGTCATCACGTCATATCATTCCAGCGCAAAAACAGCCGCGTGCCTCTTCTTCTTCGTTGGATAACTCCTCGTCCGGGGCATCATGGGATAGTGAAGCGTCCATCGTATGCACACTGAAAAATCTAACCGGAAGTAGTAGGTCATCCGGGTACTTTTCGCATACTGTTTTTCGAATACTATGTATTCGGACATACTACTCGCCTCGCCTACTGCTTTTCGCATACTATATAGTATGTAGTAGGCGGTTTCGGATGCAGCAACTGTCTAGTGCAAACAATCAATTGGATGTCAATTTGTAACAAGTCCAAACATTAACTTCCTCAATGTTTAACAAACACTGTCTAGTGCAAACAATCAATTTGATTGTCAATTTATAACAAGTCCAAACATTTATGAACTTCCTCAATGTTTAAAAAACACTGTCTAGTGCAAACAAATAATTTGATTGTCAATTTATACTAAGTCCAAACATATATGAACTTCCTCAACTTTTAACAAACACTGTCTAGTGCAAACTATCAATTTGATTGTCAATTTATAACAAGTCCAAACATATATTAACTTCCTCAATGTTTAACAAACACTGTCTAGTGCAAACAATCAATTTGATTGTCGATTAACAAGTACAAAAAAATATATTAACTTCCTCAAAAAAATATATCCATAAAAGACTGGCCTTACCAGCACTGTGTAGAGGAGAGGTAAATTGTTGAGAAGCAAAACACAGTGCAGAGGAGAGGTAGGTTGTTGAAATGAGTTAAAGCAAATACAGAAGACTCAAAGTAAATAAAAGGAAAATACAGTTGGCATTTACTGTAATGCATTTTTCTGGTGCAAAATATGAGCTTCTGAATGTGTCAGCTTATTTGTCAAAGTAGTGGTTATACCTCATAAGGAGGAGTCTCTCAAAGCACTTGTCTCCTAACCTGTTCCTCCTTGGAGTGAGAACAAGGCTTCCCAGGCTGAATATCCTCTCCACTGGAGCACTGGATGCTGGTGCTGTATTGTATTTTAAAGATAAGTTCTTAATTTTGGGGAAGTTGTCTAGGACCCCCATCTCTGACCCAGACTTTAGGTACTCAATGACCTCCCTGTCTGGGCCAAAAGATCCTGAATCCTGCTCTTCCTCAAACACAAAAAAGTCATCCTTACTACTGCTGGATGCTGGACTAATCTGTGGAGGCCTGACCTCATGCTCCTCATTGTGGGGGGCAGCCCGGGGTGAAGCACGACACTCTGTTATCAGCAGATTTTTTAGGGCCTCTCTCCTGGTCTCTTCCCTCAACCACCTCATCTTGAACTTCGGCAGAGTGACAGCAGCCATGAGACCCTCCCTACTGTCCAAAACAGAAGCAAAACGGGTTTTGATGGCCTGTAAGAAAGATATTTCTAAAAGTAGATATTTTTCTTAAAGAGGAAAAACATACCTTCCTGTGGAAGGAGTTGACATGTAAATGATGCAACAGGCATATTGACTATACCAGGTCTTCAGAAACACAGTACCAGTATACAATACTTACATTCTCTAAGAGCCTATTTCAGTGTGAAATTTATCAGTGATAATGGAAGCATCTGTGATAGTGGAGGGATGTGCAATTGTGCAAATGACAGGCTTCTCTCATATCACACTTAGTTACAGTCAGTAAGTCTTAAATATACACTCACAGCCTACCTGCACTATGACATCAGGCAGATTTGCCATCATCTTGGAGAGGTCGGGACGCAATGCCAAGGTCTTTGACATCAGAGACTCCAGTGTCGGTAATAGATTCCCATAATAACAATCATTTTCCCCTGGAATTAATGAATATGAATCAATGAATTAATTACTTGTTTGATTCAAATGTTTACCATTCAAAAAAAGCAAAGGCAAGACGCCACAGGTTTACATATACCTATACTTTATCTCACCTTGTAAACAGTCCAAAGCTTTTGTAAGCGGTTTTGTGACTCTGCAATACTCTACAAGGAATTTGTACTCTCGCTCGGAAAAGGCTCGTACACCTAACTGACTGCAGAGAGTTGGCAACTGTGGTCTGGATATCTCAGTTATTCGTGCAACTGCATTGTGGAAAGAGTTCCATCTCGTCACTTTAGGCACCATGAGATTTTTTCCACAAAGGCTTTCCACTAGCTCTGCAGCTACTGTAGACCGGCTGGCCTTAGTCCAGAGGGCAGAGCACTTTGCAGTGGCACTTCTGTAAATTGTTTTGTTTGTCACTGTCAACCATTTTTCAATATCAACAGTTGATATCAAATTAAGTGTGTGCCAGGCACATCTTAAGTGAGGGTGGAGAGTAAAGTGTCCTGGGTCTTCTTGTTCAATGGAGAGCACTTCTTGTACATCGGTAAATGACACTTCTTCATCCTCCCCTGATCCCTCTTCCTCTGAATCAGATGCTGCTGCTGCTGGCTTGGGCTCATGCTCCCTGAATGTGAAAGTGCAAGAAGAAAAAAAACTATAATGTGTGGCCTATTCAATTCAAATTTTATTTTTGTTATAATTGTGATTTTATAATATTTATATATGAATCCAACTAAATCCAACTTGTGAAAAGATATCTTTCAGGTAGTTGTAACAGATGGCTCGGAGTCAAATAGAGGCCATTGGGCATCTGGATTTCAACAGCCCTAAAATTGTGATAATTAGATAACCCTGTCTCCTCTATCACCTATCAAGGCTGTAAAGTGGGCGACAATTAAAACAAATGCCGTCGTAAAAGGAGGTTCAAAGGAATTCCACCAGAGAAACCTGAGAGCCGATCGAACGGCGATCGCCAGAGACACAGCAGGGGGCACAGACTATATGTCTGTGATGAAACCACATTTAAAGATCACAATGAGCTGTTTAAATGTATATATATGTTATATCCTTTTACTGCATGATCATGTATGTGTGATGTAACTGTGTGTTAACACTTTAGTTAGATTTTATTCACTGTAGCATGGTTCATATCTTAGGTATGAAATTATTATTCAACGTGATCTTAAACCCATGTCTTGTCTAGTATCAAATTAACCTACTCTTTATTTCCTAATCATTTCTATGTATCATATTACCATAAGCCGCATCAATGTCATTTAATATTGACTTGAAGAGTTATGGAAACAAACTTTTATCATTATGCAAGTACGCAAATGTGATGTCTGAAAGATCAAAGGCTTGTTTCCCCCGCGATCGAACACTTCGCACATTGGTCATTCACCTAAAATGGGCTGGGCGCGTGAAAGGTCAAAACGGCCTATCGCCCAAGCCATCATTGCTCATTGCTCAATCTCTCAATCGCTCATTCGCTCAGTATCTCAGGCAGTGGCTTAGTTCACTCATGAGCGCTCAGCCGCCCGGTTACTCAGGTAACCTGCCAGCGCAGTTTGGAAACTCGCTGAGACTCACCCAGAGTCCCTCGGATTCATCATCTTTTCTCTGAGCCCTGTCTCTTCGGGACAGTCTTTCCTGGCTTTGCGCTAGTTCGGAAAACCACGCGGACCAATCCGCCCTATGAAACAACTTAACGGACTTCCATCTTAAACGAACACACCTGGATTCTCTCTCTCTCTCCTTGCTCGCACCGCGAGCATGAGAAACTTCGCACCGCATCACAAGAGCCAAACGCAAGTATAAACTCGTTTTACTCGCTGATGTTCAAGCTTTACCCCTTATGAAAATTAAGGCGATCCTTAGAGATTATCCGATGGTTTGTGCAGATGTTAAGCAATAGTGCTATTGCCAATCTTTTACTCTCTCTCTAGTATTTTCAATCTTTTCTTTCTCATCTATGTTTAATGTTATTGTATGTGTGTATGTTTAGTTAGTCGTTATGTGTACTTCGTTTTATAGTTAATAAACCGGTTTTGCATTTTCACAATTTAATTGTTTCTGTGTTCAATGCTCATGAAATTAAAGTCACTATTTCTGCCTTTTGATCCAGCTACACGCTTCGAGTAGCACTGTATATCAGTGAGAAGGTTAATTTTAAAGGCCATGAAATTAACATTTCTTAGACGTTAATATACGATTATGGATATATGTCTTTGGTGGACGAACATATTAATTAATTGTTATTATTAATTCTGCTACGCCAGGTAAAACCTGATAAACTTGTATAGTTAATTACAGTTAATTATACATAATATTCCCTTTTGAGCTAAAATCTAAGATTCCCTTGGGAATCCCCGTAGTGTTTCGGTCGGAGGCTCATAGTGTTTCAAATAACGTTATTCCCCTCCTCCCGCATAAATTCGCTACATATAATGGTGGAGAACGCGCGGGCAGATTTAAACATTATTTTCTGAGCAAACCAGTTACAAATCAAATGTGTTTTTGCATTGTGTGAATGAAAATGTGCTATAACTGATTTCGTTCTTTCTTTGTATGAATGAAAATGTATTTTCCTGTATCATTTTCAGGACGTAACAGACTCGCGCCCCTGTTATGTATAGTTAACTGCAGTCTTTAAGGTAATCGTATTAAAAACCCTTTGATACGCTGCGTTACCGTCTGATTCCGCCTAATAAAGAGTAGAATTCCTTTATTTAGAGCGAAGCTGTGGTCGAGTGAATACTCCCATCTGATAAGGCCTTTTTGTTAAATCTCCAGGAAATTATTACAATTAGAGAAGCTGTCTATTTGTATGTTTCCATTTTTATTCACGTACGTGGATTTTTAAATTGGTAAGCAAGACTTTTCAATTTTAAAATAGATGAAAACTTGATCAAGTATTTATAGTCACAACGTATGATAAAGCACGTTGGACTCTTGTTTATTTCGTGTCCCGGTAACGTAAGCCAAAAGAGGCACCGGCCGAACACGAGCGAATTACATCCGTCGTCTTAGCAACGCAGCGGCTGCCGCATGTAATTGTATAGAAGCGAATCTTTGTCAGTTTAAAGCGTACTACCTAGTTCTAACACTAGATGTCAGTCTTGAGTGTCTAACACTTCTTCTCCATTACTCTACGCCTGACTTCCGCTTTCTTTGTTTGTTGGGCGAAATATCGCCATCTAGTGGGAAAAGCTCGTTTGGTCCTCTCATAAACTCTTTTGGGAGTGTATGACAGGAATCAAACTTGGATTTTTGACCTTACTTCAATGACTAGGTTATTCTACTACTTTGTAGTTTTATTTCCTACATATTGAATGTTATGGTCTTAAATTATAAATAATAATTAATATTGCTGTGGCTTTATTAATTTATTATTTCTTTATTTAATTTTTATTTTATTTTGATTTATTTTATTTTGATTTTATTTCATTTTTTTTACTGTTCTCTCTCGCTCCTTACTTTCAGGGAAGCGCCTTGTCTCTGTGTTCCACCCTGGGTTTCCTTAAATAGTCAACGAGTGTTGGTGTAAAAGAGATGCACTTTTCTCCCCTCTGTAGCCACTAGAGGCACCAGATCCCCTCTCAGGTTGGGTCTAGCCCAGCCAATCTAGCTAAGCCACTCCCCTAGCTCGCATGACTACATAGTGCCCTCTCCCTGTAAGGCCCTGTCATCAAATTTAGGGTAGAGAACCTGCTAAGCTGAAACAGGAAACCCCTTTTTCCACCTCCTATCCTCTTCATTTTCCCAGCCTCAGGACTTCGTCTGTTAGCTGTCTCAATTCCCATTTTCAGTTTTATTTTATTATTATTATTTTTTTATTATTATAATTTTTTTATTTATTTGTTTTTTTCCTCTCTTTTCCCTTTCCCTGTTTCATTTCATTTCCAGCAACCTATCCTCCTCATTCTTTATTTTGTGTGTTTTATTTTATTTTTATCATTATAATTAATTAATTTTAATTATTTTGATTCATTTTATTTTGGGCTGAAAAAGCAAAACTGCACAAACCATTAGGAGAATTCATTAGTAATACGCTCGAATAACCAAATGTCCAAGGCGACCTATAGGTTTTAAAGCGACAAATTACTAAAATGTTTCCCTTATTTCCCCACACTGATTATCTGTGCCGCCGGAGAAAGGCCCTGATAATAAGCTCATAGCCCATATATATATATATATATATATATATATATATATATATATATATATATATATATATATTATTGCCGTAGCTCGCTGAACTGTGCAGACTCGCATTGGCTCTTTGTGTTTTCTCTTCTATCAGTGCGTCAACATGTCCAGATTACCAAGCCCTGTCAACCACTGGGACCAGCTAGAGACCTGGCTCAGCGCTGTGACATCTGAACTCCTGCCCAACCTCGCCAACGAACTGCAACACCTGGAAAGAGAGCAGCTTGACGGCACCCTGGACAAGTTCATAGCCCACGACCCAATGAGGAGCTACAGGCACAAGGATATAGCCAAGATCACAGGTGCCATTGCTCACAACCTCATCATCCAGCTAAAGCTGGGCGAAAGCAACATCGCCCAACTGGAAGAGGATGCAGCAGCTCTACAGCTCCAAGCAGCAGAGGCACGGAGGAATCAGGAGGATGCGCAGAATTGTCTAGATCAGCTGACACAGGTATTAGAGGTTCAACAACCATCAACGGAGGAGGAGCACTGGAGGCTAAAGGACGAGATTGGACAACTCCAAGAGGCCTTGTCAAAACTCCGCACAGACACAGAGCACAAAGAGCAACAGGAAAAGACAGCCAGAGAGGAGCTTTCTGGAAAGCTCCAGCAGGCTGAACATCTTCTGGTGAGAGCAAAGGCAGAACTGAAGGAACGTGATGCCAAGCTGAAGGCCTGTGAGAATCACCTGCGAGCGGCTCGAGATGAAGGTCGAGCTCTGGCTCAGCAACGAGACCAGGCGAGGGACGACCTTGACTCCGCCCAAAGAGAACTCATTTATGCATATAAACTGCAAGCTGAACAAGTAAGGGAAAAAGCAACCTTTCCCTTTCATTCAACCAGTGAGCCTGCACCCCCCACCAAAGCTTTTCTGTTGAAAAGGGGGGCGGGAGCCCACTGTTAAAGACATCAGCCAGCATCCCAGAACCTCTCACTACCATTGGGGGGGTGGGGACAGACAAATTTCCCGAGGTCACCTGCAGACATGCCCGGCGTGGCACCCAAGACCTCGACAAGCTGGCTAGAAATATCCCAACATTTACCCCAGAGCCTGCAGGTGGCCATGATATCCACTCTTACCTGCAGGACATTGACTTTTATTTGCAAACACTGCCAAAGGTAACCACAAGAGACAAACTGTATCTGCTACGGGTTACTTCCAGTCGTGAGGTGAGAAGTTTCCTTGACCGGCAGCAAAAGGCTTTAATAGAAGAGTTTTTGGATCCAGAGTCAGAACAAGGACTTGTTACAGCGATGGACCTCAAACAGAGCCGAAACGAAACTCCACAGGCCTACTACAACAGACTCAGGCGAGCTTACTTTGGCTGACGGAATGAGCCAGGAATGGAGGAGGACTTTAACTTCAGGAACTTTTCCTGCAAAATCTTCATTTCACAGTAAGCCAACACTTAGGAATTATGGCCTGCCCTCGCACGATGACAACCAGGCAGCTGCAGGACCTGGCACATAAAGCTTATGGTAAACAAAGAGCGGCCTCTGAAAAGATTGTTAAAAACCCTGTCATTCTCCCTGTCTCTGAACTGTACCCTGAACTACCACTGGAGGGCGCACGACAGTGCCACAGTGAAAGACCTTTCAACAGAGGGCCAAGAGGGCCAACAGACTTTACAGCCAGCCAGGAATGGTACGGCCATGAAGGGGCTCGTCCCAAGCACCAAATGGGACGCGCCGAGAGGTCATGGAGCTGGCTAAACTCATCAGACAACCAGAAGGGTGGCGGCTCGTGGGAACCTGGCCGACGACCTAGAGGTAACCGTCCTGCACCTGGCAGATCAAATACTGGTAACAGTCAACAGAGAGATCAGTCTCGATACACACAGAGCAAGACTAAGCCTGAACTACCCCAGAAACAGAGTGACACAGACACGTCTGAGTCAGCAGAGATTCTGAGAATATTGAAGGAGTTAATCCAAAAAAGGCCCCACAAGGAGGACCACAAAGACAAACCCGACTCCTTATTCAAAGACTTTGGCATACAAACAATATCTCAAACACCAACCAACCAAAGCCTGCAAGTACCAGAGAGTGCTGTGTTAAGTGTCTCTTTCCCTACAGAGTCACAGGAAACCAGCCTTGACTGCCTTCCCATTAATACAACAGCCCTAGTACCAAGCCTCCTGGGAAACCTGATTGAAAGAGGAGAAGCTAAAAAGCTATACCTATCCATCACCTTGGAAAATGAGGTTGAACTAGAAGCCCTCGTCGACACCGGAGCTGACCTAACGCTGATGTCATCCCAGCTTTTCACCAGACTCCAGAACAGAGCTAAAGCCCAACATCTGACCCTTAAACCCCAAAGGTGTATGCTGAATGTGCATTCCTACAGCCAGACTGAAGTTCAACTGCAACAGTTGATTCCTATCCACCTGACAATCGGTCCTATGAGCATCATACACCCTGTGTACATCTCACCAATGGACTCATACCCTCTCCTCATTGGCAAAGACCTGCTAGGCCGCTTTGAACCCTTAATGGACTTTAAACAGTTAAAAATTTGGGCTCAAGTGCGAGAACCTTTACCCTTTCAATCAGCCAGATCGTCTGAGGTAAACTGCCAGGTCACACAGGTCATGGACGACCCCCCAGCCAGCCGCGGGAACTTCGTCTCAGACCGAAACTCCAAAAGTTCACTGCTCTGCACTCTGCATCCAGCCAAAGACTCAGAGCCATACCCAGGATTTGAGGCACAAGTGCAACAAAATTTAAAAGATGCAGATGCCATGCAAGATGATGCAGATCATCAAAAATTACAAGCCTCTAACATCGCTATCCAAGCTATGTTAAACCACCTCTTAGACCCCTCCACCTACCCTATCACAAACTCTGACCTGTCTGCTGCTCCAACCCTCAAAAGTCTCACCGATATCAGGCACCTGCTGCGCATACAACACAACATCCTCTGGTATGTCCCTGATGACCGCACTACACCTGCACTGGTGGTTCCTCAGGCCCATAGGGGGGTCATACTAATGTATGCGCATGACACAGCATGTGCCGCACACCACCGCACAAAAGGCACGTATGAAACACCGAAACAGGTGGCATACTGGCCTGGAATGCAGCACGATGTAGCAGAATACATCAAGGAATGTTTGGTTTGCTGCCAGTTCCAACCGGCTAAGCCAAATCATGGAGCACCACTTCAAAAAAAAGGTGTCAACTTACCATTGTCAGACCTCCAGATAGACGGGGTTGGACCATTACCCAGGTCAATGAGGGGCAACAAATACTTTCTCACGGTCATTTGCAAATTCACAAAGTTGTTTGAATGCCTTCAAGCACCCAATGACACCATCGAGACCACAGCATACACCACTCGCCAGTATCTGGATGAACTTCATACAGGAACGACCTTCGCTGTTCGAATGACCAAGATCCGGTACTACAGTTTCGCCCAGCCAATTCAGACAGCTCATCGTCAGCTGTCAAAGAAATTTCTGCCACACTGGACAGGACCTCATGAGATTGTGGACAAACTCTCCCCCATTGCATACCAGATCAAGATGGGCAGGAGTCAGAAGGAACCAATTTTCAGATGGGTCCACCAGAACCAAGTCAAGAGACACTCAACATTGTGGCATGACAGTAAA
This sequence comes from Misgurnus anguillicaudatus, assembly GCF_027580225.2. Lineage (NCBI taxonomy): Eukaryota > Metazoa > Chordata > Actinopteri > Cypriniformes > Cobitidae > Misgurnus > Misgurnus anguillicaudatus. The sequence continues at coordinate 37,684,132 of NC_073355.2, forward strand.
GGGGGGACGAGCACTAACCAGGCCAAACTCCCTCCAGACTGCTTCATCACTAGAACTCTGCCACCTAGGGAACAGCCGCTTATGAAAAGAAAGATAACTGTCCTTACCAAACAAGGACCTGTAGCGCTCACCTATTGTTCCTTCCCTCTCTCCCTCTCTGTCACCAGGATGCTGCTGTGGATCACTGTTCTGTACATCAGCCTTCAAGGCGGATGGTCGCAACCTGAAATCGTGTCGCTGGGTCCCGCCTCAGGCATCATCCTTAAAGAGCAACCTGGACTCCTGATCACGAACTGCAGAACACATAGCCAAAAAGTCTATGTCCGACTCAACCCCCGTGATGTCTACAGAGCACACTACACAGCATCAGCACCAGAAATTAGTTGGGCAGGAGAACGATGGGCGCAGAACGCTATGTTTCACGCAGAGGCGGACATCAAACACATTCTATACCAACTTCAGAAGATGACTGTCACACAGGCAGATCCTGGCAGACAAACCAAGCGTACCAAGCAGTTCCTGGGAGCCCTACTCGGAGCCGCCGCAGCAGTCGGAACTTTGTTCAACATTGGAGTTACCAGTGTCAATGCAGTCAGCCTAGCCAAGGTGAGACGACATGTGAATGAGATCCAGGAGGAAATACCTCAACTGAGAGAACAACTGACAGCTCAGAGCAAATCATTGCAAACCATGGGCAAATCCTTAAAATATACTGTAGTAATTCTCAACACACACAGTGTTGCGCTGAAACAAACAGTGAACTCTTTGAAACAGATTTTCTCAGTACTGCAGGTGGATCACGCCTATTCTCAACTGGTCACAGCTCTGATGTCAGACATGCTGCGCGAGGTGAGCTCATCTGTAGACAGTCTAGCCATGGGTAGAATTCCACCCTACCTGGTACCCCTAAGCCTGGTACAGCCCATTTTATCCTCTGCCACTGCAGGCCCAACAAACACCCTGCCGGCGCATCTGGCCTACTCCCTAGATAGCGCAATCCCACTAAGCATAGCCCCTGAACAAGGCGAACTTGCTATTCTGATAAACCTGCCAATCATCGAGTCACACAACATCTACAGACTCAAAGACATTGTCAATAATGGCTTCTGGCAGGGAAACACCCACATCAGAGGACGCACCCCCGACGTTGTGGCTTACCATGACAGCAATGAACAGCTGTACCTTGCACCAAACCTGCGCATGTGCAGCCTCACTAAAGACATTCATTATCTCTGCCCCAGCAAACCTTTCCTTCGGGACAACACTGACGGCATCTGTGGGCTGCGGCCCATGAAGATTGACTCTCGTTGTCCTGCCTCAGCTAAACCACGAGCCGAGGTCACTAACACCCAAGCTGAAATCATAGGTGACCGATGGCTGGTCAACACCCCAGCCAGCACGGCCACTTTGACCTACGACCAACACGACGCAGCCACCCGCATTAGTCTACCAAACCAGACGATGTGGATTCAAGTTCCAAAAGATGCGATCCTTCACATCGATGAACTCGCACTCTATCACCTTCCCAGTGAGGAGTACCACACCGAACTGGAAATTTCAACTTTTTTCAGGGACCACAACTTCACTTTAGACCCTGAACTGGAGATGAGGATTGCAGAAGGGGGAACCCAACTAATTGATGTCACGCCCATCGACACTGCCCTCCAGGCACTTGCTCGGATGCCAGCTATGCACAGCCTCCCTGTTGTCCGAGCCTGGACCGCCGCTGACACGGTACTGTGCCTCTCCACAGGAGTAGGATATGTCCTTACTCTTGGCCTCGCTTTCATCCTGTACCAAAGAGTCAGCGGGATGCAGGAGACAGTGAACAAGTGCACAGCTGCCCTTCCTCGAGCCTTCAAGCGGAACCGTGGGAAGCAAGACACACAAGCCTAGCAAGAGCCCAACCTCATCGAAATCACCCCTCTACAGGCACGACGAAGCGCTGCAGAAAATTAAGATACACCTGCCATCCAGCCCAAATGACCTGTCCAACCATCGCCTTTTGATCCATCGCCCACCAAAGTCTCTCAAGACCCTGGTGGCCATGAAGGGGGGATATGTAACAGATGGCTCGGAGTCAAATAGAGGCCATTGGGCATCTGGATTTCAACAGCCCTAAAATTGTGATAATTAGATAACCCTGTCTCCTCTATCACCTATCAAGGCTGTAAAGTGGGCAACAATTAAAACAAATGCCGTCGTAAAAGGAGGTTCAAAGGAATTCCACCAGAGAAACCTGAGAGCCGTTCGAACGACGATCGCCAGAGACACAGCAGGAGGCACAGACTATATGTCTGTGATGAAACCACATTTAAAGATCACAATGAGCTGTTTAAATGTATATATATGTTATATCCCTTTACTGCATGATCATGTATGTGTGATGTAACTGTGTGTTAACACTTTAGTTAGATTTTATTCACTGTAGCATGGTTCATATCTTAGGTATGAAATTATTATTCAACGTGATCTTAAACCCATGTCTTGTCTCGTATCAAATTAACCTACTCTTTATTTCCTAATCATTTCTATGTATCATATTACCATAAGCCGCATCAATGTCATTTAATATCGATTTGAAGAGTTATGGAAACAAACTTTTATCATTATGCAAGTACGCAAATGTGATGTCTGAAAGATCAAAGGCTTGTTTCCCCGCGCGATTGAACACTTCGCACATTGGTCATTCACATAAAATGGGCTGGGCGCGTGAAAGGTCAAAACGGCCTATCGCCCAAGCCATCATTGCTCATTGCTCAATCTCTCAATCGCTCAATCGCTCAGTATCTCAGTCAGTGGCTTAGTTCACTCATGAGCGCTCAGTCGCCCGGTTACTCAGGTAACCTGCCAGCGCAGTTTGGAAACTCGCTGAGACTCACCCAGAGTCCCTCAGATTCATCATCTTTTCTCTGAGCCCTGTCTCTTCGGGACAGTCTTTCCTGGCTTTGCGCTAGTTCGGAAAACCACGCGGACCAATCCGCCCTACGAAACAACTTAACAGACTTCCATCTTAAACGAACACACCTGGATTCTCTCTCTCTCTCCTTGCTCGCACCGCGAGCATGAGAAACTTCGCACCGCATCACAAAGAGCCAAACGCAAGTATAAACTCGTTTTACTCGCTGATATTCAAGCTTTACCCCTTATAAAAATTAAGTCGATCCTTAGAGATTATCCGATGGTTTGTGCAGATGTTAAGCAATAGTGCTATTGCCAATCTTTTACTCTCTCTCTCTAGTATTTTCAATCTTTTCTTTCTCATCTATGTTTAATGTTATTGTATGTGTGTATGTTTAGTTAGTCGTTATGTGTACTTCGTTTTATAGTTAATAAACCGGTTTTGCATTTTCACAATTGAATTGTTTCTGTGTTCAATGCTCATGAAATTAAAGTCACTATTTCTGCCTTTTGATCCAGCTACACGCTTCGAGAAGCACTGTATATCAGTGAGAAGGTTAATTTTAAAGGCCATGAAATTAACATTTCTTAGACGTTAATATACGATTATGGATATATGTCTTCGGTGGACGAACATATTAATTAATTGTTATTATTAATTCTGCTATGCCAGGTAAAACCTGATAAACTTGTATCGTTAATTACAGTTAATTATACATAATATTCCCTTTTGAGCTAAAATCTAAGATTCCCTTGGGAATCCCCGTAGTGTTTCGGTCGGAGGTTCATAGTGTTTCAAATAACGTTATTCCCCTCCTCCCGCATAAATTCGCTACATAGTCAAAAAGCAAATAGCACAAATGTTGAATAAAAACATTAACAAACAGAATAAAATTACATTTGTAAAAATGTAATTAACTCTGTGCTTCCCAAACTGTGGTCCGCAGCCCCCCAGTGTGGTACTGCAGGTGGGCCTTGGCTAGACTAAATCAAAATATTAAAATATTTAAATTGTTCTAAAATGTTATTTTCCCCCTTCCTAAAAACATAAAGCATATAAAATATTTTGCCCTTTATAGTGATATGAGATAGCCTGGTCCAACCAGACTCTCGTACATTCATTTCATTTGTACAGAGAGTCTGGCCACGCTCCATTGCAAAGCGTTAATTCTGTTAAGGAGGGTCCTTGGCTGAAGTTTAAAACTATTGGATCTGCCCAGAGTCACTCAGGATCTGCCATAACCAATTGCTAACGTGTGGTCGTGATGTATATAATGCACTGAAACCGGCCGGAAACAACAAGTAAGAATAATCAGACAAACAAAACTTAACAAACCTGGTTCTTGCTCCGGCTTTAACTTCTGTATATTCGGCAGTTTTGCAACAACGGACCGAATAGCTTTTCTCACGTCTTTCTCCGCTGCCATTACTGAACTACAACTCAAACTGACGCACGACCTCAACGTCATCGTTCTTAGCCACCCCCATTCGCTGATTGGTCCTGCAGATTTTTGCAGGAGAAAACGAAACTCTACAGAGCAGTCCCAGACGTAGTACTGAAGCGAAATGAAAATTAAGCGGAAGCACGTAGGAGGGCGGAGCCAGGCTAGATGTGAGATACATTGCTTGTAAATGGTTTTAGATTTAATATTTTTTTTAAATAGATTTATAAACTGTTTGTGAACTATGTAACTTCTGTTATACACTGTGTATTTAGTATTTAGTGTTACGGATTTAAACAAATTTGTAAAGAATGTTTACGTCATTTTATACCAGAATATAAAAATAAGACTCATCATTTTTTTTTTTTTCGTAGTTCTCATAATTCACATGAGATTCTTAAAAATGGGTTAATAAATGTTGATAATTTTGTAAAAAGTAATCTGCTTTATTAAAAATATATGCATATAAATATATTTTTGGGGGGCCTTACCACACTGATGTTTGGGAAGCTCTGCATTAATTTATACATTTGCAAATAAGTACAAGTAAGTAAACTATTATTCAACTGACCTGAAAGCCTTAACAAAATTCGATCCATTGTCTGTGATTGTTGCTGTGACCTTCTCTGACAGTCCATAAGATGATTGAACCTGCTCAATTTCAGTGGCCACAATGTCATATGTGTGTCGTCCTCAGATTTTTTTGCAGGCAATGGATGCTTTTTTACGATGGAAGTTGCTTGGATCAATCCAATGGGCAGTCATGCCTATGTAGCTTTTGTTGTGACAAGTCCAGATGCCAGCGGTCGTTGACACATACTCAGTGCTCTCAAACATTTTCTTCAGCTCACTTTCCATCATGGCGTAACATTTATCTAGGTACATTGCGAAGGTTTGCCTATCTGACAATGGCTGGTCTGTCCCTGCTATCGGTATTTTACAGAGTATCTTTCTAAAAGACGGCGATTCGACGGTAGAAAGAGGTAACATTTCTTCTACTACGTACGAGGCAACAAGCTTATTTATCTCGGATTTTGATGTTGGTAGTACTTTATGAAAGTTTTTGCTGCTTGTGGGGCTGCTCGTCAGTGATGGTACTAACGGCGTTATAAATAAACGGCGTTACTAACGGCGTTATTTTTTTCAGTAACGAGTAATCAAATAAATTATTGTTTCTCCCGTTATAACGCCATTACCGTTATTGACAATAAATGCTGCGCGTTACTATAATTAATCTCACTAAAGCGATTTTCACCAGAGTAGGTTCACTCATGTACACAGGCAATGTTTGCCTCTTGTGTGTGTGTGTGTGTGTGTGTGTGTGTGTGTGTGTGTGTGTGTGTGTGTGTGTGTGTGTGTGTGTGTGTGTGTGTGTGTGTTGGGGGCTGAGAGACACATAACTGATGCTGATTGGTGTGTGTGTGTGTTAGAGGGGGTGGGACAACCACATAAGCGGCGATGATTGGCTTAATTTCCATTGCTAGCCAACCAGAGGCAGGCAGAGATCATACGCAAACACCTGCACAGTCCGAGAAGTTCAGTGCAGTGTTGCCAACGTTGTGACTTTGTTACTAGGTTTAGCAACTTTCTAAACCCCTTTAGCGACTTTATTTACTAAAAGCGACTAGGACAAATCGAGCGATCTTTTCTGGCGTGGTTGGAGACTGACGCGAGAGCATGTATCGCTCTCTCTTCTCAACGAGCAGCGGTTGATGCTGCTAGCCAGTCACAGGCAGCCCGGTCCTCGCATTGCAGTCCTTGAGTCCCACACCCGCAATGACAGAGCGATAACAAGTACAACAAACTCAAAGAAGGTAGCAGTCGCAAACACGAAGTATAATAAGCACTACTTTTCAATCGTTGAGGTGAAACGCAAGAATGTTTATGTAATGTGCAACTTATGCAGAGTAGAAAGAGCCTCTTCACGTCTGTAATTCTGAACTAATAAAGCACCCCACATTTTCACATGCTGCCACCCCTTGCGAAAATTAACCAGGGGTTTTTGTGGTAAAAGTGCAGTAACCATGGCTTTTTGACGTATTGATTGCTATCAGTAAAACCATGGTTTTACTACAGTAACCATGGTGAATTATGGTTTGTTGTCAAAACCATGGTTATTTTGTGGTAACCATGGTTTTACTGCAGTAACCATGTTTTTGGTTTTAACTGTAGCAAAACCATGGTTAATTTTCGTAAGGGACAAAATTAGTGGTTTCTCTTTAGTGTCTAATTCATTCAACAAATGTTATATTGGGGGCATCCAAGTTATTTGAAATATTTGAACTTTTTTAAGTAACGCAATAGTTACTTTGCCTGGTAATTAGTTACTTTTATAATGATGTAACGCAGTTACTAACTCAGTTACTATTTTTGAGAAGTAACTAGTAACTATAACTAATTACTTTTTTAAAGTAACGTTGCCAACACTGCTGCTTGTTCATGTCACTCTGTCGCTTCGCAACGAGCTTGATGTGTCCGTGCTGTCGCTCCAAGTGCTTCTTCAAGTTGGAGGTAGAGTTACAAGCGGTGGAGATCAGCTTTCTCCCCGGGCAGAGTGTGCACTTTACAGTCAAGTTGTTTCCCTTCCTTTGCACATATTCAAAATAATGACTAAATCTCCACCCGTCGAAACTAGGTTTCTGTTGCTGCCGGGAACCTTCCTCTGAGAAACAGCTTGCTGTTGACGTTTCCATTTTCCCCCATCTGAGTGTGCCGCTCTGATGCTGGCTGCCGGGTGTCGACCAATCGGTGATGGTAATGATACCTCGCGTCAAACTTAGACCAATCACTGTTCCATTCACGCCCTCCTCCCCTTCCCTTTTGTTCTCTGTGTTGTGTGCCTTGTGTGATGAAGGTGCTACTGGCAAATGTAACGCAAGTAACTAGCCCGGGAAAACTGTAATAATATTACCATTTTCAGACGAGTAATGCCTTACACCAGTGTTCCCCAACCTTTTTTCTGCCACGGCACAGTTTTAATAAGTAAAAAAATCATACGGCACACCACTATACCAAAAAGCATTAAAAGAAATGCACAAAACTCTATTGCAATGCTTAAATGACTTGTTTAAATATTAAATGTAGAACTCACATTCAATGCAAGTACACTTGTTTTGATGAACACAAAGATTATATCCTGGCTGGAATTGATGACATTGACATACGCACTTGTGATTTTTAATTTTTCCACGGCACACCAAACAAGCTGTCACGGCACACTAGTGTGCCACGCACAGTGGTTGGGAAACACTGCCTTACACTACTAGTTACTGATAAAAGTAATATTATTACAGTTCCCGTTACTTTGTAACGCGTTAAACCCAACACTGCCGAACACCATATATGTAATATAAATGTGTAGGGGGGGTACACATTGTACAGTAATTATAAAGTTGTTCATAGAAAATGAGCCAAGGCCAATGAATCTGAGGTTGAAACAACAATTAATTGCATCATTTTTCTTTCAGTAAACATTAAAAACGGGTCCCAAAGACCCGAACACCACACAAGGGTTAAATATAGCATAAGATACACACATATAGAATGGGAAGATAAAACAGAGTAAAAAAACAAACAAACATGATTTTGAATGCGATTTAGATAACTTTGCATTCGTCTTCCAGTTTTGTGAAATATAATTTTAAATGTGTTTAAAGTTCTGATTTATGATTATTATTTTTTAATTTATGGCTATATTTTTTTTTTATTTACATGTATTATTTTTTATATACGGTTATTATTTTTCTGATTTGCACTTATTATGTTTTCATTTATGTTTATTATTTTTTATCTGTGACCACAATACATTAGGTGGAATATTTAGCCCATAGAGCAAAGCACAACCTACTCTCACGCCTTATGTAGTTCTTAAAATATCTTCTGATAAGAAGCATAACAATGCAAAGTCGTAATTTTTTTTTTTTAAATTTAAAATACTTCTGTTTATATTGTCTTTCATAAATGTCAACCACAAATTGCATCATTTTGTGAAAATTACTAAAAAGTTGTAACATTGTTGTGTAAACAGTTAGTAATAAAATTTATAATCTCATTTTCTTCTTTCCTCAGCTTTACCCACAGTTACAGTGAAAGTACCATACAGCCCTGTGTTCACTGGAGAGACAGTAACTCTGAAGTGTGAGATAGAGAATCAGTACAGATCATTAAACTGGAGATATCAGTGGTCTAGCAGACGTACTTCACACTCTAAGTCTGAACAGTACTCTGAAAACAGAGACTCACTCACTATCAATAGAGTTACTAAATCTGATCAGAATGAGTTCAGCTGTAGTGCAGAGATACACGGACGACCACAAACTTCACTATCAAGCTCTGCTGTTTATCTCACTGTGAATGGTGAGTTTAACGGGGAAGTAAAGACAAGATCATCTTATGTGTAAATTATCAGATACAATCAGAGTTTTTTTTTATCTCAGTTTGTCTTCAGTCTAAACTCAGTTTTTGCCTGATTTACACGACACTGTGTGACCACAATACATTAGGTGGAATATTTAGAACATAGAGCGAAGCACAACCTACTCTAACACCTTATGTAGTTCTTAAAATATCTTCTGATAAAAAACATAACAATGCAAAGTGGTAATTTATTTATTAAAATTTAAAATACTTCTGTTCATATTGTCTTTCATAAATGTCAACCAAAAATTGCATAATTTTGTGAAAATGACTATAAAGTTTCTTAAGTTCTGACCTTATTGTTGTGTAAACAGTTAGTAATAAGATTTATAATCTCATTTTCGTCTTTCCTCAGCTTTACCCACAGTTACATTAAATGTAACACCAGACAGCCCTGTGTTCACTGGAGAGACAGTCAATCTGAAGTGTGGGATAGATCAGTACAGATCATTAAACTGGAGATATCTGTGGTATAAAGACAGAAATGCAGTGTCTACGTCTGGGTTTTACACTGTAAACAGAGACTCTCTCACTATCACTGGAGTTACTCAATCTGATCAGAATGAGTTCAACTGTAAAGCAGAGATACACGGACTATCAAAGACTTCACTATCAAGATCATCTGTTCATCTTACTGTAAATAGTGAGTTCCCTTTCAGTTGTGGAATTGCATTGGGAACCGCTTTGCGCTTCTGCTTCGAGAAACCTTTAAAACGCCAATGAACTTGGCATGCAGATAATTGCATCTGCCGGCGCCGCCCCGCCGCACAGGTATTTAATGAGCGGCAGGTGCAGTTATCAAATCAGCTTTTTAGCTTCGAAAGCTGGCAGTGACACTGCTCACAAGAAGCAGCTCTTTATCTTGAAAAAAGGGTGTCAGTTGGTTGGGCGAAGGCACCACAGCGGGGCTCGCGAGTGTTTCCACCTCTTTCTTTTGATCTTAGTGATCTCTTTCACACTTTTTAGTTGAGTGTGTACATTCTCCTCCCTGTGTGCTACATCAACTACAACTAAAAGAGTGATTTCCCCTAAAAGAGCTGCAGTTGAACTTGCGTCTTTTTAAAGACAGCCGTTTACTGCTCACGGACATTAAAGCGTCTTTTTAAAGATGTCTTTTCGTCCGTGTTCGACTCCTGGATGCGGCAAGTACATGGGTCCTCGTGATGGACACAATCGCTGTCTCTCGTGTCTGGGTCTTCAGCATGCTAAGGCGGCTTTCGTGGGAGGGACATGCTCCGCTTGCGAGAGCCTGACTCTTGCGAATCTGCGGGGTCGTGTGGCATTTCTCCGGGAACGCCGCCCTCCGTTGCTGATCGCCCCTAAGAAGGCGGCTGTGAAGCTACGGAGAGACGAGCTCCGCCTCACTGTGCTGAATCGGCAAGCTGGTTCATCCAGCGGCTCTCAGCTACCGGATCCGCAACCATCTGAGGTTCCGATGGAGACGGAGAGCGCGCGTTCTGTGTCGCTTTCTACCTCTGTCGGGCCTCCCGAGGATTCATTATCTGTCGTAATATCGGAGGGGGGGCCGTCATTTTCGGACGTTGATCCGGATCCTCTCCCTCCTTCGGGAAGGGTTGCGGTTCCCGATCAGCCATGCTCGCTCGGGCTGCGGAGGCGGTCGGGTTGGAGTGGAGAGCTCCTCCCCCTCCCGTACCGTCCCGCCTAGATGATTGGTACTTTGGGGCTGCACGCCTTCACAGTCTTCCCCACTGGTACCTTTCTTTCCTGAGATGCATGATGAGCTGACTCGGACGTGGAAAACCCCCTTTTCCTCCCGGAACCGTCCGCATCAGCCATCGCCCTTCACCTCCCTCGATGGCGGGGCCGCTAAAGGGTATGCCGGTATCCCAACAGTGGAGCGTTTGGTAGCGATGCCGTTGTGTCCTGCCGGCGTTTCTTACTAAAAGGACCATCCTACCCTTCCCTCACAAGCCTGCAGACATTCGTCAGCTCTGACGGAGTCTGCATACCGGGCTTGTGGGGAGGCGGCCTCAGCCTTACATGCCATGGCTTTGTTGCAGGTTCATCAGGCTAAGGCTCTGAAGGACCTGCACGAGGGAGGTCATGATTCTGCAGTCTTTAAAGACCTGCGTGCGGCTATGGATCTGGCGCTAGGTGCGACCAAGACCACTGCACAAGCCGTCGGTCGTGCTATGTCCACCTTGGTGGTCCAGGAGCGCCACCTCTGGCTGTGCCTTGCGGACATGCGGGATGTCGATAAAACCCGGCTTTTAAATGCCCCCGTGTCCCAGGCTGGCCTGTTCGGCGAGGCGGTGGAGGACTTCGCACAACAGGTCTCTGCCACCCAGAAGCAGACTGAGGCTCTTGCTAACATCATGCCGCGTCGGAAGAGACCAACACCTGTCCCGTCGACGTCGGCACCTCAGTCTGCCCCTCGCCGAGGGCGTCCTGCAGCGGCGGCCGCCTCCGTTCCTCATCGGGGTCGTCCTAGGAAGCGAGGAACCGGCCGTCAGCAACCCGCCCCGCCCGCTAAGCCTGGTGGAAAGCATAAATTTAAGCGGCCCTGAGATGGGCGACCTGGAGGTAGAGGGGATTGCTCTTCGTGAACGCACCACTACCCCCCCAGAGGAGGACCGGGTGGGGAATCTTTGGTTTTCGTTAATTTCCGTTCTTTTCAGCCAGCACCCACAAAATCACAAAAAGAATGAATTCCTCTTCCTCCTCCAGGTCCTCAGAGGCAGTCGGGTGTGACGGATGGGCTCATAACCCTACGTCCTCCCTCTCCTCTCTCGCCAGCGGATGTGTCGAGCGCACCGAGACATCTTCATCAGAGTCTTCCCCGCGCAGCCATCCATCAGCGGAGTCAGGTGAGTGCTCATTCACACAATACACAATACCCAGTCGCACTGGCTTTTACACACGATCCGTCTCGGCTATGCGATACAATTCGCCCAGCGACCTCTCAAATTTAAGAGCATTCGTTTCACTATAGTGAAACCCGCTGATGCGCACGTACTACGTGCGGAGATTGTTGTCTTATTGGTGAAGGACGCGATCGAGCCGGTTCCTCCAGCCGAGATGAGGTCAGGGTTTTACAGCCCTTACTTTATCGTACCCAAGAAAAGGGGCGGGTTGCGACCGATCCTGGATCTGCACTTTCTGAATCGAGCACTTTACAGATGTGGCCTTTAACCTCTTGAAAAGCACCCCCATTCTGGCCCCAAACCATGAAAATACCTACTTTCACTAAAAGGGCTGTTTTTACTAAACCATTTAGAGTATAAGCATAACTGTGGTATCATTAGATAGAAGACACTTTGAGCCTCGTTTTCCATGTTAATAAAAATTTAAAAAGTTATAGAGGCTGAAGTAGCCTACTTTGTAATAAAAATTTTTTTGCATAACATCTTTTTTAAAACTAAAAATCTTAATGATAAATATATCTGTGAAACCTAGAAATGCAATGATGCCAAAGCCACAAGTCTAAAGAAGTTATGTTTCACGTTTGAAGTCCATAGACCCAAAAATGAGGTTCTTGCAAGAGTTTTTGTAAGACTAGTGCCTTTTCTAAGTGCCAGTCAGCCACAAAATAAAAGTCTTTTGTTTACATGCATACACGTTCGTTCTTTTTATTGTTTATCCTTATATAAGCGTATAAAATGCCGTATCCACACCAGGAAATAAAGCTTCACACAAAGATTGTTGAATTCGTTATCTAATTGGCTACACGTTCTGTCTATCAATATTTTCCATTAGTCATTGGAGGAACGCGTCAGATGACGTCACGATATTTGACAGCGCTGTTTGGATATTATGTATTATACTCCCGCCTACTTTTACAAACAAGTTTGACCGCTGGTTTTGAACATGAGTGTAATCTCATATTCAAGTGTTACGATGTAAATAGTCATCAGATTGTATATTATAATCTATTACAAGACGTGCATGTGAAATCTGATGTAAACAATGGACAATATATCAATATTTCACGGATTATACGCATTTGTGGAAAAAAACGGTCATTGGATGTACTTTGTTGGAGAGTTTTTATGGGTTATTCACACATCTGAAACAGACTGGATTCGATTTGCGTTCCTTATACCAGCACAAAGGTAAGGAGTCAGCACATTTTATGAATGTTGTCATCTGGACTTCTGTAACAAAATACTATATTTATGATGCTAGAGCGATTGTATCTCAAAACGGACACCATACACTGATGCTAAACCCTTAGACCTTTTAAACGATGTATAGCAATGTTATTATTGTTGTTTGTTTGTACACAGTAGGCTATATATATATAGTGTTAGCAGCATTAAAAAAACGGACGTTTTTCCATGCACGAACTAGTGCGCGTCGAGAGGTTAAAAATGCGCGTTTTCTCCCGCGGCATTCACCAAATCGTCTTGCTGAGTCTCGCAGAATTCTGCAAGTGTTTTTTGGGGGGGGGGGGGGGGGGTTGGGGTGGCTACTTTGCCTTTTCCCTTAATGTTTTTCGCTTCACAAAAAATCCACCAGGTGGCGCATAAAAAACTAAATTTTTATATGCGTTGTCTTTGAGGTTGTTTCCAGAAGTTAATAAGGGCATTGCCGAATATTTAACATTGCAATTAAAACAGCAAAGTGAAGTCAACCCCTTCTTGCCAGCATAACAGCGCATACAACGATGACTGTATGTACAATGCATTTATACTAAGTGCAACGGAGAATTTAGTCTGAGCCTAATACACGTAACTCTATTTACAATGAATATCTTAATTATTTGTGTTGTCGAATAAATAAATAAATAAATAAATAAATGTCAGTTTTTCTAAAAGTATCAATATTTTAAAGAGATTAATGTGGTATAAAAATACATGTTTTAAAGTTAAAAGTGTTGTAAAAATATATTAGTATTCTTATATATTAAGAACAATAATATGACACATGTATATTGCGCTAAAATGCTTTACATATGGAAAGAGGAATTCTTCTCAACCACCACCAATAAAGTTTAAAAATTATTCTTTAGAAAAAGTGTTTAAACCCACGCAGAGCGAACAAGAAAACATAGGCCTATGCTTACATACTGTACAGTTGGCATATGATATCTTTATTTAGTTTTACATATTTATATTTATAATACCTTTAATAATACAATTTTTGCGCATATAGGCAGTGTTGTGATTTTTTAAAATCCTTTCAGCCGTAATTCATATCTGTAAAAATATCCAGTGGCTTTGTAAATATCACTACAATAATGGATTAAAATAACTTTATAAAATCTCTTTATATCACTTATGTATTTTTTAGTTGGTCAAACCAAAATAAATGACTAGAAATAGAACAGACATTTTTATTTAAAATTGACTTTATATGTACTATACTACATCTAATAAATTAGCGAACAGAGAAACTGCGCCTTTTACATACAAAAAACACCCCCGAAGTGTTGAGTTTATGAATATTTACACTTACAATATGTACTTTGTGAAATGTATGCACTGTAAAAAAATATATATTTTAAAAAATTGTGGAAACTGAAAGTTAAGTATTGACTCAACATATTGCTTTCAAAAAATTCTCCCCAAACAAAAATTTGCATTGTGGTAATTAAAACATAAAGAATTGGCTTAAAACAAAAATGTATATTCACAGAACATATTAAACTCTGCTCAGCCAATTTATCGTGTCAAATGAAAAATCTGAGTTGACTGAACATAGTTCAGCCAGAAAAGCGTATGGGAATGCACCTGAATTTAATTGGCTTCAGTGTGGATGCGTGGGAGTTGATGATCGACATTTTCTACAATAAAGTTATGGTAAGTACTTAAATATTTACATTTAAGTCACTTTTAAGTATTTTTAAAGTCATTTTCTAGTTAAACTGAGTGAAAATCTGAATAATTACAGCATACAAACAAAAGCATATGATGTTTTCTCCTCAGTGTAACGCACCGAGCAACGCTTCATTTAGTGAGGAAATGGCAAGGTCACTACAACTTTCACAGTGAGTATATTATATTTGTATTTCTTATATAACATATTTGTATAAAACTGTTAGCTTTTTCGAGATTTAGGTGCGTTTTTTTATTAAGAGCCGCTGCGCCGCGCCCACACGTGCACACATAGACATGAAAGGCTGCTTGCAACCTGCGCATTTCTAGAGAGAATTTGTTGTGTTTTTTAAATAAATGAATAAATAACGAGTGTGGGGGCTTCTGTATTTGGCCTGGACTTCACGAAACGGGCGCATTACATGTATTTGACTGTATGCAGAACTGCGCAGACAAATCAACCTAAGACATCAAAGTTCCGCGAGAGCCATTCAAAAGCTTATATCTCGCGTTACATTGATCTCATGTGCCAATCGATCTGCGCCGCGCATGCTGCCGTCGTCATCTTGCGTCAGGAAAATCCACGAGGGAGATATGAAAAGGACGCTCTCTCTCTCTCAGCTGGCGTTGTAAAGCTGCCGGTTATACTCAACGGCGCGAGTCTCAAATAAGTGCAAGGACACCGCCCAAAACGGACGAGATGTTTAAATAATCAGCGCGTTGACTGTACTGTAAGTAATCGAATATAAAACCAACACGAAGTAGCTTAACATTAGTAGGTATGCTTGAAAAATTCGCCCCTAAAAAATTAACCATATAGTTTTACTATTGTTTGTGTTGGATAATATAACCACACATTTACCAGTCTCACTAAAGGATATTTTAAGTGAAACTATAGTAATGAAAAATTTCCAATACCAAAATAACTACTTCTATATTAAAACTGTTTTATTTTAATGTTGAACAGCAATATAGCTAGCTAATAGCAGACGTTTTTCTATGTTCAGAAGTTTAAACTTTGAGGATATTCTATATTGATCTGGTTTTATTTATTACATTGTCTTCATTGGTACATGTACACTCAGTGATACTTTTTTACTTCTTACAGAATACTGAGGCTTTGGTGATTTACACACATGACATGAAAATGGGAATTCGTGAAACACTGAGCAGTTTCTGATCGATGTCAAGATTCATTTCCAGTGAGCTGGTTGTGCTGGAAAATTTGTGAGACTTTATGCCTTCAATTTGTAGAATGTTTTAGGTGTTTAATGTTTAAACTGTTATGAGGCATTGTTTAAATGTTTAAAGTGTTTAAAGTAGTTTCATAAGCTCTTACTCCGTGCGAGAATGTTAAATTCAAGTGAAATTGTGATTAAAATCGGGTGAGGAACTCTCCCCACTTTTATATTGGTGTTTTTGGAGATATTTGTAAAATATATTTTCTAAACTTTTTATTAAAAATAATTATTTTCTAATGTCTACTGTGCAATTGTATGCAGACCATTTCTGTATGTTTACAATTTTAAGGTATTACAAATAAATAAAAAATGAATAAAATGTTACAAAATAGTTTGTGTGTTTCTTTTTCTATTAAGACAACGGGAAATATGATTCCTTATCAATAAAATTTTACCAATATACATTTTCAGATTGGGTAAATTAAAAAAAAGAATGCTACCACAATTTTAAAAAGTTAATTGGGCAAAAAACATGGTTTCTTATTTTCAATTGGCTCAACCTGTTATTTTCCATTGAGCTAATGTTTAAAGATCGTTGCCACAATTGATAAAATTCCATTCACAGAAAATCTATTGGCCCAAGTGAAAAATGTCAATGTTACCAGTCACTAGAAAATTTTGAGTTAGGGAGGCAAAATTTTTTTACAGTGTGTGTAAAATAATCAATTTAATAATTGTGGCTTTATAAACTCAGACATTCGCATTCAACACTTTTCAAAACTTATTTATATAAAAAGCGTATTAATTAACTTAATAAAATCTCCTAATGTCACTTATGTATTTTTTATTTGGTTAAACCAAAATAAATTATTAGAAATATAACTATATTATATTATAATATTATATTATAAGCGTATGCTACATCTAATAAAATAGCGAACAGAGAAACTGCGCCTTTTACGGACGGAAAACACATCCGAAGTGTTGAGTTTATGAATATTTACACCTTCAATTTGTACTTTGTGAAATGTGTGAGTAAAATAATAAATTTAATAACATGTGGCTATATAGACAAACACGCCGCCTTATCTCAGACATTCACATTCAACAGTTATCAAAACTTATTTATATATAATCTAATTTACATTTTGTGATTGATTTACTGATTTATTACAGAAACTTGTTGTCAGAAGCAAAGCTATTGTACTAAGCATCTTTATATGTATGTTTTAAAGTTAAAAGTGTTGTAAAAATATATATGAGTATTCTCTTATATTAAAAATAACAATATTATACATTTATATTGCGCTAAAATGCAATATAAATTATTCTGCAATATAAATTATTCTCAACCACCACCAATAAAGTTTTAACATTATTCTTTAAAAAAAAAACGGCGTTTAAACCCGTGGAGCGAACAAGAAAACATATGTTTATATGCTCATTCGGCATATCACAGCAGATTTACAGCAGAGTACCAGCAACATGAGAAGTGGTGGCACGCGAAAGAAAGTGAAGGTACGCAGTACGCTAAAATATAAAGTGTCTGTACTGCGAGCACTGGTTTAGTTATTTACATCGTGTGTTGCTCTTTCACCATTGTGCACCCGCGCACTCGCTCTGTAGTTTGTAGCTCGCACTCCGGCTTCTGCAAACAATAGCCGTTTCTTAATACCAAGTAGGGGAGAGTGGAGCAAAATAAGCCAGTGTGTAAGTTGACACACCCCCTTTATCTAGGCAACCATACAGATTTGTAGCCGTGTGACCACAAATAAAGGTAGCAACCATAATTTCTATTTGGCCAAAGAGAAGGACAAATTAAAGAGTTATGATTAAAGTTTTTATCCTATCAAAGTTAAATTTATACATACCAGGTTGTTATGTCAAAGTAGATTTATTCAGGTCTAAATATTTATACCATAGATATTGGTGATAGGCTAATGTATAAAACCATGTGAATGATTTAGCTAAAGATTAGCCTGAATTACTAAGCTAGGCAGTTTTCCCAAAATGGTGGCTGTGGGGCAAAGTGAACCAGATGGAGTAAACTGAACCAGCGGTTCAACCCCACCATGAGGCACTGAAACCACTGAATATGTTTCATTAAAAAAATATATCTGTGTAGTTTCGCACAACTGATTTGTTCTTTTTTAAACATTTTAGAAAACATATCATGCCAAGACATTACAATATTACTACATTTTTATTTTATGCATTTGGCGTTTTGGTCCATACTGAAAAACAAACTTACCACTAAGAAACGTCCATTGACAATCTCCAAACAATAAGTTGTTCCTCAAAATCTGTATTTTCATCTGATACAGACTCAAACATGAGTGGATGACATTAGAGTACCGTGAGAGCGATTGAAACCAACCTCTTCCGCCTTATTTCTCGCGGTACTCTGATGTCATCTGCTTGTCTGCTCTTGTGGCGCTGCGTAAAGTTGACCACACCTAAAAACCGTACTGCTAAACTCGACAGAAATGCTCTGTGTATACCAGCACCTCCTTTATTAATTGTATAGCAGGAAAAGTTCTATTTTACTTCTCAGCGTGAGAAATAGCTTACACGGTTTGGCGTGTGAGCGTGTGAACTGACAGAAATGCATGTGTCTCATGGCGAATGCGTGGAACTTGAGAGTATGAGGGGCCGTACGAGCCAAAATTCATTCTGGCACTCTCACTCACATACATTCTCCTTTCACACACATACATCCTCCTTTCACACACATACATCCTTCTTACACTTACATACATTCTCCTTTCACGTACATACATTTCTACCCTCTCACACACATGTATTCTCCTTTTACACACATACATTCTTCTTTCACACACATACATTCTCCTTTCACATACATACATTTCTACACTCTCACACACATACATTCTGCTTTCATACACATACATTCTCCTTTCACACACAAACATTCTCCTTTCACATACATACATACATTTCTCTTTCTCTCACACACATACATTCTCCCTTTACATACATATATTTTTACTCTCACACACATACATTCTTCTTTCGCATGCATATATTTCTACTCTCTCACACGCATACATTCTCCTTTCACATACACACATTTCTACTCTCTTACATACATACATTCTCCTTTCACATACATATATTTTACTCTCTGTCACATATATACATTCTCCTTTCACATACATACATTTCTACTTTTTCACACATACATTCTCTGTTCATGTACATATATTTTTGCTCTCTCTCACATACAAAAATTCTTCTTTTACATACATATATATTTGTACTCTCACACACATACATTCTCCTTACACATGGTTTTTCTGTTGGTATCCATTACTTCCTCTTTTAGCAGGAAGTCACTCTTAGACCAGGAAATACATGTGCAAGACTTGATCAGCTCTTCCTCACAACTTAACCATGATGCTATTCAAAGTCATCCTGTTTTCTTTTAAAGTACACTTTTGGTAAAAATTTGCAATAATCATGACATCAGACAATTTTTATATAATGTGCTGGAATGTACTGAACAAATGGAAAGGATAGCAGATGATTATTATTTAGGGCATGATAGGCTGGCATAGAGAACTTTGTGATCATGCAGACTGTTGGGACTTAATCGTAAAAATAAAGAAAAGGTAATTTGGGAAAATAATTATCAAATACAAATATAATAGCAACAGAAAAGGTAACTAATGAATATTGATGATGGGCCATTTAAAAATAATGCACACTCGAGTTGGTATTGCTTTGCGCTATGTGGCCGATACACCATGAGAGGTGTATTATTTCCAATGGTGAGTACACTGTAAAAAATACACAGTATGTTTATCAAACCAAACCATATTTTTATGTTACATTAACTAATAAATTCAGGTTGAAATTGTTTAACTCATTTTTTTAAGTTATGTTAACTTTTTAAAGCCAAAACTTAAAATAGTATGATGAATTGACTTGCAAATTGTTTACACTTGAGTTTGGAGTAATGGGAACAATGGGAACAAGTTGGCCTATTAATATTTCTATACTTTTTTTCGGTATTTATGTATCATTTGTTCTAGTTTTATATTATCAGAAGTTAAGCAAAAACAAAAATGAGCAAGCAGGCAATCATTGTTAATTTACTGCTTTATTCATTCTTTCCAATTAATTTATTTTGCTATCACACATACCTGCACTGTATATGCTTTATTTGTTAAAAATTAAATAAATCTTATTACAGTTAAACTTGGTGTATAGTGATATGGAATGTAATGCTGCCCACAGACCTGGAACTACTCCAATGCGCACCCGTAAAATGTTTCTCAACCAAATAAGCATTTAACAGTCCCATGATATAAACTGTTATATAATACTATTATATAAACATTTACAAAATAAATAATAAATAATCCAACATAAAGCCAACAGAAGATATGTGACCCATGCTGGCAAAATTTGTCTGAATGAGCTCATTTTCAAAAATGAGCTATTTATATTTTGACATTCTCTATGTATAATTTGTTGGAATCTGACAAAAATTGACAGAGCTACACCTGTTTTAAGTTGACAGAGTTAGCATAGTTAACTTTTTGGAAAAATCGAGTTTCTTGAAAAATCGAAAATAAAATCGCTGCATACATACCTTAAAATCACTGGTAAAACGTACAGATTTAGCACACACAAAGTCAAAAACAATATAGGAAGAATATGGGCCCTATTTTAACGATCTAAGCGCATTGTCTAAAGCGCACAGCGCAACGTCTAAATGGGCGTGTCCAAATCCACTTTTGCTAATTTAACGACGGGAAAAATGGTTTGTGCGCCGAGCATGGTCGAAAAGGGTTGGTCCTATTGTAATGGGAGTATTTTGGGCGTAACATGCAGTAAACCAATGAGAGACTCAGCTCTCATCCGCTTTAAAAGCAAGTTGCGCTGGCGCTATGTCTAATCCCTATTTAGATGACGGACTTTGTAAACTGAAAAACTAAGCGGAGGAAGACGATCCCCAGTATAAGATTAATGTTAAATAATTGTGTTGTTTTTCACTTGTGAAATTGAAATTGTTATTTTTTTATTCAAACCTTTAAAACCCGTTTTCTTTCAGTCATGGAAGTAAAAAGCAGGCTTGTAATTGCTTTAAATGTATGGCTATCCAATATCATCAAAACATAATTTACAAGTATATAAGATAAGGTTTGTACTACTTTATTTGTAACACACAGGAGATAAAGAATTTACAAACGGCTCTCCTCACGTTTCAGCATTTTGGACAGCGGTTTTTTAGCTAAGAGTTTTTTTAAGCATTATTTAAAAATGTTTCTCATCTCACCATATCCGCAGGTACAGAGTCATCATATACAATAAATCCGTGAGGTAGCATTTAAAAAAAAACATTTAAAAACAGATGCATTTGTTCAAAGCAAAGCATTTATTTACTTACCAGGCTGCAGGTGAAGCAGCTCTTTGCGCCTTTTAACGTCTCATAATTAGTCCTCATTTATGTCCAAGAGACTTAATAATAATCTTTTACATTCAATCCTTTAATCTTTTATATTTAAAAGCATTTTTGTGATGCTGCGCATTCATGTACTTTGTGATAAGCAAGCGTTGTCCTCCCGTTTATAGGCGCATTTTACTAATGCGCTCTTTAAATAACATAAAACATATTGCGCCATTGACTTTAGACTTTAGACCAGGTTTTTGTTGGTCAATGGCGTAGTCTATTTTAGTTGCCTCAAAATAGCAACGCGTCAACAATGCGCCTGAACACACCTCGTTTTCAGACCAGAACGCCCATGGGCGCAAAGGGGGCGCAAATGCATTTGCTATTTAAACAACGCGGCACTAAACATAAAAATTAGGGTGGAAACTAGCGAAAGACACTTGCGTCGCGCATTGCGCTGCATTGCGCCGGGTGTAAGATAGAGCCCTATATGTTAAACTTTGTTTTTCTTTTGTTGTTTTATTGACATTGAGGTAGCTTTCAGATGTAATGCAAGGATCTATGTAATGTTACACATCAGATATTTTTTCCCAAAAGTTAACCAAACATTCACTTAAGAATAACAGATTATAGGTCCTACCTGCATGAATTCTTGTCAAAACAGATATTTTTACAATTGACTATTTAGAGCATTGAGATCGCTAGACGAGGGCTTAATGTAGCTACTTATTAATATGAAAATCTCAATTTTGTCCAAAATCGGCACTTATACTTTCATTTGCATCTAGCTCAAAATTAGACGGTGTGCATTCCGAATGATTTTGCCAGCACGGGTCACACATTTAGATCAACAAAAAAGGTGCTCAGATTTTCCCTATGTGGTTCTCAACTCCAGTCGTCAGCCCCTCCCTAACATAATGTTTTTAGATGTCTTGATTCCTGATTCCACTAATCGGGCTCCTGCAAGAATGTTTTAAATGTTTCCTTTATTAACACAATAACAAGCTGATTAACTGAATCAGGGTTTTTCTATACAATGCGTCTTCATTACACACTACACAGTTTTTATATTTTTTGCCTTAATTGATATTTAATTATAATTTGATATATATATATTTTTAAATGTATCTACATTGTTATCGACTTTTTATTTTATTTGTACTTTATTGTTTAGTTTAGTTTTTAATTTAGTTTTAATTTAATAATTTAATTTTGTGTTAGTTCGGTTTTTATGTCGAGTTATTAATTTTATATTTCAACTTTTCAGTTCCACTTTACCAAACAAGCTTATTGCAAAAGCATTTCGCATTTCTAATTTTCGTTAGTTTAGTTTATCAAAAATACTAAGACCTGTATTTTATTTGAATGCCGTTAATAAAGTTCCTAGATAAGCATTGTACAATTAATATAAACTTGCCACGGTATATTTGATTCTTAATAAAGATAAAACAATCCAATAAGAAAAACGGATGGGGTCTCACCTTTTTAAGTTGTGGCAACATTGATTTTTGGTCGAATAAAAGTAACTTTTATCATTTTTCCAAGTGAAAAGTCCAGTGTCCAATATCGCAACCCATATCCATATTAAATATTTTGCAAAGCAATGTAACTAGTAAAACAACTGCCAATTTCGTTGTTAACGCGAGGTCGTGCTCCTGCAAGATACATTTGTATATTTATCTAGCGCATTCTTTAATAAAGCCAAACTTACCAATGCATTAAGTAAAGTGTCTGAAACAGAATCAGAATAGCTCAAATTATTTTTGATGAAAACTGGCACTTTTATTTATTAAATTATGAAAGTAGACATATAGTCAGAATCATGCCTTGACTGTTGAAACCTGTTGAAATAGTACCTTTTACTGTTGAACCACATACAATGCTAAAAAGTTGACGTATGCGCAAATACTAATATAAACATGTATACAGAATTTTTAAATACATTTTAAATATATAAGATTTTTCCAATAAAACTTTGTTTTATTATATAATTAAGCCATGAATAATTCGCTTTATTTCGGGATTTTAGTCATAAACTTTATATTTTAATCATAAAGCCCTACATTTCTAATGAAATTACTATGATTTAATGCCAATCTGTATGTGATAATATTGACCACGAGACATGCACTATCACTGCCATTTTGTGCATGCAGTTCGCGCAGTACAAGCACGCGCAAGTGATGCAGTATGTGCACAGAAAGCTGTTACTGTACCCAGTTAACAAATATGGCTCCGAAATTATTCAGATAAATACACCTTAACCTTTTAAGACCTTTTAAGACCATACGAGGACATCATTTTTTTTGTTGTTTGCACCATAATACTTAATTCTGTGTAACAGGCAGAGGCGTCATGCCCATTCAAACTGTTGCATGCAACCTCAAAATCAAAGGAGCGTCCATTAATCTGTTACTTGTCTTTTAATCTGTTTAATATGCAAAATATTATTAAGCGCTCACAAGCTCTTTGTTGTTGCTGCATTTTGCTATCTGAGGAATTAAAACGTGTAAGAAACGCTCACAACATTTCCAAATCCCAGTACGGTAATGTACAGTTAACCTCCTATGTGTAGAAAATGTATGGTTTAAAATGTGACTGTCTCAAAGTTAGAGATTTCTAGATTCATCTTGGTACAATGCCAAAGCTTGCCAGAGTTCACGGGAGCGCGGAATCACACATGCTCACATATGCAGGTAAAATTTAATGCAATAATCCGTTCCCTCTAATAATTTTATCTAAACATTTTTTTAATCATTATTGAGCATTTAACTCTATCACGTGGCTATAGCTTATGTAATTTTCGTTGTTTATATCAGGCGCGGAGCTATGGGCGGGCCTGGGCGGGCCTGGGCCCGCCCAGATTGACAGCTGGCCCGCCCAATCAGAAATGTAAAAAATACTACTCTGTATAGTTAGACATGTATACTACTTTATGTGGTGTAATTTATCTATTGCATGTTATGTTAAAAACAGTAAAATTATAAGTAAGCCTGATAACTATTTAAAAACTATTAAAGCAGTTGAATGTTGCGTTATAATGAAATATTCCCGAGCAGCTTTCAGCCATGATCACTTTGAGAACTTTTTTTGCAAGCAAGTAGAAAACGTATTTTGAATAACAACACGTTATAAATATGTGCTGCGCGCTTTCCTCTCAATAACATAAACACACAACAAATATGACAGCGGGGTAAAAAATAGAAAGAAAACATCTGATCATAGTGATGTTGTTTGATATAGCGATATAGCAGCACTATATAAGTCACGCCACGTTTATTGCTACACTTTATACAATATAGCCTATTGCTTTTAAGCAACAAATAGCCTATCATAACAACCTATAAGCCTACTGTGTAATTGAGACATTAATTTAAGAAATGCATTAAAGCAGAAAGGCTGACGTAGGCTGCGGAAATATAGTGGGTTCACTTCAATCCACACCACAGACGTTCTTGGTTTGCTTCTTATTTATTAAATCGAGGCAATTGCTTGATCAAACATTGATTAATATTAAGATACAATTTATACAAAACGAAATTTACTTTAAAGAAAGTCTTTCTACAAAACAAACCTCGCAAAATCGCTTGCCCGACGTCCATTACGGGCTATGGCGAATTCCTGTCGGGCAAAAAAAAATGATGCGCCTTGGCCGTCGGGCGGAGGAAAAAATATTGTAATGTGTTTGCATTCTCTCAGATTTAGTTAGGTAATTATGTTGTATGTAATTCGGCGTCATCTTCACAGCAAAAACTCCAGTGTTAAATTAACTCTCACAGAGTTGATTTCAACACTTATTCAGAGTTTATATAGCTCCACACTTATCAGAGTTAAATGAACACTTTCAAGAGAGTTAATTTTTTAACACTATGTCAGAGTTAAAATTTTAACATGAGGTCAGAGTTTCTTTGACTCAAATAAGTGTTAGTTAATTTTTTAACACTAGGTCAGAGTTAATATTTTAACACTAGGCCAGAGTTTCTTTGACTCAAAAAAGTGTTAAAGGGGTCATATTATGAGATTTCTAACATGTAAAATAACTCTTTGGTGTTCCCAGAGTGCAAATGTGAAGTTTTAGCTCAAAACACCCCACATGTAATTTACCTGTTAAAATTACCACTTTGTAGGTGCAGGCAAAAGTGTGCCATCTTTAGCTGTGACCATTAAAATGTAAATGAGCTGATGAAATGGAAATATTGATCACAATGATGGTGACTTTAAATAAAACATCCAACAAACTCTACAAGTAAGATGTAAAATGCAATTTTAGGTTTCAAATAGAGATGGTAATAGAGAAGATAAAGTTACAGAGGAGCATTAAAAAAAAATAGTGTAAACAATTTAGTTTTACTTACAATTCAATCTGCAGGACACATGGAAATGGAAGACTGAAATGTGTGGGCGGAGTGTAATTACATCTCCAAGGAGTTAGTTTAACACCGCCATGATTAACTCTGTAGATTAACTCCAACTCTGAACAACAATTTACTCTAAATATGTTAAATTTACTCTTTGGGTGTTGAATTCAACTCAGAAATGTTTAACACTGAAATTTTAACTCTCCAGTTTTTGCTGTGTTGTTAGCCATTACTATCCTCACTAACAAGTGAAACTGTCAGGAAATGAGGTGAAAGCATTAAATCCATTATTCCTTTCGTTCACGTCTGATATGCGCGCTCCTCGGCGCTCTTCACGAGTAGGCTTGCTCTTGTGCTCATCAAAAAGTATATTAAATGTTTATTTATTTGTCATTTCGTTTAACCCCAGAGTCTAACATTATTCTAGCAATTCCCTTTTTCTTTCTTTATTTAGTAAGTTAACTTAAATATGTGAGAACGAAAATATATTTTTAGTGATTTGCATGAAGAGAATATGATGTTAGAAGCTTCATTTTAAGCATTTAGTAGCCGTATTTATTTAAACACTTTAATAGGTTATTTAAAAAAGTATAAGGTTTTTTTGGGTTCATTTATATTTCCTGTCACTGTGTGCAGGTTCTTTTTTGTAGGCTATGAGAGCCCAATATTTTTTTTACCAAAAAGGCTTAATAAATGTCACGTTGCAATACAATTTAAAGGATCAATAATGTCAAAACTGTGACGTGCAGTTCGGGTGTGTGTGTATGCTGTTTAAATTAGTGTTCTGAAGTTTTGACGAATTTTATAGACTTGTTATAGTTTCTTATTCAAAAGTGACACCCATAGATTCAGGCCCACCCGGACTTAATCCATGCCCACCCATATGTCACGTTCTGCATCCGCCACTGGTTTACATACTTTATGGATTTAAAATGACATTCATTTCATATGATAATGCAGTTGTTGTGCAAAATGCATAAATGACACAATTAAACAAGTCATTAAACAAAACGTAAATAAACAAAACATGCCGTTTTAGATGTAAATATGATGCCAATAGCCTATTTAATTATTCCGATTGAATAGTATTTGATATAAAAGTTAGTCAACACTTTAATTTTGGAGGTTTTTGCATGAAGGCAGGGGCGCTCACATTGTTAGAAATGTAAGGGCCATGGAAAAGACTGAAAGCTCTATAATATTTCGTTTGATGTCTGTGTATGCACAAATTTCTGTGAGCTGTGCACACTGTGCCCCCTTAAAAAAATTGGTGCATGACGCCCCTGGTAACTGGAACCTGTTGTACACAAACGTGGACAATTACACGGCTTCATTATCAAAGACAAATATTTGGTTATTATTTTAATTGGTTCTTCCTTATACCCCCAAATAGCTGTAAGAAATCTAAGGGGGGAAAAGACAAATCAAAGCTCGGGTCTTAGGGGGTTAAGTTGTTTAAAAATGACCGCAGTCAATATTTCAATAAAAAAAAACATGTGTATGTAGTCATAAACCCCTTACCAGGATATTTGAGGAGCTTTTGAGGTGTTTGTCTTCCTGCAATAAGCTTAATTTTTTAAGCTTAGTTATATTTATATATTTGTGCAACTCTTAATAATCTTTTAATCTTATTTTTTTAGCTGATGTTAAATACATAAAATATTAATTTGAACTGAACAGTGTCACAGTTTTTAAAACTTAAATATATAAGTGTGACATTCTCAAATTATATTGATTAAAATTTACAAGAAATATTAAGGATATCCATTAGAAATAATCTGTTAGTTAAATACTTATTTTATACACCTAAATAATATATGTACATTTTACATAAAATATGTTTAATTTTAATTGTTATTTATTTTGTTTTAGTTGTTTAGTTGAAGTATATTAGTTATTTTTAAATATTTGGTGTGAGAAATAAACAAAACAAAACAACTAACTAAAGTTTAAACCCTCTAACCTGAGCTACAAAGGAAAGGTAATGAGATAAATCTTCTGCGTCATACGACGCCCTGACTAACCCACACTACCTACACGAATAGAAAACGTTGGGTGGCACGCGCTCCTTTAATACAGAAAACGAATCCCTATACGTGAAACTAACAAAGTCACAAAACAACGCTAGTAAACACTCAAAATGTACAAACGCAAAACGTGATGAACAAACAGAGATAAGGGGCAGACTGACATAAAAAGAAAACGAATTAATATTTAAAAAATGAATTATCAATGGCGTACAAGATTTACATTTGTATTTTATTAAATCAGTATTAAAACACACTATTTTTAAAAATTATCATTGAATTATCTCTCTAACTCTCATTAAATAAATGCTTATGTGTATGACTCAGCCTTAGAAAAGAAATATTATAACGCGGGGATGAGATTCGTTTACACTAACATTATTAACTGTTATGCTACCTCTGAAGATGCCTGAGGCATGAAGAATCGTGAAACGATAAATTGATTGCTGTAAGCTCTAACATTGCGGGAATTGCTCTCCTTATGCATCTCCAGCACCAGCAGACTCGCTGACAAATAGTGCAGTTGGCTTTATACTGTACTATTTTCCACGGACAATTTCCAGCCTGCATTTGACTTCTCCCAGCTCTGGAACTTTCGGACGTGGACGCGAGCGAGCTGCCTCCAGCTTCGGCCTCCGCGAGCTGCTTCCAGCTTCGTCATCCTCGAGCTTTCTCCAGCCTCCGCCATCGCAATGATTTAAAACCGGATGAGCTATTTAATTCTCAAATACTGGATGATTCTGTATTTTAAAGGATGGGTGTCAGCCCTGCTGATGGAATAATTGTGCAAACGGAGATGTATGTACGCAGTGCATGACCATTAATAAAGTGCAAAGCCTTTATTAGTTTTTCAAAATAAAAGCCGCTCATCACAGGGCTTCCTTTTTCACCATAAGCCTTCCGTTTCCACTATACTCTCTCTCACACATACATACATACTTCTCTTACATACGCACATTTTCTTCAGACATACATACATTCTATAGATGTATGTGAAAGGAGAATGTAAGTGTGTAGGAGTAGAAAATATTTGTATGTGAAAGGAGAATGTGAATGTGTGAGAGTAAAAATACATGTATGTAAAAGGGGAATGCATGTATGTGAGGGGAAAAATATATGTATGTGAAAGGAGAATGTAAGTGCGTGAGAGTAAAAATGCATGTATGTGAAAGGAGAATGCATGTATGTGAGAGGAAAAAATATATGTATGTGAAAGGAGAATGTAAGTGTGTGAGAGTAGAAATGTATGCATGTGAAAGGAGAATACATGTATGTGAAAGTAGAATGTAAGTTTGTCAGAGTAAAAATACATGTATGTGAAAGGAGAATGAACGTGTGTGAGAGTGCCAGAATGAAATTTGTCTTGTATGGCCCTTCATACTAAGATGCATGTCATGTCTGACATCTTGGTTTCGGTTTAAAAACATGCAGGAATTTGAAAATAAAATGCAGGACTTGCTTGATGTTTAAAGAGTTATTAATAAAGATAAAGTTCGGGACTGATTTATGTTAAACCGTTATTAAGATCAACAAGACTCGCGCTGACTGACATATCCGAAACGCAACTCACAGACACGCAAGTACCTGCACTGACAGAATAGTAAAAAAGCATCTGTTTTGGCAAGAATTTAGGAAAGCATATTAAGCATTACAACAAACTTGCTAAGCTCATTATTAAATATGTCCATAGCCTACAGCGTTTGCGCGAACAGAACGAATTGTTTAAAAAAACTTTCTCATTAATCTTCATCTAAATTAATAAATAATCAGATATTCGTTTATAATTTCAAATAACAGTATGCACTATTATTTAAAAGTCAGTCGCGTATTTTATAAGAATACCAAAAACCGCGTCGATTTCCTGACTCGTGTTTGTGTATGTGCGTTTCCCATCGCGTGAACTGTTTGACGGAAGACAAAGAAAATACTTCCGTCTGGAGATAGTGACACACATACGCAAGTAAATAAGGATTGTACTGTTTGCAATCGCGTATTTTATAAGAATACCAAAAACCGCGTCAAGTTTCCTGACTCGCGTGTTTGTGTATGTGCGTTTTCCCTCACGTGAAATGTCTGACGGAAGAATAAAGAAACACTCGCGTCTGGAGATACTGACACACATACGCAAGTAAATAAGGAGTTAGATGTCATGTTTTGGTGCAATCGGATGAAACAACAAGGAATAGAGAGACTGGGTTGTGGATTATGTATCCAGTGACTGCAGGAGGCACAAGTTATGCATATGGATGTCTCTGCTCATTCATTTCAATGGCGCGGGGGTGTGGCGATCTCTTCTCATTATAGATAATCAGGTAACATTAGAGAGACGGTCCCTCTCCTACTTCTCATACAGTTTACACCGAATGACAATATATGTTTTCGATCTCACTTACATCATTTAAAAGCTGACATTCCAAGCATTATGTAGACATTTATCTTTTGTTTATATGACATGTATTCATGAAGTTACAGTTAATTTTCTGACGCGTTTCTGAAATGACTTCACAGAGGGAGAGAGAACAAAACGCGCATCATGTTTATTTTCTTAATTTTGCGAAAAGCACAACATTCTGTTTTTATAGGGAGTGGACAGAAAAAATCTAGACACTTTAACGTTTTAAATGATGTATAAATCATATCTGTATGTCCAAAATCAGCAGAGTTATCTAAGTCTATTTACGGAGTGATTGAAAAATAAAGAGTTGGCGGCGCCTGCACCGCAGCCGACCCCAGAGTGTTAAAGCTATTAAAACGTTCAGATGCAAAAATGAACTATATGTAAAATTAGATAAACTAGTTAATGATATTGCGTAAATGCGCTCGGTCTCTTCAAAAGTCTTCGCGAGTTATTTTGTTATAAGACTCAGTTATCATACATCACGTCTCTTGTACTGTAAGTACACGGAAAAAAATAAGACAAATGATGCACGTTTGAGTCGGATTTTTATGAAGAATATGTGACTGTTTATGTAACAGGCAAAGAAAACTTTGCCAACAAAATGTTTGCCAAAAAAGCGTGCATTTGTATGACATCAAAGTCAAACACAGAAATTCCGTGTCATGTTACTTCAATATCATACAGTATACGCTCAGCATGAAGTCAAGCACACAAATTGTCGTCAGTATGGCCTACATGAAACACGACTGCCATCTACAGGTTTTTGTATTTCCTGCGTCCCCCACCGAACCCCCCTTCTGCGGGATCTCGCAGAATTTCGGAAGTGCTCGCGGCATTCTGCTCTCAGAGACGCGCATTTTTAAAGGCCACATCTGTACAAGATGCCGTTCAAAATGCTTACGCAGAAGAGCATATTTCAATGCATTCGCCCACAGGATTGGTTTGCAGCCATCGACCTGAAGGACGCATACTTTCATGTCTCAATACTTCCCCACTTTGCGTTCGAGGGTCGAGCATATCAGTACAAAGTCTTATCGTTCGGGCTCTCTCTCTCTCCCCGCGTCTTCATGAAAGTCGCAGAGGGGGCTTTAAAGCCCCTCAGAGAGAGCGGTGTTCGCATCTTGGCATATCGCGTCAAATGCTTTGCACTCACCCAGATCGGGTGCTCAAACACCTCGCCCGTCTCGTTCATCAGGTCAACCGAGAAAAGAGCAAACTGTGCCCTACACAGAAGATCTCTTTTCTCGGCATGGAATTGGATTCGGTAAATCTAACAGCACGTCTCATGGAGGCGCGCGTTCAGTCGATTCTGGCTTGCTTGAATACATTTGTGACCAGTCACGGAAAGTAGGGACACAAGTCGGATCTGGGGCATTTTGAGTTATTCATAGATTCTGAAACTTTCCAACGATGTATAACACATGGAAATCTGATAAGATTTGGAGAAGTTGTGGCCATTTGAATGTAACACATTCAAGAAAGAGAATGCTGAGAAAGTTGAGAAAGAAAAAAGTTAACACTTTCCCTTTTCCCTGGCTGGAGAGACAATAGGGCTCATTTACATCTCATTTAGCTAAGCCATACCCCCTGTAAAGCCGTTTTGAGATACAGAGGTTCCAGCAGCATATGTAGTATTTTATTACAGAAGTCTGAATGACAAAATGCAAAAATAAACAGGACTTTTAACTTTACCTTTGCAGGGATCACAAGTCGAATCCAGTCTGTTTCAGATGTGTGAATCATCCAATGATTTTGTCCACAAATGCGTATAATCCGTGAAATATAGATATATAGTCTATTTCGCATGAACTTCTGGTAATACAATAATATACAATCTGAGGACTATTTACATCGTAACATGTGAGGGTATATCAGATTACACTCCGGTATTTACGTTCCGTTAAACACATGAACCCGCCTTCAAAGTTTGTATTTAAAATAATAGATAATCCAAAAACAGCACCGTCGAAAAACGTGAAGTCCTTAAGAGATGTTACCAATCGCTCGCTCGTTCCTCCATCAGCCAATGACTTCATGGAACATATTGATAGACAAAACATGTAGCCAATTATATAAAGAATACAACGATCTCTGTTTAACTTCTGTGTGTTTGGACAAATAACAGTCAGCCGCATCGTATGTCAGCCACGTCACTGACTTTATGGGGCGCCGCAGTCGGATGACGTCAAAGTACAGCGAGAGCGAGTCGAAATTAAACTACTCCGTAAGATTTCTTGAAGAGCTCTCACGGTACTTTGACGTCATCCGACTGCGGCGCCCCATAAAGTCAGTGACGCGGCTAACGTACGATGCGGTTGACTGTTATTTGTTCCGCCCCAGCTTCTTTTATATTTCTTTTGTTTGTGCGCCCGAGCTTCATTTACAGTCTGGGGAGATGCACGCTATAAGTTTGAAAAAAATAAATAAAACTAACGTTAAGCAAACATGTCTAAGGGACAGAGCAGCCACGTCACTACAGTCACGTGACTTCACGCTCGAGCCGGAAGAGAAGACAATGCTGAATAAAGTCGTAATTCTTGCTATTTTTGGACCAAAGTGTATTTTCGATGCATCAACACAATTTTACTGACCCACTGATGTCACATGGACTACTTTGATGATGTTTTTATTACCTTTCTGGACATGGAAACCGTACATAGATTTTCAATGGAGACAGAAAGCTCTCGGACTAAATCTAATGTTAAAACATCTTAAACTGTGTTCCGAAGATGAACGGAGGTCTTCCGAGTTTAGAACGACATAATGGTAAGTCAATAATGACATTATTTTCAGTTTTGGGCGAACTATCCTTATTCACTAGTCACGCTGTTCCCTTTGGGGGCGGAGGCGAAAACACAAGCTTATCCAGTATGTAAATATACACACAGACAATGACGCCCCCCGCTGCACGCTAGAATCTCCGGAAAAACAAGCCTATTTTAACCGCAAAATGTACGCTTTTAAATATACATAAACTCCTATCTCAAACATGGAGAGGCTTCTTCGTGATCTCAACTAATAGATTCTGCAATAAAACGAAAATCACAAATTTTGAAAAAAAAAACGTCATTTTCTCGAAACTTTTGCTGCCGACTTGTGTCCCTGGTTTCCGTGACGGGTCACATTTTCGGGCAAGACTGCGGTCCCTCTGAAACAATTTCAGAATCACCTGGGGCATATGGCAGCAGCCGCGGCTGTGACACCATTCGGTTTGCTGCATATGAGACTGCTTCAGCATTGGCTTCACCGTGTTACGATCACACCGAAATGCCGTCTTACTTTCACCCCGTGGTCAGACCCAGCATTTCTCAGGGCGGGGGTGCCACTGAGACAGGTCTCCAGACATGCAATAGTATGCACAGATGCCTCCAACACGGGGTGGGGAGCCACATACGGCGAGCTTGCAGCTTCAGGAGTGTAGACCTCACCTCAGCTGCATTGGCACATAAATTGCCGAGAACTGTGGGCTGTATATCTTGCGCTCGTCCGCTTCAGCAGCGAGTTGAGAGGCAAAGATGTATTAGTTCGCACAGACAACATTGCGACTGTTGCGTATATCAATCGTCAAGGCGGAGTGCGCTCTCGTCACATGTCAGATCTCGCCCGCCCTCTCCTCTTTTGGAGTCAGAAGAATCTGAGGTCTCTTTGTGCCATTCACATCCCGGTCGCTCAACACAGCGGCAGACGCGCTTTCACAAGCAGCGCGCCCCGGCGAATGGCGACTCCACCCTCAGTCGGTCCAGCTGATTTGGAGACTTTCGGCAGAGCGCAGATAGATCTGTTTGCATCTCCAGAAACAACCCATTGTTGCCTATTTTATTCACTGAACGAGGGAACACTCGGTGTGGATGCATTAGCACAAAGCTGGCCGAGAGGTCTTCACAAATACGCATTTCCCCCAGTGAGTCACAAATACGCATTTCCCCCAGTGAGCCTCATTGCACAGTGAGCCTCATTGCTCCTCGTCCGCACAGGGAGGACGAGGAGAAAATGATTTTAGTTGCTCCATATTGGGCCACCAGGAGTTGGTTTCCAGAGCTCACTCTCCTCGCAACAGCCCCTCTCTGGAGGATTCCCCTGAGGAGGGACCTTCTGTCTCAAGAAGGGGGCACATTATGGCACCCCCGCCCCGATCTGTAGAACCTCCATGTGTGGTCTCTGGATGGGGCGTGGAGGTTTTAGGTGATTTACCCCAGGAGGTATCTAACACCATCGCTGCAGCGCAAGCGCCGTCTACGAGGCAGGCGTATACGCTGAAATGGAACCTGTTTGTTGTATGGTGTACCTCTCAACAAGAAGACCCCCGGGAATGCTCGATCAGTATTGTGCTTTTATATCTCCAGCACCGCTTGGAGAAGAGGCTGGCACCATCTACTATTAAAGTAGATATCGCGGCAATATCCGCGCATCACGCACCCATAGACGGTAGATCTGTGGGTCAGCACAATCTGGTCATTAGGTTTTTAAGAGGTGCACGGAGGTTGAATCCTTCGCGCCCTCCCTCTATTCCTCCTTGGGACTTGTCCATGGTTCTGAAAGCCCTTCAGGACGGCCCTTTCGAGCCTTTTCTCACTATGAAAACTTTGACGCTCCTCGCATTGGCTTCTATTAAAAGGGATAGGGGATCTTCATGCAAAGGATAGGGGATCTTCTTAGGCTACGTGCCTAAAGTTCCCACCACTTCCTTCAGAGATCAGGTGGTGAACTTACAAGCGCTGCCTTCGGAGGAGGCAGACCCAGCCATGGCTTTGTTATGTCCTGTACGTGCACTACGTGTGTATGTGGATCGCACTCAAAGCTTTCGGACCTCAGAACAGCTCTTTGTCTGTTACTGTGGTCAGCAGAAAGGGAAAGCTGTCACTAAACAGAGGATGTCTCATTGGATTGTAGACACAATCGCCCTGGCTTATGAGAAACAGGGCATTCCTTACTTTGGTTTGAGAGCCCATTCTACCAGTAGCGTGGCATCATCTTGGGCTTTGGGTCGTGGTTCCTCGCTTTCAGGTATTTGTAGAGCTGCTGGCTGGGCGACACCTAATACATTCACTAGATTCTACAGTGTTCGTGTTGAGCCGGTATCCTCTCGAGTTCTCTCGTCAGATCAGTGAGAACATCGAGGAACGGCTCCTGTGTCGGCTTGAAGCCTTTCTTTTTGGTGCTGCACAACCGCACAATTATGGAAGGCCATCAGGGCAAAAATGTTACAAAAACAGTTTTTTTTTCTTCTCCACCGCTTGGTGGCCGATGTTGCGGAGCATCGGCTGCCAGCCTCTCACTATATGTATCCTTTAGAACCTGGGTGAGGCAAGCGCCCACATTGCACCCCCTAGTGGTTTCTTTGTGAGTATTTCTGTGGAAAGTTTCTGATTTACCACGTTTCCCTTAGCGGAATTTGTTCCGCGCCTCTCTAGTGTTGCTAAGAGAGTGTTTTTTTAGACCTTGAGTCTTTTTATCCATCACCTTAGTGGTAGACCCCTAGAGGGTTTTCTTTCCGCAGCGATCTTAGTTCTGCCTGACGAGTTCGCTTCCCAGTTCGCCTAGTCACTATCGTGGGTTAAGGAAGTAGTGACCGGCCTCTGCTTCAATCCAATTTCTGTTCCCTAAAAGAGGAGAGTCGGAGGGTTTACGCAGGCACTGGAAGGGTCAGCTTCAATGGCGCTTTGGTAGGGATTCCCAATTCGTCGGTCACGACGTGACGTCGTAGTGACCGACCGAAAGGGAACGTCTCGGTTACATATGTAACCCTCGTTCCCTGAAGGAAGGGAACGTAGACGTCACGTCCCGTCGCAACAGTTTGCTGTTCTACTGCTGATACCGGCCGGACCCTTTCCTTCTGTCCAGCTTTCTCAGCAAAAAATAGCTAATTTGATAACTGCACCTGCCGCTCATTAAATACCTGTTCGGGGGGGCGGTGCCGGCAGATGCAATTATCTGAATGCCAAGTTCATTGGCGTTTTAAAGGTTTCTCGAAGCAGATAGGTCACCCGCGAAGCGGTTCCCAATTCATCAGTCACGACGTAATGTCTCCGTTCCCTTCCTTCAGGGAACGAGGGTTACATATGTAACTGAGACGTTTTATGGGGAAAAAAAGACAAGATCATCTTATGTGTAAATTTTCAGATAAAATAAGTTTTTTTAACCCCAGGTCATCTTCAGTCTAAAGTTTGTTTTCCCTTGATATACATGAAACTCTAACAGCATTTATTTGGGAAAACAAGCACAGAGCAAGGAAATATGAGCAAGGGAAAAAAGCATAAGCATACAAAAAATGAGAATATGAGCAGAAAATATCAGAGACAAACAAAGAACAAAGTAAAACATGATTTTGTATGCCATTTGGATAACTTTGCATTCCTCTTCCAGTTTAAATGTCTTTAAAGTTCTGATTTACGCTTATTCTTTTTTAATATACAGTTATTATTTTTTCTAATTTGCGCTTTTTAAGTTTTCATTTATGTTTATTATTTTTTTATCTTTTCATTCCACCTACAATACAGTAGGTGGAATATTTAGCCCATAGAGCAAAGCACAACCTACACTAATGCCTTATGTAGTTCTTAAAATATCTTTTTATAAATAAACAAACATAACAATGCAAAAGAGTATTTTTTTATTGAAATTTAAAAGATTTCTGTTTATATTGTCTTTCATAAATGTCATCCACAAACTGCATTATACTAGGGAAATTACAAGAAAGTTTCTTGAAATTTAAATTTCGTACCTCGTTGTGTAAACAGTTAGTAATAAAATGTATAATCTTATTTTCATTTTTCCTCAGCTTTACCAACAGTTACAGTGAGAGTAACACCAGACAGATCTGTGTTCACTGGAGAGACAGTCACTCTGAAGTGTGAGATAGAGATAAAATACAATACATTAGACTGGACATATCAGTGGTATAAAGACACAAATATGAAATCTCAGTCTCAGCTTTACCCTGAATACAGCGACACTCTCACTATCACTGGAGTTACTGAATCTGATCAGAGCGGGTTCAGGTGTAGTGCAGAGATACACGGACGATCACAGACTTCACTATCAAGCTCTGCTGTTTATCTCATTGTGAAGGGTGAGTTTAATGGGGAAATAAAGACAAGAGCATATTATGTATAAATTATCAATACAATATTTTTTTTAACCTCAGTCTAAACTCTGTTTTTACCTGATTTACACGATACTCTGACAGCATTTTTTGCAAAAACAAGCACAGAACAAGGGAATAAGAGCAAGAGAAAAACTGCATAATATAAAGTATAAAACATGATTTTGAATGCGTTTTGAATAACTTTGCATTCATTTTCTATTTTTGTAAAGTATAATTTTTTGAATGTGTTTAAAGTTCTGATTCACGCTTATTATGTTTTCATTTATGTTTATAATTTTTTAAAATGTGATCACAATACATTAGGTGGAATATTTAGCCCATAGAGCGAAGCACAACCTACTCTAACGCCTTATGTAGTTCTTAAAATATCTTCTAATAAAAACATAAAAATGCAAAATGGTATTTTTGTATTGAAATTTAAAAGAATTTTGTTTATATTGTCTTTCATAAATGTCAACCACAAATTGCATTATTTTAGGGAAATTACAATAAAGTTTCTTGAAATTCAATTTTCGGACCTCTTTGTGTAAACAGTTAGTAATAAAATTTATAATCTCATTTTCTTTTTTCCTCAGCTTTACCCACAGTTACAGTGAAAGTACCATACAGCCCTGTGTTCACTGGAGAGACAGTCACTCTGAAGTGTGAGATAGAGATAAAATACAATACATTAGACTGGAGATATCAGTGGTATAAAGGCAGAAATATGAAATCTCAGTCTCAGCTTTACCCTGAATACAGCGACACTCTCACTATCAATGGAGTTACTCAATCTGATCAGCGCTGGTTCAGCTGTAGAGCAGAGATACATGGACGACCACAAACTTCACTATCAAGCTCTGCTGTTTATCTCACCGTGAAGGGTAAGTTTAATGCGGAAATAAAGACAAGATCATATTATGTGTAAATTATCAGATACAATCAGAGTTTTTTTAACCTCAGTTTGTATTCCGTCTAAACTCTGTTTTTACCTGATTTACACGACACTCTGACAGCATTTTTTTGAAAAACAAGCACAGAACAAGGAAATAAGAGCAAGGCAAAACTGAGTAATATAAAGAAAGAAAACATGATTTTGAATGCGATTTGAATAACTTTGCATTCGTCTTCTAGTTTTGTGAAAAATAATTTTTTGAATGTGTTTAAAGTTCTGATTCACGCTTATTATGTTTTCATTCATGTTTATAATTTTTTAAATGTGATCACAATACATTAGGTGGAATATTTAGCCAATAGAGCGAAGCACAACCTACTCTAACGCCTTATGTAGTTCTGAAAATATCTTCTAATAAAAAAACATGAAAATGCAAAATGGTATTTTTTATCAAAATTTAAAAGACTTTTGTTTATATTGTCTTTCATAAATGTCAACCACAAATTGCATTATTTTAGGGAAACGACAATAAAGTTTCTTGAAATTCAAATTTCGGACCTCGTTGTGTCAACAGTTAGTAATAAAATTTATAATCTCATTTTCTTCTTTCCTCAGTTTTACCCACAGTTACAGTGAAAGTACCAGACAGATCTGTGTTCACTGGAGAGACAGTCACTCTGAAGTGTGAGATAGAGGATCAGTACAGATCATTAAACTGGAGATATCTGTGGTATAAAGACAAAAATGAAGTGTTAAACTTTGAGAATTACATTGTAAACAGAGACTCTCTTACTATCACTGGAGTTACTGAATCTGATCAGAGCTGGTTCAGCTGTAGTGCAGAGATACACGGACGACCACAAACTTCAATATCAAGCTCTGCTGTTAAACTCACTGTGAAGGGTGAGTTTAATGGGGAAATAAAGACAAGATCATATTATGTGTAAATTATCGATACAATCAAAGTTTTTTTTTACCTGATTTACACGACACTCTGACAGCATTTTTTTTTTTAAAAAACAAGCACAAAACAAGGGAATAAGAGCAAGGGAAAAACTGAGTAATATAAAGAAAGAAAACATGATTTTGAATGCGATTTGAATAACTTTGCATTCGTCTTCTAGTTTTGTGAAAAATATTTTTTTTGAATGTGTTTAAAGTTCTGATTCACGCTTATTATGTTTTCATTTATCTTTGTAATTTTTTAAAATGTGTTCACAATACATTAGGTGGAATATTTAGCCCATAGAGCGGAGCACAACCTACTCTAATGCCTTATGTAGTTCTTAAAATATCTTCTGATAAAAACATAAAAATGCAAAATGGGAATTTTTTTATTGAAATTTAAAGGACTTCTGTTTATATTGTCTTTCATAAATGTTAACCACAAACTGCATTCTTTTAGGGAAATGACAATAAAGTTTCTTGAAATTCAAATTTCGGACCTCGTTGTGTAAACAGTTAGTAATAAAATTTATAATCTCATTTTCTTTTTTCCTCAGCTTTACCCAGAGCTACAGTGAAAGTACCATACATCCCTGTGTTCACTAGAGAGACAGTCATTCTGAAGTGTGAGATAGAGGATCAGTACAGTAACTGGAGATATCAGTGGTATAAAGACACAACTAAAGTGTTAAACTCTGAGCGTTACACTGTAAACAGAGACTCTCTCACTATCAATGGAGTTAATGAATCTGATAAGTGGTTCTGGTGTAGTGCAGTGATACACGGACGACCACAAACTTTACTCTCAAGCTCTGCTGTTTATCTCACTGTGAAGGGTGAGTTTAATGGGGAAATAAAGACAAGATCATCTTATGTGTAAATTATCGATACAATCAAAGTTTTTTTTAACCTCAGTCTAAACTCTGTTTTTACCTGATTTACACGACACTCTGACAGCATTTTTTGGAAAAACAAGCGCAGAACAAGGGAATATAAGCAAGGCGGAAAACAGAGTAATATAAAGAAAGAAAACATGATTTTGAATGTGATTTGAATAACTTTGCATTCGTCTTCCAGTTTTATGCAATATCGTTTTAAATGTGTTTAAAGTTCTGATCTATGTTTATTCTTTTTTGATCTGTTACCATAATACAGTTTGTGGAATATTTAGCCCATAGAGCGGAGAACAACCTACTTAAAATATCTTCTGATAAAAACATAACAATGCAAAATAGTAACTTTTATTAAAAATTTAAAGGACCTGTTTTTCCTGTGTTTTTGAAGCTTTGATTGTGTTTATGGTGAACAATATGATGCGTGTTCATGTTTCGTGTGAACAAGAAAAATAGTATTTTTCACACAATTTACTTACTGTATCTCTAAAGCGCTGTTTTCATTGTCCTTAAAACGGGCTGATGTCTTCCTTGTTCTATGAAGTCCCTCCTTCTGAAATATGTAACGAGTTCTGATTGTGTAGCTTGTTTAGTGTGTGGTGATTAAACAGCAGCTTAGCTTAGCAGAGTCGTTTCAGCTTAGCGTTTAGTCAAAAACTCTTCTATTGAAGTCATTAAAGCAGGAAGTAGAGGGCTGTAGTCAGGGCCGGATTATCCATTGGGCATTATGGGCATGGGCACAGGGGCCCACGCACACTTGGGGGCCCAAGCAACGGGAAGAAAATACATTTTAAAAATCTGCATATTTAAAAAAATGATATAATTGTTCAAGCGCAAAGAACCCAGCCTTGAATCAAGCTGACTGTGGGTGGCAGTAGTCGTCATAGTTCAGAATGAGTGAGAAAAAAAACGAAAACGATGCGGATCAGTGGAGCCATCTGCGCTTGTCCGTGGTTGAGCATGCTTTTGAAGTTGCGCGGACACGCGTGCACGAGACAAAGATGGACTCGGAAAGTTTTCATATTCCGATTCGATGCCCTACCTCCTTCTGCATCTATCTGCAGCAATACAGCATTCATTGCCAACAGACAGACAGACAGGCAGGCAGGCAGGCAGGCAGGCAGCAGCTCCTCCTCACACAGGTCCTTGACTTGTGTGGAGGTGAGTAGAGATCAAATGACTAAAACTAGTCAAAAGACAACTACAGTTAACTTGTGTCTTGCTTAAAGGACTTATATAATGTAATACGTTTTCTAAAATTTAGATAAGGTAAAACTAACAGATTTTAGTTAAAAGTTTAAGCTTTTTTGTAACAATGACAGTTGCTGTATTTTGACAATCATTCTGTAGTGGGGGTTTATTTCACAATTTTTGCAGCGTTTAACCAAATAGCAGCAACACTCCTTTTTTTAGTTTAGTGTAAAAATTTATTCTTTTAACACCAAAAGAATTTAAAAGATCTACTGCCTTGGGCAAAATAAACAAACGAATTATTAGTGAAACTGTCCACCCTCTCCTTGGTGCAGCCATTTATTCTGAATATATTTGAAACTAGTAGCACAGAAAACATGCACATTGTTGGCAGTTTCCTTTGCTGTCACCTCTTCTTGTGATAAACCCCTTGTGTGAACTGATTATTTTATAAAAATCTTTTGAGTTGTTGTGTCAATATATTTAACCTTTTGTTAAAAATATATAATTAGGCCTAAGGGAAGTGCCCTTTTTTCACTTGAGCTTCTGCCCCCCTGTAATGGTCCCTGCTTGCAACAAAAATATCTTCATATGTTGATATTGTCCTACATATGGTGATCCAGCTGTAATGTGTCCGTGTAAATCCTGTAAAAGTATAGGTGTTTCTAACAAAAGAATAATATATATTATGTGATTGTGTGTGTGTGTGTGGGGGGGGGGGGGGCTACAAGACATTGTGCCCAGGGTCCTCCGAATTCTTAATCCGGGCCTGGCTATAGTCCGAACCGGTCGTTGGCTTTAGGCTTTGAAAGGGGAATTCTGTTAAAGAAAATATACATTATATCGCATGGCAGTGAACTTTGAGCTTTATCATTTTGCAGGTATTATTTATGCTCTAACAGCAACATTACACACTAACTAAAGTTTGAAAAATAGGATCACGAAAAATGTGACCTTTAAAATACTTCTATTTATATAGTCTTTCATAAATGTTAACCACAAATTGCATCATTTTGGAAAAATGCCACTTAAGTTTCTTGAAATTCAGATTTCTGACCTCATTGTTGTTTAAACAGTCTGTGATGAGATTTATAAGATAATTTTCTTCTTTCCTCAGCTTTACCCACAGTTAATGTGAGAGTAACACCAGACAGATCTGTGTTCACTGGAGAGACAGTCACTCTGAAGTGTGAGATAGATCAGTACAGATCATTAAACTGGAGATATCAGTGGTATAAAGGCAGAGATGTGAGATCTCAGTCTCAGCTTTACCCTGTAAACAAAGACTCTTTCACTATCAATGAAGTTACTGGATCTGATCAGGATGAGTTCTGGTGTAGAGCAGAGATACTCAGACGACCACAAACTTCACTATCAAGCTCATCTGTTAATCTCACTGTGAAGGGTGAGTTAAATGTTGCTGTAAAATGAGGAAATAAAGATCATATTATGCGTAAATTATCAACATGGGCGGATTGGCCATCTGGCAATTCTGGAAAATGCCAGAGAGGCTGGACCATTTTTTAATGTGGGCCCATGGCTGTAGCCAGCTATGAGGCCACCGAGGTCTGGACTTCTGTACATTTTTCATATTAAAAAATAAAATGTTAAGTTTTCTAAATCAGGGGTAGGCAACATTGGTCCTGGAGTGCCAATGTCCTGCAGAGTGTAGCTCCAACTCTAATCCAGCACACCTAAAATAGCTAATTAAGGTCTAAAAACTACAGGTAGGCAAGGTTTTGTCAGGGTTGGAGCTAAAATCTGGGGGACATCGGCACTCCAGGACTGATGTTGCCTACCCCTGCTCTAAATGAATAATTAGTGAAGAATTCTCTTTAGACGTATTGTTTAATGTTTTAGCAAATAATGTGACACTTTGGGAAATTCATAAATTTTGAATGTGCAGGTTACTGTTAGCCTGTTACTGTGTCTTTTCTTTATGGCCTATTTTGTTTGTTTTCATACAAATATCTGGCAACACAGGGTGACCAGCATCTAAACAGTAATCAAATGGCACATCATTTAGCGTGGGCAGGTCATCATTTAGCGTGGGCAGCTTATTGCTGACCTGATACTACTATTTGGTAAGCAGGGGTGCAAACTTGTCACCTTTCGGCGAAATTCGCAGTTTTTTGATACAAAATATGTCATTCTTGTGATTCATCTAGATCCGACAAGTTTTTGAAAATGAGGGGTGAGGGGGGTCTGCGACATGGTAGCAGTAAATGAAATTATGAAAATCATGTCCAGCTATTGTGGTAACGATGTCAAATTACTAGCCAGTTTGGCGGGTTATGTTTTACAATTTATAGCCACCTCATTTGCTGCCGAAGTTTAAGCAGTCTGCAGATTGAGTGCACATACTTAACTCGTAGTATTTTCTCATTTGAGGTTACGCGCCCACGTCACGTTGCTGTGCGCGTGGTCATAAAGCTTAACATTTGTTCCCGCACCGCAGTTTTAAGTTAAGTAATTTTAAGCCGTTGACAACAGTGCTATATGCGCTATATACCTGTTTCTGTTTAAGAGGAGCGTGCAAGCCGCGTATCCGCTTATATAAGAGCGCTTGTGTCTTGTCACCTTTTTCACCCATGATGAGTTTGCACCCCTGGTAAGACACACGCAATAATCATCATGATTTTATATGTAAGAAACTTCTTTAAACACTAAAAATTAGTAAAAATAACATGGGTACAAAGATGTAGAACAATTGGGTTTGAATGAAATATGCCAAATATATTAAAGGAACACACCGACTTTTTGGGACTTTAGCTTATTCACCGTATCCCCAGAATTAGATAAGTCCATACATACCTTTTTCATCTCTGGGTGTCCCATCCCTTACGAAAATTAATCATG
Organism: Misgurnus anguillicaudatus; assembly: GCF_027580225.2. Classification (NCBI taxonomy): domain Eukaryota; kingdom Metazoa; phylum Chordata; class Actinopteri; order Cypriniformes; family Cobitidae; genus Misgurnus; species Misgurnus anguillicaudatus. The sequence goes on from NC_073355.2 coordinate 37,727,918, forward strand.
GTTTTATTGTGGTAAAAGTGTAGTAACCATGTATTGTTGATGTACTGATTACTATCAGCAAAACCATGGTTTTACTACAGTAACTATGGTTTAACTATGGTTTTTGAAAACCATGATTGTCAAAACCATGGTTACTTTGTAGTTACTACATGGTTTTTTTTGGTTTTAACTGTAGTAAAACCATGGTTCATTTTCGTAATTGATAACTCTGACGCACCCACCGCTAGCCTAGCTTAGCACAAAGACTGTAAGTAACTGGCTCTAACTAGCATACTGCTCCCAATAAGTGACAAAATAATGCCAACCTTTTCCTATTTATATGTTGTGATTTGTATAGTCACAGTGTTTACAAATAACAAAGTCATATGAGACACAGGCATCTTTTAACATTATACATACTGAGAACTATATTCTCAGAAGACAAAGCACTAATACTTGGGCAAGTGATTTGCTCACAGCACCCGTTGGTGAGGAGCAGTGAGTTTGTGCAAGTGTTGCCTAATCACTCCGCCCAAGTAGCAGTGCTTCGTCTTCTACAAACTTTGCATTCGTCTTCCAGTTTTGTGCAATATATTGTAAATGTGTTTAAAGTTCTGATTTGGCTTATTATTTTTTTCATTTACAATAAAAAAAATGTCACCACAATACATTAGGTGGAATATTTAGACCATAAGTGGGGCACAACTTATTGAATGCCTTTTGGATTTAGCTCTGGCTCAATCATTCAAAAAATATTTGAGCTAGATTATTTGTACTTTTACAAAAGCCACACAGTGGTTGAAGTGCAAATGTTTTAACTTACCCCAGGTGGGATTCATTGTAATAGAGGGTTTGTGGTAACACTTTACCATAACAATACATGAATAATCATGTTCTAGTACCTAAATTAATAATCACTTTAATATGAAATAATAATGAGTTAAGCCATGTACTAATCAATAACTAACCATAACTATGTCATGAGTCATATGAATTCATGCATGAATTACACCCACCTTAACTACACATGAATACATGTATGTTAGTTAAAAGTAGGGTAACAGATTTGATCCTGAAACATTTTTTGTTATGCTGGTTAAAAGTCTCCTTACATCCTGATAGCAATCACTGTGTTAAGTTGTTTAAATGTATTTGTAGAAATGTATGTTATCTGTGAAAGGCGTAGGACCAAAAAATTTTCAACAAATCATAGATTTTGGTCCGAACGGACGTTTCCATTTTTGTCCCTCATACGTAAGCGTAATTTGAATGCCCACTGCGCAGCGAATCCACGCAGACACCATACGTCATCGGCGCGTTCATGTGCGCTCACCTCCTGCCTGTAAACAGTGAGAACAGCAAACTTTTCTGCTGAATGAAAGCTACACAGGAGGCACAAAACTAAAGGCATCTCTTATAACAATAACAGCAAAAACTGTCTGGATCAGCAAGAGCAAAACCCCAATGAACATCGGTAACTTTACTGCTTTACCACGAGATGAAACAGCTGCAGGAGGCAAAGGGTCTGAAAGGGTCGTTGCACTGTTTATTTTGGTAAGGTAGGTATGCGATATGTTTGTATTGAGATGGATTCAGATATTCTACTTTGATGAAACGTTGTGTTGCTTATGAAATTTGTGTTCGTTTACGGATTAGCGTAACGATATAGTTACTACGTCTACACAACCGAACGTGTGCTTAAACTAATTCTGATGTAAACCAGTTGTTTGTTTATTTTGGAAGTGTTAAGTAGTTTTCTCACTGCTGAATGAGACATGAGATGTGACCGTCTGATCTGTGCGTGTTCATGTGTTTTGAAAGACGCGTGACTTTGGATGGCGATTTGACTTGAGGGTGGGATCGGGATTTCATTGCTAGGCTGCTACCGTTAGCATTTTTCAAAATGTGTTACCCTACCTTTAAGTCATTAATTAACACTTTGGGTAAATCAAATCAAACATGCTTTCTTGAAGAACGAAAATAACTTGTTTATGCACAATGTTTAGGTTTGTAATGCAAAACTGTTTATACATTTGCCCCTGCAGCTGAGTTACAAACATTGTTGAATGGCACTGGATTTCTTGCAATATTTACAGTTAACCCTAATCATTAAACGTACAATTATGTGATTTCACAATACTTAGTTACATTAGTTACTTTTTCCAAGCATTTGTGCTTTATCAGGGTGTTTGTCCCTGGAAAATTTTACTTCACTACATTCTAAAGCATATAATCATATTGTGTATTTTTTAATATTGGATATTAATTTTTTTTATAGTTACATAAAAGCTGCAGTCCGGCACTTATTTGGGTTTAAAAATATCAACAAAAAAAAAACATTTTTGAGAAAATACATAGCCTGCCAGTGTTCAAAACTATCTGCTTGCCTTAGCTTAATTCAAAACGGTAAGCTTGTATTAATTATTTTAATTCCAGTGGTACTGGTGGATTCCCGCGGAAATTCGAGCACGTGTTTGCATCATTACGTAATTTCTGCACACATAAAGAAGGAGACACGGCCAGTAGGTTTGCGTGTGAAGATGATGGAGGTGGATATTTATAGCCTTTTTCTCACAGCACTTGGTGAACATCTGCAGTGCTTAGTTAAATAAAAAGCTGTTTTCAGATGCCCATCGACTGACTGGTAAGCTTCTGTTTTTAGTAACGTTAATGTTTTAATAAACTGACTGGCATCGCGTCACGTGCAATCAACAGCGAAATGTATGGAATCATATTACAGCACACACTTAAAATATCCTGTAGTGCATCCTTACTATCAAGATAACATAGTAACAAATGTAATACCGTGGCTACTACACGACATGTAGAGAAATACACGCCACGTGAGTACCGCTTCCTCGTTCTCTTCCATTGATCTGTAAAGTTTCCCACTGGGATAAAGTATCTAACTAAGATGAACGCTTCTTTACTTTTCCTCATTGTCCAGACATAACTGAAGATCTTACTCACATGTGTATATAAAGTTTATCATCCAAATACGCTAATTAAGACTAATTAATTTAGTCTTTAAATTGGATAAAAAAATCAGATAATGAAGTTAGCCAGGATGACAGTATCCACAGGGACTGAAGGATTCTCCTCAATACATCTTGTTCATCTGCGCTGTTTCGTGCCGATGTACAACCCATGTTAAATTGATTATTCCGCGAATAGCTGCAATTACAGATTTTGAACAGAGATGGTGACAAAGAGGAAAAAGGCCGGACTGCAGCTTTAAGTAAAAGTAACGCCGGTTTCACAGCACAAGCATGAGGCGAGCGTTTGCTGCGCGTGTCCATTGTGCTTTCACACCGGCTGGATTTGCAGCACATACTGTGCAGTTAACAGTATAAAAATCTCAAATTCACATTACTTTATTTTACATGCATTAATGAGCAAATTAAGAACTATTATAAACATTATGCAGTTATGTCTTATATATTCTGTACTGTAATCACATATTTGTTGTTTATCACATAATTTTACATAAGGTGGCATTAACCGCACATTGCAGTGTCTCAGGTGTGAAGTGTAATTAAAACAGGATTATGTTACATTTGTGTTTTATCACCTTCTGAATCTGAATGTATTTTATTCTCCTGCAGAAACAAAACCAAAACCTAAACTCACATCAGATACTGAAGGATCTGTACTGACAGGTAACACAGTGACTCTGAAGTGTCACATTGATCAATCTACTGGATGGAAGTTTTACTGGTACAAACACACACAAAACACTGAGAAGACGACAACAGAAACAAACTCTTACACAATCCACAGAATTTCAGATGGAGGTCAGTACTGGTGTAGAGCTAGAAGAGGAAAACCAGATTATTACACAGACTACAGTGATGGACTGAGGATAAATGTTACAGGTGAGAGACAACATGTGCATGATGTGACAGAATGAAGAGATTACGTTACAGCTGAGATGCCATGGATCTTAGTATTCCAGGAAGAATTTAAATAGTCAAATCAGGCTTTTTATAGGTTTTATTTTTGGCCATTCATTATATAACACATTGTAAAATCTACTGTTATTCATTGTGTTTATACAGAGAATCTTAAACCTGTAGTGAGTGTTGATCCTGACAAACAGCTGTTCAGAGGAGAAACTGTTACTCTGAGATGTGACATACAGGATACAGGAGACACTGAGTGGACATACAGCTGGACTATACAGAAAAGAAACAGAAATATAATCACACAATGCAACACACAAGAGTGTAAAATCAACAACATTCAACAGACGGACAGTGATAAATACACCTGTAGAGGAAAGAGTGTAAATGAACAATACACTGAGATGAGTGATGCTGTTACACTGACTGTATCATCAGGTGAGTTTATATGTTTGTTCATCATTATTAGTGTGAAGAGATGAAGTGTAACATGTTATTCATGAGAGATTGATCACTTTCAGATAAACCACAGACAGATTTAAGTGTTTCTCCACAGCAGTGGTTGACTGAAGGAGATTCAGTGACTCTGATGTGTGAGATTATAAATTCATCTACAGACTGGACATTCAGCTGGTTCACTGTACAGAGTAATTCCACAGGTAAAATATAATTAATCTCAAAACAAATACAACTTTGAATACAAATACTGCCAGGGCTCCAATGAGATAGAATTGTTTATATTATATTCTGTATAGTCAGTTATTGCAGTTGTTAATTTGGGAGTGCTTATAGTAATATCCTATTTATGTAATTATAATTATCATATTAAATTTGTTCACACTAGCGCTTTCCAATACATATATCATTTGCGATAATATCTTGATTTTTGTTTTAACTATATGCAAAATCAAATAGTTGAGTATGTCATTCGCTTTTAACCTATTCAGACCCTGCATCCACTGGAATGGACATCACATCTTTTGTGGACCAATAAAATGCATGCTTTTATAATGTTAATGTCAACCCTGTTCTGAATGGCCCTCTGAGAGAGCTTCAGACATTATATTATAACAGGCATACCTTAGCAGGTAGACAGGATGAGTAGTAAGCACATTTTAAATAAGGATTGGCACAAATCTTGACTCATTTCTGTATTGAGAGTTAAAATCAACTGGATAGAATTTTTTACAGATCAAGAAAAAAAATCGGGTCTGAAGGGGTAAAAAACAGCATTCAATGCCTATGAATTTAGTGTTTTCTTTAGTCAAGTACTGCATTTGCACATTCAAAGCGTGATGCAGCAGCACAAGTCATATTTATTTGAAATACTTTATCTTATCGTGCTGCATCTCTCATTTCTGTTAACTCGCACTCGCAGGACAAAGACATGTGAAATTGAAGAGTTATGAGTGTTTTCCTGACAAATACATCAGTTTGTAAGAATAATTATTCATGGACTTAATTTTATATAGCCACAATCCACAGCTCTGATTTTATACTTTAAGCTAAATGAGAGAGGAGAGCGTGAAAGAACCGGTCAATATTATAACAATAAACCATCATGTGGATCTGTGCTTCACTCTTTGTGTGCTGTGTTTTTTAGGCAGAGGTTTGCATTTAGTGACTTATATTAATTTCATATGTTTGCTTCTTGCTTGTATGATGCATGGTTCACAACAAAACCTTAATTTAATTGTGTGTTTTCAACTGTGGTACAGAGTTTTGTTATGGCAACATTTAAAAATGAAGAGTTTGGTTCACAAAACGCGATAAACGCCATTTTTGAAAAAAATGAGTTACTGCCAAAATCAGTATTATATCAGGTCAGTAGTTAAAAGTAAATTCTTAATTTTATGCAAAATCCAATATCCGCCGTGTTATTCTGTCATCTTTTCTCCTTTTTTTCCCAAAATGCGATAAACGCCACTCCTCCTTTTTTACAGAACGCAATAAATCCATTTCTGAAATTACAGCCCACCAGTCACGCATTGTAAACAAACAATGGCGGCGCGCTGAGTACACGGAGCCCTAGTTTTCCTCATCTACTTTGTACTTCGTAATCAACAAACAAAACAAAATTATACTTTAATTGGATTGCTAAACCTGTGATGTTTTTCTGTGACGGGAAAGAAACGTAAGCCATCAACATCTAATAATTTCCGCGAGAGGCACTCGGGTGCTTGTTCTCCAGACAGCATCAAGCTTCTCATGCTAACACATTGACCCCAGAGGATCTTATGAAAAACTTTACATTATTTTACTCAAAGTCAACGAAAATCGAGCAGGACCAAAACATTTTACAGCTGATCGCAGTGAAAAATGTAAAGAGACGACGTCAACTAACCGCAGCAATGACAGTATTCTTATAACAAAGTAAGTGTTTTGGTTAATGCCATTAATGTTTATTTTTTTTGTCATTGTATACCACTAGTCAACTAAATAAATATAAAATGGTAAAGATGAATGCACATTTATACATTGATTTAATAGATTTATAGCATTTTGAAATAAAAAACTGTCATGGATTTATTGCATTTTGTGGAAAAAAGAATTCGTTTTTATAATATATCTTTGAAAATCAAGTTATGGATTTGAATTCTTTATGTTTTTATAACCTAAAGATGTTATGTGAAAGTTTGTAACAGAAAATAGTGGTTTTCATCTTGCCACTTTCTTGGTATAGAAAACACAGTTTTACCGAAATTTGTCAAAATGGATTTATTGCGTTTTGGAACCAAACTCTTCAAATATTCTATGCATTTCATTTAAAAACTTAATGCATTGCACATTTTGACTTTTTTTACAGTGAATAAAGATGTAAATCATGAGCTGGGGTCAAACAGCAATGGAGGATCTAAAGGCAACTACACAGTGAGTTCAGTGACTGTGAAGCACACAGGAGTTTATATGTGCAGAGCAGAGAGAGGAGATCCAGTCTATCACACATATTACAGTAACACACAAACACTGTGGATCACTGGTGAGTTATAATAAAGATAAGACACCTATAATAAAGATAATTTAATAAATACATGTATTTAAAAAATAATTTATTATAAATAAAGATGATGTTTTGTCATTTTCTTTTCAGGTGTTTCCCCTTCAGTAATTTTCTTCTCAGGTGTTTCTCCTTCAGTCTCTCTGATCATCAGACCCAACAGATCTCAACACTTCTCATCTGAATCTCTCTCTCTGAGCTGTGAGGATCACAGTAAATCTACTGGATGGACAGTGAGAAGATACACAGAAGATAAACTGAAACCTTGTTCATCATCAGACTGGAGATCTACAGGAACAACATCTACATGTACAATCAGATCTCTCAACACATCTGATACTGGAGTGTACTGGTGTCAGTCTGAATCTGGAGAGAAACTTCATCATGTTAATATCTCAATACACAGTAAGTTTACATTTATTTCAGACGCATGAAAGCTTTCCTATAGCATATAACATATATTTTTATAATATATAATTTTTATTCTTTCTTCTGTTGTGTAGATGTTGATGTGATTCTGGACAGTCCTGTTCATCCTGTGACTGAAGGAGATCCTCTGACTCTACGCTGTTTATATCGATATAAAAACTCCTCTAACCTAAGGGCTGAATTTTATAAAGATGGATCAGTGGTGCAGAATCAGACTACAGGAGACATGATGATCATCCCTACAGTCTCAAAGTCACATGAGGGTTTCTACTACTGTAAATACCCAGAGAAGCAAGAGTCTCCAAAAAGCTGGATCTCAGTCAGAGGTGAGCACTTTATAAGTATAAACACAATAGAAATATTTTTGCATCATTTACAAATATTGTGGTCATACATTATGTGCTTGAAGTTGGGGGAAAAAAGTTCTGGCATTCTCTTCCGCACCTTGGATATTGGTGGTACAACGTGTGTGTGTGTGTGTGTGTGTGTGTGTGTGTGTGTGTGTGTGTGTGTGTGTGTGTGTGTGTGTGCGTGCGTGCGTGCGTGCGAGCGTGCGTGCGTGCGTGCGTGCGTGCGTGTGTGTGTGCGCGCACGTCCGTGAGACGGTGAGTGCTTCAGAGGTAGAAGATTAGGGCTTTGGGGATACATTTATCGCATTAAATAGTAAATTATTTCACTTGTAATCTACTACACTGAAGCATTAACATTTCCAAAAGACAAAGGATAAAACAAAATATATTTATTCAAAAGATGTTTACCTCATGAAACAGGTATTAGGTTCAGATGGTACTGTCCATTCATGGTCTCGTTATTGTTAAAACCGCAGCTTGTGCTGCTGCTACAGCAGACTGCTAAACTGTGGGGGCATGTTTGCTCACAGACAGTGTTTATCCAGGTGAAGTTCTGATACACACATCCTTTTGGTTCCCTTCTGAAGCCAGGCTAATATATAGTAGCTACTGCTGGGTTTTGAAATTAGATAAGAAAGGCTTTTATTTGGATGAATTTCAAGATGAAAGATAAGTCAAATAATGCACTTAGTGCCCCCTCCCTTTATTGTGATGTCATTACTATTAATTACCTATTCCCTGACACTTTGGCTGAAAGGCACAGTACCGGCAACATCTAGAAGTTCCGGAACGCAAAAAAAAGGTACGCTAAAGATTAAGATAGAGATATGTTGGTACTGTGTAACTGTACATTATCCCACTTATTCATCAGCTATTACAAAAGTAAGGTGAGGAACATTAAATATTGATTTTAAATATTTTATTTGCTCATTTTTAATGAATGCAGACCTCCAACGAGGAAAATCTGTTTACTGACGTTTTTGAGATAAGACAACATGTTCAAATGTCATAAACACATGTTTTGGTTTAATCATTTGTAAATATAATGTCATATATGTTTATTATTTTTGTGTAATATTAAACTGTGCCTGTCAAAATTATTTGCAGCCGTGTGTTATTAGATTTGAACGGTAGTTATCTGAAAAGAACAAACCTTGGAATGATGCTGCCAATCAGAATCAAGCATTTAAAAGTGCTTTGTAATATATAAGAAAGTATCTCTTCACATCTCATTATAGCCTCGAGTTTTCTGTCTCGTGGTTTGATATATGGAGTGGGTGCTGGACTGAGTGTCATGTTTTTGATCATTTTATTGTTCATCCTGGTGATCTACAAAAACAGAAAAGGTTTGAATCTTCTGCTCTTTCAGAATTAAATGTGACACATTTGCATGCACAAACCTTAAAGGTGAAGTTTGTGATATCTGTGATGTTCAAACACTATCTAGCACACACAACAGTTCAATATATAGAGATATCTAATTTGTAAATAATAAAAGTAAAGATAATAAAGGTCATGTAAACCTATGTAATGAAACTAAACGTTGTATCTTAATGCCAGATCACTGAGCTATAATGTTTATAAGCTTCTAAGCATATTGAAAAGCTTTCTTCACTTGTAATTCAGCTTTTTCTTTAGACTTGACCGTTCACGTCTACTTTTTGCTCAAGGTGTGACACTACCTATGAGTTGTTTTATGTTTGTCCTCACAATGGAAGATGTTAGGGTCATGTTGAAGTGATAGGATAGCCTGTTTAGAGCCACAAAAAATGTCAAACTTCACCTTTAATTTTTGTTAAAACAGTCTCTCTGTCATCCTCAGCTGTTAGTCAGAACATCCGTCAAACACCAGATCAGAAACAAAGTGAAGACGATCCACTGCAGTCTGGTCAGTCTACATTCATTATGATCACATGCATTTATAGTCATATGAAATATTTTACTTTATTTTTTAGTTAATGTCAACATGTTAAATACTATTTCTATAAAGACTTTCTTTCATAAGATATAAAGCATTTATAGATTATCTCTTGAAACTATTTATTATTTTTTCCTTCGTTACAGGAGATGCTCATATTTATGATGCTGTTGATATAACAGATTATAAAGACACAAGCGCAGGTAATGCACAGTTTTGATGTCATTTAATGTTGTTCATCTCATAAAATGTTTTTTATTAAGATTCAAAATATTTTCCTTTCTCAGTGACTCAGGCCGGCCCCAGTGATGTCCTTTATTCACAGGTCAGCTTCAAGAAAAAACTCAAGAAGAAAGGTAAAAACAACTAGAAGAGTAAAACTAAAGACTGAGAGGAGAAAACTCTTTATCATTTCTTTATTTTTCATTGTAGAAAATGCATGTGAAGGCGCTGATGTTACTTATGCTGATATTGAACTGAAACCTAAGAAAGAAATGAAGAAAAAGAAAGAAAAGAAAGGTAAATAAAGTTTTTAAATTACTTTTTAAATTGCCATTATTCATTATTATACAAACTTTCCAGAGCTGTTTATTCACCGTAATTTTTTTTGCTGTTATTATGCAGCTGGTTGCCAGTAAATTAGTGTAGATTTAAATGTATGTTACTGGCAACAGTTTGATCAAAGTTAAATGAAGATTGAACATTAACAAGTCTTTTTCGTTACAGAATAAAACTATAATATAACAGCCTCAGGCAAAGCATTCTGGGAACCAGAAACCAGAAATCCTCATCAATCTTTTTCTGTTTTTTGTTTGTTTGTTTCCCAGAAAATGAGGCTGTTATTTTATAGTTCATTTTGTGAAGACAAAGACTTATTAATGTTTTATGTTCATTTAACTTTGAGCAAACTGTTGCCAATAAATAACATACATTTAAATCTACAGTAAGTTACTGGCAGACAGCTGACAGTAATACTGTAATTTTTACAGAAAATTCTGAAACAAACTGGAAATGTTAGGTTGCTTTTAATGAAGTTCCCCAACTCAGCAGCTTGGCTTTTTTTAGGGATTATCAGTGAAGGTGGTGATGCTCTCTACGCTCAAGTGAACAAGAAAAGTGGTAAAGGTAAGATCATAATAATAAAAAATAATAAACAAAAGTGAAAACAGCATGAGCATCATTCAGTGTTTAGGAATAAAAATAACTACTGAATGATTTAAACTAATTTTAGTTTTTGCATTAATTTGTTGTTGTTTTTTTCAGTTGCTTCTGGATCTGATGATGTGACTTATGCTCAGATTAAATTGAAGCCCATATGAATAAAGAAATGAATAAATTTACTAATATTTCATATCATCAGTACAAACCTAAATGATTGCAAATCTTTGATTCTCTAATAGCATCAAACTTTAAAACTGTAAAAAAGCAGAATATACTGTACAATGAATGGAAATATGAGGGTTATGAGAGTTATATTTTTATATGTCGACTTGATCTTTATTTGTTTGATGGGTGATATTCATATGGTAGCTAGTTATTTACAGCCATAAAATTCCTTCTCATCTTATCTACTGAAGTGTCATATGATGATTTTGGCCTTTGCCAGTTACAGTAACAGTCATCTAAACCTGAAGAGTAAAAAAAATGTTTTTAATTATTATTATGTCTTGGTTTAAAAAGTTTAAAGAAAACATTACTTTATATGTCAGGTTGCTCATTTATATTTAGTTAATGTTGTAGGAATAATGTAATACTTTAGACAGAATTAGGCCTTGAGTTAGCCTGAGGGTCTATTCTAGTCGTCATCTTCTGTATAGTGATTATATTGACATATTACACTCACCTAAAGGATTATTAGGAACACCTGTTCAATTTCTCATTAAAGCAATTATCTAATCAACCAATCACATGGCAGTTGCTTCAATGCATTTAGGGGTGTGGTCCTGGTCAAGACAATCTCCTGAATTCCAAACTAAATGTTAGAATGGTAAAGAAAGATGATTTAAGCAATTTTGAGCGTGGCATGGTTGTTGGTGCCAGATGGGCCGGTCTGTGTTTTTCACAATCTGCTCAGTTACTGGGATTTTCACGCACAACCATTTCTAGGGTTTACAAAGAATGGTGTGAAAAAGGAAAAACATCCAGTATGCGGCAGTCCTGTGTGCGAAAATGCCTTGTTGATGCTAGAGGTCAGAGGTGAATGGGCCGACTGATTCAAGCTGATAAAAGAGCAACTTTGACTGAAATAACCACTCGTTACAACCGAGGTATGCAGCAAAGCATTTGTGAAGCCACAACACGCACAACCTTGAGGCAGATGGGCTACAACAGCAGAAGACCCCACCGGGTACCACTCATCTCCACTACAAATAGGAAAAAGAGGCTACAATTTGCACAAGCTCACCAAAATTAGACAGTTATCGACTGGAAAAATGTTGCCTGGTCTGATGAGTCTCGATTTCTGTTGAGACATTCAGATGGTAGAGTCAGAATTTGGCGTAAACAGAATGAGAACATGGATCCATCATGCCTTGTTACCACTGTGCAGGCTGGTGGTGGAGGTGTAATGGTGTGAGTGATGTTTTCTTGGGACACTTTGGGCCCCTTTTTGCCAATTGGGGATCGTTTAAATGCCATGTCCATCCCTTTATGACCACTAAGTACCCATCCTCTGATAGCTACTTCCAGCAGGATAATGCACCATGTCACAAAGCTCGAATCATTTCAAATTGGTTTCTTGAACATGACAATGAGTTCACTGTACTAAAATGGCCCCCACAGTCACCAGATCTCAACCCAATAGAGCATCTTTGGGATGTGGTGGAACGGGAGCTTTGTGCCCTGGATGTGCATCCCACTAATCTCCGTCAACTGCAAGATGCTATCCTATCAATATGGGCCAACATTTCTAAAGAATGCTTTCAGCATCTTGTTGAATCAATGCCACGTAGAATTAAGGCAGTTCTGAAGGCGAAAGGGGGGCAAACACAGTATTAGTATGGTGTTCCTAATAATCCTTTAGGTGGGTGTACATATTACTGAAGTTTTTTATTCACTTTAATAACTATGCAATAGTTAAGTAAAGATTTTTGTAAAAATTTAACCACTATGATTATGCTTTTAGTTCTGTCTTCTTGCCTAATTGTGAACAAATGTTTTTTATATACTGTTATAAGTTAAAATGTGTTATGCTAGAGGTTGCAGTTGTGTTATGTAGAAATCTATGCACATCTTTTTATTCAAGTTATAGGTTATCTGATGTTTACTGTATTTCAAATCTATATTCATGTTACAGTTCTCTTCATACTGATGCTCATAGTCATTCTCACTTCACAGTTTCTGAGAATAAATATGAAACTTAACACCATCTGTGTCTGTAGTTTCTTTTAACTTATCAGCTTTTACATCTTGTTTTGCATTTATTTTTATACATATGAAAGTAAGTGAAGTAAGTAATATTTCTTACTTATCATACAGTAGGCCTACTTTCTCTCACACTATAATTATTTCTGTTTGTTTCAACATTAGTGTGTGTGTCTGTGATGACCTGTCTTAAATTTTTTCTCCTTTAAGTCATACTTAAAACAACACAACACAATACAATGTTTATTGATATAGCACATTTAAAAAACAATCGAAGTTGAACAAAGTGCTGCATGGAATATATTGTACAGAATAAAGCAACAATTAAACACGAAACAAGACTACAAACAATAAAACACAAGCCCAAAAATAAGATAAAGTCGGTGCAGTTTTATATAAACCATAGTGCCCCTTCACTTTACTTAAACAACTTAATTCAACAGGATTTTTCATTTTATCGTGTTCACTCATTTTTTTATCAATTTTAGTTGTGCCATGAATGATTCTTGTTGTTTTAAAGTAGCATTGAAGAAACTGGCAGAGGTTTTCCAGTTCCCAGCATGCTTTGCATGTGGCTGCATTAAGACAATACATTTTGAAATTAAATGTTTTTATGTGTTTTTCAGCAAAGAGAAATACTTTCTTGTTACATTTTAACTTTTCTTAAAGATTTAAAAGAGTTTGTAATATGTTTTAGCTTTGTGGTTGTCAATGTGCAAAAGAGTGTTGCTTGTTGTGCTCAGGCTTGTTATGGTTACAAGATGGCCGTATGTTGTTTCCTCATTCAATGAGCAATAACTGTGCTGGTGCCTGTACCGAGATCAGTCTCTTCTGACTTACTAATCTTATTTTGAGCTTCATAATGTACGAGTTGTGTATCAAATAAAAAAATAATAAAGAGACTAGTTAGTGTTGTAGTTCTCGAGACCGGTCTCGAGTCTCAAGACCACTTTTTAAAGGTCTTGGTCTCGTCTTGGAATCGAACACATTTTTACTCAGACAAAGAGGACTCAGAATTTTATTTCAAGATCGGTCAAGACCACAACTGATGGCACATCACAAATTTATTTTTTATCATTCATTTTATGCAGTTTATTCAGGTTTGGCATATGATGTTGGCATTGTTTAAGCATTGTTTAAGTTTCTCCCAATTAAAATTTTTCAAATGTTATTACTAAAAGCACCTGCATTTAAGTGGATGGCAAGCCATGGAAAGACAGTTCAAAATAAATGGTTAAGTTGATTTCAGCTCTTTAGTGTTTGTTCACTTTTATTTGCTTATAGACAAAGATAAATTCCCACATATCTGCAATGGCTTTGATTATTTTATCAACTTCTCTCATGGCACACACACACACACACACACACACACACACACACACACACACACACACACACACACACACACACACACACACACACAGACAAGAAGTGCCTAATCATATGCATATTCCACATTTTATCATAAGTGTTTTAATGCAGTGCTTTGCACTGGTCTTGGTCTTGACTTGGTCTCGGTCTCAGCCTGTCTTGGTCTTGGTCTCGACCCTTTAAAGTCTTGGTCTTGTCTCGTCTCTGTGTCTGCCTGTCCTGGTCTTGGTCATGACTTGGTCTCGGTTTAGGTGGTCTTGACTACAACACTAAGACAGCAGATCAAGCTTTGCTAAATGTGTAGATTAAGTAAATTCGACTTAAACTGTACACATAAATGTAAGGAATACATTTATTAACAACTCATTTTAAATAATAACAGGTTGACATTTACAGTACAGTTACAAACTCAAATTAAGGTGAAAATCCTCAGTTAACTTGTTAGGTTTTTACAGTAAAGACTGTTAAAGCAAACTAAAGCAACACATTCTTATGGTGTGAAGTGAACATGCTGCCAAAATCAAGTCTGTCCGTGCCTTGCAAACATCTTAACCCAGACAAATGAAACGCTGTGTGATATTTTCAAAACTGTGAAAAACGCTCATTCAACATTCAGATGTACTCGACTTTCTTCAAGTCATGTTTTCTTAGAAGTTGTAGCCTTTGTACTCCTACTAGGCTACTAAAAAATAAAACCTTTGTTTGTTCCTCACTGAAACGCTTTGTTCATGACATACATATGTGATCTCAAACTTCTGTGGATATTCTCCCATTGTTACTTTAAATGAAATCTTGATATTTATATTAAAGAAAAAATATAGATTTAAAAGTGAGCATTTAGGAGAATTTAAGCTTTTTAACAAAAAATCTTTTGAAATGAAACCTGGGCATTTTTTAATCCTAAATCAAAAGTCTTATCTGAACGGCTTTATTTCACACATTTATAAAAACCTGTTGTGAGCTAGAAACATGGCCAGCATTTGTCAGCTTTATTGCAGAAGCGTTTTCTTTACTGTTCAGACCAGTTTATCATTTTAAAGCTACTCAACATTATCTTCCTGTAAATGTGCAGTTTAGAAATTTCTACTGAGGAAAGAGAGACCATGACCTCAGTGTCAGATCCTGAAGATGGGACAAGATTTGCTTAAAATCCCAAAACTCTGGGTTTGTCCCTTGGAGACACTGAATATTCAGTAATGATGAACCATCTTTATGATCTCTGTCATAACACATAAAAGCTACCTGCTGTGATTATTGCTTATAAAGAAAATATCACAACAGCATTCTGAAAATGAAAGCAATGTTATACCATATAGTTTTACAAAAGAGGATCCTAACTGATGATCACTGATCGCCACCTATAGGTGTAATGATGTAAACATCACTAACTGAATCAGTAAAGAAGATTTAGAAGTTTTTTTTCTGTGCCATTCTTCTCCTTTACAATTTTCCATCCTATAGACGGTTTGATCGGACCCACGTGATACACGTCTGGATCCGAACTTTACTTCCGGTTTTGTTTTTTTAATGGTCTCACTAGTTGCTTAACTGATCTCTTGAATGCCTCGTCGAAAATAACAAATGTTTTGGTTTCCTAGGTAATCTATGTGTTGTTTTTTGGCTTGTTATATAAATAAACTACATTTAAAGTACTTTGTTGTTATTTATTCTTACCGGAGTTTACCGGGACAGCCCCTTGTTTATGTTGTTACTGCTGAAACCGTCTATAGTTTCACATACAAGGCATGAGGCTAAAACACATGTTTGAGCTGTCTCAACTGAAAATAACTTGCACTGACAGATCAAGTGCCACTTTTGTCTCAAGATACACATGATCAGTAATGTCTTTTTCAAAAGGCATGTTTATAAAACAAGCTTAATCATTTTAATTCAACTAAGGCCTAGTCCTTGCTTTAGCTAAGCCTTGTTTGCAAAACCAGACCTTTATGTTTTAAATTTAAGTTATCTAACATAAATATTACAAATCAGGTACAAACTATTTTAAATAAATGTATGAACCAGCCAACGAGGCTTTGGCCGCTGTTAGATAATTTTTCAAAATTTTAATTTATATTTTTTTGGTTTGAAATAAGTTGAAACAATGAGGAGTTTTGGGGAAATCAATAGGCTTTAATCAACTACTTTTATGAGTTTGGGTAATGAGGTCCATTTTTAACAACTAGATTTTTCATGACTCAGTCTAAATATTTAAGTACTCAAATGTACGATTTCATGATTGTTAAATCTTCCAGAAACATATTATACCCCAACCTTAACCGCAAACCATAGCGAAGTTTTAAAATTTGAGGGCTTGACATGAACATGCTATCATCATATAAACAGATTCGAAACCAGGGGTGTGTCCAGGAACTTTTTTGTTAAGGTGGCCAGGCAGGGCATTGTCATTTAAAAGATATTACATACAATTTACTGTACTAGCAGCAAAGCATGTTATTTAAGTTGTTGATTCACTGTATAGTTAGAACTGCTTATCTTGACATACAGTACAGAATAGACAAAAGTATTGAGACACCCTCTTCTAATAAACTATCTTTCCCAGTAAATCTAATCTAAACAAATTTTAATGGTGCAGTATGATGTTAAAGAATTTCTTTCATCTTTGTTATAGAAGGGCCTTTATCTTATACTAAATGACTGTACTCATGTTTAAGTTATTGATTGGTTTGGCTATGTTTGTCATACCACAGTTAATCCGCCGGTTTCAGTTCTGGGCTTAATTTGCAAACAAGTTCTTTATCATTTCTTTTTAAACCTTGCTTTATGCACAGGGGCATTATCAAGTTTGAATAGAAAAGAGTCCTGCCCAAACTGTTGCTATAAAACTAGAAACACACAATTAGTAGAATAACATTATATACTGTAACTTTAAGATTTGTGCCAACAAAATTGACCAAAGTAGTCAAACCTGTTCATTAGAAGATGGTGTCACAGTCATTTCAACCTTTTGTCACTTATCAAATTTTTTTGTTGCTTCTTGTATGCTGCATGGATCCCCGTACATCAGAGCAGTGTTTTGTAATAGTTTTACTAAAATACTTCAGTTTTAAATAATAAAGACATCCCTCTTCATAGTTTTCCATCTCTATTGTTTTCATTAATAATATTAATAATAAACTTTCTTTTCTATAGTGCCATTAAATATAGACCTCAAAGCACTGAACAACAACAAATAATACATTGTATAAAATAATACAACAAGCAAAAATATGAACAGATATACAAATCAAAACAACAACAAATAAAATAACATAATAGCAGCAATCAGTAACATATTACCATGACGAGGACAATTTAAGACTAATAAATAATATTTTTGTCCAATAATAAACTGGTGAAATTTGTGGAGAAAATTCATATAAATTTGACCTAAAACGTAATGTGTCATCAAAAATATTATGCATTTTTTGACATTTGAAAATAATGTATAAAGCAAGGAAATAAAGCATAATTTATTCCTTGAAATATTTATTATTTTTATTATCTCAGAATGTATTTTTATAATCATTAGTCATTTATTCTGTTTTGTAGATGCTGTGATTTTGGACAGTCCTGTTCATCCTGTGACTGAAGGAGATAATCTGACTCTACGCTGTTTATATCGAGATAAAAACCCCTCTAACCTCACAGCTGAATTTTATAAAGATGGATCAGTGGTGCAAAATCAGACTACAGGAGACATGATGATCATCCCTACAGTCTCAAAGTCACATGAGGGTTTCTACTACTGTAAACACCCAGAGAAAGGAAAGTCTACAAAGAGCTGGATCTCAGTCAGAGGTGAGAGTCTATAGAAATGATGTTAAGAGATTTTGTTTGTTGTTAATCAGATACTGCATGATAACATGTGTTTCAGTTTTAGCAGCTTCTCAGGTGAAGACACGTAGCTTCAACATGATCACTTTTCTGCTGGCAGTTTGTCCATATCTGTTAGTGACAGTCGTGCTGGTTTTCAAATGCTACAGATTGAGAGGTGAATTATTTGTCTGATTTATTAGGTCGCTTTATTTATTATTACAACTAAACAACATAATCTAACATCCAGTTAATCTCAATAATTGTTTTTGTGTGTATTTAACAGTTTCATCTGTTGAAGATCAGTTGCAATATGCAGTAAGAGAAGATGAAACATCAATCTGATATAAATGTGTTGTGAGTGCAGTGAAGCATCAGTCTGTGATCTCTCAATAACACATTCACAAACTGATTAACTGCAGTCAATATGAGTGACAATCACATATGAATTCTGGAGTGAATCCCTTTAATATTGATATGAGTGTGAATGTGATACAGGAGTCACTCCTATATTCACATGATCGAGTGAGAGTGTTGTAGTTTTAGTATGATTCATTTGTTAAAGCGAGTTTGTAATTGTTTTCTTAACTTCTATAATATGACGTTTGTGAGTGAAACAGGATATTTAAAGTTTATTTTTAGCTAAAAATTAATTTCATAGACAATTTATTGTGTTTTGATGATAAATAAACCTTTTTTAACATTCTACTTTTTTCCCAAATCTCTATTCTTTAAAGGGCACATGACTTTTATTGTTTTATACTGTTGTCTGCGGTCTACTCATGACATTCACGTGATTTATAAATCCTAAAACATCAAAAGCCATAAGTAATCGACTATTGTGTACCCTGGTTTAATTTCTTGGTTTTGATGAACGGGCCACATTGACAACTTGGTAGTAAACACCCACACTGCTATGATTGGATTTTTTGTAGTCAAACTAGCTTTCAATACTCATGTGTAATCAGAGTTTACTGTTAAGTGAGTGTCTTGCAAGTATTTTATTAATCCTTTTCAGGCGTGTGTAACATAACACAACGATTTGGACTCTCGGAAGAGAAGTCACCGCAGCCACTGATAGTACTAAAGTGTTTTACCCACATAAGTTTGCTGCGCCATTCTGCTCGGATCCAATATTGATGTAACGCATTGCTTTTTAAAGTAGTCTCTCTGCAAATCCAGCGTCGACCTGTAGCTTGTTCCTCAAAGTTTTCTCCAGCAAACACAGAGCAAATGTTATGCTTCCCTCAATGTCTCTCGATGAAAAACAAGGGCACGCTTACGGTACGGTGGCTCTACTCTCTATCCTATGGCCAAATGCCCTAAACAGGCAAAGCAGAGAAAGGCGAGTAACTTTGCTCCTTCTGACGACATAACGGGGTACATTCCTGAACGGCTCACCTGAGTTGACTTTTTTCAAAGGCAGAGCAGAATACACAGGGCTCAGTTTACACCTATCACCGTTTTTAAGCAATTGGGGAACATAAACAGGCCGGGGGAACTCATATTAATGTAAAAAAACCTTATAATGTGAAATGTTCATGCCATGTGCCCTTTAATGTAATTATGAGTTTTTAACCATCAGTGTTGTTTTTCATACAATTTATTAATTCAGATATGACTTAATTTAAGTATAAGCATGTTTTCTTTGTTGCTGTTTGTAAGATGCTGAGTGAGATGCATGCTAGTTAGAAATGAAGAGTTTGGTTCCGAGATATTTTTTGTCAAAACATGTTTTTTTATTATGTTATCATGTTTTATTGTGTTTTATTGTGCTACTTAGTTGTATTTTTAGGTATGAAGGCTTAAATCAAAACAAAACTGCAGTTTGATTGATATTAATTTGAATGCACATTTAAAAAAAAACTTTTCATTTTCATTTTTGAAAAATGTTATCAAAAGAGTTATCTCGTTTTAGAACCAAACTTTTCAAATGTACCCGAGTGTGGTTAGCCTTGATTTGATGTGTGATGATGTGTGGCAAAAAAAAAAAAAACTCTTGTTATGGTGAGGTGGCCTCACCACAAGTGCAAATCACAATGAGAAACTGCATAATTAATGCTCATTGTACTATAAAGTCAGTGCAATATATTTACTGTGATGTGTGAAAATAAAAAGAAATTGGACATTGCTTTGTTTTTCATATGTTCTGTGCATGTTAATTTAGTCTCTTATTTATTTTTTAAAAGAAGGAATTTTTTTGTACTTTGCTTTGCGCATTTTACTGACGCTCTCTTTAAATAACACAAACAATATTGCGCCATTGACTTTAAACCAGGTTTTAGTTGGTCAACGCCAAATTGGAGCTAATACATTTGCTATATAAAGAACGTGACGCTAGATAACTGCGCTGGGCTGAAACTAGCAAAAAACACTTGCATTGTGCTGCATTGTGCCGGGTGTATGACAGGGGTCTTTGTGGCTACTGTACTGCAGGTAATGTTACATACAGTACACAGTCCAAGCTTAAAATATCTTTAGGGATCAGGAAATGTTGTGAGTCACAAATGCATCTATTTATATCTCTAAAGAGGCTTTATTGACATACGTTTAAAAAAACAATGCTTATTGCCTATGCATTAAAATACAATTTGTCCAAACCAAACCTTTGAACAGTACACAATGACCGTAATATGAACATTACTAGTATTAAGACTGATATTTCATATGTTTATGGTTTATCATGTGTGCTCAAGTGATCATTCAGTGTCCTTCAGGTTGTGACATTTATAATGGGCAGCAATATATGCCTAGTGTCTTTCCATTGGGACTGGAGGTCAATAAATATGAAATATTTTCAATAAATATGTAATTACAGAGTTAAATACCTTATTGTCTCAATCTTAGGACTCCATAAAGCTGTACTGTATTAAAGATGGGCAAATAGGCCTATATTTTAATTTTGTTTTAGTGTTGTAATATTCTTATTGTTGTTATAGTTGTCTGTATATTATTATATATTTTTGTATTAAATACATATATTATCTTGAAACTTCCCCCTAGATTCATTTGTTTTGTGTCTTCTCTCAACCCTTTGAAATAACTGGTTAAGATAGCCACAGCATATTATTACATTTTTTTATATTACCTGATAATGAGCTTAAGCTCAACATGGAGCTCTTGAACATTTGGAAAAAGTATTAGTATTTGGTGAAATACTGCATTGGTTGAAGTTTGTCAGCTCTCCCAAAGATGGCGCTGTCACCATGGTCTTAGAACAGAACTGCAGTCCTGAAACTGCAGCCTCCTCTACTGCAGCAATGGCCCTGTCCCAAATGGCACACTCCAGATTTGTGGTCCTCCTCAGAGTCCATACTTTGATGACATCATGTAGTCCAGACTTTAGGGACCCTTGATGAGAGTCCACGTAGGTGCACCGGAATCGTATTTTGGGACATACTCTTGCGTCACACCGGAAATAGCTAGAGAAGTTGCCGGTCAATGTGAACCTAATGAATATCCTTCATTAATCTGATAAAACTGTTGCTACTCAACACATTTATTTCCCTTTAAGAAAGTAAGAAGTTTGCTTTTCCTCATTCATTAATTTCTCTGAATCATGATCTCTTACATCTGGTGTTTGGTTTTGTGGTCTGTGTTAGTTGAATAAAGTTTATCAAACTGAGAGAATCTGTAAACAAATGAGAGTAAAGAAGATGCGCTATGAGTCACCATTGTATGTTTTATGTTACAAAAAAGCGTTTGTTATGGAAATGTGAAAAATAATTTCCCTAAGGGGACAATAAAATATATACTACATACATATTGGGCGGTTTCCCAGACAGGGCTTAAGCCTTGTCCCAGAATAACTTAAATGTTACTGTTGTCTTGATTAAAAACAACTGACTCTGACATATCTTAAAATATATCAGTGCAATTGTTGTGTTTGAAGATGCACACACCAGTAATATTTATTTATAAATTATGCTTTTTAAAATGACTTAAATATCCCAAATTAACTAAGGCCTAGTCCTGGCTTAAGCTAATCCCTGTCCAGGAAACTGCCCCTATGAGTTAAACACAATCTGATTGTAAACATCAAACAGTCATGAAATGATTATTGTACATTTTTAGAGGATGATGATGATGATTATGAACTCCAGCAGCTTTTTCATCTCTTAGTTTCTCCTTACAACAATCAGTTTGATGCACAATCATTATTTGTCATTTTTGTCTTTTTAATGTTACCTGACAACTTTTCTGTCATTTCTTCATGATATTCTGCTGATTAAATGTGACTGAAACTGTTGGAAACTTTCTTTGTTGTGGTTGCATGTGACTTTTAGTGAGCTGCTATGTGGTTTCTAGGCTGTTGTAAGATGGTTGCTATGATATTTTGGATGTGGTTTTCTCATCTCTATGCTTCTTGTTGCTCTCTGAGATGCAGGGTTGCCAACTCTCATGCATCTGGCGTGACAGTCACGAATTCAGACTCAATCTCACGCTCTAACACTCAAACAAGAAATATTGCGCTAAAATAGACATTCTTCTCTGCTGTATTTTTTTCATGTGCATGGTCGTACACAACATGGAGGTCTTCGTCTTATTTAACCCAAAGCTCAGCGCTCGTTCTGCATGTGACGTCTTCGCACAGCGATTCAACAGTAAATGACTCAGTATGCATTTTAATCGATCTCGTGGTTGTGTGATGTCACAAGCCAACAGGTTTGTGCTGCGCCCCATTAGGAAGATAAAGTCAAATTGCTTCCCAGATGACAAATCGAATCACAGACATAGGTGAAACTCAAAGGAGGACAGCTACGCGATTCCTCAGAAAGTGGAAGTGCAAGAAAGATTTAAGTAATCAAACGCTGACTATTATACTGTATAATGATTAGATTTACTGCCTTGAACTTGAAAACCCGACGCATCGTGCGCGGCACAACGCTTCATCCACCAGTAGCGCGAGTGCACAGCGTTTAAATAAGCCCATGTTTGTCGTTTGGCTTAAACGAACAAATTCACTTAACATTTGTAAATGTAGCTGTCTTAGTGAGTATCTTGGTAAACATCTGATTATGTCTTAACCGAATGTAAACATTTTATTGCATTCTGTCTAAAGCCTGCCTAATAAACAGTATACCTGTAGAAGTCATTAAAGTTAAACAAAAGAAGAGAAAATCACTCACTTGTCTTGTCTGTAACTTCTGTAACTTTGTTAAGAAGGATTAATCCATATTTACATTTAAATAAAGTACTTTTTTGACAAAAAAATCTTAGTGTTGAGCTCTTCTATTGAAATAAGTTTTAAGGTTTATGGAATTTGGATTTCCTGAACGACTTTTACTAAAATTACTTCTTCATTAACAGACAGTAAAATCAAATCAAATGTGAGAAGTTTAAAATGTAGCCTTACATTATATCTTACAGCAGGTAAGCTCAAAGATGATTATTTGTTACACCTGACCTAGATAATAAACATGTAAATATTCGCCAAAGCAAAATTCTCAGACAGGAGGGTAATGGACCATTCTAAAGGCCAAATATATAGTAATTTCCTGAATATAAGCACCATGCATTGTTTTTTTCACTGTGTTTTATGCAAACAAACAAAAAACATACCATGTATTAACCTCATCTGTGTATTAACCTCTGTTTTCTAACACAACCTATTGAATCAGATCATGAGTTGATAAAGTAGAATAAATGCAATGCCATGTATAGTCTTCACTCATGCACATCATAGATTATGGCCTTAGTTAATCAACCATACTTTATTCAGGGGAGCTTGATGAACTTTCAGCTCTCTTTCAGCAATGCCCTGATTATAACAATCACATAATAAATCAAATAGTCAAAGTAACAGTGAACAAAAAGAAAATTATCAAAACAAAAAGAAACTTGCCAGAAAAAAAGAAACTTATCAAAGCAAAAAGAAACTTGCCAGAAACAAAAAGAAACTTATCAAAACAAAAACATCAAACATTTGGAAATTAATGTAGTTGGTGTTTAGATGGTGAGAGGCTTGTGGTGGTGGCAGCAGTGGCCACCGGCCAAAATTTCCAGTAGGCCGCTTCATGCGCATGTTTGGGGAGAAATCTCACTCCTGACAAATCACCAAAGTTGGCAACCCTGGAGATGTGTTTGTCTGTTTCATTGTCAGAATTGTAGTTCAGTTAATTTAGAAAAGTAACAGCTTATATTTTCTTAACAGATCCCATGATTTTAGATCATCAAGCACCACAATTTTATTTCAAATGTATGTTTAATATGTTCATCAGTGTTAAAATTTAGTTGATTGTTCCTTGCCACAGTGCCTTTTGCTTCCTGGAGCTTAAAGACAAAAAACGTGAAGACAGTGGGACAGTTTTACAGAGAGGGTTTAGATCAGGAGTGGGGAACCCTGGGTCCTGGAGGGCCACTGTCCTGCAGAGTTAAGTTCCAACCCTAATCAAGCACACCTTGATTTCATTTCCAAGTAATCCTGAAGACCTAAATTAGATTTTTCAGGTGTGTTTAATTTTTTATTAAGGTTGGAACTAAACTCTGCAGGACAGTGGCTCTCCAGGACTAGGGTTCCCCACCCCTGGTTTAGATGAATCCAGGTTTAGATTAAATGTCCTAATAGTTATATTAGGACCAGGGGTGGAAAGTAACGAATCGCATTTACTCACATTACTTTAATTGAGTAGTTTTTTTTGTGAACTTTTACTTTTTTGAGTAGTTTTTATAATCTGTACGTTTACTTTTACTTAAGTATGTTTTGTTTAAAGTATTGTACTTCGCTACATTTTAAATCATATCCGTTACTGAGTAAAATTTAAAAAAAAAAACGTTACTGAGTAAATTAAAAAAAAAGCAAGGTGATAAAGACACGCAACCGATTATTAATGGGCGGGGGAACGCGCAAAAAGAACCATGGAGACGGACGAGACAGGCGCGCGCTAATGCAGAAGTTCAAATCTTATGAAAGAAACCCCTGGTCATATTTAAGCGACCACTTTCCACTGACGCGAAGCGAGTGTTTCATTCCTATGAAAGGTAGGATTCATGCTCTGTTGAGTACGAAATTGCCGACCGGGTTTTTACCGCTCATTTGCACGGCGCGTTTGTAACACCATGCGCATTATCTTCCGAGGTCTAGCAGCTTCGAGTCAAGTCAAACACAACTTCAGAACGTCCTCGAGAATACGCAGGTCATTAGACATGAGAGAGAGAGAGAGAGAGAGAGAGAGAAAGAGAGAGAGAATAAAGGTCTGACATCAGGTACCCAGGTCAGGGAAGCTAGAAGACAATAAATGTGTCAAAAGTATGACATGGCACTCATCTCATTATATGCTCATTTAAGCTATATATAGTTTAATAAAATAATGTGTTACCAGCAATACATCAATTACAACCTTATTTACTAGCTGCTGACCACCTTCAAAAGTGCATAACTCACATGTAAAAATCATTAAACATTTCCATAAATGTTTCTTAGTTTAAAAAAGCTTTTTATTTTATTAACTTTTTGTTATTGCACTTTAATTGTAAAGATGTTCCTACAATTAAAAACAACTAGTTTGAGATGTATATTCCCTTGTCATTTTTGTACTAGAATCCTCCACCTCTCCCCGCTGTAAAAAAGTAACTTTTACTCTGAGTAAAATTAATATGACTTATTAATTTTTAGACAAGTAACTTTACTTTTACTTAAGTAAAATATTATTAAAGTAACTTTACTTTTACTTGAGTACAATATTTTATTACTCTTTCCACCTCTGATTAGGACATTTAAAGCTGCAATCTGTAACTTTTTTCAGTTAAAATAAACAAAAATTTGTTATTGAATATTTAGGAAAAAGTGTTTAAAATGATCTCTTTACCTTTCCCCAAGTCACAATGCTATGATTATAATAATGATTGCCAATTTAAGGCATTGTGTCTTTGTATTGTCTGGAAAAAGTTTGAAAAAGTCATTAATCTTTGCTTGATGACGTCATGTCCGTAAACAAAGAAGAGGAGACGGCAGCTAATTCATCTCATGTGCTTCGGATGGGAGTGTGTAGCTTGTTAACATAACAGTTGCTAAGAGTTTAAACAGTGTCGGCCCGAGTCTCTTAGGGGCCCTAAGCAGAATTTTTTGGGGACCCCCTCTAGGGTGACCAGACGTCCCGAATCCTGTTCTAATTGTCCCGAAAATCATACTGAAGCTAAATATTAATCCGAATCCCGCTTTAATTTCCCCGAAAATTATACTAAAGCAAAATCTTGAGTAGTAGTTGTCTGATAAAACATGAGCGAGGAGGTTAAATCATCCTGCAGCCAGCCCCCGCCGGCTGTCCATTGGCTGCAGCCAACCCCCGCCGTGTGCCCATTGGCTGCAGCCAGCCGCCGCCAGCTGCCCATTGGCTGCAGCCAGCCACCGCCGGCTGCTCATTGGCTGCAGCATCTTGTTTTTATACTGTAGGCTCTCATTGTGCTGGCAGCAGTTAAAACCTCCGTGAAATATGCTGACGTTGTATTGTTTCTTTTAATGTATCTTATCCATCTATATGCACAAAGACAATAGGACCTTTTCGTTTTATAGAGTTGATTAAGAGAGCGAAAGTTGCAGCAACCGCGAGGACAGTTGAAAGTGCAGGCAGTGACAGTCAGTCGTGTGAAGGAGTCAGATTGGTCGAGGGCAGGCAAGGCATTTTGTTAAAAAAATACTTCTATACGTATTATATAAATGTATACGCATATGTACTTATATTAATAAAAATATGATTAGTTCAGTAACTTCAGTTTGAAATTTCTTATTTTTATTATAAAATAAAGAAAACTATTATTGTATGAATTATTATTGTATAAAGTATAAAATACTATACACTCTAAAAACAAACGGTGCTATATAGCACCAAAAGTGGTTCTTTGCTCGTAATCATAGAAGAACCGTTTTTAGTGCCATATAGCACTGGTGAAGCACCGGTGAAGCACCTGTGTAGAACCATATAGTGCTATGTAGAACCAAATGTGGTGCTATAGTGGTGCTATATGGCACCTATATGGTTCTACACAGGTGCTTCACCGGTGCTTCACCAGTGCTATATGGCACTAAAAACGGTTCTTCTATGGTTACGATTCAAATCAATAGTTTTGGTTCTATATAGAACCGTTTGTTTTTTTAGAGTGTACGTATTATATCAATTTATTTATATGCATATGTACTTATATTAATATGATTGATTCCGTTTGAAATTCATTGTCTTTTATTATTAAATAAAATTAATAAATAAAACTATTATTGGATGACCCCCCCCCCCCACCGTTACGCCTGCCCCCCCGTCCCGAATTTCAGCCAATCTCATGTGGTCACCCTACCCCCCCTCATCAATTTTTTATTAAAAAAAGAAAGAAATTACAAACCTTTACAAAAAGAACAAAGTTGCACATTAAGTAAGGGCTAAAATTATCATTAGGTACAAAAATCAAATCAAATTAATCATAACACTGTCTTTATTCTATGAATTTAATATAATTATTACTTTTTAGAGCTACAGAATGATTTTATCTTTGTTTTGGATTGTTTGATTAACATTAATGACACAGACTTAAAACAGTAAAAGATAAAATTGCGGAGAGTCTCCAGTTAACAACAGTTAACATCAGCAGGGCTTTTCAACATCATAAGGGATTAAATACTGGAGCAGAGACAGCTTTCACTCAACCTGTAAGGCATCTGTTGAAACTCTTGTGTTATCATTTGTGTCGTCCAGATACAGCATGCATGTGCATTATTTTTTAAAGAGCACCTATTATGAGATACACATTTTTAAACATCCTTTTGTGTGTAAGTGTGTATTAGTACATGCTAACGATATTCAAAAAGTACATACCCCAAAGAAAACGATGACGCGAGTTAACGTTAACGATATTCAAAAAGTACATACCTCAAAGAAAACGATGACGCGAGTTATCGTCTCTAACGTTCGAGGACTACAAAAAACACTCGGATTGTAGGCAACAGTTTACTTCCTGGGATTGGTGACGTAGAGAAGACCAACATTATCATAGTTCAGCCCTCTCTGCTTTGCTTGGGTACGCCCTCAAAGACGGGGGTGGAGAGCGCTGAGTCAGAAGAGAGCTAAAATGGCGGAGGTTGGGAGTCCCTGCTTTGACCCTGTTTGCAAACTCTTGTTTCATTGTTTAAGCGATTAAATCTCTCGAGTAGACGCTGTCTCTTTAGATGCAAGGGCAAAATAGCACTTTATGGACTTACACAGAGGACATCATGTTTAATACGGTTCCGGAAAAATCCAAATCCAGTCAGAAGTTGTTCACGGAGTTTTAACAATAACTGCTTCTCATGAACCGAAGCTGCGCGACGTCTCCTCCTGAAAGTTGGATTACCGTGCACTTCTGGATCACAGGCTGTAAGTATTCATGTTTATTATTTGCCTTTACTGTAAGTTACGTTACCAGTAACCGGAGCTTAACATTATGTGCTTGTAGAGCTCAGATATATCTATGTGTAGAGCTAAGCTTGCAAACTAATTGTTTTGTGTTGTAATAATGTATTTCATAAACAACGTACCATATTTACACACGTGTATGTTGAATTATGCAGACTATCGTTTTTTATCAATGTTTATTTAGACGTGTTTACAAACTTGCTGTTCCAACTAAACTGCTACCGGTAAAGTTTGTTCTCATGATCAAACTCAAGAAACTCTAAGTACAGATAATTTGTTTAACGTTATATGTATTTTACTGTTGTTTTTACTTGAAGCTTTCTTAGATTTTGAAACGAAGTAAACACATAATGTGTGTTGCTAATGTTGGGCCATGTAATACATTAACGTTTTAATGAATACTCTAACGATTTATAATCGTTGTACTCTATTGTTATAATATGTCTTTTTGACTGAATACTTGTTTGTTTTATTTGTCTATATCCTAGATTCGCAGCTGGACACATCCTTCTACACTGTATGCAAACATGCAACATCATTACACGCAGTACAAGGAGTCAGACTGGCATATGAGGAACAAAGGTGTGTAACACATATGATGTATTTAGCTAGTGAAACCACTACCAGTCCTCAATGTATAACTGATGATGACAAAGTTTTTTTCTCTGCATAATCATAGGAACCCAGGCAGTAGCATCGTTTCACAATGTTTCAATCACCATCATCAGTGGATGCCTTTGCTGTCCGTAGCCTGAGATTTCAGATTTGCAGCAAAAAATTTGACTTTCCCATTTATTGGAATGCTGTGCAGGTATTTAAGTATTTTAGTAACTGTTAAATAAAGTAGTATTTACTTTTACAATAAATGTATTGCTTGTTTATATTTTTACAGGTTGTACCTTGCAGCCATCCATTACAATGTCACCAAGTCGTAACAAAAGCAGGAGAGGGAAAGTACAAGGCTATGTTCCCAAAACACACAAGTGACATACTGTAAGCAGTAATGTTTTATTTCAAATACATTCATAATTAAAAACTTAATGTATGAAGTAGGGAAATAAATGATCAAAGCAAAAGATTTATTGACTGCAATATTTGTACAGTTATGTGGATAATGTGGTCAGGCTTGTGTTTGATGAGGTATTTGAAGATAAGCTGAAGGAAACCCCAATTCCAATGGACCTGGCATCACAGTTTGAGAGACCTTCAAAGGAGGACGTGATTGCATGCCATCTTCAGTGCAGGGGTATGTTTATTTGTATATTGTTTAACATTTAAATATATATTTGTAATAAATAAACTTTTGACTGACTACTATATTTTCTTTAAAGTTACATCTTTTGTTCTTTTGGGTACTTTGTTACTATAATAATACTTTAGTGTTATTGGTTTAAAAATGTAATAAAACTTACTCTAGTCCTGCGCCTCAAAGGCTTATAGTCGGTACAATAAATGTTCTGTGTGCAGGGATTTAGACAATTTGTGCAAAACCTGGATGATGAATCACGCAGGTAAGAGGCCCTGGAACCTGTTGCATTCTCCTTAAAACCTAATAAGTAAAAACATAGCACTTATAAGTAAGCAGTCTTTCATAATAAAGTTTACCATAGTAAAATAATGTAGAACTAACATTCATTTCAATTAATACTTTGTGCTACATTTGGTGTTTCCATATAGTTTGCACAGTAAAATAGTATGTAAGCAGTCTTTTATAATAAAGTTTACTATAGTAAAATAATGTAGAAATTACCAAGTGAAATCGTTTTATAATCATTTCAACAAATACTTTCTATGTGCTACATTTGGTGTTTCCATATAGTTTGCACAGTAATATAGTATGTAAGCAGTCTTTTATAATAAATTTTACTATAGTAAAATAATGTTAACAAGTGAAATAGTTTTATTATCATTTCAACAAATACTTTCTATGTGCTACATTTGGTGTTTCCATATAGTTATGTAGTACGCTATAATTACCTTTTGGATGTCTTTGCAACACATTTTTGTCTTCGTTTAGCATTCTGGCAGAGCTAAGGACACCTAAAAATGTTAGATCCAATGGCATTCATTGACGGAGATCGTTTATATCGTAACGGCCTTCTGAACTCTCTGGATCGAGATTGAAGTGGTAAGGCAGTACAGACACCATCGTTTATAGAGAAATATAACGCTTGTTTACGTTGCCTCTGAGGCTGTGACTCTCAGTCAGATCCGGAAAACCCACGCGTAGTCAGGGGCGTAACCTTTCAAACACACGCCGAACCCAGCTGACCAATAACAGTTGAGTAGTCATCTGACCAATCTGATTACACTAGACATTTTGGGAGGCGGAACTAAACCGAGTGTTTTCCAGACAGTGGGAAATCGGTGAGGTATGTAAGCAATTTATAAGACTCACAATGCATTAGTTCAAGTTTTAATAACATGTATGTACTATGGGATATTGCAGTAACGTGCTAACGTGCTAATTTATTAGCATAATTGGTGCTCTTTAAACAATTTACAAGACTGGAGGCAGTTATTCTGCATGGTTACCACAGACATTACTACTAAGACATTGCTCTGGTGGTTATTTAAAGATTTGACTGGTTGCGATTATCAATAAATAATGAATAACCCCCGAAACATTTCTCAACCAATCAGAATAAAGCATTTAGCAGCCCTGTGATATAAAATTCAATAAATGCATTTAATTTATATTCTTTTTGTCTTTTTGAAAATATTTTTTTCATATTTTTTTCTTGTACAATTAATTGATTTAAAATGCCAAATTATTAGAAATATTTAACAATCATTTAATCAGTGGGTGCGTGATATTGTTAAACATTGGGGGTGGTTTCCTGGACAGGGATTAGCTTAAGCCAGGACTAGGCCTTAGTTTAATTATGATATATAAGTAGTTTTAACAAACGTGCCTTACTAAGAACATTACTTGTGTGGATTTTGAGGCAAAACAAATGGCACTGATGTATTTTAAGATATGTCAGCGCAAGTTGTTTTTTAGTTCGGACACCTCTTACATTTATTTTAGTCTAGGACTATCTAAACCCTGTCCGGGAAACCACCCCTAAATGTATGAGACTAACTAGAACTGTTTAGGTGTTTAGTGGAAAGTTCACCTTGAAGCCTCTTAAGTTGTTGTGGTGTCCACATGCACAAAAGCTCACGTTCTCTTTCATTGTTCAGTAAGTCTGTGAGAATTTTAACTCAATGAATAATCCAGTAAGCAAGTCTAAATGTTTAGAAGTAAAACATCAAACTCTTTAACAAGCTCAATCTCTGGTAATATTTATATCTGTAACACAAATGCTAGATATAGTTATTATTGTCTTCTCAAGCATCACTGATGTCTGTGTTCACAGGTACATATACTGTATATCAAATGGTATTGAGCTCATTGTGGTTTTAGTTTCCGTTCTTTGGTATAAACCAAAGTGTGACAGACATCAGTTGTTCATCAGCTTCAAATTGATGTAATACATATTTACAAATACTATCACTATGATGTGCGGTCAACGATAAATGTTGTTTTACTCCATTTGATACTGTATGAAAAAGTCATACATTACTAACGCATAACAAGTTTTATAAACGCACATCAAAATACATCTCGGCTACATTTGAGCTATTCTTTATTCCTTATTTATAATTATATCATAATATATCATAATTGATGTAATATTTACTATATTTAATTATTAGTTTTATTTGGTACAACATCACTAAACTCACTCCATGAGTTCATTATCAGCTGTTAAACTGTTTGTTTATAGATCTACTCTCAATTTTTCACCAGATCATGCAGGTACTTTAAAGATACTTTTAGTGAACTTACAGTACTATCATAGCAACATACTTTGATTTGGGACATTAATTTTAGTTTTGTCTATTTAGGACAGAGAGTAGGCTATGTACATGGTGATGCAGGGGAGGTACATGGTGTTATAAAGGAAGTGTTGAGTGTTTAATGTTTAAGTGTCAATCATCCGTTGATCAGTATGGAGTTGATTTCTCTTCCTCTAGTTCTCTGTGAGTATTATCTTCTCTCTATGGATTTAACTACACATCAATTACTGTCACATTGTCTACAGGATCAAGAGATTTACTGTTCCTGTATTTTTACTACATTTGATCAGATAGTGTTGTGTGAAACAGAAATTAATGTGTAATGTTAGTTGTGTAGTGTTATGTGTGAGGGCGTCAGAGTGTTTGTTCAGTTTTGTTTTGCACAGATATTGTTCATTAGGCCATAGATAAAACAGATAATAAGCGCGTACTGTATATGATCCTGTATTTATGATGTAAAACTCAGACTTTTGGCTCATGCTGTTAGGAAAATTTTGTCTGAAAAAAATTTAGTATTAAACTAGGACATATTATTGACAGTGAGTTTCATTTATCAAACATTTTCCACATAAAAGATTTTCATATCTGTACAGTAAATAACACATATTGTATGTTACATTAATACATGTTATAAAATGTTTAGTATTAGTAATTTGCAGGTGTAAGTGAAAGAAAACAGTGATTATCCTTTAAATAGGGCCCTATGAAATGTTCCCTTTTTCATTTTCAATGGTTTTAATGGGTAAATTAAATTTCAGTAATCAAAGAGCATATCTTATTAACTGAAAGTTTTATTTAAAATTACATAACTGGAATGTACTACAACCATGCAACTGACTGTAACGTGCGGAGACTGTGGTAGAAAACAAACGCAGAAGTTTATTAATAACACCAGGCAAACAAAACAAAAGGGTAATCCATAAACGTAATCCAATACAGGCAAAGGGTCAAAACCATGAACATAAACAAGAACCCTGAAACAATACAATGACATTAACGCTTGGTAATGCAGTTACAACTAACAATACTTTGCAATGTGATGATGAGATACAACTGGTTTTATAGGAAACAAACAGGAAGTAAAAGTAGAAACAGAGTGAGTGTGCAATGTTTGTGGAACGGGTGCCACCTGGTGGTAGGATGAAGTAGCAGAGGGAGCCATGATGACTACTGACACTTTTTTCTTTTAATCATGAGACCAGTGTTATTTATTGCGTGGCTCGGCAAGCTTTAATTTTTGGCTCGCATGGCAGTAAATAATACAGTGATATGATCATGCAGGAATGCGCTTTTTCTGTCTTTTCTGCTCCGGACGCTAACTTTATTAGAAAACCATACATATAAGATCAAGATGCACGTCAATATGCGTGTTCAATCGCATGTAGCGCTTGCACAGAGCAAAGGTCATGTGACAACAAAGTATCGTGAGATCAGACTGCTTTGCCGTTTCTCAATATGTGTTCTTGTCTGTTCTTGTGTTCTTGTGGACTTGTAAAACGTCATCAGTCGCGGCCCAAGTACTGTTCCAAATCGAAGTTCGCATCAAGCCAAGTTCACATAACATCCCCGGATGTGTTCTTGATCCGCCCATTTTATCAAGGATGCATCAGGAGGTGACTTGTGCGGACTTCTGACAGCCAAGTTTCCCAGAATGCCTTTCGCGTCAAGGACAATGAAGCCTCAAGCTTTCACAATACTCGAAATATTACTCTTTCTGTGTCATAAAATTTAATTTTTAAAGCTGTTCAGTCTAGAATATAAATGAATAAACTTCAAATATGTGGTCGGTTAGTAAAGATAGCGCCTATATTAAAATGTCCTTTTGGATATATGAGTTTCGGGGAATCATCGGCGGCGTATACCCCGACGAGGGCAGCCTCATTTCGACAAGCCCATCAGAAGTCTATATTCCCTTTGGATCTAACTGGCTTTTTTGTCTCATCACTTTATTTATCTTTACTATTCATATGAAGTATTATTTGTTATCCTTTTAACTGATGGTAAAGTTAAGTTTCATAACTGAAATCACATATATTTTTATATAAGCGAATCTGTGTGTTGATTTTTGAAATGTGTTTTCAAACAAACTGAGCGTAGTTAACTCCTCCCCCTCCCTTCCGTGCTTTCATGAACGCGCCCAAACCCAACCCCTCTTGGCGTTTATTGGTTAGAAGACTTTGTTATGGTTTCTGGTGTAGGTTTGGCCAGGGGCCTATACCATGAAGACGGTTTAAGTGGATAGCCAGGTAAGTTTAAGATTAGTTTGCGCCAACCCTGGGTTTTAGGTACCATCAAAGTAGCGCGGCTTTAATCGGTGTTCGTCCCCGGGGCAGGTTATGTTCTGGATTCGAGATCTGAGACTGCAGTTTGACCAATCAGCTGCTAGCAAAGAAACATATAGGTGACGTAACTACTAGGGTCTCCGCGCAACTTTTATTTATTTGTATGTTTTTATTGAACATATTAAAATACAAACATTAAGGCATATTCAACAATCACTATTTCTGTGTTGATACCACATTTAAAAAAAAGAAGAAGAAAAAAGAAAAGGAGGGTGAGGGTCTTAATCTTAAACATCCAAAGCAGAAAGAAGTCACAGGGGTCTCCGCGCAAATAGTTAGAAGAGCACTTCATAGAGAGAGTTTTTAGTTTTCCCTTGCCCAGTCATTTATGAAATATCTAGATTTTCCACGGAAGGAATGTCTTATCTTTGCAAACTTCTTGCCTCACATAGGAAATGTATCACGTTAAATCCGTGCCCTTACTTTACCGTAAATGATTGCGTTGCGCTTTTTTGCAAGTGGTACATACTGGTATGCGGTCGGTGGGGAAAACACGGTTTGTCGAACCATGCGCAAGGTGGTCCTCGCACAGGGGTTGCCTACATTAACAGCTTCATAGTGTTCCACGGACATTTCCTGACCATGTCTTTAAAAGTGGGCTTTTATAAAATTCCCTGTAAGATTATTAACAAATTTAACAATGTAAATTAACTTAAAAAAGCATGTTTCACTTTGGGTACCTAAATAAATTATACAATGAAGTACATGTTAATGTACATGTTATATTAAAAAGAGCAGAGGCAGTGTTATTTCACTCTTGAAATACATTTTTATAATCTTCATAATTTTGTATAATTAGCTCATGCTCCTCCGCTAAAAAAATACACTGCTCGTACGTGCTCTATTTTCTATTCCGATTGGTTGTTAGGTGCCGACGTCACTCTTTTATGTGCCCGCGCAGGTGGAGTAATCATAGCCTAAAGATCAAAGCCTGAGTTGACAGAGAAAGTTGATAAGCCGCTTCATGGGACCACTAAAGCCTGATTGCATCGGTTTGGTTTTGTCAACTCAAAACCAATCCTGTAACCCCGAGTTGGTTCAGCTACCTTCATGGTATAGGCCCCTGATTTTTATTATTGCATTTTGTGGAGGCTGGACTGTCTACAGAGATCGCGTTTTTTTACAGTTTGATCAGCGGACAGGAAGCAAGCAGATAGTGAGGAGATGTTTGCTGTATGTAACAAAAAATGTTTTATGGTCTAAATTGTTTTATGGACTGAATTCGCTTAGAGAACCTTTAATGTAATAACTGGGTAGGAGTGACAGGACGCAAACGCAAAGTTCAAAATAAATAACATTTAATAATAAAAACACGAGGGCTGACATGGTGAATACAGGAAAACAGGAACATCCAACACAGGGAACAGACAGGGTTGTAATGACAATAATCCGGCACAGGCTGACAGAACAAAGGCATATAAATACAAAGACAATTAAACATATGACAGGTGTGGTGTATTGGCGTAATGAGTCAATGAGAGTCCAGGTGAAACGGATAAGTGCAACACACAAAACATACTGTAGTAAATTACTGCACTCTACTTTAACCGGATGTTTTTCTTGTGTTTATTTCATGTTGTACAATCGTTTAGTAGTATTAAAATGAATGGTTTTATAATAAAATAATTAAATAAATTTGTTTTATATCATACTTTATTCTGTAATAAATACATTAAAGCTACCATAATCAGCGTATTCGGGTGTTGCCTTTAGGTTTTTTTTGCATTTGATATAGTTAGTTTAAAATACATTAAAATAAGAATAGCCAGAACTGCATGTATTGGTTAGACTAAATGACGACCTCAGTTTATTTTCCATCTGTCTGAAGGGTGGGCTCTTAGTTGGTCAAATACAACATTTGTGGTTGCAGAGTGCTCTTCCAGCCACACAGGAAGTCTGTCACTGAAATGTCAACTGGTGAGCAGTCGTCAAAGACAATCTACACAGTAAAACAAAATATATGTAATTTTTACCTTCAGAATCAGGACACATTTTCAATACTTCAGAGAAAAGGAGGATGTTGATCAAGTAAGGAGTGGGCCTGTTCACTATAAGACATTAATGACTATTTTCATGATAATACTTGCCAAGACTTGCCAAGTGGTATTTCAAGATAATTTGAGGTGTATGTGTCCTGTCAAGCACAGATAATCTGTGTTTGCATGCTTTTTGAAAAGTGTGTCTCTGTGCGTGTCCATTCGAATATGTATGCATCTTTGCACACAGGAAACAGTGCACTTTTACATATTGCGCTCACATTGTTTTAAAAGGCTTGAATGTTAACACTTGAAAGGTTTAAAAATAATAAACTTTATTTATGTAAATCCAGATTTACAGCACATATGAAAAAGTTTCCGCAAAGAGATGCTGTAAACTCATTGCATGTTGTTCTCCTAAGTTTGATATGATGCTCTGCAGAAAATAAACTTGTGTAACTCAAACTCATGACAATGATTATCCACGAGAAAGGCAACAGATCTCACTCTCAGAATGATAAAATAGCACAACTCTATCCCCACCAGACACAGAGTCTTTGTGCCATTCACTATGATCAGTCATCTTTATAAACTGATAGTCCAGGTTCATGTAAATGTGTAACCATCTCCCAGTAAAATTAAAATGTATTACACTGCAAATACATTAAAATAATGAACTAAATCTACTTAAAAATTATGCATGTACAACAACAAAAGCATGCATACCGGTAATAATGCTAATTTACCGTATGGTGAAATTAACATCAGAGATGCTTGTCACAAGCTACTACTACCGGAACCACACACTGGTGATGTAGATCTTCTTCCAAGCTGGTATTCCTTGGAGCATCCACATTGAATGGAACCCTTCCGCATCGTCAGCAGGGATCTCAGGGTCCCGGGTGTTTCGCCCCTTAACCTGAACACCTCACCTGAGTGGGGCAGCAAAGACTGACTAGCCTTCACCTACAGAAGGGGTCCAACTGTGGGCTCTCTTCAGCCACAGCCATCTTGAACTACACTCGGCTGCTTCAGCTATATCATTGGTGGCTTTCTTCAGCTGTTTAGCCTCCAAGCCCACCCTTTGGAGGAAACAGCGCAACGAGTTTGCTGGGAATCCGCGGCAGCCGACTTCAATAGGGTAGTTGATTGCATGCCACCCTTTTACAACGGCTTCATCGACCAGATCCTGGTACTTAGATTTTTTTAGCTGGTGGGATGTGGCTAACCTCTCTTCCCAGGGCACCGTGAGCTCAGCAACTACGATCGTTTTTGTGCTCCTTGATAACAGGACCATATCTGGTCGGAGGGAGGTCACTGCAACGTCCTGTGGGAAGACAAGCTTTCTTTTCAGGTCCACTCTTAACTCCCAGTCAGAGGCTTGTTGCAATAAAGAGGTCGAATTCTTGGCCACCGTTCTGGTCTTGTGAACCTTGTCTCCCCCTCTCACAAAACTTATAGCTTTGGGTGGGTAGACCTGCTTGTTGTTGGCTTTGACTCGTTGCTGTTCCACCCATTTGGCGATTTCTGTGAGGACCTTGTCGTGCCTCCATCTGTACCGCCCCTCTGCCAGTGCCTTTGGACAGCCAGTCAGGATATGGTTTAGCGTGCAGGAGACTGCTCCACATTGAATGCACGATGGATCTTCCTCTCCACCCCATATCTTTATGTTTCTTGGTGTTGGCAACAGATCAGTCACCGAGCGCAGGAGAAAGCTCAACCTCCCTTGGTTGATCTGCCACAGTTCTTTCCATGACAACGATCGCTCCTGTGCCTGATCCCACTGCGTCCAGCGACCCTGAGAGGCAAGTCCGATCGCTTTCACTTGCCGCTCCTCCTCTGCTGCCTCACGGACTCTTTGTACCACTAAACCTTTTCTGGTTCTGGCATCAGCCCTGCTCCACCTCTTCTCGCTGTAGTGTCCAAGGCCCAGGCGTCCCTGGCATACCACGCCCACGATTTCCTGGTGTTTCCAGTGAGATTCTGCTTCCATCACAGCTTGTTGAGGCTTCCACTTTCTACCACATTTGATGGTCTTGCTTGCATGCCTTACTTTCCCATCCTCAGACGAAAGGAGTGTACTGACTGCCGTTGCCTTGGCAGCTTTAAACTCCTCGACCACCGATGAAACTGGCAAAGAAAGCTTGGAGGTCCTGCAGTACAGATTGACTGCGCTGAATGATGGGGGGACTCCCAACCATTTTCGCAAGAACTTACTGCACAGTCTTTCCATTCCTTCCACCTGAGATACAGGAAAGTCGTAAAGCAAGAAAGGCCATTGCAGCCGGGGTATGATGCCAAATTGAAAACACCAGACTTTGAACCTCCCGAGCAGTTGGCTTTGCTCAATGGCCTTGAGCCAGGTATTCAACTGGGCCTTGGTATCGGTAAGATTACCATTGTCCTTTAAGGAGCTGTCATACTGCTTAGAGCCTTGAATGCTAAAGATGTTTCCTGTTAACTTTCCTTTCAAGATACTAAGGCTCCTTGACTTTTCTGGTTTAAACTGCAGGCGTGACCATGTTGCCATCTTATCCAGTTCACTCAAGATCCACTGTGTCCCCTGGATAGATGGAGTCATTACCGTCACCTCATCCATGAAAGCTCTGCAGGCGGGGTGTCTTGTGCCATCGTCTGCTTTCGGGCCTCTGCACTGCATTCCCCCTGCCTTAAGCAACAAATTCATAGCTGCTATAAAAAGGGTCACGGAAATTGTGCATCCTGCCATAATGCCCTTCTCAAGCCGTTGCCATTTGGTGGTGATGTTTCCCACAGTAAACCTCATCTGCAGTGCATTCATGTGTGCCATTACAAGCTCAACTACCTCTGATGGAACTCGGTAGTGATCCAATGCCTTTCGAATCAACTGATGTGGGACACTTGGGTAGGCTTTGGCAGGGTCCAGCCAAACAACAGAGAGTGTGTTGTTGTTACTTTTGGCTTCATTAATAAGTTGACTGATGACTGCCGTATGCTCCAGGCAGCCAGAATATCCTGGTACTCCTCCTTTCTGTACGCTGGGATCAATAAACTCGTTGGCAAGCAGGTATTTAGTTAACCTTTTGGCGATGATGGACCAGAAGATTTTCCCCTCATCCAGCAGGGAAATCTCCCGGAACTGGTCGAGTCTTGTGGAATTGAGCTCTTTTGCACATAACAGGGCAGTTCTATTTCCTCTTTTGCACATAACAGGGTCCCCCTTGGGTTTTCCTAATAGGTCCGCTGTGAATTGGAAAGGGTTGTTAAAAAAGGCTTTCCTCTTCCGGCGCTTCTCCCTCTGTTTCTCCCGTATGCTCTCAGCTCTCTGAAGCTGGATTAGTTTTTTCCGCGTCTCTACGCTGATCTCATCCAGGGCCACTCTTTCCTCATCACTTGCTTCCCGCCACCTTTTCTTTGATGTCTTTAGTATTTCTCGCAACTCCTTAATCTGCCGTTGTCTCCTACTAGGCCCTGCCGACTGCCTGGGGCTCTTGTCTTCTTTTACACCAAAGGTGTCGTAACAAGCCTGGTACACAACTTCAACCATGATCTTTATCTTCTTGACTGCATCTCGTTTCAGGGTGTTCTCCAAGATGGAATTTAAATCATTATCCAGTTGAGCCCATCTGCAGTCTGTTGCTGGTGGTAAATTCAAGCGTGGTTTCCTCTTGAAGTCTTCTGGACTTTCAGGTTCACAGTCTCTTCCTGTGCTCCGAGTAGATTGAGCAGAGAGGTCTGGGGCACTGTGGTTTGCCTCCTGGCCCTGGACCTCCTCCACCGACTGATGAACACCCTTAACAAACTTGGAGAGGTTACTCTGTGTAAGCTCAGGTGCTCTGCGTTGCTGACTCTGCTCTTTGCACTTGGACTTGCCTTGGTGGATCTTAACACCACGCTCATTCTTGAAAAGTCCTCCGCAGATGTTGCATCTTCTTTTGGCTTCGACCTTCTGTCTTTCCACATCCATTCTCATAATCCTTTTTCCATTTTCCAGGTCTTTAACAATCGATCCGTCCGATGGCAGATTATATGACTGTGTAACAATATGGTTTGTTTCTATTTATAAAACAGTTAATTCCAGTCCTTGATTCTGATTGGTCAATAGTTGTACTTTACACCACTTTGCATTGTGCTTAATAGATTTAGATAAATCTTTTTTTACACAATCAACATACACATCTTTGCTACAAATGAACACTTAAAGTTTGTTTTTATTAATCTGTCTATCTATATACAGTAGTTTATACCCCTGTGTAGTTTGTTGTTGGGATGTGCTACTGTATGTTTTTCCTTGTTTCTTAAATTCAACACACATTGCAATTAAATGCTGCCTCCCTCTGTCTCATCTCTGCAACAGCATCACTGAATTGGCCAATCAGAGCTGTCATGACATCATCATTTAGATTCAGAGTTTGTCTGAAAACAATCTGCCGCGGAAATGAGCAATCATAAGCATAGACACAATATTTCTTTTTGTATTTTAAAGTGTTAGTGTTTCAGTTTTGTTGGCTGATATGATGAAGGTCTTTGACTTTATACTGAAATCTGTGTGAAAAAGCAACATCACACAACAGCAGAAGTTGTCGATTATTTATCTTATTGTAGAAATAAACTCTTCACATTCATAAACATTTGTACAGGATTAATTTATTCCTCAGATGAAAGTTTCTGATAACATGAAGATTACAGAGATTACATTATTCAGTTCATGTGATCTTAATATTGAGACATCAGTGAGGATCTTCAGATCTCTTAGAATAAAACAGATTTCTGAAATAAACTGATATGACTCCACGGTAAACAACTTAATGTTTATTGTTTAAACTGTAATGGGTTTTTCTCTTTCTTCTTTTCAGTGTTGATTTTGAACATCCACTTTGAACAAACTGAAGGTGATTCACTTTAATATAGATCAGTTTTGTATTAATGTATTTGTGACAAAAACAGTACGGCTCACTTTATATGATATTTGTTGTATTTAAGTAAGTAGGCATCATTATGAAATTAAACCATATTTTGGAGGCAAAAAGGGTTAATATTTTCAGATATTTCAGAAAGTGCTCCAGAAAGTGCAGTGCATGTGTTTTGTAAAGCAAATCGATAAGGTTACTCACTTAACCCTGGTTCCCTGAAATAACGGGAACGAGCATTGTGTAGCTTGCCGTGCTTAAAACGTCACACAGCGAGTGTTATTTGACTACGTGCTTCAGTCGAGTAATGGTAAGCTATGGCATTCTCTCCGGACTTATATAAGGCGTAAGCCCCGCCACATGAACTCATGTTTAAATTCACTCATCAGGACTAATTTGACACATTTCAATCTGTAGTTTACCAGGTTAGTTTTTTATATTAAATCAAACAATACATTGTTTATCTCAAAAATGGGTAGGTTTTTTCAAAAATAAGAAATTGAACTGTCTGAAAATTGACTTTTGTCAGAGATCAGATTCAGAACGATGATCAAAACATCCACTATGTTTTACTGAGTTTAATTGTTTTTGGCCTCAGTGGATGCTTATAACTGTTTTATAAGTTGGGTTAGAGCACTGAAAAAAATGATTCATTGAATTTAATCAATTTTTTTAAGGTAAGTGGTTGCAATCAATTTATTTAAGCTACATTTAAACAAAAGTTTTATATTTTATTTTACGTTACTAATCTTGTTTGTTTAAATGTAGCTTAAATCAATTGATTGCAACCACTTACCTTAAAAAAAATGATTAAATTCAATGAATCATTTTTTTCAGTGAGCGCCATCTAATGGAAATATGGATTGCCGTGGGGTAAGTGTTTTCTCTTAATTGACGAGATAACTTGTCAATGGGAGGAAAGAGTCAGACAAACTCTTATATCTTCTGTCAAGCTGTTCCACATGATTTCTGAATCCTGTTTTATCAACAGTATAAATAGGAATGTTAAAATATAGTTTTATTTATAGACCTACGTGTAATTCTAACATTCATATTACTATTACTAATAAAAATTAATATTAATATCACTAATACCTTTTTCTTAAGCAAATCCTGTGGTAACACTTAAAAATAAGGTTGTATTTGTTAACAATAGTTAATGCATTAGCTAACATGAACTAACAATGATCAATACTTCTACTTCTATATTAATATCAGTTCATGTTAGCTAATGCACTTCCTACATTTATAAAATCAAGCGTTGTTAACAATGTTAACGAGCAAAATGTTGTGTCTCTCCCGGTAAGTTCGGTGTGTGTTCGCATGCTCTCTGTCTTTCAATGAAATGGGTGCGACGCAAAGTGAGCTCTTGTGTCACATTAGCCCCTTTTACACAGTAATTCCAGTAAATTTCCATGAATTTACCAGAATGAATTTACCAGTAAATACAAAAATGTGCTGTTCACACATGCAGTGACGTTCCGTCTTTTTACCAGTAAGACATCATTCACACATCAGTATTAAAATACCGGTAAACTCGGAGAGAAAGCGGAAGTTACCTGTGGTGCTGCGAGCTCAGTGTTGTTTTTCAAAACAATCCACGTTCTTCATATCCACGGCCCGTTTTTTGTTGTTTCTATGTCTGTGTTAAACGCTGACGTTGCGAAGTTGCTCATGACCAAACAACATTGCATTAGGCAACGTAAAACCGAAACTGCATCTTAATGACAGCTTCACAGAGGGCGTGATAAGTACGTCGGCAATTCTGCAAGTAATGGTAAGCTATTTTAAACAACTTTGTTGTAAATGTGGACCTAAACTTTAGATGTGGCCCGTAGTGTTCAAGCCCTACCCAACCCCAACCCGACAATGCCTTCAATTTTTTCAGCCCGAACCCGACCCGAGACGAATATCAATCACTTTTAAGCTCTCTCTGACGCGTGCGCTCTTTGATGCGCGCTGTCTCTGCTACACACGCAAACACACACACACAATGAGGAGAGACGCTAAAATAAGCCCGAGCCCGACCCAAGCCCGGTCTGTAAAAAAAAACGTCCCGAGCCCCGACAGGCTTGCAGGGCTCTTCATATTCGGTTTATGTTTTGAATGTTAAGTCGGGTCCAGGTTGGTCTTAGTTTAATTACTTTGGGTTAATATTGTGTGTAACCTGAGTCGATCGGAGAATGGCCGCGAGAGCTACCGCGCTAAAGATTATGTGCAGTTTCAGCATGCCTCTGGTTTCTATTGCGATAACAGCTGGCTCTTGTTTTGAAAGTCACAACCATGCACTGAATTTTCTTTCTCCCATTTTTTATAATATTATTGTTATTAATAAACCATATCTTTTCTAAAATCTAAAAAGTTTGCACAGA
Organism: Misgurnus anguillicaudatus; assembly: GCF_027580225.2. Classification (NCBI taxonomy): domain Eukaryota; kingdom Metazoa; phylum Chordata; class Actinopteri; order Cypriniformes; family Cobitidae; genus Misgurnus; species Misgurnus anguillicaudatus. The sequence goes on from NC_073355.2 coordinate 37,771,845, forward strand.
GATGGTAGCAAAAGGCTAATGCTAATGATAATTAGCCTAAGTGTCAAGCACATTGCACTAAACGAGCAAAGCTCAAGCTGACTCAAGATTACAGATGTGTCACACATTACTAGTTCTTTGTCACATGTATAGTAGACCATTTTTTGTCGGTGGGTAATTGCCCTTTTCACTAGCTACCACCTAAAGATCTGTGGGAAACACTGCGGCCACATTATAAATAACAAAATACCAAACCATGAGTCTGCTGCTTCCCTTACGAAAATTAACCATGGTTTTACTACAGTTAAGACCAAAAAAACATGGTTACTGTAGTAAAACCATGGTTACCATAAAATAACCATGGTTTTGACAACCATGGTTTTCAAAAACCATAGTTAAACCATGGTTAGTGTAGTAAAACCATGGTTTTGCTCATAGTAATCAATTGACCAAAAAACAATGGTTACTACACCTTTACCACAATAAAACCATGGTTAATTTTCGTAAGGGTTATACATTGTGTACTGTGTGTGTACTAAAGCTTTGATTAAATATTATGTTATCTTAACAGCTTTATCCAGACCTACGGTGAGAGTAACACCACACAGTCCTGTATTCACTGGAGAGACAGTCACTCTGAAGTGTGAGATAGAGGATCAGTACAGATCATTAAACTGGAGATTTCAGTGGGCTAACAGTCATACTTCAGTTTTAAAGTCTGGGCATTACACTATAAACAGAGACACTCTCACTATCAATAGAGTTACTGAATCTGATCAGAATTGGTTCTGGTGTAGGGGAGAGATACAAGGACGACCACAGACTTCACTATCAAGCTCTACTGTTTATCTCACTGTGAAGGGTGAGTTTAATGTTGCTGTATAATGAGGAAATAAAGACAGACGCATCTCATGTGTATAATATACATTATAGGGTTAAAATTAAGCAGAGTTTAGAGCTACAGTAATCTAGGGTTTGTTGATCTCGGTTTAATTTTAATTTGAGTTGTTGTGCATCACCACCACCATTTACACCAATTAAATTTTTTTAGATTAAAACTTTAGCCTGTATTAAACCCTTCATCTGTGACAATGTTTACGTTGGAAAATATGGAAATATGAAAAAAAAGGAAATATGTTTTGCAAGTCACAAGTAAAGGGGGTCGCACACCGACGCGCAGCTCAGCGCCGCAAAGCTGTTCTAAAAATTTCTAACACATTCTAGTTTCTATAGTTTTCTCTGTACGCACATCTGTCCGTGGTGCCCAGCTACAACTTAGGAAGTTGGTGAGCGCCACTCACATAGTTTAACATTAAATAACATCATATTTGTCCCAAATCATTAATGATTAACATTGGCTGCTAACGTATATTTTGCATTTTGAAGTAGACGCTATCTGATTAGCTTGCGCTATTTAATTGGCCCAGTCACAAATGGCACACTTGATTTGTGGACCTCCTCAGAGTCCACACTTTGATGACTTCATGTAGGGCAGACCTTAGGAACCCTTGACGCGAGTCCAAGAGGGCGCACTGGAGTAGTATTTTGGCACAGACTCGAGTGTCATGTCGGAAATACGAAGAGAAGTTGCCCATCAGTGTGAACTCCTCTTTTCCGTTGTCTGATTGGTCTTATTGCTCTTTCGCAAGGACTTCTGGGTTGGAAAAGTGCACGAACCCTGCTGCAGTGTGGGCTTCCGTGAAGATAGCATCAAGGGTGTAAAGGGGATGCTGATGAGCACATTTCGGAGCATAAAAATGACAGAAGGGACACCCTACGGACTCGTAGACTAAGCGAGAATGCGCAATTTAAGGCCACGAGACTGAAAGTCCACATAAAGTGCGCCATTTGGGACTGGGCCATTCTTTTGGAGCGATCAGCCTTTATCCCGTCACGTGTTTTTCAAAATGATGTCTTTGTATGTGCTGCAAGGTAAGGAGGGTATCCCGGACTTGACGCTTCAAAGCCGACAAGACATGATACACTGTCAAAAATAAAGGCACAAAAGCTGTCACTGGGACGGTACCCTTTGAAAAAGGTCCTAATATGTACCATTTAGGTACAAATATGTATCTTTGAATTACCAATGTGTACCTTTGAAGTACTAATATGCACTATTTGGGTACAAAAGTGTACCTTTTTGAGAGGGTACTGTCCCAGTGACAACTTGTGTACCTTTATTTCTGAGAGAGTACTGAGTTGCGGATTATAACCCCACATTGCAGTGCCAAATGTGTGCAGTGTAAAATAAAACAGAGTTAGTGTGAAATAAAGACTATTATGTCAGTGATTATGTTGCATCATGTAGGGGCGGTTTCCCGAACAGGGATTAGACTAGTCCTAGACTAAAACATTTTTAGGAGCTGTCCAAACTGAAAACAACTTGCACTTACATATCTAAAAATACATCAGTGGCCTTTGTTTTGCTTCAAAATGCACACAGGTAATGTTTTTAGTAAGGCATGTTTGTTAAGACTACTTATATTTCCTAATTAAACTAAGGCCTAGTCCTGGATTAAGCTAATCCCTGTTCGGGAAACCGCCCCTAAGTGTGTTGATCTCATTTTCTTCTTTCGTCAGCTTCACCCAGAGTTACAGTGCGAGTAACACCAGACAGATTTGTATTCACTGGAGAGACAGTCACTCTGAAGTGTGAGATAGAGGATCAGTACAGATCTTTAAACTGGAGATATCAATGGTATAAAGGAACAACAAAACTCTCTAAGTTTGAGCGTTACACCATAAACACAGACTCTCTCACTATCAATGGAGTTACTGAATCTGATCAGAGTAAGTTCATGTGTGGAGTAGAGAGAGACGGACGACCACAATATTCACTATCAAGCTCTACTGTGGATCTCACTGTGAAAGGTGAGTTCAATGTTGCTGTAAAATAGAGAAATATACACTCTAAAAACGGCTGGGTTATTTTTGACCCATAATGGGTAAATATTGGACAGAACACACCGCTGGGTTAAAATTGACACAATGCTGGGTTGTTTTAACCCAACTGTTGGGTTAGTATAATCCATGGTTACAAACTTTCTGTTTGTGTCTAATCTGAGACGTTAATCTGAACAAGTTATTTGTCCCAAACGCCTGTTCAATCCAAATGGACGGATACCCCCCATTTTAGAATCTTTTTTCCATTACTCTAGACCAGTGTTTCTCAAACTTTTTCAGCCCAAGGACCACTTTATCTTCCAATTTTTTTCTGAGGACCACCTAACAGAATCCCACTTTAACACGCCCCCAAAAAACAACAAAATAGGAAGGATAAGCTAAATTTAAGTTTAATATGCAACTGTTTCAAGTAAAAAAAACTAATTTTTTAAACAAATATGTAATGCTATGTTCAGAAATTACTATATGAATTTTATTTTATTTGAAAAAGTAAATGTGAAATGAGTTACAGCTTAATATGAACAATAAACTGCACATATGAAAAAAACTGCAATTAAACATAGCATAACAGCCTAGGTCCCACTCAATGTCATTTCAAAGAGCCATTAGTTTAAAACTGAGGTGGTGGGTATATGAAGTCTATGATTGTAACTATGGTAACAATAAAATGCTGAAAAAAATGTCCAAAATCACTCAAATTACAGGGATTTTACACATGAAACAAAAACTAGTACATTACAAAACTTATAGATCTGTGGATTTTAGCTGCTTTCAGTTGAAGCTTGATCCTTCTTTTGACTCCTCTTTGGTTTAGCCACCAATCCATTTTTTACGTTATTAAAACAGAATGGCAAAAACTGATATCACAGTTTTGCAAGTGCATTAAAAATCTATTTAAATAAGTGACGATTGTATAAACACTTGCCTAGTTTAGGTCATCTTTTGGCGGACCACTGGGGGGGTTTGACGAACCACTAGAGAATTACTGCTCTAGACTTACAGTCATGGCCAAAAGTGTTGGCACTCTTGGTAAATATAAGCAAAAAAAGCTATTAAAAAGAACCTACAATGTTTCTTCTTTAAGGCTTTCATTTAAAAAAAATCACAAAAAAATGATGTTTCATTGAAATAAAACAGTTGAAAGTGTGGGGGGAAATTAAATTATGAATTAAATGTTTTTCTCTAATACACACTGGACACAGTCATTGGCAGTGGCACCCCTTGAATTTTTTTCTGAGTAAAATAGCTCTGATATCAACATTGATATTAACATTTTTTAGTGAACCGTGGTGACTTGAAACATGATGTTGTCCAGGCATGGCTTCACGAGAGTGAATTTATTAATAAATATTAAGTAACACAAATTTAAAGTTCCCATAATCTGTCATCATTTGTACTCTTTTATGATGGGTAAATCGAAAGGGTCGTCTTCATCACTAAACACATAACTATGTTAAAAAAAACAGATAAGTGGTATAATTTGGAGCAAAATTATTATATTTTAAAATGATGACATTTCTATTATAAATTCTGGGATATTTTGACAGAGAGTATTTGTTTTTTTCTTGTTACAGATTACATTATGGTTGATTGTTGATTAATGATGATCTGTGTTAGTTTATGCCACAGTCATCAGAGATTATGACAGGTTAACTGTATTTTACACATATGGTTCTTGCATTTGTATGCTTAAATGATTATTAGATCATAATGATTTTTATTTAAGTATTTTTAACTTGCAACAATAAATAGTGTGCAGGATTATTTGTTAATTGACTTCTAAATTTTTTTTTATCTTAACAGGTAATTATTTTAATTTTAATAAAATCACTTCTGTTCTTATTATCCTTCAGAAATGTCAACAACAACAGCATTTTATGATTTAGGTTTTTGATTTCATTTTAACAGAATCTGCTGAGATTTATAAGCTTATTTTCTTCTTTCCTCAGCTTTACCCAGAGCTACAGTGAGAGTAACACCAGACAGATCTGTGTTCATTGGAGAGACAGTCACTCTGAAGTGTGAGATAGAGGATCAGTACAGATCTTTAAACTGGAGATATCAGTGGTATAAAAACACAACTGGAACTTCAGTGTTTGTGGGAAACATCTACACCATCATCTCACCATCAGATCAGGATGAGTTCGTGTGTAGAGGAGAGAGAGATGGACGACCCTCATACTCACAGGACAGTAATCTTGTGACTCTCTCTGTTAAAGGTCAGAATGTGATTGGTTCATTTTTTAAATCATTTTTCATTTATTTGTCAAAAATGTACTGCCAATTTAAGTCACTTTTTATTTGATAAAAGATATTTGACAAAGAACCATTGGTTTCCTTTCCTCACCAAGTTTAAATAGCATGCAGGACTTTTTCTCTTTTCATTTAGTTATTTTTGATATTGGGCTTTGCCATTATCCTACGCACCTGTTAATGATTAAGTGTGCTGGATTATTTGTTCATTGACTTTTCATTGATTATTTGTTCATCAAAACTTTTTTTTCTGATTTAACACAACAGATATGTGATGAGATTTTAACTTCATTTTCTTCTTTCCTCAGCTTTACCCAGAGCTACAGTGAGTGAAACACCAAAAAGTCCCATTTTCATTGGAGAGACAGTCAATCTGACGTGTGAGATAGAGGATCAGTACAGATCATTAAACTGGACATATCTGTGGTATAAAAACACAACTGAAGTGTTTAACACTGTAAACAGAGACTCTCTCACTATCACTCAAGTTACTGAATCTGATCAGGATGAGTTCAGCTGTAGTGCAGAGATACAAGGACGACCACAAACTTCACTATCAAGCTCTGCTGTTTATCTCACTGTGAAAGGTGAGTTCAGTATTAATGTTGTTGTAAAATAGAGAAGTAATGACAGAAGCATCTTGTGTGAAATATAAGCGATATAATAGAGCTTTTAACCAAGGTTATCTTCATTTTAAACTCTGCTATTAACCCCAGGAAGAGGACTGTTTTACACTTAAAAAGTGGGGTTATCACCTCATTGGTTTTAGTTTAGTGTGAGAGGATTGTGGTAGTCTCCATGTTCTGTGTTGGAAACACATGGCCATTGTTTGTTTCTGTGTGCCATGTTGTTTTCTTGTTTAAACAGCACACTAACACAGAATCTGAACAACAGAAGACAAAGGGAAAATCACAACTGTAGCTAGAATGAAGAATACAATGTTATTATTCATTTGATTATATTTCTGTTCCTAAATACTATTATACTTTATTTGTAACTTTGTTCTTTTCTTTTTATATATAATGTCTTGATTTGTTCTTATTTATTTTCCTTATTTCCCTTTTTTTGCTGATCTGAAAATTTGACTCATGAATCAAAAAATTAAATTAAATTTGTTTAACCACTACTTTATTGTAAAATTATGTCATTTGAGAGTAGGAATTAAGGTCCACCCTATTTCGCCACTGGTACACCAATAGATTATTGCTAAAAATCATTAATACAAACTTTGTTTCTCCCAAAAAAAAGTCCAAAATTTAAATTCTCTAATATCAGGTTCAGTAACAACACGCCTGTGGGCCTGACCTGTGTAACTCAAATTTTACTTATTCATCTAAATAAAAAAATATAAATGTATAATATTTTAATTGAGCTAAACTGACTAATATGGTCATACAATGAATGCCCATGTGCATTTTGTTTTCAGTGCATATCAGATAACAACTTGAAAGACTTAAGACTTTATATTACTGTACTATTAGTCAAATAGTATGATATATCTGAAATGTAACAGTACGTATTATACATTTTTCTGAAAACAATGAACATCAGTATTATGACAATAAATTAGTAAAATTTAGAGTTATGATGGTGAGGAGATGGATTCATGTTGAATCTCACAGATCCCCAAGAGTCTTAATCTTTGAGATTTCCTACTTGCAGTAATCATTAAGTCTTTAACATTATAATTAGAGTCTGTAGAGGCACCTAAACCCTCTTTTCTGTTACACATTCATTTCATTATTTTTATTAATAACCCATTAAGCCATATTGATATGTATAAGATCATCCTTTAAATTGTTTTTTAAAAATTAAAGTCTAGTTTCAGTAGATCTCTCTATTCATCAGGAAATTTACTAAATCTTTACTCAAATATCACCCTGGTGTGAGCTAATACTTCAGATTAACCATGAGGCAGATACAGAGATAAGGGGAAAACTGCAGGCAGGAGACAAAGTGATGTAAATATAATAAAGATGGCTTATTGAATGATCTTAGTTGCTTCGGTGCATGGTTGGCTTTGTTGATGGTTGGACTAATTCTGTCTAACTTCATCTAACTAGTAACAGATTAAGCAGGTGTTATTATACCAAACACAAACCGTAGACGAATGGTTTCAGTAAACTGTGCTGTGATTGGATATTTACATCACCAATGGTGGTTCACCATTTATTCACTTTGTTAAAATTAATTTACAGTACATACTTTAGTAATAAATTGCGTCATGACCATTATTTTCTAAAACACTGAACAAGTGGTAATTGCAATTACAGAGGTTAAAACCTGTAATGTAAAACAGCAAATATATTTTGTAATTAAGTAATTACATTAATATGTGTGAATTGTTTGTCATTGTACAGAAAGACCAACACCTGAAGTGTCTGTTTGGCCTGATGAAGATGTATACAGTGGAGAAACTGTCAATCTTATATGTGTCATCAATGAAGGAGGTGTCAGCAGCTGGCAGTACAGCTGGAATAAAAATTCATCACTTTACCACATCAGTGACCTTCAGAATTATACAATCAGATCTGTTACTGAGTCTGACGCAGGTAAATACACCTGTAGAGGAAATGAGACCAATGGATCACGATACTCACACATCAGTAATGCAGTTACACTGACAGTATCAGGTGAGTCTGTTTATCTCTTTTCACCGTCATACACAATATAAAGTCATATTTAACACACAATTACAAATTAGATTTTTTAGGTTTTAAAAAAGTTTAGTGTGATCACAGCTTTATAAATTCTCCAAAAGCTAGAACGAATTTCGGTTCACTTATGGTACATTCACACCAGCCGGGACGCTTGAACATTTTGAGTTTACTCGCTTCATTCGTGCGTGAAATTCTAGTCATTCGAGACATTCACATGAAAACTTGTGTCATGGGAGGGGCTTCTGCGACTCTGCTCGCTTCCTCTCATCACGTCAGTACTACAGCAAGGTCCTGATTGGTTAACACAGCAAGGAAATCCGCAGAATTTTCAACTTGCGTGTTTCCCGCGACAACGCTCAATTAGTGCGGAACGCGACATCCACGCCGCAGGATGCCTAATCGCGTCTTTGCATTGACATGTAAATCACCTGCGCTTGCCGCCTCTACCGCGTCTGGTGTGAACACCCAGTTAGCGGACTTCGGAGGCTGCGGCCTTCGAATTGGGATACAGCTATAGTAACAATCCCTCAGCTCAGGGGCGTGGCTACCTCAGTAGCAATCTCACCAACTAGACATCACCAGAACAGTAATAAAAGGATTAATATTATGAGGTGGTAAAGAAACTTACGTTTACCTCATAGATGTTAAATAATAGCAATAGCCAATTTTGAGTGGACGTAATAATACCTATAGTAAATCCATGTGCCTCGGAACTTCCGAGTCGGAAGGAAATAAAATGTGGGTGGTTCCCCCCAGAAAAATTTTACTGGGAGATTGCAGTAGTAGTAATTAAATTTTAACTTGAGCTTAAGTTTGGTAGGTACAAAATAAGTTAAAATAGTTCCATGATGTTGCTGATGATAAAGTAACAAATTATGGCTACATATCGTTGCTGTCGTACAGAAACTTTATACAGAAATGATGTGAAGTGATTTACTGCATAATAAAATCTGTTTATCTTTCAGGTGCTCTTCATGTGAAGATGTTTGGCTTCAACATGATCACTTTTCTGCTGGCAGTTTCTCCATATTTGTTAGCGACAGTCGTGCTGGTTGTCAAATGCTGTAGACTGAGAGGTGAAACTTCTGGCTGATTTTTTAGGTTGTTATATTTACTATTGTGTCTAAAGCAACATATAATGTCCAGTTAATGTCAATAATTGTTTTTGTGTGTATTTATCAGTTCTTCACTCATCTGTTGAAGATCAGTTGCAATATGCAGTAAGAGAAGATGAAACATCAATCTGATATAAATGTGTTGTGAGTGCAGTGAAGCATCAGTCTGTGATCTCTCAATAACACATTCACAATATATATACTCATATATACTGTATATGAAAGAGGGTTATTTGATTTTTTTTGTGTATATTTTAATTTTGTTTTAGTGTCATTGTATTCTTATTGTTATTGTATAGTTGTCTGTCTATTGTTTTAGATTTTTGTATTAAATGCATATCCTATCTTGAATGAGAGTCATTCTTGTGTCTTCTCACAACCCTTTGAAATAACTAGTTAAGATTGCCATAACATATTTTTAAATTTTTTTAACCTGATAATGAGCTTATTTATAATTGATTAAGTGAATACATAGCTCAACATGAAGCTCTTGCATAAGCTGCATTAAACTAGTAGGCTACTTTTTGAATAAACCTTTAATGAGTTGTTAGTATTTGGTGTATTTTAGTTTTTCAGCTCTCCAATTATGGTGATGTCATCCGGGTCTTAGATTAAAACTGCGTTCTTGAAACTGCAGCCTCCTCTACTGCAACAATATTTTACTGGATGATTGTGTATGTAAGATGTTATTTGACTTCCACACACAAGGGGTCGCTGTGGTTCCTCTGTGTTCTTTATTGTTTCATTGAGTCCTTCATTAATCTGATGAAACATTTATTTCCCTTTAAGAAGGTAAGAAGTTTGCTTTTTCTCATTCATTTATTTCTCTGTATCAGCTGTAGATGAAAGTAAAGCGCTGTTCATGATCTCTTACATCTGCTGCTTGGTTTTGTAGTCTGTGTGAGTTTAATAAAGTGTAAACTGTAACACAGATGAGAGTACAGAAGAATCTCACGATCAACATTTGTTTATTTTAAAGGAACAGTATGTAAGAAATTTATATCAAATAATCATAAAATGGCTCTTATATCTCACAAGACATAAGGAATAAGTTTCATTTCAAATACTTATATCACTCACAACAGTGGTCTGGCCAGGATATTGTCATTTAAAAAGTGGAGTTGCAGCCCTCAACTGATGTTTATGTTGTCATGGTGTGTATAGGGCTTTTTCATAAAACTAGATTACAGAATAAGCCAGGCTTATTTTGTTAAGTCTGGCTTATTGCCGGTGGATTTCGTTTCATAAAACAAACTTGAACTAGTTCCACCCCGGTTACTATGGAAACTTATGCTTGCAAACTAGCCTGGTCTGGAGCAGGCTAACTGTCAAGCTAAGCCTTAGTTGTGGCTAAAGCGGAGCAATTTTATAAATGACCAGCTGGAAATACAAAGAAAGCATCATTAACATCACCCAAAAATCATGTTTAAAAGCATTGTTAATGCATCTGACTTAAAAAAGGAAATAAAATAAAGCATGAAACATTTATAAAACGTATTATACATTTATGGCATGTGACTTCTTCAATTGACTATAAATATGGACCTCAACGGAATGTCGTATTTTATTGATCATGGCGTGTCCTTTCATTGACGAGGTGGTCGATGAGGAAGCTCTGTTAGTACGTCGAGCATTCAGAAGGGAACGTACTTTCAGGGACAGGTCAGACCCTTTGGCGTTTACTGACTCGAGAGAAGGGATATTATATATCTGCAAATTACTAAGACCGTACATTGCACATACAACACGGCGCAACAAAGACCTCACGGTTCCACAGACTGTATGCATAGCGCTACGGTTTTTTGCAAGCGGGACATTTCTCTACACTGTGGGAGATGCAGAACACATAAGCAAGGCATCCGTTTGCCACTGTGTAAGAATGATGTAGGCTACCTGTCTTTAAAAAAACTGCTCAATATATTTATCACCTTCCCTGGCCACAGAGCACTTTGGGAAATTAAACAGGGCTTTTACGGAATTGCAGGTAAGTTAAGAAATATATCTATAGTAGTTGGAAATACTTTAAAGATTTAATGTTCGAGATGACAATTGGAAGTTTTTACGTCTTTTACTTCTGTAGCTTTCCCAAACGTAATCGGGGCTCTGGACTGCACTCATGTGCGTATCAAGCGTCCGTCTGGTCCACATGAGGCTGACTTTGTTAACAGGAAATCAATGCATAGTATAAATGTGCAGGTACGGTCTTATTTAAAGGGATATTTTTGCAGTAACATTCTGTTCCATACAAAATTCAAAGATACAAACACGTTTGACCAATAGCTACAGTCTGATTCAGCACTTTTCTCCACATTTTAAATGTTGTTAACCCATTTCCCTGTATTTTTTGTTATCGCTATATTAAGTGATGTCCTTTACCCCTCCCTAGATGATCTGTGATGCAGACTGTCTCATTACAAATGTGGAGGCGAAATGGCCTGGCTCTACCCATGACTCCAGAATATTTCAAGCCTCTTCTATTTCCTTGCAACTTGCCCAAGGCAGGTTACTCATTAAAAACCACACACAGCTTTATAACACATTTAAAAGTTTTTGAACATACATAACATTATTTTTACTCCATCTAGGCAACTTCTCAGGACTTCTGCTGGGAGACAAGGGATATCCCTGCCTGCCTTATCTCCTGACTCCATATCATGAGCCTCAGACAAATGCACAAATCAACTACAACCATGCCCATTCTCGCACGAGAGCTCGTATAGAGATGACATTTGGCCTTATCAAATCAAGGTTCCAGTGCCTGAACCACCTTCGAGTGACTCCGCAAAGGGCATGTGACATTATTGTTGCTTGTGTTGTGCTCCATAACATTGCCTGCCTGAGAAAAGAGAGGTCACCAAGGATGATTGTTCAGGAAGACTGGGGCAATGACCCAGTTTTTAATGAGAATGAAACAGGAAAGGTTACAAGAGACAATTGTGCAAATAATTATTTTGCCTAACATTTAAAAATGTGTGAAGGATGTTTTTTTTTTATTACCTATTGTATAGATCTCTTATAGATCACTTTCATTATGCATGTGAATCACACAGGACACAATATTCTCAAATGGAGTTTATTTAGAAGTTGAAGCTGTCTGTTATGGGAGAAAGACAATTCATTAAATGGTTGACAAAAACCACAAGTCTAGGTGTCATTCTTTTATAATGACAGTTATACTTGCATCTTTCTCTAGTGTCTGGATTTCCAGCTTCCTTATCTTGAGTCTTTTGTACAACCCCAAAACAGAAAAAGTTGGGACACAGTAGAAATTGTGAGTAAAAAAGGAATGGACTAATTTACAAATCTCATAAACTTATATTTCGTTCACAGTAGAATATAGATAACATATCAAATGTTGAAAGTAAGATATTTTGAAATTTCATGCCAAATATTGGCTCATTTTGGATTTCATGAGAGCTACACATTCCAAAAAAAGTTGGGACAGGTAGCAATAAGAGGCCAGAAAATTTAACTGTACATATAAGGAACAGTTGAAAGACCAATTTGCAACTTATTAGGTCAATTGGCAACATGATTGGGTATAAAAAGAGCCTCTCAGAGTGGCAGTGTTTCTCAGAAGTCAAGATGGGCAGAGAATTACCAATTCCCCAAATGCTGCAGCGAAAAATAGTTTTCTGAGTTTCTCAGAGAAAAATTGCAATGAGATTGAAGTTATCATCATCTACAGTGCATTATATCATTCAAAGTTTTAGAGAATCTGGAACAATCTCTGTGCGTAAGGGTCAAGACCGGAAAACCATACCGGATGCCCGTGATCTTCGGGCTCTTAGACAGCACTGCATCACATACAAGAATGCTACTGTAATGGAAATCACAACATGGACTCAGGAATACTTCCAGAAAACATTGTCAGTGAACACAATCCACCGTGCCATTCGCTGTTGCCAGCTAAAACTCTGTAGGTCAAAAAAGAAGCCATATCTAAACATGACCCAGAAGCGCAGGTGTTTTCCCTGGGCAAGGCTCATTTAAAATGGACTTTGGCAAAGTGGAAAACTGTTCTGTGGTCCAACGAATCAAAATTTGAAGTTCTTTTTGAAAAACTGGGATGCCATTTCATCAGGACTAAAGAGGACAAGGACAACCCAAGTTGTTATTAGCGCTCAGTTCAGAAGCCTGCATCTCTGATGGTTTGGGGTTGCATGAGTACTTGTGGCATGGGCAGCTTACACATCTGGAAAGGCACCATCAATGCTGAAAGGTTTATCCAAGTTCTAGATACATATGATCCCATTCAGACGTCGTCTCTTTCAGGGAAGACCTTGCATTTTCCAACATGACAATGCCAGACCACATACTGCGTCAATTACAACATCAAGACTGCGTAGAAGAAGGATCTGAGTACTGAAATGTCCAGCCTGCAGTCCAGATCTGTCACCCACAGAAAAGATTTGGTGCATCATAAAGAGGAAGATGCGGCAAACAAGACCTAAGACAGTTGAGCAACTAGAAGCCTGTTTTAGACAAGAATGGGACAACATTCCTATTCCTAAACATTGGTCCTCCTCCAACTGTTCCTTGTACATTTAACTTTTATGGCTTCTTATTGCTACCTGTCCCAACTTTTTTTGGAATGTGTAGCTCTCATCAAATCATAAATGAGCCAATATTTGGCATGACATTTCAAAATATCTCACTTTCAACATTTGATATGTTATCTATATACTACTTTGAATAAAATATAAGTTTATGAGATTTGTAAATTATTCCATTCCTTTTTTACTCACAATTTCTACTGTGTCCCAACATTTTCTGTTTTGGGGTTGTACTCCATGTTCATGTCCAGAAGATCCATCTGTTTCAGAAGATAACGTTTGTACATGGTCTTTACATTCTCATCAGTCTGTAAAAAACAAAATACACACACACACACACACACACACACACACACATACACATTTCTAATACAAAAAAATCAGACATTCACATTTTTTATAATTACTTAATGCTTACTTTATCTCCTGTGTTCCCAGTCCCAGTAGTGGGCTCAATGTCCTGGAGCAAATATTGTCAGAAGATATATAATGAGCACATGCCACACAAATAGTCTTGTATATAGTATATAATATGCAATCATTACTTACCTCCGGCCTCCTTGAACATACAGACACAGTCTCCTCATCCTCATCAACAGCACATGGGTGTTCATCCTAAAACCAAAGCTGGTCATTGATCACCACTAAAAAATGACATTAAATTAGTGGTTTTAAATCTCTCATACTCACAGGGTTCCACAACACTTCGGGGGGCAATTAAGCACACAGAATGTGGCATCACTGTGACACAAAACATGTTACAGACAAAATTTGGTCAAGACAATGCCAACAGATACTGCATATCTACCGTTTATGTAGCTGCTCCTTATATTAGGAGAAATGGTTTCTGAAGAGGTTCCTCCTTCTATTCCCTCAATGACTGGCCTGCCCTTGTTTAAGTCCAAGGCTAGCTCCTCTGCAGGAGTGAATGGTACTGGTGGTGGCCCTCCTCCAGTTCCAGTAACATCACTCTTCTTTTTGGCAGCTGCATGTACTAAATATCATGATTTCTGATACTTAGCACAAGCCAGTTAATTCTAAGGACTTATATAAAAGTTGCATACCACTCTGGATTATATTTTTGAGTTTAATTTTTACTTGTTGCCATTTTCTCTTTTGCCATTTGTTACAAAAAATATATATATATATATATATAACTTTTGTGATAATTTTTTGCTACTTAACGCATTCAGTCGATCAGCAATTATTTGCCAGCCTTTCTCTCTTGTTTTATTTGCTGCAGATGTATTTCCTTTTTTTGTTATAAGATGTTTCACCTCTTCATACGCCTCTAATAACATGCGCTGCTCGCATGCATTAAATATTGCGGCTCGCTCTTTGGCTTTTGCCATTTTCGATCGATTTGATCCACGCTCGACCTCTGGGGCTGCTCAATAAAAGCGTGCACGCGCAATTAACTTGACTAGGGCAAGCTGGATCAAATTAGTTAGATTGCGCGAACCTCATTTACGTTTTTTGAAACTGCTTTAGCGCCGCCTCATTTGTTAGGTTAATACAAGTCAGGTTTGAAACTTTAATCCTCGCTTTTCCAAGCGAGTTTTATGAAATAGCCCTCAGTTGTGTGATCGCAGTACCAGGTTTAGCCACAAGTTTTGTGATTGCAATACCAGTTTTGGCCACAATCCTACATACTGTTCCTTTAAATGATACCTGAAAACTTTTCTGTCATTTCTTCATTATATTCTGCTGATCAGGGGCCTGTTTCAGAAAGGTGGTTAAGTGAAAACTCTGAGTATGTTAACTCTGAAATGAGGGAAACTCTGAGTTTTCCGTTTCAGAATGGGAGTTAGGTTAAACCCGAGACAGCAGTGTAAGTCAAGCCTGTTTCAGAAGGAGATGTAACTTATACTCAGAAGCCGTTTCTCAATGTCAAGGAAGGATCCTCGGAAGCCAGAATTTCGAGGATGCTACGTCATCGACGTCCGTCGAAGGACTGTTCCAATGTCGAGGATACTCGAAATTTCAGCCAAGGACTGAGTCCTTAGTTCGAGAAATATCCCATATACAGGAAAGGATGCATAGGTGTATCCTTCGCGCTCTTCACGCACTGAAATCACCCCCAATCCTATGCACGCAGCACCGAAAGCACACCTTTCATTGACGCGATGACGTGCACTTGCTAGCCTGTTCCATTTAACGTGTTTTCCGAATGCTTAAGAGGAGCCTCGCCTAGCCTCTGAAGGAAGTGACTTGTAAGGACTAGTCCTGCCAAGGAAGTATCCTTGACATTGAGAAACAACTAGTGTCTGTTTCCGGAGTAACTTACTCTGTGAACCTAACCTGGTTGGGAGCAGTTTTATTCGGTAAACTCTGAGTTTCTGGCAGTCTCCTCCCCATTTTTAAATGTGTAGCGGTTTTTAACTCTCATTAGTTCATTTAGTACATTCATTGCATAGTTTTTTATTATGTACACTGTAAAACATTTGTAGCTATCTTTAAGTTATAATCAAATTCCCATTGCAATTAATTTTAACGTACTACTTTATATATTTTATATATTACCAAAAATGTAAAAAAAATATATATAAACAAATTAAACAGTAAATTAAAATGACTTGTAAAGCTAATGAGATATATTTAGGTGCATTGACCGATCAAGTGACTAAAATGGTTTTATAGAGGATCTGTTTTGCATTTATTTGTAGGAAGTTACATTTATGTCGCAAAATGATTTTGAGACCCCAAGTGGATTTTTGTCATCCACTTGCATTAATGTGAGTGGTATTATTATTAATGTGAGTGGTATTATTTTTCTTTGCAGTCATTTTATTAGATATATAATTATCCTTACGTGACTAATGTCAGCCTGTGTGGTTTGGCTCTTATATCCGAATAGATGTTTTTACATTTTTTTAAGAATCCACTCATCTGAACCGCTGGTCTAGTGGGTAGTGCTGTGCGTAGCGTGCAGGGCAGACGTACTGTCAATGGCCTGAGTTCGAATACCACCTTCAGTTTTATTCACATTTGTAAAGTTCGTAGCCTTTTATGCCAAATTAAATTTTTTGCTGAGCTGCTTTCATCCTCTTTTTGTCCATGGGATTGCATCTGCATGAAAATGAATGTAATAATGTATAGTCCTCCTCAGTTTAATTACTTATGATATCTTAACCGTGATGAAAAATTAAATGTATGCATTTACTAGAGTAGCAATTTCCAACAACCAATCTATGCTCATAGTTGCTGTACACTTACATCAACACTTTCAGTTTTAAAAAGGATTTAGACCTCTTTTTTACGTGCTGTTGTCACGGTGAATCGTAATATCAGAGCTCCATTGATGATGGTTTTTCATAGTGGCTGTGCACACGCGTAACTCAGAGTCAACCTACTCAGAGTCGATTGAACTAACTCAGATCAGCTGTTCTGTAACCCAGTGCTTCCCAATCCTGGTCCTAGAGGCCAGAAAGTTTTAGATGTTTTCTCATTTAAAACACCTGATTCAACTTATCAGCCTCTTTCCAAAATGGTAAACATGTCTCCCTAAGAAGCTGATGAGTTAAATCATGTGTGTTAAATAAGTAGACATCTAAAACTTTGGGAGGGGGGCCTCGAGGACCAGGATTGGGAAGCACTGCTGTAACCAAAAACTCAGAGTTTCCGTTCTCAGTAACTCAACTCAGAGTTCAAGTTTAAACTCAAACTCAAGAGTTGGTTAAACCTCCTTACTGAAACGGGCCCCAGATGTGACTGAAACTTTGTGTGGGAAACTTTCTTTTGTGGTTTTTATGTGACTTTTAGTGAGCTGCTATGTGGTTTTAGACTGTTGTAAGATGCAATTGTTATGATATTGTGGGTGTGGTTTTCTCATCTCTATGCTTCTTGTTAGGCCTACTCTGTGAGATGTGTTTGTCTGTTTCATTGTCAGAATTGTAAGTCAGATCATTTAATAAAGTAACGCTTCTCCTTAACAGACCCCAGGATTTTAGCTGTCAATCATTAAGCACCACTCTTTTTTTATTATGTTCATCAGTGTTAAAATTGAGTTAATTGTTTCTTGCCACAATTGCTCTTGTCTTGCTGGAGCCTAAAGACAAAAACATTAAGACATTGGGACAGTTTCCTGGCAGTGGCGGCTCGTGACTGCTCTTCCGAGAATGCGCTAATTCAAAATAAGTGTTCGGATTGTCACGTGTGTGGTTCCCTTTTCCAAAATATGTGTCATGCCTGTGTGCATCATGTGTTTGGTCAAAATAAGTGCCTGCTGGAGACGCGTCAAAACCATTTATGATAAAAGAGATGCTCACGTTCCCTAAATACACGCAACACACTCCCTTAAACTCTGATTACGCATGACATCGCGAATGTGCGAGTATCTGGCACACGCGAGCGTCTCCTTTCAAGTTCAAGGCAGCAGGCACTTATTTTGGCATGACATGTGATGTGGCACACACAATCTCTCAAAGCGTATGTTGAAATGACGAACGACACACATGACAAGCTACATATATGTTGTGTCAAGCTTCGCATTGTGCGCTTCAAAAAAAGAAGAAGACTAGGACTTCGATATACTAGGACAATATATGTAAGAGCTGTCCAAACTGAAAACAACTTGCACTGACATATCTTAAAATACATCAGTGCCCATTGTTTTGCCTAAAAATGCACACAAGTAATGTTTTAGTTATGTTTAGGCATGTTTGTTAAAACTAGTTATATTTCCTAATTAAACTAAGGCCTAGTCCTGGCTTAAGAAAATCCCTGTTTGGGAAACCACCCAATTAAGATTTATTTTTCAATTAGAATAAACAAAAATCAGTTATTGAATATATATAGTAGGTTTTAAAACAAGCCCAATTCACAATGGTAATGTAATGAACTCTCTTTGTGTCGTCGTTATTGTCTTCTTTCAGGTTTAATGGCGGTTGGCAACTCGCGCTCTCTCTCTCTCTCTCTCTCTGTGTCTTCCTTATTCATGTCTTTTATTTTGAAGTCTTGTCATTGTGTGCCATGTCTGTAGTCTTTTGTAGTTCTTTTGTTCATTGGTCCTCGTGTTGATTGTTTCCCAGGTGTGTCTTGTTATCTTGTTAACCCATGTGTATATAGACTAGAGTTGTTCCGATTCCGATACCAGTATCGGAAATGCGGCCGATACCACAAAAAATTCTGGCATCGGAATCGGCGAGTACTTGAACCCATGTACCGATCCGATACCATTTTCCTAATAAACGTAGTTATGCCCGTTATAGCTAACACTAAAGCTAACGCTGCAAAGCGAAACTCATTTCTTCTTCGCTGCTCTGAATGCGAACACCAGGAAGTTACCACACGCGTGACGCAACCATTGTTTACTTAGAGCGGCGAAGGAATGAAAGCATGCAGCCGTATGTCCGCTGTTTGTAAGTATTTCAGACTAATAAAACATTGACATGTCTCAACGGAATCCGCCCCCGCAGATTTCCACGGAAAACTCCGCAGATTTAATGCCCGTGATTGACAAGCACACATACCCCGCGTTTGAGATTTGAGATGTCATTGACAACAAGCACACATACACTCTTGGAACGAATGTGTTAAATTAACACATCTTGTGTCTGGTTGAGGACAGCACATCTGGTGTGTTGTCCTTAAATTGATACATCTCTGTGTTGTTTTTGGAGCAACGCACTTTGTGTTGTTTTGGCACGTCTTGTGTTGTCCCTTTTATTTTTTATAAACTTAAATGACACTTAATGTGTTAAAAACAACACATAATGTGTTAACACAAAGCGGTGTGTTAATTTTAACACATTGCTTTGTGTTAAACTATTTAACACATTATGTGTTAATTTTAACACATTATGTGTCATTTCGTGCTGATTTAGAGTTCATATAAATAAAAGGGACAACACAAGATGTGTTAAAACAACACAAAGTGTGTTGTTCTAAAAATAACACAGAGATGTGTTAAATTAAGGACAACACACTAGGTGTGTTGTCCTTAACTAGACACAAGATGTGTTAATTTAACACATTCGTTTTTAGAGTGTACCCTCATGCGTTTGTGAGCAGCATTGACAAATACATGAACCCTGCGCGTGCTGTTTGCTGTGATTGTTTTTAATGATAAGAGTATGAACCGTTTGATACTGTATATGAGATGAAATAAAACTTACCACTGAGTTTAACCGCAGATCTTACTTGTCTCTGTCGTCTATGTGACGCAAAAGTCAGCACACATCATCATTTCAAATCAGTTTACAAGACTGCTCTTGTTAGTTTACATTGCGTTGTAAAAATGATGAAATTATCTTCATACGTGCTTAATTCATAATAAGAACGTAGTAACACAAGCTTTTATTTTGCTATAATATATATTAACAATAATATATGTCATTTTAGGCTACAAACTATAATTCTATATTGACAAGCACATTATCTGGTTCATGTTGGTCCAGTTTAATTCAGAGGACTCATTGGTTTGGTGTATTCATTTTAATTGTAAGCCTTTAAAAAGTAATTATTTTAGATGCAATTTTGTACTATTTAATAGCTTAAATTCTTTAATTTAAAACCATCCCGAAGTATTCCACAGATTTTTCCAATAATTCTAAAACTAAAACAGCCTTTCAGTTTACAGTGTTAGATTTGTGGCTGATTTTCTCATAAGAAAAATAAATATTACTGTTAAATGTCTTTCAGATAATAAAAATACTAGTTCACTGTATGTATTTGTTAATGTTTTATACAGGAATAAGTCTGAAGCACACCATAAAACAGTTATATCCATTCATACAGGGCTAGTAGTATGTACAGCTGTATATTATACAGAGACACACCCAGGTATCGGATCGGTACTCTGTATCGGCCGATACCCTGAGTCCAGGTATCGGAATCGGTCTCGGGAAGAGAAAAATGGTATCGGAACATCTCTAATATAGACCCAGTGTCTCGGTTGTCTGGTGTCGGGATATTTTTAGAGCGTACAGGACTAGATCACAGGATCTAGAAGGAGGAGCAAGTTGCGCTGAACATCCAGGAGGTTGAGGAGCTCAATGTGGAAGCTGGAGGAGCTGAACACGCAGCGTCAGCTGAAGCTTGGGCTCGGATCCTCTGGGGTGTCAAAAGGGGTTTCCTTTTTTTTTCTCACAATTCAGATCCATTACACATATGCGCAAGTTATACAGTAGGTGGCAGTAATACTCCAAAGGAGTGAGCAGCCATTAAACGAAAAGAAGAAGAAGAAGAAGTCTGGTGTCGGCTGATGAATGTAGATGTTGTTTCTTGTCCCTTGGTTTTTGCCTTCTGGATTACCTGTCATGAAATATTGTGGTCCCTGTTTTGTTCATATGTTTTTTACAGGTAAGCTTAAAATATTCAAAAAATATGATATTTAATTAGATTTGTTTAATTAGAGTTGTTGTGTCTTTTTTTTCTGGAAAAAGTCATTCATCTTTGTGTGATGACATCACATCCAATGATGATGTGGCAGCGTATGCACACGCATATTGGCAACGGAAGTACGGTAAGAATCAGCAGTGAAGCAACCAAGCGTGCGGCACAAGCCCCGAAAAGTTAAGCCAAAACGTTTCAGTCGCCCTCCAATGACTTGTCCCAGTATAGGTCATAAACCCCGCATCCCCATGTTATTCAATGGGACTTGAGACCAACTAAACAATGTAATTACACTTCAATTATCTTTTTTCCGAAGCTGGTTTCTGTCATTTATTGTAGTTTTATCACGTTGATGTAAATTGAAGTGTTTGCTTTTAAAATAAGTTTGTTTTTAGTTAAAGCCCCACTGTGTAGGATCTACTCCCATCTAGCGGTAAAGCTCTATATGACAACCAACTGATTATTAGTTTCTAGCCCCCCCCATTCGGAACGCGTTTTAACTAGTACGGTGGCCCTGTCATGCCAAGGTTAACATGGCTTCCAGTAGCTAAAGCAAAAGCAATGAAAAAAAATGAACAATTTGCATTCTCCTTTGCCTGTGATCCGTCAAAGCACACAGATTTATGTTTAACATGTAAAAAGTCTGATTGTCATGATATGTCCGCTTAAAATCACATAAGTTACAAAAAGCAATCATAAACGTAGCTTAGACACTCCTTTTTCATCCACGCGAGGAAAAATATCACAGGGGCTGTTACACTTGGTATTTAAATGTGTTTTCGTCGATCAGATCACAAGTGGACGAGAGAGACACATTACGTTTACACTTGGTGTTTAAATCCGTCTCTTTTTGTCCATTTTCGACCGCTTCTCTTCAGATTACTGAGGAGATGGTCTGTGGACCAGTTCCTCTCCTGTCATTTACTCATGAGCTAGAGTAATGACGGGTTTAAATGGACGCGAACTAATATGTGAGAGTCCAATGCTTATGTTTAAGTAAACGTTACATGTCCGTGTATATGTAAGAGCTTTCTCTGATATTGGTAATAAGATCGCTCAACTTTCACACGCTTGTAAAATGAAACGAAAGACGCGCAGATCAGACGCTTTTATCAATGAAAGGCTAAAAATAGCGCTGTCACCGTGTGTTTGTGCTAGAGGTCAGAAAATATGAAAAACATTTATCTCAGTACCTCAGATTACATAAATGGGCGGAGAGACGGCGTGTGGCTGTTCCAAGACATTAAACCACATGCATGTTTACACTAACAAGTGTTACGCATACCCATGCTATAGTTAGCCAAGGAACTATAAAACTTCAAGTTTACAACATAAACTCTATAGATGTAAACGAATATGCTGAATTACCTGTGGTGAAGATAGAAAGTAACTTGAGTCCAATGAGCCCCATCTTGGAAAACTAACTCCAATATTGACTTTGGTCTTGATGTTTTTCCTGTCGCGTTGTCGTTTAAAATCCCTGTTTCGCTTCCTTGGCGACTTGTTTTAATGTCCTCGAGAATAGTTCTTCAACAGGCTTTCAAAGCATTAGATCGCAGGTTTATCACGGCGTGCGGCCGAAGGATTCAGTCTAACGCAGGTCGCATATCCGGGCTGCATACGTCATCAAGCCTGGTTTATTTAAATTAACTGAGCATTACATTCGCAAGTCATAAGCATATTACATCAATTTACAATTAACTAAGAATAAATGTCAGCTTTATAATTGTTAATATTCTGAAATAAGACTGTCTTGATGACGTATACCGGCTACACATGCAACCTCCGTAGGCTTCAGCTCGCGGCCAGCTTGAGTGTAGTCTGAAAGCGCGAAAGGCGGAGCTTGAATTTCAGGAATGTCCCTCGTCGGCGAATGTATTTCAAAGATGGAGGCACAACATGGATTCAGCCAGAGAGCGACTCGATCGTATGTATTTTAAATAGCAGATTCTACACTTACGAGAATACTTTGATTAGTGGGGTGGAAGTAATTACACATGAATGAGCACATACTTTTGGAAGAAAACATGGGTTTTTGCTAAGAATTAACTAAAAAAAGTACACACTGGAGCTTTAAGTTATTTAATGCTATAAAAACGTGGTGTCATGGCATGATTGACAGCTGTGATATGCGTATTCTGCGAGGGCGGGGCCTTGCTTTCTCAGCTTTACATCCTGCTCACTAATGCGCAGGACTGGTCCCGAAATTGCTACTGCGCATACTTAAGACCCAAGTTGTCAGTGCTGTATCGGGACACTGGCGGCTTCACTTTTCACCAATGGAAGAGAGCGTCGTCCATCTTTTTTACAGTCTATGGAAGCAACACAGACAGAGAAAGTTATTTTAAAAAAATTACTTTATCAACTTTATATATGACATATATACGTATATTAGTATATTACATTAGTGCAACCAAACGCAACAACCAGATGTTTTGATAAACTTTCTGAGTTGCTAACACGTTGGAACCACTGGGGAATAACAACTTCCTTTGCCAAACTGCGCGCACAGTAGTGATGGGAAGTTCGGATCATTTTTCTGATTCGGATCTTTGAATCTCGTTCATCAAAATGAACAAATCTTTTTTTGAGTCATTTCGTTCTTTTCGTTCAATTAAAATATGATTACCTATAATTTCACAAATTACCCCAAAATAACCACTTATGCAAACAATTATGACATTTCTAACAAGTTATGAGAAATAAAAATCCTTATTTCATTATTTTTTGACACAAGCTCTGAAACCTGCACAAGAGATATAAATGATTAGCTTACCTCCTAAGTCAGTCCTCGTGTACAAGTCAGGGTAATGCAGCCAAAGCCAAATTATAAGAAACTGAACTTCATATTTATCACATTTGTACGCCTCCTCTCGTGTCTACAGATGTTAGTTGTCAACTCGTCACTGTCTTACTGACTCTCTGTGTTCGGCCAGGCTGTGCTGTGTGATATATACAGCACAGTATCGGGCCGGAAAGAGAAATGATTAGTTCATCATTAGTCCCTTTCACACATACAGTCTTTACTGGTAATTTACTGGTAAATTGCAGTTAATATGTCATGTGTGAACAGAACCTTTCCGGTAAATCAGTGCTCCCAATTTACCAGTAAGACAGGTTGTAAGATTAACGGTAATTTGCCGGTAAGCGCTGTGTGTGAACGAAAAATATAGCATTACCGGCATTTAGATGACGTCAGACCGCGCTGACAGATCGGGCGGGCCAATCAGAAAGTTTTTTATACAGGTGACGCGGTTTCCCCCAGACTGTTTACGGACGTTTCCACACACATGTTGCTTAAAAGTCGAGCACACCTGAAGTTAACATCCACATTTCTTCACCAAAGTTGTTTAAAACAACTTACCATCTAATTGCCAAATTGCCGACGTCCTTAGCACACCATCTGTGAAGCCTAATGTGCAAACGCGCAGGTTCCGTTTGACGCCGCCTAACGCAATGTTGTTTGGTCACGAGCAACTTCGCGACCGTTTGCCACAGATGTGAAAACAACAAAATACGGACCGTGGATATTAAGTCATAACCAGCCGTTTACAAATACGACACGGACGGAGCTCGCCGGCCGCGCGCCACAGGTAACTTCCGCTTTCTCTCCGAATTTACCGGTATTTTGATACTGATGTGTGAATGATGTCTTACTGGTAAAAAGACGGAACGTCACTGCATGTGTGAACAGCACATTTTTGTATTTACTGGTAAATTCATTCTGGTAAATTCATGGTAATTTACCAGAATTACTGTGTGAAAGAGGCTATTCTCTCGAGTTCGGGACGGGTTCGAGTCTTTCGTTCTTCCTGTCAGCCTCATATGCTTTCAGGACCGGAAAGATAAATGATTAGTTCATCTTTCGGTTCCGAGTCTTTTGTTCTTCCTGTCAGTCCCATAGAGGCTATGCTGTCAGTACCGGAAAAAGAAATGATTAGTTCATTCAAGTCTTAAGTTCGGGTTCGGCCGGGTCCGAGTCCTTATGTCACGTGACCGCTGGTATATCACATTAAATACAACATTAGATTCGTATTATTGATTGCGTCTGAATGTATCCTATGTTGTTATATATTTAGTAATTAAAATACAAAATATGTGCAAAAACAAATAAAAATTCCATCTTATTTAAGAACGAAAGACTCGGACCCGACCGAACCCGAACTCGAAAGGTGAACTAATCATTTCTCTTTCCGGTACTGGTAGCATAGCCTCTATGGGACTGACAGGAAGAACAAAAGACTCGAACCTGTCTCGAACTCGAGACTCAAGAGAATGATGAACTAATCATTTCTGTTTCAGATTCAGAACCCATATGTTGCGCAATGCGCATGCGCGGTCAACACAAAATGAACGAATCACTCTCTGAGACAACTCGGTAGTCCCGAGTCATATTAAAGATTCGTTCAAAATGAACGAATCGTTCACGAACGACACACCACTAGCGCACAGGCTATTTGATCACGTGGGCTGTAAAAGGGTCTATTAAGAGAACAGTTAAAAGAGTTAAAACACATCATCTAGATGGTTGTGTTTAATCTGTGATGTTTCAAACGACAATCATGGGGAACTTTAATATGTTAGTTTATTGTATTCTTACATCTGGGGAAAGCATCCGTTAAAACGGTTTGAGCTCAAACTGTGGAGAGTCTTCAGTTAAACAAAAGTTAACATCAGCAAGGCTTTTTTGACATCTAAAGGGATTATATACTGGAGCAGAGACAGCTTCCTCTGAACCTGTAAGGCATCTTTTGAAACACTTGCCTTATCATTTAGTCAGAACAAATGCAGCAGATATATTACTTCACTTCAGTGTTTCCCACAGGCCTGTTTATGGCAGAACATACAATTTTGTGTTTAGATCCGCTCTAATGTGGTGATCACAGACATCAAATTCATCCATGCAGGGTAGTGGGGCGAGGCACAATGAAAATAACTTAATTTTTATATTTCTATCAGAGATGGCGATAGAGAGGCCAAAGTTACAGACTGCATCTTTAGCAGGCCCGGATTAAGAATTCGGAGGCCCTTGGGCACAATTTGTTGTAGCCCCCCCCACGCACACAATCAAACTATATATATATATATATATATATATATATATATATATATATATATATATATATATATATATATATATATATATATATATTATGGTTCTTTTTGTTAGAAACACCTCTACTTTTACAGGATTTACACTGACACATTACAGCCGGTGATCACTACCTGTAGGGCAATATCAGTACATGTAGATATTTTTGTTGCAAGCAGGGACCGGCACAGAGACATGCACAGGGGGCAGATGCTCAAGTGAAAAAAGGGCACTCTTAGGCCTAATTCTTTTTTAAACAAAATATTAAATATATTGACACAACTTCCTTATTTTAATTCTGTTTTCTGTTCTACTAGTTTCAAATATATTTAGAATAAATGACTGCGCCAAGGAGAGGGTACAGTTTCACTAATAATGTGTTTGTTTATTTTGCACGTGGTAGTAAATCTTTTTAATTATTTTGGTGTTAAAATAACACATCTTTACACTAAACTAAAAAAGGAGGGTTGCTGCTATATTGTTAATTTCACAGGAAAATGCTGCAAAAAAAAAAAACTACAGATAGATTGACAAAATAGAAAATAAAGCAACTGAAACTGTTTCAAAAAGTATTGAACTTTAAACTAAAACCTGTTACTATTGGCTTATCTACACTTTAGAAAATGTATTATGAGTCATGTTAGCAAGACAACAAATTGTCTTTTGGATAATGAGCTGTAAAACTGAGGTACCGGTAGTTATGTTATTTGATCTCCACTGACTTCCCCACAAGTCAAGAAAAACACAGCTAGAATACGACCTGTGTGAAGAGCTCCTGCCTACCTGTCTGTCTGTTGGCGATGTGTGTTTCACTGTTGCGCACAGATGCAAAGGACTAAGGGCAATCTGGGCAAATACGAAAAACTTTCCCCGTCTGTCTTTGTCGCACGCGTTCCCGCGTAGCTTCCAAACCACGGACAAGCGCGGACGGCTCCGTTCGACACATACGCAGTACAAATGATTTCTTATACAAATGATTACTTTACCAGGCTGTCAGAACAGCACTGATTCGCGTCATTTACAGGACATTCACATATTCAAGATAAATTAAGAAAAGTAATTGTCTGATAAATCAACTGTGCACTGCTGCTTTTCTCACTCATTCCGAACTTAAACTATGAAGACTACTGCCACCCACAGTCCACTCGATTCAGCGCGGGATTATTTGCGCTTAAATTGTTAATCTAAATAATTAACAATTAGATTTTACATTTTATTTTCCCCCGCCGCTTGGGCCCTGACTGCGCGTGGGCCCCTGGGCACATGCCCATAATGCCCATTGGACAATCCGGCCCTGATCTTTAGTTCTTACAAACATACCTTGCATAAAACAAAACATCTTGGTGGGCATCTCGAGGCAAAACAAGGCCACTGATACTTGTTAAGATGTTTTCTTCAATTAAAAGGATAGTCCACCCAAAAATGAAAATTCTGCTGTCATTTACCTTTATTAATTTCTTTGTTCTGATGACCACAAAAGAAGATTTTTGGAAATGTTTGAAACCAACTGATCATTTTGGTTTCAAACATATTTTCAAAGAAAAGTTAATGGTTAATGAATGATTTTGGAATTAATAGCTAGTATAACACTGTTTCATGGAAATTAAGTTAAATGAATGCTTTTCAACCTAAGGTCGGTGACGGTGGGTTTTTACAGATGTAAATTTGTGTGTGTATAGCCTGTACAGTACTACTGGAAATTTAGTTTTCACAAAGTTGTGTATTTCTCTAGTTTTCATAAAGAATGAAAAATAGAAATTAAAATGTTGCACAGCGAGATGTCTTCAAGTTTGTGTGAACGCAAACGGTCAGCAGACTCAGAGTATATCAGTGATAACCCGTTGCTTTGGGACAGAACAGAACAGAATATTCTCTCTTGGTCACTCAAGGTTGAAAAAAGTATCAATCTGCCCAACCAGTACATCATCAGAATCTGTTTCAGCACGGCTGGAATAACCCTAAAAAGGTTTCTCATTTAAACCGAGTGTTGTTTTACAGATGGAAGTGCTACAAGACGCACGTAGGCGCCAATCCCATGAGTGCTCCGGGGATGGGCTTGAACACCCACCGAAATGGCCAAGCACATACAGTATGTGCATCAGTGCACGTATGCGCATACACACACACACGTTTTCTGCGGTGGTAAAATGCTTCCACCCTCACGTACAGCCCCAAGCAGCACACACAGTGTTAGAGCTCTAATGGAGTTGAGCTCAATGTGGTTTTAGTTTCAGTTCTGTGTTTTTTAAACCAATGTGTGAAAGACGTCAGTTGTTCAGTAATTTCCATACTTTCACTATCACCATTATTATTTGCAGTTAATGTTGTTGTACTCGATACTGTATTAAAAAGTCATACTAACTGGTAACAAAATTGAATTTAATACGATTGAAGGTTACGACGATACAGTTTACATGCACCCTAAACATTGCAATCAGATTTAAATGTTCGTTTACATGTACATTATATATAATCCAAACCCAAAGTCTGCCCAAGCGCACAGCCGGGGTTGCTAGATTCGCGTATCAAAACCATCCAACTTAAAAGTAACGTAAGCATTACTTTCCATGAAAAGTAACTAAGTAACGCAATTGGTTACTTTTTTTGTGGAGTAACTTAATATTGTAATGCATTACTTTTAAAAGTAACTTTCCCCAACACTGTTTAAATGAATACATAAACGCTGCAGAATTTAGTACAGCGTGTGATTAATGTTACCTTAATAATGCGAATGATGCTCTTGCGTGTTTCTCTTCTCCTGCTGTTTGGATCACAGATCGAAGTAGGCTACACCACCCCTTTCAATATGATCCAAATTTTCATCCGATCGTTCTCAATCGTATTGAAAAGTCTTCATGTAAACACCTTAATCAAAATGATGGAGGACGATTGGATGAAAATTTGGATCGTATTGATCAAGCCATCAATACAATTACAAACAGATTATTTGGTTGCTTGAAAACGTACCTTGTAAGTTATATCAGCCATTATATTATTTGTTTATAGATCTATGCCTCAGTAGGTACGTTTACATGCAACAAAATAATCTGTTTGTTATCCTATTGATGGCTTAATTGTATTGAAAAGCCATCCTGTAAACACCTTAATCAATACGATTGAGGATGATCGGATACAAATTTGGATCGTATTGAAGGGGGTGGTGTCAGGGCCGCCTTAACACAATGTGAGGCCCTGGGGCTGAGAGGTTTTGTAGGCCCCCCCATACCCTCGATTTATAGTCTCATTAAAAAAAGTGTAATATCTAGGTAATCTACATCACAAAATGCATTATTTTATTTCGACAATAAACACAAGACACTTTATTTAACAACCACACACAGCCACTTGTGGTGATGATAAAACCAAATTGTGTGAAAGTATATTTGTTTATAAGCTTTATGTTTATATAGTTTTTGGAATATACAAATTTGCAGAAAATTGCCACTCACTAACTAAATGCTCACCACAGTTAAAAAAAGTTAAAAAAAATATAAGAAGTTAAAGTTAGTTTTAAAGTGAAAATGCATTAATGATAACAAAAGATTAGTCTTTACACTGAAAAAAATGATTCATTGAATTTAATCGATTTTTAAGGTAAGTGGTTGCAATCAATTTATTTAAGCTACATTTAAACAAAAGTTTTATATTTTATTTTACTTAACTAATCTTTTTTGTTCAAATGTAGCTTAAACAAACCGATTGCAACCACCCACCCCAAAAAATTGATTAAATTCAATGAATAATTTTTTTCAGTGTATAGACAGAATCTTGTTTTTAATTAGTTATTTATTTTGTAGGCTATTGAATATATACTATGCATTGTATTTAGTATTTATGCATACATAAGCATGTATAACGAACAAGTATGAATATGAAAAAAACAGACAGGTAACATACCTGTATATAAGCTCTTTAGATAAGGAGATTATAAATATAAATGGTGCGATCAGGGGATGATAATTTGACATGGTCTTATCGCTCTTTACTCTTAGACTTGCACCTTAACGTTGCATCGTCTTTCTAAACCAACAGATGAGTGTACTGTGAGCTAACGTCGCGTCAAACGACATCACTCCAGCTGTGCATACCGCACGGCTACATTTGAATTAACAAACTGGTAATAATAACCGGTCCCCTTCAACCTACCACCTTGATTCACGAGTCAGCGGTCACAGCCAATGGGAGCATGATATTAGGTTGTCTTAGCCAATTGCTAGAGAGGAGGGTGGGTCTTGTGCAGAAAGTGAACTAGTCCGCAGTTAGTTTGTAGGCTAATTACTCTTATAAGCCTGTACATTTGGTGGGAGAAACATTTTCATTATTAGAAACAAATAAAAAAAGTCATGCAATCTTCATCCTCCATATCCTTAAATGCTTTGATCATACATTACCCATTCATTGTGATCTCCAAATCCAGTTTCTATGGCTCATCACATCACTATCTAAAAAATAAGGTTGCAGTATTTATTTATCATAATGGTTATTTCAACATAATGACATGGAGACGTTCGCCGTGGTCGTCTTCTCTGGTACCTGGAAGCAATGAGTATTATAACACCACAATTTGGAACATTTTACCTTAACAGCTGTTGGGCTAGCTTCTGTGACTTCATACGAGCCTTCTCATCTGGGTTCATCCCACTAACGCTAGTAAACTTTGATCTACACCCTGGTTTCTACAGAAAAAGGTTTTGCAGTTTCTTCGTCACCAGGGGATTCTTACTAAAAGTCTACGTACGCACAAAAGCCAAAAATGGCATACACCAAAAAATATGAAACAATGTTCCCTTTATAAATCACAGATCACCTGCAAGTGTGCGTAGATGAATCATCCTAATATCCCACCTTGCAAGCCCATTCTCCTGTCAAGCTTGTTTTTTTATAAATTACAACCTTTGCGTGGGAACTGCCGTATGCACGTTCCCAGCCCTGTTTTGTGCGTGCTTTATACATGAGGCCCCAGGGGTCTCTCTGGGCCTGCTTTCAATCTGTAAAATAGCTTTATGGTTTCTCATCAGTTCAGCAATATATTCATTAATTTAATTTTTTACATCCTCCTCATGCTCCAAATTCAATTCATTTTGGTTAGCTTTGAACATTGGTCTCCCAGTTACCATTTCGTCCCCTTGGAATTATAAGGTTCTATCTGCGTTCTGAACAGTTTTGAGATATTGAGCTTCAAAGTTTTTGCATGACATATAGGAAAACTTATATGGTTAACAAGTTTCTTTCAAATATGAAAATAGAAGGGACCCTAAATGTATTCTGAATATAAAATATCAAAATCCTCTCAAATTTGTAAATGAGTGTTTTTGGAATGGCTCAAATGCAGATAGAACCTTCTAATTCTAAAAAACACTTTTCGCTTAGAATTATAAGGTTATATCTGCCAAAACATTATTTAAACATTAAATAGAATGATAAATATAAATATGATGATTACATTTTGCTTTCTAACACATTTTATGACATGTATTTCATGTTTTTAGCACTTCCATGTATTTAGGACATTTCAAATTAAGCAAGGTAGGTCTAAATATTTTGTCCAGTGCAGAATTATTTTGTACCAATTTGGTGGGTAATTAAACACATTATTGCAGAAATTGTTACTTTAATCTTTCTTTTGTTTAGACAGAAAGCAGCTACTGTAATACATCTGAGCAGGACTTTATTCCATCTAAAGTGGGCCAAGTAAAATGGCTTTCTGTCTAGACATCAGTATGGCTGAAATAACATGCTAACGTTTATTGTTGTAATTATGACCCCATCAATTAAAGTGTTGACTATTTGACCTTTAAGGGGTAATATTAAAAAAATTAAGACATTTCAAGACTTTAAAACCTGCAAGAAAACAGACGTGCTTCAGCAAATTAATTCACAAAGTTTTAATAATCATTGAAAAATTATTCACTTACTATATGATCAAAAAAAATGTCAGACTCATTTTTTAAAACACAGACTTGTACTCTCTATAACACATTTTTTAAAACACAGACTTGTACTCTCTGTAACACATTTTTAAAAACACAGACTTATACTCTTTATAACACATTTTTTAAAACAGAGACATATAATACTTTCTATCTGCTAGTGGCATGAATTTAAACATGGACTTTATGTCACTCATCTTCGCCTCTGAGATAATGCTCAGTTTGGAAATTACCCTCGGTTTGGGTAAGATGGATGTAGGTGCCAGGCTTCTCGTGTGTTTGCTTGGTCCTCTTATGTCTACCTTAACTCTTGGCTCTGCATGTGATTTTGTGTAATGAAGAGTATATGGGTGATTCTCACAAAACCATTGAAACACCACGACACTAATGATTTTAGCTTTAAAATGTGTAATATAGTAACATTAAAAAGCATCAGAATTAACACAATACTGTGTTCTACCTTGCACAATGTGTGATTTCAACATAAGAATTTATAATTGGAAATTTTATCTCATTTTCTGTTGAAATTCTCATTACCGCAATGTGTCCGGCTGTGTTTGAACATGCGTTATGTTGTAATTTAATCAAATTAACACAAAAATATTAAGAAAAAAATATTTACTGAATATTCATGTATAATAATAATGAAGAAAAATTTGGAAAATGATTTGTCCATGCCTGATGTTCTCATCCTCCGCAACACTTTTTGAGAACAGTTTAAGCACACATACAGAATTTTAATAAAGTTTGATTTTGAGTGACCAAGCACATGGACCAGTTACTTCAAGATGGCTACCAGGTAAGATCATTGTTTTACAGTTAATCTGAAATATTGTCTTGTCGGAATGCTTACACGACATTTTGATTATCATTACCGCAACAGATGCTTATTAAATGTTAATTTAATTAATAGAAGCATAATACTTTGATTTTAAATGCATGTGCAGAATCTCCAATTTATGTTCTTTCAGGTTTGTCATGTCATTTTGAAAATATGTCAGTGTTGATTTTTTCTGACTGTTGCGGTAATGAGATTTTTTAGGACTAATTTTTTTAAATTATGTTACAAAAAGTGTTAAATGATAAGAAAAAGTTTTTAAATTAATGTTCCCATTTACTCCAGACTTTGTTTTTCAATGTCTGGTGGGAAAAAAAGTAAATTTAAGCAATTGTTACATTTTCATGCCTGACATTTTTAAAACCAAGTTTTCGTGAGAATCACCCATATGGACACTGATTAAACACAAGCTGTGACACTTCAGAAAATGGAACCTGTTTGTACTGAAACAGCTTTGAACATGCCTGAAAGTCATAGAAATCTATGCTCTTCATCTGTATGATTTCATATGGGTTGTTCCTGTTCACCTTCAGTAAAACACGCAAGAAAGACAGTGGTGAAAAGAATTCAGACACTCCCATTGCCTTTTCAATATGGCTGTGCATATTGTCTACCTCCTGCACTGCGGAGTGGCCTGGAGTAGAGTATTTCATAGTTATCTTTTTAATTTCGAGGATGTCTTGTCAGGAAATCTGCCATAGCAAAGGCTATTATTGAATTTCTGTTCTGAGGCACACAACTATCAGTCCATGTAATCATCTCAGTGGCATGTGGATGATCACGTACAACCCATTCTAATATTTTCATTAGTGCACTTGCAATATCATGTGACCTCACACTGATCACACCATTTTTTTTTACGGGTGTGAAAGCTAAGGATGAACTCTGTGTTGAATATGAATCGGTAGTAAGATTCTTTCACAGGTGCATTTCCATTCTCATTGCATTTCAGTCGGTAGAGATCATACATTCTTGAAACATTGAGTACCGGTTCAAGGTACTGTCTTTCTGTGCTGGCACAGCAGTAATGTGACTCAACAACAGGAAATAAACTGATGTGTGCTTTTACCTGCTCTTTCTGATGTTCATCTATGCATTTTTATGCATGCTTTCCCCTTGCATCTGATTTAGGCATGCTAGTCGTCAGATTTTTCTTCATGTGTGTATTATACACAGGTTTCTGGCTGATGGCAAGTGTGCCCAGATAAAACAAACTCTCACCTTTTCACCCTTTATGTTTAGATAGTACTTAAATGAGTAGGTAAGCTTTCGGTGTGGTACATCACAGGTGTGTCTTTCATTTTCTGTGCAGTCTGTAGTCATGGCTATAAAGTCATATTTCCTGTTTTGATTCAACTGGTAGAAATGTGTAAAGCATTTCTCCCTTTCAGCTGGGGTTACTTTCTTTACACATTTGTATTTACATGACATACAGTTCTTCAAAGTTTTCACTTGTTTGGCAGAAGCCTTTTTATTTGCAGAGTTGATATGTTCCTTGCCCTCCTGATAAAGTTTCTTGGGGGTACATGCTTTCCATGTTGAAGGATTGGAAACACGTCTCCTGTTTCTTCTTTTCTGAGTAGCCCCCAGCTCTTCAATTTGTGAACTGGTAGTAGGTGCGGTCACTGGCTCCACTGGTGCGGTCACTGGCTCAGTCACTGGTTCCAATGGTGCGGTCACTGGCTCGTTCACTGGCTCCAATGGTGCGGTCACTGGCTCCACTGGTTTGTCTGGTAAGACCCTAGGCCCTGCTGCATCTACCTCGTCACCTGCCTGGAGAAAAAAACATTTGAAAAAGTACATATTTAAAAGAAAACACCACCATTTTCAGTAGTTTACTATGTTCTTACTTATACCTCAATTAGACAAATTAATACATACCTATCTTT
Source organism: Misgurnus anguillicaudatus (assembly GCF_027580225.2). NCBI lineage: Eukaryota > Metazoa > Chordata > Actinopteri > Cypriniformes > Cobitidae > Misgurnus > Misgurnus anguillicaudatus. Next base: position 37,806,396 of record NC_073355.2, read on the forward strand.
TTTTCAATGCATGCACTTTTAATCTTTGTACAGTGCTTCGTGAATGTGTTAGGATTTAGCCAAGCCCCATTCAATCCTTAGGATCCAAATAAACTTTTTATTTTGTGCCGCTATACTTATTTGTGTAACTACTCATCTAACAGTCTTTAAATAGGGAAAACATGGAAGTGTTTGGTGGCTTCTAAATTCATCCCTGTTTGAATCCTAATGAATGAATGGGGCTAGGCTAAATGTCAACACATTCACAAGGTGCTGTACAAAGAGTAAAAGTGCACACATTGAAAAAAGAGGGATGTTTTCATTTGTCTAAGTTGAGGTAAGAACATAGTAAAATATTGAAAAACAGTGGTGTTTTATTTTAAACATAATATTTAAATACACCGTGTAAATAATGGGCATGCAATAAATTCAGAAGTTTCTTATTATTAGCTCACTACTGACTGACTGATTCTTACCTTTCCTCTCTCTGTTGTTCTCTTGGTATTACTGGACTGCTTGTTTCTTCTTCTGTCTCTAAAAGTCTGAGTTTACATTTCTCCTTTACAACACTGCTCCTTCCCTCTTCTGCCGCAGTTTCTCTCCCATTCTCTGATGATGCTTTTATCATATTTTCTTTGCCTGCACTGTAAAAAATTAGCTGTAATTATGCAGCTGGTTGCCAGTAACTTACTGTAGAAGACAATGACTGAAAATGTTTCATATTCATTTAACTTTGAACAAACTGTTGCCAGTAAATAACATAAATGTAAAATCTACAGTAAATTACTGGCAGCTAGTTGCCAGTAATACCCAGTAATACTGTAATTTCTACAGACAGTTTTTACAGTGTGGTGCTCTCGTTCTCGTTCTACTGCTGTTGTTTCTAGCATAAGTTTTTCCACTCCTGCATATGTCAGGCTATCAATACAACAATACACAAAAATAAATACATTTTTAGCATGGTATACCATTGAGTAGGTACAGGCTACAATCATTCTGAAATCATTTTAATACTGACGTAACTGCTTTAACGATCTTCCACATTTTCACATAACGATCAAAACTTACTGTAACAGCACTATTTTGAGTAGGATAGGTTCGTTGTTTTTTCTGTAACTTTTATCTTAGTGCTTGCCGCTTAATATCAGGAACTATGAAGCTAGCGCTGCTTGCTAATGTGGTGTCTAACTATGAAAACAATCTCCTCAGCAGGACCTAAAACAAAACAAAAAAAGACGGTAACACTTTACAAATATAGCTGCAAGCAGCAATGCCGGGGTCAAGCCGAAAAGGGCACAAAAGGATGTAAAATTGAGATTGGATAAGCAGATTGAAGAACCTAAGTAAACCTAATAATTTTAGATGAAAAAACAAAAAAGTTATCCACAAAAATAATCTAAGTTCATGTCTACTGCAATCGTCCTTCTGTTATTGACAATCAGGGAACATTAGAGGACTGAAGGACATGTGAGTGGTGTTTGCAGTGGCAAAACATGGGTCACATCATGTTATAACAAGTTTAATTAAAGCTGCAAGCAGCGATGGAAGGGCCCTCGCACGCATGTGCACCGCTACCCTATGGCATTAGTAAAGCAGTGAACCAGGGGGATATGAATTAAAGTGGGTAAATATAGGTGGATATTCAAAGGGAAACTGATGTGCCACACCGCTTGTGTGCAGCAGGTGGCGCTACGACTGTACCTGATTATTGTTATATTGACGTGTTCAGGCCGGTTCCTTATCAAACTTGTGAAGTCGGGGGCAGATCGGAAAATGTATGTCTGAATTACAACAGCTTCCTGTTTCATGGCAAAATATCACACTTTGCCAGGCTGCCACGGACACGCCCTTTAACGAAAAGTCAAGATCTTCGCAATTTATCAAGGCAAAGGGCTTAACATCAGTCTGACCAAATATGATGATTATTTGATTAAATCTCTAAGAGCAGTAAATCACAGCGTAAAACATGGCATTTCCTGCTACCTGTAGGTGGCGCTATGACTGAAGCTGAATATTGGCATCAAAATGTGTTCAGGTCAAGACCCTTATCAAACATGTGAAGCGTGGGGCAGATTGGACATTGTATGCCTGAGATAGAACAACTTCCTGTTTCATGGCGAAAATGCTGAACTTTGTCAGGCCGTCACGGACACACCCTCCAACGAAAACTCAAGATCTCTGCAATTTAGCATCGCAAAGGCCTTTAGATGAGACTGACCAAATATGATAATGATCGGATTAAATCGCTAGGAGGAGTTCGTTAAAGTACAACGCTTAGAAATGTCAAAAAATGACAGAGAAAATTCAAAATGGCCGACTTCCTGTGGCATTTAGATCTTAGCTCCAAGAGACTTTTTTGTAGGTCTTGGGGTGCTTGATGATCCTACCAAATTTCGTATCTGTATGTTTTTCGTAGTGGGGGGGCTGTTCTCTTGAAATTTTGCAGGTGGCGCTATCGAGCAATTTCTACACGCCCACTTCTGACGCCTATACTACATGTAAATTTTCGCCACTTCTGACGCGTGTGCAAATTTTCATGAGTTTTCGGGTATGTTTAGGCCTTCAAAAATGCGATTCATTTCGGAATATAATAATAATAATAATAAATATAGCTGCAAGCAGCGATGGCGGGCCCTCGCACGTATTTTTACCGCTACACGGTGCCTCCGAGAAAACGATGCACGGTGGGCAAGTGCATCAAGTGGGTAAATATCGGTGGACTATTTATGTTGTTACTGACCCAATTGGGCACTGTAGGTAAAAGAAACCCATCATTTTGGACAAACGGGGGCGCTAGTAAGCGACTTAAGAGGCAAACCTATGTCTGACCTGTTTGTCAACACTTAACAGTTGACAACTCTGATGTGTGTGCCAAATTTGAAGTTAATCTAAGCATGCCAAGAGGCTTAAATATTCCTGAAATAATAGTAAACTTTGATGCGTTGCCATGGCAACAGCGTTCGAGATGTCAAAAATCCCTTCGTATTTTATCATCTCCAATGTCTCAGCATCATGTTGACCACGTTTGGTGGCAATCGCATGAATATCCTAGAAGGAGTATTGAAAAGTTCACTGCATGCAACTCAAGGGCTTAAATATGCTTTTAAAATGAAAGTAAAGTTTGACGCGTTGTCATGGGAACAACGTTCGAGATATCAAAAATCCCTTCGCAATTTATCATCTACTATGTCTTGGCATCATGTTGACCACTTTTGGTGTCAATCGCATAAACATTCTAGGATGAGTATTTAAAAGAACATCACATGGAACTGTCAAAAAAATCAACCTTTGTGACTGCAACACTTCCTGGCGCCTGGTGGTATTATTGTTATATTGACGTGTTCAGCCCGGGACCCTTAACAAATGAAGTCTGGGGCAGATCGAACAATGTATGCCTGAATGACAACAGCTTCCTGTTTCATGTCAAAACATCACACTTTGTCAGGCCGCCACGGACACGCCCTTCAATGAAAAGTCAAGATCTTCGTAATTTATCACCGCAAAGGGCTTAACATCAGTCTGACCAAATATGATGATGATTTGATTAAATCTCTAAGAGCAGTAATTCTTAGCGTAAAACATGGATTTCCTGCTACCTCTAGGTGGCGCTATGACTGAAGGTGAATATTGGCATTGAAATGTGTTCAGGTCAAGACCCTTATCAAACATGTGAAGTGTGGGGCAGATTGGACATTGTATGACTGAGTTAGAGCCACTTCCTGTTTCATGGCGAAAACGATGAAATTTGGCAGGCTGCCACGGACACACCCTCCAACGAAAAGTCAAGATCTCCGCAATTTAACATTGCAAAGGCCTTTAGATAAGACTGACCAAATATGATGATGATCGGATTAAATCTGTAGGAGGAGTTCGTTAAAGTACGAAGCCTGGAAATGGCAAAATTTGCTCAGAAATCACAGTGAAAATTCAAAATGCCCGACTTCCTGTGGGGTTTAGAGCTTCGCTCCAAGAGACTTTTTTGTAGGTCTTGGGGTGATAGATGATCCTACCAAATTTCTTATCTGTACGTTTTTTGTAGTGGGGGGGCTGTTCTCTTGAAATTTTGCAGGTGGCGCTATCGAGCCATTTCTACACGCCCACTTCTGGCGCCTATGCCACATGTAAATTTTCACCACTTCTGACATGTTCGCAAAATTTCATGAGTTTTCGAGCATGTTTCACCCCTCAAAAATGCGATTCACTTTGGAGAAGAAGAAGAATAAATAATAAATATAGCTGCAAGCAGCGATGGCGGGCCCTCGCACGTTATTTTACCGCTATACGATGCCTCCGAGAAAACGATGCACGGTGAGCAAGTGCATCAAGTGGGTAAATATCAGTGGGCTATTTCATGTTGTTATTGACCCATTTGGGGACTGTAGGTAAAAGAAACCCCACATTTTAGACAAACGGGGGCGCTGGTGAGCCAATTAAGAGACACGCCTATGTCTGACCTTTTTGTGCACACTTAACAGTCGACAACTCTGATGTGTGTGCCAAGTTTTAGGTTAATCTATGCACGCCAAGAGCCTTAAACATGCCTAAAATTAAACAAAATTTGACGCGTTGCCATGGGAACAGCGTTGGAGATATCAAAAATCCCTTCGCAATTTATCATCTACTATGCCTCGGCATCATGTTGACCACTTTTGGTGTCAATCGCATGAAAATCCTAGAAGGAGTATTTAAAAGAACATTGGATGGAACTGTCAAAAAAATCCACCTTTGTGACTGACACACTTCCTGGCACCTGGTGGTGGCGCTATACCCGAGACTCACAATAGGCACATCGATGCGTTAGGAATCTTCAGACGAACAAACGTCCTGCGTATCATTACAATAAGACATTTTTTTGCCTTAGATATTAGACACTTCCTGTTTCTCTGATTTCGCCATGACTTTGTCGCTTCGCCATGGCAGAACCGTTCGAGACATCAAAAATCCCTTCGTAATTTAGCAAGTACAATGTCTCGAGATCATGTTCACCGCGTTTGGTGTCAATCGCATAAATCCCCTAGGAGGAGTATTTAAAAGTTCATCACATGCGTTTTTGAAACAATCAAAAATGGCCGACTTCCTGTTGGGCGGAGCTAATAGGTTTAAGGGCGAAAGTTGTTCGGGTCGATGAGTTCTATATGTGTACCAACTCTCGTACATGTGCGTACATTTTTGCCCGATCTGTGCCCCAATGTTTGTTTTTGAATTACAGGGGGCGCTACAGAGCTCCCTTGCCACGCCCGTGGTCCGGCCTTTGCCCGGACCTGATGGCCGACGACTCTGATGTCTGTGCAAAATTTCAAGAGTTTTTGAGTATGTTAAGGCCCCCAAATTGCCCCGAAACGTAAAAAAAAAATAAAAATAAAAAAAATAATAATAATAATAAAAATAATAATCCGAGCAAAAACAATAGGGCTTCGCACCTTTCGGTGCAGGCCATTCTGGCCTGCTCCTCGGTGCTCGGGCCCTAAATATAGCTGCAAGCAGCGATGGCGGGCCCTCGCACGTTTATTTACCGCTACACGGTGCCTCCGAGAAAACGATGCACGGTGGGCAAGTGCATCAAGTGGGTAAATATCGGTGGACTATTTTATGTTGTTACTGACCCATTTGGGGACTGTAGGTAAAAGAAACCCCACATTTTAGACAAACGGGGGCGCTAGTGAGCCACTTAAGAGACACGCCTTTATCTCACCTTTTTGTCCACACTTAACAGCCGACAACTCTGATGTGTGTGCCAAATTTGAAGTTAATCTAAGCATGCCAAGAGGCTTAAATATTCCTGAAATAATAGTAAAGTTTGGGGCATTGTCATGGGAAGAGCGTTCGAGATATCAAAAATCCCTTCGCAATTTATCATCTTCAATGTTTCGGCATCATGTTGACCACTTATGGTGTCAATCGCATGAATCACATACGAGGAGTATTTAAAGGTTCACAGCATGTAACTGTCAGCCTTGAATATGCTGGAAAATGAAAGCAAAGTTTGATGCGTTGCCATGGGAACAGCGTTCGAGATATCAAAAATCCCTTCGCAATTTATCATCTACAATGTCTCGGCATCATGTTGACCACTTTTGGTGTCAATCGCATGAATATCCTAAAAGGAGTATTTAAAAGAACATTGCATGCAACTGTCAAAAAAATCCACCTTTGTGAATGACACACTTCCTGGTGCCTGGTGGTGGCGCTATACCCGAGACTCACAATAGGCACATCGATGCGATCGGAATCTTCAGACGAACAAACACCCCGCATGTCATCACAATAAGACATTTTTTGCCTTAGATATTACACACTTCCTGTTTCTCTGATTTCGCCATGACTTTGTCGCTTCGCCATGGCAGAACCGTTCGAGATATCAAAAATCCCTTCGCAATTTAGCAAGTACAATGTCTCGACATCATGATCACCACGTTTGGTGTCAATCCCATGTATTCCCTCGGAGAAGTATTCAAAAGTTTACCGCATGCATTTTTTAAACAATCCAAAATGGCCGACTTCCTGTTGGGCGGAGCTAATAGGTTAGAGTGTGAAAGTTGTTCGGGTTGATGAGATCTATATGTGTACTAACTTTCGTACATGTGCGTACATGTTTGCCCGATCTGCGCACTCCTGTTTGTTTTTGCATTACAGGGGGCGCTACAGAGCCCCCGTACCACGCCCGTGTTCCAGCCTTTGGCTTTCGGCGAACACGGACGACTCTGATGTCTGTGCCAAATTTCAAGAGTTTTCGAGTATGTTAAGGCCCCCAAAATGCCCAAAAGTGTTGAAAAAAAAAAAAAAAAAAAAAAAAATAATAATAAAAAATATAGCTGCAAGCAGCAATGGCGGGCCCTCGCACGTTTATTTACCGCTACACGGTGCGTCCGAGAAAACGATGCACGGTGGGCAAGTGCATCAAGTGGGTGAATATCAGTGGACTATTTTATGTTGTTACTGACCCATTTGGGGACTGTAGGTAAAAGAAACCCCACGTTTTAGACAAACGGGGGCGCTAGTGAGCCACTTAAGAGACACGCCTTTATCTGACCTTTTTGTCAACACTTAACAGCCAACAACTCTGATGTGTGTGCCAACTTTTAGGTTAATCTAAGCATGCCAAGAGCCCTAAATATGCCTGAAATAAAAGTAAAGTTTGGGGCGTTGCCATGGGAACAGCGTTCGAGATATCAAAAATCCCTTCGCAATTTATCATCTACAATGTCTCAGCATCATGTTGAGCACTTTTGGTGTCAATCGCATGAAAATCCTTGGAGGAGTATTTCAAAGTTCACTGCATGCAACTGAAGGGCTTAAATATGCCTTTAAAATGAAAGTAAAGTTCGACATGTTGCCATGGGAACAACGTTCGAGATATCAAAAATCCCTTCGCAATTTATCATCTACAATGTCTCGGCATCATGATCATCACATTTGGTGTCAATCGCATGAATATCCTAGAAGGAGTATTGAAAAGTTCACTGCATGCAACTGAAGGGCTTAAATATGCCTTTAAAATGAAAGTAAAGTTTGACGCGTTGTCATGGGAACAACGTTCGAAATATCAAAAATCCATTCGCAATTTATCATCTACAATGTCTTGGCATCATGTTGACCACTTTTGGTGTCAATCGCATAAACATTCTAGGAGGAGTATTTAAAAGAACATCACATGGAACTGTCAAAAAAATCAACCTTTGTGACTGCAACACTTCCTGGCGCCTGGTGGTGGCGCTATACCCGAGACTTACAATAGGCACATCGATGCGATCGGAATCTTCAGACGAACAAACACCCCGCGTGTCATCACTATAAGACATTTTTTGCCTTAGATATTAGACACTTCCTGTTTCTCTGATTTCCCCATGACTTTGCCGCTTCGCCATGGCAACACCGTTCGAGATATCAAAAATCCCTTCGCAATTTAGCAAGACCAATGTCTTGACATCATGATCACCACGTTTGGTGTCATTTGCATAAATCCCCTAGGAGGAGTATTCAAAAGTTCACCGCATGCATTTTTTAAACAATCCAAAATGGCGGACTTCCTGTTGGGCGGAGCTAAAATGTTAGAGGGCGAAAGTTGTTCGGGTCGATGAGATCTATATGTGTACCAACTTTCGTAAATGTGCGTACATTTTTGCCCGATCTGTGCATCAATGTTTTTTTTTTGCATTACAGGGGGCGCTACAGAGCCCCCGTGCCACGCCCGTGTTCCAGCCTTTGGATTTCTGCGATGACGGACGACTTTGACGTCTGTGCCAAATTTCAAGAGTTTTCGAGTATGTTAAGGCACCCAAAAAGTCCAAAAGTGTTAAAAAAAATAAAAAAAAATATAGCTGCAAGCAGCAATGGCGGGCCCTCGCACGTTTTTTTTACCGCTACACGGTGCGTCCGAGAAAATGACGCACGGTGGGCAAGGGCATCAAGTGGGTAAAATATCAGTGGGCTATTTAATGTTGTTTCTGAGCCATTTGGGTACTGTAGGTAAAACAAACCCCACATTTTAGACAAACAGGAGCACTAGTGAGCCACTTAAGAGACACGTCTATGTCTGACCTTTTTGTCAACACTTAACAGCCGAAAACTCTGATGTGTGTGCCAAATTTAAAGTTCAACTAAGCACGCCAAGAGCCTTAAACATGCCTGAAATTAAAGTAAAGTTTGACGCATTGCCATGGGAACAGCGTTCGAGATGTCAAAATTCCTTCGCAATTTATCATCTACAATGTCTCGGCATCATGTTGACCACTTCTGGTGTCAATCGCATGAATCCCATACGAGTATTTAAAGGTTCACAGCATGTAACTGTCAGCCTTAAATATGTGTAAAAATTAAAGTAAAGTTTGATGCATTGCCAGGGGAACAGCGTTCGAGATCTCAAAAATCCCTTCGCAATTTATCATCTACAATGTCTCTGCATTATGTGGACCACTTCTCGTGTCAATCGCATGAAAATCCTAGAAGGAGTATTTAAAAGTTAACTGTATGCAACTGAAAGGCTTAAATATGCCTTTAAAATGAAAGTAAAGTTTGACAGGTTGCCATGGGAACAGCGTTTGAGATATCAAAAATCCCTTCGCAATTTATCATCTACAATGTCTCGGCATCATGGTGACCACTTTTGGTGTCAATCACATGAAAATCCTAGAAGGAGTATTTAAAAGAACATTGCATGGAACTTTCAAAAAAATCCAGCTTTGTGACTGACACACTTCCTGGCGCCTGCTGGTGGCGCTATACCCGGGAGTCACAATAGGCACATCGATGCGATCGGAATCTTCAGATGAACAAACACCCCGCGTGTCATCACAATAAGACATTTTTTGCCTTAGATATTAGACACTTCCTGTTTCTCTGATTTCGCCACAACTTTGTCGGCTCGCCATGGCAGAACCGTTCGAGATATCAAAAATCCCTTCGCAATTTAGCAAGTCCAATGTCTCGACATCATGTTCACCACTTTTGGTGTCAATCGCATGCATTCTCTAGGAGGAGTATTCAAAAGTTCAACGCATGCATTTTTTAAACAATCCAAAATAGCTGACTTCCTGTTGGGCGGAGCTTAAATGTTAGAGGGCGAAAGTTGTTCGGGTCTATGAGATCTATAAGCATACCAACTCTCGTACATGTGCGTACATGTTTGCACGATCTGTGCCCCAATGTTTGTTTTTGCATTGCAGGGGGCGCTACAGAGCTCCCTTGCCACGCCCGTGGTCCAGCCTTTGCCCGGACCTGATGGCCGACGACTCTGACGTGTGTGCCAAATTTCAAGAGTTTTCGAGTATGTTAAGGCACCCAAAGTGGCCAAAAGTGTTAAAAAAAAATAAAAATAAAAAAAAAAACAATAATAATCCTAAGGAAAACAATAGGGCTTCGCACCTTTCGGTGCAGGCCATTCTGGCCTGCTCCTCGGTGCTCGGGCCCTAAATAATAATCCGAGCAAAATCAATAGGGCTTCGCACCTTTCGGTGCAGGCCATTCTGGCCTGCTCCTCGGTGCTCGGGCCCTAAATATAGCTGCAAGCAGCGATGGCGGGCCCTCGCACGTTTGTTTACCGCTACACGGTGCCTCCGAGAAAACGATGCACGGTGGGCAAGTGCATCAAGTGGGTAAATATCATGCTGCTACTGACCCATTTAGGTACTGTAGGTAAAAGAAACCCCACATTTTAGACAAACGGGGGCGCTAGTGAGCCACTAAATAGACACGCCTTTATCTGACGTTTTTGTCAACACTTAACAGCCGACAAATCTGATGTGTGTGCCAAATTTAAAGTTAATCTAAGCACACCAAGAGCCTTAAATATGCCTGACATAAACGTAAAGTTTGACACGTTGCCATGGGAACAGCGTTAGAGATGTCAAAAATTCCTTCGCAATTTAGCGTCTACAATGTCTCAGCATCATGTTGACAACTTCTGGTGTGAATTGCATTATTTCCCTAGAAGTAGTATTAAAAAGAACATTGCATGCGACTGTCAGGCTTAAATAAGCCTTTAAAATGAAAGTAAAAAGTTTGACGCGTTGCCATGGGAACAGCGTTTGAGATATCAAAAATCCCTTCACAATTTATCATCTCCAATGTCTCGGCATCATGTTGACCACGTTTGGTGTCAATCGCATGAATATCCTAGAAGGAGTATTGAAAAGTTCACTGCATGCAACTGAAGGGCTTAAATATGCCTTTAAAATGAAAGTAAAGTTTGACGCGTTGTCATGGGAACAACGTTTGAGATATCAAAAATCCCTTCGCAATTTATCATCTACTATGTCTTGGCATCATGTTGACCACTTTTGGTGTCAATCGCATAAACATTCTAGGAGGAGTATTTAAAAGAACATCACATGGAACTGTCAAAAAAATCAACCTTTGTGACTGCAACACTTCCTGGCGCCTGGTGGTGGCGCTATACCCGAGACTTACAATAGGCACATCGATGCGATCGGAATCTTCAGACGAACAAACACCCCGCGTGTCATCACTATAAGACATTTTTTGCCTTAGATATTAGACACTTCCTGTTTCTCTGATTTCGCCATGACTTTGCCGCTTCGCCATGGCAACACCGTTCGAGATATCAAAAATCCCTTCGCAATTTAGCAAGTCCAATGTCTTGACATCATGATCACCACATTTGGTGTCATTTGCATGAATCCCCTAGGAGGAGTATTCAAAAGTTCACCGCATGCATTTTTTAAACAATCCAAAATGGCGGACTTCCTGTTGGGCGGAGCTAAAATGTTAGAGGGCGAAAGTTGTTCGGGTCGATGAGATCTATATGTGTACCAACTTTCGTAAATGTGCGTACATGTTTGCCCGATCTGTGCACTCCTGTTTGTTTTTGCATTACAGGGGGCGCTACAGAGCCCCCGTGCCACGCCCGTGTTCCAGCCTTTGGCTTTCGGCGATCACGGACGACTCTGATGTCTGTGCCAAATTTCAAGAGTTTTCGAGTATGTTAAGGCCCCCAAAATGTCCAAAAGTGTTGAAAAAAATAAAAAAAAAATAAAAATAAAAAATATAGCTGCAAGCAGCGATGGCGGGCCCTCGCACGTTATTTTTCCGCTACACGGTGCGTCCGAGAAAACGATGCACGGTGGGCAAGGGCCTCAAGTGGGTAAATATCAGTGGGCTATTTAATGTTGTTACTGACCCATTTGGGGACTGTAGGTAAAAGAAACCCCACATTTTAGACAAACGGGGGGGGGGGCTAGTCAGCCACTAAATAGACACGCCTTTATCTGACCTTTTTGTCAACACTTAACTGCCAACAACTCTGATGTGTGTGCCAAATTTAAAGTTAATCCAAACACGCCAAGAGCCTTAAAAAAGCCTTAAATAAAAGTAAAGTTTGACGCGTTGCCATGGGAACAGCGTTCGAGATGTCAAAAATTCCTTCGCAAATTAGCATCTCCAATGTCTCAGCATCATGTTGACCACTTCTGGTGTCAATTGAATGAATATTCTAGAAGGAGTATTTAAAAGTTCACTGCATGGAACTGAAAGGCTTCAATATGCCTTTAAAATGAAAGTAAAGTTTGACACGTTGCCATGGGAACAGCATTCGAGATATCAAAAATCCCTTCACAATTTATCATCTACAATGTCTCAGCATCATGTTGATCACTTTTGGTGTCAATCGAATGAATATCCTAGAAGGAGTATTTAAAAGAACATCGGATGGAACTGTCAAAAAAATCCACCTTTGTGACTGACACACTTCCTGGCGCCTGGTGGTGGCGCTATATCCGAGACTCACAATAGGCACATCGATGCGATCGGAATCTTCAGACGAACAAACACCCCGCGTGTCATCACAATAAGACATTTTTTGCCTTAGATATTAGACACTTCCTGTTTCTCTGATTTCGCCATGACTTTGTCGCTTCGCCATGGCAGAACCGTTCGAGATATCAAAAATCCCTTCGCAATTTAGCAAGTACAATGTCTCGACATCATGATCACCACGTTTGGTGTCAATCCCATGAATCCCCTAGAAGGAGTATTCAAAAGTTCACCGCATGCATTTTTTAAACAATCCGAAATAGCCGACTTCCTGTTGGGCGGAGCTTAAATGTTAGAGGGCGAAAGTTGTTCGGGTCGATGAGATCTATATGTGTACCAACTCTCGTACATGTGCGTACATTTTTGCCCGATCTGTGCCCCAATGTTTGTTTTTGAATTACAGGGGGCGCTACAGAGCTCCCTTGCCACGCCCGTATTCCAGCCTTTGCATGAGCCTAGTGGCACGCGACTCTGACGTGTGTGCCAAATTTCAAGACTTTTCGAGTATGTTAAGGCTCCCAAATTAGCACAAGTGTTGAAAAAAATAAAAAAAATAAAAAAAAAAAAATAATAAATTCGAGCAAAAACAATAGGGCTTCGCACCTTTCGGTGCAGGCCATTCTGGCCTGCTCCTCGGTGCTCGGGCCCTAATAATAATCCGAGCAAAAACAATAGGGCTTCGCACCTTTCGGTGCAGGCCATTCTGGCCTGCTCCTCGGTGCTCGGGCCCTAAATATAGCTGCAAGCAGCGATGGCGGGCCCTCGCACGTTTGTTTACCGCTACACGGTGCCTCCGAGAAAACGATGCACGGTGGGCAAGTGCATCAAGTGGGTAAATATCATGCTGCTACTGACCCATTTAGGTACTGTAGGTAAAAGAAACCCCACATTTTAGACAAACGGGGCCACTAGTGAGCCACTAAATAGACACGCCTTTATCTGACGTTTTTGTCAACACTTAACAGCCGACAAATCTGATGTGTGTGCCAAATTTAAAGTCAATCTAAGCACACCAAGAGCCTTAAATATGCCTGACATAAAAGTAAAGTTTGACACGTTGCCATGGGAACAGCTTTAGAGATGTCAAAAATTCCTTCGCAATTTAGCGTCTACAATGTCTCAGCATCATGTTGACAACTTCTGGTGTGAATTGCATTATTTCCCTAGAAGGAGTATTAAAAAGAACATTGCATGCGACTGTCAGGCTTAAATAAGCCTTTAAAATGAAAGTAAAAAGTTTGACGCGTTGCCATGGGAACAGCGTTTGAGATATCAAAAATCCCTTCACTATTTATCATCTCCAATGTCTCGGCATCATGTTGACCACGTTTGGTGTCAATCGCATGAATATCCTAGAAGGAGTATTGAAAAGTTTACTGCATGCAACTGAAGGGCTTAAATATGCCTTTAAAATGAAAGTAAAGTTTGACGCGTTGTCATGGGAACAACGTTTGAGATATCAAAAATCCCTTCGCAATTTATCATCTACTATGTCTTGGCATCATGTTGACCACTTTTGGTGTCAATCGCATAAACATTCTAGGAGGAGTATTTAAAAGAACATCACATGGAACTGTCAAAAAAATCAACCTTTGTGACTGCAACACTTCCTGGCGCCTGCTGGTGGCGCTATACCCGAGACTTACAATAGGCACATCGATGCGATCGGAATCTTCAGACGAACAAACACCCCACGTGTCATCACTATAAGACATTTTTTGCATTAGATATTAGACACTTCCTGTTTCTCTGATTTCGCCATGACTTTGCCGCTTCGCCATGGCAACACCGTTCGAGATATCAAAAATCCCTTCGCAATTTAGCAAGTCCAATGTCTTGACATCATGATCACCACATTTGGTGTCATTTGCATGAATCCCCTAGGAGGAGTATTCAAAAGTTCACCGCATGCCTTTTTTAAACAATCCAAAATGGCGGACTTCCTGTTGGGCGGAGCTAAAATGTTAGAGGGCGAAAGTTGTTCGGGTCGATGAGATCTATATGTGTACCAACTTTCGTAAATGTGCGTACATGTTTGCCCGATCTGTGCACTCCTGTTTGTTTTTGCATTACAGGGGGCGCTACAGAGCCCCCGTGCCACGCCCGTGTTCCAGCCTTTGGCTTTCGGCGATCACGGACGACTCTGATGTCTGTGCCAAATTTCAAGAGTTTTCGAGTATGTTAAGGCCCCCAAAATGTCCAAAAGTGTTGAAAAAAAAAAAAAAAAAAAAAAAAATAATAATAATAATCCGAGCAAAAACAATAGGGCTTCGCACCTTTCGGTGCAGGCCATTCTGGCCTGCTCCTCGGTGCTCGGGCCCTAATAATAATCCGAGCAAAAACAATAGGGCTTCGCACCTTTCGGTGCAGGCCATTCTGGCCTGCTCCTCGGTGCTCGGGCCCTAATTAAAGCTGCAAGCAGCGATGGAAGGGCCCTCGCACGCATATGCACCGCTACCCTATGGCATTAGTAAAGCAGTAAACCAGGGGGGTATAAATTAAAGTGGGTAAATACAGCTGGATATTCAAAGGGAAACTGGTGTGCCACACCGCCTGTGTGCAGCAGGTGGCGCTATGATGGTACCTGATTATTGTTATATTGACGTGTTCAGGCCGGGACCCTTATCAAACGTGTGAAGTCTGAAGCAGATCGGATAATGTATGCCTGAATTACAACAGCTTCCTGTTTCATGTCAAAACATCTCACTTTGCCAGGCCGCCACGGACACGCACTTCAACGAAAAGTCAAGATCTTCGCAATTTATCACGGCAAAGGGCTTAACATCAGTCTGACCAAATATGATGATGATTTGATTAAATCTCTAAGAGTAGTAAATCACAGCGTAAAACATGGCATTTCCTGCTACCTCTAGGTGGCGCTAGGACTGAAGCTGAATATTGGCATTGAAATGTGTTCAGGTCAAGACTCTTATCAAACATGTGAAGTGTGGGGCAGATTGGACATTGTATGCCTGAGTTAGAACAACTTCCTGTTTCATGGCGAAAACGCTGAATTTTGTCAGGCCGCCACGGACACACCCTCCACTGAAAAGTCAAAAGCTCCGCAATTTAACATCGCAAAGGCCTTTAGATCAGATTGACCAAATATGATGACGATCTGATAAAATCTCTAGGAGGAGTTCGTTAAAGTACGAAGGCTGGAAATGACAAAATTTGCACAGAAATCACAGCGAAAAATCAAAATGGCCGACTTCCTGTGGGGTTTAGAGCTTCGCTCCAAGAGACTTTTTTGTAGGTCTTGGGGTGATACATGATCCTACCAAATTTCGTATCTGTACGTTTTTCGTAGTGGGGGGGCTGTTCTTTTGAAATTTTGCAGGTGGCGCTATTGAGCCATTTCTACACGCCCACTTCTGGCGCCTATGCCACATGTAAATTTTCGCCACTTCTGACGTGTTTGCAAAATTTCATGAGTTTTCGAGTATGTTTAGGCCCTCAAAAATGCGATTCACTTTGGAGAAGAAACGGAATAATAATAATAATAATAATAATAAACCAAGCAAAAACAATAGGGTCCTCACACTGGTGTGCTCGGGCCCTAATTAAAGCTGCAAGCAGCGATGGAAGGGCCCTCGCACGCATGTGCACCGCCACCCTATGGCCTTAGTAAAGCTGTGAACCAGGGGGATATGCATTTAAGTGGGTAAATATAGGTGGATATTCAAAAGAACTTTGATTTGTAACACAGTGTAAAACCTGACATTTCCTGCTGCCAGCAGGTGGCGCTACAACTTTTATTGAATATTGCCATGTTGATTTGTTCAGGCCAGGACACTTATCAAACATGTGACCCGTTGGTCAGATTAGACATTGTAAGCCTGAGTTACAACAACTTCCTGTTTTATGGCGAAAAACCAACATTTGGCAGGCTGCCAAGGACACACCTTCCAATGAAAACTCAAGATCTCCGCAATTTAGCATCGCAAAGGCCTTTAGATGACACGAACGAAATATGGTTTTAATCTAATGAAATCTGTAGGAAGAGTTTATTAAAGTCCGAAGCCCAGAAATAGCAAAATTTGCACTCAAATTAAAGAGGAAATTTAAAATGGCTGACTTCCTGTGGGGTAAAGAGCTTGGCTCCAAGAGACTTTTTTGTATGTCTTGGGGTGATACATGATCCTACCACATGTCGTATCTGTACGTTTAATGTAGCGGGGGGGCTGCTCTCTTGAGTTTTTGTAGGTGGCGCTATAGAGCCATTTTTACCTCCCCCCAGTTCTGAACCCTATATCACATGAACATTTTCACCACCTTTGACATGTGTGCAACGTTTCATGACTTTTTGAGCTCGTTTAGGCTGTCAAAAATGCGATGAATTTAACAATGTTTTGCAAGGCCGCCACGGACACGCCCTTTAACGAAAAGTCAAGGCCTTCGCTATTTATCATCACACAAGGTCTTGAGATTAGACTGATGAAATATGATGTTGATATAATCAAATCTCCAAGAGCAGTAAGTCACAGCATAAAAGGTTGTATTTCCTGCTGCCTCTAGGTGGCGCTATGACTGTTACTGAATTATTCCATGTTGATGTGTTCAGGCCGGGAACTTTATCAAACGTGTGAAGTTGGGGGCAGATCGGACCATGTATGTCTGAATTACAACAGCTTCCTGTTTCATGGTGAAACATCACACTTTGGCAGGACGCTACGGACACGCCCTCCAACGAAAAGTCAAGATCTTTGCAATTTATAACCGCAAAGGGCTTAACATCAGTCTGACCAAATATGATGATGATTTGATTAAATCTCTAAGAGTAGTAAATCACAGCGTAAAACATGGCATTTCCTGCTACCTCTAGGTGGCGCTATGAGTGAAGCTGAATATTGGCATTGAAATGTGTTCAGGCCAAGACCCTTATCAAACGTGTGAAGCGTGGGGCAGATTGGACATTGTATGCCTGAGTTACAGCCACTTCCTGCTTCATGGCGAAAATGCCGAAATTTGTCAGGCCGCCACGGACACACCCTCCAACGAAAAGTCAAGATCTCCGCAATTTAACATTGCAAAGGCCTTTAGATGAGACTGACCAAATATGACGATGATCGGATTAAATCTGTAGGAGGAGTTCGTTAAAGTACAAAGCCTGGAAATGCCAAAATTTGGTCAGAAATCACAGTGAAAATTCAAAATGGACGACTTCCTGTGGGGTTTACAGCTTCGCTCCAAGAGACTTTTTTGTAGGTCTTGGGGTGATAGATGATCCTACCAAATTTCGTATCTGTACGTTTTTCGTAGCGGGGGGGCTGTTCTCTTGAAATTTTGCAGGTGGCGCTATCGAGCCATTTCTATACGCCCACTTCTGGCGCCTATGCCACATGTAAATTTTCGCCACTTCTGACATGTGTGCAAAATTTCATGAGTTTTCGAGCATGTTTCACCCCTCAGAAATGCGATTCACTTTGGAGAAGAAGAAGAATAAATAATAATTAAAGCTGCAAGCAGCGATGGTAGGGCCCTCGCACGCATGTGCACCGCCACCCTATGGCATTAGTAAAGCAGTGAACCAGGGGGATATGAATTAAAGTGGGTAAATATAGGTGGATATTCAAAGGAAAATTGATGTGCCACACCGCCTGTGTGCAGCAGGTGGCGCTATGACTGTACCTGATTATTGTTATATTGACGTGTTCAGGCCGGGACCCTTATCAAACGTGTGAAGTAGGGGGCAGATCGGATAATGTATGCCTGAATTACAACAGCTTCCTGTATCATGGCGAAATATCACACTTTGCCAGGCCGCCACGGACACGCCCTTCAACGAAAAGTCAAGATCTTCGCAATTTATCACCGCAAAGGGCTTAACATCAGTCTGACCAAATATGATGATGATTTGATCAAATCTATATGAGCAGTAAATCACAGCGTAAAACATGGCATTTCCTGCTACCTCTAGGTGGCGCTATGACTGAAGCTGAATATTGGCATTGAAATGTGTTCAGGCCAAGACCCTTATCGAACATGGGAAGCGTGGGGCAGATTGGACATTGTATGCCTTAGTTATAACAACTTCCTGTTTCATGGCGAAAACGCTGAACTTTGTCAGGCCGCCACGGACACACCCTCCAACGAAAAGTCAAAAGCTCCGCAATTTAACATCGCAAAGGCCTTTGAATGAGATTGACCAAATATGATGACGATCTGATAAAATCTGTAGGAGGAGTTCGTTAAAGTACGAAGCCTGGAAATGACAAAATTTGCACAGAAATCACAGCGAAAAATCAAAATGGTCGACTTCCTGTGGGGTTTAGAGCTTAGCTCCAAGAGACTTTTTTGTAGGTCTTGGGGTGTTAGATGATCCTACCAAATTTCGTATCTGTACGTTTTTCGTAGCGGGGGGGCTGATCTCTTGAAATTTTGCAGGTGGCGCTATCGAGCCATTTCTACACGCCCACTTCTGGCGCCTATGCCACATGTAAATTTTCGCCACTCCTGGCATGTGTGCAAAATTTCATGAGTTTTCGAGCATGTTTCGCCCCTCAAAAATGCAATTCACTTTGGAGAAGAAACATAATAATAATAATAATAAACGGAGCAAAAACAATAGGGTCCTCACACCCCGGTGTGCTCGGGCCCTAATTAAAGCTGCAAGCAGCGATGGAAGGGCCCTCGCACGCATGTGCACCGCCACCCTATGGCATTAGTAAAGCAGTAAACCAGGGGGGTATGAATTAAAGTGGGTAAATACAGGTGGATATGCAAAGGGAAACTGATGTTCCACACCGCCTGTGTGCAGCAGGCGGCGCTATGACGGTACCTGATTATTGTTATATTGACGTGTTCAGGCCGGGACCCTTATCAAACGTGTGAAGTCTGGAGCAGATCAAACAATGTATGCCTGAATTACAACAGCTTCCTGTTTCATGGTGAAACATCACACTTTGCCAGGCTGCCACGGACACGCCCTTCAACGAAAAGTCAAGATCTTCGCAATTTATCATCGCAAAGGGCTTAAGATCAGTCTGACCAAATATGATGATGATTTTATTAAATCTCTAAGAGCAGTAAATTACAGCGTAAAACATGGCATTTCCTGCTACCTCTAGGTGGCGCTATGACTGAAGCTGAATATTGGCATTGAAATGTGTTCAGGCCAAGACTCGCATCAAACGTGTGAAGTGTGTGGCAGATTGAACATTGTATGCCTTAGTTATAACAACTTCCTGTTTCATGGCGAAAACGCTGAAATTTGTCAGGCCGCCACGGACACACCCTCCAACAAAAAGTCAAAAGCTCCGCAATTTAACATCGCAAAGGCCTTTAGATGAGATTGACCAAATATGATGACGATCTGATAAAATCTCTAGGAGGAGTTCGTTAAAGTACGAAGGCTGGAAATGACCAAATTTGCACAGAAATCACAGTGAAAAATCAAAATGGCCGACTTCCTGTGGGGTTTAGAGCTTCGCTCCAAGAGACTTTTTTGTAGGTCTTGGGGTGATACATGATCCTACCAAATTTCGTATCGGTACGTTTTTCGTAGTGGGGGGGCTGTTCTTTTGAAATTTTGCAGGTGGCGCTATTGAGCCATTTCTATACGCCTACTTCTGGCGCCTATGCCAAATGTAAATTTTCGCCACTTCTGACGTGTGTGCAGAATTTCATGAGTTTTCGAGTATGTTTAGGCCCTAAAAATTGCGATTCACTTTGGAGAAGAAACGGAATAATAATAATAATAATAATAATAAACCGAGCAAAAACAATAGGGCTTTGCACCCACGGTGCAGGCCATTCTGGCCTGCTCCTCGGTGCTCGGGCCCTAATTAAAGCTGCAAGCAGCGATGGAAGGGCCCTCGCACGCATGTGCACCGCTACCCTATGGCATTAGTAAAGCAGTGAACCAGGGGGATATGAATTAAAGTGGGTAAATACAGGTGGATATTCAAAGGGAAACTGATGTGCCACACCGCCTGTGTGCAGCAGGTGGTGCTATGACTGAAGCTGAATATTGGCATTGAAATGTGTTCAGGCCAAGAACCTTATCAAACATGTGAAGTCTGGGGCAGATCGAACAATGTATGTCTGAATTACAACAGCTTCCTGTTTCATGGCGAAACATCACACTTTGCCAGGCCGCCACGGACACGCCCTTCAACGAAAAGTCAAGATATTCACAATTTATCACCGCAGAGGGCTTTACATCAATCTAACCAAATATGATGATGATTTGATTAAATCTCTAAGAGCAGTAAATCATAGCGTAAAACATTGGTATTTCCTGCTACCTCTAGGTGGCGCTATGACTAAAGCTGAATATTGGCATTGAAATGTGTTCAGGCCAAGACCCTAATCAAACATGTGAAGCGTGGGGCAGATTGGACATTGTATACCTTAGTTAGAGCCACTTCCTGTTTCTTGGCGAAAACGCCGAAATTTGGCAGCCCGCCACGGACACACCCTCCAACGAAAAGTCAAGATCTCTGCAATTTAGCATCGCAAAGGCCTTTAGATAAGATTGACCAAATATGACGATGATCGGATTAAATCTGTAGGAGGAGTTTGTTGCAGTATGAAGCCTGGAAATGACCAAATTTGCACAAAAATCAAGGCAAAAATTCAAAATGGCCGACTTCCTGTGGGGTTTAGAGCTTCGCTCCAAGAGACTTTTTTTGTAGGTCTTGGGGTGATAGATGATCCTACCAAATTTCGTATCTGTACATTTTTCGTAGCGGGGGGGCTGTTCGCTTGAAATTTTGCAGGTGGCGCTATCGAGCCATTTCTACACGCCCACTTCTGGCGCCTATGCCACATGTAAATTTTTGCCACTTCTGACATGTGTGCAACGTTTTATGACTTTTTGGGCTTGTTTAGCCTGTCAAAAATGCGATTCATTTACCGATACTTTGCGAGGCCGCCACGGACACGCCCTTTAATGAAAAGTCAAGGTCGTTGCTTTTTATCATCACACAAGGTCTTGAGATTACACTGGTGAAATATGATGTTGATATGGTTAAATATCTAAGAGCAGTAAATCACAGCGTAAAACATGGTATTTCCTGCTGCCTCTAGGTGGCGCTATGAGTGTTACTGAATTATGCCATGTTGATGTGTTCAGGCCTGGACCCTTATCAAACGTGTGAAGTCAGGGGCAGATCGGACATTGTATGCCTGAGTTATAACAACTTCCTGTTTCATGGCGAAACATCACACTTTGCCAGGCCGCCACGGACACGCCCTTCAACGAAAAGTCAAGATCTTCGCAATTTATCAAGGAAAAGGGCTTAACATCAGTCAGACCAAATATGATGATGATTTGATTAAATCTCTAAGAGCAGTAAATCAGAGCAAAAAACATGGTATTTCCTCCTACCTCTAGGTGGCGCTATGAGTGAAGTTGAATATTGGCATTGAAATGTGTTCAGGCCAAGACCCTTATCAAACGTATGAAGTGTGGGCCAGATTGGACATTGTATGCCTGAGTTAGAGCCACTTCCTGTTTCATGGCGAAAATGCTGAAATTTGTCAGGCCGCCGCGGACACACCCACTGACGAAAAGTCAAGATCTCCGCAATTTAACATCGCAAAGGCCTTTAGATGAGATTGACCAAATATGACGATGATCGGATTAAATCTGTAGGAGGAGTTTGTTAAAGTATGAAGGCTGGAAATGACCAAATTTGCACAAAAATCAAGGCAAAAATTCAAAATGGCGGACTTCCTGTTGGGTTTAGAGCTTCGCTCCAAGAGACTTTTTTGTAGGTCTTGGGGTGATAGATGATCCTACCAAATTTCGTATCTGTACGTTTTTCGTAGTGGGGGGGCTGTTCTCTTGAAATTTTGCAGGTGGCGCTATCGAGCCATTTCTACACGCCCACTTCTGGCGCCTATGCCACATGTAAATTTTCGCCACTCCTGACATGTGTGCAAAATTTCATGAGTTTTCGAGCATGTTTCGCCCCTCAAAAATGCGATTCACTTTGGAGAAGAAGAAGAATAAATAATAATAATAATAAACGGAGCAAAAACAATAGGGTCCTCACACTTGTGTGCTCGGGCCCTAATTAAAGCTGCAAGCAGCGATGGAAGGGCCCTCGCACGCATGTGCACCGCCACCCTATGGCCTTAGTACAGCTGTGAACCAGGGGGATATGCATTTAAGTGGGTAAATATAGGTGGATATTCAAAAGAACTTTGATTTGTAACACAGTGTAAAACCTGACATTTCCTGCTGCCAGCAGGTGGCGCTACAACTTTTATTGAATATTGCCATGTTGATTTGTTCAGGCCAGGACACTTATCAAACATGTGACCCGTTGGTCAGATAAGACATTGTAAGCCTGAGTTACAACAACTTCCTGTTTTATGGCGAAAAACCAACATTTGGCAGGCTGCCACGGACACACCTTCCAATGAAAACTCAAGATCTCCGCAATTTAGCATCGCAAAGGCCTTTAGATGACACGAACGAAATATGGTTTTAATCTAATGAAATCTGTAGGAAGAGTTTATTAAAGTCCGAAGCCCAGAAATAGCAAAATTTGCACTCAAATTAAAGAGGAAATTTAAAATGGCTGACTTCCTGTGGGGTAAAGAGCTTGGCTCCAAGAGACTTTTTTGTATGTCTTGGGGTGATACATGATCCTACCACATGTCGTATCTGTACGTTTAATGTAGCGGGGGGGCTGCTCTCTTGAGTTTTTGTAGGTGGCGCTATAGAGCCATTTTTACCTCCCCCCAGTTCTGAACCCTATATCACATGAACATTTTCACCACCTTTGACATGTGTGCAACGTTTCATGACTTTTTGAGCTCGTTTAGGCTGTCAAAAATGCGATGAATTTAACAATGTTTTGCAAGGCCGCCACGGACACGCCCTTTAACGAAAAGTCAAGGCCTTCGCTATTTATCATCACACAAGGTCTTGAGATTAGACTGATGAAATATGATGTTGATATAATCAAATCTCCAAGAGCAGCAAGTCACAGCATAAAAGGTTGTATTTCCTGCTGCCTCTAGGTGGCGCTATGACTGTTACTGAATTATTCCATGTTGATGTGTTCAGGCCGGGAACTTTATCAAACGTGTGAAGTTGGGGGCAGATCGGACCATGTATGTCTGAATTACAACAGCTTCCTGTTTCATGGTGAAACATCACACTTTGGCAGGACGCTACGGACACGCCCTCCAACGAAAAGTCAAGATCTTTGCAATTTATAACCGCAAAGGGCTTAACATCAGTCTGACCAAATATGATGATGATTTGATTAAATCTCTAAGAGTAGTAAATCACAGCGTAAAACATGGTATTTCCTTCTACCTCTAGGTGGCGCTATGAGTGAAGCTGAATATTGGCATTGAAATGTGTTCAGGCCAAGACCCTTATCAAACGTGTGAAGCGTGGGGCAGATTGGACATTGTATGCCTGAGTTACAGCCACTTCCTGCTTCATGGCGAAAATGCCGAAGTTTGTCAGGCCGCCACGGACACACCCTCCAACGAAAAGTCAAGATCTCCGCAATTTAACATTGCAAAAGCCTTTAGATGAGACTGACCAAATATGACGATGATCGGATTAAATCTGTAGGAGGAGTTCGTTGAAGTACAAAGCCTGGAAATGCCAAAATTAGGTCAGAAATCACAGTGAAAATTCAAAATGGCCGACTTCCTGTGGGGTTTACAGCTTCGCTCCAAGAGACTTTTTTGTAGGTCTTGGGGTGATAGATGATCCTACCAAATTTCGTATCTGTACGTTTTTCGTAGCGGGGGGGCTGTTCTCTTGAAATTTTGCAGGTGGCGCTATCGAGCCATTTCTACACGCCCACTTCTGGCGCCTATGCCACATGTAAATTTTCGCCACTTCTGACATGTGTGCAAAATTTCATGAGTTTTCGAGCATGTTTCGCCCCTCAAAAATGCGATTCACTTTGGAGAAGAAGAAGAATAAATAATAATAATAAACGGAGCAAAAACAATAGGGTCCTCACACCCCGGTGTGCTCGGGCCCTAATTAAAACTGCAAGCAGTGATGGAAGGGCCCTCGCACGCATGTGCACCGCCACTCTATGGCCTTAGTAAAGCAATAAACCAGGGGGATTGAAATTTCAGTGGGTAAATATAGGTGGATATTCAAAGGAACTTTGAAGTGCCACAGCTCTTTTTGTGCAGCAGGTGGCACTATGATTGTAATTGATCGTTGTAACATTGATGTGTTGAGGCCAGGACCCTTGTCAAACGTATGATGTCTGTGACAGGTCGGACATTGCATGCCTGAGTTACAACAGCTTTCTCATGGCGAAACATCAAACTTTGACAGGCCACCACGGACACGCCCCTTTAACGAAATGTCAAGATCCTCACAATTTATCATTGTGAAGTCCCTAAGTTCAGACTGACCAAATATGATGATGATCTGAATACATTTAGATTAGCCGTAAATCACAGTGTTAAACATGTCACTTTCTGCTTCCAGCAGGTGGCGCTATAACTTTTACTGAATATTGGCATGTGTTCAGGACAGGATACTTATCAAACTTGTGAAGCATGGGTCAGATTGGACATTTTAAATCCGAGTTAGAACAACTTCCTGTTTCTTTGAGAAACACAGAAATTTGGCAAGCTGCCACTGACACACCCTCCATTGAAATGTCAAGATCTCCGCAATTTAGCATTGCAAAGCCCTTTAAATGAAACACACAAAATATGATGATTATCTGATTAAATTTATAGGAGGAGTTCGTTAAAATACGAAGGCAAGAAATGGCAAAATTTGCACTCAAATTACAAAGAAAATTCAAAATGGCTGACTTCCTGTGAGGTTTAGAGCTTTGCTCCAAGATACTTTTTTGTAGGTCTTGGGGTGATACATGATCCTACCGCATTTCGTATCTGTACGATTAACGTAGTGGGGGGGCTGCTCTATTGAATTTTTGTAGGTGGCGCTATAGAGCCATTTTAACACCCCAAGTTCTGAAGCCTATATCTCATGAAAATATTTGCCACCTTTGACATGTGTGCAACGTTTCATGACTTTTTGAGCTCGTTTAGGCTGTCAAAAATGTGATTCATTTAACGATACTTTGCGAGGCCGCAACGGACATGCCCTTTAATGAAAAGTCAAGGTTGTTGCTTTTTATCATCGCACAAGGTCTTGAGATTAGACTGATGAAATATGATGTTGATATGGTTAAATCTCTAAGAGCAGTAAGTCACAGCATTAAACATGGCATTTCCTGCTGCCTCTAGGTGGCGCTATGACTGTTACTAAATTAAGCTATGTTTATGTGTTCAGGCTGGGACCCTAATCAAACGTGTTAAGTCGGGGGCAGATCGGACAATGTATGCCTGAATTACAACAGCTTCCTGTTTCATGGTGAAACATCACACTTTGACAGGCCGCCACGGACACGCCCTTCAACGAAAAGTCAAGATCTTCCCAATTTATCATCGCAAAGGGCTTAAGAACAGTCGACCAGATATGATGATGATTTGATTAAATCTCTAAGAGCAGTAAATCCCAGCGTAAAACATGGTATTTTCTACTACCTCTAGGTGGCGCTATGACTGAAGCTGAATGTTGGCATTGAAATGTGTTCAGGCCAAGACCCTTATCAAACATGTGAAGCGTGGGGCTGATTGGACATTGTATGCCTGAGTTAGAACAACTTCCTGTTTCATGGCGAAAACGCTGAAATTTGACAGGCTGCCACGGACACACCCTCCAATGAAAAGTCAAAAGCTCCGCAATTTAACATCGCAAAGGCCTTAAGATGATATTGACCAAATATGATGAGCATCGAATGAAATCTCTGGGAGGAGTTCGTTAAAGTACGACGCTTGGAAATGTCAAAAAATGACAGAGAAAATTCAAAATGGCTGACTTCCTGTGGGGTTTAGAGCTTAGTTCCAAGAGACTTTTTTGTAGGTCTTGGGGTGATAGATGATCTTACTAAATTTCGTATCTATATGTTTTTCGTAGCGGGGGGGCTGTTCTCTTGAAATTTTGCAGGTGGCGCTATCGAGCCATTTCTACACGCCCACTTCTGATGCCTATACCACATGTAAATTTTCACCACTTCTGACGCGTGTGCAAAATTTCATGAGTTTTCGGGCATGTTTAGGCCTTCAAAAATGCGATTCATTTCGGAAAATAATAATAATTAAAGCTGCAAGCAGCGATGGAAGGGCCCTCGCACGGATGTGCACCGCCACCCTATGGCATTAGTTAAGCAGTGAACCAGGGGGATATGAATTAAAGTGGGTAAATATAGGTTGATATTCAAAGGACAAAAAATGTGCCACACCGCCTGTGTGCAGCAGGTGGCGCTATAACTGTACCTGATTATTGTTATATTGACGTGTTCAGGCCGGGACCCTTATCAAACGTGTGAAGTCTGGAGCAGATCGGATAATGTATGCCTGAATTACAATAGCTTCCTGTTTCATGTCAAAACATCACACTTTGCCAGGCCGCCACGGACACGCCCTTCAACGAAAAGTCAAGATCTTCGCAATTTATCATCGCAAAGGGCTTAACATCAGTCTGACCAAATATGATGATGATTTGATTAAATCTCTAAGAGCAGTAAATCACAGCGTAAAACATGGCATTTCCTGCTACCTCTAGGTGGCGCTATGACTGAAGCTGAATATTGGCATTAAAATGTGTTCAGGTTGAGACTCTTATCAAACATGTGAAGCGTGGGGCAGATTGGACATTGTATGCCTGAGTTATAACAACTTCCTGTTTCATCGCGAAAATGCCTAACTTTGTCAGGCCGCCACGGACACACCCTCCAACGAAAAGTCAAGATCTCCGCAATTTAACATCGCAAAGGCCTTTAGATGAGATTGACCAAATATGATGATGATCGGATTAAATCTCTAGGAGGAGTTCGTTAAAGTACGACGCTTGGAAATGTAAAAAAATGACAGAGAAAATTCAAAATGGCTGACTTCCTGTGGGGTTTAGAGCTTAGTTCCAAGAGACTTTTTTGTAGGTCTTGGGGTGATAGATGATCCTACCAAAATTCGTATCTGTACGTTTTTCGTAGCGGGGGGGCTGTTCTCTTGAAATTTTGCAGGTGGCGCTATCGAGCCATTTCTACACGCCCACTTCTGACGCCTATACCACATGTAAATTTTCACCACTTCTGACGCGTGTGCAAAATTTCATGAGTTTTTGAGCATGTTTAGGCCTTCAAAAATGCGATTCATTTCGGAAAATAATAATAATAATAATAATAATAAACGAAGCAAAAACAATAGGGCTTTGCACCCACGGTGCAGGCCATTCTGGCCTGCTCCTCGGTGCTCGGGCCCTAATAATAAACGAAGCAAAAACAATAGGGCCTTGCACCCACGGTGCAGGCCATTCTGGCCTGCTTCCTCGGTGCTCGGGCCCTAATTAAAGCTGCAAGCAGCGATGGAAGGGCCCTCGCACGCATGTGCACCGCTACTCTATGGCATTAGTAAAGCAGTGAACCAGGGGGATATAAATTTAAGTTGGTAAATATAGGTGGATATTTAAAAGAACTTTGATGTGTAACACAGTGTAAAACCTGACATTTCCTGCTGACAGCAGGTGGCGCTATGACTGTATGTGAATAATTCCATGTTGATGTGTTCAGGCCAGGGCACTTATCAAACATGTGAAACGTGGGTCAGATTAGACATTGTAAGCCTGAGTTATAACAACTTCCTGTTTTATGGCGAAAAGGCAAATTTTGGCAGGCAACCACGGACACACCCTCCAACGAAAACTCAAGATCTCCACAATTTAGCATCGCAAAGGCCTTTAGATGACACGAACAAAATATGGTTTTAATCTAATGAAATCTGTAGGAAGAGTTCATTAAAGTCCGAAGCCCAGAAATAGCAAAATTTGCACTCAAATTAAAGAGGAAATTTAAAATGGCCGACTTCCTGTGGGGTTAAGAGCTTGGCTCCAAGAGACTTTTTTGTATGTCTTGGGGTGATACATGATCCTACCACAT
The DNA here is from genome assembly GCF_027580225.2 of Misgurnus anguillicaudatus. Classification (NCBI taxonomy): domain Eukaryota; kingdom Metazoa; phylum Chordata; class Actinopteri; order Cypriniformes; family Cobitidae; genus Misgurnus; species Misgurnus anguillicaudatus. The sequence continues at coordinate 37,834,598 of NC_073355.2, forward strand.
GTCGTATCTGTACGTTTAATGTAGCAGGGGGCTGCTCTCTTGAATTTTTGTAGGTGGCGCTATAGAGTCATTTTTACCTCCCCTCCAGTTCTGAACCCTATATCACATGAAAATTTTCACCACCTTTAACATGTGTGCAACGTTTCATGACTTTTTGAGCTCGTTTAGGCTGTCAAAAATGCGATGAATTAAACAATGTTTTGCGAATGTTTTTTAACGAAAAGTCAAGGTCTTCGCTATTTATCATCACACAAGGTCTTGAGATTAGACTGATGAAATATGATGTTGATATAATCAAATCTCCAAGAGCAGTAAGTCACAGCATAAAAGGTTGTATTTCCTGCTGCCTCTAGGTGGCGCTATGACTGTTACTGAATTATTCCATGTTGATGTGTTCAGGCCGGGAACTTTATCAAACGTGTGAAGTTGGGGGCAGATCGGACCATGTATGTCTGAATTACAACAGCTTCCTGTTTCATGGTGAAACATCACACTTTGGCAGGACGCCACGGACACGCCCTCCAACGAAAAGTCAAGATCTTTGCAATTTATAACCGCAAAGGGCTTAACATCAGTCCGACCAAATATGATGATGATTTGATTAAATCTCTAAGAGTAGTAAATCACAGCGTAAAACATGGTATTTCCTCCTACCTCTAGGTGGCGCTATGAGTGAAGCTGAATATTGGCATTGAAATGTGTTCAGGCCAAGACCCTTATCAAACATGTGAAGTGTGGGGCAGATTGGACATTGTATGCCTGAGTTACAGCCACTTCCTGCTTCATGGCGAAAATGCCGAAATTTGTCAGGCCGCCACGGACACACCCTCCAACGAAAAGTCAAGATCTCCGCAATTTAACATTGCAAAGGCCTTTAGATGAGACTGACCAAATATGACGATGATCAGATTGAATCTGTAGGAGGAGTTCGTTAAAGTACAAAGCCTGGAAATGCCAAAATTTGCTCAGAAATCACAGTGAAAATTCAAAATGGCCGACTTCCTGTGGGGTTTACAGCTTCGCTCCAAGAGACTTTTTTGTAGGTCTTGGGGTGATAGATGATCCTACCAAATTCCGTATCTGTACGTTTTTCGTAGTGGGGGGGCTGTTCTCTTGAAATTTTGCAGGTGGCGCTATCGAGCCATTTCTACACGCCCACTTCTGGCGCCTATGCCACATGTAAATTTTCGCCACTTCTGACATGTGTGCAAAATTTCATGAGTTTTCGAGCATGTTTCGCCCCTCAAAAATGCGATTCACTTTGGAGAAGAAGAAGAATAAATAATAATTAAAGCTGCAAGCAGCGATGGAAGGGCCCTCGCACGCATGTGCACCGCCACCCTATGGCATTAGTAAAGCAGTAAACCAGGGAGGTATGAATTAAAGTGGGTAAATACAGCTGGATATTCAAAGGGAAACTGGTGTGCCACACCGCCTGTGTGCAGCAGGTGGCGCTATGATGGTACCTGATTATTGTTATATTGACGTGTTCAGGCCGGGACCCTTATCAAACGTGTGAAGTCTGAAGCAGATCGGATAATGTATGCCTGAATTACAACAGCTTCCTGTTTCATGTCAAAACATCTCACTTTGCCAGGCCGCCACGGACACGCAATTCAACGAAAAGTCAAGATCTTCGCAATTTATTACGGCAAAGGGCTTAACATCAGTCTGACCAAATATGATGATGATTTGATTAAATCTCTAAGAGTAGTAAATCACAGCGTAAAACATGGCATTTCCTGCTACCTCTAGGTGGCGCTAGGACTGAAGCTGAATATTGGCATTGAAATGTGTTCAGGCCAAGACTCTTATCAAACATGTGAAGTGTGGGGCAGATTGGACATTGTATGCCTGAGTTAGAACAACTTCCTGTTTCATGGCGAAAACGCTGAATTTTGTCAGGCCGCCACGGACACACCCTCCAACGAAAAGTCAAAAGCTCCGCAATTTAACATCGCAAAGGCCTTTAGATCAGATTGACCAAATATGATGACGATCTGATAAAATCTCTAGGAGGAGTTCGTTAAAGTACGAAGGCTGGAAATGACAAAATTTGCACAGAAATCACAGTGAAAAATCAAAATGGCCGACTTCCTGTGGGGTTTAGAGCTTCGCTCCAAGAGACTTTTTTGTAGGTCTTGGGGTGATACATGATCCTACCAAATTTCGTATCTGTACGTTTTTCGTAGTGGGGGGGCTGTTCTTTTGAAATTTTGCAGGTGGCGCTATTGAGCCATTTCTACACGCCCACTTCTGGCGCCTATGCCACATGTAAATTTTCGCCACTTCTGACGTGTTTGCAAAATTTCATGAGTTTTCGAGTATGTTTAGGCCCTCAAAAATGCGATTCACTTTGGAGAAGAAACGGAATAATAATAATAATAATAATAATAATTAAAGCTGCAAGCAGCGATGGAAGGGCCCTCGCACGCATGTGCACCGCTACCCTATGGCATTAGTAAAGCAGTAAACCAGGGGGGTATAAATTAAAGTGGGTAAATACAGCTGGATATTCAAAGGGAAACTGGTGTGCCACACCGCCTGTGTGCAGCAGGTGGCGCTATGATGGTACCTGATTATCGTTATATTGACGTGTTCAGGCCGGGACCCTTATCAAACGTGTGAAGTCTGGAGCAGATCGGATAATGTATGCCTGAATTACAACAGCTTCCTGTTTCATGTCAGAACATCTCACTTTGCCAGGCCGCCACGGACACGCACTTCAACAAAAAGTCAAGATCTTCGCAATTTATCACGGCAAAGGGCTTAACATCAGTCTGACCAAATATGATGATGATTTGATTAAATCTCTAAGAGCAGTAAATCACAGCGTAAAACATGGCATTTATTGCTACCTCTAGGTGGCGCTATGACTGAAGCTGAATATTGGAATTAAAATGTATTCAGGCCAAGACCCTTATCAAACGTGTGAAGCGTGGGGCAGATTGAACATCGTATGCCTTAGTTATAACAACTTCCTGTTTCATGGCGAAAATGCCTAACTTTGTCAGGCCGCCACGGACACACCCTCCAACGAAAAGTCAAGATCTCCGCAATTTAACATCGCAAAGGCCTTTAGATGAGATTGACCAAATATGATGATGATCGGATTAAATCTCTAGGAGGAGTTCGTTAAAGTACGACGCTTGGAAATGTAAAAAAATGACAGAGAAAATTAAAAATGGCTGACTTCCTGTGGGGTTTAGAGCTTAGTTCCAAGAGACTTTTTTGTAGGTCTTGGGGTGATAGATGATCCTACCAAAATTCGTATCTGTACGTTTTTCGTAGCGGGGGGGCTGTTCTCTTGAAATTTTGCAGGTGGCGCTATCGAGCCATTTCTACACGCCCACTTCTGACGCCTATACCACATGTAAATTTTCACCACTTCTGACGCGTGTGCAAAATTTCATGAGTTTTTGAGCATGTTTAGGCCTTCAAAAATGCGATTAATTTCGGAAAATAATAATAATAATAATAATAATAATAATAATAATAATAATAAACGGAGCAAAAACAATAGGGCTTTGCACCCACGGTGCAGGCCATTCTGGCCTGCTCCTCGGTGCTCGGGCCCTAAATAATAAACCGAGCAAAAACAATAGGGTCCTCACACTGGTGTGCTCGGGCCCTAATAATAAACGGAGCAAAAACAATAGGGTCCTCACACCCTGGTGTGCTCGGGCCCTAATAATAATAAACGGAGCAAAAACAATAGGGTCCTCACACTTGTGTGCTCGGGCCCTAATAATAATAATAAATATAGCTGCAAGCAGCAATGGCGGGCCCTCGCACGTTTTTTTACCGCTACACGGTGCGTCCGAGAAAACGATGCACGGTGGGCAAGGGCATCAAGTGGGTAAAATATCAGTGGGCTATTTAATGTTGTTTCTGAGCCATTTGGGGACTGTAGGTAAAAGAAACCCCACATTTTAGACAAACAGGTGTACTAGTGAGCCACTTAAGAGACACGCCTATGTCTGACCTTTTTGTCAACACTTAACAGCCGAAAACTCTGATGTGTGCAGAGATGTATAGTAACGAAGTAGAACTACTTCACTACTGTACTTAAGTACTAAAAGGCAGTATCTGTACTCTACTGAAGTATTATTTTTTTCTCCTACTTCCACTTTTACTTCAGTACATATTTTCGATGAATTTAATACTTTTACTCCAATACATTTTTTATGTGCTGCATAGTTACTCGTTACACTCAAATGTTACGAATCATTCCAAACCTACATTATCACTGCCGGAGCGGTGATACACATTAGAAACACACACAGATTGTGGTCTAAACCAATAGGAGATAGTGAAGAGCGGACCCCTCCCTCCCTCTCACTCACAAATATGAGCCGCGGTTGTGGACAAATGTGAAGTGAAGAGAGAACCAAAGTGCATGAGAGAGACCGATAGAGAGAGAGAATTCGCAAGAAAGGGCGAGTGTGCGCGAAAGAAGGAAACCTAAATACATTGAAACATCTTGTACCTTTACCTATTACCATTACATCGACTAATATTTTATTAATTCTGAATTCTCTATTGCCATATTAGTTAAATTAATCTGAACATTCCTGTCCTTGTACTCCTGCTACAGCCAGAGCAATTGTGAGTGTCCTTTATTATATTATACAATATTATATTCAAACTTTTGACTGTTTTCTTTAATAACTACATTACACAATACTTGTACTTTTACTTTCAGTACTTGAGTAGTATATTTTAAAATAAACTACTTGCAATACTTAAGTACAAAACATGTTTAATACTTCAGTACTTCCACTTAAGTGGTGTGCTCACTTTTTTGATAGAGCACTTGTACTTTTACTCAAGTCTGGGTCCCTAGTACTTTATACATCTCTGGATGTGTGTGCCAAATTTAAAGTTCAACTAAGCACGCCAAGAGCCTTAAACATGCCTGAAATTAAAGTAAAGTTTGACGCGTTGCCATGGGAACAGCGTTCGAGATGTCTAAAATTCCTTCGCAATTTATCATCTACAATGTCTCGGCATCATGTTGACCACTTCTGGTGTCAATCGCATGAATCCCATACGAGGAGTATTTAAAGGTTCACAGCATGTAACTGTCAGCCTTAAATATGTGTAAAAATGAAAGTAAAGTTTGATGCATTGCCATGGGAACAGCGTTTGAGATATCAAAAATCCCTTTGCAATTTATCATCTACAATGTCTCGGCATCATGTTGACCACTTCTCGTGTCAATCACATGAAAATCCTAGAAGAAGTATTTAAAAGTTAACTGTATGCAACTGAAAGGCTTAAATATGCCTTTAAAATGAAAGTAAAGTTTGACAGGTTGCCATGGGAACAGCGTTTGAGATATCAAAAATCCCTTCGCAATTTATCATCTACAGTGTCTCGGCATCATGTTGACCACTTCTCGTGTCAATCGCATGAAAATCCTAGAAGGAGTATTTAAAAGTTAACTGTATAAAACTGAAAGGCTTAAATATGCCTTTAAAATGAAAGTAAAGTTTGATGCGTTGCCATGGGAATACCGTTTGAGATATCAAAAATCCCTTCGCAATTTATCATCTACAATGTCTCGGCATCATGTTGACCACTTCTCGTGTCAATCGCATGAAAATCCTAGAAGGAGTATTTAAAAGTTAACTGTATAAAAACTGAAAGGCTTAAATATGCCTTTAAAATGAAAGTAAAGTTTGACAGGTTGCCATGGGAACAGCGTTTGAGATATCAAAAATCCCTTCGCAAATTATCATCTACAGTGTCTCGGCATCATGTTGACCACTTCTCGTGTCAATCGCATGAAAATCCTAGAAGGAGTATTTAAAAGTTAACTGTATAAAACTGAAAGGCTTAAATATGCCTTTAAAATGAAAGTAAAGTTTGACGCGTTGCCATGGGAATACCGTTTGAGATATCAAAAATCCCTTCGCAATTTATCATCTACAATGTCTCGGCATCATGGTGACCACTTTTGGTGTCAATCGTATGAAAATCCTAGAAGGAGTATTTAAAAGAACATTGCATGGAACTTTCAAAAAAATCCAGCTTTGTGACTGACACACTTCCTGGCGCCTGCTGGTGGCGCTATACCCGGGAGTCACAATAGGCACATCGATGCGATCGGAATCTTCAGATGAACAAACACCCCGCGTGTCATTACAATAAGACATTTTTTGCCTTAGATATTAGACACTTCCTGTTTCTCTGATTTCGCCACAACTTTGTCGGCTCGCCATGGCAGAACCATTCGAGATATCAAAAATCCCTTCGCAATTTAGCAAGTCCAATGTCTGGACATCATGTTCACCACTTTTGGTGTCAATCGCATGATTCCTCTAGGAGGAGTATTCAAAAGTTCAACGCATGCATTTTTTAAACGATCCAAAATAGCTGACTTCCTGTTGGGCGGAGCTTAAATGTTAGAGGGCGAAAGTTGTTCGGGTCGATGAGATCTATATGCGTACCAACTCTCGTACATGTGCTTACATGTTTGCACGATCTGTGCATCAATGTTTTTTTTTGCATTACAGGTGGCGCTACAGAGCCCCCGTGCCACGCCCGTGTTCCAGCCTTTGCCCGTTCGCAATGACGGACGACTCTGACGTCTGTGCCAAATTTCAAGAGTTTTCGAGTATGTTAAGGCACCCAAAATGCCCAAAAGTGTTAAAAAAAATAAAAATAAAAAAAAAAATAATAATAAATTCGAGCAAAACCAATAGGGCTTCGCACCTTTCGGTGCAGGCCATTCTGGCCTGCTCCTCGGTGCTCGGGCCCTAATAAACGGAGCAAAAACAATAGGGTCCTCACACCCCGGTGTGCTCGGGCCCTAAATATAGCTGCAAGCAGCGATGGCGGGCCCTCGCACGTTTTTTTACCGCTACACGTTGCCTCCGAGAAAACGATGCCCGGTGGGCATTTGCATCAAGTGGGTAAATATCAGTGGACTATTTCATGTTGCTACTGATCCATTTAGGTACTGTAGGTAAAAGAAACCTCACATTTTAGACAAATGGGGGAGCTAGTGAGACACTAAATAGACACGCCTTTATCTGACCTTTTTGTCGACACTTAACAGCCGACAACTCTCATGTGTGTGCCAAATTTAAAGTTAATCTAAGCACGCAAAGAGCCTTAAATATGCCTGAAATAAAAGTAAAGTTTGACGTGTTGCCATGGGAACAGCGTTCGAGATGTCAAAAATTCCTTCGCAATTTAGCATCTGCAATGTCTCAGCATCATGTTGACCACTTCTGGTGTCAATAACATTATTTACCTAGAAGGAGTATTTAAAAGAACATCGCATGCAACTGTAATGCTTAAATAAGCCTTTAAAATGAAAGTAAAATTTGTCGCGTTGCCATAGAAACAACATTTGAGATATCAAAAATCCCTTCGCAATTTATCATCTACCATGTCTCAGCATCATGTTGACCACTTTTGGTGTCAATCGCATGAATATCCTAGAAGGAGTATTTAAAAGTTCACTGCATGAAACTGTAAGGCTTAAATATGCCTTTAAAATGAAAGTAAAGTTTGACACGTTGCCATGGGAACAGCGTTCGAGATATCAAAAATCCCTTCGCAATTTATCATCTACAATGTCTCGTCATCATGTTGACCACTTTTGGTGTCAATTGCATGATTTTTCTAGAAGGAGTATTTAAAAGAACATTGCATGGAACTGTCAAAAAAAATCCAGCTTTGTAACTGACACACTTACTGCCGCCTGGTGGTGGCGCTATACCCGGGAGTCACAATAGGCACATCGATGCGATCGGAATCTTCAGACGAACAAACACCCCGCATGTCATCACAATAAGATATTTTTTGCCATAGATATTAGACACTTCCTGTTTCTCTGATTTCGCCAGGACTTTGCCGCTTCGCCATGGCAACACCGTTCGAGATATCAAAAATCCCTTCGCAATTTAGCTAGTCCAATGTCTTGACATCATGATCACCACTTTTGGTGTCATTTTCATGAATCCCCTAGGAGGAGTATTTAAAAGTTCACCGCATGCATTTTTTAAACAATCCAAAATGGCGGACTTCCTGTTGGGCGGAGCTAAAATGTTAGAGGGCGAAAGTTGTTCGGGTCGATGAGATCTATATGCGTACCAACTTTCGTACATGTGCGTACATGCTTGCCCAATCTGTGCACCAATGTTTGTTTTTGCATTACAGGGGGCGCTACAGAGCCCCTGTGCCACGCCCGTGTTTCAGCCTTTGCCCAGACCTGATGGCCGACGACTCTGACGTCTGTGCCAAATTTCAAGAGTTTTCGAGGATGTTTAGGCACCCAAAGTGCCCAAAAATGTTAAAAAAAAAAAATAATAATAATAATAAATATAGCTGCAAGCAGCGATGGCGGGCCCTCGCACGTTTTTTTACCGCTACACGGTGCCTCCGAAAAAACGATGCACGGTGGGCAAGGGCATCAAGTGGGTAAATATCAGTGGACTATTTCATGTTGCTACTGATCCATTTAGGTACTGTAGGTAAAAGAAACCCCACATTTTAGACAAACGGGGGCGCTAGTGAGACACTAAATAGACACACCTTTATCTGACCTTTTTGTCAACACTTAACAGCCGACAACTCTGATGTGTGTGCCAAATTTAAATTTAATCTAAGCACGCCAAGAGCCTTAAATATGCCTGAAATAAAAGTAAAGTTTGACGTGTTGCCATGGGAACAGCGTTCGAGATGTCAAAAATCCTTCGCAATTTAGCATCATGTTGACCACTTCTGGTGTCAATAACATTATTTACCTAGAAAAAGTATTTAAAAAAACATCGCATGCAACTGTAATGCTTAAATAAGCCTTTAAAATGAAAGTAAAATTTGTCGCGTTGCCATAGGAACAACATTCGAGATATCAAAAATCCCTTCGCAATTTATCATCTACAATGTCTCAGCATCATGTTGACCACTTTTGGTGTCAATCGCATGAATATCCTAGAAGGAGTATTTAAAAGTTCACTGCATGAAACTGTAAGGCTTAAATATGCCTTTAAAATGAAAGTAAAGTTTGACAGGTTGCCATGGGAACAGCGTTCGAGATATCAAAAATCCCTTCGCAATTTATCATCTACAATGTCTCGGCATCATGGTGACCACTTTTGGTGTCAATCGTATGAAAATCCTAGAAGGAGTATTTAAAAGAACATTGCATGGAACTTTCAAAAAAATCCAGCTTTGTAAATGACACACTTCCTGCCGCCTGGTGGTGGCGCTATACCCAGGAGTCACAATAGGTGCATCGATGCGATCGGAATCTTCAGACGAACAAACACCCCGTGTGTCATCACAATAAGATATTTTTTGCCATAGATATTAGACACTTCCTGTTTCTCTGATTTCACCATGACTTTGCCGCTTCGCCATGGCAACAGCGTTCGAGATATCAAAAATCCCTTCGCAATTTAGCAAGTCCAATGTCTTGACATCATGATCACCACGTTTGGTGTCATTTGCATGAATCCCCTAGGAGGAGTATTCAAAAGTTCACGGCATGCATTTTTTAAACAATCCAAAATGGCGGACTTCCTGTTGGGCGGAGCTAAAATGTTAGAGGGCGAAAGTTGTTCGGGTCGATGAGATCTATATGTGTACCAACTTTCGTAAATGTGCGTACATGTTTGCCCGATCTGCGCACTCCTGTTTGTTTTTGCATTACAGGGGGCGCTTCAGAGCCCCCGTGCCACGCCCGTGTTCCAGCCTTTGCCTGTTCGCAATGACGGACGACTCTGACGTCTGTGCCAAATTTCAAGAGTTTTCGAGTATGTTAAGGCACCCAAAATGCCCAAAAGTGTTAAAAAAAAAAAAAATAATAAAAAAAAAAAAAAAAAAAAAAAAAAAAAAATAAATCCGAGCAAAAACAATAGGGCTTCGCACCTTTCGGTGCAGGCCATTCTGGCCTGCTCCTCGGTGCTCGGGCCCTAATAAAAATAAAAATAATAATCCGAGCAAAAACAATAGGGCTTCGCACCTTTCGGTGCAGGCCATTCTGGCCTGCTCCTCGGTGCTCGGGCCCTAATAATAAAAAAAAAAAAAAAGAATAAATCCGAGCAAAAACAATAGGGCTTCGCACCTACGGTGCAGGCCATTCTGGCCTGCTCCTCGGTGCTCGGGCCCTAATAATAATAAACGAAGCAAAAACAATAGGGCTTTGCACCCACGGTGCAGGCCATTCTGGCCTGCTCCTCGGTGCTCGGGCCCTAATTAGTCAAAAGAGACCATCCCCGTGTCTCTACAATGTTCTGATGCAGAGATATAGCTTTTGCAAAAACGGTTAGTAAGGTATTCTCAATGGTTGCTAGGGAGTGAATTGGCAACCACCAGTGATCATAGTCAAAGCCATGAAAGGAATAATCCATGATGACTCATGGTTTTAGATGTGTTATTGCAGTAGTTTTAGGCAAAAATACCATATTTCTATCTCAAAACCAGTAGGTGGCGCAATGACAAAATTGTGCATGCAACATCAGGTCATGATTGTGTTACATCTAGCTAGTTTTATGACTATACACTTTAATTTAGTGAAGAAACAGTTGTATGACCATAGGGCTGGCTTGATATCACAGGTTTTGTTCAATTATAACGCCAACTAGTGGTGCAAGCAAGCAATTTTTTTGTGTAGCCTCAGACTGTGGTCGTACATCAGCGTGTAAAATCTGGTGAAAAAATCTCTTTTCGTTGCGAAGTTATAACCATTTATGTGTAAAAAATACAAAATTTAAAGGTAATTTTTCGTTTTTTGCATTTTTCGGCCATTTCTGATGAAAATTTTAATATAATGCCAATAGAACTTTTTGTTCAGAAGGTAAGGTTAGTTTCTTCCTATGGTGTTTTTGAGTCGATCAGAATTACGCTCGCGGAGATATTCGCGCGTGTTTTTTAAGCGCTATTTTGCCTCACAGGGTTAACCGTAAGGCGAGTCCTGGCATGTTTGGTATCGTTGGACTCGGCAACTATTCAGAACTCCAAAGAAACAAGTCCCTTGTAAATACGATGATCATAGCCAAAGTTATAGGCCTATAAAACATTTGTCTGGCCACTAGGTGGCGCTGCAACGAAACTGTGCATGCTCCCTCAGTTCCTGACTGGCATCTCAAGTACCAAGATTTTTGTCAATAGGCCTAAGTTTGGAGAAGATACAGCCTAAAATCTGTTTTTTTGCCCTCTATGTAAAATGCGTTGACGCGCTATACGACAACGGATTGGTTTATCGAAATTCTTTTAATAACTTTTTGCCGTGAGTGTCTCTAGATGCTGCATACCAATTTTCGTGGCAATCGGGCAAAAACCCTAGGACGAGTTCGCAAAAGTAGGTTTTACCAATAATTCAAAATGGCGGAAAAATTTTCATGACGGAAAATGACGTCATAGGGTCCAGTCGAATCGTCTTGAGCCAAGGAATCAGAGGAAACAAGAATTTCGTTTCTAGGACTTACGGATCAGAAGTTATAAGCAAAAACGTAAGTGCAACTTTGGACTGTTGGTGGCGCTAGCGGGTTTGAGAGAGAGATTCCAAAATTGCTGTGGATACTATTTGGGCTGTCCTCTGTCAGTGTGCCAAATTTCATAACTTTCCTATGTACGGTTCTATGGGCTGCCATAGACCGCAATGGAACAGGAAGAAGAATAATATTTAAAAAGAAAAAGAAAAAGAAAACTAACGGATACAATAGGCTCTGTGCACGCAACTAAGGAGTTCTACTTCCGCCGCCTTGAGTGTAGGGCCGACCGTTTCCGGTCTTAAGATATGGAGTAAGGATGATATGAATCATGACGCTGTTTTACACCCAATTTCTGCAAGATCTACCAAAGTTAACAATTACCGACGATCACCGGCTAGTACAAGCGGCATGCTCAGCCCCGAGGAGCAAAAAGGAAAAGGATTATTAAGTTACATCGACAACTATCAAGGTAAGTAATAGCATAAGCTAACTGCCTTACTAGCTAGCGCTAACAGTTTGCAAACGTTAGTACTGACTGACTTTGACAACTTGACAGGCTATTTGATCCTGTGCAATGGGTTTTGATGATTTACGATTACGTGTATGCATAACATGATGGATGATGTCCAAACCCTCACAGTTTCAAACAAAGATTCATAAGGGAGGGTGAGCGTCAGCGTCAGGGCTATTTGCTACAGGCTACGAGAACCTCCGAGTAGGAGTAAAAAAAGTGTTCATCAGTTCAAACCCTTAATCAGGTTTATGTTTTGTAGTTTTGATTTACCTAAGGGAGATAACGTTAACCTGTAACGTAGGATTCTAATAGGCCTATCTGGCTGGTGTTTTGCAACAGGTTGCATGTATTGTAACATTTGCAAATCGAATCTTAACGTTAGCAGCTATTTGTGTGTAGTATGACATGACTAGGTTATTTCTTTTTTTTCCGTTTTGCAACCATGAGATGCAAAATGACGAATAAATTACCTTAACATACACATAGCTTTCATGGAAACCACAGAACTTGGTTCTGACGGCTGCTGTTATTTACTGTATGGTTATTACAAACCATGTACAGTCAGTTATCTTTAAGGTTCATTGGTATTCCAGTACTGATTTTGCTTTCAGTATTTTTATAAAACAATATGAAATTGTAAATTGAGACAGGTGATTTATTTGGGTGTCCTTAGATTACAGTATTGTTTACAGTGTTATGCAATTGATAACCTGACATGATTTAGCCTATTTCCATAACTGGCCCACTACTTCTTACCTGATCAGTTTACTCATTTTCTGTGAAGTATTGAAATTGTGTCCTGATTCTGAATGTGAAAATGACATATATTGTGTTAATGTTTAGATTGTCTTTGACGACTGCTCACCAGTTGACATTTCAGTGGCAGACTGTTCCTGTGTGGCTGGAAGAGCACCCGACTGAGAGCCCACCCTGCCGGAAAAGAAAAAATGTCCCAACGCAAAGAGCCATGTAGACTGTAGCTCCTTGAAAATGCCTGTGTAACGATGAAATTCTCACAGCTACTACTGGCAGGTGCAAGGCCAGCCATCACTTGCAGTGATGTGATTTTGGTGTTTTTGCAGAGGAGGATTTTTTCATACAACACATTTACTGAGAGACTGTGAGGTGGCTATAATAACCATAAGGGAGATTATTTACATGGATGTTTGAATCACTTATGGCATGTAATTTGATTAATATGCACTACATTTTTCCTCTTTAATAAATATATTACTTTAATGTGCTCTATGTGTGGCTTCCTCTTAATGCTATCAGGTCAAGTGTATAAAGCAATGCTAAACTTTCCTTAGTTGAAACGTGTAACTGTCCATCTCATAAGTTTTGGAGAATGAGGTTTAAAGGGTTCATATACATGTATACTGTTGTTTGAAAAATATCTTTTTAATAATGTGAGAGATGTAAACAAAATATTGTTTCATTAATCAATTCTGGTAAGTAAATGTCTAACAAAATCATAGAACATTAATTAGTATTTACAAGAAATTATTGCAAATAGAAACATTCATATAGTATTTATATGAAAACATTTTAGAAATACATTTATTATTAGAAGGTTTTTTAAGTATAAAAGAGTCAAGTCCAGTGTAAGAGAACCGGTTTGCTTCTTTTATTAATCTCCTCAGCCCCTTAGTAGTCACTACGAAAGATGCCAGCTACACGCACATACAGGTAGGGTTGAAGCTGTCCCTATGGATCTTGACTTTCCGCAGTATATACAGGACTGAAAACGTATCTCTGCGTTATTATAACGTGACGAATGGGAACACAACAATCTAATGCTGACTTTTTTACCCGTTGGAAGGCCAATCGCCTTTCTCTAAACATATCTTTTTGTCGCTGTTTGTTGAACTCGGTCGCTGTTGTCTCTCTGTCTACCGCTCTCGCTGTCAGATCACCGCACCGGAAGTACTGAGCCTCACAGTCAAGTTCGAAACGTCAGCGGGCGCCATATTGTGCACAGAGCCTATAGGGGTCTTCGCCCATTCTGGGCTTGACCCCTAATAACAGTACATGAATAATCATGTACTAATACATAAATTAATAATCAGTTTAATATGAACTAATGATGAGTTAAGCTATTTACTAATCAATAACCAACCGTAACTATGTTATGAGTCATATGAATTCATGCATGAATTACAGCCACCTTAACTACACATTAATACATGTTTGTTAGTTAATGCATTAATTAACACTTTGCGTACCCAAACAAGCTCTCTAGAAGAACGAAAATAACTTTTGTTAATGCAAAATGTTTGGGTTTGTAATGCAAAACTGTTTATACATTTGCTCCTGCAGCTGAGCTAAAAACATTGAATGGCACTGGATTTCTTGCAACATTTACAGTTAACCTTAATCATTAAATGTGCAATTATGGATTAATAATTAAAATTAGTTCCACTGCTGCCATTAAGAGTGACAGACGCTATTCTTTCTAAATTTAAATCAGTGTTAGCCTACAGACGATGGTTATTGTGTGAACTGGCTTATTATCAAAATGCACATACAGTATCTGTCTTGTTCTTCTTTTAAGCCATTACTACCCCTTCCAAATGTCTGACCAATTTTCACATTTGCTCCTCTCCTTTAAACCACCAAAAATTAGGATTTTGATGAGCTGAATTTGTATAGAATGTGTAATTGATAACTTTTAAACAATGTACCCCTCCAAGAAATGTCATTACCTACACAATAATACAGTAAAAATCATTAATTTATGTTAGTTTATGAGTAGTTAATAATGATGTGCCCCCTCAAGTAAAGTCATGACCTAATCATACATTAACAAATCATGAATTTATGTTAGTTTATGAGTAGTTAACGATGAGTTAATAATGATGTGCCCCTTCAAGTAAAGTCATGACCCAATCATATATTAACAAATCATGAATTTTTGTTAGTTTATGAGTAATTAACGTTGAGTTAGTAATGATGTGCCCCCTCAAGTAAAGTCATGACCTAATCATACATTAATAAATCATGAATTTATGTTAGTTTATGAGTAGTTAACGATGAGTTAGAAATGATGTGCCCCCTTAGTAAAGTCATGACTTTATCATACATTAACAAATAAAAATATAAGTTACCCAGTGGCGGAGGCAGAAAGTGTTTTTGATGGGTGGGCATCTATATATCTGCGGGCCAGAAGAATTCACACACTTTTTTAACTTGCGTTAATTGGGAAGATAAAATGACTGTGTTTTTTCCATCAGTTTTGTACATTTTAAGATGGAATTACGTTATTCAATCTAACTGTATTACAATCGGCCGTCTCTCAAACAGAAGGCTGCATCCTCCAGAGGTCGGATATGCAGGCTGCATATGTCATTAAGCTTGTTTTATTTCAATTAAATAAGCATAACATTCGCAAGTCATAAGCATATTCCAACGATTTACGATTAACTATTTAAGCATTGAGCATTTATTTAGCTAAACGCCCGTGGCTTACCTAAGCACTGGTTCTGAAACATAGAGGGCCCAGAAGCAAAAAATTCAACACTGCTTTATTGAAAATCAACTTAAACAGTCCAGTCGGGCCGTCAAGTCCCGAGCCACCAAGAGCGAGTTTACTTTAGTGTAAATCCTTACCATGTGTAACCTTGAATTTGTTAAATCATTATTTTATTATTTTGATTTATGATTTATAAAAACAAAAAGGGAAAATAATTTATGTTCCAACACTAAGAGTTGTTTAGAAATGTTTTCATATGCCTTGTGCATATATTTCTATGTAATACTTTTTGGTGCATCTGCCCCTTTAAGGGAAGTGCGCATGTGTAAACAAAGATAGAGAGCGTAAAGTTTGTAGAGTGTGTGCGTTAGGCAGCTGTTCGTGCTTCTCTGCCGATGCTTCAGAATAAACATGAAACGTGAATTATTACCGGTGTAACCCTTACTTTATTTATGTTTATCCACGCCAAAGAGACTGGAGTATTACAACAGAAAATAAGGGTTACACCATGCAACAATTAATAAACACTTTCTTAACTTTAAGTTGGACCGAAGATTTTTCCCTTGTCTCTCCCGTGTTTATTTGATAGAGTAATTTATAGTATCATAGTTCATCGATAAATTACCCTTAAACACTGTTTTCATCTCAAAGAATACTTTATAGTATCAAAGTTCATCGATAAAGCACCCTTGAACACTGTGTCCTTATCAGTGAGCTCTCTATAGTATCATAATTCATTGATAGAGGCACTCATAAACACTCACTCAAGCAACCCACTGGTTTTTCCCTCACTTTAGTTTCTCTCGCTCACCCTCGTTTGCACGTTCTAAGCACCTTGGTACACAAACTATGCAAACTCTTCGTATTTGTTTCATAGAGCAATTTATAGTATCATAGTTCATCGATAAATTACTCTCAAATACTCATTTAAGCAACCCATTGGTTCTCCCTCAACAAAAATCTCTCTCACTTTTGTTTTGTAACTTAACCAGTTACATCAAAAAACAACTAACAATCAAACCCACTGGTTTTCTTTCCTTTAAAAAGATAATCCGTACTAATCTCAGATAATCTATTTAAATCAGCCCACTGGCTTTACAAAATTTAGTTTCAAAATTAATGTTTTAGTATGAGTCCATAAAATCAGCAAAATTTAGTATAATTAAATGCCCTCTTGGCTATTAACAGTCAACGCCCTCTTGGCTATGTTAATATTAATTTCTATCAACTGTTTCACAGGTGGGTCCTCTTGACCCTCAGATAAGAGTACACTTTACTCAGAAGACTAGGTTTCCCTATTAGAGATAATTTATCTTGTAATATCATCCACAAGTCCCTTCTCATTAATCGCAATATTAGTTCGTTTATGAGTTACAGAGAGAATTCAGGAATTCAAATGAAAATGCCGAGCTGTCTGTGTTTTCCAAACAGAGTCAAAAATCTCATCAATGCAGGTGAAAAAATGCCATAACGCTTTGCTTACCTTAATTTAAGAAGCAAGCGGCTGGCCAGCCTTAGCAGTTTAACACCCACAAAGACGAAACAATCGACTCAGGATGGAGAACATCCCCACCCGACCGTGAACGGCCTCTGAACGATCCCACTTGGTTGTCCAATGTTCTCTCTTGTTACCCTGCTTCACAGCGCCAATAATGTCGTGGATTTTTTCAGGAGAATCAGAGACGGTTGAGATGTAAAATTGTGTCAGACAGCTTGAAGCACAATACTGGTCATATGGGTGTATAAACATGTATTGGTAAAATGATGATGACAATGACTATGACAATGACCCCGTTCTGAGTATTTCAGTGATTTAAATAGTGTCCCAGTTTTAGTAGCCTTCCCATTCGAACAATCTGTTTGTACTGTGCCTGTATCTTTGCGACCTTTAAGTTGCTACACAAAAAGACAGCCATTGCTGGTAAAACACAGTGCCTTTGTTTTCTAATGCATCATAAAGCTATCTTGCTATTCTTATCAAGGTCACACGTCCCCCTTCCAGGCCTAGCTGTGGAAAAACACTGTTATGTGCAAGCAACAGAGAGACAACTTAATTCATTTAGACCTCAACCATAAAACACATTAAAAGTATACTTTATATAAAACATTTATACTAAGCTTAAGATAAAACACTCAAAATTTCTCTACCATAGGCTCAACGTTAATAATTTTTTATACTAACCCGGTCGGGCCAGTGGTTCAGGTTTTCACTTGCCCTGCCAAAATTTTCATTGGCCCCAATAAAAAAGTCAGTGTCACATATTTAAAAATAATAATTCAAAAGTCAAATATTGTATACATATACAACAGACATGTTCCAACAAAAAAAGGTTCCCAACTTTTCTGCTTTACCTGTAAACTGACAGCAAACTGTGCAAAATATTGAACTGTTTCTTTCGACGTGTTTTACTCAATTAAAAACGTCTGCTTCCAAGATGTTATATAATATACATTGATGAAAATATATTTTAGTGAATAAGGGCAAAGCACTGGCCCGATGGGGCAAGTGACAATACTTTGTACTGGCCCGAACGTCTCTCACGCTTGCCCCGGGCCACCCGGCAGTCCTTTATGTTGAGCCCTGTATAGGCTATAATAGTTCATAAATGTATTCAGGAATTTAATTTTTAGTTTAGTGCAAGGTTTTAATAGAAAAAGTTTGTATTTATTATTATTATATGTATTAATTTAAGATAAGGCTAAGAAAAGATTTACTTACTCTTATAAATAAAGTATAAAATAGATTGAAAGCACTGTTTATATTTTTATGTATTATTATTATTTGTTTAATAACAGAATTTAAATGCCGTACATATACAGAAATAATCTGTTTTATGTTAAAATAGCTCTGCGGCCCTCCGACAAGATGTCCATCTCAGAAATGGCCCAAAGCCAATTTGAGACCCCTGCTTTAGGCACTTGGTGCAGTAAACTTCCGAAACATGGAGCTTGTTTTTGAATTGGTTAATAGAAAAAAACGGGCTTGGTAAAAGTCCTGGTTGAGCCACAGAAAGTTCAGGCTCAGGATTTTTTTTCACTTTAAGTCCTGGAGGCGTTGCCAAGCCATCAGGACTGCCTTTGCATAGGGCCCGGGACCTTATGCCACGCCCCTGAGTGGAGGTACATTGTTTCACAGAGGAAGTCTTGAGGTTTTATCACAGAGTGTTTAATGTTTAAGTGTCAATCATCAGTAGATCAGTATGGAGTTGATTTCTCTATCTCTAGTTCTCTGTGAGTATTATTTTCTCTCTATGGATTTAACTACACATCAATTACTCTCACATTGTCTACAGGATCAAGTCATTTGCTCATCCTGTATTTTTACAAAATCTTTTCATGCTCCTCTCAGAGTTTGAATCTTTATCTCATGATATATGAATGAATAATGTTTGTGTAAGATAGCTTGTGTGCATATAGCGTTGTTTGTGTGTGTGAAACAGAAATGAATGTGTTATTATGTTATATATATGAATAAGGGACATTAGTGTGTTTGTTCATTTTTGTTTTGCACATCTATTGTTCAATTGGCCACAAGTACATATAACAGATGATAAGTGTGTACTGTATATCCACTATTTATGATGTGAAACTCAGATGTTCGCTAGTGCTGTTGCTGTAATCAGAACAGTTGAACAGAAAACTTTGTTTGATGAGATCCATAAACGGCACAAACAGCAGCATGAGAAAATCTTATGGGAAATGTAAACATACAGTATAAACTTGCTTTATATTTATAGATAGTGTTTTTGAACAATCCAAATCAATTCAGATAATTTAGTATTAAACTACTAGTTTAAGGTCTGGCTGGAGCAATGACCGTTGAATCTGATTTAATGTTGCATATCATAACACAGGGGCGTCGCTAGACCCCTTTTACTGGGGCACGTGCCCCAGTGTAAATCTTTTGTGCCCCTGTGTAAATCTCAAGTTTACATTTTTAGCAGTTAACTAGTGTATTCCTTTACAAAGATAATCGCGGCAAAATGGATCTATATGCAATGTAGCTACCCAATTCACGTTTGAAAAAGCAACGCAGCAGTCACACTGACACGTGCACGCACCAATTCATGTGGGGTGCTCCTGGGGACTTTCTTTAGAGTTGCCATGTGTGTGCATGTGCTTTTCCTCTCACATACACAAATGAAACCAAATTCATTCACATACTATAATTAAATGCTCACACACATACAAGTGAAATGCTTTTACAAACACAACTGAAACGCTCTCACACAACTGAAAATATTACATTCACAAACACAACTGAAATGGTCTCACACACACAACTGAGATGCTCTCATACATACAATTGAAAATATAACGCTCACACACAACTGAAACGCTCTCACACACACAAGTGAAACGCTCTCACACACACAACTGAAACGCTCTCACACACACACAACTGAAACGCTCTCACACACAGAACTGAAACGCTCTCACACACACAACTGAAACGCTCTCACACATACAACTGAAACGCTCTCACACACACAACTGAAACGCTCTCACACACACAACTGAAACGCTCTCACACACACAACTGAAATGCTCTCACACATACAACTGAAATGCTCTCACACACACAACTGAAACGCTCTCACACACACACAACTGAAACGCTCTCACACATACAACTGAAACGCTCTCACACACACACAACTGAAACGCTCTCACACACACAACTGAAACGCTCTCACACACACACAACTGAAACGCTCTCACACATACAACTGAAACGCTCTCACACACACAACTGAAACGCTCTCACACACACAACTGAAACGCTCTCACACATACAACCGAAATGCTTTCACACACACAACTGAAATGCTCTCACACACACAACTGAAAAGCATTTCAGTATGTTGTGTGAAATCATTTCAGTATGTTGTGAAAGACTTAACAACCGGATACATACTAGGGACAAACTCTCCTGGAAAAGCACTTCTGATATTACTAATACAACTTTTGTTTCTCAACAAATAATTGTATCATGTTTGGTATTATTTTCAATTTAAAGGTACTTTATTGGCATGATTGTTTGTAGTCACAATATTGCCAAGCATATACATTAAACGCAATAGTAACAAACACAAAGGTGGAATTTCAATAAGGTGATGAAGTACTAAATACATCTGAATCAGAGAATATTTATTATAGAAAACAGAATTTAAGATATGAACATTCGAAGTAAATAAATGTACATTTTAAACAGAGACACGTGAAAGGTAAAATAAAAGTGCTGTACAGATCAGGGCTGTAGTTTATTATTGAAACTGTTTAAATAAATTTAGCAGCAGCTAATGGATGTGTCACGGGTGAGACAAGATGAGGCAAGGTACGGATCCAAATGCAGTTTTATTCCAGTGTAAAAGTGAAAAAAGGCAACAAAACATGAACTAGGGAACACAAGGGACAAGCTACATCAAACAACAATCCACAAACACAGAATGAATAAGAAGGGTATATATGCATGACTAAGACCAATGACAAAGCAGAAACAATCAGTAACTAGGACAACACACAAGGGGAGAAGCATGATCACAATGAATATCCATGGTTACAAAACAAGGGGGCGGAGACACTAATTAACACCGGGAGATACAACTAGGAACAAGGGTATACATGAACACAGGTTAAACACAGGTACACAGAGACATAAAATAAACCCAAAACACAAGTATAACAAAACACAGGGACACAGGGAACACGTTACATAGCCCCCCCTCTAAAGGGCGGCTTCCAGACACCCACCAGAAAGAAAACCCCCCAAAAAACATAAGTCCAGGTGGGCGGTGGTATGGTGGTGCCCGGGTTACAGGTGTCCAAATGTTGAGGTGCGTTCAGGGGTCGTGGAGATAAAGTCTCTCATGAGAGGACGAATGTCCAGGGACTTCAAAATTTCTGTGTGGGCATACATCAACGAAAGGTGTGTGAGTCTTTTCTGGGTCATGGTGCTGCGTACCCATGTCTTCAAAAGACGCAAGGTGGAGAAAGTGCACGGATGAGGCAACAGAGATGGGTAGGCACAGACATAACTCGATCAGTTTTTCTGTCTCTGAAAACATAGCTCTTCTTTGTGGCTGGAGCTTTGACAAACATGATGCTACATCTTGGACTGTGGCACACTTAGACCCTCTGTCTTTTGTGACATCCTCAAACTGCTTGGCGATGCTTGGCCTAAGCATTTTAAGCTAAAGTTCAAGGCGGTCTGTGTCAAGCTCCTCCGGGAGCTGAAGGGCCTCCAGATTGACGCTACTTCCCTCTGCTGCTTTGATAACAACCCTCTCTCGCTTCGCGGCCAGCTTCATACTGGCCTGATCGAATTTTTTTCCAGCTCCGCCGATATCACATCAATAGCTTCGAAAAAGCTACGTCTCCAATCCCCTGTTTGTGCGCCATGCGCCACTGCCTCTGGCTCTTTAGTTTGGACGAAGGCGAGCTGGGGTTTTGCTCACTCTAGGTGTGGTTGTGTCTGGCATTTTCAGGGAGGATTGTGATGCGCAGGTTTCAACCTTGCTGATCAGCTCGTCCATAACGGCATCATCCCGGAGTGTGGCTATTTGTTCTCTTAGCACATCTGTGCATTCAAGTGCACCTTGCGCACTTGCTGTGGCACTCTGTAGGCTTGTGGCAACTGCTTCACAGGGCTCGAACAGGGCATGGCAGCATAAAAGACCGAAATATGTTCTCCCTTTTAAAGCCTGTTTGTAAAGTCCCCCGATCTTTGCTCTACTGTCCCCCTGACACTCTTGTCATCCTTCAGCTCATGCAGTGTAGTCAGGAGAGTGGGGTAAGCTGCAATGACGCGTTTAATGGACATGTCACGGATACACCACCTTGTCGGGCAAAGGCCTAAGATGTTGACAGCAACCTCATCACAGCCAAAAAACGATTGGTAGAGCTGTTTTCGCTTTGATGATTCTCTAATAACAGATGAGACACCCTGAACAAAGTTCAAAGTATCGGCCACAAGGCTCACTTCACGCGCGGCTTCTTGGAGAATCAAATCCAGTGAGTTGTTGCTGCAATGCACATAAAGTGAGTGCGGGTTTAAATCTTTAATCCGAGCTTGCACGCCTGAAAAACACCCTGACATATTAGCTGCTCCATCAAAACAAAATCCTGTGATGCGTTCAATGGGGATATTTAGTCTTAAAAATATATCCTTGATGCAACTGAGAAGAGTTTCTCCAGTGCTGTCCCGGGCGTTATAAAATCCCAAAAACACAGTGTGAGGCTCCAAGCTGCTGTCAACATGTTTCAGACTGCAGGAGAACTGCTCAGTGGTGCTAATGTCAGTTGTACCGTCGGCTGTGAGGCCATAAAAACGGCACTGCGATGAGCGGGCAACAATTTCCCTCTGGATAGCATTTGCAAACTTTTCAATTATTTCATTTTGTATAGTGTCCGACATCCAGTTGTCTTTTCCTTCTATCCACTTTCTTTCTTCAGAGAGATCATAGGTGCGCTCCAGCATCAATTCATAAAGTATTCCTTCGTGTGCTGTGTCTCCCCTGAAGGTAATTCCCTTGCTGCCAAGGAATAGGGTGGTCCTGAAGAGAAGCTCCAAACAGTGTCGCGCAGTAGCTTGCTTTCTGGCATGAGCGCTGGATAAGTGAGCATATATGGGGACATCATACAAAGCGGCCAACTTTTGTATTGACTCGCTGTACAACTCTGATCTCTCATGCTCGTAAAATTTTTCAGAGGCTTTACGCCAATTTGAAAAGCCGGCATTCACGAAAGGGTTGTCTTTCTTAAATTTGTCTCTTGGTATGACTTTTTTTTCGACTGCCGTCAGGCAAACGAAACACAAAATATTATCAGCCTCTTTCACATAATGCAGCCACTGCCATCTAGCAAACCAAGCCGGTGTCACAGAACGTGAGAGTTTCATTACCACAACGCCGTTCAGGAAATTTGAAACCACATGTTGGCTGGAAGGGCTGGTCTAATCCAATCACGCTTGGTTGGGTTGCGGGTGCTGGGCAGGCCGGTGCAACTGCAGGCATAGGCGGGCAAACAGTCTCCTCATTCGGGCTGCTCTCCGTTGTCATGGTTGCAGTACGGTTCTTCTTAATCACGTCTCCTGGTGGTTTTAAAAAAAAATCTGAAATCCGTTTCTGTGTCATATTTCCTTCTGTCATTAGATTAGACTATATGTATGCTGCATGGAATAAGCGGGAAAGCTCTTTACTCGGCGACCGCTAGCCTGTCTGCCTGACGTAGACAACGCAACTTACAAATCTGTGTTGATTAGGTTTTAAAGTAATGAAATTAAAATACAAAATACACGTAATAGCCTTCATGTGTCAAAATAATTTCCTTAAATATTAATAAGGAATTTATAAATTGTGCAAAAATATTTTTATTACAATTAAAAAAAAATCTCTCTCTCGCCAGTAGCACCTGCAGCACCCCCACTTCCCGCGGCCATGGATTGGTATTTCTCTTTCTTGTAAACCAAAAAGGATTTTCATAATAAAGTTTTCTGAAATTCTTAGTAAATCATATGCTTTCCTATCAGGTTGTAAGAATTTGCTTTACAATTATAAATAATATATGAAATAAAAACAATGAAAATGGAGTCAAATAAACTTTAATTCAACAAACGTAAAACTTTCAAAGAGAATAATTGTTGTCTGAGGAGCCTTGAATGTTTTATTTCTTCCAGTTCACAACACCTGGAACACACACAACAACAGAATTGTTAGATATTTTATATGTTCATGAAAAGGTTACACAAGTTAGCATAAGCAATCTTTCCTACAGTACTAAGACACTTACCATCAAGCCATGCAAAGTGTGTCCTCTGCCTGTGAGAGACAGAGTAAACATGCGGTTACAAACTCAGAAACACAAACTAATGTGACAATAACAAAGGACTCATAATGATGTGCCACGACCCATAAAACACTAAAGCAGTTTAACGATGGTATTTTAAAAACCGTAGTAACCACGAATTTACCATGGGCCTACAGTTTAACCATGATTTTTGTAATGAAACTACAGTAATACAAATGCTAATCAAAACATGGCTTTAAAAGTACAGAAGTATTATTTCTACTTATCTTGTCTGCGGCAAGTGTACTGCTAATAAAATCACGGCGTTGATTAGTCTCTAACTTCTTTAATTTGAGTAAACGTGCACTGTAAAAAGAATCCTGCGAAAAATACAGTAACTTGCTGGCAGCAATTAGCTAGTAAGTTGCTGTATTTCATTTCACAGTATTCTTACTGTAAATGTAATTGCAGTAAAATTAAAATTACTGTAAACTCTTTTAAAGTAATAATCACAGTACTGTATTTCATAACTACTACTGTAATAGGGATTACTGCATTTATTTTGTGTACTGTAAAATGAAGACACTGTTTGTCACTAAAATGCCATTTATTTTATCACTTTAAATTACAAAAATTCATAAATTAAAAATAGCATAGCATACATTTTTTGTGTTACATTTTTTCTGTGAACATCTCAAAACTTTTCTGAACATATACATTTTTTTAAATATGTTAACATTTTTCTGTGAATGTTTCATTTAATTTCAACACTTTTCTGAACATACAAAAACACTTTTTTTCTGAACACACAAAACAATCAATATTTATTAAAAAGTTTCTGGTAAATTACAAATGCATAAAAGTTAAATGATTTACATTTACAGCAGGATTTCAAACCTGAATATTGTTTTTCTCCAAGACCTTTTTTTCAGAAATATTATTCTTTTAAATCTGGACATGAACTAGTTGACTTCCTGGGCTGGACTCTACCCTGTAATGAAAGAATTTGACTATTAATGTAAAAGCAAGACAGATGGGTTGATGACATATACATAAAAGTTTACTTCGCAGTGATTTACTTTTAAATAAACAATTTTAATTTTTTTATATGCTCTGTTGGTGATTTGTGGAGTTTACAGTTTACAGTTAGTGATACAACAGTGAAATTTATGCTAAATATTTGTTAATTTGTGAATGGAAAAGTATTGTTTCACTCGACGCGCCAAACACATATTTTGAAATGACGAACCACACACATGATGGGCTACATACATGTTGTGACAAACGCCCTCGAAAAAAGAAGTCACCGGCTGCCACTGTATTAGACTAGCTGTGCTGCTTTTCTACCTTTTGCATGGCGAGTTAAATTAAACGTTTGATATTTAACAATAGCACAACAGTTCATTTAAAAAAAAAACACTTTAAGAAGTATTTTACTAATCGGGTAGTTGGTTAAAGAATGAGTACTCAAATATTTGTTCCCATTCTTAGTCAAAACTATATAAAAAAACAAATAAGTGCTTACCTCTGGATAAATCCCAATGTAGTGGCTGCCTCATACATAGTATGACGCAAAAAGGCTAGAGCAGAAGTGAAATCACAACCGTCACTCAATTGAAGGAGAACTCAGCACTCGATGGAAAGCATCCATTTTTTGCCCTCAGATTGGACTCTCCTAAAAAATATTAAATAAAAGTTGACATTGCACAGTATTCAATCTGATATGGTTTACTATTTTACATAAGCAAAATTAATTGAAAACACTAGCCCTACATAACTACCTCTTTCTTTCCTATTAGATCAATAACCACTAGAGAATTTTGGAATATACGTGCAAGATGACATAAAACTTTGTTCACACAGTGACTTGATACAAATACGCTTTATAGATGAAGTAACCCCTTAAATTGGCATCTATTATGTTGAGTGCTGGGATCATACCGAGCATGATGAGCCTTGGAGTGCTTAGCATGGAAATCTGGGCCTCAGCATCTGCTTACTGTAGGTGGAAGTTTCCTGTAACACAAAATAAACAAACAAAAAAATAACTTTTAGAAATCACAAGTACAATATTCATAAGAGTAAAAGTGTGTCAATACTGTACAAAAATAACTTGCATCAACCAAGAGAAAAACAGCTTCTTCCTGTTGCATGGTTTCTGTGCACTTTAACATGTTTGATATATTAATTTATACAACAGTTCTTTCTGGTTCTCGAATCTGATTGGCTAAGAGCTATGCGATATTCTACTGAAAACGGCAGGGCCGGAGTGGGACTCATTTTCAGCCCTGGAGTTTCATGCCTTAGACCGGCCCACTTTAGTTCACGACTGACTATTAAAATAATATCTTTAAACCCTCAGTAGTATAAGTCTGCAGTAGTGTACTGTTCTCTGCAGCCTTGCAATTCACTGTATTTTTCAAATATATAATTTCATATTCCGTGCAAATGCAGTAAACAATTATAATTTTTGCCATAATTATGCAGCCCTACCATAAGACCATAATATTACTAAAGTAAACTTATTCAAAAACTAAAGGAAACAAATGTGTTTGTATTTTCCTCTATATTTCTATTTCTAAAAAATGGTGAGTCTTGAGATTAACTGTTGGGTTGATAACGTTTGGAAACCCCTGATATACAATACACAAGCAAGATTTATCAAGTAGGCCTATGCATTGGAAACAAATGGAAATAATCTGTATCTTTTTTTTAGTACTTAGATCATGTCTATTGCTAAATAACGTAGGCCTACATTGTGTTAAAAAAAGAAAACATCATGGATATACTTTTGAAACTAATGAGTTTTGCATCAAATAGATTTTTGTTCCTCTTGCAATAAACGATGAATAATGACTATTCATAGAGAATTCATCTATGACTTGGATAAAAAAAATACGTTTAGAGGCCAGCCCGTTTGTATTAAGACGCGCTCAAGTTTATTTAAAATATAATAGACGCGCGGCCGGCAAGCGCACTCAAAAGACGCGCTCAAGTTTATTTAAAATATAGACGCGCGGCCGGCAAGCGCACTCAAAAGACGCGCTCAAGTTTATTTAAAATATAATAGACGCGCGGCCGGCAAGCGCACTCAAAAGACGCGCTCAAGTTTATTTTAAATATAGACGCGCGGCCGGCAAGCGCAATCAATATAGACGCGTCTGAAACAAAACTCGTGTTCAAGTAAGCGCTTTGAAAACCAGAAGACAGCGGCACGTCCTGCGTTTCCCATGCGTTTTAGATGTCAATGAACCCTAATGCAAGAATTCTTCCAATAAGTGGTCGGGACTCGGGACACAATCAACTTGTGCATAAAGCGGCGGGGACATCTCTCACCCGCAAATACGCGTCTTCCCGGTGGCATGACAAAACCGGCCCTCGTGGCCAAAAAAAAACAGACCGGCCCACCGGGAATCCTCCCGGTTCTCCCTATGGCCAATCCGGGCCTGGATAACGGCACAGTAACCGCTTCACCTTTCGTATCATTCCGCCACCTAGTGAATGGAGGTCCTTTAAACAGGCTCATCTCTGAATGGAAAAACTGCACGCAAACACAGACAAACACAGATGCGCCGACTCATTAGTTCACTAGCTCGTTAGGGTTGCTGCGGTGACAGAATTTTCCCACCGGTTAATCAGCACGTGACAAATCCGATGATACCGATATCACCGTGTGGGAGGGGCTTATAAATGCTCATGCAGACGTGCGCATTTTACTTTCACTTTTGAATCACGCAACTGTTCAAATGCAGCGCTTGCATACGCCCGGCCCAATAAATATTATGACAAAAACGAGTAAGACCATTCAGTTGTAAGTGTTTGCTCTCTCTAACGAAACTAAATGATTTAATTACAAGAAAAATATCAAAACGTTGGTGAAAGACGGTGTCGCGGTGGGCAAGTGATCTAAACGGTGAGAGGATGAAGCACCAGTAATCACCGTTTCACAGACTATCGCGACAAGCCTATAACTCGTAAATCAGTCTGTGAATCCCAATCGGAAGCGACTATTCCGTCAAAGATCAGCGACTTCCATGTAACGGGACCCTCAGTGTATGTAGATAAAAAGTCTCGTTCTAAGTTAATTAACACATCACATTTCATTCATTATGAAAGGTCTTTATACACCCCTGATCATATAGTTTTGTATATTATTTTGCATTTCTGTCAAGAGATCCTTCTAAAAATTACACACTGCACCTTTAATGGGAGTTATGTCTTGTCACAACGTGTGGACGATTAACACTTGGAAAGAGGAATGTAAACTATTTTTTTCTGAAGCAATATCTCTTATCACAACGCGAAAACCCCGTGGAACTGCAGGTAAGCACCGCAGCTTTTAAATGTGGACATTGATCATTTACTTTATCGTGACCTGACTATTAAAACATGTTATGAGATATTGCCACTGATATATTTAAAAGCAGCATGCAAAAACATCTCTCTGACACTGATAAATAACCGTTTTATATAGTACTGACAAGAACAAGGTGTAATCGCGTTAAGAATAAATGGGAAAGCATAGTAACATTGTAAAATTATAGTTTTATTAACTTTCACCTCGCGCCAAAACAATAACAAACACAAAAGACACTAAATATGAATAAGAAAACGATTAATAGTTTCATTATGACACCAAATACTGCTGATTTGATCTCATTTTGACCATCAAAAACAAACAAGGCCAACATGAGAGCCAGGGAATATCTGTCAGAAATGTAGCCCAGAGAGGGCGGTGGTCAGCGGGGCGAGTGAACACTGATGTCCGCTCATGCTTTGGTTCTCATTCGTACCGAATCTCACTAAGCAAACGTTCAAACAGGCGCTATCTTTACCAATCGACTGCAGATTTAAATATAATACATATACATTCTCGACTGAACTAGTCCTAAAACTACACTTTGTGACCAAGAAACGGTAAAACAATCGTGAAATTATGAAAAATGTGTGTTATGCTTTCTTTCGAATCGGCCCGCTCCGTTTCCTCAGGCAGCAACGTAAGCGAGCAAGAGAAAAAAATGTGAGATTTAAACGAATATCGCGCCAATAAATACAAAAATACACACTTTTAAATTAATTTTGGTTCACAATGCTAACGCTATAATTAAATTAAAGACTGGATAAGTCTTACCTCATATCTCCTCAGCTGCGTTTTCTTTCAGCTCGAGAGACTGGTTTCAGCCTGCGGACTGCGGAGGTCGCACTCGCATACGTCATCAACCCTGGTTTATTTAAGTTAACTGACCATTAGATTCGCAAGTCATAAGCATATTAAACAATTTACTATTAACTAAGAATACCAGTCAACTTTATAATTGTTAATATTCTGAAACAAGCATTGAGACACGGCCAATTACTATTATTATTAAATTATTATCCTTCTCTAAACTAATGACGTTATAAAATGTTGCCAAACTAGAAAATATATCGAAATCATGCAGAATTATATATTTGTGGTAATAAAATTACAAAATGCACACACAAGACGGTGAAGTGTGCTGCTCATTCTCTCTCAGTGCACTCTTAAAGTTGAACAAACAGACTTTACAAGAGTAAACTTTGGAATTAAATTAGCAAAGTTTCCTTTCTGAAGTAAAAATTCAGATGAAAGTGTGGAATCTCGTAGCTTTCCTTGGCTGAAGAAAAAAATCCTTTAGAAATTGCTGTATTGTGATTCACAGGAAAAATATTTTTACTGTAGAATTTACCCGCCGTTGAAAAAAGACCATGATGCTTTGCAGATATACAGCAACATGCTGTATACAAGTTCTACAGTAAGCATTTGCTCATTTTACAGTAATAATGCTGTGAAAACTACAGAAATTTGTTACAGTGTGTTCATTTAGTTAACTAAATGCCATTTTAATACTGGCGAATTAAAAGAAAACAATAATTTGCACATACCATAACTTTGATCCAGCCGCATGTCTCTTGTCTGATTCAGCTCCACTTCAGTCTGCGTCTGCGATTCAAGCTGATGACGCAACACATGCAGGCGAGTTGTATACGCCCCCAATCCCTTGACTCCATACAATAGTTTTTAATTGATAATAAAAGTTTTTAGGCATATTTAAAAACTGCAGGATACCTCAACTTAACGCTACCGTACAAGTTAAAATGGTTCAGTATGTTTATTTGATCCTTTACCCGCACACTCGTTCTCTCTCGCCCACACTCGGTCTCTTGAGGTGCACTACTGCCACCAACTGGACTGGAGACTTCAACCAGCTTCCGTTTCAACTGAAATGCTTTCACACAACATACTGAAATGCTTTCACACAACATACTGAAATGCTTTCACACAACATACTGAAATGCTTTTCAGTTGTGTGTGTGTGAGAGTTTTCAGTTGTGTGTATGAGAGCATTTCAGTTGTGTGTGTGAGAGCGTTTAAGTTGTGTGTGTGAGAGCATTTCAGTTGTATGTGTGAGAGCGTTTCAGTTGTATGTGTCAGAGCGTTTCAGTTGTGTGTGTGAGGTCGTTTCAGTTGTGTGTGTGTGTGAGCGTTATATTTTCAATTGTATGTATGAGAGCATCTCAGTTGTGTGTGTGAGAGCATTTCAGTTGTGTTTGTGAATGTAATATTTTCAGTTGTAGCCTATGTGTGAGAGCGTTTCAGTTGTGTTTGTAAAAGCATTTCACTTGTATGTGTGTGAGCATTTAATTATAGTATGTGAATGAATTTGGTTTCATATGTGTATGTGAGAGGAAAAGTACATGTATATGCATGGTAATTCTGAAGAAAGTCCCTAGGGGCACCTCATAAATTCATGTCCGAATCCATGCATGCCATTCATGTCCGTGCGCGTCTGTTTTGCCTTGTGCAGCCGCACACAAAGTACAAGACAAGTGACGCCACAGGATTGAGTTGGTTTATGAAAACATGACGAGACTAAAGTAAGTTTCTAAATAATAATGATAATCTTATTTTCACCCGATCACTATTGACGCATGTGATGGAGATCAGAAATGTTTTGTGCAAAGCAGGGAAAGGGAAGCAAAAATAAGAGATGATGAGTTTAAGGGAGGTAAGACACATAACATCTTACCCTGTCAGGTCTCAAACATTAGAGAACAAATCTCAGGAAAACCTCTGTCAATAGTCTATAAAATTGCATTGTTCACATACAAAAACTGAGTTAGCAATAACCATAGCTGTCAAGTTTTGGATTTGAAAATAAGGGAAATTTTCCGGCGCCCACCATGAGCAGTCCTACCAACCCAAACAAGCTCCAGTATTCCTAACATTTTAAGACTGGTGCTTTAGCCTAAATGACAACACAAAATTGTATGTATAAGGGGTGTCAAACTCATTTTACGCTAAGGGCCGGATGGAAAATAACGCCACAATGTGAGGCGGATAATTTTTTTTAAACCATAGTGTGCTGATAATTGTGTTAAAATTAACTAAACAAATTAATTTAT
This sequence comes from Misgurnus anguillicaudatus, assembly GCF_027580225.2. Lineage (NCBI taxonomy): Eukaryota > Metazoa > Chordata > Actinopteri > Cypriniformes > Cobitidae > Misgurnus > Misgurnus anguillicaudatus. The sequence goes on from NC_073355.2 coordinate 37,866,249, forward strand.
TAGCAAGAAAACTAGTGAAACACACAGCTCTGTGAAAACTACATTTCATAAGTCACACTCATTCTGTACATACACACAAATTTGCATCTGTACAAAACCCACTGGCATTAGGTTGAAAAGCTTAATTTAACTTTTTTTACATTATACCTTAATAGCAAAATTATGTATAAACCATTCACTTTTCTTTGTAATGAGAACATCCATTTAGAAAATTAAAAGGTTAGATGGGGCAGTTGCCCAAAACAAAAAGGGCACTAAGGGGGGTGGTACTATTATGGTTTTAATAAAGTATTATAAATATATGATGTTTTACTATATTACTAGCATTAACTTAGACACCAATCCACTTCGTGTTTTCCCACCCGCTCCGCAGCATCTCTGTGTGCACTCTCTGCCTGGAGAGTGAAGACGACAGTTTCTGAAGTTCGTTGCATTAACAGGTAGATTTATTACATTATATCAGTTGTTAAACCGCAGAATTACAATTTTGGAAGTATTTCTTCCTGTAATGATTTGCTGTCGGTGTTCTAAAAGTGCTTACAACTTAGCAAGCAAACTACAACAAAATAACCACATTCTAAGTATTATCGCTTGTCTAATGGATTTAATGTTCCCGATCAGATCTAAGTTAATATAAACACTATAGTTGCTGTTGTTGGTACAAAAAAAAAAACCAAAATAACGACAGAGAAGGGAAAGAGAGGCTGCTAGGCAGTTCAACATTGCAAACATGGATTCAAAGCTTTATCAAGCCAGCAGGTAAATCATATAAAATATTTATTGTCACACTTTAATTCTTGTTATTTATTATATTTCCCATTATAACCACTTGGCGGAATCTGTGGATCTTTTGCGTGAGGCTAGTGACAGAGATCAGATGGGAATGTTTTTTATTACTCCGCCCGGGCATTATTATTTTTGTATAACGGAGGTTAAAATGCGGGAGATTTACAGGAAAATATTAATATGGGAGGACGGCGGGAAAGGAGGGTAAAATACGGAACTTTCCCGGCCAAAACGGGATACTTGACAGGTATGGAAATAACTAAGATAGATTTTTTTAGTAGCAGTTATAAAATGAAAATATTCTTAAAAATAAAAAAATAAGTTATTAATCATTGTTATGTAAAATGCAAATGTGCATAAAAAAATTCTCTGCTGTTATTATTTCCAAACATTTTATGCCTTTAAACATGTTAATGATGTTAAGTATATGATGATACTTCAATTTTTTAAATACATGTTTGTCTTTCCCAGTACTTGTTGCAATGTTGGAGGAAATTGTATCTTGCACACCACAGGCTTTCAAGAAAAAGTAAAAAAAGAAAAAAAAATGGGGGGCCCGTGCCCCAGTAAAGCTTTATGTCTAGCAACGCCCCTGTCATAACATAAATTGCCCTCTTATGGGCGTTTTCCCGGACAGGGCTTAGAGTAATCCAGAACTAGGCCTTAGATCACTTTAGTTTTTACAAACAAACCTTCCAAAAATAATACAGGTCGTCCCCTTGGAATTATAAGGTTCTATCTGCGTTCTGAGCAGTTTTGAGATATTGAGCTTCAAAGTTTTTGCATTACATATAGGAAAACTTACATGGGGAAGAAGTTTCTTTCAAACATGAAAATAACAGGGACCCTAAATGCATTCTAAATATACAATATCAAAATCCTCTCAAATTTCTAAATGTGGATTTTTGGAAGGGGTCAAATGCAGATAGAACCTTCTAATTCTAAAATAACACTTTTCGCTAAGAATTATAAGGTTCTATCTGCCAAAACATTAAATATAAAATTAATGTTGTAACAATTTTTCAACATGTGTTAGAAAGTAACATTTTAATCCTTTCTATGACATTTAATATTTTTATTTTTAGCACTTTTATCTCTAAAAGTCTGATTTTACATTGCTCATTTAAAACATTGCTTCTTCCCTCTTCTGCCTCAGTTTCTCTACCATCCTCCTGTATATGTTGGGTTCATTACAAAATAGACAATTTTGTTTTAGCATGTTATACCATTCCCTACTGAAAAATCCAGCTAAAACCAGCATAAGCTGGTGAGCTGGTTTAAGCTGGTCTCAAAACTTGGTTTTAGCAGGTCTCCCAGCTTGGTTTTAGCAGGTATTGCTGGTGTAGTAAGCTGGTCTAGCTGTGTTTTGATCACTTTTTAAGCTGGTCTAGCTGGATTTAGCTACTGCCGCCTTAAACCAGCCAAAACCAGCCACGAGCCCATGCTGGTCCTTGCTGTATTCTTCAGCAGGATTGAGCAGCTACAGGCTACAATCATTCTGAAATCATTTTAATACTGAGGTAACTGCTTTAACAATCTTTCACATGTTTACATTTTGACATAACAATCATAACTTATTGTAAACACACTTTTTTTGGGTAGGATAGATTAGTTCGTTTTTTCTGTATTTTTTATCTTAGTGCGTGCCTCTTAATATCAGGAACTAAGAAGCTAACACTGCTGGCTAGTGTGGTGTCTAACTATGAAAACAATCTCCTCAGCAAGACCTAAAAAAAAGACTGCCCCTACTGACAAATCCAGCAAAGACCAGCATAAGCTGGTAGCTGGCTCTAGCTGGTCCAACCAGCCTGGCAAAGCTGGTCAAGCTGGTGGGTCAGCTGGTCTTCCAGCATGACCAGATAAGTCCATCTAGACCAGCTTAAAAAGTGACCAAAACACAGCTAGACCAGCTTAAAAAGTGACCAAAACACAGCTAGACCAGCTTAAAAAGTGACCAAAACACAGCTAGACCAGCTTAAAAAGTGACCAAAACACAGCTAGACCAGCTTAAAAAGTGACCAAAACACAGCTAGACCAGCTTAAAAAGTGACCAAAACACAGCTAGACCAGCTTAAAACGTGACCAAAACACAGCTAGACCAGCTTAAAAAGTGACCAAAACACAGCTAAACCAGCTTAAAAAGTGACCAAAACACAGCTAAACCAGCTTAAAAAGTGACCAAAACACAGCTAAACCAGCTTAAAAAATTACCAAAACACAGCTAGACCAGCTTAAAAAGTGACCAAAACACAGCTGGACCAGCTTAAAAAGTGACCCAAACACAGCTAGACCAGCTTGCTATACCAGCAATACCAGCAAAAACCAAGCTGGGAGACCAGCTAAATCCATCTCACGAGCTTAAGCTGGATTTTACAGTAGGGTGAACTTGCCTAAACTTCGGGCTGTCGATCTTAAGGTTTCTTAAAAACTTTGCGTTGCGTGCCATAATCCTCACAGATATTGTGTGTCTGTGATTTTTCCTGTCGTCAAGGACAAAGCCGGCAACACCACATATAGGGACAGTTTCCCGGACAGGGAATAAAATAAATGTCCTAGAATAAAATAAATGTAAGAGCTGTCCAAACTGAAAACAACTTGCACAGACATATCTTAAAATACATCAGTGCCCTTTGTTTAGCCTCAAAATGCACACAAGTAATACTTTTAGTAAGGCATGTTTGTTAAATATTTTCTAATGAAACTAAGTTCTAGTTCTGGCTTAAGCTAATCCCTGTCTGAGAAACCACTCCATAAAGTTGATCCTGATTGGTCCCCTTCTGTGCATTCGAAGTGCTGATTAGCTCACGCAGATAGAACCTTGTAGAGCCAACTTAGAGTTCGATTTTGTAGATAGAACCTTTTTGTTTTTTTAATAAAACGTCCCAAAATGTACAAAACTTAAAATAAAACATCACATAATGTAAATAAGTTGTCACAGAGTAAGAATATGTGAATAACTCAATTTTGACAAAAATGTCAGTTAGAACCTTATAATTCCAAGGGGACGAGGTGTATATCTTGAGACAAACCAATGGCATGTATATATGTTCAGATGTGTCAGTGCAAGGTCTTTATAAATTAAGGCAACCCAAACATCATTTTAGTCGGGGACTAGAGTAAGCCCTGTCCGGGAAACCACCCCATAATCTCCTAAAGTAAGGTGAATGCCCCTGGACCTAGTCTGTCTATTGATAAGCACTTAGTGAGGAGGGTAGTAACATCCCAGCAAAACCAAAACCCCTAAATTCGCTACATTAGGGACAGATTGTTAACAGTAAGTTTAATTTATGTCATCACACATTTTCCACATACAAGATTTTTATATCTGTACAGTAGATAACATATACTTTACATTAGATTCATGTCATAACGTTTTCAGTAATTCACATCTGCAGGTAACTGAAAGAAAACCGTGATTATCAATTATATAATGAAATATTTTTTCCTCAAATCCCATTTAGTTTCTTCTCAAGTTTTGTTTTTAATTTTTGGGATTCTAGTTTTAATGGTTACATTTCTGTAATCAAAAAGCAAATCTTATCATATGAAAACATTAAACAAATACAATTTAACATTTTTGTGTGTCCTTTAAAATGCAAATGAGCTGATCTCTGCACTAAATGGCAGTGGCGTGGTTGGATAGTGCAGATTTAGGGGTGGTATTATCCCCTTCTGACATCACAAGGGGAGACAAATTTAAATTACTTATTTTTTACATGCTTGCAGCGAATGGTTTACCAAAACTAAGATACTGGGTTGATCTTTTTCACATTTTCCAAGTTGATAGAAGCACTGGGGACCCAATTATAGGACTTAAACATGGAAAAGGTCAGATTTTCATTATATGTCCCCTTTAAAATGACACACAGGCAGATGTATTTTGGGTGTCACTACAACATGTAATGATATACAGGAGACAAGAACAACGACATATTAAAGTTGATTTATTAAAACATGGATTAGAGAACAGCAAATATGGCAGATGATATGATGTAGACTGATGATAGTAGATGATAACAGTAGATAGAAAATGATAACACATGAACACAGATAGCAACTCCACCACAAACACTCTTCTTAGTCACAGTACAAATAGACAATACCCTTTCCGGTTGCACTTTATTTAATAGTATGTGTACTTACCTTGTACTTACAGTATAAGGTAAATATATGTTGTACTTTCAGACAAATGTGTGGTACTTACTTTTGAGTTTCTACATGGTAATTAAAGGGTATCATTACTGTACTTACCAGTGGTACATCCTTGGTAGTTATTATGTAACTTGGTAAGTACTAGGTAATACCAGATAAATACTTATATAGTGTATGTATATTGTAACTAACAAGAAACACTACTGTAATTATAAATGTACAATATAAGTATTAAGTACTTACAGTCAACTGTGAGTTAATGACAGGTACTTATAGTGTAACTATATAATAACTACAAATTGTAAGTACGTGGTAGGTGTATAGTTTATACTGGCCAGTGTACGTTAATGACTAGCACATATATTGTATGTATTCTGTAAATAAAGAGAAACACTACTATACTTATAAATTGTATACTGTACATAGTATGTATATGATTAGTATTAAAAATGATACTGATGTGGCATTTTTATACTCTGTATCTTTTTCATTCATTGTACACTTTAAACCCAAGCATTGGATAATGTACGCTTTAACTACTGGGTACATTCACTAGCACGTCCACAGTAACTGCTTGGAAACAGGACTGTAAAATAAAGTGTTGCATTTTACACAGTTATTACATAGGACCTACCTCTAAGATATAGCTAACAGAGTTATATTAACTAGTCATACCATAAAATAAGTAAGCAATAAGGTACGAGAGGCTGTGCTGTATCGTGAGTAAGTAACGGCTGAAGGGCGTTGTTAGGCACGACGCGAAGCGGAGTTACTTCAGCCGTTACTTATTCACGATCCAGGACTTGCCTCGAGTACCTTATTGCTTTTATAAAACGGTTACCACACAATATTAAAGTAAAAAAAATATTAGTGCAACTTTCATGAAGTTAAATCAATAAAAGCATTCCTTCCGCTAGAAAAAATTGTCCCTGAATGCGAACAACAACATGAAAGCTCAAATAAAAACAACAAACTGTTCTCAGACTTTGTCTCATTATATGTTTATGTGTTGCTAAGGGTGTTGCTAAGGGCGCAGTGATATTAAATAAAACCGTTGGGTGAAGCGGTCATAGCAGGGTTTTATCATGAATAAAGCACACCTATTGACCAATCAGAATCAAGGATTGGAACCAACCGTTTTATAAGATGCATTATTGAGTTTAAGGGTATAACAAAGGACAAAGATAATGAGTAAAAAATGGCACATCAGTAATGTTTGTTATCAGTTATCTTATACAGTACGTACGCTATAAGAACCTGCCATTAATTACACAGGCCTGTAAGTACTATACACTTACCATGTACCTACAATTTGTAAGTACAGTACTGTTTGTTATAAGTTATCATATAGGTACACTATAAGTACATGTCATTAATCCATTTTTCACGTCTCCTCCTCAATTTCAATTCTCAATTTTTCAGGTGTCTAAATACTCTATCAATACATTTTAAATGTTTTTATTGTCAGTTAACTGCAATCAGAGTCATGGCTTTGTTAAGCTGCTGGTAGAGAATAAAGATCATAACTCCAGTACTATATGTGGTCTGAGGTGTCATCAAATCCACTTGTTTGTCCTCCATTTTGTCTTTGTGTCTTGGTCTCCATCTTGTTTTGTAGTACAGTTGAAGTCTTATCCTCATGACCCAGCCCTGATTGTTTGCGCCTCTGTCTCGTTAGCCATAATTAATCTGTCTATATACAGTGGTTTATACCCCTCTGTTGTTTGTTGTTGGGATGTTTTTGTGCTCTGTGGTTCCCTGTTTTCTTAAATTAAACACCCATTGCACTTAAATGCTCCCTTGGTCTCATCTCTGCTACAGTATCACTGAATCAGCCAATCAGAGCATATTTGACATTTAGATCCAGATGTTTGACTCAAACAATCTGCAGCAGAAACGAGCAATCATTAGCAAAAACAGAATATGTTATGTTGTATTTTAAAGTGTTAGTGTTTTAAGATTTGCTGGCTGATATGATGAAGATCTTTTGACTTTATACTGACATCTGTGTGAATGAAGCATCCCACAGATCTTGTTGCATATTTATGTCATTGTAGAAATAAACTCTTCACATTCATAAACATTTGTACAGGATTCATTTATTCCTCAGATGAAAGTTTCTGATAACATGAAGATTACAGAGATGAAGCTTTTTCAGTTCATGTGATCTTAACATTGAGATATCAATGAGAATCATCAGATCTGTGTAGGGCTGGGCGATATCGCCAAAAAATATCATGGAAATGTTTTCTATATCAGTCGATATCAATAGCTATCATGATAAATCTTTATTCCTAAAATTTAAAGGCAGATTTTTGCTTCTTAAATTTGAAAAAAAAAAAACTTTTAAACTACTTTTATTCAGAACATGACAAATACAAATACTAAAATATTGTTTTACTTTTCAGGCATCTTTATTAAATGTTAATATATTTGTTATGAAATGAAAATTTCTGACACAGAAAGCAGAAGGCTATACTGTCACTAAGACTCAAGACAAACTGCTTTAGGTTTCTATATACTGATAAACAACTGTTTATGTTCGCGTTATCTGCATCGTGGAAATTATAGGGCCCTACTAATAAATAAATACCTTGGCTCATCTTACTCCACTCCTTTAGTCTAACTGACACTGATTGTAAAGTTTACAATGTAAACCAAGAGGTCTAATGGGGGCAGGTAAACGCAGCACGGCAGGTACTGCTGTCTTACCTCTCCTAAATCATACTGGGAAACCACCAGGATATTATAAAATGCGACATGAAATCTGGGTGCCTCAGAGATTTAAAGATTTTGTTAAAATCAATACACCTTTTTGTCATATTACTTTCGTGATGCAATTGTTTCTCTTGATGGCCACACAAATATCGGGGAGTTTGTGTTCTGCTTCTAAACGTGCACAATTGGATTCACCTGGTGAATTCGCTGTTGGCATGCCGGTGGACTCGTGGAGCCAGTACATCCTATACTCAAGAGTTTTGGATGACGGTCGAGTGAGGCGCGTGCAAAGTGAGATGCATGGACACTCTACAACTGTGTTAACAAAGCCGGGACCAGCCATCGTGCTTTGCGCTATACTTCTTTTGTGCGGGGACGTACATTCAAATCCTGGACCGAGGGTTTCGGATATCTGTCAATCAGCTGACCCTGGCATCTCAAGATCGGCGAAGTGTGCGGCTTTAACCGGATAAGAAACTCGAGGTAATATTCTTCCAACAAACATCAGGCCTGATAGTAATACTGCCCGAATGGCAATAACATCGTTCCTGCACAGATCTTCAACAATTACCACGCAAACTGTATCTTCCATCAAACAGCAGCAGATGAAACTGTTCCAGACTGTAAATCATGCGAGTGTGCTGTGGGACGCAAAAACAAAACCGAAAGGTATTTTTGGTGGACATCTGAACATCCGGAGCATTATTTCAAAGTCTGAACAACTTGAACATTTACTGACGGATTCAAATATTGATTATTTATGCCTCACAGAGACTTGGTTAACCTCGACAACTCCGCTATCTATTTTTAATATTCCTGGATACAATGTATATAGACGAGATAGAAAAAAAGGGAAAGGGGGCGGAGTTCTGATATATGTGAAAGATAGTATTCAAAGTCAGCAAATAGTCCTCCCGGAAAATAATTTGGAATGTGTGGGGGTAAAACTAACACTATCACCCCAAATGAGCTTTGCTGTTTTTGCAGTTTATCGCCCTCCTACTGCCACAAATGAATTTTATGATTACTTAAATTTCATACTTAAACAATATGGGAAAATGGAAGTTATCCTTATGGGAGATTTTAACTTGAACTGGCAAGATAAAATGCGTAGGACAAAGCTTAAAGATATTGCACAAACTTTTCAAATGACGCAGATGATTAATAAGCCCACCAGAGTAACAAAATCTTCCCAAACAATTTTAGACTTAATTTTTACAAACAAACCCGATAGAATTAAAAAGACATATAACCTTATTACTGGGTTATCAGATCATAATCTCACGTTGGTCTCTAGAAAATTATCAAAAACACGTTTTAAAAATCTGAATTCTGTAAAGGGAAAATCAATGCCATTTATTGCTCCAAATGACATGGCCTTTATTGAAAACGATATAAAGCAAATAAACTGGCATGACACCATTGGCAGTTTGCCTTGTGAGCCAGCTTGCGCTGAATTAATATCAACCATTAAAGGCATCATATTAAAGTATACCAGGGAAAGGGGCAAGAAAACAAATAAAAAAATATAACTTACCCTGGTTAAATACAAATCTTTGGGAATTAATGAAAAAAAGGGATGCTTCTCTGAAAAAGTTTTTAAAATCAAAATTAAATACTGATCATCTGATTTTTAGAAGCTTAAGAAATAAAGTTACACAACAACTTAGAAAGGCTAGGGCAAATTTTTTTCTTAATGTTATTAGTAAGCCAAAAGGAAATTCAAGAAATTTATGGAAGAGCATTGATAAATTACTGGGGAGGGAAAAATCAGCAAATAAACATTTAAAACTCAAGATGGATGGTTGTATCCAGGAAAATGATCAGATTATTGGGGAATGTTTTAACGATTATTTTATAAATTCGGTGCGAGAACTGAGTTTAAGTAAACCAATTACTCGATGTACACAACCCTTAACCTGTAATGATTCTTCTTTTTTTACTAAAGTTTTTCTTAGTTAACACAGGAAAAGTTGAACATGCAATTTTATCACTATCAAATGGTTAAGCTAAAGATATATATGGTTGTGATACAGTTTTTTTTAAAACAATACAAGACATCTATTATGATGCCTTTAACGATGATAATTAACAAGTCTTTTAATGAAAATGTTTTTCCTAGTGTTCTTAATACTCAAGTAGTTTCTAATTACCGACCCATTAGTATTCTCCCAGCTGTATCAAAGGTTATTGAAAAAATTGTTGTAGAACAATTAACAGCATATTTGGACTCTTAAGTTCCTTCTCCATCCGATGCAATTTGGCTTCAGAAAAAAACATTCTACTGAAACTACATGCTGTTAAATCTAGCCTAGATCAAGGAGGAGTGGTGGGAGCAGTCTTCTTAGATTTACGCAAGGCCTTTGATACGGTTAATCATGATGTACTAATACATAAATTGGCCAAATATGATATCTCTTTTAATGTTCAAAAATGGATAAAATCTTATTTGTTAGATCGAGAACAAAGTGTTCAAATAAATAGCAAATTGTCTACGTCTCTTGTTTCTACTGTTGGCGTTCCACAGGGGTCGATTCTGGGGCCATTGTTGTTTTGCTTATATATCAATGATCTGCCTTTGGTTTGCAAGGGTGTAAATATTGTTATGTATGCTGATGACACGGTATTATATACCCATGGTAGAAATGCAACAGACGTAGCGAAAAAGCTATCAAGCGTTATGAGCAAGGTCAGTAATTGGTTACAGGATTCATGTCTTGTGTTAAATATTGAAAAAACTGTAACTATGTTTTTTACAAACCGGTCTACACTTAAGACTTATCCAGAAGTTTTAGTAAATGGCCAATGTATTAAACATGTAGATAGATTTACATATTTAGGGGAAACTCTGGATCCAACACTTAGTTTTAAAGGACATGTTAAAAAAATTATGTAATAAATTAAAATTTAATTTAGTAAATTTTAGATAGATTAGAAACTCTCTTACCACTGAAGCATCTTGTATTTATTTAAATGCAATGATTATTCCTCACCTTACGTACTGTATTACATCATGGTCTCAGGCATGCAAATCAGTTTTAAAACCATTAAAATCTGTGTTTAAAAACTGTCTGAAGGTCCATGATAAGAAAACTCGTTCTTATCATCATTGTCAAATACTTGCTAAATATGACATACTTAGCATGAATAATTAAATAAAACACTTAAATGTGACCTTGCTTCATAAAATCATATATGGTGCTACTGCTCCTCCTTTGAAAAAGTTTGTAACACTTTGATCTGAAAATTCAGTGCAAACAACTAGAAGTGTAACAAGGGGGGAGTGTAGCCTTCCAAAACGTAAAACCAAATTTGGGAGTTCCTCCTTCTCATGTGTGGCCACGAGACAGTGGAATACTTTTCCCACTGAATATATTTTATGTACAGATTCTCACACTTTCTCATCCATGACAAAGAGTTGGCTGTTAAATGAACAAGTTTGTGCACATCGATGATATGATTCATTTGTGTGGGAGTATGCGTGTGTAAGGAAATAAGTGTTTAAAGTTTTATTGTATGTCATTATGCTTCAGATGTTACTAAACTGTGTTTTGTTGGAGGAGGAGATAGAAAGACAACATTTGCGTGGATGGCTTCCATATTTCTGCTGTATTTTATTGTATTACAAAATTGTCTGTTTTAATAACAACTGTCATTATTTTATTTATTACTCTGTAAAAAATGTTATCCGTTATACCTGCCCAGGGACTACAGGTGAAAATTAGCAACTGTTCCTACAACCTGGCTCGAGACATGTTCTCTTGTTTTTTTTAACAAGTTTAATGTTTAATTGTGCGTTGTCCCTGTTTCAAATAAATACTTTCCATTCCATCCATAAACCAAGACCGCATGCGGCATCCGGAAGTGCTTGCGCAGCGTTACGCACAGTGCATAAACTTATCATTTTAGCGGTAACATTTATATCGGGAAAATTTCCATTATCGATATATCACCCAACACTGTAGAATGAAGAATAAAACATATTTCTGTAATAATTCTGATATGCATATTTTTCAAAAATACAGTAGGCTAAAATAATTTCTTTATGTACAACTTTTCATTTTTGCCATAAATTGTTGAGTAATTGTTGTGAGTGTGTGTGCGTGTGTGTGTGTGTGTGCGTGTGTGTGTGTGTGTGTGTGTGTGTGTGTGTGTGTGTGTGTGTGTGTTTGTTAGTCTGCGCCCAACACTGATCATTTATATTTAAATAATCAACATGATCTATAAATTGATGTATTTTACATACAGTAGGTTACAAAGGGTTAACAGCTTCATGTTTAAACTGTAATGAGTTTTTCTCTTTGTTCTTTACAGTGTTGATTTCGAACATCCACTCAAGTTCTGAAGGTGATTCACTTTAATTTATTTATTACATCACATTTTCATATAAACTGACGTTACTGAAGTAAAAATAATCAAGATTTGTTGTGTAGTAATATTTTTTTGATAAAAACAGCTAGACTCACATTTGTTTATATTCAGATCAACCATCATTATGAAATGAAATCATGTTTTGGAGACAAAAAAGGTTAATATTAATTAATATTATATATGTACTGTATATATATATATATATATATAATAAAGTAAATACAGTATAATATAATACAGAAAATATTATAATATAAAATATTGTGTATATTTTATATATCAACATTATTATAATTATACTGCCCTACGTGCAGTAACTACGCAAACACTGAAACCGAGAAAAATGCCTTAAAGTTGTTTACACCAGCCAGTCAAACATGTTCCTGCAATTTTGGCACATGCTTTTCTCTGAAATGCGACCAAATTGACCTGGAGACTTTGTCACAAGACACAACAGATATCGTAAAGCCCATTTCAACCCTTAACTCAGTTTTGACCAAATGCTTAGTTTCTGCGCTTTGGCTTTGTAGAGCAGTATAAGCTACTAGTATTTGATTGTTATGTGATTATTGTGTGTGAGTGGTTTTAGGTTTTTTTTTCCGTACATTTTAGACTTTTTGATATGAACGTTTTTGTTGAATCCAGATTTGTTAGTGAAAACATCCGTATGCCCATCTCACTCACAAATTTGTGCATATGCATGCTTAATGAATAACACACAAGTGGCAATTGTTTGTCAAGTCATTATAATCTGAATTTATACATTTTTCTGAACTTATACATCTTGTTTTGTGGAGCAGGTGTTTTGATTATTATTCTTGAATGAATGACAAGACAAACATGCCAACATTCATTTTAAGTTTATTTTAATTTTATTAAATCAGTCATCTTATGAGCAGCAGTTAAATAACTTTCCGTCGATAGCTCCCGCACTGCAGGGGTTAAAAAATTGCGAGTGTTCTTTGGCCATTGTAACAACCGGCCAAACACAGCTTAGCTGATCTGTGTTTCTACTATCAATATGTATTGCCTTTTCATGCAGTGCATGACTGCACAAGGATCTTCGATAACTAAATCGTGATAATTAATCAAATAAGCGGCGTACGAAGAACAGGCTCTCTGCTACCTATTTCAGTCATGATTGTAAACACACGTTACCACAGCTGTAGACCAACTAGCATCCAGGACTAAAACTTTACATTTTATTGTAAATAACAAAATACCAAACAATGAGTCTGCTGCTTATACATTGTGTAATGTGTGTACTAAAGCCCTGATTAAATATTATATTATCTTTACAGCTTTACCCAAAATTACAGTGAGTGTAACACCAGAAGGTCCTGTGTTCATTGGAGAGACAGTTGATCTGAAGTGTGAGATAAATCAGTACAGTGACTGGAGATATCTGTGGATGAAAGACACAACTGAAGTGAAAAACTCTGGGCACTACACTGTATACAGAGACTCTCTCACTATCAATAAAGTTACTCAATATGATCAGAAGTTCAGGTGTAAAGCAGAGAGAGTTGGACGACCACAGACTACAGTATCAAGTTCTGCTGTTAATCTCAATGTGAAAGGTGAGTTTAACGTTGCTGTATAATGAGGAAATAAACACAGAAGCATCTCATGTATTAATTATCAAATACATTAAGGGTGGGTTGCACCAACAGAGATTAAGTTAAGAAGAGTTTAGAGCTAATCTGAGGTTTTAATTTGAGTTGTGTTACATCACTTTTTAAACACTGATTAACAAATCTTAGATTAAACTTTAACCTGTATTAAAACCTTTATCTGCAAAAAAGCAACAACAAAAAAAACAGTTTATGCAGGCAAAAGAAATGTAGTTCTTATATTGAATTCAACCTGCATACATTGGCAGGGCTGGACTGGGACAAAAATTCGGCCCTGCATGGCATTTTGGCCCAAATCGGCCCACACAACATACACGGCAAAAAATAATTTTCAAGAAAAAAAAATCTTAGTTTTTTTGTCTTGTTTTCAGTAAAAATATCTAAAAATTCTTAAATTACAATGCTTTTTCTTGATGGACAAAATGACCCAAGAAAATAAGTCTATTTTTTAGACCAAAAATATTAAATTTAGGTGGTTTTGTGCATAAAACAAGCAAAAAAATCTGCCAATGGGGTAAGCAAAAAATCTTGAACATTTTTCTGAAACACTAAATGCAAGAAAAATTCAAGAAAAATTTGCTTACCCCATTGGCAGATTTTTTTGCTTGTTTTATGCACAAAATCACTTAAATTAACCATTTTTGGTGTAAAAACTAGACTTATTTTCTTGGGTAATTTTGCTCATCAAGAAAAAGCATCTTATTTTAAGAACTTTTAGATATTTTTCTGAAAACAAGACAAAAATTCTAAGAATTTTTTTTCTTAAAAATAATTTTTTTGCAGTGTATAATTACAAATACCACCCATCTTTGCATGCCTTTACAAGCAGTAAACCCAATTAATAGCAGGTAGAAAAGAGTGAGAGTTGACACAACAAACACTTATTTTTTAGTTTAGTTTAGTTTAGTTTAGTTTAGTTTAGTTTAGTTTAGTTTAGTTTAGTTTAGTTTAGTTTAGTTTAGTTTAGTTTAGTTTAGTTTAGTTTAGTTTAGTAATCCACACTCATGAATCCTAAAACAAGCTTCATGCAATTGGCAAAATTTGCCATTAAATTGCTGACTTTTTACAGAATACAAGTGCTGCTTACAGTAATATTGAAAACTGATTATTACTTGCAGTACTTACAGGAAAGTATTCACTACATTCACTGAACTAAACTAGTGTGATTACAGTAAGAGATTTTTACATTATCTGTCAAGTCTGTTGTTATATACAATAAACATATGTTTTTCTGTAAACATATCTCTTGGATTGTTTGATTTTGCTTGAAGAGAAATGATACGTTTTGAAACTATTTTATTGCAGCTTTGTCACCATAATTTTGTGTTTTTGTGATAATTTTGTGTTTATCAAGGGGTATCAATCTAAACTTGTGTTTTGAAAGCAGTTCTGCTTACCGCAGGGACTACACTCACTTCTCCATCATCTCTCTCCCTCTCCTCACTGACACTTTGCGTGCTGGTCATCATCATCATCACCAGCGACGCGAGTTGAAGGTCGACATTTGTGTTATTTTAACACATTTTTCAGCGTCTGCCTGAAGAGCCTGTTTCTTTTTGTCGCGCAGTTTTTCTGCGCCTCCCTTGCATTTTTCTCCATCTCTCTCTCTGTTTTGACATGTCATCGTCCCCTTGGAATTATAAGGTTCTATCTAACATTTTTGTCAAAATTGAGTTATTCGCATATTCTTACTCTGTGACAACTTATTTATATTATGTGATGTTTTATTTTAAGTTTTGTACATTTTGGGACGTTTTATTAAAAAAACAAAAAGGTTCTATCTACAAAATCGAACTCTAACGTGGCTCTATAAGGTTCTATCTGCGTGAGCTAATCAGCACTTCAAATGCACAGAAGGGGACCAATCAGGATCAACTTTATGGGGTGGTTTCTCAGACAGGGATTAGTTTAAGACAGAACTAGAACTTAGTTTCATTAGGAAATATTTAACAAACATGTCTTACTAAAAGTATTACTTGTGTGCATTTTGAGGCTAAACAAAGGGCACTGATGTATTTTAAGATATGTCAGTGCAAGTTGTTTTCAGTTTGGACAGCTTTATTCTAGGACTAGTCTAATCCCTGTCTGTGAAACTGTTCCTATATGTGGTGTTGCCGGCTTTGTCCTTGACGATAGGAAAAATCACAGACACACAATATCTGTGAGGATTATGGCACGCAACGCAAGGTTTTGAAGAAACCTTAAGATCGACAGCCCGAATTATAGGCAAGTTCACCCTACTGTAAAATCCAGCTTATGCTGGTGAGATGGTTTTGGCTGGTCTCCCGGCTTGGTTTTTGCTGGTATTGCTGGTATAGCAAGCTGGTCTAGCTGTGTTTTGGTCACTTTTTAAGCTGGTCTAGCTGTGTTTTGGTCACTTTTTTAAGCTGGTCAAGCTGTGTTTTGGTCACTTTTTAAGCTGGTCTAGCTGTGTTTTGGTCACTTTTTAAGCTGGTCTGGCTGTGTTTTGGTCACTTTTTAAGCTGGTCTAGCTGTGTTTTGGTCACTTTTTTTAAGCTGGTCTAGCTGTGTTTTGGTCACTTTTTAAGCTGGTCTAGCTGTGTTTTTGGTCACTTTTTAAGCTGGTCTAGCTGTATTTTGGTCACTTTTTAAGCTGGTCTAGCTGTGTTTTGGTCACTTTTTAAGTTGGTCTAGCTGGACTTATCTGGTCATGCTGGAAGACCAGCTGACCCACCAGCTTGACCAGCTTTGCCAGGCTGGTTGGACCAGCTTACACCAGCTACTGCCACCTTAAACCAGCTAAAACCAGCTACCAGCTTATGCTGGTCTTTGCTGGATTTTTCAGTAGGGGCAGTTTTTTTAGGTCTTGCTGAGGAGATTGTTTTCATAGTTAGACACCACACTAGCCAGCAATGCTAGCTTCTTAGTTCCTGATATTAAGAGGCAAGCACTAAGATAAAAAATACAGAAAAAACTATCTAACCTATCCTACCCAAAAAAGTGTGTTTACAGTATGTTATGATTGTAATGTCAAAATGTAAACATGAGAAAGATTACTAAAGCAAAGTTACCTCATTATTACAATGATTTCAGAATGATTGTAGCCTGTAGCTGCTTAATCCTACTGAAAAATCCAGCAAAGACCAGCATAAGCTGGTAGCTGGTTTTAGCTGGTTTAAGATGGTAGTAGCTAAGTCCAGCTAGACCAGCTTAAAAAGTGACCAAAACACAGCTGGACCAGCTACTACGCCAGCGAACCTGCTAGAGCCAGGCTGGGAGACCTGCTAAAACCAAGTTTTGAGACCAGCTCAAACCAGCTCACCAACTTATGCTGGTCTTAGCTGGATTTTTCAGTAGGGAATGGTATAACATGCTAAAACAAAATTGTCTATTTTGTAATGAACCCGACATATACAGGAGGATGGTAGAGAAACTGAGGCAGAAGAGGGAAGAAGCAATGTTGTAAATGTAATATCAGACTTTTAGAGATAAAATTGCTAAAAATAAAAATATTAAATGTCATAGAAAGGATTAAAATGTTACTTTCTAACACATGTTGAAAAATTGTTACAACATTAATTTTATATTTAATGTTTAAATAATGTTTTGGCAGATAGAACCTTATAATTCTTAGCGAAAAGTGTTGTTTTAGAATTAGAAGGTTCTATCTGCATTTGACCCCTTCCAAAAATCCACATTTAGAAATTTGAGAGGATTTTGATATTGTATATTTAGAATACATTTAGGGTCCCTGTTATTTTCATGTTTGAAAGAAACTTCTTCCCCATGTAAGTTTTCCTATATGTAATGCAAAAACTTTGAAGCTCAATATCTCAAAACTGCTCAGAACGCAGATAGAACCTTATAATTCCAAGGGGACGATAACTGACCGACGATGCACGCTCGCTTGCACAGAGACCAAAGCGGTGATTGGGCCAGCTTAATGTCATTCAAAAAAAAAAATAACCAATGGGCTGCTGCTGAGTTGACCAGTCTAGCTAGGAAAAAAAAGGACGATGACTGGGCTGGTCAGTCATTGGCCCAGCGTAATGTTGTTTAAAAGAAAATAACCAATGGGCTGCTGCTTAAATGTCAGTGGGCCGGTCTGTTTAGAAAAAAAGACGCTAACTGGGCTGCTCAGACAAAGATAGTATGAGATGGATCGGCCCAAAATGTACGTCGGTCCACCGGGAAACTGCCCGGTGTGCCAGATGGCCAGTCCGCCCCTGTACATTGGTAATCTAAAAGAATGATTCAGAATAAAAAAACATTAAAAGACCTATTAATACAATCAATTGTATAGATTAACAGAGAAGTGTGGTAGGACATTGAGATGTGTCAACACATTTGTCATGAAGCACTGCCGTGTCTTCCTTCATTGCCCTTCAGTATGATGACAAAATTGTCAAACACCCCTAAGCTCAAAATTTATCACAATAAAATTTAAATAGAAGGTAGAATTTTGTTAGTTGTTTCAAATTAAACCATGAACATTTACTGTTCTAGCTGGAATGGGCATCGGACCCACGGTACCTATGGTTTTTAGAACAATGCCTGCAGTTCTGTAATCTACCACCACAAATGTGACTACCAAATTTCTGTGATTTATTTAAATACCTTCCCCACCATAGGTCTTAATGAAAATTTGTAAGTACCAAGACTAAAGATTTTGGCCCATCTAACATTCATTAGTGTCTAAAGTGTAGTGCAAGCACACTGACCAGTTGAAAGTGACACACATTTTCAAACAGTTGCTGTGAACTAAAAACATCTCCGGGTTGAAAGCTCAAAATATCAAACACTTCCGGTGGTTAGCATTGACATATATTGTCGTATTTAGTAAAAACGTACTACAACCATGTGGCAATGAGTGGATATTACAACATGACACACATTGTACACACAATAGTACCACGCAGGCTGAAAGATTTTATGACTCGGCAATGTCAGCATTGCTACCTTCTAGTGATGTTACGTTCGTGAACGAATCGTTCTTTTTGAACGAATCTTTTAGGTGAACGAATCGTTCTCGTTCACGCCATCCATTGACTCATATTTCTCGCTCACTGAAATTTCCCTCCCTTTTTGAGGAGCACGGAGTGACAAAACTACGAGCCAATGGCAATCGAGTATAAGCTGTGGCCGAGCATATGATTGGCTCAACGTACTGAATGAATACGCCCTTCACTGACCGAGCCGCTGTTTTGAGTCTGAACGAACGAGAGAGAAAGAGAGAGAGATCGCGTTCTTAACAAACTGAATGACTGGTACAAGTTACAACCTAATGAATGAGAGAGATCGTATAGAAAGCGAGTGCAACGTAAACAATCTTGTAAAAGAATCATGTGGTTTTATTTTAGTAAAGTTATAGTAACCATGTTTAGGCGGACTAACGTTATTTACCTTAATACAAATGATAAGCAAGGTAATTACTGTTGAAAAATTTGGTATTTCTGTTTAATATAGTTTTATATATCTATATAGTTTAATCCACCCTTTCACTGAACTTAAATCAGTCATCTGCGTCTGAACGAAGTCTTGAACGACATGACCGAAATTATATGATTCGTGAACGAGGATCTGATGACTGACTGAACCAGAGGAGGCATGCACGGGAGTCTTTATTTACAACAAATCCAGATTAGATGTACTATGTACGAGTGTCTTAATATATTCTGTAGCTTGATAAAATTATGCTTAGTATTTCACAATTTGAGCTTTATTAAAAACTAATGAGTTTTTGCAAAAAGTCTTTCATTGTCTTATAACACATAATGACACACATCTTCGCCACCTATTGGCGTATTTATGTAAAATTAAGAAATGGTCACTGAACGAATCAGTGAACGAGTCTGAACGAATCATTTTGGTGAACGAACTGAAAATGAACGAGTCACCTAAATGAACAAAAATTTCCATCACTACTACCTTCAGTTCCTGACTGGAGCGCACACGACAGAGGAGAATCGCAGTATACGAGCACGGGTAGCTGTGACCAGCTGTCAAATTTTTTTTTTGAGCGATCAGCCTCTGTCCTGTCACATGTATTCGATGTCTTTGTGTGTGCTGTAGGGTAAGGAGGGTATCTCAAATGCTTCAAAGCCGACAAGACATGTTGAGCCAAACTCACTCGTTATAATAAACATATCTTTGAATCGTGCCACCATGCTCGTGTCTTAAAACGGCTTTACAGGGGGTATGGCTTAGCTAAATGAGATGTAAATGAGCCCTATTGTCTCTCCCGGCAAGAGAAAAGTGTAACTTTCCTGTCTCTATTTTCTAAGTTTCTTGAATGTTACATTCAAATGGCACAAATTCTTCCTAATCCTTGTTGGTGCAACCCATCCTAGGGTAAAATATCATTTCACATTTGTAGTTTAGATGCAGGGTTATCACATCATTTAACCTGAAGCAGAATTAACCCCACATTGCTTTATTTTACACTGCACACATTTGGCACTGCAGAGTTAACAGTTATGACCCCATTATGTCAGTGATTATGTTTTATTATTAATTGTGATGATCTTATTTTCTTGTTTTCTCAGCTTTACCCAGAGCTACAGTGAGAGTAACACCAGACAGACCTGTGTTCATTGGAGAGACAGTCACTCTGAAGTGTGAGATAGATCAGTACAGATCATTAAA
Organism: Misgurnus anguillicaudatus; assembly: GCF_027580225.2. Taxonomy (NCBI): domain Eukaryota; kingdom Metazoa; phylum Chordata; class Actinopteri; order Cypriniformes; family Cobitidae; genus Misgurnus; species Misgurnus anguillicaudatus. Next base: position 37,886,516 of record NC_073355.2, read on the forward strand.
CTGGAGATATCAGTGGAGGAAAGGCACACAGCGTTACACTGTAAACAGCGACTCTCTCACTATCAATAGAGTTACTGAATCTGATCAGGGCCGGATCAGCTGTAGTGCAGAGATACACGGACGACCAAAGACTTCACTATCAAGCTCTGCTGTTGATCTCAATGTGAAGGGTGAGTTCAGTCTTGTTGTAAGATGAAATAAAACACAAAAAAGTTAACACAAGATAATCCAATTTATAGTAATTACCAGATACCTTAAGGCTTTTAAAAATGTGCTTAACCACAGGTTATCTTCTTTAAAGTCAGATGTTAACCCCAGGATAGAGAACAAAGCTTTATACTTCTGGTGCCCACTGCACATCCAGCTTACTCCATGTCTGAATTAATTCCTTCAGGTGGACTAAATCTGTGTTTGAAAGCTTAGACAGTTGATTTGTTGCTCTGTCAGGCAGTCAGCGTTTGCATTCAAGGCATCTCCTAAAAACAGTTTTAAAGACCGCATAACAAAGGTCTATTAATATTTTAAAGCTGTAGTATGTAACTCTGGCTCTTTATCACCATCTCTAATTGAAATATAAAACTTTAGTTATTTGCAGAATAATGTTGTGTGCGTGCGTTGTGTTTTGCCCTGCTACTCTGTGCTGATCAATCTGATGTCTGTGATCACTAGTGATGTTACGTTCATGAATGAATCGTTTAAGGTGAACGAATCGTTCTTGTTTAAGCAATCTAATGATTCATATTTCTCGTTCACTAAAATCTTCCTCCCTTCTTGAGAAGCATGTTGTAACGAGTGGAGTAGTGCTACCCTTTTTAGAACGGTGTGGCCCCTTTCAGAGCAATGTCCCTTTGCTTTGTTGTGGTGTATATGAGGTAAACGAGAGAGAGATCACATTCGTAAACAAACTGGATTGACTTGTACAGTACATCTAGTTTGTGTTATGATCCTGCCAATCTGTCATAGTTATTCATAGTTGTTCATGGTCATGTGGCAGGATCGTGGCGGTACCCATGTTTTGTGTGGCAGCACATTTGCCTTTTGTGGGTAGTGTGCTGCTGTGTCTTGTCTCTGTCCCCGCCCCCTTGTCTCCTTGTTAATTATTCTTTATTGGTTCCCTCACCTGACCCTCCCTCGTTATCTCGTTTAGTTTTCCTATTTAAGGCCCCAGTGTGTTTTGTCCTGTGTTGAATCGTTTTGTATGTTTGGTTCCCTTTCAATACGGTTCACTTCGCATTGCGTCAGTTAGCTGACGCTATGGGGGGAAACTCCTATTTACTCCGCGATTGAAGCCTATTGGTAAATGTCTGTAAAAATACAGAGTGAGCCTCTCTGCTATGAATTTCTTCCGAGCGCGTCACCGGTCTGGCACCTCCCACGCATAGACCGCTCTCATATGCATCGGTTGTCCTATCCATGTTTTGTGCTCCGCCTGCTGTTCCTCTCTCGCTGAGACGAACACGCGACGAGCCATGAGACTAAGATGGATGCATACACAAGCACACACGGGCTACCCCCTCTGTGTTCTGTCACAATGCAACCATTCATGCTTTACACTCACAGAGTCCCTCGCTCCTCTCACAGTCAGTGGCGAGATCTCTGGCACGTTCATATGAATTCCCTCCGAGTATCGGGTGATACCGTTCATACGATGCATGGCTGTTCTATCTGTGTTGCATGCTTCCCTCGGACGTTCCTCGCTTGTTGAGATGAACAACCGGGGGAGCCGTAGAACTAAGATAGATGCATAGGACAAGCAAGCACGAGCGGCTCTGGCCCCTGTGCCCTGTCATAGCACACCCACTCATGCTCTACGCTCGCGGAGTCCCTCCCTCCTTTCCCCGCAGTGGCGAGATCTCTTAGCGGCTTCTTAGAGTTAGCACGCTGTCTTACGGCTCGTTGCCTCTAAATGCAGCTGTCTAGTGTTCAACGATTACAGAGCTTCATGCCCCTCGGCTGGACTGCCCTGAAATGTTTTCTGTGTGCTGTTTATCCAAAAAACATACTGTGTAATACTGTCGGTTATGCGACCTCACTGTAGTGGCGAACGGTATTTAATTCCTCTAAGAGCAATTTCCGTGCTTACTATACTGTGTTTTGACACCCCACGGCTGTACGGTGTCTCTAAACACTTTTTTGCCTTACCGACAAGCAGTCAGTAATACGCACACACGGCCCCCCCCCCCGTCCATAATTGTATCGATGCTTGCCGAAAAAAACCCGGTTTGGCTATATACTGTGTATTGACACCCCACGGCTGTACGGTGTCTCTAAACACTTTTTTGCCTTACCGACAAGCAGTCAGTAATACGCACACACGGCCCGCCGTCCATAATTGTATCGACGCTTGCCGAAAAAAAATGGTTTTGATGCTTTCTCGCTGAAATTCGCTCGTAGCCCACCTCAGTTTCTCCACTACGATACTGACGGTGCAAACGAGCACGGTCTTACGGTTGTTATTTTCTCTTCCTAGAGAGACAGCATATACACTAAAGATGCGCTTGGAGGAGCTCACCTGTATACACGGCTGTGTTATCCTTTGGTGACACATACATTGTTGTTCATCTGTGTACGTTCACGGTGCGTTGGGTACCCAACGTTACGTTCATCAATCATATTTGTACACATTAACGGTGAGTTCTGTGCACTGATTTATCTATATGCATTCACAGTGCACTGTGGGGGTTCACCCGTGTGTGCACAATTTATTATCAGGAAACATGGCGGCGCGCTCGAGAATCTTGCCGGCCTGTGCACTATAACACTCTGATTCATCTATATGCATTCACAATGTATTCAAGTGTACACCTGTGCCCACGCAATTTATTGTCAGTACACATTTACGGCACGCTTGGAAAGCCCACCGATCTGTGCACTATAATACTACCTATATTCATCCCGATGCGCTCGAGGGCTCACCTGGGTTCACACTATTGTGGTATCTGTATAATCCCACGCTACAAATCGTTCTGCCGCATATTATAGTCAGATCGGTCTTTCGTGAGCTTGACGATCACTCACTATGTATGCCTGTTGCTAACAGTGGCTATTTAGATGGATCGTTGAAGCCATCGCATTGGCTCACGCCCCTCTATGAGCTATGTCCTATATGTTAGAGCCCACTCTGCGCGAGTTTGGCTTCATAATGGACTTGGTCTACAGGGGTTTCTATTTTTGATATCTGCAACCCGGCTGGCTGGTCTTCGCCGTCTATGTTTGTCAGATTGTACAGCTTAGACGTCCCTGTCCTACAAGCGCAGGTTCTCTCGGCTTAATCATGCACGCTCATACGTTTTATGTGTACACCACGGTGCGCTCAGCGAGCTTACCAATGTGAATCTGAACTCACTTAACCCTCTGAGGTCCGACCATTTTGGGACACTGTTAGAGGTTCTGACATGCTCTTACATTTGGTCTTTTCTCAGTTGCTTTAAAACATAATAATGGCAAGTGTCTCATACCACGGTGTTCAGCACAAACTGGGCTAAAATATTATATGAGCTACATGTATGTACATGTTTGTATTTTTGAGAGAAAAATGTTTATGCGTGGTTTTTTAAAAAACAAAATTTTTAAGTCACTGATATAATTCCACAAAACCCATACTAAACATGTTTTAACAAGACTTTTCTAAACAGAATCTAGTAGTGTAGAGTTTTTTCTTTAAAATGATATGAAAATCACCCTGCCTACTTATTCACATAAAACAATGTATTGATTTAGAAATTGTAAGACACTTTTTGTTTAGAGGGCCCGTATGCGAGAAGAATTGATTGACAGCTGAGCAACAAAAGACTCGCATAATGAGCTGCATAATGAGCCAGGAATGTGAGAATGAACTACAGTAAAGAATGTGAGGACAAATGTATACATGTTTGTTTGAGGTTTATTAAGTTAACAATATAATCAAAATAGAAAGGGTGGTCAGTAGGACATTTTCAGTTTATTTGGAAACAAACCCTATTCAAACACTTTGTATAAACTAAGAAACTGATACACAACAGAGCTGTAAACTTTATGGGGCGGTTTCCCGGACAGGGATTAGACTAGTCATAGACTAAAACATTTTTGAGAGCTGTCCAAACTAAAAACAACTTACACTTACATATCTTAAAATACATCAGTGCCCTTTGTTTTGCCTCAAAATGCACACAGGTAATGTTTTTAGTTAGCCTGGGTGCCAGCCGATCTTAGCCCCGCCCACAAGAATTTGAAAACGGGAAGATCGGTCTGGCGTTTCTCCGTTGAGGAGCTACTATGCTAAGACAAATGCTGGTCGAACCAATCAAATTGTCAGGGCGGGCTTTATACGATGATGGACAGATAATCAACAGTAACGTAATGAACCACGTCACCAAAGAGCGCGTGTGTTGAATGGCTGCCGCTGTAGAGTTCAGATGTGTGGATTCTGACATTGATCCTGTTCTAAAAGATATCGACATTGATTTTAAAAGAGGAACAGAGAAACGCGAGCAGGGCATTTGTTGATGTTTTTGCCGTCCTTCTTATTCTGCAAAAGTTGGTCGCAACTGAAATGGCTAACGTTATCACGGCGATGCAACAATGGATATAATTAGCGGTCAGCTTCTTTTCGGAAGCCCGGAATCGTGGTTGCTGAATAAGTGGAGGGACATGCTAGGCTCCAATATTTTCAAGCCAACGTAATGGGTATTGTCGTGGATGAAGTTCACCTAACGTACAAACGGAAAGAGATAGTCTTACTCTATGACTTAGTAAATACTTCATGTTGTGATATAAACGAAATGTTGTAAACATAATAGGTGTTGATGTACATTCGCTAACTCAGTATAATCACAATGTTAGTGTCATTGTAGCGAAATAACTAGCAGTTCGGTCAGGCTGCAAAGACGTAATTTCAACATACACTCACACACACACACACTCCGTTGCTCTGATTGGTCGTAGGTCTATCCAATTGAGTGCAGAGGCATTTTTCGGTTGACACACTCCTCATAATTATAGCTCAATGGAGCGGCATCAGACTCAAATTCTGACTAGAATTGAGTATGACAACGTCAGGCTAGTTTTTAGTAAGACATGTTTGTTAAAACTAGTTATGTTTTATATTTAAACAAATGCCTAGTCCTGGCTTAAGCTAATCCCTGTCCGGGAAACTGCCCCTATGTGGCTTATGTTACCATATAACTTTATGTCCAAAAAGTGTTTTTCCACTTCATAGTTTTGTACTGATGAGAGAGATGCAGACCTCTAAGAGAGTTATAAACAGCTGTTAGCATAAATTGTCCACAGACATACCCTTACATATATAACTGATGGGTAAATATCACTGATACTACATTCATAAACTATCTTGTACATAAACTAAATCTCAGATAAACATCTGCAGAGATTAGTTATATAAAAAGCTGTTTTCAGATGCCCATCCCCTTATTGTCTAGCTTCTGTTTTAACACTCTGGGATTGACTGCGGCGCGGGGGCCACAAGCTCTTTATTTTTCATTCACTCCGCAAAGAGACTTAGATAACTGCTGATTTTGGACATACAGATATGATTTATACATCATTTTAAATGTTAAAAAGTGTCTAGTTTTTTTTCTGTCCACTCCCAATAAAAACAGAATGTTGTGCTTTTCGCAAAATTAAGAAAATAAACATGATGCGCGTTTTGTTCTCTCTCCCTCAGTGAAGTCCTTTCTCAAACGCATCAGAAAAATGAACTGTAACTTAACGAATACTTGTCACAGAAACGAAAGATAAATATCTACATAATGCTTGGAATGTCTGCTTTTAAATGATTTAAGTGAGATCGAAAACATATATTGTCATTCGGTGTAAACTGTATGAGAAGGAGGACAAGTACCATCGCTCTCTTGTTACCTGATTATCTGTAATGAGATCAGATCACCACACCCCCGCGCCATTAAGTGAACGAGCAGAAACATCCATATGCATGACTCGTGCCTCCTGTAGTCAATGGATACGCAATTCACAATCCAGTCTCTCTATTCCTTGTTGTTTAATCCGAATGCACCAAACACGACATCTAAATCCTTATTTACTTGCGTATGTGTGTCAGTATCTCCAGACGCGAGTGTTTTCTTTGTTCTTCCGTCAAACATTTCATGCAAGGGGAACACACATAAACAAACACACGAGTCAGGAAACTCGACGCGGTTTTTGGTATTCTTATAAAATATGCGATTGCAAACAATACAATCCTTATTTAGTTGCGTCTAAGCGCATATCTCCGCACAGCAAGTTTATTAAACACAGGATCACTCGCGTGTGCACACGTTTACTGCATTCATGATCAACACGTGAGGTAATGGCGGCGGCTGTAAACAAACATTGATACGTTTTTACACGCTTGTCCCTTGTTGTGTTTCTACTATAATGATTACAAAAACACAAATAATAGTCCAGACAACGATAGGCAGTTTTTATTTTGTCATTTTTACGATGGCCAAAAGAGTACTTTTACTATGATTACTATGGTTGTTAAAGGTATACTTGTGAAATTAATAGAAAATATTTATATATATATATATATATATATATAAAATTTTGTTATAAATTCCCAAGTAAACCTTATCATGGTTTTACTACAGAGAAAGTTACATTATGTGGCTCATTATGCAACTCTTTTGTTCCTCAGCTGTCAATCACTGATTATTCAGGAGCTATCCCACCTCCACGCATACAGCCTTTCCCAGGAAAAAGTGTCTTAGAAATTGTAAATCAATATATTGCTTTTTGTGAATGAGTAGGCCAAATTATTTTCACATCATTTCAAAGAAAAAACTCTAGACTACTAGATCCTGTTTTGAAAAGTCTTGGGAAAACATGTTTAGAATGGGTTTTGTGGACTTGTATCAGTGACTTAAAAATTTAGCTTTTTCAAAAACCATGCATAAACATTTTTCTCTCAAAAATACAAACATGTACATACATGTTGATAATATAATATTGTAGACCAGTTTGTGCTGAACGCAGTGTTATGAGAATTTTGCCATTTATATGTTTTTAAGCAACTGAAAAAAGCACAAATGTCAGTGCATGTCAAAACTTCCCCAGGGCCCTAAAAACCCCTTAGACCCCAGAGGGTTAAACGCGTTTCTGTAAGCGCGTATGAACTTTAAAAACACATTGCATGTGCGCAAGCTTGCGTCTCCGTGTAACGCAGCACTCATAAAAACTGTGTTGCGTGTAAAGCACAATGTATGGAATTACATTGCATGTAAACAATATGGAATCATTTTACAGCAAATCCCGCAGTGCAGCATTAACCAAAGTTGCCATGACAGATACGAAAGTGAATAACTGTGTCTTAACACTGTATGTAACAGATATCCGCCATTACGGGAGGTCACGTGTACTCGTTTGTAAATAAGCATGAAAACATGGAATCATATTACAGCACACACTTAAAAGATACAACAGTTCAGGCTTACTGAAAGTTGCCATGAAGGATATAAGTGAATAACTGTGTTTAACACTGTTACAGCATGCAACAGTGAAATCCGCCATTTCGTGAGATTGCATCCGTTTGTAAACAATGCGAAAGCTTTTCAATCCGAAGCGTGCAGTCTGCTGAGGTTGCTTACTGTATGTAGGCTGAACTGCACAAGCCATGAGCAGATTAAGTTACATGATAGTAAATATAAATGGTATAAATTAACTGTTAAAGGAATAGTCTACTCATTTTCAATATTAAAATATGTTATTACCTTAACTAAGAATTGTTGATACATCCCTATATCGTCTGTGTGCTTGCACGTAAGCGCTGGAGCGCGCTGCGACGCTTCGATAGCATTTAGCTTAGCCCCATTCATTCAATGGTACCATTTAGAGATAAAGTTAGAAGTGGCCAAACACATCAACGTTTTTCCTATTTAAGACGAGTAGTTATACGAGCAAGTTTGGTGGTACAAAATAAAACGTAGCACTTTTCTAAGCGGATTTAAAAGAGGAGCTACATTTTATGGCGTAATAGCACTTTTGGGAGTACTTCGACTCGGCGCAGTAACACCCTCCCTCTCCCATAATGAGAGTGAGAAGGGGAGCGGACTTTTCAGGCGAGTTGAAGTACTCCCAAAAGTGCTATTACGCCATAAAATATAGTTCCTCTTTATATTTTATATATAAATCGCGGAGTAAACAGGAGTTTCCCCCATAGCGTCAGCTAACTGACGCAATGCTTGTTCCTGTTATTTCAGGGAACCGTGAGTAACCTAAGCGTTTGTCTTCACGTTCATTGTATTTGAGAGTTTTCATAACCAAGTCTAGTTCAGTAAGTCTAGTCCAGTAAGTCTAGTCCAGTAAGTCTAGTCCATTAAGTCTAGTTCAGTAAGTCTAGTTCCGTAAGTCTAGTTCAGTGTATTGTCTTGTTAGCTATCTGGTAATTGTTTCCTCTTTATGTCTTGTCTTTTGCCCCCTCGTGGGCTTTTTGTTATTAATAAACCCCGTTTGAGTTCACCCGTTACCTTGCACTTGGGTCCCATTCCTTGAGAGTCATGACAGAATGATTCAGCCAGTCAGGGACCCAGCAGGTATCGGGAAACTCACCATGGACACTTATTGACAGGCTGCTTTTGGAGATCTTCCTCCTTCAGCCAAAGCAGTCTGCTCAACCTCAGCCACAGCTCCAGCAGTCTGCTCAATCTCAGCCACAGCTCCAGCAGTCTGCTCAACCTCAGCCACAGCTCCAGCAGTCTGCTCAACCTCAGCCACAGCTCCAGCAGTCTGCGCAACTTCAGCCACAGGTCCAGCAGTCAACCACAGCAGTTTGCTTCACCTCAGCCCCTGCAGTCTGCGCGGCCACCACAGCCATCTGCGCAGCCAGCATCAGCCTGGCCACAGCTCTCTGTGGCCCACAGCCCCTGCCGTCTGTGCAGCCGCCATGGCTGTCTGCCATCTGCGTGGCCTCCATTGCCACAGACGTCTGTGCGGCAACAGTGTAGACCCATGCCCAAGCCTTCCTGGACTCCAACCTTTTGAACTTTTTTCAGTGTTTGGTTTATGTTGATCACCATTGGACTTTTTGTTTTCCTAGTTTATTGTTAATCTGTTGTTATAGTCTGTGTCATAGTCTTGTCTTCTCCATTGTCTTGTGTACCCCTTTAAGGGGGGGGGGGGGTACTGTTATGATCCTGCCAATTTTCATAGTTATTCATAGTTGTTCATGGTCATGTGGCAGGATCGTGGCGGTACCCATGTTTTGTGTGGCAGCACATTTGCCTTTTGTTTGGGTAGTGTGCTGCTGTGTCTTTTCTCTGTCCCCGCCCCCTTGTCTCCTTGTTAATTATTAATTATTGGTTAACTCCCCTCACCTGACCCTTCCTCGTTATCTCGTTTAGTTTTCCTATTTAAGGCCCCAGTGTGTTTTGTCCTGTGCTGAATTGTTTTGTATGTTGGGTTTGTCTTCACGTCCATTGTATTTGAGAGTTTTCATAATCAAGTCTAGTCCAGTAAGTCTAGTTTAGTAAGTCTAGTTCAGTGTATTGTCTTGTTAGCTATCTGGTAATTGTTTCCTGTTTATGTCTTGTATTTTGCCCCCACGTGGGCGGTTTTTGTTATTAATAAACCCTGTTTAAGTTCACCCGTTACCTTGCATTTGGGTCCCATTCCTTGAGAGTCATGACAGTTTGTAATAAATGAGCGAATCAGTCTTCTGAATGGAATGAAAGCAATGCAAACAATCTTATAAATGTTAATCATGCTTTGACCCCTGGTAAATCATGAGCAGTGTGACATTTTAAACAGATAACCCAGGGTTACATTTATAAGTGTTTATAATGACATGTAGTTAACTTTTTCAAGTGCAAAAAGCAGTATGTCAGTAGTCCTGTTGTATGAGTGTTCATGTCAATCTAGTTTTCTTCTTTTCTCAGCTTTACCCAAAGCTACAGTGAAAGTACCAGACAGCCCTGTGTTCACTGGAGAGACAGTCACTCTGAAGTGTGAGATAGGTCACTACAGTAACTGGAGATATGTGTGGTATAAAGGCAGAACTGGGACTTCAGTGTTTGAGGGAAACAGCTACACCATCAGGTCACCATCAGATCAGGATGAGTTCTGGTGTAGAGGAAAGAGAGATGGACGACCCTCATCCTCACAGGACAGTAATCATGTGACTCTCTCTGTTAAAGGTCAGTAATAAATGTGATTGATTTATTTTTTGACGAAACATTTGACATTTATTTGTTCAAAATCTACTACCAGTTTTTATTTGACAAAAAATATTTTCTAATGCAAAGAACCAGTGGTTTCCTTTCCTAATTTTTTTATGGGTTAAAAGAAAGAATTTAAATCAAGGTTAGTAGTTAACAATTGCCAATGTTTTTTTAATAGATTAAATAAGTTTAGATATGTGTGAATATGTTGTGATGAAAGTAAACAATATTTGTTACATTTTTGGTTTGTGTCTAAGTAAATTTGAAACATGTTTTTTTATGCTTTTTCAATCCATGTTGACGAATAACCCCCTTCCAGAAATCGTTTTATTATTGCAGACTAAAATCCTATCCGAAATTGATCAGCAGCCATGAATCACATGGAGTGTCGTCAACTCCCTCTTTGGCTGATTGGCTAGAGTAGGAGCTGTCAATCTAAAACTAGTGGACCACTGGTGAATCTAAATCCCAACCTGATTTACATAAAACTCTCAACTGCAATTTTTGGAAGTAGGAACAAGAGGAAAAACAGCATAAGCATACAAAAAAAATGAAAATATGTGACCCGTCACGGAAAGTAGGAACACAAGTCGGCAGCACAAGTTCCGAGAAAATGAGAAACAAAGTTTTTTTCCCCAAAATTTTTCGTTTTATTGCAGAATCTGTTATCTGAGATCACGAAGAAGCCTCTCCATGTTTGAGATAGCAGTTTTTGTATATTTAAAAGCGTACATTTTGCGGTTAAAATAGGCTTCATTTTCCAGAGATTCTAGCATGCAGCCCCCCGCATGCTAGAAGCCCCCCATTGTCTGTGTGTATATTTACATACTGTATAAGCTTGTGTTTTCGCCTCCGCACCCAAAGGGAACAGCGTGACTACTAAATAAGGATAGCTCGCCCAAAAAATGAAAATAATGTAATTAATGACTTACCCTTATGTCGTTCTAAACTCGGAAGACCTCCATTCATCTTCGGAACACAGTTTAAGATGTTTTATCGTTAGATTTAGTCCGAGAGCTTTCTATCTCCTTCCTTGAAAATCTATGTATGGTTTCCATGTCCAGAAAGGTAATAAAAACATAATTAAAGTAGTCCATGTGACATCGGTGGGTCAGTAGGATTGTGTTGAAGCATCGAAAATACAGTTTGGTCCAAAAATAGCAGAATTACGACTTTATTCAGCATTGTCTTCTCTTCTGGCTAGAGCGTGAAGTCACGTGACTGTAGTGACGCGGCTGCCCTGTTCCTCAGACATGTTTGCTAAGTTTTTTTTCAAGTTTATAGCGTGCATGGGTGTGCCTCATAAGCCTTGAAAAGTGAAGCCTCTGGCTCTTTGATCGCCCCCTGGTGGCTGGCTGCAGTACAAGTCATAACCCCGCCCTCTCCATTCAAATGAATAAGACTTTGCTCTAAATAAAAAAAATATTTACACTTCCAATAAAAGTTTTCGAAAGATGGTTTTGGTCCTTTCAAGTAGTTGTTATCACGCTGATATATGTTCAAGTGTTAATTTTTGTGATAAGTTTCATTTTAGCTTGTAATTTGATGCTATAGAAACGGGACGTGTCGTTATGATTGGAGTAGTTGAATTGGCCGCGCGAGCGTTTGGGCGGAAGTTTGATACCGCGGCTCCGCCTCTGGCTTCACGGACGATTCCTTCTGCGCATGCCTCGGCTCCAAACTGACGTTTTTACGTAACATGGCGGCGACCGTGGTCGGACATTTTTGGCTTCAATTCATTACAATGGTGGGAGGCGACGTCGCGTCGTCCATATTTTTTTACAATCTATGAGCGTGCGTCTCCCCAGACTGTAAAGCTCGGGCGCACAGAACAAAAGAAAAATAAAAGAAGCTGGGGCGGAACAAATAACAGTCAGCCGCATCGTACGTCAGCCGCGTCACTGACTTTATGCGGCGTCGCAGTCGGATGATGTCAAAGTACCGCGAGAGCTCTTCAAGAAATCTTACGGAGTAGTTTAATTTCAACTCGCTCTCGCGGTACTTTGTCGTCATCTCTTTGTCAGTTCTTGCAGCGCAGCATGAGTCCAAACACAAAGAAGTTACACAGAGATTGTTGAATTCGTAATATAATTGGCTACATGTTTTGTCTATCAATATTTTCCATGAAGTCATTGGCTGATGGAGGAACGAGCGAGCGATTGGTAACATCTCTAAAGGACGTCACGTTTTCGATGGCGCTGTTTGGATGATCTATTTTACTACCTTCCTATTTTAAATACAAACTTTGAAGGCGGTTCATGTGTTTAACGGAGTGTAATCATATACCCTTACATGTTACGATGTAAATAGTCCTCAGATTGTATATTATATTGTATTACCAGACATTCATGCGAAATCTGATGTAAACAATAGACTATAACGTTAAATCTATATTTCACGGATTATACGCATTTGTGGACAAAATGGTCATTGGATAATCTGAAACTGAATCTGAATCTGACTGAATTCGACTTGTGATCAACACAAAGGTAAAAAGTCATGTTTATTTTTGCATGTTGTCATTTGGACTTCTGTCATAAAATACTACATATGATGCTAGAACATTTGTATCTCAAAATGGCTTTACAGGGGGTATGGCTTAGCTAAATGAGATGTAAATGAGCCCTATTGTCTCCCCCAGTTGGAAAGAAGAGTCCCTTTCGTCTCGATTTTCTTGGTTTGAGTATTTCTGAGTTCCTATATTCAAATGGCCACAACTTCTCCACATCTTATCAGATTTCCATGTGTTACACATCGTTGGAAAGCTTAGAAACTGCACTTTCAGAATCTGTGAATAACTAAAAATGGCCCAGATCCGACTTGTGTCCCTACTTTCCGTGACTGGTCACATATGAGAAGAAAATATCAGAGAGAAGAAACTTTATAAAGTAATATAAAGGAGAAAAACATGATTTTGTATGCGATTTGGAAAACTTTGCATTTGTCTTTCAGTTTTGTGCAATATAATAAAAAAATCAGTATTTGGCACTTATTATTTTTTCATTCACACTTAATAGTATTTGATCTGTGATCATGAGGCAGAATATATAGCCCAAAGAACGGAGCACAACCTACTGTAACACCTTTGGTTTTGCCTCGATCTTTCAAAATATTCAAGTTGGATTAATATTACTTTTACACACAACTCTGCTGCAAATGAACAATTAAAGTTTGTTTGTTGAACCCACCATTCTCATACAATGACATTGACTGAAGTCCAAATGTTATAACTTACCCCAAGTGGGGTTCATGGTAAAAAAATATATATTTGAACACAAATAATTCACTACTATTCTAGAGGTTGTTACTCTTTCTAAATATAATAGATAGATTTACACACATCCATTCATTCATTATTCTTCATCTAACATCCTCATCCTATACATCAACACGTGAAGAAATATTTTTGAAAGGGCCGCAAAATCATAAATGTCAATTAATTCTGCTGATTTACAGGTATTTAGATTTACATTGTTTTCATTGCATTATCATTGTATACCGGTGTGTTACTGTAACAAATTCAAGCTAACAGTTGCTAGGAGTTGTTGACATGTTTCAAAATGATTTTAGGTGATTAAAATATTATAAGGTTGGATTTGGTGACTTAGAAAACCCAGAAATCTATAAAAATAGGATAAAGAAATTGATCATGCCTCTTTGTCCAGTATTTTTAGGAAAACATATCAAAACTTTTCACAAATTCACAAGTGATCGTTTTCTGACAGTGAAAGAAAAAGATCAAAAGCACAGATTGTTTGGCTTTGTATAACTGTGTAAAATAGCTTTGTTACAATTAACCCCGTGTGAGTTTGTGACCTGCTCACCCCTGCATGTGATAGGTCCAGTTCCACATTAAATTTAAAATTGTCCACATATTTATTTAAAATAGGTTTAAATCACCAAAAAAATACAGAATATATTGTTAATATATCTGTACCATTTCATGTGTGAATGGAAAGGGTTAACTGTATTTTACATTTGTTTCTTGCATGTTTGAATATCTGAAAAAAAATTCATTGGATTGTAACAATGTTTATTTAAATAATATTTTTTACTTGCAAGTTTAAATCGCGTGCAGGAATTTTTCATGTTTCATTGTTATTTTTGATGTTGGGTTTTGCCATTATCCTACGCACCTATTTATGCCGATGCAAGTGCGCTGGATTATTTGATCATTGACTTCTGAAATATATTTTTATATTATTCTTCAGAAATGTCAACAATAAATGGCATCGTTTTATGACAATTAAAATTTTCTTGAAAATTCAGGTTTTTGATTTACAGATCTGTGATGAGATTTTAACTTAATTTTCTTCTTTCCTCAGCTTTACCCAGAGCTACAGTGAGAGTAACTGCAGATGGTCCTTTGTTCACTGGAGAGACAGTCACTCTGAAGTGTGAGATAGAGAATCAGCACAGATCATTAAACTGGAGATATAGGTGGTATAAAGGCAGAACTGAAGTGTTAAACTCTGGGCGTTACACTGTAAACAGAGACTCTCTCACTATCAATAAAGTTACTGAATCTGATCAGGAAGAGATCAGCTGTAGTGCAGACATACACGGACGAACACAAACTTTACTATCAAGCTCTTCTGTTTATCTAAATGTGAAGGGTGAGTTCAACATCAGTGTCTTTAAAATAGTCATCTCACATGTGTGTTAATTGTCAGAAACATTATGTAAATGTTTTAAAAGGACCAGAAATATATTGTTTTATTTAATTGATCATTCAGATCTGTGATCTTTTAAAAGTCTGTGGTGTGTGTTTTTAAACCAATATTTTCCTTCTTTCCTCAGCTTTACCCAGAGTTAGAGTGAGAGTAACACCAGACAGACCTGTGTTCACTGGAGAGACAGTCACTCTGAAGTGTGAGATAGAGGATCAGTACAGATCATTAAACTGGAGATATCTGTGGTATAAAGGCAGAACTGTAGTGTTAAACTCTGGGCGTTACACTGTAAACAGAGACTCTCTCACTATCAGAGGAGTTACTGAATCTGATCAGGATGAGTTCAGCTGTAGTGCAGAGATACACGGACGACTAAAGACTTCAAACTTTGCTGTTCATCTCACTGTGAATGGTGAGTTCAGTTTTGCTGTAAAATGATGAAGTTAACACAAAATAATCCAATGTATTAATTACCAGATACCTTAGGGCTTTTAACAATGTGCTTAACCCCATTATCTTCATTATAGTCAGATTTCAACCCAGTGGTGGCGTTTTACGAAATACGGCAAAATTTCTCAAATAACAAATCTATATGTGTACATACTCCACGAACCTGTGCAAAATCATACTAAGATTGCAAGGAGGTACACTTACAGATAACAATATGGAAGCAATACAAATAAAAAAAACAAAAATAGCTGAAACTGAAAATCATGGTTGTTTAAAAATGCTTTTAAAATGTTTGTAATTCTTAACTAAGTGCAACTCCAGCAACAGATAAACTAAAACAAGATAATATCAAAACAAAACATACCCTCCCTTCACAAATCTTGTCATGACAACCACCAATAAACACTTATAAAAACACAATAAAGACTTCTAAATGATGTGATAGAGCACACGTAGTTAACCAACTAAGCCTACAAGTCATGTCGTGACCAATGAATTTGGAATCCCTACCAAAACGCCACTGCAGCTGCGTCCTTCGGGATTGATGGATGTGAACAAATCGTTTGGTCGAATGCATGGAAATATGCTTTTGGGCATCAACATTTTGAACGGCATCTTGTAAAGTGCACGGTTCAGTGTACGCAGGTCCAAAATTGGTCGCAACCCGCCTTTTTTCTTGGGTACAATGAAGTAAGGGTTGTAAAACCCTGACCTCATCTCGGCTGGAGGAACCGGCTCGATTGGGTCCTTCACCAATAGGACATTGATTTCTGCACAAAGTATGTGCACATCGGAAGTTTTCACAGTAGTGAAACGAATGCCTGAGAATTTTGGGGGGTGCCGGAAGAATTGAATCGCATAGCCGAGACGGTGCATGCGTAAAAAACAATGCAACGGGCTGGGAAGCTTTTTCCACCCCCCGAGATACCATGCGAGAGGAACTAAAGGCACGACTGCTGTACCTGTGCCGGGAGGGGCAGAGGTGATCACTGGTGTGTGAGTTTCGGCCGCACCAACTGTGTTGTTTGATGTAACACTAACCTGAGCCCGCTAAAATAATTAAATGCTTACAGCACCTGGTATTCCCAGGCGGTCTTCCATCCAAGTACTAACCAGGCCCGACCCTGCTTGGCTTCTGAGATCAGACGAGAGCGGGCGTGCTCAGGGTGGTGTGGCCGTAAACGAGCGCTGACTCGATTCGAGAGCCCCACGATGCACCTGGTGATGAGGGAGAAAGAGAAGGATGCTGGGTTATGAGCCCGTGTGATGAACAGAGCAGCTGCATCCTGCGGCTACAGGATGCCCTCGGTGAGTCTGCTTCTGGGCTGCGGAGAATTGCTGGGCAAACGACCGTCGCTGGACATGCCGGCCTGGAAAACCGGAGCATTAAGGAGCTGGGATTAGTCGGCATCCCTCATGTCCACCAGGCACAGCCAGAGGTGCTGTTCCTGGCCAAAGGAATGCTTACAGGCCTGAGGGAAGAGTAGGCTGGTCCCGGCAGGAGGAAGCGACACCGGGTGGACACAGCAGCATCGCGATCAGGCGCTTCACTGATGGGATACCGACACAACTACACCCATGAAAGGATCTGGATCGGCCTCCGATGGTGACAACCCCCCCCCTCCAAATGCTACGGTGGACATGACATCTGAGGAAGGCATGACAGAGGGCGAGGACACCGTAGAACATGGGCCGCTCATCTCCATCAGTACCTCCGCTGACAACGGATCAGGGCGCTGAGAGACGAACCAGCGGATCGATTCAGCACATTTATATGGAGGTCTCACTTCGCAAGCTTAGTTAACTGCACCCTTGGCAGTACTAGGCTTGGAAGCCTGCTGCCGTCCCCGGAGAAATGACAACTGCCTCCGCCAATCCTTTATGGCCATGCCCTCACAGATGGAGCATAAGCCATCACGAAACGCTGCTTCAGCGTGCTGGACCCCCAGACACGACACACAGCAATCATGACCATCCCGGGGACCCATGTACGCACCACATCCAAAAACGCAGCACTACTGGAATGACATCTTGAAAAAGAGGCACCCAACAAGACACAAAGCTCGAACATGCACTCTTTTAGGAAATCACTCTTTTAGCGCTGAGTTGATGAAACTCGCAGGGGAGCATTATGCAGATACCTGCATGCCAAGTTCATTGGCATTTTGTTAGTTTCTCAAAGTGGATAAGTCCCCGGGGAGCGGTTCCCCAAATTAACCTTTACTCAAACCCTAACCATTTTTACCACTCAAATTAGTGTGAAATAATAGTTTTAGATTATTTTTTAAAAGCCCCTAACTAAAATAAATATTATTAAAGATAATAACTAAAGATTCTTACCATCAACAAGGTGAAAATAATCCACATGCAGACACTCGTCTGTCCATTCCTCCAGAAAACGGTATGAGGCGCACTTGAGAGTTGACATTTATTTCAGACAGAAATCTTTTGGATTTGTTTTTTGCAAAATCAGGAAAAATTATGGACAGTATCGCTTTGTGACAGCACAGTATGTAGTATTTTAATTTTAATAAAAAACAGGGGGCACCCCTTATTTATATTTTTTGGGCTTTATAGGGAGTCCCTCAATGCTTATAAGAGGTCCAGAGGTCAATTTGAACACTGGTCCTGCTGTTAAAGACTGACAATAGCCTGAGCCAATTATCTCCGAGTCTTCCTTCACAAAAAGGACAGATTAGATAATCTGTAACTGTTTGTGTGTCTTAATAATTACAAATACACAAGAACATGTCTAGCTTGATAAAATCATGCTCAGTATTTCACACTTTTAGATTTATTAAAGCTTAATGCATTTTTGTAAAATGTCTATTTCATTATCTTATAGCACATCTTCACCACATTCTCGTGTATTTATATAATACAAAGAAATGGTCACAAAAGAATAAGTGAACGAATCTGAATGAATCATTTTGGTGAACGAACTAAAAAATAAACAATTCACTTAGATGATTAAAAATTCCCACCATAAGTGATTACCCCTTCAGAACGAATCTTATATTGACATCATTCAATCAGGAAGTTCGCTGTAAGCTTTGAAAGGGGAATTCTGTTAAAGAAAATGTATTGCTTGGCAGTGAACTTTGAGCTTTATCATTTTGCAGGTATTATTTATGCTCTAACAGCAACATTACACACTAACTAAAGTTAGAAAAGTGGGATCAGTAAAAACAGAACCTTTAAAATATTAACTCAGACTTAAATGTACATTGTGAAACAGCAGAGGTTTTTGACCCCTTGTAAAGTATGACCAATGTGAAATGTTAAAGGCGGAGTGCACAATGTTTGAAAAATGCTTTGGAAAAGGGAGTCAGGCCGACTACCAAAACACACTTGTAGCCAATCAGCAGTAAGGGGCGTGTCTACTAACCAACATCCTTGCCAGGTTTCCATATGTGTGGGGTGGGTCTGTCACCGGGTGACTATGATGGGGCGGAACCGAAAGTGGCGGAGAAAGGTTCCGCCTGAAGATGGTTTCCGCCCGGGCCCGATTTTTAACCGCACATTTTACTTCCTGGTCTCCCTGGCAACACAGATCACGGGCAGACGAGCCACAGGTGTTATAGATTAAGCTGGCAACTCGTGATTGGAGGAGAGAAGAGAGACAAGACCCATAAAAGATCTAAGGAAAGCACAAACAGGAGAGTTGTTTTGGGCACGAGCTCCATTGCTGCTTAGGGCAGAAAAATTCACACGCTCCGTCCTTGGAGGAGCCGGAGGGTGTCGTTGATCCACGGAGTGCTTATAGCAAGAGGAAAGAGTGCGGCAGCCAAGAGAGGCGAAAAGGACGGAGCTGTGATATTTAAAGGAGCACTGCACCACGAGGACGCTTTTGTGTGCTTAGTGTTTCGCAGTGGATGTTGGAGTAAGGGAAAACCCTGTGGGTAGAAGAAACATCGGTATACGTGACACATTTAGAGAAACCAAGGAAGAAGGAAACGAAACAGTTTTGCAAAACATTAGCCAAGAGGACCGCTGTGAGTATTAGCTTCTGGATTTAAATGAAGTGTAACAACTAACCTGTGCATTTACCGAACACCTCCAGGAAGAGGAGGGCGGCCCTACCCCTGATCCAGCGCGGTAGGTGAGCCGCAGGAATAGTTGGACTCAGCAGCCACAGCAGCAGAACTAAACATCTCGGCCGTATTGTCATCGCCCCCATCCGACCTCAGCGAAGTGGAGGACGTCGGGCATCTCTTGTGTACACCTGTAGTGTGGTGGGTGAGTCCATGTAATTTGAAAAATTGAAGTGGTGCTGTGTATTTGCTGTGGGTTGCTGTGCAAGTGCCGTGTGTCTTGTCAGACGTACCCCGCATCATCCCTTTTACTGAGGAAGAGACGGAGAGGCTGACGGTCGCGAGTAACATCATCTATTATACGCTGTGTGCGGTTTGAGTATGAAGTGATGGTGTGGGCCTCTGGAAGCCGCCCCCGTCTGTGTGTCGACAGTTTTCGGAGTGTGGCGGTGAAGACTTGAAAGCTGGCAGTGTGTGTGTGAGTAAAACTACGGGCCTGTGTATTGCTACCTTAACTGTGTGTTCTCCCTTGTGGCAGAGTGAGAGGCGAAGGAGTCCCGCCGCCCCGTGGTCTCTACAAAAGGGCGCCCCATGTCCGGTATTCGATCGCCCTACGGGCATTGAGGATAGGGCAGCGCTCGGCCCGGTGAGACGGTGTGACAGTTCGCCCCCTGCTGACCAGCGAACTCGCCGAGAGGGTTGGTCCCCGGCGCCTTCTGGGGAAATCATCGCCCGTTTGCCCTTCTGTGCAGGCCAGCCGTCGTAAGCCCGCCCCCGTGCGTGTCGATCAGAACGCCGTATAGCGAGCTGAGGAAAAGCTGTACTTACCCGTGTTGCTGCCTGTGGAGAAAGAGAGAACGAGAGTGAACGTCAGGAGAACGAACTGCGGACAGTCATACATACCCAGAGCTGTAAACAGCAGAGAGGTGAGAAGTATCCAAGTTGAACCAACCGTGTTGTTGTGTCCAAGCTGCCTGTGGAGAAGGAGAGAACGAGAGTGAACGTCAGGAGAACGAACTGCGGACTGTCATACATACCCAGAGCTGTAAACAGCAGAGAGTTGAGAAGTATCCAAGTTGAACCAACCGTGTTGTTGTGTCCAAGCTGCCTGTGGAGAAAGAGAGAACGAGAGTGAACGTCAGGAGAACGACTGTGGACAGTCATACATACCCAGAGCTGTAAACAGCAGAGAGTTGAGAAGTATCCAAGTTGAACCAACCGTGTTGTTGTGTCCAAGCTGCCTGTGGAGAAAGAGAGAACGAGAGTGAACGTCAGGAGAACGAACTGCGGACTGTCATACATACCCAGAGCTGTAAACAGCAGAGAGTTGAGAAGTATCCAAGTTGAACCAACCGTGTTGTTGTGTCCAAGCTGCCTGTGGAGAAAGAGAGAACGAGAGTGAACGTCAGGAGAACGAACTGCGGACAGTCATACGTACCCAGAGCTGTAAACAGCGGAGAGGTGAGCAGCCTCCAAGTTGAACTAACCGTGTTGTTGTGTCCAAGCTGCCTGTGGAGAAAGAGAGAACAGGAGTGAACGTCAGGAGAGCGAACTGTGGAAAACCACACTTACCGAGAGCTGTAAGCAGCAGACAGGTGAGGACGACCCAAGTCCAGATTAAACGTGTCTTTGTGTCCCAGTCGCTGCCTGTGGAAAGAGGAAGAAAGGAGAGTGAGCAGTGAAGCATCTGACCAGCGTGATACAGGTACAACGGGCGAAGAGAGAGATAAACCCCTAAATCACACTATTTTGTCTTTGCCTCCAGGAAAGAAGAGGAGGGCGCCACGGATAGCGGAGTTTGGCAGGAGCCTGTGTTCCCCGTCTTTCCCCCCCCTATACCTTTGGTCACCAGTCCCCCTGGAACCCCCGTTGCCCTCTTCCCTTTCTTGCCACCTTCCTGTGCCGTGGTCTGCCTGGAAGGCAGAGAGGAAGCTTAGTTTTAATTGCCCTTTCCCATTCCCCAAGTTATTTTAAATATTTAAATAAAGTTTGTTTTAATACTTACCTGTTCTCGTGTTGTCTGGTCATTGGGTTGGCTTTGGGGACCTCCTCGAGGTGGAAGTTGAGAAGGGGCGTGGCTTTAGCCATTAACAGCCAGCCCCTAGCCGTGACAGGTCTATCAAAAGAAGGTCCAAATTCTATTGGGGCAGGGGTGTGTATGTTTAGGTGATTTCAAATATCAACATTGGCTTTCAAACATTGTGCACTCCGCCTTTAAACAGATAACCCAGGGTTACATTTACCAGTGTTTATAATGACATGGAGTTAACTATTTCAAGTGCGAAAGCCTTGTCAGTAGTCATGTTGTATTAGTGTTAGTTTCAATCTCATTTTCTTCTCTCCTCAGCTTTACCCAGAGCTACAGTGAGAGTAACACCAGACAGATCTGTGTTTACTGGAGAGAAAGTCACTCTGAAGTGTGAGATAGAGGATCAGTACAGTGACTGGAGATATAAGTGGTATAAAGGTAGAACTGAAACTTCAGTGTCTGAGGGAAACATCTACACCATCAGATCACCATCAGATCAGGATGAGTTCTGGTGTAGAGGAGAAAGAGTTGGACGACCCTCATCCTCACAGTACAGTGATCATGTGACTCTCTCTGTTAAAGGTCAGTAATGAATGTGATTTATTCATTTTTTAGGAAACAATTGTCATTTATTTGTCAAGAATCTACTGCCAGTTTAAGTCACTTTATTTGATTTTCTATGTGATTTAAATAACTTTGCATTCATCTTCCAGCTTTGTGCAATATAATTTGAAAATGTTTTAATTTTTTCATTCACATGTATTTTTTGATCTGTGACTACAATATATTAGATGGATTATTTAGCCCATAGAGCGGGGCACAACTTATAGTAACTACTTTTGGTTTTGGCTCAATCTTTCAAGAAAATATTTGATTTAGATTAATTATACTTTTACACAAGCATCACAAACATCTCTGCTACAAATGAACACTTAAAGTTTGTTTGTTGAGCCCACCGTTCTCATACAATGACAGTGATTGAAGTACAAATGTTATACCCCAAGTGGGGTTCATTGTAAAAAATTATATTTGAACACAAATAATTCACTACTATTCCATCTATATACTAGAGGTTGTTACTGTATCTACATCTGTCTATAATAGATAGATTTACACACATCCATTAATACATTATTCTTCATCTAACACCATTGTATTATACATCAACACATGGAGAGATATTTTTGAAAGGGCCGCAAAATTAAGAAATGTCAATTATTTCTGCTGAAATAGTATTTACAGTTATCATTTTGATTTACATTGTTTTCATTGCATTATAATTGTATAACATTTGTTACTGTATCAAACCCTGCTGTAAAACCCCTAAAAAAATTTATTCAAGCTAACAGTTACTGTACTGGGAGTTGTTGACGTGTTTCAAAATGGCTTTAGGTAAGCCATTTAAATTAGTGATTTAAAATATTAATCCATAAAGTTGGATTTGGTTGAAATTTATCACGATTCCAAAAACACTTTTTGTCCGGTATTTTTATGAAAACACATCAAAACTTTTGAAAGTTCAGTGAAAGAAAAAGATCAAAAGCGCAGATTGTTTGGCTTTGTATAACTGTGTAAAATAGCTGTGTTACAAGTGTGATGCAAGTGTGTTGGATTATTTGTTCATTGACTTAAAAAAAACTAATTTTTATTTAAATTAAAACATTTCTTTCTATATTATCCTTCAGATATGTCAACAACAAATGGCATCATTTTATGAAAATAAAAAAATAGGTTTCGTATTTAACACAACAGATCTGTGAGGAGATTTTAACTTCATTTCCTTCTTCCTCAGCTATACCCAGAGCTACAGTGAGAGTAACACCAAAAAGTCCTTTGATCATTGGAGAGACAGTCACTCTGAAGTGTGAGATAGAGGATCAGTACAGTAACTGGAGATATCTGTGGAGTAAAAACACAACTGAAGTGTTAAACTTTGAGAATTACACTGTAAACAGAGACTCTCTCACTATCACTGGCGTTACTCAATCTGATCAGGATGAGTTCAGGTGTAGAGCAGAGATACATGGACGGCCAAAAACTTCACTATCAAGCTCATCTGTTCATCTCACTGTTAAAGGTAAGTGTTAATGTTGTTGTAAAATAGAGAAATAATGACAGAAACATCTCATGTTAAATATCAGAGATACATTAGGGCTTAACCCCAGGTTATGTTTGTTTTAAAGTCCAGAAAGATGATTGTTTCACACTTGTGGTTTAAACGCAGGGTTCTCACATTAATTTACGTAATGCAGAATTAACCCCACCTTTCAATGCCGAAGGTGTGCAGTGTTTTTTGTCTTTTATCCTTGTGGAAGTCCCATGCATGTTCTGTGGCCATTGTTTGTTGCTGCATGCCATGTTGTTTCTGTGTTTATTTAGGGCCCGAGCACCAAGGTTAATCGATTAAAAAAAGAATCGATTGCTGCAGCCCTAGATTATGGTCCTAGAGCAGAGTGCCAGATACGTTAACATCAGAGATGGCAAAACCATATGAGATTACTAAGTCTAGTATGTGGCCATGAATATGTGTGGGAGTTTTCACCCATTGCACTAGATTAAAAGTGTCCATAAGGTTGAGAAAATCCCACACTAAAGGCTTAGAGTTGCAGCAAACATGTATATTGAAGTCACCAACAAGAAAAAAACGTTCATATTTAGTGGAGATTTTACACAGGAACTCCGTGAATTCATGACTAAAATCCTTATTTGAGTGAGGAGGGCGGTAGATCACTGCTTATAAAACCATTCCATTGCAGTCAAGCTGTATCAGCAAAACTGTTGTACATCGCAGAAGAAATAGAGCGACAGCAATGACTAAAATAATTTTTTTAAATGACCGCCACATCCGCGCCCTGAAACAAGGGGTGAATTAAAAAATGTACAATGTATCACATTGACCCAATCCAAAACTTTCACATAAATGAAACATATTTTTTTGAATATGTAATTTTTTAAATAAATTAAATTATTTTTCAAAAATATATTGTTTATTTGAGAACAATAAAATGGTTTTAACAAATACATTTTTAATTACAATAATAGATATGTTTAAACAGTATATTAATATTACAGAAATAAGGCCAGCTATAGTTTGTTCAAAGTTAAATGAACATTAAACATTAACAAGTCTTTATCTTTACAGAATAAAACTATAAAATAACAGCCTCATGCAAAGCATTCTGGAAACCAGAAATCCTCATCAACCTTTTCTTAATGTTTGATATTACTTGCAATAATCATCAAGTCTTTAACAGTATAATACTTAGTCGGTAGAGATACCCTCTCTTCTGTTACACATTTATTTCATTATTTTAATGAATAACCCATTAAGCCAAATTGATATGAAAGGCCATCCTTGAAATTGTTCTTTAAAAATTAAAATCTAGTTTCAGTAGATCTCTCTACCCATCAGGAAATTAACTAAATCTGTACTCAGACAACTCTGTTGTGAACTAATAATTCAGTTTAACCACAATGTAACAAATGCAGTATTTTTTCAAATCAACCCATATTTTTATGTTACTTTAACTTATGAAATATAAAAAATCTGTAGAAATGACAGTAGCTGCCAATAACTTACTGTAGATTTTACATTTATGTAATTTACTGGCAACAGTTTGTTTAAAGTTAAATGAACATGAAACAGGTTCAGTCTTTATCTTTTACAGTAAGTTACTGGCAACCAGCTGCATTATTACAGGAAAAATTATTCAGTGAACTTATCACAGGTATGGGCTTAAAATAGTGTTTTAACTGACTTGAGTTGTTTTAACTTCATGATTTAACTTCATGATGCATTTTTTTTTTTTTTTTTTTTTTTGCATCAAGGCATATGCAGAGATAAAGGGAAAACAGCAGGCAGGAGACAAAGTGATTTAAATATAATAAAGATGGTTTATTCAATAATCTTTGTTGCTTCAGTGCTTAGTTAGCTTTGTTGATAGTTGGACTAATTCTGTCTAGCTTAATCTAACAGATCAACCAGGTGTTATATAGCAAACACAAACAGTGGACGTTTACGGTTTCAGCAAACTGTGCTGTGATTGGATGTTGACATCAGAGGTGGTTCACTATTTCTTCACTTTGTGAAATTAATTTACAGTACATACTGTAGTAATAAATTGCGTCATGACCATTATTTTCTAAAACACTGAACAAGTGGTAATCACAATTACAGAGGTTAAAACCTTAAAGGAACAGTATGTAGGATTGTGGCCAAAACTGGTATTGCAATCACAAAACATGTGGCTAAAACTGGTACTGCAACCACACAACTGGTGGCCAATACACAAAATGACAACATAAACATCAGTTGAGGGCTGCAACTCCACTTTTTAAATGACAATATCCTGACCAGACCACTGTTGTCAGTGATATAAGTATTTGAAATGAAAATGATTTCTTAATGTCTAGTGACATACCAGGGCCATTTTATGATTAATTGATATACATTTCTTACATTCTGTTCCTTTAACGTAAATTAGCAAATATGTTTTGCAGTTAAGTAATTACATTTATATGTGTGAATTGTTTGTCATTGTACAGAAAGACCAACACCTCAAGTGTTTGTTTGGCCTGATGATCTTGTATTCAGAGGAGAAACTGCCAATCTCAGATGTGTCATCAATAGAGGAGTCGTCAGCAGCTGGCAGTACAGCTGGAATAAAGATTCATCACTTTATCACATCAGTGACCTTCAGAATTACACAATCAGATCTGTTACTGAGTCTGACGCAGGTAAATACACCTGTAAAGGAAATGAGACCAATGGATCACAATACTCAGACATTAGTGATGCAGTTACACTGACAGTATCAGGTGAGTCTGTTTATCTGTTTTCATCATCATACACAATATAAAGTCATATTGAACTCTCAATGACAACCTGTAGTTTACAAGGTTATTTCATGGAGAGATCGGGTCACAAACACAAATACATTTTAATTATAAAATAAGACGCATATACTGTAAAAACAGCAGATATTTTAAGACAAAAACTGTGTGATTGTTTTTAATATTTCTAAGATATTTATAACTTTTTCAGTACAAACAGAAACGCGTTGTCATGTGAAATTAAAGCTCTTATAACACACACTGTATCTGCTTATCCAGTCCAACTAGCATCCAGAACTGAAACTTTACATTTTATTATAAATAACATTAACAAAATACCAAACAATGAGTCTGCTGCACTCTTAGAACGAATGTGTTAAAAACAACACATTAGTGTTGATTGTGGGACGACACACTAAATGCGTTGTCCCAGAATTCACCCATCACTGTGTTATTATTGAAATAACACATTTTGTGTTACTTTTAACACAACTTGTGTTATATTTTAACACAAAATCAACACAAAATGACACACAATGTGTTAAAATTACACATAATGTGTTAAAAGCTTAGCGCACAAAGCTGTGTAAAAAATTAACACATCCTTTCTAAGAGTGTGCTTATACATTGTGTAATGTGTGTGTACTAAAGCCCTGATTAAATCTTTTATTATCTTTACAGCTTTACCCAAAATTACAGTGAGATTAACACCAGACAGATATGTGTTCACTGGAGAGACAGTCACTCTGACGTGTGAGATAGAGGATCAGTACAGATCATTAAACTGGAGATATCTGTGGTATAAAGGCACAGCTGAAGTGTTAAACTATAAGCATTACACTGTAAACAGAGACTCTCTCACTATCAATGGAGTTACTGGATCTGATCAGGATGAGTTCAGCTGTAGTGCAGACATACACGGACGACCACAAACTTCACTATCAAGCTCTGCTGTTTATCTCAATGTGTATGGTGAGTTTAATGTTGCTGTATAATGAGGAAATAAAGACAGAA
Source organism: Misgurnus anguillicaudatus (assembly GCF_027580225.2). Classification (NCBI taxonomy): domain Eukaryota; kingdom Metazoa; phylum Chordata; class Actinopteri; order Cypriniformes; family Cobitidae; genus Misgurnus; species Misgurnus anguillicaudatus. The sequence goes on from NC_073355.2 coordinate 37,913,700, forward strand.
GCATTTCTTATATTCCTATCTTTCTTATATCTTATATTAAATTCAACCTGCATACATTGGTAATCTAAAGCAGTGGTTCTCAAAGTGGGGTCCGGGGCCCCCAGGGGGCCCTTGAGATGGTGCCAGGGGGGCCCCAGTTTTATGACATTTTTATAAAATACATTAATTTATCTTGAATTCTGTGAAATTAAACTCAAAAAATAAGGCAGCACTACTTTGTATAATTTAATGTTTTGTTGAATTAAAATGTAAAGTTTTAGAACTTTTTTGTCATAAATTTTCTTTGGGGGGGCACGAAGGAACGCACCGTACACAAAGGGGGCCGCACGCTGAAAAGTTTGAGAACCACTGATATAATGAACAAGATGTGTTGATGCATTTGTCATGAAGCACTGCCGTATCTTCATTCATTGCCCTTCAGTAGGTCTTTTTCTAACACGGTCTCACACCCATGGCGTCAATATTTGACGACACTTGACCATGCGTCAATATGTTGACGCGGAGGGTATACCTTTCGCGTCATTTTTTGACGAACTGGGGACTTCAATACTATTAAGTCCGTTGCATTCTCTTTCCTATTTTCTTATTTTCTCGGTCCGGGGCATGTTTGGGGTATGCGTTGACCATCTTTATGTCTTCCTTTATTCGATCCATCCACCGCTTTTTTGACGTCCGCGTGGGATGTCCCTCTGGCTCAATACACATGGCAGTTTGATGACTGTTGACTCTTCACTTTGCATCACATAGCCGTACCACCCCAGCCTTGCTTCAAGCATCTTGTCCAAAATGGAGGCCACACCAAGTTGCTTCCGGACGTCTTTGTTCATGACACAATCCCATCGAGTGATTCCGAGGCTCCACCTGAGCATCCTCATCTCCATAGTGTGGAGGGCGTGTTTGTGTGCAGATGTGGCTGGCCAACACTCAGATCCATAGAGTGCCACTGGTCGGAAGATGGTCTTTTAGATTTTGCCCTTCTACCTATCTGGCATTTTCTGATCACAGAGGACTCCGGTAACTTGCCTTCAATTCATATATGCCGCATTGACTCGTGACCTCACATCAGTTGTGATGCTTCAATCTGAGCTGATGGTGGAGCCCAGGTACTTGAAGTCCATCAGTTTTTTTATATCTTTTCTGTCAATGCTGATGGTGCCGTTGGTTTGGGGGCCACACTCCATGTACTCCATATTTTTGATGTTGAGCCTCATCCCGTTTTTGTCCAAAAGTTCCTTTCACAGGCGAGTTTGTTTTTCCACTTCTCTTCTCTGTTCATCTAAGAGGAAGACGTATTCCACATAAAGATTTGACCATGGCAGGAACGTGTGCAGGTCGGCAGTGATCGTGTCCATGCACATGATGAACAGGAGTGGTGACAGGGCCGATCCTTGGTGCACTCCAACGCTGATGGGAAATGGCGGTGATACACCCACTGCGCACCTGACTGCACCGGTGACGTTCTTGTATAGGAGTTGCACCCAATGCATGTAGGTTTTAGGGACTCCATGGGATCGAAGCATGTGCCAGATGAGGTCGTGGGGGACCCTGTCAAATGCCTTTTCAAGGTCGTGGAACGACATGTGCACAGCTTTGTTCTTCTCTCTGTGCCTCTCCAGCAGGAGTCTCACCGCGTCTAGTGCCAAATCCTTTGACGAAGCCACATTGGTTAGTTGAGAGGGTCAGAAAAAAAGCAGACGTGCACTGTATTGATCTAAATAAATAAACACTACTATATTTATTCATTGATGCTGTTGACAAGGCAAATATTCAAATTAAAGTTCCCATTTTTCCTGTGTTTTTGAGGCTTTGATTGTGTTTACAGTGTGCAATATAACATCATGTTCATGTTTGTGTTCATCTTTCACGTGTAAATAAACACAAACACGTGAAAGAGTTACATTTACCAGTGTTTATAATGACATGGAGTTGTCAGCCTTGTTTGTATGAGTGTTAGTGTTAATTTCATCTTTTTCTTTCCTCAGCTTTACCCAGAGCTACAGTGAATGTAACATCAGACAGATCTGTGTTTACTGGAGAGACAGTCACTCTGAAGTGTGAGATAGAGGATAAGTACAGTGACTGGAGATATATGTGGTATAAAGGCAGACCTGGGACTTCAGTGTTTGAGGGAAACATCTACACCATCAGCTCACCATCAGATCAGGATGAGTTCTGGTGTAGAGGAGAGAGAGATGGACGACCCTCATCATCACAGTACAGTGATCATGTGACTCTCTCTGTTAAAGGTCAGTAATGAATGTGATTGATTTGTTTTTTGAGGAAAAATTTGTCATTTATTTGTTTAAAAATGTATTGGCAGTTTTAGTCACTTTATTTGACAAAAATAATTTATAATGCAACCATTGGTTTTCTTTCTGCGCCATTTTTAATGGGTTGAAAAAAGAATTTAAATCAGTGTTTTATTTATAGATTGACTAAGGTTAGACATTGTGGCGTTTCACATAGGGACCCTATACTGTCATCATCGACACAATGTCGAGTGAATAAAGGGAACGTCTCGGTTACGTATGTATCCACCGTTCCCTGATGGAGGGAACGATACATTATGTCCTGCGTGCCACAACACTGCTCATTCCGCTGAGCCTCATCAAGCTCCTCACAAGCAAATGAATGGATGCATGTCTTTTCCTTTTATATACGTAAGTGTGGGTGGAGACTGGTATGCAAATTCATTGGTGTTTTACACACAGTCATCCAGATTGGCTCTCAAGAACACACCCCAAACTGTCGTCATCGACAAAACGTCTTGTTCCCTCCATCAGGAAACTGTGGTTACATACAGTATTGTTCAAAATAATAGCAGTACAATGTGACTAACCAGAATAATCAAGGTTTTTAGTATATTTTTTATTGCTACGTGGCAAACAAGTTACCAGTAGGTTCAGTAGAATCTCAGAAAACAAATGAGACCCGGCATTCATCATGTGCGCGCTCTTGGGGCTGTGCAATTGGGCAATTAGTTGAATTAGTTGAAAGGGGTGTGTTAAAAAAATAGCAGTGTGGCATTCAATCACTGAGGTCATCAATTTTGTGAAGAAACAGGTGTGAATTAGGTGGCCCCTATTTAAGGATGATGCCAACACTTGTTGAACATGCTTTTGAAAGCTGAGGAAAATGGGTCGTTCAAGACATTGTTCAGAAGAACAGCGTACTTTGATTAAAAAGTTGACTGGAAAGGGGAAAACCTATAAAGAGGTGCAAAAAATGATAGGCTGTTCAGCTAAAATGATCTCCAATGCCTTAAAATGGAGAGCAAAACCAGAGAGACGCGGAAGAAAACGGAAGACAACCATCAAAATGGATAGAAGAATAACCAGAATGGCAAAGGCTCAGCCAATGATCACTAGGGCTGTTCGATTCCGGATTTTTTGGAATCGATTCCGATTCCGATTCCTGTTTCTGGAATCGAAAGAATCGATTCCAAGAATCGATTCCTCACTGCTATTTTCGATTCTTTTTCTATACGAACAGTGTCTAACATTGGCCCGTCTTACCGTGCCACACAACGAGAAACACTCTATACCGGGCGTGTCAAAGCGACTGTTGCAAATCCATTTGTCCTTCCTATTAGATGTATTAATTGCGAGTCATAAATAGAACGAGACATTTGCTTAGGGGATTTGTCACGTCGTGCTTCCTGCGTCAGTTAGACAGTGTAAAGACTATGTTCACCATATACATATATGCGGTAGATTTTATTTACATGCATTCCTACACACACACACAATGTTTGTGGATAGATTTTTAATTTATTTGTGGCAGCCTACATATATTTCATCCAATATCATAAAATAGCAAAAATTCCTAAAAGCATTTAAACCTAAAAACAGTTAAATGCCTGTTTATAACAGCAACCAAAAAAAAGCAGAATAAATAACAGGTGGTGGTCCTGCATCTTCATGTGATGTCTCTCTCATCTCTTGAGGAAGTTGCTCTTTCTTAAACCCACAGCCAATGCAACACTTTAATAGCTGATAAATTAAATTTGAATTGTAGTTTATTATAAGATGGTGTTTTCCCCTCTTTTGTGCAGTTGAAAATAATACACCAATACTTTCAGCAGTTTCCAAGAATGTGGTAAATGAAATATGATGTGCAATTAGTGAAAGTAAATGTTATTCTACACCAAAAGATTATAAAGTGCAACTCTTTAAATAACAATTTATCTTCAATGCACTAAATAAGTTTACTTCAATTGCAATGTTCTCATATAACTGATTTCTGACTGCAACAATATTAACAGGAGTCCATATTAACTGCTAAGTCTGTACAGAAAGGTGCAGTAAAGAAGATACCCATGTAAAAATGTGTAAAATAAAAAAAATTGTTTATTGGCATTTTTTTGTCACATGAAAGGGACAGGGTAACATCTTTGTAAAAAGAATTTTAAAGAATAGATAGCATACAAATTACTAAATAAATTATTAAATGACTTTATTAAATCAATTTTCAATAATATGGTCATACGTTTTTCTTGTCATTTGTTTAAGAATAATAATCAAAACGTCTGCTTTACAAAAACAAGTTCCACAAGTACAGCTTTTTTATATTATATATATTTTAAATAACATCGTTATATTCAATCTAACCTTTTTTATTACGTGTTGAATTTGAAAAGCTCTTCATATTAATCGTGCATCTTACGCAGATTGCGCTCGTATAATGGAGAATACATGAATGCGTCAGACTTTACGTATCACCTCTGATTAAAAAGGTGCGATCTAATCTTGTTTACATGAAGTAAACCTGCTCCCGAGCATCTTACGGACCGGTTGCTATGACAGCAACTTGAGGATGAGCTTCGAAGAACCAAATAATCCAAGATCAAGCCAAATCACCATTAAAATCCAGCTAACGGAGTAATCCACGTACGAAGAACGGAACCATGGCCGCGATTTGTATTAAAAATCAATCTTAAAGAGGAGTCGATTCTCCTTAATGGAATCGATTCCCCTTATGGAATCGATTCCAACCTTTGGAATCGACTCTCGATTCTCAATGCCTCGGAATCGAAGAATCGATTCTTTTTGGAATCGATTCCCAGCCCTAATGATCACCTCCAGGACGATCAAAGACAGTCTGGAGTTACCTGTAAGTACTGTGACAGTTAGAAGACGTCTGTGTGAAGCTAATCTATTTTCAAGAATCCCCCGCAAAGTCAAAGGCATTTGCAGAAGAGGTTACAATTTGCCAAAAAACACATGGCCTAAAGAGAAATGGAGGAACATTTTGTGGACTGATGAGAGTAAAATTGTTCTTTTTGGGTCCAAGGGCCACAGGCAGTTTGTGAGACGAGCCCCAAACTCTGAATTCAAGCCACAGTACACAGTGAAGACAGTGAAGCATGGAGGTGCAAGCATCATGATATGGGCATGTTTCTCCTACTATGGTGTTGGGCCTATTTATCGCATACCAGGGGATCATGGATCAGTTTGCATATGTTAAAATACTTGAAGAGGTCATGTTGCCCTATGCTGAAGAGGACATGCCCTTGAAATGGTTGTTTCAACAAGACAATGACCCAAAACACACTAGTAAATGGGCAAAGTCTTGGTTCCAAACCAACAAAATTAATGTCATGGAGTGGCCAGCCCAATCTCCAGACCTTAATCCAATTGAGAACTTGTGGGGTGATATCAAAAATGCTGTTTCTGAAGCAAAACCAAGAAATGTGAATGAATTGTGGAATGTTGTTAAAGAATCATGGAGTGGAATAACAGCTGAGAGGTGCCACAAGTTGGTTGACTCCATGCCACACAGATGTCAAGCAGTTTTAAAAAACTGTGGTCATACAACTAAATATTATTTTAGTGATTCACAGGATTGCTAAATCCCAGAAAAAAAATGTTTGTACAAAATAGCTTTGAGTTTGTACAGTCAAAGGTAGACACTGCTATTTTTTTGAACACACCCCCTTCAACCAATTGCCCAACCGCACAGCCCCAAGAGCGTGCATATCATGAATGCTGTGTTGTTTGTTTTCTGAGAATCTACTGAACCTACTCGTAACTTGTTTGCCACGCAGCAACAAAAAATATACCATAAACCTTGATTATTCTGGTTAGTCACATTGTACTGCTATTATTTTGAACAATACTGTACGTAACTGAGACGTTTCCTCTCTATCCAACTTTAAGAGGGTGGCGCCCCCTAATGACCAGCCGCCACTGAGCGTGACACAAATAAAGCAGAGGTGCACTGTATTCATCTAAATAAATGAAACCAGCTTTGCTGTTGACGAAGCAAATATGCAGATTAAAACATTAAACCAGGCTTTAATGTACATTGTGAAATATGAGGGTTTTTTGACCCCTTGTAAGGCATGAGCAGTGTTAGACAGATAACCCAGGGTTACATTTACCAGTGTTTATAAAGACATGGATTTAACTATTTCAAGTGCGAAAAGCCTTAGTATGTAATCATGTTGTATTAGTGTTAGTTTCAATATAATTTTCTTCTTTCCTCAGCTTTACCCAGAGCTACAGTGAGAGTAATACCAGACAGATCTGTGTTCACTGGAGAGACAGTCACTCTGAAGTGTGAGATAGAGGATCAGTACAGTAACTGGACATATCAGTGGTTTAAAGACACAACTGGAACTTCAGTGTTTGAGGGAAACATCTACACCATCAGATCACCATCAGATCAGGATAAGTTCAGGTGTAGAGGAGAGAGAGATGGACGACCCTCATCCTCACAGTACAGTAATCATGTGACTCTCTCTGTTAAAGGTCAGTGATGAATGTGATTGATTTATTTTTTGAGAAAACATTTGTCCTTTATTTGTCCTTTATTAATGTTAGTCATGGTGAATATTTTATAATAAACGTAAACAATATTTGTAAAATTTTGTCAATGTGTCAAATCTAAAGTACAATGTAAAACCATTTCTGTAGAAATTACAGTATACTGGCAGCTGGTTGCCAGTAACTTACTGTAAATTTTACATAGATGTGTAACATAGAACAGTTTGTTCAACGTTAAATGAACTTGAAACATTTTCAGTCTTTCTTTTTTACAGCAGTGGTTCTCAATCCTGGTCCTGGAGGCTCATTGCTCTGCACATTTTGTATCTCTCTCTTATCTGACAGACTCATTTCAATTCAATGAGATCTCAGCTGATGATATGAATCAGCTGTGTTAAATAATGGAGAGATTCAAAATGTGCAGAGCAGTGAGCTTTCAGGACCAGGATTGAGAACCACTGTTCTACAGTAAGTTACTGGCAACCAGCCGCATAATTACAGCTTATTTTTACAGTGTAAATTTGAAACGTGTTTTTGAAATGCTCTTCAATCCATGTGGACGGATACAGCCCTTCAAGAAATCTTTTTATAATCACTTCAGACTAAAATCCAAATTAAAATGGATCAGCAGCCATTAGACGGAGAGAGTGTCTTCAATTCCTTCTTCGGCTTATTGGCTAGAGTAGGAGCTGTCAATCTAAAACTAGTGGACCAATGGTGACTCTAAAGCCCATCCTGATTTACATAAAACTCTAATAACAGTTTTTTGGAAAAGCAAGCGCAGAATGAGGAAATAAGAGCAAGAGATAAAGATCATAGGCATACAAAAACTGAAAATATGAGCAGAAAATATCAGAGAGAAAATAAACTTTATAAATTAATATAAAGAAGGAAAACATGATTTTCTATTTTGATAACTTTGTATTCGTCTTCCAGTTTTTTGCAATATAATTTCAAAATGTTTTAGTAGTTTTTTCATTCATGCTTATTACCAATATTTTTTTATCTGGGACAACAAGATGGATTTGGTTGAAATGTATCATGCTTCCAAAAACTCGTAGTCCAGTTTATGAAAACACGTCAAAACTTTTCACAAATTCACATGTGATCATTTTCTGACAGTGAAAGAAAAAGATCAAAGCACAGATTGTTTGGCTTTGTATAACTGTGTAAAATTAGCCTGGCTTACACCAGACCCGTCTCATAGAGAATGAGACATGGTCTGGGAACCACATGCTAATTTTCTTGTATTTGAGGCCTGGTTTACGAATGCCCAGAATCGTTTATTGGGCGCTATGAATGTCTATCAAATCCCTCTGTACATAGCTCATAGCCAATCGTTTCAATTATACCAAATGACGTATGTAGAGCAACATAAATTCAAGTGTGCTGGATTATTTGTTCATTGACTTCTGAAAAAAATCCCTTTTTGATTTAAATTAAAATATTTCTTTTTATATTATCCTTCAGAAATGTCAACAACAAATGGCATCATTTTATGCAAAATTTAAAATTTCTTGAAAATTCAGGTTTCTGATTTAACACAACAGATCTGTGATGAGCTATAACTTATTTTTCTTCTTCCTCAGCTTTACCCAGAGCTACAGTGAGTGTAACACCATACAGTCCTGTGATCATTGGAGAGACAGTCACTCTGAAGTGTGAGATAGAGAATCAGTACAGATCATTAAACTGGAGATATGTGTGGTATAAAAACACAACTGCAGTGTTAAACTTTGAGAATTACACTGTAAAAGGAGACTCTATCACTATCATTGGAGTTACTGAATCTGATCAGGATGAGTTCAGGTGTAGTGCAGTGATACACGGACGACTAAAGACTTCACTATCAAGCTCATCTGTTCATCTCACTGTTAAAGGTAAGTGTTAATGTTGTTGTAAAATAGAGAAATAAAGACAGAAACATATTGTGTTAAATATCAGAGATACATTAAGGCTTAACCCCAGGTTTTGTTTGTTTTAAACTCCAGGAAGAGGACTGTTTGACACTTGTGGTTTAAAAGCGGGGTTCTCACATCATTTTTCCTAATGCAAAATTAACTCCACATTTCAGTGCCCAAGGTGTGCAGTGTAAAACAAAACAGAGTTAGGGTGTCATAATCCTGTCATCTATATAGCAGGCTGGGTTGTTGAAAAAACCTAACATTTTAATAATTTAAGAGAACTTTGAAGCTTAAAGTAGGCGGTGCATGTTGTCACCATCTTGGCTAAATTGCAGTTTAAGTCACTTCCGTATTGGCTCCATCAGAGACACCAGAAGGTTGCCCCAGACTTAAAACATACACCATCAACAGCAGCAAGTAGTGTGCTTTGTTCCAGAGCTTGCCATTAATAATTACAAAAGATTGAGAGATCTGCTGCATGTTTCCAAGGACGAAAGGAAAGGGTTTCAAGGATTCTGTTTAGAAAAGAAATTCCAGCACATTTGTTGCAATCTACAAAAGAGGAAAAACTTTTAGTGGTCAGAACTGAATGATCAGATGTAATGCTGCGTTCCAGGCAGTTTTTTGAGCGCATAAATTATGACTTCAAACCACGACTCACGACTTTGTAGCGTTCCAGGCAAGTCACGCCAAACTACCTGAGCGCAAGGAATTTACGTCACCTTAACATGTCCATGCGTCGATATACTTTCACGACATACTTATTGTTTTAGACACATAACATTTTTTTCATTTGACTGCAACGACGGGAAGTCACGGGTTTGACTGCCGTTCCAGTGCACTTTCATGGGTAGAAGGTTGCTAAAACACAGGTTACAGGTTGCGTGGAACGCGGCATAAGTATTCAGAAAACCATGTGGCCCAAGTGAATTATAAATGTTATAAAAATTATAAGGCTTCCTTTTGCATCCCTGGCCACATTACCACCACGTGTGAGTTTTTTTTTTTTTTTAACTGCAATGACCTGTCGTCGGTTTGCATAAGACTTTGGTGTTAAACTCCTTTACTCACATAACGGTTGTGCCAACAACAAAGGCTGCAAACCACACAAACTGACAAATATGATGATCTGACTATAAAGAATAAAGTGCAGTAGTACTAAAATGTAGCAGAAATTCCCAATACATTTTAAATAGGAGTTATTAAATGTTATACTTATTGGCTGAAGTTGTATGAAGGCCTTGCTAGCCTCATCAATGGATGGAATCGAATTACACGACTGAGCAAGAATTTTAACTTTTGAGAAGTCAGTGTTTCTTAAGACAAATGCGAATTCCACCCAATCACATCACAGAGCTGCAAAGCATTCTATCCAATTAAAGGACAAGTTCGGTATTTTGCACTTGAGGCCCTGTTTTCGGATTGTTTGTGATGGGGTGGAGCGGTTTTGACTGGAATTTCGACATGTGCGGCTGCCCTGAGAATTTTCAGGTGTTTCTTGTTTCACCTCCCACCTCTACAATGGCTGTATAGGTGCACTGAAACAATCCTTCCTAAAATGCATTGAACTTTCGTTTGCGGGGACGTGGGGCTCGCCGGGTGGTCGGGGGTGTTCACTGATGTGCTCACACAAAAATCGCAGCAAAATACGCATTCCAACAGGTTTTATTGTAGTTTTTGCCAACTCCATTGACTTGTATTAGATGTGCTGTGAGGTATGGTATTACTCCGCGCCGGGACCTTATTTGTATTCTTACAATTGGCAAAGGTGGATTATCGCCACCAACTGGGCTGGAGTGTCTATTATTCAAGCTCTAAGCGGAAGAATGTACGGGTGTGAGGCGTTTGGAAAAATAGGTCCACAAGTTTACAACAGACGCTAAAACACCAGTTGGAAAGCATCTTTTGCAGCGATTTTTGTATGAGCATATCAGTGAACACTCCTGACCACTAGGTGAGTTTCACGTCTTTGTAAACGAAAGTTTAATGCATTTTAGGAAGGATTGTTCCAGTGCACCTATAAACCCATTGTAGAGGTGGGAGGTGAAACAACAAACACTCGAAAATTCTCGTGGCAGCCGCAGATGTCGAAATTTCTATTTCATCATAAACAATCTGAAAACAGGGCTTTCAGTGTAAAATACCGAACTTGCCCTTTAAATGAAAGAAGGCCGGAGTTTATGTTCAATATGTTTGAGCGTTTGTATAGTGCTTTACACATAAATGCATATTGTTACAAAGCTATTTTACCACCTTATTAACACATATTCTGCAAGAAACCCTGGGCTTGCAATATAATTTTATCTTGTTTTTTTTTTTTGTCAAACATGAGTGTTTTATATGGTTGTGAGGAGAAGTTAGTGTAAGTTAAGGGTGGGATTAGATGCTCCAAAATATCTTTAAAACCATGAATGTTTATGGCATATTTCTACACGTTTACAGTTTCAGTAAACTGTGCTCTGATTGGATGTTGACATCAGAGGTGGTTCACCATTTATTCACTTTGAAATTAATTTGCAGTACAAACTGTAGTATTAAATTGTGTCATGACCATTATTTTCTAAAACACTGAACAAGTGGTGATTGCAATTACAGATGTTAAAACCTGTCATATAATGCAGCAAATATTTTTGCAATTAAGTAATTACATTTATATGTGTGAATTGTTTGTGATTGTACAGAAAGACCAACACCTCAAGTGTCTGTTCGGCCTGGTGAAGATGTATACAGAGGAACAACTGTCAATCTCACATGTGTCATCAATATAGGAGGAGTCAGCAGCTGGCAGTACAGCTGGTATAAAGATTCAATCATCCAGCAGAATAAACTCCAGCGTTACACAATCAGATATGTTACTGAGTCTGACACTGGAAACTACACCTGTAGGGGACATGATATCAATGGATTACGATACTCACACATCAGTGATGCAGTTACACTGACAGTATCAGGTGAGTCTGTTTATCTGTATTCATCATCATCCACAATATAAAGTCAGGTTTAACCCACAATGACTAATTAGATTTTTCAGGTTTTAACTTGTAAGTTATTTCATAGAGAGGCCAGATCATTAACACATTAAATACACAATACATTTTAATGATGAAATAAGATGCAGATAAACCCACTGATGTTTTAAGGCAAATGATGTTGGATAGTTTTTTAATATTTCTTTTATCTAAAGCTATTTATAACTTTTCCAGTACACACAGAAATGTGTTTTTGTATGAAATTAAAGCTCTCATAACCCACTGTTTCTGCTTATCTCATGTTAATCTTGAGAAACTACACAGCAAAATCACCCGTGTTAAAGGCGGAGTCCATGATGTTTGAAAGCCAATGTTGATATTTGAAATCACCTAAACAAACACGCCCCTACCCCAATAGAATCTGGACCTTCTGTTGATAGACCCGCCCCACACATACGCAACCCGGCATTTGATTTGATTTGATTGGCTATAAGTGTGTTTTGGTAGTCGGCCCGTCTCCGTTTTTCAAACATCGTGGACTCTGCCTTTAAATGTACCAGACCTGGTGGTTATACCCATATACAGTATACACTAGCAGTGTACATTTAACGCTGGTGATTTTGCTGTGTATAAAGTAGTACTGCATTCTTCATATCTCCAAAGAGTCTTTAGTTTTATCAGATTTATAAAAGACCGATCAGCTCTACCGATCGTTTTCAGAAAAACACAATGGCATATAACAGACATTTGATGCCGTTTTATTTACCGCCTGTGATTCATGGCCTGTTTGGGACCGCCCCATTTCAAACTCGAAGAAATGAGTAAGATTCCAACATATGTGAGCAGAAGCATCATGTCCATTCAAACAGCACCTGCCGTTCCCCCTCAGATTTCGAGCTAACTGATTTTTTTAAATGAAAGGTCACGCTGTGACATACTGGTTCAGTACTGGTCACAACGCTCCCCGTGATAATATTTCACAGGTCAGGGTTTACCACACTCTTCTATGCAGCAATCTGCTAAATATCGACGTGAAACTAGGGTTGAAACTAGCAAAAGACACTTGCGTCGCGCATTGCGCTGCATTGAAATGATGTGAAGTGATTTACTGCATAATAACATCTGTTTATCTTTCAGTTGCTTCTCACGTGGAGATGTTTGGCTTCAACATGATCACTTTTCTGCTGGCAACCAGTTTGTCCATATTTGTTAGCGACAGTTTTCAAATGCTGTAGACTGAGAGGTGAAACTTCTGACTGATTTTTCAGGTTGTTATATTTACTATTGTGTCTAAAGCAACATCTAACATCCAGTTAATGTCAATAATTGTTTTTGTCTGTATTTAACAGTTTCTCACTCATCTGTTGAAGATCAGTTTGTGAATGTGTTATTGAGAGGTCACTGACTGATGCTTCACTGCACTCACAACACATTCATATCAGATTGATGTTTCATCTTCTCTTACTGCATACTGATGCAGTAAGAGAAGATGAAACATCAATCTGATATGAATGTGCTGTGAGTGCAGTGAAGCATCAGTTAGTGACCTCTCAATAACACATTCACAAACTGAATAACTGCAGTCAATAACAATGAGTGTCAATCAGAAATGAATTCTGGAGTTATTCCCTTTATTATTGATATGTGTGTGAATGTGATACAAGAGAAAATGGGCAAAATAGGGTTGATTTTTTTGTCTATATTTTAATTTTGTTTTAGTGTTGTAATATTCTTATTGTTGTTACATAGTTGTCTGTCTATTGTTTTAGATTTTTCTATTAAATGCATCTTATCTCGAATTAGAGTCATTCTTGTGACTTCTCTCCACTCTTTGAAATAGCTGTTAAGATTGACATAGCATAATATTCAATCTTTATTTTACCTGATAATGAGCTTATTTATAATTGATTAAGTGAATACATAGCTCAACATGAAGCTCTTGCATAAGCTGCATTAAACTAGTAGGCTACTTTTTGAATAAACCTTTAATGAGTTGTTAGTATTTGGTGGAAGCACTCCATTGGTTGCAAAGTTTTTTTCAGCTCTCCAATTATGGTGATGTCATCCGGGTCTTAGAATAAAACTGCATTCTTTAAACTGCAGCCTCATCTACCGCAACAATAAATTATTGGATGATTGTAAAGTGAAGATGTTATTTGACTTCCACACAGAAGGGGTCGCTGTGGTTCCTCTTGTGTTCTTGTGTATTGTTTCACTGAGTCGTTCATTAATCTGATAAAACGTTTGCTAGTCAACACATTAATTTCCCTTTAAGAAGGTAAGAAGTTTGCTTTTCCTCATTTATTTCTTTGTATCAGCTTACAACAAACAGTCATGAACTAGATTATTGTACATTTATAGAGGATGATGATGATGATGAACTCCAGCAGCTTCTTCATCTCTCAGTTTCTCCTCACAATACTCAGTTTGATTCACGATCAACATTTGTTTATTTTAATGATACCTGAAAACTTTTCTGTTATTTTTTCATTATATTCTGCTGTTCAGATGTCACTGAAACTTTTGTGTGTGAAACTTTTTGTCACGTTGTTGTGGTTGCTATGCGACTTTTAGTGAGCTGCTATGTGTTTTCTAGGCTGTTGTAAAATGGTTGCTATGATATTGTGGGTGTGGTTTTCTCATCTCTGTGGTTCTTGTTACTCTGTGAAGTGTGTTTGTTTCATTGTCAGAATTGTAAGTCAGATCATTTAGTAAAGTAACAGCTTATATCTTCTTAACAGACCCCAGACTTTCAGAGGTCAATCATCAAGCACCACCCATTTTAATTCAAATGTATGTTTAATATATTCATCAGTGTTAAAATTGAATTTGTTGTTCCTTGCCACAATTGCTCTTGTCTTTCTGGAGCCTAAAGACAAAAACATGGGGACAGCTTTTTGGAAAAGGGTTTAGATAAATCCAGGACTAGGACTATGGAAGATGCAGTCTGTAACATTTTCTCTGTTACAATAAACCAAAAATAGTTATTGAATATGTAAGGAAAACAGCGTTTAAAACAATCTCTTTACTTTGCCCCAATTCACAATGGTAAGCTTATAATACTGATTGTTAATTTAAGTTGTGGTGTCTTTTTCTCTGAAAAAAGTTGTAAAAAGTAATTTATCTTTGCGTGATGACGTCACATTCATAAACAAGACAAGATGGCTACTTATTCGCATGTGCTCTGGATGAGAGTGTGTCGTTTAGATGGTGGTGTTTAATCTGTAAAGTTTCAAACGACAATTATAAAGGAACATCATGTAAATATGTAAGTTTATTACATTATTACATCTGGGGAAATATACTGTTAAAACAGTGAAAGCTAACAAGAGTAAACATCAAGAGGGCTTTTCAACAAAGAGCCTACTGGAACAGAGACAGCTTCCTCTGAATCAGGAAGGCATCTGTTGAAACACTTATGTCATCATTAATTCAGAAGAAACACAGTTGGTCTTTTGCGGGTGTGTATGTTAGGATGTACTTCTGTCATGTACAGTACTGTGCAAAAGTCTTAGGCCACCACCACCAGACTTGTTGTTTTAGAAGTTTTAAGGTCCATGCATATTTATTTTTCAATCTATTTTATTAAGATACAACCGGAAAATACAGGAAATATTTTTATTTATAAGTGTTTAGTATGACCTCTCTTGGCACTAAACACATTTTGAGCGTTTTTGAGCAGAATGAAGTAAAAAGACTCATTTCTTTCAAATTAGAGATTAGGATTTAATTTTATTTAGGTTTAAGACATCCTGCCGTTTCCTGCTATTGCTCAAGTGGAAGGGATGTTTACCCTGAAAACTTGGCACATCAGTTTACATTTTTATACAGTTTTTAATACTTTATACACATTTCCTGTATTTTATGGTTGTATTCTAATAAAGAGACTGAGAAACAATTATATATGATCACTATGACATTGCAAAAACAACAAATCTATTTCTGGCATGGTGGCCTAAGACTTTTGCACATTACTGTATAACAGATTCGCTCTAATGTGGTGATCACAGACCTCAGATTCATCCATGCAGCGGGGCAAAGCACAACTTAAAAACTGCAATTTTATATTTTAATCAGAGAGGCCAGAGTTACATATAGAATTATTTTCTTTTACTTTAATTGCTAATTATTTTGTAGTAGGGCTGCACGATAAATTGCATGCAATACCACGTGCATCACGTCAGTAATGCCGGTTCCTTGATTAGTTTTAAATCGCCAACAGCTGTTTTCAGATGGAGCAGCTTTAACTACACAGAGCCGTAGTTCCCTGACAAGCTGGGCCATATCGCAGGCGATACGTCCGCGATAATTAATGCGAAATTGCCCCGAATTGCCCACATGCGATTTATCGTGCAGCCCTATTTTGTAGTTTTTTTTATTTTAACACTAATGTTTAAAAAAAATTATCCCTCACATGGTGACATTATTTACCATCCGGCCCTGAGCCTAAAATGAGTTTGAGCGTGAGTTTGAACCCCTGCTCTAGTGTAAGCGTCTCTTCACACTGTGACAAGATCTTCATACTCATACACGTCTATGTGTTTTTTTCTACTTCCTCTTGCAGCTTTATTTCTCTTATAAACATTGACTATAATCTAGATGACTGAGCCTCTTAAGTTATTGTGGTGTCCAGATACACAGAAGCTCAGGTTCCTCTTTCAATGTTCAGTAAGTCTGGGAGTTTTTTAACTTGCTATATAATTCAGTAATCAAGTCTTAATGCCTAGAAAAAACTCTTTAACAAGCTTGATCTCTGGTATCATTAATATCTGTAGCACAAATAAAACAAAACATATAGTTATTCTTGTCTTCTCAAGCATCACTGATGTCTGCGTTCACAGTTTCATATTTAGCAACACACATTAGGGGTCTAATGGAGATGAAGTTTAGTGTGGTTTTAGTTTCAGTTCTGTGGTATTACCAATGTGTTAAAAACAGCAGTTGTTCATCACCTTTAAATAGATTTAGTCCATGAATTTACAAACACTATCACCATTATTATGTGCAGTTAATGACAAATAAGTGTTGTTTATTTACTCCATCTGATGCTGTATGAAAAAAGTCACAACCAAACATTTAAATACTATGTTAGTTTATCTGACGCTTCATTTGTAGATTTACTGTCGAACAGTCATGTATGCCGCATCTCAGTTCACCTACTTATTCTATGCCTTAAAAGTATGTACTCATTTTGTTAAGTAAAACTATACTGTGTACGCTGAAAGGTCAGGTTCTTCCTGATCCCATTTTTCAAACTTTAGTTAGTGTGTAATGTTGCTATAATAGCATAAATAATACCTGTACAATGATGAAGCTTAAAGTTCACTGCCAGGCGATATATTTGCTTTAACAGAATTTCCCTTTTAAATAAATTCAAAGCATCTTGTTTAGAAATGTATTTATCGATAGCTGTCGGCAGCGTACCGAGCCACGTATCGCAATGTATTGTTCCACCCTAGTTGAAACTGTAGTGCCTAAAAACAGCTGGTGACAAGTAATTAGCTAATATTTTTACATGTTCCTCCCACAATAGGTTAATAAAACATCATGGGGTGGTTTCCCGATTAGCTTAAGTTAGGACTAGAACTTAGTTTAATTATGAAATATAACTAACAAACATACCTTACTAAAAACATTACTTCTGTGCATTTTGCAGCAAAACCAAGAGCACTGATGTATTTTTTAGATATGTCAGTGCAAGTTGCTTTCAGTTTAAACACCTCTTACATTTTATTTAGTCTAGGACTAATCCCTGTTTGAGAAACCGTCCGCAAATTGTTCAAATGCAGAGACCACATTCCAAGTATGGGTTACCATACATTGGCAAATACATCACTTTCACTTATAGCAGTACTATGATTTCAGACACACATTCTAGTTTTGAAGACGAAATTGTGCTGCATGGGAGGCACATGGTGTTATAGAGGAAGTGTTAAGTGTTTATCACAGAGTGTTTAATGTTAAAGTGTCAGTCATCAGTAGATCAGTATGGAGTTGATTTCTCTTCCTCTAGTTCTCTGTGAGTATTATCTTCTCTCTATGGATTTAACTACACATCAGTTACTGTCACATTGTCTACAGGATCAAGTCATTTACTGCTCCCTTTTTTTGTACTATCTGTGCAGTCTTGTGTGTGTGAATCAGATATTAATGTATTGTTGGTGAATAAGGGACATCTTTGTTTTTATTTCAGTTTTGTTTTGCACAGCTATTGTTCATTTGACTTGTGTACTGTATGATCCTGCATAAGTAGCCTAAATAGTAATGTTTTGCTTAAACTGTTGGCTATTGCTGTTGCAGTTGAACAGAAACTTTTTTCTGGTGTAATCTGTAAACACACAAACAGCAGGAGCATGAGATTAAGTACAACGTGTAAGAGCAGCAACAACATTAAAGATGATTCTGTAGCTGAGATGAAGATCGTTTTACTGTTGTAGACGTTTGTGGAAACGGTAAACATACAGTATGAAATTGAGGGCCTGCATTAGCACGCACCTATCTCTGCCGTCTCCATGATTCTTTTTGCGCATTCCCCTGCCCATCAATAAATCATCCGTGGTGCCTCTTTATCACCTTGCATTTCTTAAAAATATTTTTACTCAGTAACAAATATGATTTGAAATGTAGCGAAGTACAATACTTTAAACAAAACATACTTTAGTTTTTAAAATCTGTACTTTTACTTATCAAAAAAGGAAAAACACATAAAAACTACTCAATTACAGTAACATGAGTAAATGTAATTTGTTACTTTCCAGCTCTCGGGTAACGATATGTCTTGCTATATGTGTTCCCAGAGAAATGTTATTTTAATTTGCTATTTTTTTTATCATTTAGATATGTAACTATCATACTGAAATAAAAAATGAACAGGTAATACATATTCTTCTGATTTAAATCCAATTCAAGCTTAAAAAAACAATTTTAGATGTACTGTTTAGAAGTTTGTTGCTGTTGTTTTCCTCGCTTGTCTCTACTCCTGCCATATTTATTTTCCGCTCTCTGTTTTGAGCCGCTAGTTTCACATTTGTGCCCGTGGTCTAACCCAAAGTTTTCCAGACTTTTCAGCCCAAGAACCCCAATTAGCGGTACCATTCGCAACCCCCGATCTTCAGTGGTAGTTAAAGTATACAAATATTGTGGGCAACGGCGCACACTATTAGGCATATGTAAACACAAGCTTAATGACAACACAAAAGAACACATCAGTCTAACTGCAATAACATTATTTTATATTAATAGACATATTTACTTTCATTTCAACATTAATCTCATCTAATGAGATGGGTAGACACAATGCATAAAGCACAGAAAGTCCATTCTTGTTACAGTTGCAAGCAGCAATGCACAAAAACTCACAGACAAACGGTATCTGGCAAATACAAGCAGATTGGCTAAGTTTGGCTAAGAGCAAAGACTGAACGCCTTCCACATGTGCAACCTCAGACGACTCCTTGGCATCACCTGGCAGGATCACGTCTCCTCTATGGCGTGCTCGCCACCGGAACCCAGCTACTCCCCACATAGTACCCACCAGGGCCGGAGTGGGGCCACTTTTCAGCCCGGGAGTTTCAGGCCCAAGACCGGCCCACTTTTTCCATAGTGTTATTCCAAATTAGCAATTTTTTCAAATTGGATAAATAAAGCAACAGTTCAGCTCTTACTATAGTTTTTATTAATATCATGGTTCAACAAATAAGGTAAAAGTTAAATAATATTTCACTTAAGATGAGAAGTTAATAAAAATATTCCTCTACACTCTAAAAAAGGCTGGGTTATTTTTTACCCATAATGGGTAAATATTGGACAGAACAAATGCTGGGTTAAAAATAACCCAATGTTGGGTTGTTGTTATGCAACCATGGATTATAATAACCCAACAGTTGGGTTAAAACAACGCAGCATTGGGTCAATTTTAACCCAGCAGCGTGTTCTGTCCAGTTTTTGCCCATTATGGGTCAAAAATAACCCAGCCCTTTTTAGAGTCTATTCCACAAGGAAAGGTTGATAAATTATTAGCATTGCTAATGCTATGAGGCCTATGATTAATCAGATGCAAATAGAAATAAAAAACCCAGTCCTAATTTAAAAAGAAAACAGTTTGACAAAAAAATATTAAATCCAATATTGGGTAAATATATAGCATAAAAAGCGATTTATAAGCTTTTTTTAGGCTGGTCATTTTTGACTGGGAACACAAAAGGTGTTATATGGTTCTGAACACAACCTGAGGGTTAAATAACTTTAATTCATATTGTTTACTCATTGCCTCCTCGTTTTCAGCGGGGAACTGGCTTATCTGCTGCTCAGAAGCTGCTTGCATAATATTTGCAAAGTCTATGAATCGCATGTATACACAAAAGGCTAATATTTTAACTAAAAAAATGTTAGCTTGTAAATAGTTTGAAAACGGTATTAGCCGAATAATTACGTTGCTAATGCTAACCATTACTAGGCTTATTTCTCTTTAAGTTACTTGTTGTCGCTTTTGTTTGTCCTCTTGAAAATAAATCTGTAAGTTTGGCACATTTGGCAGCATCCTCCTCCAATGGCTTTTTTCTTCAACCTGTTTTTTACACCCTTCTCCTCTCAGACGCGTATTGTTACGGTAGGACCGGCCCAGCCTACCGGAGAAAAGTTTTGGAAAAGACGTGCTATGGACCAAACCAACTCTATGGGAGGGGAGGGGAAAACTCCTTAACATGGTACAACCCATGCTGAGGCTGCGCGCTGCAGTGTCAATGCGAAACGTGTGAAGTGTCATTTAAAAGAAGATAGACTCACTAACGTGACAAATGTAAAAAAAAAAACTTGACCGGCCCAAAAGTGAAGCGGCCCACCGGGAATTCTCCCGGTTCTCCCGATTACCCACTCCGGGCCTGGTACCCACCACAGTCCAAACTTGCAGCAAGTGCGGCAGGAGCTGCAGCTCCCAAATTTGGGTTATTCAGCCATAGCCGGGGCTGCTGCTCCACAACCAAGTAACAGAAGGAAGGATGCCAACAAAAGGACTCTAATTGTAAAGCTGGCCTTTCTGACAGTGGTACTTCTTTTTCTCCTCAACTGGCCTCTCTACTAGCCATCCCACATTGTCTTTGGCTATATTAACCTACGTTTCATTTCAACAAAATAGCATAAACTGAAAGGGCACCTATTTTATTGCTGATAAACTTTCTTTTGTGCATTTGGTATAATACAATGTGTTCGCATGGTTTATGGTTAAAAAAACATTATTTTCCACATACCGTACATTTGTGTAGCTCCATCGTTTACTTTGGGGTATGTTATTTTTGCATATCGTTAACGTGTACTAATGCACACTTACACACCAAAGGAAATGTAAAATCGTAAATCCGACCATATGAGCCCTTTAAAGAATAAAAATGACCTACGTGCACATGTCGAAATGTTTAACGTGGTGCTGTAAACTGATGTGCTGCAAATAATCTCGTAATCACCCCAGAGGTCATAATTGAGGTTAATGTAAATCGAAAAGCTGATGGCATTTTATTTTTAATTAAACTAGTATTTTATCTGTTGTTACAATTATGGGTAAAAATATGCTATTTCTAATCGTTAAAATATAATTTGACTTTTGAAAATTAACTCGCGACCCCCTCCCCCCCGCTGGATATGAATAGACACTTCATTATTATATTATACAAATATAATTGCGTGCTATAGCGCGTAAACGCTGACTGACTCTCCTTATGGCTGTTCTCCGATCGACTTGGGTTTAATCAGACCCGTGACCCGAAGTAATTAAACTGGGACCCTATCGTCCTCTCTCCTCTGTGAAGGAGATGGATAAAACTCTGCTCAAGTTCAGTAACATGGAAGGATACAATGTGAAACTGAGCTTGCTTTGCATCACACCCAGTTCATCGAAAAACAGAGCATGTGAACGCACACCGAAGTCATCGGAAAAGACACAACGTGCTCCCATGCAAAAGGCCCGCCGAAGTAAAGTGTCAACAGATGTGTGGGAAACACTTTCTGATTGGTCTTATTTGGACAATCTAAGCATGCAACACAGAAATGATAGACATGTTAAATAAAGGTACGTTACCGCAAATCTCAGTGATATGGATAATGCATATACGGCCATCGCGTTAAAAATACATTTTCAATATATCGTGCAGCCCTAGTATTCAGGAATGCACATCTGCATGTGTAAGTGAAAGAAAACAGTGTAAAACTTGTGAAATCTTTTAAATAGCCGATTCAGTAGAATTCAGTAAAGTGATATGTTAAACATCACACATAAACTAAAGAGGAACAAAAAGTTTGTACAGTATAGTGTGCTTGTCGTCACAGGTCAGAGCGGACCACCAATATCGTGAGTCTCGCCCCTCCCTCAGTTTCCACCTCTAGGAGGTTCCAAAAACACCCCAATTACCAGACAAACAAGTGTAAGTAAATTAAAACAATCTTTATTAAATAAATTAAAAGGTAAGAGGGGAAGGGAAAGGGATAACTAAAATTTAGCTCTCTGAGCCAGGACAGCGTCGGTTCCGAGTCGCTTCTGATTCTCACGGGGACTCACGGGTAGACCTTCAAACTTCATGTCCACACGTGATCACAAGTGAATATTCTCAGCTTCGCCCCTTTTTGTGTCTCCCAGGCGAACTGCAGGTGAAGCTTCTCACCCTTCTTTCCTGGACGCAAAGAGTGAAGGTAGTTAGGTAAGTACACTGAGCTAGGAGTTTTAGGGCGTCCAGAAGGTGTACGAATGCGTTCCTGGCTCAAAGCTGTAGGCAACTAGAGGGCACACCGGTAAGTATATGGAGATAGACTGGGTACTGTGGATGTACAGGTAAATATACAGGTAGGTGCACTTGGCTCTTAGCTTTAGGCGTACAGGTGAGTATACAGGGAGGTACACTGGGCTCTTAGCTTTGGGCATACAAGTGAGTATACAATGCTTATAGCTGGAAATGGATACAACTCAGACCTGTAGGTAGGTGGACGTCAGGCTTTAGCTCTTCGAGGCTTAGGTGACTGGAGAAGACGTATATGCACACGGTGAACTTCTAACCTTCCTCACTAGGACAGACTTCTCAGGAAACACTTGGACGTTAACGTCCAACTGTAGGGAAATAATCCCACGACGACACAGAGCCCTTGGCTCAGACCTGCAGACTGGCACTAGACAAACACACAGAATCCCTTTAATGATATACTACTTCAGTGAACATGTGGGGAGAGATACAACACCTCTTGGCTTCGAACAAGGGCAGATGGAAGTACAAGCCGAGGCTGCTGCTCGTTGGGCCTAACAGCCACAAAGGTATCACAGCGGTGGGTAGGTTCAGGTAGGGTGCCACACCAGGTGATGTACTGCTGGAGTGGACCAAGCGCTTCCCTCTCCTCTCTTCCAAATAACGGGACAAGAGATCTAGACAGGGGCGGGCCTCTGAAATTACTCAACAGATGTATAATCATGCACAGAGACAACACAGATGCTTTTTCCACGCAGCAGCCAGTTCTTTCCTCCAATACTCCACACAATATTCACAACAATTCCTTACTTTATACCATTTCCACGCCACCACCAGGTGGGGAAAGGGGATCAGGAGTCAGTCGGGCATATATAGATATAATGGTCATCCACCGACACCAGTTCACTTCCTCCAATGCAGGGCTTCCTTCTCTGCCTAGGGAGTGATCGCTGACAACATTGACACAGCACAACACTACAATTCTTCAGGTGTAAACACGTAAAAAAGACTCACCCACTGCACTCCACACACTCACGGTGAATTAGGGTCAGGACACCACGTTGGGCCAGGAATTAGTCCTGAGTAATCGAAAGGGGTTGGTACAGAGGATAACCAGATAAAGACGTCATGGCCACGACTTGTAAACCCCACTCCTTCCTCTTCTTAGCTGGTTCCGGCTCACCCACCAATCCTTTCCACGGGTGGGGCCGCTTACACACTGATCACACTCACAGGAAGCACACTGAGATACAATATTAGCAAGGGTAACACTGGCAAGACGACATTTCCGCGTACTCAGTTTTGTTGACACTTAATCCTTCCCTCTTTCTTCCAGAGGTCTGGTGTATACGAGGCGACAGTACAACACTTCTTCGTTCCTTTCTCCACTCACTGCGTTTCCGGTGACTTCTCAATGTACATGATCTCTTCAAGGTAAGTAGTACATGTCAACACAAATGCTTCAAAAGGGATGCTGTAAAACTTAGCTCCGTTTGTCTTCAGCCCAATCCTCTGTTTTACTTCACCCAGTCCGCAATATCCACAATAATACGTCTCTCCAAGCACACCAATCGCTCAGTCTCACCCACAGCGTTTGCTGGAATAAACTTCACATTTTGATGTTCTCCAGGTGCCTTATTTATATGCCTCCTCTTCATGGAATTGCCCAATCACCAATCGCCACGTTCATTTGCACACCTGTGCTCAATAATCCCTGATTTCGGTTGCCCGGAGTTACTGGAACTGGCTGCGTGTTTCATGGACAGCGGTCCGGGTGGAACTATTTCTGCTATTTTTGGTTCCGCTGCATTATGTCACTCCGTGACACTTTCTTTTGCACAAAAAACTGTTTTCAAATCTTCTGTTGTAAACCATATGTCAGCATTGTATTTTTTTAGGTGTCCAAATATTTTATCAATGATGTTTGAATGTTTTCAGTGTCAGTTAACTCCAAGGGTCATAGTTATCGGGTTATCATGGCTCTGTTAAGTTGGTGGTAGAGAATAGAGATCATAACTCCAGTACTGTACATGTGGTCTGTGGTGTCATCTGCATACTTGTCCTCCATTATGTTTTCGTGTCTATTTCAGTCCCTCCACCATCTTGTTTTGTAGTCCAGTTGTAGTCTTGTCCTCATGACCTAGCCCTGAATGTCTGCACCTCTGTTTGGTTAGCATAATAATTTGTTTTTATAAAGTAGGTTATAACCTGTGTTGTTGGGATGATTTTGTGTTCTGTGGTTCCTTGTTTCTCAAATTCAACACAAATTGCACCTAAATGCAGTCTCTTTAAATGCAGCATCAAAGAATCGACCAATAAGAGCTGCCATGACATCATTATCCGCTACATCATAAGTCATGTGACATTTACATTCAGATGTTTGTCTTGAAACAATCTGCAGCAGAAATGAGAAATCATAACCAAAGACAGAATATTTTATGTGGTATTTTAAAGTGTTAATGTTTTAGTTTTGGCTGATATAATGAATGTCCTTTGACTTTCATACTCTTTTAAGTCTTTTAAGGAAGTTGTGTCACTGCGCCACTATGTTTGTGACTCCTCCAGGTTTTGCTAAAGCAATACCTTTCAGATACTGCGCATGCGCAAAGTCCTCCCTCTGAGGATGTCATTCTTTAACGGTTGACGATTTGCTCTTTGTACTGGAAGGCTGGACTAAAGCAGCCATATTCACCATTGCGATCTCCACTATTCATACTGTATTAATACCAGTGACAGATCTGCTTTGATAATATTCAGCTGTTCATGTGATCTTAACATGGAGACATCACTGAGTATCTTCAGATTTATGTCAAATAAAACAGATAATTGTTGAGTGCATCTTAAAGATTGCAGAGATATAAAAAATTTATATCTAGATATTTTTTAGATTTTTGGAAGACTTTATATTTAGTTTACCGATGAATCATTGGAATATTGGATGCCATTGCCTTCACCTGTGTATAATTAGCACCCCTATTTATATTCTCCTCCATTTGGTGAAAATAATACCTTGACAAATGCAATTTACCTTGCTGAAACATGGTGTAATTAATAGGGCTCGGATGATTAATTGCAATTCATACAAATAATGCCTTTCTGGTATTAATACTGAACTGCAAAGGCAATATAATGCACAACTCTTTCAAGTACTACGGCTCTTTGTTCAGTAGGAAGTCCTTATCAATCCAAAATCACTATGAGTTTGAGTCATTTTTAACATGCATTTTAAAAACCAACACTCGTACAACATAATGTGACGGTTGGAATGTAGCAAAGGCAAGATGAGGATCCAAATGCAGTTTTAAGATCTTTAATAGTAAAAAAATTATTAATAAAAATTAATAAAAATTATTTAACTTAATTAAGACATAGTTAAAAGTAGGGGTGGAACGGTACATGTATTCGTTTCGAACCGAATCGGTACGGGGGTCAAGGTTCGGTGCATGAATTTAAACGGAGAATACACGGTATGAAAATAAAAAAAACTTGCGTGCAAAAATAATTAATGTAATGCGGAACTACTGTTAGATACGCAGGTTCTTTAGGGACAGCTAATCTGTTGCCCCGCTTTAGCTCTGAAGCTCTGATTGGCGCCGATGCAGCCGAGCTCCGCCTATGTATGCGCTCTATCAGAGCCCATCTACATTCTGGCACTCTGCAGTTTTTTTTCAGGTCGACGCCGGTCCAGTCAGTTAGTGAGCAGCGATAGCGAGGATGGCAAGTGGTGTTCCACAAGCTCCGCCAGCCTCTTTAAGATCGCAAGTTTGGCGAAACTTCAGTTTTCCAGTCAGTTACAATAGTACAGGCGAGAGAGTGGTGGAAAAGACAAGGACTGTGCTTCGGCGTTGTTCAGCAGTTGTTGGGTATTTGAGTGGAAATACATCTAATCAGGGCTCTCAAGTCTCACGCATTCACCATGAGACACATGCATTTCAGTAAGCTCACACGCCACACTTTGTATTTTGCATGCTAAGAAGTAGGAGATACATTGTCCTGCTAATATACAACTAATGGACAAGGCGCAGTTCTGTCGAGTTCAGCTGCTTTTTTAAAGTGTGCTCAACTTTACGCAGCTCCAACAGCGTCAGAGTACCGCGAGAAATCTTGCGGAGGAGGCTGATTTCAAATCGCTCTCGTGTTACTCTGACGTCATCCACTTGTCGTTTCTTGCAGCGCCTCGTGAAGTCGTACACACCTATTAATTCATCCTACAAGCCTATTTTTTTGTTCTTTAGTACATTAATATGAAATAAGGCCAAAATGTAATTTTAAAATGTATTTAGGTAACACTTGTAATACATTTGAACCCATATTTGTATGAAAGATGAGTACAAGATTACTTAAAGTGGTATACATTTTTGAAATACGAGATAGTATGTTAAATGCATTTCAGTTCACATTCATGACATCTCAAAATAACACTGATAAGGACACCTATGTTTTTAAGATTATCTTAAGTACTAAAAAAATGCCTTCTTCATTTTTGTTTTGCTTTTCCCTCCATTGTACCGAAAGTGAATCGAACCGTGACGCCTGAACCGAGGTACGAACCGAACCGGGACTTCTGTGTACCGTTCCACCCCTAGTTAAAAGTCTATTATGTGTTTTTAGTTTTATTTAGGGCAAACAAATCATTAAAACTAACTACCCTTTTAATTATGCACATTTTTGCCATTAAAGGTGGAAAAGAGGATGTTTGTTTAATACATTTTTGCAATATTACTTGAAACTGCCTTTACTAAATGATAAAAGACTATTTATTAGGTGCACTGAAAGTAAAAAATTTAATATATGTCATCTGTGCATAAGGTAGGGCCTTAAAAACATCAGCCAATCGTTGACGTAATCATCGCATGAGCGATTGGCCCTCTGGCTTGTCAATCACTGCCATTACGTTCCTTGTGATAGACGTGCACGCTCCAGTAACTTTACACGAGTGACGCATGCGCATAGCGCATGAAACTCCGTCTTTAGTTTCGGTTTGTTTTCATTATCGCTCCTACTTTCCTCCTCGAATTTGCACCATGGAAGAGAAGAAACCCAAAGGAGGATGTAAAAGAAAGACTTTTTAAGTCGCTGAGAAGAGGAGAAAATTGTCAGAATAACGTAATCTAACCAGAGTCGTTATTGTAGAAACATTTCAACGCTGGAGAGCAATGAAGGAACAGAGAGGTGTCAAGACAGACGCGCGGTTCGCAAAAATTCTCCTCTACAGGTAACAGTGATTATTCTTTCTTTGTGGATGTAATTATTGTTGTACTGTTATTCAGGTATATCGACGTTGTTCTTGTACTGTAGTTGTAAGGCAGTGACCAGTCTGCTACATGCTAGTTGAAATGGTAGTAGCGTCGACTGATCTAACTTTACGTCTTATGTGTTTATAACTTTATTATCATATAATTTCACATAATGAATCCACTGACGCGACACAGCATATGCCAGTAATAAACAAACACTCATGTTCAAACACGCGTGCACGAGTTTTGGAAGGCGTTCCCTAGAAATGAGCTGTGAAGGAGGGAGGCTGTTCGTACGCATGCGCTTATTTAAAAAACTCAGTAACGGTCTTTTGATTCTCAGTCGGCGGAAACATCCTCTTTTGCGCCTTTAAATCTGTCTATAAATAAAAAGTAGACAAAATGGTAGTGTTATTAGTCAGAAGGGTAAATGTTTTATGAACTTGCATAATAAAACTGAACCGTGTTCACCTAAACATATTAGACACTGGTCATGTGATCAACTCCCCCTAGTGTTGAACCATCGGATTTTCGAAACGTTTCGAAACAGTTATGACGTAATGAAGCCTCGTTTGGTAAAATCACGTGACTTGGGCCAGTTTGAAACACGTTCCGAACCACTGATTCGAAACAAAAGATTCGTAAATGTTTCGAAGCCTCATGAAGCAGTGCTTCGAAAACTACCATCACTAGTAATGAGTGAAACAATGAGTGTCCATGGTAACAAACAAGGGGGCGGAGCTACAATAGAACAGGAGGGAAAACAACAGACAGAAACACAGGGCAAACACAGTCAGGACTCTTTACACATAATCTGTATAATTATTATTTATTATCATGAAAATACCTAAAAAGGTTTGATGAACAGCAATGTAAATATGATTATAGGAATTTTGTGGAGCTGTGTGTGTGTAAATGGTACTTCTTCTGTGGTGCATATTGAGTTTCTGCACAAGTGCACACGGTTTATCGCCCCAGCCGTAGTAATAAATAAACTCTGCTTTAGTGAGTGTCAGGCGCCACCCATTGTACCACCTGCAGGTACAATATCTCACAGATATGTGGCGCAAAAGAGAGAGCACGCGAAACATGACACTTGCAAGCAAAAAAGATTGTTTGAAACTCGTTTGCAACATTATCACTACCAACATCATTATGTGCAGTTAATGACAAAGGAATGTTGTTTTATTCCTAAATTAATGTTGTATGAAAAGGTTCACCTACTTATGCAATAAGGTATTTTGTTATGTGAAAGTATTCTGTATACTTTTAAATGCTCAGCAAACAGGATCTAATTACTACAACATACTAAAATTGAACAAATGTGAGTGTTATTGTCTAAACACAGTCACACACATCAAAAAACTCTGCTACCTTTCAGTTTTTCTTCATTCATGATTATTTAAAGCTGGCCTTTCTGATGGCGCTGCTGCTGCTTCTCCTCCACGGCCTCTCTACTGGCCTTCCTGCGTTGTCTTTGGTTGATATTAACCAAGTTTAATTTTAACTAAAATAATAGCATAAACTTAAAGCATAAAAATTACCTATGCCCACATGTTAGAATATTTAACATGGTGCTGTAAACTGATCTGCTGCAAATGATGCCATAATCACTCCAGGGGTCACGAGGGTAATGTAAATCGAAAGCCTGAGGGTATTATTTTTAATTATTACACGGCTCTCTGGAATGCTTGATTCTGATTGGTCAGTTGAGACATTTGCAGGTTCGTTCTTTTCGAATAATAACCGCTCCAAAATAATAACGCATAGCCGGACTACTTGCACGAGTAAAATCGCTCCGCGCCAATAAAGATCAATAAAGATTACTGTCTGTTTGGCGCCATCTTGTGACAAACACTCGACAACCACGACAAGACACAGACAGCTTACTGAGACTGAACTTGACAAAATAGAGCATGACAGCTACGAAGCCAACAAACAAAAAAATACAGAATGGGCATTAAAACTTCTCAAAGACTGGCTAAAAGAGAAAAAATGGAGACAAGTATGAAGCAGAGGATCTTAATAAGGTATTGCGATCATTTTATGCATCTGTGCAAAGTTTCGCGGAAGGATAAAAAATGTTAATTTAAAACAAATATGCCAATAAAATGTTTCAAATTCATATTCATGTCCAGTTTTTTTTCTTATGTGGCAAGTAGCCGTGTAATAAGCGGGATAATGTAGAGGCAGCCGGTAGTTATTGGGAAATAAGCCCCTTCAGTGTGATACAAGACCCTCCGCTTCGCGTCGGGTCCTGATCACACTGTCGGGGCTTATTTCCCAATAACTACCGGCTGCCTCTACATTATCCCTTACTTAAACTATTATTTTTATCTGTTGTTATATTTTTTTATGATATTTGGGTCGCGGTCGGTCAGGTCGTTTAATATAAAGATTACAATTAAATACTTTAAACAATTACTACTTTTAAAAAATGGGGGCCAGGAAGCGGGTCAGGTAAAAAAAATGCGGTCCGAGTTGAAAACGTTGGTCGGGTTGTTTATACATTGATCCGCACATCACTGGCATAAGCTTACATGATGTTCATTTGAGACATTAATTGTACAGATAGTGTTGTGTGTCAAATGTGTCATGAAACAGAAGTGCATCTGTTGTGTTGTTGGTAAATGATGAATATCAGTGTGTTTGTTCAGTGTGCGTGTGTGTTTGTGTGCGTGTGTAAAATCAGTCCTGTAATTTTGTTTCATTTATTTTGTCTATAACTTTTTATTTAAAAATAATCAAAAATCTGTTAATAAGCATAAACAGGCTAATCTGTGTTTAAAGCTGTTTCCTTATCTTACATGATAAACAGTGGTAAACTTGTAAATCTATAAGGTTGAACTGTTAGATTGCTTTTTGTTGAATTTTCAAACAGAGATGGTGATAGAGAGGTGAAAGGTACAAATTGCAGCTTTAAAGGTAATTTGTGTAAATTTAAGCGGCATCTAGTGGTGAGATTACAAATTGCAACCAACAACTCGCCCCTTTATTTCAAAATGCATAGTAGCCACTACAGGAGATGTCATCATCTGAGACGACGTAGGGATGAAATGCACTCTATAGATCACACTGTAAAAAAATTCTGTAGAAATTACAGTATTACTGGCAACTAGCTGCCGGTAATTTAATAAAGCAATAAACCCCAAGAAGCAGTGGGTTACCAGTACATTTTATAACAGCTAAAGGGCGTTGTTAGGCACGACGCGAAGCGGAGTGCCTAAAACCCCCTTAGCTGTTATAAAATGCACTGGTAACCCAACGCTTCGAGGGGTTTATTGCGTTTATAAAACGGTTACTTCATATGCATAACGTTAGCGTGATTTTATAAAATAAAACACAAATAAGTTCTAATTATATTAGTACAAATATTACTCTTCCGCCAAACAAAATAGTTCCTCAAAATCAAGTGTGACTGAAACAGAGCGCAGTTCCCAACCAACAGAGACGCAGCAAAGACACAATAAAAATATGATTAAAGACTGTGATGTTTATTTTATAAATCACCATTCATCTTATTTATACATTAACATTTATATTGTGCAACTGTTGAAGTGATGATCAAATATGCGTGGAAGGAAGCATGCTGAACTCTTTCCCCATCAGCGTTTTTTTTTTTTTAAGTTGCCACCCAGTTTTAGTTTAATGCCTTGCAGATAAATTATCTTCTTTAAATTAACATAAAATATCAAATGGAAGAACAGACCATCCGCTTTCAAACAAAAAAACGTTTCATCCTACCTTCATTTGTTCTTTTATCACCTCTCAAATTTTTTAGCTAAAAGCGGAGATAATTCCATTTTTGTGAAGAACTTTAGTAAGAAATCAGATTTAGAGCCATGAACAGTACTACACGGTGTTTTCAGTGAATGCGTCAGTGTTTAAGTTGGGTAAGATCGCCACCCAGTGGATAAAAGTGGACGTATGAACTTCAGTTATAAACTCCTCAGACAACGTTTTCTCTTTATCGACGAAATGACTCAACAATATTTATTGACATTTATCTGGATATTGCCATTAATTGTGCAATTGTAGACAAATTAAAAATATGATTAAAGACTGTGGTGTTTATTTTCATAATTCAGTAGGCTACACAGCAATAGTGGCGCAGTGATACTTATGTAATGTGGTCTGAACCGTGAGGTTACCGGGCTATTTTATCACGGCTTAGAACGCGTTTCAACCAATCAGAATGAAGAACCAGAACTGCCCGTTTTATAATGTAGATTTTACATTTATGTTAATTACTGGCAACAGTTTGTAAATGAACATGAAACATTTTCAGTCTTTATCTTCTACGGTAAGTTACTGGCAACCAGCTGCATAATTACAGCTAATTTTTTACAGTGTCCATTTAAGGCTATTGCAGTAATATGATGGCGACTTTCATGTAAGGGGACCCGTGATGTATATAGATAAAAACGGATTATTCTACGGTAATAAAAACATATATTTTCATTATACACCATTAATTCTATAGTTATATATATTATATTGCATTTTTGTCATGAGATCCTTCTAAAAGTTACACAATGCACTATTAAAGCCTGTTTTTATGTTATGATTTGAATGGTCATGATTATTTCATGACACTCTTAAAGAGGCCCTTCCACATAAAACCGTTTTTACTTGTATTTTTTTATATGTGTTAGGTCCATATGTGTTTGTGTTGTGTCGTGAATGTGAAAATTAACTTCCACCTCCTCTGTCAGCTCTAGCCACTGAAAAGAAAGAAGCGGAGAAATCAGGTCAGTTTGAAAAGCTTATCAGTGTGACGTGGAACTGATCGAGGTCATTAATATTCATGAGCTCTTCAACTTGAGACCGCGCCCACATATTACCTGTAGTTGAGTTAGTTTTCATAACAAGTTACTGCAAGGATGGCTAAACGTTAACCGTATTCGGGCCATTGTTTTTCGTCGAGACATCATTTCTATTAAACGAGGGAATCATAACAGTTGCTACATGTTTGGATGTTCAGAAGAACGCTGGATTTGAAGAGAGACTGCGATTAAAAAGCAATGCTCCTCTATCAATATTGGATCCGGACGTAATGGTGGCGCAGCTTATGTGAGTAAAACGCTTTAGTACTATGTGTCACTGTGGTGGCCGGTGTTTTCTCTTCCGAGGGACGCGA
The DNA here is from genome assembly GCF_027580225.2 of Misgurnus anguillicaudatus. NCBI lineage: Eukaryota > Metazoa > Chordata > Actinopteri > Cypriniformes > Cobitidae > Misgurnus > Misgurnus anguillicaudatus. Next base: position 37,946,438 of record NC_073355.2, read on the forward strand.
ATTCATGCTGCACACGCTTTGAAAGGGTTTATGACAAAAGACACGCGAGTTTGTGGAAGTAAAACACTTTAGTACTATGTGTCACAGTGGCGGCCGGTGTTTTCTCTTCCGAGGGACGCGAATTCATGCTGCACATGCTTTGAAAGGGTTTATGATAAAAAACACGCGTGTTTGTGTGAGTAAAACACTTTAGTACTACGTGTTACTATCAGTTGCGGCCATTGAATGTGATAAAAAACACATGTGTGTGTTTGTGCATTCGTTACACACGCGTCGAAGGGTTTATGTAAAAGACGTGTGTGTGTGTGTGTGCTGCTACACGCACATCGAAAAGGTTTACGATAAAAGACACGTGTACGTGTACGTTTGTGTGTGTGTGTTTTTGTGCGTGGGTTTACGATAAAAGACAGGCGTGTGTGTGTCAAAAGGGTTTATGATAAAATATGTGTCACACCCAGGGGCTGGCTGCTACTAGGCTAAGCCACGCCCCTTTTCAACTTCCACCTCGAGGAGGTCCCCAAAGCCAACCCGATGACCAGACAACAACGAGGACAGGTAAGTATAAAATAATCTTTATTTATTAAATATTTAAAATGTACTTGGGAAATGGGGAAAGGGGGGAATTAAAACTAATATCTGGCTCTGCCCTCCAGGTGGGCCACGGCCAAGAGAATGACAGGGAGTAAGGGGGGGCAACGGGGGTCCAGGGCACTATAGGCCAGGGTGTGGGACTCAGGCTCCTGCCTGGCCTTGGCTGTCCGTGGCGCCCTCCTTCTTCCTCCTGGAGGCAGAAATCAAAACAATGTGGGTGTTGGAAGTAATGTCCTTTTTGCGTACCTTGGCTTTCTTTACGGGGACTTCTCCCTCGTGCTCGCACAGTTCTTTGTCGTGTCGCTCACTCTTCCTCTCTATTCCTCCACAGACAGCGGCTCTTCGCTGGCACAGCTCACGGTAAGTTACAGGATCCCCACGGCTCGTCTTCGTGGTGCTCACTCTTCCTCTCTGTTTCTCCACAGGCAGCAGCTCTCTGCTGGCCACAGCGTACCGTAAGTACAGGTTTCACTCGGTTCCTTCTCGTGTTATTCACTCTCTCTCTTTCTCTCCCCACAGGTAATGACTGGGACACAAAGGCGCAGTTAATTCACTTTGAATGACTCTAACCTCTCTGCTGGACACAGCGTACCGTCAGTACAGGTTTCACTCGTTTCCTCCTCGTGTTATTCACTCTCTCTCCTTCTCTCCTCACAGGTAACGACTGGGACACAAAGGCGCAGTTAATTCAACTTGGATGGCTCTCACCTCTCTGCTGGACACAGCGTACCGTAGGTACAGGTTTCGTTCAATTCCTTCTCGTGGTGCTCCCCACGTGTCGATCGAGTACAGTGCGTTCTCAGTCTCTGTCAATTAACAGCTTAAAATGGTTGGTATTCAAATTTAACAAAGGTGGCGGACTTACGACGATTTGCGATGTGTCAGATGGGGTAAGCATCAAGACAAGACACACAGCACTACACAGCAGTACACAGCACCACATCAAGAGTGAAATTTCCCACAGCACAAGGACTCACCCACCACACTCCAGTGTACACAAAGGACGCCCGTCTTCCTCCACTTCGCTCTGATCGGACCGGGCGATGAGTAATACGGCCTAGGTGGTAGTGTCGTCGTTGTGACTGCTTCGATATGTGTTCCTTCGGCTCACCCACCACGCTATCTTAGGGGTAGGGCCCTCCTTCTCCTGGAGGTATCTAACATAAAGGCAGGTCAGTATACAATACGTTTCCAATTTAGTCTTGGTACTCACATCAACGCCGTTTTCCACTCTTGTTCACTTTGTCTCAGTTTACAATGTGTTCCATTCACTTTCCAACCTTTAAGGTTCACGATGTCTTCACACCCATGCAACTTCCCTGAGAGAGAGAGAGTTTAGACAGCCACAGGCAACGCACCAAACGACCACAACACAGCGCTTCACGCACACCAACAAGCTCCTTAAGAAACACACTCCGGTGCAGTGCTCCTTTAAATCTCACAGCTCCGTCCTTTTCGCCTCTCCTGGCTGCCGCACTCTTTCCTCTCGCTGTAAGCGCTCCGTGGATCAACGGCGCCCCTTCGGCTCTTCCAAGGACGGAGCGTGTGATTGGGTCTGCCCTAGGCAACAAAAAGGAGCTCGTGCCCGAAAAACAACTCCCGCTTTGTGCTTCTTTTGGCCTTTTTATGTGCCTGCTCTTTACTCCCTCCTCCAATCGTGGATTGCCAGCTTCATTCCCCACACCTGTTGCTCGTTTACTCTTAATTTGTGTCACTCGGGAGACTAGAAAGTGAAAGGTGCTTTTAAAAATCGTGCCCGGGCGGAAACCATCTTCAGGCGGAACCTTTCTCCGCCACTTTTGGTTCCGCCCTATCATAGTCACCCGGTGACATATGCGTGTGTAAGATAGGGTTGCCGCGGTGACCTAATTTTCCCACCGGTTAATCAGCGCGTCACAAACTCTGTGATCCCGGTATCACCGAGTGGGAGGGGCTTATAAATGCGCATGCAGACGTGCACATTTTACTTTCACTTTTGAATTACGCAACTGTTTAAATGCATCGCTTGCGTAAGCTGCGTTAAATCGCCTATGAATTTGCGTGCAATGTGAGTGCAACAGCTGGTTTACTTAAGTGCTTGAGTCAATGTGCGCAGGTAATTCTCACAGAACCCGCAAGTCCCAAGCAGAGCAACCGGCTACTTCTCCATAAAAGCGCTGCTTGAATGATGGGTTTAATAATTTTCTTGACGAAAAACACAACAACAAAACGATCTCGCTTATATTAAACATCATATATGTATATTATAACAAAAACGAGCAAAGCACGCGGCTTCTGTCATCATCTGGTCAGTCAGCTCGCCTTGCAAACTCTGACAGAAATAAATTAAACCTGACACCTGCGGCTGCTCTGTGACGTGACGCGCGTTCAGCCCCGCCGAATTCAGACAACAGACACATTCAGTTGTAAGTGTTTGCTCTATCTAACGAAACTAAATGATTTAATTACACGAAAATATCAAAACGACGGTGAAAGACGGTGTCGCGGTGGGCAAGTGATATAACCGGTGAGAGGCTGAAGCACCGGTTATCACCGTTTCACCGACTATCGCGGCAAGCCTAGTGTAAGAAAGACACTGTGTCTTAAGACACTCACTTAACATTAAACTGATTACACATGAGATTAAATTGAAAGTTAGTTTGAACGGAAAACTGTTATCCAATCATAGCAGTGGGCGTTTACTTCCAAGTCGTCAATGCAGCCCGCCCATTAAAACGGATCATTTCTCTAACCAGCCTCAAAATCAGGGTACAAAATAGCCTATTACTTATTGCTTTTGATGTTTTTGGATGTAAAAACCATGCAAACGTCATGAGTAGACCTCAGACAACAGTCTAAAACAATAAAAACGCCAGAGGAAGGGCACCTTTAAATGCTGTTAACTACACAATCTGACTGTACACAGAGCATCTTTTAACACTGACATCCAGAAACATCCTCCAATCCTCACAGTCATGAACATGAGTGCAGGATTTCTCAGATGAAAGTTTTTGATATTTTAAGGATTAATGTTATAATAATATTCTGTTCTCTTTCTTTCTTTTTTTTCTTTACAGTGTTGATTTCAAACATCCACTCTAAACAAACTGCAAGTAAGTCACTTTTGATTTATTTATTTAATCACATATTTACACTTATACAAAGCAGCCGAGAATGGTTAAAAGTAAATAATTAATTTACAAATGATAATGTCTTGAATAAATAAACTGTACATAATACTACACTATATTTGTATACCTATTATAGACCATTTAGAAACATGTTTTTTTCCACCATATGTTTCTCATCACTTTTCTGATTTAGGCCAAATATAACATCATCATTTGCTGTTTGTAATTTAAAACCTGTAACTTTATTCCAATTAACACAACAAAGACATGTTGACGAATGACTGGAGAAAATTTGTATTTATTGTATGGACTCATTTTTATGATTGCATGTTAGTTTTTGTGTAGGTTGGAGCTGCATAGCATATAAAAATTTGCCAGTACATTTTTCAAAAATTCTTCCTTTTGTTTCTACAGAGAAAATACATTTTTGTACTAAAAGTTATGGTTAATTTTTACAACCCTTTATTAGTCAACTGGAAAGGTTTTGCTTTATAGTAGACTATAGGTCTATTTACATGTTAATTGTTTGTTAATCAGATCAAGTGTTTAAATATGCTAAACATTGTATGAATTTGTTTAATTTAAAAATGTCACTACTATAAATTGTGTTTGCACAGAAAATCTTAAACCTGTAGTGAGTGTTAAGCCTGACACACAGCTGTTCAGAGGAGAAACTGTTACTCTGAGATGTGACATACAGGATACAGGAGACACTGAGTGGACATACAGTTGGACTGTAGAGAAGACAAATAACAGAAATATAATCACACAATGCAACACACAAGAGTGTAAAATCAACAACATTGAACACACTGACAGTGATAAATACACCTGTAGAGGAAAGATACGTGAACAAAAGACTAAGAAGAGTGATGCTGTTACACTGACTGTATCATCAGGTGAGTTTATATGTTTGTTCATCATTATTAGTGTGAAGAGATGAAGTGTAACATGTTATTCATGAGAGATTGATCACTTTCAGATAAACCCAAGCCAGTTTTAAGTGTTTCTCCACAGCAGTGGTTGACTGAAGGAGATTCAGTGACTCTGATGTGTGAGGTTATAAAATCATCTACAGGCTGGACATTCAGCTGGTTCACTGTACAGAGTCATTCCTCAGGTAAAATATAATTCATTTTATCTACATCAACTGGTTTTATTTAACACATTGTTTTAAAAGTTTAGATTAAAAAAACTGTTTACAATTTTTACTTTTTTTAACCTTTTTTGTGGGGTGCTGCCAGTTTGATTATGTGGTACTAAAAGTTTGAGCACATTTTTTAAATGACTACTTTCTAAACACGGGGGAGTTACAAGGCTGGATGTACACAAAGGCTTTGTCTCATAGGTGGAGTAATTCCAACTTTGCAACTTCACTCTGGTTCTGCTGTAAGTAGCCGATGTTTTCATATTTAAAGAATTTCCTACTGGCATTTCAAACGCGAGTTTTGCGCAGTGCAGAGTAGCGCTTGTTTGTCGTTTCTACGATCACAAATGCAGACATGGTTTTAGTGTTTAGTATCATTACCTTACCAATCTGAAATGTTCTGCTTATATCGCGAATTGACCGATCAGCTTAGCCATCTTGTGTTTTCCAGGGTCAGATTAAGGCTTTTATTGATAAGGTAGTAAATATTATGAAATATTGCTTTGGGAGCTCATCTTTAAAACATGGTAAGGATCATCACATTTTCATTTACGTAATTTAGATATTTGGCCAATCACAATGCACTAGATAGCTGGCCAATTAGTTCTTTGTACAAGACATATAGCTTGAGTGACCGGATGGAATTCAAGCGTAGTTCAGGCAGACCACTGATCGCTAACAACTCCAGCTGACGCTCAGCTGCTTAATCACTCTCACCTGCTTTAATCAACAGTATTTAAGCAGTCAATCAGACGCTCTGTAGCTACTCTGTCGCACAGACAATTGCATAGCAGATTGTAGACTGAGCAGTACTCATGCGATTGATATAATTTTATTCCTTACCCTTTCCGGCGTTACCATGGCTTGCTCGGATTCGGAAGATGTTGCAATACTCTCTGTGGAAGTGCCGGAAGACATCCATTCCGTACAGGTATTAAGATAATTTGTGCGTATATCTCCTGTCAAGCCCAAAAAACTTATGTTTCCGTGATCTTTGAACGCGCTTTTCAGTGCGTGAGCTTTGAGTTTGTGCACGTATGCGCACTGGAAAAAGTTAACTTTAGTATCTTTGTCGCTCAAATAGTCTAAAATCGCTATGTCACTGTAAACAATAACTTTCTTATCAACAGTATAGCAGGATGTTCTATTAACAGCATTTCATGCAATATTTAGCAGTTTTACCATATTTACATTTACGTATTTACAGCAGTAGGTCAGTAACGTTAGACCAATGTGACTACAAGCAAGGAGTATGTCCGTCATTCGTTCCAATTCATTTCGATATAAAATCGTTCAGGTCACCTTGCAGTGTCAGTGTATATATGTTGTTTTAAATTCGACAGTTATAGTTTTACAGCATTTCGTGTCTTATACTTGATTTAACGTCCCGAAGGCAGTCGCTTATGCATCTTCAACAAGCATGTAAAGCATAAGAAACCAGTGTTGCCAACTATTTTCAATGGAAAGTAGCTAAAGCTTGCTTGGAAAGTCGCTAAATGTCGCTAGATTACGTCATTGCATCATTTGCATAACAGTGACGTCATCACGTCACATTTGCATTTTTACTACACTGGATTACTACATTATTTCACGTTTCTCTTTCTCTCTGAACTGTCAAAAATGTTATTTTAAGACACATGAATGCTTGGAAATGTTTTCTCGTTTGTTTATCTGCTTATGTTCTCATAAAACGAAATGTGTGTATCTTCATGTTTATATGGCCAAACAGTCCAGTTTCAAACATACACTGATAAATGATGGGAAACGTTGTTTTGTAGGTAAATAGCCCATTAACGCGTCAGCCTCGTACAGTTTGTCTGTTCTAAATGCGCTGCTGCTCAGCTCCCTCAAGTACATTTATTTTATGTACAGTGATTCATTTTATTCAAAGACCATTTTATATTTATATCTCGCCATTAATGTAAGCCATCGCGGGATCCGCCTGCTCCGGCTTCCCGCATGCACGATTATGCCGTCTGGACGCGGATAGATAACCACTTCTCCTGCCCTGATTGCAACTGGGAGAGAGACTCTGCTCTGCTGCGCAAGGACTAGACCGCCTGTGAATGCTTTGGGTCGGGGGTGGAGCCCACAGAAGCAGCGGTAACTGCTCATTGAGAAGGGTGAATGTCACGTTAAAAGTCTCCAACAATGCCAAGATGTAAGAAACATCTTGCACGCGTATCTTGTGTTGGGGGTCCGTTAATTAATGATTAACTAATGTCAACCTCAGCTGTCCTTCATTTTATTTCTCTCCTCTGAACCTGCCTGTTCCAAATCTGATGAATATCAGGGAACCGCGTTCCCTTTTGAGGTATGCTACCCAACATGCAGGAGCCGCGTACTCCGAGACAAGCAGTCTCTAAAAGTTATGCAATCAACTACGTTGTTGTGTTTGGGGGATATATGCAAAGGATGCATCTTAAAGGTGCAGTATGACAACCGAGCCCCTTGATTCCTCAGCCTTTGGCCAAATTCAGATATTTGTTATAATATATAAATATATTATATAATTTGGTATTCTTAAGTGGTCCTGACTGAAATATAGCTTGAGTGACCGGATGGAATTCAAGCGTAGTTCAGGCAGACCACTGATCGCTAACAACTCCAGCTGACGCTCAGCTGCTTAATCACTCTCACCTGCTTTAATCAACAGTATTTAAGCAGTCAATCAGACGCTCTGTAGCTACTCTGTCGCACAGACAATTTCACCCACCACCTCCCCTTCACCTCCAATATCTCAGTTTTCACAACCATTGCACCCCTTTTTAATTATTTTATTTGTAGCATACTAAAATGTTGGTTATGACAGGCTGGGGGATATATGCAAAGGATGCATCTTAAAGGTGCAGTATGACAACCGAGCCCCTTGATTCCTCAGCCTTTGGCCAAATTCAGATATTTGTTATAATATATAAATATATTATATAATTTGGTATTCTTAAGTGGTCCTGACTGAAATCTCGGTTACGTATGTAACCCACGTTCCCTAAAGGAAGGGAACGGAGACGTCACGTCGTGACCGACGAATTGGGAACTCGCTTAGAGAGACCAATCTGCTTCGTTTATTACTAAAACGCCAATTAATTTGGCATTGAAGTATTTGCATAATGCCGGCGCCACCCCGCCATGTGAGTATATAAGCCGCAGGTGCAAATAGGGAAATTAGCTTCATTTCGCTGAGAAAGCCGGAAAGTGTGACCGGCCGTAAACAGCAGGGAGCAGCCCTATGGCGACGGGACGTGACATCTCCGTTCCCTTCCTTCAGGGAACATGGGTTACATACGTAACCGAGACGTTCCCTTTCAGTCGGTCACTACGACGTCACGTCGTGACCGACGAATTGGGAATGCCTACCAAAACGCCACTGGGGCTGACCTCTTCCAGTGTCTACATAAAGCATTCTGGTTTCACTTAAGGAGATGGAGAATAGGATTTAAGGCAGAAGGTCGGGCACTAGATGTTCCTTTAACCCCACAGTAGTGCCAGCGACTGGGAAGCGCCCTATCTGAGCAGAATAGGAACTCTGCGGAAGCCACCGCCCCGTTAAGGGCTGATGGTGGGCGAAAGTCAACCGCAGTTGAGGTAATAGACAGCCGTGGCTGTGTAAGCAAAGCAGTGCTCTGCTGAGGGAAATGTGGGCTAGTAGGATTAACCCCACAGAAAAATACTCACAAAGGAACCCAGTGGGATGCAATGTGGATGCCCGAGCCAAACACATAGGTTCGCGAGGATGCAGCTAGTGAGAGGCTGACAGCGGATGCTCCGCAACATCAGGCTGCCAGGGCAGCGGAGGAAAGTCAATCAAACCATTACGCATTTTGACTGGATGGCCTTCCATACTGACAGTTATTGTGTAGCGTCAGTCAGAGGCTGCAAGAACACGAACACTGTAAAACCTAATGAACGTGTTAGGTGTCGCCCAACCAGCAGCTCTGCAGATGTCTGTTAGCGAGGAACCACGAGCGAGTGCCCAAGATGAGGCAACAGTTCTAGTGGAGTGAGCTTTCAATTCAAATGGACATGGGGTGCCCTGCAGATTATAAGCAAGTGCGATAGTTTCTACAATCCAATGAGACATCCTCTGCTTAGTGACAGCTTTCCGTCTCTGCTGACCACCGTAACAAACAAAGAGCTGGTCTGAGGGGCCTGAGGCTTTGTGTGGGATCCACGTAGAGGCGCAGTGCGTGTACGGGACATAATAAAGCCATGGTTGGGTCTGCCTCCTCCGGAGGCAGCACTTGCAAGCTCACCACCTGATCTCTGAAGGGAGTGGTGGGAACTTTGGGCACGTAGCCTGGTCTGGGTCTGAGTGTTACGCTCGAGACAGCAGGACCAAACTGAAGGCATGAATCGTCGATGGAGAATGAATGTAGATCCCCTACCCTCTTAACGGAGGCCAATGCGAGAAGGGTCAGAGCTGGAAACTGAACTATTATTTGCTATGCTATCAAAATAAGAATAGGCTTCATATATCCTTTTCTTCTTTCAGAAATATTTCGTCAAGCTTTGCCATTAACGTTTCCATACCGTTATCACTGTCCAAGTCCTCCCCAGGTATTTCCATCGCCGTTTCCCGAGCTCTTCCCTCGAGCCCCAAAGCAACAGCAAGGGCTTGTTTTTTCTTGTCGAGGTCAGTGACCCGCTGCCAGATATTGACTTCATTTTTCCAACACTCGTACGGCCTGGCTTCATCAAACTTTGGCGGAACTTTATAACTAGCAGCCATCCTCTGCTGCCATGTTAGTTCTAATAAACACAACGTTTATTTCAAATGGTTCACTTTATTTAGCATACCATTCGGTACACACACGAGAGCACCGTGCAAAACCAAAACACTGCGCGCCAAACCACACACTGCGCATGCGCCACCCTAGTACCCAAGTAACACGAAGAGGGGCACCTTTTACCGTAAAGAACAGTATACAGGGGAAATGACATGTTAAAGGAATAGTCTACTCATTTTCAATATTAAAATATGTTATTACCTTAACTAAGAACTGTTGATACATCCCTCTATCATCTGTGTGCGTGCACGTAAGCGCGTAATTATGGCGTAATAGCACTTTTGGGAGTACTTCGACTCGGCGCAGTAACACCCTCCCTCTCCCATTATGAGAGTGAGAAGGGGAGCGGACTTTTCAGGCGAGTCGAAGTACTCCCAAATATAAAATATAGTTCCTCTTTTAAATCCGCTTAGAAAAGCGCTACGTTTTATTTTGTACCACCAAACTTGCTTGTATAACTACTCGTCTTAAATAGGAAAAACGTTGATGTGTTTGGTCACTTCTAACTTTATCTGTAAATGGTACCATTGAATGAATGGGGCTAAGCTAAATGCTATCGAAGCGTCGCAGCGCGCTCCAGCGCTTACGTGCACGCACACAGATGATAGAGGGATGTATCAACAGTTCTTAGTTAAGGTAATAACATATTTTAATATTGAAAATGAGTAGACTATTCCTTTAACATTATTATCATTCTCTATTTTCATTTTCTTTATCTTTATCTGTACATTGTTACAAAAAAATACTAACCAACCCTTGGCTATGTATACTTTGTTGGACTTGATGAGACTATTTCTAGTGCACTTGTGTATTGCTGTTCTTGTGTTGCTGTAATTGCTTATATTGTTTACCTCATTTGTAAGTCACTTTGGACAAAAGCGTCTGCTAAATGAGTAAATGTAAATGACATTTACTAACATTAACAAGAATTATGTTGAAAAACTATGTTGTTCATTGTTTGTTCATGTTAATGCATTAACTAATGTTTACTAATACAATCTTATTCAAAGTGTTACTGTGTACTGTAAATATACAGCACATATACATACACAATGTAGTCAGTTATTGTAGTTACTCATCTATTTTGGATTGCTGGTAGGAATATACAGTAAGTGTATTAATGCAATTATGATTTTTTTATCTCCCAACTTCAAATTAAGACACCATAGTAAATGGCAACGTGTATTGTAAATATTTTGTTTGTTTTTTTCTGAGTTTGTTTTGTCTATTTTCAGTACTCTTCAATACAATTTTCAAAAATCTTTAAAACATTTTTACTTTTTTATAGGTTATGAGCTGACATCAGTCAGCAGTGGAGGATCTAAAGGCATCTACACAGTGAGTTCAGTGACTGTGAAGCACACAGGAGTTTATATGTGCAGAGCAGAGAGAGGAGATCCAGTCTATCACACAAAGGACAGTAACACACAAACACTGTGGATCACTGGTGAGTCCATCACACACAACTAAACAACAACAATATCTTACACTCTCTGTCATATATCATTTATTTATTAATTTTCTGACATTTTTTTCTCAGGTGTTTCTCCTTCAGTCTCTCTGATCATCAGACCCAGCAGAACTCAACACTTCATATTTGAATCTCTCTCTCTGAGCTGTGAGGATCACAGTAACTCTACTGGATGGACAGTGAGAAGATACACAGATAAACTGATAACTTGTTCATCATCAGACACGAGATCTACAGGAACAACATCTACATGTATAATCGGTTCTCTCATCACATCTGATACTGGAGTGTACTGGTGTCAGTCTGAATCTGGAGAGAAACTTCATCATGTTAATATCTCAGTACACTGTGAGTTTACATGACTGTAGTTTTAATTGCAGATGCATGAAAACTGAATGCATAAATGTTGACAGCTGGCAAACATAAAGCAGATATAAGACACATGTATTTACAGTTAATTTGACATATACAGAAAATTGATTAAAATGTATTTGAAAATGTGCAAAGCAATGGGTCCCCAGGAACAGGATTGAGGACCACTTGTATAGGACGTCTCTTTTTCATGAACAGTAATTTCAGTTTCTGTGTGATTTTATTCTATCAGTAGATTCCAACACAGTTTAACAACTTTATAAGTTGTAAAATCCAAATAAGCCATAAATACACCAATCTAAAAGCAAAGTACCATATAGTCCAAACCTGTCATTCTTAATCCATGTTTTTTAACCAAGAAACTAACATGTGGTTGAAAACTGTTCACCTACTCCCTACACACCCTTTTTACATTGACATGCAGCCCCTTTTATCTTAATTTAGGGAGTTTGTGCATTTACATGCACAACACTTGGTATCTATCAAAAAGCAGCATATTACTAAAACATGTTTTGATGAGTTTACATGCAAATCAATAACACTGCATTTACATGGACTTTTGAGATTTGTCAGGTTACTTGCATGCAGTGATGTCAGTATCTAAACATCCATTGTAGTTATCCAGAATGTCAGCAGAGATTTTGACGTTTTTACAAAATTTGCATGAGTCGCGAACACACTGTTTTGCATTGCTAGGTTAAGTAGACATGTTAGCTTTTACTTGTGATGTTTATGTTTTACACGTCACACACACACATGCACATGATCATAACTGTGAGAAAGCAGGTTAAAACATTTACATGCAAAATATCATTGTAGTGTGCAAACTTTTACCTGTTTTGATTTGTATTTTGTCAATTATGGTCATTACCCAATAAAAGTATAGCATTTTAGGTGTTTACAAGTTACAACATACTGTATCAATATATCAACAGAAATGTCTACAGTATATTCAGTGAAGCTTAAAGGAAAACCTCACTAAAGTTATTTCTCATACTAAAATGATTGTGTTGGTACTTGACATCACAATGCAAGGTTGTTTGTAGGTGTTTGCAAGGACATTGCTAGATGATTGTGTTTAATTGTGTTGTTACTGTATATACAATATTTACTAGGGTGTTGCAAGTGTATTTATTTTCTGCCAAATAAAACAATCTAATAAAACAGTGTTGAAATCAAACAATATTTTTTACTTGCTATCATCAGTCATTTCTTCTGTTGTGTAGACGGTGATGTTAATCTGGACAGTCCTGTTCATCCTGTGACTGAAGGAGATCTTCTGACTCTACGCTGTTTATATCGAGATAAAAAACCCTCTAACCTGAGAGCTGAATTTTATAAAGATGGATCAGTGGTGCAGAATCAGACTACAGGAGACATGATGATCATCCCTACAGTCTCAAAGTCACATGAGGCTTTCTACTACTGTAAACACCCAGAGAAAGGAGAGTCTCCAAAGAGCTGGATCTTAGTCAGAGGTGAGAGTCTACAGAAATGATGTGAGTTTTTATGTTTGTTATAGTTTGTATATTCTGCATGATGACATGTATTTGTTTTAATCTCAATTTTACATCGAAGCTTTTGACATGATATCTTCTGCTGCTTGGCTTTGTCGTCTGTATTAGTTTAAGTTATTCAATTTTTCATAAATTCAAAATGTTTAAATAAATGTAATGATGCAATATGTGAGGTGGCAGAGTTTAAGAGTTGAATACATTTTTTATCAGACAGAGTAAATCTGTAAGCTGTAATAGAGATGAGAGTAATGAAGCAGCTCTATGAGTCACAATCAGTCATCAACTAGATTGTTTTACATTTAGAGAGGATGATGATAATGATGATAAACTTCCGCTACTTCATCCTTCAGTTTCTTCCCACAACACACAGTTCAACTCATGATTAACATTTGTTTCTTTTTATGGTAACACTTTATATTACGACCCGCAATGTACCGCATAATTAAACTGAATTTACAGTGTACCTACTTGTAACAACAGAGTACCTTTACAGTACATACTTGTAGGTATAAGGGAACAATATTTTAAGTTTGGGGTAATAAGGGGGTAAGAATATATGGAAAATTATAAATGATTTATTCTCCAAGTATTTCATAACTAGAGGGGGTACCTATTGTAATATTGCATGGTATGTATGACTTACGTCTATGGGTAATATGGTCTATTGATTTTTTTGTTTCGTATTTGCTACTTACCTGATGAAAGTGTATTGTATACAGTCGATGCAGCTGCTTTAATTTGATCATCTGTGTTTTAAGGCAAGTACAATAAAAATAATAGCAACTTGTACCTCTTTGATCTGTATATGTATATAGGAGTTCCCTTTCAGTCGGTCACTACGACATCACGTTGTGACCGATGAATTGGGAACACGCTTAGAGAGACCAATCTGCTTTGTTTACTACTACAACGCCAATGAACTTGGCATTGAGGTATTTGCATAATGCTGGCGCTGCCCCGCCAGGTGCGTATATAAGCAGCAGGTGCAAATAGGGAAATTAGCTTTTTTGCGTCGAAAGCCGGCAATATCTGCTACTGAGAAGCTACTCTCTGCTCTTCTGGGAACGGTTGCTGAAGTTGGTTGGACAAGCAGTACTACCACAGCGGACGCCGCAGTTCCACTGCTCTTCTTTATTATTTTGAGTTTCAGTGTGTGCGTTGCCTCTCCCTGTGCGCATCACCAGCTGAGCACCTATGGAGTGATTTCCCTGAAAGAGTGATACGTGAGAGCTCTGTGTCTTTTTAAAGACAGCCACTCTCTCGTATATTTGGAGATCAGTGTCCTTTTCAGGATAGCTTTTCCTCTGTGTGATCTTGGATGCAGAAGTACAGGGGTTCCAGAGACTGTCACAAGCGCCGTTTTCGTGCTTGGGTATCGAGCACCCCGACGCAGCGTTCGTGGAGGGTTTTTGTTCTCTCTGTGAGAGCATAACCCTCTTGGATTGCGAAGACGACTGTCGTTTCTACGGGAAGGACGCCCGCGCCCTTGCAGTGCTGAATGCCGCCATGGTGCGGCTGCAAACCTCCCAGCCTCCTCGTCCTCACCTGGTTGAGGTCCCGTTGGAGACCGGAGAGTCGTGTTCTATGATTTCTGCCGAATCCATTGGACCTCCTTCTGGTCCCGCCACTTCAGCAGCATTAGAGGGGAGCACCCTTTCCCTCCGAGGTGGAGTTCGACCTGGAGATGGCGGCCGTGCCCGCTTGTGCAGCGGAAGTGGTAGGGTTGGAAGGGTCAACCCCCTCCTCCCGAACCAGCCCGTCTGCATGATTGGTACTTCTGAGCTGCTTGGTCCTCTCGCTCCTCACCTCCTGTGCCTTTCTTTCCCCGTGGGCACGAAGAGCTGACTCGAACATGGAATTCGGCCGAGGGGAGGGGATATCAATACAAAGTACCACCATTCGAGCTGTCTCTCTCTCCCTGTGTCCCCACGAGGTGTCTCGGTCGGCTTATAATAGCTCATTCTCGGCAGACGCTGCGCGAACACAGAGACTTAACGCTTCGGCATCTCGCTCGTTTGAGTCTTCGGGTCAACTGGGAAAAGAGCAAACTTTGCCTCGTTCAGAGGATCTCTTTTCTTGGTATGGAACTGGACTCGATCGTTTCATCGGCACGTTTAACAAAAGCGCGTGTCCAGCCAATCCTGACTTGCCTGAATACATTTCGGGCAAGAGCGCGGTCCCGCTGAAACAATTTCAGAGCTCCTAGGGGTATGGTTGCAGCTGCGGCTGTGACACTGCTCGGGCTGCTCCATATGAGACCGCTTCAGCGTTGGCTTTACGATCGAGTCCCAAGGAGAGTGTGGCGCACCAGCATACACCGTGTAACCATTACACCTACGTGTCGTTTCAATTGCACCCAGTGGTCAGACCCAGCGTTTCTGAGGGCAAGATATGCCCCTGAGACAGGTCTTCGGGCATTCTGTAGCACTACGATGCCCCCAGCACGGGATGAGCAGCCACGTACGACGGGCTTGCAGTCTCAGGGGTGTGCATAGCACCCCAACTGCCGCTAGCGGTGGGCTCTATATCTGGGACTTGTACGCTCCGCTACGGAGCTGTGAGGGTAGGATGTATTAGCTCGCACCGACAGCATTGCGACTGTTGCGTATATCAACCGTCAAGGCGGTTTGCACTCTCGGCACCTCTCGCATCTCGCTCATCATCTCCTCCTTTGAAGTCAGGAGCATCTGAAGTCCCTTCGTGCCATTCACATCAACACAGCAGCAGACGTGCTTCAACAAGCAGCGTGCCCCGGCAAATGGCGACTCCACCCCCAGATGGTTCAGCTGATTTGGAAATGTTTCGGTCGAGCGCAGATCGATCTGTTTGTGTCCCCGGACACAACCCATTGTCGCCTGTTTTATTCACTAACCGAGGGCAGCCTTGGCGTGGATGCGCTGGAACACAGCTGGCCGCAGGGGATGGGCAAATATGTGTTCCTCCAGTGAGCTTAATCGCACAGACTCTGTTAGGGATGGGCGATATCTTATCGTTTGCGATATACCGCCAAAAAATATCCTCGCAATGAAAATCTGTCGCCTCACGGTAACAACGATAAATCTAGTTGATGAGGTAGTTTGGGCGCCTAATTCACTGTTCAGGTGCGGAGTGAAAACAAACATGGAGGAAGGCGGACGTGAGGCTGAGGAGGTGCTTCTTGTTATTACAATGAATTTACCAGAATGAATTTACCGGTAAATTCAAAAATGTGCTGTTCACACATGCAGTGACGTTCCGTCTTTATACCAGTAAGACATCATTCACACACATCAAAATACCAGTAAACTCAGAGAAAAAGCAGAAGTTACCTGTGGCGCGCGGCCGGTGAGCTCGTGTTGTATTTGTAACAATGGCGGGTTATGACTTAATGTCCACGGTCCGTATTTTGTTGTTTTCACATCTGTGGCAAACACTGACGGTCGCGAAGTTGCTCGTGACCAAACATCATTACTTTTGACGGCGTCAAACGGAACCTGCGTGTGCACATAAGGGCTTCACAGAGGAGCGAGGTAAAGTTAGTTTTAGGTTTGATATTCGCTGCATATCCGCCTAGGCTGCTTTAAGGGCCTTCTGCAAATCACAGAGGGTGTGCTAAGGACCTCGGCAATTTGGCAAATAGATGGTAAGCTGTTTGAAACAACTTTGGTGAAGAAATGTGGATGTTAACTTCAGGTGTGCTCGACTTTTAAGCAGCACATGTGTGGAAACATGCGGGGGTAAACGCATCATCTATAAAAAAAATGTTCTGATTGGCCCTAAGCCGAAGCTGTCAGCGCAGTCTGACGTCGTCTGTTCTAAATGCTGTTAATCCTATATTTTTTGTTCACAAATGGCACTTACTGGTAAATTACTGGTAATCTTACAACCTGTCTTACTGGTAAATTGGGAGTACAGATTTACCAGAAAGGTTCTGTTCACACATTACCTGTTAACTGCAATTTACCAGTAAATTACCAGTAAAGACTGTATGTGTGAAAGGGACTATTGACTGTTCCACACTAAACTTCTTTGCTTTATCAGGTTACTTTAACATGTTTGTTACTTTATCAGGGTTTATTTGCAGTTGTACTCTGTTGTAATTTTGAAACACATCTAAAGACATTGTTACTTTTCCTGTTTGCACTATTTTTGCACCATGAGAGTATAAATAAATACAGAATCTGTGTTTACATTTTAAACTTGTAATTGATTTGAATTATTATTGTGTAATTGTTGTTGTGTGATGTTTTTCAGCACAGTCACTGGAACACAACTTAAACATAACCTAATCTGATATTTTACAGAAGAAAATAATTTATCGTCATTTTTATCGTCACCGCAACAAACAACTGAAATTACCGTGATATTTTTTTTTTGGCCATATCGCCCATCCCTAGACTCTGTGCAAAGTCAGGCAGAACGAGGAGAGCCTTCTACTGGTTGCGCCTTACTGGACGACCAGGAATTGGTTCCAGAACTGATGCTCCTCTCGACAGCCGCTCCCTGGGGAATTCCCCTGAAGAAGGACATTTATTCTCGAGGAGGAGGCATGTTGGCACCCGACCCGTGGTATCTCCACGTTGGTCGCTGAGCGGGCGGTAGGTTTAGGTGATTTATCGCAAACGGTATCTAACACCATCACTGCAGCGCGAGCGCCGTGTACTAGACACGCGGAAACGCTTAAATAACCTTTTCGTCGTCTGATGCTCTTCGCAACACGAAGACCCCCGAGAATGCCCCATTAATGTCATGCTTTCATACCTTCAGCACCGGTTGGAGTGTAGGCTGTCACCCTCCACCATTAAAGTTGACGTTGCCGCCATATCTGCACATCACTCAAACAGCAGATCGGTCGGCCAGCACTATAGTTATTAGGTTTTTAAGAGGAGCTCGAAGGCTGAACCCTCTCAATAGCTGCATCCTCGCGAACCTATGTGTTTGGCTCGGGCATCCACAATGCGTCCCACTGGGTTCCTTTGTGAGTATTTTTCCGTGGGGTTAATCCTACTAGCCCACGTTTCCGTCAGCAGAGCCCTGCTTTGCTTACACAGCCACAGCTGTCTTTTCCTCAACTACGGTTGACTTTCACCCACTATTAGGCTTGTGCCGGTGTTCGGTAATACGGTAAACCATGGTAGTAAAACTGCACGGTAGTTTTATTGCGGGGTCTTCAAATTACCGCGAAAAGATGTGCATTCTTTTTTTCCTTTGACCGGTTCAAATTACACTGCACGGATGCTGCGTAGGTGTCACTCATACATTACCATACGTGCTGACTATTTTTACACATTCTAAAAGTTTGTTTTGGCTTCGTGAAAAAACATAGAGGGAGTGCTGGTGATAGACAGTTTCCCTATGTGTAGAATATGTGGACGGAAAGGGTCAGCAAATTACGGGAACACTAACTTTATGCATCTTCGAGACAATCATCCACAGTTCACGGAGATAAAGGTAAGACATATTGCATCATATTTCATATCTTGTGTCTAAATAATAAGAGTTACGTGTCCGCTTAGCAATGCTAAGGTTCAGCTAGCTACCGTTACGCTGTTTAGTTTGTCTAATATTTTTACGTCTATTAAGCAACGTTATATTAGCTATCCTACCGCTTGCTATCTGGTAAAACATATATTATTAATTATAGCTGACACTGAGCATGACAGTTAACGTTAAGTTATTTATTTAATAAACAGACTACAATTAATGTTAGTGCAAAGCGCAGCTGCTAGAGTTTTTCATTTCAATTCAATTTTATTTATATAGCGCTTTTCACAAAAGTCAATTGTTTCAAAGCAGCTTTACATAAATAGAAGCAGTGAAAAGCACAGAAAAACGACAGATAGCACAACAAAATACATAATAGCATAAGCAGGTAAATTTGCTGCAGCTATGACTCAATATTATAAGCGAACGTATTACTAAAGTATCGTCTAGAAGAGGAAGCTAAGTAAAGCCCAAAAAGGCTGCCTCCCCGGGGTAAAAAAAAACCCTAGGAGAAAAAAAAACCCGGGCTTTTATCCGATGAAGTTAAAAAAAAGTCCTAGGAGGGAAAAACCCTTGGGTGAACGGATAAGGAGATTTAGTGGAGATTAAGCGGGTTCGGTCGGTGATCGTTGGTCAGGCATCAGCTGGGCATCCCGTTGAAGGACGGCCAGTAGATCAGATCAGAGGTATGCCGACTTTCACATCTACCGGTTCTTACCAGGTCACGCATTACAATCTTTTAAAAAATTATTTTAATCCTCTAAATTGTGTTTTATGGACAGTATGTATATTTTCATTGACTGTTCAATGCGCTATGTGAATTGAGTGATGTGTCACTGTCTGACTGTCAGTCAGTAATAATAACCATTTTAAATATGTTACGTAATGAATTTCACTATGTATGGAACACATATATTTATGTATCATATTTAATCATACAAACAAGCAAAAAAGACAAACAATCAGTAAGCTTTACCTTCTTTTATACTCTATAATTGTCTAAAATGCATCTTTAAGGCATGAAGTAATATTTTTATTCTCTGTTTTACATAGTATTCAAGCATCTAGCAGTGCTGCTGCTGGCTCATCTTCAGCTGTAGCCATACAGTCAACGGTCAAAGTGGCTTTCCAACGTCAGGCTGCATATGGACTGATGATATTTTGCAATTGAATCATTTAAACCACTAAAGTTGACTGCATTTGCAGTTTGGACTTTATTCTGTTTGAATCTGATTGGTTCAGTTTACAAATTTTCAACTGGGTATTGTTTTATTTATATCATTTTAACAAGTTTAAGTTATTAAACCTTTTACTGTATTTACACTATAACAATGACATTTGCTCATCTTTTCAACTTGTTTTTGTAATGCATTTAAAAACCGTGGTAATACCGTCTACCGTAATAAAACCTTCATAAATCACCGTAACATGAAAATTTAACACCGGCACAAGCCTACCCACTTTTAACCCCTAACGGGGCGGTGGCTTCCTTAACGTTTCTATCCTGCTCAGATAGGCGGTTTCCAGTCGCTGGCACTACTGTGGGGTTAAAGGAACATCTGGTTCCCGGCCTTCTGCCTTAAGTGGAACCGGAGGGCTTTATGCAGACACTGGAAGAGGTCAGCCCCAGTGGCATTTTGGTAGGGATTCCCAATTCGTTGGTCACGACGTGACGTCATAGTGACTGACAGAAAGGGAACGTCTCGGTTACAGATGTAACCCTTGTTCCCTGAAGGAAGGGAACGGAGATGTCATGTTCTGTCGCCACAGGGCTGCTCCCTGCTGTTTCGGCCAGTCACATTTTCCGTCTTTCTCAGCGAAATGAAGCTAATTTCCCTATTTGTATGGAAGGAAATCTGTGCCATTGGATTTTGAATTCTAATTCTTAGCACTGAATTATTTTACATCAAATTTTTTAACACTGAATTTTATTTTGCATCTAAATCAGACTTCGAATTTTAAAAGCCATTGAATTTCTAGCATGCCGAATACGTTATTCGGAAGGGCACGGATAATGGCTTCAAAACGAATAACGAATTCATCCGAATAACACAAAAAATATTCGGCCAGACATAATCATGTGTTTACTGGAACAGCGCTATATTATAAACTCCTTAAAGCACGTATAATATATGTGTGAAGTGAATGAGTGCAATCTATAAAATGACATGAATGACATTTTCTGCGCGTCGCTTATTTAGAAACGCAAGCTGTTTTGGAATTAGTTTAAAATCTTTAAAACGCTGATAATATTAAACTTCTTTTAACCCAACTGTAAAAAATGACCCTTTTACTTTTTTGTTTTATTTAATTACACAAGACCAAAAAACCTTGATAAAATGCTGCACTCTGATAATAAAATATTCGTTAATAATTCCCTGTGACTTCATTAACAGATGATCTTTTAATAACTTCAAGTTAAAGCAAGCTGAATATAAAATAAATAAGTAAATAGATAAAAATATGAAAATGTAACATTTTAAAAGCAAAATTTGAACGGAAGATAACTGACATGAATTGCAATTAAAGGCGCAAAAGAGGATGTTTCCGCCGACTGAGAATCAAAAGACCGTTACTGAGTTTTTTAAATAAGCGCATGCGTACGAACAGCCTCCCTCCTTCACAGCTCATTTCTAGGGAACGCCTTCCAAAACTCGTGCACGCGTGTTTGAACACGAGTGTTTGTTTATTACTGGCATATGCTGTGTCGCGTCAGTGGATTCATTATGTGAAATTATATGATAATAAAGTTATAAACACATAAGACGTAAAGTTAGATCAGTCGACGCTACTACCATTTCAACTAGCATGTAGCAAACTGGTCACTGCTTTACAACTACAGTACAAGAACAACGTCGATATACCTGAATAACAGTACAACAATAATTATTCCACAAAGAAAGAATAATCACTGTTACCTGTAGAGGAGAATTTTTGCGAACTGCGCGTCTGTCTTGACACCTCTCTGTTCCTTCATTGCTCTCCAGTGTTGAAATGTTTCTACAATAACGACTCTGGTTAGATTACGTTATTCTGACAATTTTCTCCTCTTCTCAGCGACTTAAAAAGTCTTTCTTTTACGTCCTCCTTTGGGTTTCTTCTCTTCCATGGTGCAAATTCGAGGAGGAAAGTAGGAGCGATAATGAAAACAAACCGAAACTAAAGACGTAGTTTCATGCGCTATGCGCATGCGTCACTCGTGTAAAGTTACTGGAGCGTGCACGTCTCTCACAAGGAACGTAATGGCAGTGAGTGACAAGCCAGAGGGCCAATCGTTCATGCGATGATTACGTCAACGATTGGCTGATGTTTTTAAGGCCCTACCTTGTGCACAGATGACATATATTAATTTTATTACTTTCAGTGCACCTAATAAATAGTCTTTTATCATTTAGTAAAGACAGTTTCAAGTAATATTGCAAAAATGTATTAAACAAACATCCTCTTTTCCACCTTTAACATAAAAATAAAGTAAGTAAATAACAACTAAAACATTTGAATTAAATCTTTCTAATTACCTTATTGTTTAAAATCATGTTGCTTGTTTTGAACTGAGTCAAAACTGATTTTTAAATAGAGCATACTTGAAATGTTATTTAAACATTTAAACGGATATCTGATTATTTATTAATTTAGATGAAGATTAATGAGAAAGTTAAAAAAAAAAACAATTGTATAAACGCTGTATAGATAATAATGAGCTCAGCAAGTTTGTTGTAATGCTTACTATGCTTTCATAAATTCTTGTCAAAACTAATGTTTTTGAACTATTCTGTCAGTGCTTGTACTTGCGTGTCTGTGCGTTGCATTTCGGATTTGTCAGTCAGCGCGAGTCTTGTCGATCTCAATAACTTTTTAACATAAATTAGTCCCGAACTTTATCTCTCTTAATAACTCTTTAACATCAAGCAAGTCTGCATTTTGCAACAATCATTTTAGATGTTTAATTAGAGTATTTGAATCGCTAGACCAGGGATTAAAGCTGTAGTCTACGATGTTGAAAATCGGTCGAGAAAGCCTGAGACGGTTAGTAAGTTTTAAAAAACTCATCCCGCCCCTCTGTGCTACCTGATCCCTCCCACCGGGAAACGACCTGAACAACGTCATTCATTCAACCTGTGATCACTGGTAGTAAACATCAGAACAGAGATTTACCGAGCAGTAAACACATAAAGCCTTGAAGGAATGAACAATTACAATTATGATTGTAATTGACGTTATTTACTTTCACAACAACGTTTGGTATACGTTTCCCCTCCTGAGCTTCAAGAAATGACTTTGTAAATATAATTACTTTGACCCGTGATCCGCGATGCTAAATGGCTAACATTCCAATGCCGACCGGCAGCATGAGCATGTAGTCAGATTGATAATAATATTTTTATGTAACACCTCACACAATCTTTGTAAATATAATTACTTTGACCCGTGATACGCGATGCTAAACGGTTAACATTCCGATGCCGACCGGCAGCATGTTGTCAGACTCATAAAAAGATATTTATGTAACACCTCACACAATAAAAGTATAAATAAATGCGTACCTGTTCAACAAAAAGTCTGCCGTGTCGGCGTCGGTTTTCAGCCCCAAATCTCCCTGCTTCCTCCAACGGTCAATGGCGGACCATATATTGATTCTACTTAGAGTCCGGCGTTTTTCAAATTTTTTTAACCTCTGCTCTTTCTTCAACAGACTTCCTTTTTCTTCCAACCTTTACTGTAGGGACAAGCAGGGGCTGCTTGCTGCTCTCGTTTAGTTTTTTTTACATTAGTGAGATGATGCTGCTTCGCTAGCTACCACACACTGACACAAATTTCATGTCGCAGGCAGGAGAGGGGCGGGGTGGTGTGCGATGGGGTGGAGACGCGAGCACGAGGTGGATTTTCAAATGTAGCAGGGATTGGATGAGAGCAGTTAACCAATGTAAGCTGTCCGGCCGGACAGTTTACATTGGTCAACTTATCTGCTACCATACACCCAATAGACTGAATGGATTTTTAAAATTCTTTTTTCTCTTCATATTGTTAGGATTTTACTGTAGAACCATAACCAGCATCTAAACGAGGTTATTAATAATGAACAATCTTTGAAATCGTAGACCATAGCTTTAATGTAGGCTACTTATTTTTTTTTCAGAAAACCTCCCACTCATTTAAACAGAATTGGTCACATATGTAACTGTGCTGAAAGACACAATAAATGCTTAAAGGTGATGCACAGTCAACACGCTCTCAAGTTCAACGCACATAGGCACAAGCTGTATGAGGCTTTGAAAATGAGAAGTTTGTTTTCCATGCATATTAGTAATGAGAATCAAGTTATTTGTCTTTTTGATTAAAATTTTGTAATATTGTTTTTAATAAATATTTACAGTTATTTAAGTTATAATTATAATAAAAGCAAAAATTCATTTAAAATGCCCTTTTTCATGTAATATGACAAACTTCCGGTTTAAGACCCGCCCACTTCCGGTTCCATCCGAATACAAATACAGATACAAATAATTTTGGGATTGTTACAGATACAAATATAGATACAAATACTGACTCTGCTACACACCCCTAGCGTTTACATTTATCAACATCGAAGTGGCTTCTGTATTTGGATGTGTGATCGATCCCGTGCGGGGAGACGCGCTGGATGAATAGCTGTAAGTTGGCCATTCGTGCCAGTTCCGCCGGACACGTCCCGAACATGTTTTCGGGTTCGTTCTCTGGAAGTCGCGTTGCTCGACGTCAACACATTTCAGTTAAAATACATTAGAAAATTAAGATTTATTTCTTTTAAGACATACAATCATTGTAGTTTCATTCTTACCTTGAAATGTAACTGTTGCTTTTCTGAAATTAAACCCAAAATATTAAACCTTGATGACGTATGCGGTCAACCAACGCAACTTCCGGAGAACGAACCCGAAAACATGTTCGGGACGTGTCCGGCGGAACTGGCACGAATGGCCACCCTAAATAGCTGTCAATCACAAATGGCTACAACTGGCTTTAATCAAAGGGTATAGAAGCACAAGAGGGGAAACTCTCATTCGTTTTTGGCAACAGTCACTAGGTGGCGCTTCAGTAGCGCGGCCGCCATTTTGGAATGAAAATTCTCACAGCCAATTCATTCTTTCTCAGCGAATCTCACAGCCAAATCAGAAGCACAATAGTAAGTTTCTTAAATTAAAATTTTGTTCACTTGCTACACCTACACTAAATGTTGTATTGTCTTGTATGTATGTGTTGATTTGTGGTTATTATCAGTTGTGGTATCCAATCATTAAATAGATACACATTTGAGGTAGTTTTTTCTTTCTTTATTATGTAATTCTATTTTATGCTACTTTACACATTTACTATTATTATTATTAGTTACCAACTGCACTAGGTATGAAATATATTTTGTACATATTAATCCCCTATATCCCGCTGCAAACATGATAATCTTATAGAACATTTTTCTGTCTGTTATCCTATAATTGCCACTTTTGGACAGTGGCTGTGGTTTTTTTTTTACTTAATCCATTTTGACCATTTCAGATGTATGTGTGTATATGTGTATGTATATGGAGCCAAAATATTATTTGTGGATGAGTTTATGTCGGTATGTATGTATGTAAAATTAGCCTGTATAAAAGTGGAAGACTTGTGTAAATATCTGAAAATAAGCTGCAAAAAGGGATTAATGATCACTGGTTTGATTGTATGTTATTCTGTGTAATCATCATTCAGTTTGAATTTGATCTTTTAATGTACAAAGTAGCTGATATTGCCATCACTTCTAGTTGACTCCCGAGTCGCTTTCATTCAAAAATGGCGGATTCGTGGGGCTGCTGCTGGGCGCTGGTGTTGCAATGGAACGTTCTATTGAGTTACGTGCTTCTATACTCTTTGCTTTAACCATATGATTTAGGGTTGTCGCGGTAACCGCACTCCCGTTTTGTACAGTTCTACCGAGAAGCAAACAGCAGAGAATAACTAGCAACCCCAACCACCGTGATTCACATTTTAAGCTTCATATTTTTAGCTTTAAAGGTTATCTATGTTGATCTGCAGCGTCCGCACCGCGGATGAATGTTTCATCTGGTGTAACTTTACCTGAACTTGACTTTTACCCGCATGCTTTTTATCAACAACAAAATCCATGTGAAAAATTAGGACGACCATCCCGACTCCACTGTTTTAGTCTGCCTTAATAATGGGCTTTTGGCTCTGCCTGAACTTATAAGTTTTTGTTCTGTAGCTGGACAGGGAGGAGCAGGAGCGTGAGTTCCAGCTGCGTATAGAATTAGAGTTGAAATGATTGGAGGCTGAAACAGCTCTTAAAATGCGTGGGCTTGAGCTACAAGCTCAGCCTGGCTTAGTTTCCCATGAGATTTGGTCGTCATCCAACACTACTTTTGATGTGAGTAAAACATAACACTGGTGCCTGCGTTTAGAGAATCAGAAGTAGAAGGCTACTTTAGTGCGTTTCAACGAATCGAAGTAGCTCTTCATTGGCCAAAGGATGTTTGGGCCATTTTGCTTTAGTGCAAGTTGACTGGCAAGGCTCAGGAGGCTTGTGCTGTACTATAAGTGGAAGATAGTTTGTGCTTTGATAAAGTTAAAACTGCAGTTTTGCGGGTCTATGAGCTTGTGCCTGAGGCGTACAGACAGCGGTTCAGGGGCCTTCGTAAAGCTGTTAGCCAGACATACGCAGACTTTGCTAAGGAAAAGGTAACTTTGTTTGATTTAAACTGGTTTCTGGTTGGTTCCTTGTAGCTGTAAGATCATGTTTTTCTGTTGATGGAGTACAATTCATCATGGGTAATGACATTGCGGGAGGTAAAGTGTATCCTGACCCTGAAGTTGTGGATGTACCCATTTCTGAGAGTGAACCAGACAAGATGGTTCAACAATATTCAGAACTCTGCTCAGTCAGTGTGTTAACTAGGGCTCAAGCTCGAATAAAAAATTAGGAGGTTACTTTCCCAGGTGAAAAAGTAGTACACTTCCATAGTGTACTTGAAGTGCTTTATTTTCGCACACTGGTTCTGTGCTTGATATACTGAAAATTCATCTTTAGTACTTTTTCAGATAATCTTAAGATCATCTAAGTGTACTTCACTGTGCTATTTTGAGACACCATAAATATGAACTAAAATTTGCTAAAAATTTATTTAAAAAATGTATTTGCGTACCACTTGTAGTAAACTTGAACCCATCTTTGTATGAAAGTTGAGTTAAAGTTTAATGCAAGTGTTAACTAAATACATTTTTAATACAGAGATAGTATGTTACAAGTGCATTTTGGTTCATGTTCGTGGTGTCTCGGGGTAGCACGGTGAAGTACACTTAGATAATCTTAAGAACATCTTAGGAAGTACTAGGGATGAATTTTTGGTATATTAAGTACAAAATTAGTGTGCGAAATTAAAGCACTTTAAGTACACTATGGAAGTGTACTACTTTTTCACCTGGGTTGTCTGACTCCATGTTCCCTTCTGTTTTTTTCTAAGGACAGGATGATTGATGATGGAGAGTGGATAGAGGTGTATGAAATAGTTCCGGAAATTCTTGCCACTCCTGAAGTACCACTGCCGTTAACATGTGAAGGACTCATTGGTGCACAGAAAAGTGACCCTTCACTGGAAAAATGTTTTGCTGCAGTTGTTGCTGACTTGAATGAGTGTAGAAAAGGTCAATGTTTTTTTTTTAGAAAATGGAGTATTGGTGCGAAAGTGGGCTCCGCATGCCGATGCAGCAACGGATGAGACAGGTGAGGGTTTCAATACAGTATTAGATAGTAGTTCCGGTTAGTTGGCGTAAGCATGTGCTAGGATTAGCTCATGAACACCCGTGGTTTGGTCATTTAGGTATCACAAAAACCTATGGACGTGTCCTTAAACACTTCTTCTGGCCAGGGATGAAATCTCACTTAACTCAATTCTGTAACACATGCAGTGTATGTCAGTTAGTAGGCAAACCCAATCAAGTTGTGCATCCAGCTCCACTGCGACCGATTACTGCAGTTGGTGAGCCATTTGAGCATGTTCTTGTGGACTGTGTGGGTCCATTGCCAAGAACAAAAGCTGGTAATCAATTCTTACTGAGTGTTATGTGCATGCTGACTCGTTTTCCAGAGGCAATCCCTCTTAAGAAAATAACAGCACCAGCTATCACGAAAGCATTAATTAAATTCTTTGCTACATTTGTTTTACCCAAGATTGTTCAAACTGATCAGGGAACCAACATCATGTCTAGAACATTCAAACAATCTCTGCAGTCTTTAGGAGTGTCACATTCTGTATCCAGTGCTTATCATCCAGAATCACAGGGAGCATTAGAGCGCTGGCACCAAACCTTGAAGTCGATGCTAAAGAAATACTGTTATGAGACAGGGAAGGACTGCGACGAAGGGGTGCCGTTTGTATTGTTTGCCATACGGGATGCTAAACAGGAGTCCCTGGGATTTAGTCCTTCTGAGCTTGTGTTTGGTCATAATGTGCGTGGGCCATTGAAAGTGCTGAAGGAGCAGTTAGTGGCCGGCTCCTCCTCTAAGGCTAATGTATTAGACTGTGTTTTGCACTGATGTAGGAAATGTTTGCATCGCGCCACCTCTTTGGCTAAAGAAGCTCTCTCCTCTTCTCAGGTTTGTATGAAACGGCAGTATGACCGTAACACTGTTGAGCGTAAGTTCCAGCCTGGTGACAAGGTGTTGGTATTGCTGCCTGTGCTCGATTCTTCTCTTTCCGCTCATTTCTCAGGTCCAAATGTGGTGGAGGAAAAAGTTTCATTCACACCCCTGAGCGCAGGAGGAAAAAACTTTGTGTCACATTAACATGTTGAAGGCTTACCATTTCAGGGAGAATGATAAAGGGGAACAGAAATGCAGCATGGAAGCGACTGTTCCTGCACCATTTCTATGGTTAGTGGTGTATCTATGGGTACTGAAGGAGATGATGGTTTGTCTGTAGTATCTGAGGGGCAACAGTGAGGTAGGTTATCTAATACACAGTTTTTGGCTAACGTAGAGTCAAAGCTTTCCTACCTACTAAAATCAGCAGTATTTCCTATGCTTTTTAGTGATGTACCCTCCCGTGCTATAGCATGATGTTGATGTTGGTTCTGCCACTCCAATCAAGCAGCATGCTTACAGGTGTCCTGTTGGAAAAAGGGAGTTGATGAAGAACGAGACCACTTACCTGTTAGAAAATGGTTTAGCAAAACCTAGCAGTAGCTCATGGAGTTCACCATGTTTGCTGATACTGAAGTCAGATGGTACCCCCGGTTCTGTACAGATTTCAGAAAGGTTAATGCGTCACGATTCCAGATTCATTTCCATTACCCCGTATGGAAGATTGCATAGATAGCATTGGTCCTGCTGTATTTATTACCAAACTGGATCTTCTTAAAGGATATTGGCAGGTCCCATTGACTGATAGGACATCTGACATATCAGCCTTTTTGACTCCAGATAATTTTCTCCAGTATACAGTGATGGCTTTTGGCATGAGAAATGCTCCAGCCACCTTCCAATGACTGATGAATATAGTGTTGGGAGATATCTATTATGCTAATAATTAGCACGTTATTGTAATATCTTGGTTTCCGATAGTACATACATGTTATTAAAACTAGAACTAATGCATTATGATTCTATAAGTTGCTTACATACCTCACAGATTTTTCTCTGTCTGTGAAACGCTCGGATTTAGTTCCTGTCTCCGCCTTCCAAAATGTCTATTGTACTCGGATTGGTCAGATGACCTACTCAACTGTTATTGGTCAACTGGGTTCAGCGTGTGTTTGAAAGGTTACGCCCCTGACTACGCGTGGGTTTTCCGGTCCTGAGAATCACAGGCATGAGCGTAAACAAACAGTTGTATTTCTCTATAAACGATGGTGTCTGTACTGCCTTACCACTTCGAGCTTGATCCAGAGAGTTCAGGTGGCCGTTACAGTATAAACGATGTCCGTCAATAAACACGATTGGATTTAACTTCTTTAGGTGTCTTGCCAGAATGCTAAAAGAAGACGAAAATGTGTTGGAAAGACATCCAACAGGTAATTATAATCTACTACATTACTGTGGAAACTATATTGAAACATCAAATGTAGCACATAGAAAAGTTTCATTGAAATGATGATAAAACTATTTCATTTGTTAGTTCTACATTATTTTACTATAGTAAACTTTATTATGAAAGACTGCTTACTTATAAGTGCTATGTTATTACTTATTAGGTTTTAAGGAGAATGCAACAGTTTCCAGGGCCTCTTACCTGCGCAATTCATCATTCAGGTTTTGCACAAATTGTCTGAATTCCTACACATAGAACATTTATAGTACCGACTATGAGCCTTTGAGGCGCAGGACACTAGAGTAAGTGTTTTTGGGGCGGTTTCCCAGACAGGGATTAGACTAGTCCTAGACTAAAATAAATGTAAGAGCTGTCCAAACTGAAAACAAGTTGCACTGACATCTTAAAATACATCAGTGCCCTTTGTTTTGCCTCATAATGCACAAAAGTAATGTTTTAGTAAGGCATGCTTGTTAGAACTTGTTATATTTCCTAATTAAACTAAGGTCTAGTCTTGGTTTAAGTTAATCCCTGTCCGGGAAACCACCCCTATAAGTTGTATTACATTTTTAAACTAATAAAAAAAGAACAAAATATGTACAAAAGAACAAAATATGTACATTAAAGAAAATATAGTACTCAGTCAAAAGTATTTTTATTTATTACAAATATATATTTTAATGTTAAACAATATACAAATAAACATACTTTAGTAACCGTTTTGTGCTCTTCTCTCAAAAATTGATCAATTCACTTTTTACAGATTACAGCTATCTATACAGATAAATGGCATATCAAAGCTTTGTCAGCTGGTGCTATCTAAGACGACCCTATAGGGTTATCATTCTGTTGTGTGTTTTTCTCCAGATACGCTTGGAGTTTCTTGATCTGACTGGTCAGTATGTTGGCTTCCGACGACCCCTACACTAAAGCGCGTGAGATGGCATGCAATCCCGTCCTCCTTTGAAGGTCTCTCAAACTGTGACCCCAGGTCCATTTGAATCGGGGTTTCCTTCAGCTTATCTTCAAATACCTCATCAAACACAAGCTTGATCACATCATCCACATAACTGTAAAAATATTGCAGTCAATAAATTTTGTTTTGATCATTTATTTCCCTTCTTCATACATTAAGTTTATATTTATGAATATATTTGAAATAAAAATATTACTGCTTACAGTATGTCACTTGTGTTTTACTGGCCTTGCAATGTATTTTCCCCTTTTAGACTTTGGGAACATAACCTTGCACTTTCCCTCGCCTGCTTTTGATACGGCTTGTTGACATTGTAATGGATGGCTGCAAGGTACAACCTGTAAAAATATAAAAAGCAATACATTTATTGTCAAAGTAAATACTACTTTATTTAACACAGTTTCTAAAATACTTAAATACATGCACAGCATTCCAATAAATTTCTGCTGCAAATCTGAGAATCAGGTGATGGAAACATAGTGAAAGAACGCTACTGCCTGGGTTCCTATGATTATCAGTGTTGGGCAAGTTACTGAAAATTAGTAATTAGTTACAGTTACTAGTTACTTCTTTTAAAGGAATTGAATTACTCTACCAGTTATATCAAAAGTAATTAGTTACTAGGGAAAGTAACTTTTAAGTTCACAGTGGGCGTCACTCTTTTGTTAGATTGGTTATGTACTGCATTATTTTAGTGAAATTTCTTATATTGATGGGCTTTTTACACGTAAGACTCTAATATATCACGTACTGCAGGAGCCTATTTTGCTTTAGATTCAGCCTTTGAATATTTTTGTTAGAAATGATCTCAATATATCAGCTTACTTTATTTATGTATTTCATTTAGACAAATATTCTGTATGTTTACATTGAAAATATATAATGTGTTAAAATTTAGGGCTGACATCTTATTGTCGAGGATTCAATGATTCAATTCGGAGAGGTCTGATTCGACTATGAACCTCATACTTTATTTATTACTTTAATTTAACTGATCAACACAAATACAAAGCACCATAATATTGTCCCCTTGGAATTATAAGGTTCTATCTGACATTTTTGTCAAAATTGAGTTATTCACATATTCTTACTCTGTGACAACTTATTTACATTATGTGATGTTTTTTTAAGTTGTGTACATTTTGGGATGTTTTATTAAAAAACAAAAAGGTTCTATCTACAAAGTCAAACTCTAACTTGGCTCTATAAGGTTCTATCTACGTGAGCTAATCAGCACTTCGAATGCACAGAAGAGGAACAATCAGGATCATCTTTATGGGATGGTTTCTCGGACAGGGATTAGCTTAAATCAGAACTAGACCGTTTCATTAGGAAATATTTAACAAACATCCCTTACTAAAAACATTACTTGTGTGCATTTTAAGGAAAAACAAAGGGCACTGATGTATTTTAAGATATGTCAGTGCAAGTTGTTTTCAGTTTGGACAGCTCTTACATTTATTTTAGTCTAGGACTAGTCTAATCCCCGTCCTAGTGTTGCTGGATTTTTCCTTGACGACAGGAAAAATCACAGACACCCAATATCTGTGAGGATTATGCCATGCAATGCAAAGTTTTTAAAAAACCTTAAGATCAACAGCCCGAATTCCAGGCAACCCTACTGTAAAATCCAGCTTAACTCTTTCACCGCCAACGTTTTTAAAAAAAGTTGCCAGCCAGCGCCAGCATTTTTCATGATTTTCACAAAAGTTTAATGCCTTCCAGAAAATGTTCTTCTTCAAATATATAAACATACAATATACCAAATGAAAGAACAGACCCTCTGCTTTCAAACAAAAAAAAGTTTCTTCCTACCTTCAGTAGTTCTTTTGTAATCAGCTTTTGAATATGGGTAGGTTTCTGTTTTTGAGCTGGTTTAAGCTGGTCTCCCAGCTTGGATTTTGCTGGTATTGCTGGTGTAGCAAGCTGGTCTAGCTGTGTTTTGGTCACTTTTTAAGCTGGTCTAGCTGTGTTTTGGTCTCTTTTTCAGCTGGTCTAGCTGTATTTTGGTCACTTTTTAAGTTGGTCTAGCTGGACTTATCTGGTCATGCTGGAAGACCAGCTGACCCACCAGCTTGAATAGCTTTGCCAGGCTGGTTGGACCAGCTTACACCAGCTATCAGCTTATGCTGGTCTTTGCTGGATTTTTCAGTAGGGGCAGTCTTTTTTTAGGTCTTGCTGAGGAGATTGTTTTCATAGTTAGCCAGCAGTTCTAGCTTTATAGTTCCTGATATTAAGAGGCAAGCACTAAGATAAAAAATACAGAAATAACAAACTAACCTATCATACCCAAAAAAAGTGTGTTTACAGTAAGTTATGATCGTTATGTCAAAATGTAAACATGTCAAAGATTGTTAAAGCAGTTACCTCAGTGTTAAAATTATTTCAGAATGATTGTAGCATGTAGCTGCTCAACCCTACTGAAAAATCCAGCAAAGACCAGCATAAGCTGGTAGCTAGACCAGCTAGACCAGCTTAAAAAGTGACCAAAACATAGCTAGACCAGCTTTCTACACCAGCAATACCTACTAAAACCAAGCTGGGAGACCTGCTAAAACCAAGTTTTGAGACCAGCTAAAACCAGCTCACCAGCTTATGCTGGTCTTAGCTGGATTTTTCAGTAGGGAATGGTATAACATGCTAAAACAAAATTGTCTATTTTTGTAATGAACCCGACATATAGACGGTTTCATCGGACGCACGTGATACACGTCTGGATCCGAACCTTACTTCCGGATTCGTTTTTTTAATGGTCTGACTAGTTGCTAAACTGATCTTTTAAACAAATGCCTCGTCGAAAATAACAAATGTTTTGGTTTACTATGTAATCTGTGTGTTGTTTTTTGCTTGTTATATAAATAGACTACGTTTAAAGAACTTTGTTGTTATTTATTCTTAGCAGAGTTTACCGGAAGTTACGTGCGGACCGCGACAGCCGCTTGTTTATGTTGTTACTGGTGAAACCGTCTATACAGAAGAATGGTAGAGAAACTGAGGCAGAAGAGGGAAGAAGCAATGATGTAAAGGAGCAATGTAAAATCAGACTTTTAGAGATAAAAGTGCTAAAAATATAAAATGTCATAGAAAGGTTTAAAATGTTGCTTTCTAACACATGTTGAAAAATTGTTACAACATTATTTTTATATTTAATGTTTAAATAATGTTTTGGCAGATAGAACCTTATACTTCTAAGCGAAAAGTGTTGTTTTAGAATTAGAAGGTTCTATCTGCATTTGACCCCTTCCAAAAATCCACATTTAGAAATTTAAAGCAACACTATGTAGTTTCCATGTAAAAATAACTTACAGCTCCCCCATGTGGTTGAAAAGCGCAACAGTGCCTGGTATCAGACACTCTTCTGCAGGCAGGGGGAGGGGCGGGGCTGTGTGCTCCAAGGTTATTATAGTTTTGCTTTTTTAAATTAGTTTTTATTTTAGTATCGTTTTCAATTTTGCTTTAAATTTAAGTTTAGTTTTAGTTAGTTTCATGAATGGTTTTGTTAGTTTTAGTTTAGTTTTTATTTTGCAAACACATTTCTATTTAGTTTTTATTTTATTTAGTTTCAGTTATAGTTTTAGTAATTATAGTTTAGCAGCTAACAGTAGCTAGACTGTCTGACATATTTATTAGTTAACTGAGGTTGCTTTCAGCCTCAGCTAACCTCACATGCATAAAGCACCATCTACAAGTAAAGACTCCTTAAAAGTTTGTAAACATTGCAACGTCTCCGGGTGGGCGAGGATTAGTTCTAGTGATGGGATTTATGGCTCTTTTAGGGGATCCGGATCTTGGCGATCCGTTCCTTTCTTTCCTTTGGCTCTTTTTAAATATTTAGTCAGTTTTAAGAAGCCAGCTTGGGGCATCTCAGTTTGTCCTGTAAAACTGTAAATAATCACTGGGAGGAATGATGAGGTTAGATTTGTAGTCAAATCATTAAAACTCAGATATCACACACCAATATCTGAGTTTGAATTATTCTGAAATATTGATCATTACCTTGTTTGTCATGTGTAGACTATATTCCATAGGGTTGCACAACATTAGACAGTGACATCACTATTTTGGATTTACCTTTAGTACAAAGTGTGTGTATGTGTAAAGCTACGTTGACTTATGTTATTCATACAATACCTACTCACAAATAAATATCAAAAACAAAGCCGACTGCAATGAATTTCTGTGCAAAATAGCTTTTACTACAAACACTTCCACAATTTAGAATAAATAAAATGGAAATGTCTACATACAGTCCAATATTACTACTATTACTAATGTAAACTTTGCAAATAGGACATCAGCCCCTTCAAGTCTTAAATGAACAACCCCTGCGCTGGGTGCGCCCCTCCCCCTATAACTGTTCTGTCACACGGATGAGCTAATTTGTGTGCATCTGTGTGAAACACGCATAGGAAAAAAGAACGACAGAAAGAACGGCTCCCCTCCAGCCGCGACTCGGCTCCCATCGTTCATGTTTGTGAGCCGTTCAAAAGAATCGGTTTGTTCGCGAACGTCACAACTCTAATTAGTTGGATGCAAAAAGAGCCGCGGACGCAATGCTGACAAGCGTAAGCTAGGACGTTTTAGGAGGGATTTATTAAACATAGATGCAGAAGAAGGTTCGGAACTGTCCGAATATGTAAAGTTACTGACTCTGCGTGACAGCTATTTTTGTAAATTAACTCTGTAACAGCTAGTTCTTGTATCTTGTTCTCATTGGAAACATTTTAACCAGGTTTTGGATATTTCCTACATATGAAGTATTTTCGGCTGGTTTGAGGAATTTTGTCAAGCTTATTGTCTAATGTAACCCATCGCTGGGCTAAACATGATTAGCAATGGGGATTATTTTAAGAGATCATTCAAAGGATGGCACACACATCTATCGCTGTATGTTTGTTTAACATTTAAGCTAGCTAGTGCACTGACGGTTGACTTATCATCACCTATAAAACAGAAACTTTCTGACTAGATAAGACCAACACACCAATACATATGCATAGATTATTTTACCTGATATGAAGTGTGCACTGCAAACACGAGCATAATTTGCGATCGTCTCCGTCCATTCAACCACAATTGTCTTCTTTATTTTTGTGAAGGAATGGCTGCCGGGATCCGGTAAAACTTTAGTTTTGAACCAAAAGTGCTGTTACTTATATTTTGGCAGCCAAAAACACAAGAAGACGAAATTTTAAAGTCAAAACCTCGACCTTTTAGTGCGCCTGCTATGATTTCTCATGTTTTGCCTCCAGCTAGAGCGGTGACGTCACAGTGACGTAGGCGATTAAGGGGTCTATTATAAAGCCTGTTCAGATTTTCCGCCACGGGATGAGAGCTTATTAATAACGAAAACGAATACTTATTTTTGATAATTATTATTTTATTTCAGTTAGTTTTACAATAACTGTTGCTCGTTTCGTTTAGTTTTAGTTTTTCATTTATTATGAATTTTTAATTTTATTTCAGTTAACGAAAATGTAATTTAGCTGATAGTTTTAGTCTTAGTTTCAGTTTTCGTTTACGAAAATAACCTTGGTGTGCTCTACCCTCCACCGCCACTTTCAGAGTGTGCTTGTAGCAGCTAGGAGGGTGCTCAGGTTGCAGCAACAGTACAATTTGTCCAGTTAAAAGTTGTTCTATCACTGAAATAATTTTAGAGACATTATTTAAAGGTAAAAAAACTACATAGTGTTGCTTTAAGAGGATTTTGATATTGTATATTTAGAGTACATTTAGGGTCCCTGTTATTTTCATGTTTGAAAGAAACTTCTTCCCCATATAAGTTTTCTTATATGTAAAGCTCAATATCTCAAAACTGCTTAGAACGCAGATAGAACCTTATAATTCCAAGGGGACGATATAACTGATTGCTTACCAGCATTAAAACCACTTAAAATAAAAACCTTTATAGCTTTTTTCTTTGTATACAGCGTCCGCTCCGTGAATAGCTGCAGCCAAAAACGCCAGTGGCTTTATTATTAACTGACTGACACTTGACTCTTACCTAGACATTTAGATATGAAAGTTTTTCATCAACAGTATCTGCGTGAAACATTATAAACCTTGAAAATCACCTGCGACTCGACTGTTTCAGCACGTCCACTATGTTGCAGAGAGTCCACTTAATTAACGCCTTTTCGTTCAGTCAGCGTGAGCTAAACATTTTTGTTCTGTAATTTTTTACTCGCATTGGCTATATTTCTACATATTTTTGACCAAGTAACACTCGGATATAATGTAAGTTGTTTTGTAATGTACATTTCTATTCAAAATGTAATACTATGCAAAAGTGAAACTAAGATGACCGAATAACTGTAGCGTCGTCTTCATCTAGAGTAGAGTTTTTAAAGATTAAAAGTTTTAAAGATTAAAATTACTTTAATTTAAAGGTATTGCGAAGGATTTTTTTTTCCGGGTGAATCATCAAGACTATTGGTCCTCCTATTTGTCAAGTAGGAGTGTTGTGCAATTGCATTTTTAAAAAAGTGGAGAAGGCGGTTCTTTTCTAAAATTTGAGAAAATCCTCAGCTACACCTTTAACTTACCAGCATTAAAACCACTTAAAATAAAAACCTTTATAGGTTTTTTCTTTGTATACAGTGTCCGCTCCGTGAATAAGGGAGCTGCAGCCAAAAACGCCAGTGGCTTTAACTGACTGAACACTATTACCTGGACATTAAGATATGAAAGTTTTTCATCAACAGTATCTGCGTGAAACATTATAAACATTGAAAATCACCTGCGACTCGACTGTTTCAACACGTCCACTATGTTGCAGAGAATATGCTTAATTAACGGCTTTTCGTTCAATTCGCGTGAGCTAAACATTTATGTTCTGTAATTTTTTACTTGCATATTTCTACATATTTTTGACCAAGTAACACTCGGATATAATGTAAGTTGTTTTGTAATGTAAGTTCATTTTAACTTTTAACTTTTAAATTATGACAAATCTTTCTGACTATGATCTATCCAGCATAATTTAGACAAAATAATGATTTATTCGTTTTCATACTTTATAGATACACATTAATTTATCTACTAATATACTATTGAAAATGCCATAAATAAATATTCATTGCCTTCTGTACACCCTAGTAAAAAATAAATATACTAAAATATATTTTAAATGCATTTATTTTATGCTAAGTATACTGCAAATACATTAACACATCTATGTACTAAATGAAAATACCCCATAATTGTACTTATTTCATGCTTTCTTCAAATGCAGGCAGAGTAACTTTGTGCACTAAAAATAAGTTGTAAAGTAGTGCAGCTTTTGCACATGCCATTATGGGAGGTACACTTTAAGTTGAATTACAGTGTGCTTTGAGAAAGTATACTGATTAGGTTCTTGTTTCTATCTACAACATCGTTTGAAACTATATAAAAACTTGGCGTGTCTTTACCAAAATATTTGTCATAATACAAGTAGTTTTTTGTGCTTGAAGAACAATTATTTAATTTAACAGAAAAGTTTCATATACACATATTTATCTTTCAGTATATAACTCCTTACAACAAAGGTTACTGTACTAATGGAAACAAAAATATAAAATGTATCATTGAAATTATATTTTAAAATTTTCGAATGCACTTTTTTTTACAACAATGACACTAAATTTACATGTATATCTCTCATTTCATTAAGTTTGTACATGAAAAAATAGGACTGCATAAACACTTATCAGCCTAAGTCAAGAAATGCTATTAATCAATATTGTTTGGCATTGTGATAACATATATTTTGTCTTTTGAGTTGATCATGATACATTTTCTTTGGAGTGAGTAAGGATGGATAGCAAATACATTTTTTTGTGTCATGCACTTCAGTTACAAATGAAGAGGATCTTTGTTTAAGTTAAGTTGAACATCTTTGCAAAGTTCATTTCCAATTCTCGCAAGCTCCTTAACTAAAACACAAGAGATATGTGTCTTGGAGGTATCCAATTTAAAAGCCACAAGACTCATGATTTTACAGAGGGTTCCATCTTCCAACTGAACAACTTAGTTGTTTCTTTTTGTAAGTGTGGTGTTATTGTAAGAATGGTAAACAACACATTTAGAAATAAACCATTTGTAAAATAACCCTGATTGAACTGTCACATTACAGTTTTTCTCGATTGCTAAAACACTATAACCAGGCTTTTGAAATAAAATTTCAAAATCATAACGCCATTTTTCAAGAAGCACAATCATTTTGCTGAACTATAAACACTACTCCCCTGCTTTAACACATGAGTCAGATTTGGAGAACCTACATTTCTCAGTGCTTACACCATCTGATCATATGGAAAGCACTAGGATTCAATAATGTTCACTCAATTCAGCACAGCTTAGGCTCAATTAGCAAACAATTACCAAGGTGGAAACACTAAGAGTCAAAATTGAACAAACTTCAATCAGATCCTTCAATAGATAGATAAAAGGCCCTGAATCAGTTCACTGAGCTTTGGAACAATGGATCCACAGAGAAATAAATGAATAGGTTGAAGAGGAGGAGGAGGGAGAGGAGGAGGGAAAGAAAGAGGAAGTGGTGAAGGAGGAGGAAGAGGACTTGGTGAAGGAGTAGGAAAAGGAGGAGGGAAAAAGGAGGATGTGGTGAAGGAGGAGGAAGAGGACTTGGTGAAGGAGGAGGAAGAGGACTTGGTGAAGGATGAGAAAGAGGAGGATGATGTGGTGAAGGAGGAGGAAGAGGACATGGTGAAGGAGGAGGGAGAGGACATGGTGAAGGAGGAGGGAGAGGAGAAGGACATGATGAAGGAGGAGGGAGAGGAGGAGGACACGGTGAAAGAGGAGTAGGGAGACAAAGGGCAAGGTGACAAGCAGTCTCAGATGAAATTCGAGCCACTCTAGTTGACCATGTTCTTGTCCATGGTATGACTATGAGGGAGGCTGAGCAACGAGTAAAGCCTAATTTGAGTCCCTTCCCTGTTGACTCCATCTTCAGAGCCTTCAGGGAGGGAAACAGATGTACTTACAGTAAGACTGCTCTGTACAGTAACTTTAGTGTGCATACACTGTTGGACTATGCTGCTGGAATAAAGAAATGCATCAAATTGCCTTCCATATAGATCGACATATCAGTAGATGAATGCCAGGGGTGGATCATGCAAGATGATTTTATCCTCGCTGTTTGGCTAGGACCAATATAGACTGTGATGTGGATGAGATTCTCTGGCCTGACCCAGAACAAAGACGGGATGTTGAGGCGAAATCATTAAAAAAAAAATGTTTTACAGTTGTGCTGTGCAGGGCCGTGCAGAGACCATTGGAGGGGCAGGTGCTCAAAGAATAAAAAGGGCACTTTGCTCGCTGACACGCAAGCACACAACTGAAACAAATAATAAAGTAATACAGAATAGAAAGACGATAAGGCTAACGTTTTTCTTTATTTTCCTTGCAAATAGAGTGAGACAGAAAAATCTATATAGACTGAGTTTTATATCTATATATTTATGCATTTGGCAGCAGCTTTTATCCAAAACGACTTACAGTGCATTTCATTTAGTGTTTGTGTGTGTCAATACAGTATATGCAGTTTTGAAATTATATGATATTATATATTGCATTGTGACATTAAGATATTATTACGTTTACAGGCTTGTGTTTTTGTTGTCATATTTAAAATATAATTCAATTCTAATCCTGTTCGAAATTTGTATACAAAGAGAGTAGCCTACATATTTTAGCTTTTGAATCGTGTTTGTGTTGTGTTTTTGCACACTTTGATGCCTTGATGACAGGGAAATAAAATAATGACATTCATCTCTCCTTTTATTCATTTCATGAAGCCTCTAGTACTTTACTTTATTTTCAGGTAAACTAAAACTGGTTGCAAAGCTGGAGAGTTTTTGGCTGAGTTAATAATTTAGCACGAGTATGGCTATATTACCCAACATCAGCTCCCATTGTCTTTTATCAAAGGCGAGTCCAGGAATAGTAAATTCAATATGATACAAAAATTAAGTGTTTTTTACCGTATTTATCGGATCTTGCTCTTCCAACAAACTCCGCGTGATAGGTGGATGACATTAGAACAGCGCGAGAGCGTTTTGAAATCAAACTCCTCCATATGATTTCCCGAATATTTCTCGCGGTACTTTGATGTCATGTGCGTTTCGGTTCTTGCATTGCTGCGTGAAGTTGAGCACACCTAAAAACTCGAAACAGCTACCTGTATGAACTCCCAGCAGAGAACGTCCCTGCCTTTGCTTCATCCATTGTTTTTATATGGGAAGAATGTTTTATTTTCAGCGTGAGAAATACAAGGTGTGGCGTGTGAACTGGCTGAAATGCGTGTGTCTCACGCCGAAAGCATGAGACTTGAGAGCCCTGTTTGCATCTAACGTTCTAGAGATGTTAATACACATAGACAGCAATAAACAAAAGCTGTGCATGCTCTCCTCACGTCTTTCTTGTAAAATAATAATAAATTAACAAGCATACCGCTTCGGTTCAATGCCGGCTCGAGGGGGATCCTCCCTGTACTGCGCACCGTGTCGTGCACGTGTGGGCGCTGCTAGCGCTGTGAGCTTTCCCTAAAGAGATTGTCCAATAAAAGGTCAATACGTCATCATGTGACTAATTTTATTTACGGCTAAATTATTTTTTATTAATTTTACTAATAGTTACATTGGGCAGGCCTTCACAAAAGGGCATTTTGGTCATCCAGGGGTAAAGGGGCAGGTGCTTGGGCACCCGCCGCCCCCGCCCCCCCCCCCCTCTGCACGTGCCTGGTGCTGTGTAGCACATGAATGAATATAAACGTGCTAATGAATTCATTGATTGTGTCTTTTTTGGTCATGTGCAAAGGTTTTTGAGCGGGAGAACCACAAGCAACTTACCAGTTTTGGATATATTGTTTTGAATTTATTGCAATACTATGTTGTAGTGTGTGTGTGTTTAAAAGCTTGTGTGTGTTGTCTGAGGGAAAAGTCTGGTTTTTCAGTAAAAGTGAATGGTTTTGAGTGTAGAGCTTCATTTTGACCTGAAAATATGATGTTTGGAGTATTGGGTGGTATGTTATGCAATTGTGTTTACTGTTTTGAGAATATGAGGCATAGTTTTAAGAAATGTGTTTAAGCAACTGAGAAAAACTGTATTCCGCCTCAATCCCGTCTTTGTTCTGGGTCAGGCCAGAGAATCTCATCCACATCACAGGCTATATTGGTCCTAGCCAAACAGCGAAGGTAAAATCCTCTTGCATGATCCACCCCTGGCATTCACCTACTGATATGTCGATCTGTATGGAAGGCAATTTGATGCATTTCTTTATTCCAGTAGCATAATCCAACATTGTATGCACACTAAAGTTACTGTACAGAGCAGTCTTACTGTAAGTACATCTGTTTCCCTCCCTGAAGGCTCTGAAGATGGAGTCAACAGGGAAGGGACTCAAATTAGGCTTTACTCGTTGCTCAGCCTCCCTCATAGTCATACCATGGACAAGAACATGGTCAACTAGAGTGGCTCGAATTTCATCTGAGACTGCTTGTCATCTTGCCCTATTTCTCCCTCCTCCTCTTTCACCACATCCTCCTCCTCTTCCTACTCCTTCACCATGTCCTCTTCCTCCTCCTTCACCACATCTTCCTCCTTTCCCTTCTCTTCTGCTTCTCCTCTCCCTCCTCCTCCTCCTTCTCGACCTATTTCTTCATCATGTCTACTCCCTCCTCCTTCACTATGTCCTCTTCCTTCTCTTTCACCACATCCTCCTTCTTTCCCTCTTCCTTTGCCTCCTCCTCTTCCTCTCCCTCCTCGTCTTCCTACTCCTTCTCATCGACCTATTCCTTCATTTCTCTGTGGATCCATTGTTCCAAAGCTCAGTAAACTGATTCAGGGCCTTTATCAATCTATTGAAGGATCTGATTGACGTGTGTTCAATTTTGACTCTTAGTGTTTCTACCTTTGTAATTGTTCAGCAAAATGATTGTGCTTCTTGAAAAATGACGTTATGGTTTTGAAATTTTAGTTCAAAAGGCTGGTTATAGGGTTTTAGCAATCGAGAAAAACTGTAATAGCAAGCAGCTCTTTATTAACAATACTGTTTTTTGTGCCTATATACCAGTCTTTGTCATGGTGCTTACTGTCTAGCCAGAGAGAGGCAAGTTGTCTTGTTGTGCCAAGGCAGACATTATGTTGGTATTCGGTTTTCACTGCAATTGTATGGTGGCGCAGTTGGTAAAGACAGTACCTCTGTACGGGAGGGACCCGGGTTCAAATCCAGACAAGCACAAGATTTGTATACAAAGTGGTTTGTATGAAGTGTCAGTGTAAAGCAAATGTTCAATCCTGGTGTATAAATCACTGTAAATAGATTATGAAGAAATACTAATATTTTTTCAGTGCTCTCAAGGTACTATTAAACAGAAGTCCTAGCCTGCATGAAGTGTATTTTAATGACACTTTAAGTTCAATTAAATTGCACTTTTAGCACATTTTAGTATTACCTAAAATACACTAGAAGTCCGAGTTGAAGGTACTTCCAATGTCATTGCAAGCAATTTTAAGTATGTCTTAAGCATACTACATCTCACTCAAAGTTTTATTACAATACAATTTTATTATGCTTCAAATGTGTTTGAATGTCACTATTAGTAAAATACTAGTATGGCCTCAGTTTATTATAAGTATAACATAAGTGTAATTAAAATGTAATTTAGTTGCAATTGTAATGTTATCAAAATAAATTTCAAGTGCACATTGAATGTTCTGTTCTGTATATTGTTCAAAATTAGGGTAGATACTTAAGTTGTACTTAAGTATACTTAGAATAGTTCCACTTTAGCACAAAAAAGTATATTTAACACAATTTTAGTTGGACCCCAGCACTACTTTCACACAACTAAAGTGCATTAAGTACAAAATTAGTTGTTCCAATTTAGCAGACTTGAAGTATACCAATATATAGTGTTCAACAAATACATTTAGTTATACTAAAGTACAAGTGAATAAATTGTACTTAAGTATATTATTTTTTCACTAGGGCAGGTGCATAAATTCTGTCTTAATTTTAATTTCTTTTAGACACTGCTTTGTTCTGTATTTAAATTCCTTAACCGCGACATCCCTAGCTCGTATCTAAAAAAAAAAAGGTTAGACTATCAGTCGACTATGACAAAATCTAACGAATCAGATTCGACTTTGAAAATCCTTAGTCGAAAACAGCCCTATTTAAATTATGTACTGTCTCTTTAAGACATGGGTGCCCAACCTTGTTCCTGGAGGGCTACCATCCTGCAGATTTTAGCTTCAACCCCAATCAAACACAGCTGAAGCAGCTAATCATGGTGTTTAGGGTTGCTTGATAATTAC
Source organism: Misgurnus anguillicaudatus (assembly GCF_027580225.2). NCBI lineage: Eukaryota > Metazoa > Chordata > Actinopteri > Cypriniformes > Cobitidae > Misgurnus > Misgurnus anguillicaudatus. Next base: position 37,990,249 of record NC_073355.2, read on the forward strand.
AGACAGGTGTGTTGGAGCTGGGTTGGAACTGAAGTTTGCAGGATGGTAGCCCTCCACGAGCAGGGTTGCGCTCTTTGGAATACAGTGGAGTAGTGTTGTCAAAATTATCGATATTTCGATACATATCGATACTGAAATTTTAAAACGATTCCAATACTCGTGTCCCGCGGAATCGATACTCCGAGACGAGCTGCGAGTTGTTTTTTATGTAACTCTGCAAACACCAGATGCGCGCTCTTGCTCTCTTTTTCTTTTAAACGGCGCCGCACACACAGTGCACGTGAATGCAGTGCTCCACCTCCTCTCCTCGTCTCGTCCGCTCTGGTTTAACAGTAGTACAAGAAAGCCAAGCAGTATTGCTGTGTGGAGGTTTTTTCGGATGTGAGTCAAATAAACATGCGAACCCGAAGGACACAAGTGAAGTAAGCCAAATATGCGTTGCTACAGAGCCGCGTGCTAACGGCGCTAGCAAAGCACTGAAGGACCGACACGCCGACGAGAGATTGATAATCATCCAAAAGTATTAATTCTAGACTTACCAAATTGTTGTTGATATGCGTGTTGTCACGTTTTGCCTGTAATGACCCAAGTTAATACAATCGCCTCACAGTTATCAGACTTAGGAAATTAGACAGCATTTTAGCTGACAAGAAAATACTTTTACTGTGGTAAAAAGTAAATGAACCCAGATACTGTTGTACTTTAAGTTCACAAAAACACGTCATTTATTAACCCTCATGTCGTTCAGTGAGGTATATTTTCACATTTACACTATAATCTGTTTATCATATAAATTTTAATGTAGGCCTATTAACATTAACAAACAAAAAGCAATGCATTTGTTTAAGTACTTGTTTATCTTTTTTTACAATGCTAATGCTCACTAGAGAAAAACTGAGATAATGCTGCTAAAATTATTATTTTTTACCTTGAATGCCATTGCTCTAATTTATTTTTTATATTTTGATATATTTTATATTTTGCTTAAATGTTTAATATATCTGCTGTTCATAGGCTATGTTCGTTTATTAGTGTGTTATATGATTAGAATGTTGTCCCGTTTTTAATATAAAGCACAGCAATGAGATTTGAGAGTGTTTCTCCCTTTTCAGAAAAAGTATCGAAAAAGTATCGGAATCGAAACCATTGACATAGTATCGGTATCGAACCAATAATTTTGGTATCGTGACAACACTACAGTGGAGTCGCACAGTTTTCTTTACCGCATCCCTGATATTTAAGATCATATATTGTTTGATTTAAATGACAAACAAGATTAAAGGAAGATATTTAATCAGAAAACGGAGTATGTGGATTGTGTTATCGGACGGACACAGAGTGAGTGGATTGTTTTGTCGTATAAGGAGCGAGTGAAAACAAAACTGAATGCACACTCACACATACTACAGAGTTTTAACACGAGTGTACAGGGAAGTGTGAATATTTAACTGGAAACAACAATCGCACACTGTAAAAAAATTCTGTAGAAATAACAATGTTATTGCAGCTGGGTTGCCGGTAATTTACCGTAGATTTAAATTGATGTTATTTACTGGCAAGAGTTTGTTCAAAGTTAAATAAATTTTAAAAATTAACAAGTCTTTATCTTTACAGAATAAAACCATACAATAACAGCCTCATGCAAAGCATTATGGGAACCAGAAATCATCGTCAACCTTTTTCTGTTTTTTGCTTCAGATTTTGTTTCATAGAATGTTTTGCTTGATGCTTTTTTTTTGTTTTACTCTGTAAAGACAAAGAAATGTAAATGTTTAATGTTCATTTAACTTTGAACAAAATGTTGCCAGTAAATAACGTGGATTTGAATCTACGGTAAGTTACCGGCAACCCAGCTGCAATTTCTACGGATTTTTTTTACAGTGCAGATCGTTCTCTTCCATGAAGGCCGATGTAAATATCTAAGAATATTAACATTTCTCAGATTTATTGCTTTTGTGGACTACAAATGCAAGTTGATGTCATACTGGGATTGCTTGTCAATGATAATTTACAAACATGACTTGCACACAATTTGTAAACAAAGGTATGTTGTCCCGTTTAGATTTTTTATGTTTAGTAAATACAACAGTAAATATATAAACAAATCATCTGTAACGTTACAGTACTTAGAGTTTCTTGAGAGAACAAACTTTACCGGTAACAGTTTAGCTGGTAACTTTGCAAGTTTGTAAACAGGTCTAAATCAACATCTAAAAACGAATTAAAACAATAAAAACAACCGACAGTCTGCATAATTCAACATACATGTGGGTAAATATGGTACGTGGTTTATGAAATACAATATAACAACACAAAAACATTAGCTTCAAGCTCGCTCTAAACACACATAACGTTAAGCTCCGGTAACGTAAAAGGTAAACGATAAACTTGAATATTTACAGCCTGTGATCCAGAAGTGCACGGTAATCCAACTTTCAAGAGGAGACGTCGCGCAAATCCAGCTTCAAATTCGTTATGGTTCATGAAGCAGTCATTATGAAAATGCTGTGAACATAAACAACTTCTGACTGGATTGTGCCGGAACCGTATTTAACATAAATTCTAACCACTGTTTCCTGATGTCCTCTGCACTGTAAAAAATTTATATTTTAAAAAATTGTGGAAACTGAAAGTTAAGTATTGACTCAACATATTGCTTTCAAAAAATTCTCCCCAAACAAAAATATGCATTGTGGTAATTAAAACATAAAGAATTGGCTTAAAACAAAAATGTATATTCACAGAACCTATTAAACTCTGCTCAGCCAATTTATCGTGTCAAATGAAAAGTCTGAGTTGACTGAACATAGTTCAGCCAGAAAAGCGTATGGGAATGCACCTGAATTTAATTGGCTTCAGTGTGGATGCGTGAGAGTTGATGATCGACATTTCTACAATAAAGTTATGGTAAGTACTTAAATATTTACATTTAAGTCATTTTTAAGTATTTTTAAAGTCATTTTCTAGTTAAACTAAGTGAAAATCTGAATAATTACAGCATACAAACAAAAGCATATGATGTTTTCTCCTCAGTGTAACGCACCGAGCAATGCTTCATTTAGTGAGGAAATGGCAAAATCACTACAACTTTCACAGTGAGTATATTATATTTGTATTTCTTATATAACATATTTGTATGAAAACTGTTAGCTTTTTCGAGATTTAGGTGCGTTTTTTTATTAAGAGCCGCTGCGCCGCGCCCACACACGTGCACACATGAAAGGCTGCTTGCAACCTGCGCCTTTCTAGAGAGAAATTGTCGTGTTTTTTAAATAAATTAATATATAACGAGTGTGGGGGCTTCTGTATTTGGCCTGGACTTCACGAAACAGGCGCATTCTTTACATGTATTTGACTGTATGCAGCACTGCGCAGACAAATCAACCTATGACATCAAAGTTCCGCGAGAGCCATTCAAAAGCTTATTACTCTCGCGATACATTGATCTCATGTGTCAATCGATTTGCGCCGCGCATGCTGCCGTCGTCATCTTGCGTCAGGAAATCCACGGGGTAGATATGAAAATGACGCTCTCTCTCAGCTGGTGTTATAAAGCTGCTGTTTATACTCAACGGCGCGAGTCTCAAATAAGTGCACGAACACCGCCCAAAACGGACGAGATGTTTAAATAATCAGCGCGTTGACTGTACTGTAAGTAATCGAATATAAAACCAACACGAAGTAGCGCATAACATTAGTATAGGTTTGCTTGAACAATTCATCTCTTAGAAAATTAACCATAGTTTTACTATTGTTTGTGTTGGATAACCATATCCACACATTTACCATAGTCTCACTAAAGGATATTTTAAGTGAAACTATAGTAATGAAAAATTTCCAATACCAAAATAACTGTACTTCTATATTAAAACTGTTTTATTTTCATAATGTTGAACAGCAATATAGCTAATAGCAGCCGTTTTTCTATGTTCAGAAGTGTAAACTTTGAGGATATTCTATATTGATCTGGTTTTATTTATTACATTGGCTTCATTTGGTACATGTACACTCAGTGAGAGTTTTTTACTTCTTACAGAGTACCAAGGCTTTGGTGATTTACACACGCGACATGAAAATGGGAATTCGTGAAACACTGAGCAGTTGCTGATCCATGTCAAGATTCATTTCCAGTGAGCAGGTTGTGCTGGAAAATTTGTGAGACTTTATGCCTTCAATTTGTACAATGTTTTAGGTGTTTAATGTTAAACTGTCATGAGGCATTGTTTAAATGTTTAAGTGTTTAAAGTAGTTTCATAAGCTCTTACTTCGTGTGAGAATGTTAAATTCAAGTGAAATTGTAATTTAACATTGGGTGAGGAACTCTCCCCACTTTTATATTGGTGTTTTTGGAGATATTTGTAAAATATATTTTCTAAACTTTTTATTAAAAATAATTATTTTCTAATGTCTACTGTGCAATTGTATGCAGACCATTTCTGTATGTTTACAATTTTAAGGTATTACAAATAAATAAAAAATGAATAAAATGTTACAAAATAGTTTGTGTGTTTCTTTTTCTATTAGGACAACGGGAAATAAACAATTCAGCATGGTTCCTTACCAATATAATTTTACCAATATACATTTTCAGATTGGGTAAATTAAGAAAAGAATGCTACCACAATTTTAAAAAGTTAATTGGGCAAAAAACATGGTTTCTTATTTTCAATTGGCTCAACCTGTTATTTTCCATTGAGCTAATGTTTAAAGATCGTTGCCACAATTGATAAAATTCCATTCACAGAAAATCTATTGGCCCAAGTTAAAAATGTCAGTGTTACCAGTCACTAGAAAATTTTGAGTTAGGGAGGCAAATTTTTTTTACAGTGTGTGAAAGGCCATAAAATGCTATTTTGCCCTCGCGTCTAAAGAGACAGCATCTACTCGAGAGATTTAATTGCTTAAACGATGAAACAAGAGTTTGCAAACAAACTTAAACACATTTGTGACCAGTCACGGATAGTAGGGACACAAGTCGGATCTGGGGCATTTTGAGTTATTCATATATTCTGAAAGTGCAGTTTCTAAGCTTTCCACGATGTGTAACACATGGAAATCTGATAACATATGGAGAAGTTGTGGCCATTTGAATATAGAAACTCAGAAATACTCAAACCGAGAAAATCGAGACGAAAGGGACTCTTCTTTCCAACTGGGGGAGACAATAGGGCTCATTTACATCTCATTTAGCTAAGCCATACCCCCTGTAAAGCCGTTTTGAGATACAGATGTTCTAGCATCATATGTAGTATTTTATTACAGAAGTCCGAATGACAAAATGCAAAAATAAACAGGACTTTTAACGTTACCTTTGTGTTGATCACAAGTCGAATCCAGTCTGTTTCAGATGTGTGAATCATCCAATGATTCCACAAATGCGTATAATCCGTGAAATATAGATATATAGTCTATTGTTTATATCAGATTTCACATGAACTTCTGGAAATACAATATAATATACAATCTGAGGGCTATTTACATCATAACATGTAAGGGTATATCAGATTACACTCCGGTATTTACATTCCGTTAAACACATGAACCCGCCTTCAAAGTTTTTATTTAACCCTCTGGGGTCTAAGGGGTTTTTAGGGCCCTGGGGAAGTTTTGACATGCACTGACATTTGTTCTTTTTTCAGTTGCTTAAAAACATAAATGGCAAAATTCTCATAACACTGCGTTCAGCACAAACTGGGCTACAATATTATATGATCAACATGTATGTACATTGTATTTTTGAAAGAAAAATGTTTATGTGTGGTTTTTGAAACAACTACATTTTTAAGTCACTGATACAAGTCCACAAAACTCATTCTAAACATGTTTTCCCAAGACTTTTCAAAACAGGATCTAGTAGTCTAGAGTTTTTTCTTCAAAATTATGTGAAAATCATTCGGCCTACTCATTCACATAAAGCAATATATTGATTTACAATTTCTAAGACACTTTTTCCTGGGAAAGGCTGTATGCGTGAAGGTGGGATAGCTCCTGAATAATCAGTGATTGACAGCTGAGGAACAAAAGAGTTGCATAATGAGCCACATAATGAGCCTTGTGGGGATGTTCAACAGGAATGTAACTTTCTCTGTAGTAAAACCATGATAAGGTTTACTTGGGGAATTTATAACAAAAAATGGTAACACTTTACAATAAGGTTCATTAGTTAACATTAGTTAACTACATTAGTTAACATGAAATAATAATGAACTTCAATAATACAGCATTTATTAATCTTTGTTAATATTAATTTCAACAATTACTAATACTTTTTAAAAATCTTGTTAACATTAGTTAATGCACCGTGAACTAACATGAACAAACAATTAAAAGCTTTATTTCTGTTAACTAACATTAACAAAGATGAATAAATACTTTAACAAATGTATTGCTCATAGTTTGTTCATGTTAGTTAACACATTAACTTATGTTAACTGATGAACCTTATTGTAAAGTGTTACCCAAAAAATTATATATAGTGTATATATAGAAATATTTTCTATTAATTTCACAAGTATACATTTAAAAACCATAGTAATCATAGTAAAGGTACTGTTTTGGCCATCGTAAAAATGAACACAGGGTAGTGTTTGGTTACGAAAATTAACCATGGTTTTATTGTGGTAAAAGTGTAGTAACCATGGTTTTTTGGTGTACTGATTACTATCAGCAAAACTATGGTTTTACTACACTAACCATGGTTTAACTACGGTTTTTGAAAACCATGGTTGTCAAAACCATGGGTATTTTGTGGTTACTATGGTTTTACTACAGTTACCATGTTTTTTAACTGTAGTAAAACCATGGTAAATTTTCGTAAGGGTGGCCAGCGAGTTTTACTTTTGTGCAGTAAACAGCTCAAAATTAAACTGCCTATCGTTGTCTGGACTCTTATTTGTGTTTTGTAATCATTATAGTACAAACACAACAAGGGACAAGCGTGTAAAAATGTATCAATGTTTGTTTACAGCTGCTGCCATTACCTCACGTGTTGATCAAGAAAGCAGTATGTGTGCACATGCGAGTGATCCTGTTTAATAAACTTGCTGTGCGGACAGGGATGGGCAGTATTTCAAATACATGTATTTAAAATACGTATTTTAAATACAAAATAGTATTTTGTATTTTGTATTTTAAAGCCTTTGAAAAAAATGAAATGTAATTTGTATTTAAATACATTTAAGATGAGTATTTTTGTATTTTTAAAATACTCAAAATACTTTGAGCCAGTCAACCAGTCAGGGTGCTGTTTTCATGCATCAACTAGTTCAGACCAGACAACAGAGTTCAGGTAAGCAAATATATCTGTGCAGCTTTTAGTGGGCAATAATTGAAATGTTGGAGTGGGAAATAAAGCAAAGGCGATTGAATTATTGGGTGTGATGTGATTTGTGTTATAACTGTCGCAAAAGGAAATTCAAATCCACACTTGCACGTTGGCAGGCAGTTGCACGATACAGTTGCACTTGCACATTGCACGACTGAGACAGAGTGTGGAACGCTGACAAATTGGCCTACACTTTTGACTTAAAGGAAAACCACATTTTTTTTTATATTTTACTATGTTCTTACCTCAACTTAGACAAATTAATACATACCTATCTTTTTTCAATGCATGGAGAAAGAGCACATAGTTTGCAGCATTTGGACCTCAGTGCGCAGTAACATCTTCACAGGAGTAATGATGTTACTGCGCCAGAGGTTGAAGTGCTGCAAACTAAGTGCTCTTCCGCCACACAATATAGTTCTCATTTTTTATTCACTAAATCACGTTTTATTTTATGCCACCATACTTACTTGTGTAACTATGTAACAGTCTTTAAAATAGGGAAAACATGGAAGTGTTTGGTGGCTTCTAAATTCATCCCTGTTTGGATCCTAAGGAATAAATGGGACTAGGCTAAATGCTAACACATTCATGATATGCTGTGCAAAGATTAAGTGCACATACAGTATTGAAAAAAGATAGGCATGTATTAATTCATCAGGTAAGAACATAGTAAAATATTGAAAAACTGTGTAAACCTAAAAGGCTTTTATGCTTGACGTGCTTTCCATTGTATAATTCTGTGAAATGACAGAGTGCGACTCGTGAGGAATTGTTCGCAAAACCATCAAAAAGCAGCAATGAGAGGAATCAGTTTGCCGAATAATTTGTCTCGTGAGACGTTTGTAAATGCATGGATTTCTTAACATATAAACTGATTAGGTTGTGGGTCATTTTGACGACACATGAAAAAGTTTTTATGATGTTTTTATAAAACATCACTTTACTTGAAGGGGTGTTCATAAGGCTGACATGACACATTCATAATCATAACATTACACGTGTCATGAATATGAAGGAGATTTTATGGATGTTTATGACAACTGTCATTAAGTGTCATTTGTTCAATTATGTCATTTTTATTGGAAAGATGACATTGTTTGAGATGTCTTTGTTATGACAACTTGACATTAAAGCAACACTATGTAGTTTTTTTACCTTTAAATAATGTCTCTAAAATTATTTCAGTGATAGAACAACTTTTAACTGGACAAATTGTACTGTTGCTGCAACCTGAGCAGCCTCCTAGCTGCTACAAGCACACTCTGGAAGTGGTGGTGGAGGGTAGAGCACACAGCCCCGCCCCTCCCCCTGCCTGCAGAAGAGTGTCTGATACCAGGCACTGTTGCACTTTTCAACCACATGGGGGAGCTGTAAGTCATTTTTACATGGAAACTACATTGTGTTGCTTTAACCCATACATCATAACTTGCCATGACAACATAACTGACCACTTTTTACCAGTGATACAAATATAATTTGTCATTAAAATGTCATTAAGTGTTAATACTCTGTCAAATAGTTTTATAACAGCTTCATGAATATTCTTCAGTTCATAATGTTTATTTGACCGAGTATTAATAATATTTGACATTGTATTAACACTTAATGACATTTAAATCATGGTTTAATGTAATGTTAACCCACAAAGCTAGGTAGTTTCTTAAGTTTGATAATTATTGTTTATAATTTATAACAAGTTGTGTTGTATTGGTTTATGTGTCAAGTTGTCATAACAAAGATATCTCAAACAATGTCATCTTTGCATTAAAAATTACATAATTGAGTAAATGACACTTAATGGCAGTTGTCATAAATGTGCATAAAATCTTCTTCACGTTCATGACACATGTCATGAATGTGTCATGTCGGCCTTATGCACACCCCTTCAAGTAAAGGGTTACCAAGTTTTTTTTCTAGTTTTTTTATTTTTTACAGGGCAGGGGAAAGCAAGAGGTACGTAAAATAAAATGAAAGTTTCTAAGCAGTTGCACACATCTAAATGCTTTTTGGCATTCAGAAATAGACCCAGATAGATTTCAGCCTAATAGGGATACTTGCACATAGGGTTGCCAACCGTTCCGTATAATACGGAATCGTCCCGTATTTGACACATAAAATTCTTGTTCCGTATTGAACTGATACGGAACGCAGTTTGTTCCGTATTTTATGAAAATTAATTCAGTGCAAATACATGACAGACACATAGCTTATAATATGTCAGCCATGAACGAAGACCGCGTCATTTGTAAGAAAACCCTGAGGGTGCGGTAATTTCTCCCTCTGTTTGTCTATGATCAGCGTAGCGTTTTAACTGCAGCCCCATCAGCTTTTAATTGGTCGTTTCAGTCATTGTGATGTCACGTATCATAGCAACGATGACGACAAGTGACAACAGCGGGAAATGTAAAAATGACTGCATCCGAGCAGCCGGCGAAAAAGAAACGAGCACAAAAATATAGAATTAAATGGGAAAATGACTACCCGTGGCTGAAATGCGTGAGGGACAATGCATACAAGGCCAATTGTACCATATGCCGTCGCGTTTTTTTCTGTTTGTCACGGCGGAGTGTGTGATATTAAGCTGCACGCATGAGGAGATAATCACAAGAGGAGCGAAAATCTGCGGGCACAGGATGGAGCAATGTCAATTGTCCGTCAGTAGCCTCCAGAGGCTCATATGGTATGTAATTATGTGGATTTTTAAAACTCAAATATAGTTGATAAGAAAGTGTGCTCTCCCTCTGTTCCTGTGTCCCGCTCCCTCCCGTCTCATAATGTGTCAATCATTTCTGATGGGTTTCTTATTAAATAATTATGGATTTAGATAGCTCAAGGTTTAAAAAGTGGTGGGGTCTTTGAAGAGGGTGTATTATAAACTTAACAAAACCATGGTTCATTGTTGGCAAAATGATCATGATAGCCTTTATATTTCACATCTATGTGGTTCAGTCTTGTATACTTATTAGGCATACTTTGCTATTCATTAAATATTTAGGACTAAGAAGTTGTATGAAATATACTTATCTAAATTTATGAATTAGTTTCCACTATTTTTACCAGAAGTCTTCATTTCAGGGGTTATTTTTTTCAAAATTCTCTTCCGCGTGGGCTTGTCACCGGACCCAGCCAACCCAAACACCCCCCCCCCCCCCCGTTCCTTATTTCCATTTCAGAAAGTTGGCAACCCTACTTGCACAGAATCACCAATTTCACATGTATTTTGTGTATTTTCAAAATACAAAATACTGTATTTGTATTTAAATACATTTTTCCTCACAGTATTTTGTATTTGTATTTAAATACATTTTTCGACACAGTATTTTGTATTTGTATTTGAAATACATTTCCATGTATTTATGCCCATCTCTGTGTGCGGAGATATGCGCTTAGACACACTAAATAAGGATTGTATTGTTTGCAATCGCGTATTTTATAAGAATACCAAAAACCGCGTCGAGTTTCCTGACTTGTGTGTTTGTTTGTGTGTTCCCCTCGCGTGAAATGTTTGACGGAAGAACAAAGAAAACGTCTCGGTTACGTATGTAACCCACGTTCCCTGAAGGAAGGGAACGGAGACGTCACGTCGTGACCGACAAATTGGGAACTCGCTTAGAGAGACCAATCTACTTCGAGTACTACTAAAACGCCAATGAACTTGGCATTGAGGTATTTGCATAATGCTGACGCCGCCCTGCCAGGTGCGTATATAAGCAGCAGGTGCAAATATGGAAATTAGCTTCTTTTCGCTGAGAAAGCCGGGAGAGTGTGACCGGCCGATAAACAGCAGCGAGCAGCCCTGTGGCGACGGGACGTGACGTCTCCGTTCCCTTCCTTCAGGGAATGTGGGTTACATACATAACCCAGACGTTCCCTTTCAGTCGGTCACTACGACTTCACGTCGTCACCGACGAATTGGGAATCCCTACCCAAACGCAACCGAGGGCTGATCTCTTCCAGTGTCTGCATAAAGCCCTCCGGTTCCACTTAAGGAGAAGGAGAATTAGGTTTTAAGGCAGAAGGCCGGGCACTAGATGTTTCTTTAACCCCACAGTAGTGCCAGCGACTGGGAAGTGCCCTATCTGAGCGGGATAGGAACGCTGCGGAAGCCACCGCCCCGTTAAGGGCTAATGGTGGGCGAAAGTCAACCGTAGTTGAGGTATAAAGACAGCCGTGGCTGTGTAAGCAAAGCAGTGCTCTGCTAAGGGAAACGTGGGCTAGTAGGATTAACCCCACGAAAAAATACTCACAAAGGAACCGGTGGGATGCAATGTGGATGCCCGAGCCAAACACATAGGTTCGCGAGGATGCAGCTAGTGAGAGGCTGGCAGAGGATGCTCCGCAACATCAGGCTGCCAAGGCAGCGGAGGACGACAAATCAAACCATTACGCATTTTTGTCTTAATGGCCTTCCATACTGATACTCAATTTGGAGCAGCAGTCGGAGGCTGCATGCCGACCTGCGAGTCTGTTCTCTGTGCTTCCCCTATCGAGGAAAGGACACGAGAGGAGACAGGCTTGACACGAACACTGTAAAATATAATGAACGTATTAGGTGTCGCCCAACCAGCAGCTCTGCAGATGTCTGTTAGCGAGGAACCACGAGTGAGTGCCCAAGATGAGGCAACACTTCTAGTAGAGTGAGCTCTCAAATTAAATGGACAAGGAATGCCCTGCAGATTATAAGCAAGGGCGATAGTATCAACTATCCAATGAGACATCCTCTGCTTAGTGACAGCTTTCCCTCTCTGCTGACCACCGCAACAATCAAAGAGCTGATCTGAGGTCCTGAGGCTTTGTGTGTGATCCACGTAGAGGCGCAGTGTGCGTACGGGACATAATAAAGCCATGGTTGGGTCTGCCTCCTCCGGGGGCAGCGCTTGCAAGCTCACCACCTGATCTCTGAAGGGAGTGGTGGGAACTTTGGGCACGTAGCCTGGCCTGGGTCTGAGTGTTACGCTCGAGACATCAGGACCAAACTGAAGGCACGAATCGTTGATGGAGAATGCATGAAGGTCACCTACCCTCTTAACAGAGGCCAATGCGAGCAGGGTCAGAGTTTTCATTGATAAACACTTCAGACTCACAGACTGCAAAGGCCTGAACAGGGGTCCCTGCAGGGCTTTCAGCACCATGGACAGGTCCCAATGAGGAATAGAGGGAGGGGGCGAAGGATGTAGCCTTCGTGCGCCTCTTAGAAAACTAATAATTAAATCGTGCTGGCCAACCGATCTGCCGTTTATTAAAGAGTGATGTGCAGATATAGCGGCGACGTCAACTCTAATGGTGGAGGGTGATAGCCTACCATCTAACCGGTGTTGGAGGTATGTAAGCACGATATTAATGGGGCATTCTCGGGGGTCCTTGCGTTGCGAAGAGCACCAATCGACGAAAAGGTTCCATTTAAGCGCGTAAGCCCATCTTGTGGACAGCGCTCGCGATGGTGTTAGATACTGCTTGCGATAAATCACCTAAACCTTGCGTGCGCTCAACGACCATACATGGAGATCCCACAGGTCGAGGTGTGGGTGCCATAATGTGCCCCCTCCTTGAGAAAGAAGGTCCTTCCTCAGGGGAATCCGCCAGGGAGGGGCTGTCGCGAGGAGCATCAGTTCTGGAAACCAATTCCTGGTCGTCCAGTAAGGCACGACCAGTAGAAGGCTCTCCTCATCCTGCCTGACCTTGCACAGTGTCTGTGCAATTAAGCTCACTGGTGGAAATACGTATTTGCACATCCCCCGCGGCCAGCTGTGTGCCAATCGATCCACGCCGAGGCTGCCCTCGGTTAGTGAATAAAATAGGTGACGCAAACAGATCTATCTGCGCACGACCGAACTTCTTTCAAATTAGCTGAACCGACTGGGGGTGGAGTCGCCATTCACCGGGGCGCGCAGCTCGGGAAAGCGCGTTTGCCGCTGTATTGAGCGAACCCGGGATGTAAATGGCACGAAGGGACCTCAGATGCTTCTGACTCCAAAGGAGGAGATGACGAGCGAGATGCAACAGGTGTCGAGAGCGCAAAAACCGCCTTGACGGTTGATAAAGCAACAGTCGCAATGTTTTCAGTGCCGACTAATACATCCTTCTCTCGCATCTCCGTAGCGGAGCGTACGAGTCCCAGATATACAGTCCACCGCTCGCGGCAGTTGGGGTGCTGTGCACACCCCTGAGACTGCAAACCCATTCTACGTGACTGCTCACCTCGTGCTGGGGGCATCGTATGTGATACAGAATGCCAGGAGACCTATCTCAGGGGCATATCTGCCCACAGAAATGCTGGGTCTGACCACGGGGTGAAATTGAAACGACACGCAGGTGTAATGGTTACACGGTGTATGCCGGTGTGCCACACTCTCCTCGGGACTCGATTGTGAAGCCAACGCTGAAGCGGTCTCATATGAAGCAGCCCGAGCCATGTCACAGCCGCGGCTGCTGCCATATGTCCCAGGAGCTTCTGAAATTGTTTCAGAGGGACTGCGTTCTTCCCTCAGAATGAACAGAGGCAAGTCAGAATCGACTGGATGCGCGCTTCTGTTAAACGCGCCGATAAATCGATCGAGTCCAGTTCCATGCCGAAAAAAGAGATCCTCTGCGTGGGGCAGAGTTTGCTCTTTTCCCAGTTGACCCAAAGACCCAGACGGGCGAGATGCCGAAGCGTTAAGTCTCTGTGCTCGCAAAGCATCCGCCGAGAATGCGCTATTATAAGCCAATCGTCGAGGTAAGCCAATATACGAACACCGCTCTCTCTCAGGGGCTTTAACACTCTGGGGTCGGCTGCGGCGCGGGCGCCCAGGGCCGCCTTAACCTAATGTGAGGCCCCGGGGCTAAGAGGTTTTTTAGGCCCCCCTTCCCCTCGATTTATAGTCTAATTTTTTTTTAAGTGTAATATCTAGGTAATCTACATCACAAAATGAATTAGTTTCTTTCGAGACATACAACAGTGAGTTTTCCCTCTTTGACCCAGAAAACACCATAATATTATTAACACATCACTGAGCCCACTTGAGCATAAACACAAGAAACTTTACTTAACAACCACACACAGCAACATGTGGTGATAATAAAACCAAAATGTGTGAAAGTATATATGTTTATATTATAAGCTTTATATTTATATAGTTTTTGGAATATACAAATTTGCAGAAAATTGCCACTCATAACTTAATGCTCACCACAGTTTTAAAAATATAATAAGTTAGTTAGTTTTAAAGTGAAAATGCATTAATGATAACAAAAGATAAGTCTTTATAGACAGAATCTTGTTAAATGCATTAATGATAACAAAAGATAAGTCTTTATAGACAGAATCTTGTTTTTTAATCAGTTATTTATTTTGTAGGCTATTGAAGATAATAGTATGCATGCATTGTATTTATGCATACATAAGCATGTAAAACGACCAAGTATGAATATGCACAATACAGACAGGGAACATACCTGTATATAAGATCTTTAGATAATGAGATTATAATGGTGCTATCAGGGGATGATCATTTGAGATGGTCTTGTCGCTCTTTACTTTCTTAGACTTGCACCTTTACCGTTGCGTCTCTTTCTCGTCTTTCTAAACCAACAGATGTGTGTAATGTGAGCTAACGTCGCGTCAAACTACATCGCTCCTGCTGCACACGCGTCACTGATATAAACGCGAGTAAACTTAAACTTTATAACAACTAACAGCATTATGTGCGCAAACTCCTTTCTTAATTTAGCGGCACATTTTCTTGTGCACGTTTGGAGAGACTTCTGCATGCCAGAGACTCAGACAGTTGCACGCACGAGCACAGAGAGAGCGAACGAGCGAGCGCGCGCACGAAAGAGAGAGAGACCTGCACCTCACTAGTGCTTATTATGAAATTTCAGAAATTACCCTTGCATTTGTTGGTGGATTATTTCCCGTTTCTCTGTCACACTCAGTCTAACGTGCAGGAATGTCAAGTTGACAACGCGCACTTAATTACATTACGCGGAATAAAAAATATATTACGTCTTAACATTTTATTTCACGTTAAGTTACAACGGACCAATCAGCAGCTATGTAACGTGCAATTAGAGTGATTGACAGAAAACCTGACAAGTTACAAAACAATATGACCTTTTCAGCTCATCATGAACGCAAACTTGGGAGGCCCTTGAACTTGGGAGGCCCCTGGGCTTCAGCCCAGGTAAGCCCGTGCATTAAGGCGGCCTTACGGGCGCCGCAAGCTCTTTATTTTTTAATCACTCTGCAAAGAGACTTAGATTACTCTGCTGATATTACACATACAGATATGATTTATACATCATTTTAAACGTTCAAGTGTCTAGTTTTTTTCCGTCTACTCCCAATAAAAACAGAATGTTGTGCTTTTCGTAAAATTAAGAAAATAAACATGATGCGCGTTTTGTTCTCTCTCCCTCAGTGAAGTCATTTCTCAAACGCGTCAGAAAAATAAACTGTAACTTAACGAATACATGTCATATAAACAAAAGATAAATGTCTATATAATGCTTGGAATGTCTGCTTTTAAATGATGTAAGTGAGATCGAAAACATATATTGTCATTTGGTGTAAACTGTATGAGAAGGAGGACAAGTACCGTTTCTCTCTTGTTACCTGATTATCTGTAATGAGATCAGATCGCCACACCCCCGCGCCATTGAAGTGAACGAGCAGAAACATCCATATGCATAACTCGTGCCTCCTCATGCAGTCAATGGATACGCAATTCACAATCCAGTCTCTCTATTCCTTGTTGTTTCATCCGAATGCACCAAACACGACATCTAAATCCTTATTTACTTGCGTATGTGTGTCAGTATCTCCAGACGCGAGTGTTTTCTTTGTTCTTCCGTCAAACATTTCACGCGAGGGGAACACACATACACAAACACGCGAGTCGGGAAACTCGACGCGGTTTTTGGTATTTTTATAAAATACGCGATTGCAAACAATACAATCCTTATTTAGTTGCGTCTAAGCGCATATCTCCGCACAGCAAGTTTATTAAACACAGGATCACTCGCGTGTGCACACATTCACTGCTTTCATTATCAATACGTGAGGTAATGGCGGCGGCTGTAAACAAACATTAATAAGTTTTTACACGCTTGTCCCTTGTTGTGTTTCTACTATAATGATTACAAAAACACAAATAATAGTCCAGACAACGATAGGCAGTTTTTATTTTGAGCTGTTTACAACACAAAAGTAAAACTCTCGCTGGCCAACCAAACACTAACCCTGGGTTGATTTTTACGATGGCCAAAACAGTACCTTGTATGATTACTATGGTTGTTAAAGGTATACTTGTGAAATTAATAGAAAATATTTATATATATATACACACATTATATATATATATATATCACTGATTCTTGAGAGTCGGGACAAAACAGGTTTTAAAAAACTGTTTTTTAAAATACACACTACATCAATTAAAGTTATATGTTTCTGCAGAGAAAGGTCTTAGCTATTTAACCATGTAAAGGAACAGGTTCTTAATAAAAACACATTTTTAAAAAATAAACATGTTTCCCTTCAGAACTGGATTTGTGTCAACTCCGTCAGACACACTAAAAAGTATAAAATTAAAATTCTTTCAATCCAACCAGAATCTAAAGTTCTCAAGTATATTGTTACAGTGTTTAGTTACTCTGATATGTAAAAAAATACAATATTTAAACTTAGGTTGTGATTCCACACTGTTCTGAAAACTCAGATTTCTAAATATTAGCATTTGCAAACATTGATTTTAACTTTAATATTGTAAAAACAATTTCCTTAAATAAATAAAACATAAGAGATGGTAGATCAGATGGTCCTTTATTACAAAAACAACATAAACTGAAGAAAAAAATATTTTTTCCCCAAAAGATTAACAAAAAATACATCCAACGCTGTTGGAAAATCTGACGGTGTTGACAGAAAATCTGACGGTGTTGACAAAAAATATGTGTGCATTGCTGATTATTGAACAGATGTGCTCTTCAAACACTACTACTAAAACTACTCATTGTTATTAGAGTATTGAACTTACTGTAAAGCAAACTATAATAAAGATACTGCACATACACCGTTTCCTACTATCAAAAAAAGAACATTAACGGAAACCAGGGGCCCTCCTCCGCCTCTGTTTTCATTTCACATGTGTGTGTTTGGGTGTGTTGGATGTATGATTGCCCTGCATCATATATATATACATATATACACTCACCGGTCACTTTATTAGGTACAACTGTCCAACTGCGCGTTAATGCAAATTTCTAATCAGCCAATCACATGGCAGCAACTCAATGCATTTAGGCATGTAGACATGGTCAAGACGATCTGCTGCAGTTCAAACCGAGCGTCAGAATGGGGAAGAACGGTGATTTAAGTGACTTTGAAAGTGGCATGGTTGTTGGTGCCAGACGGGCTGGTCTGAGTATTTCAGAAACTGCTGATCTACTGGGAATTTCACACACATCCATCTCAAGGGTTTACAGAGAATGGTCCAAAAAAGAGAAAATATCCAGTGAGTGGCAGTTTTGTGGGCGCAAATGCGTTGTTGATGCCAAAGGTCAGAAAAGAATGTCCAGCCTGGTTCGAGCTGATAGAAAGGAAACAGTTACTCAAATAACCACTTTTTACAATTGAGTTATGCAGAAGAGCATCTCTGAACACACAACACGTCGAACCTTGAGGCGGATGGGCTGCAGCAGCAGAAGACCACACCGGGTGCCACTCCTGACAGCAAAGAACAGGAAACTAAGGCTAAAACTCACACAAGCTCACCAAAATTGGACAATAGAAGATTGGAAAAACGTTGCCTCTGATGAGTCTTGATTTCTGCTGCAACATTCAGATGGTAGAGTCAGAATTTGGCGTCAACAACATGAAAGCATGTATCCATCCTGCCTTGTATCAACGGTTCAGGCTGCTGGTGGTGGTGTTGTAATGGTGTGGAGATATTTTCTTGCCACACTTTGGGCCCATTAGTACCAATTGAGCATCGTGTATTGTTTCTGACCATGTTCATCCCTTTATGACCACAGTGTACCCATCCTCTTATGGCTACTTCCAGCAGGATAACATGCCATGTCATAAAGTGCAAATCATCTAAGACTGGTTTCTTGAACATGACAAAGAGTTCACTGTACTCAAATGGCCACCACAGTCACCAGATCTCAACCCAATAGAGCTTTTTTGGGATGTGGTGGAACGGGAGCTTTGTGCCCTGGATGTGCAGCTGACAAATCTGCAACAACTGCGTAATGTTATCATGGCAATATGGACCAAAATCTCTGAGAAATGTTTCCAGTACCTTGTTGAATCTGTGCCACGAAGGATTAAGGCAGTTCTGAAAGCAAAAGGGGATCCAACCCAGTACTAGTAAGGTGTACATAATAAAGTGGCCAGTGAGTGTGTATATATATATATATATATATATATATATATATATATAAGTTACATGTTACACAATAACAAGCAGACCACTCCCTCACTATTATTTAGAAGTCAGATGCGTATGGTTAAATAATGTAATGCATGCTATATGTGCATTTATGTGTAAATAAAACCCTGAAATAACAGTTTAATCCTTCACTATATTCACAAATAATATTATAATCGCACATTAAGAGGTTATTGGTGGATTTGTCAACTCCATCAGCTTACAGGTCAACTCCGTCAGACATAGAACCTGACGGAGTTGACGTCTGATGGAGTTGACATAAGGGCATGTATTTTCCCTCCAAAACATTTATTGTACACTGCAGCTAGGTACTTTTTCCTCAGTTGCTAGCTGTCCCAATAACCTCACTAAAATGCTTAAATTCAATCCACTATGATTTAAAAAAAGTATCTTAACAGAAAGATGGTGTTGACATGGTACAGCTGTGACCATAGGAATATTGACATTGTTTGTCTAAAATATATAACATGTAAACATAACAGAGAATGTGTGGTAGTGCTGCATTCACCACAGGCAGGGAGATGAAAATGGGTCCTCAGGGATATAGCTGACCTGAATTTCCTGATTTAAATAGCTTTATAAAAAAAATCTGACGGAGTTGACAGAAACTGAGGATACAACTTTAATAGGTAGATTTTTATGGAAAATATTGTTTGATGTTCACTTCATGCATTGTTTTTTATATATATACCCCTTATTCTTTGTAATTATGTCAATCATGATGAATTTCTTAAATTTTGCTATAAATTAGACTTTTCTAAATGGGACATGTTTTGTCCCGACTCTCAAGAATCAGTGATATATATATATATATATATATATATATATATATATATATATATAATTTTTTGTTATAAATTCCCAAGTAAACCTTATCATGGTTTTACTACAGAGAAAGTTACATTCCTGTTGAACATCCCCACAAGGCTCATTATGTGGCTCATTATGCAACTCTTTTGTCTCTCAGCTGTCAATCACTGATTATTCAGGAGCTTTCCCACCTCCACGCATACAGCCATTCCCAGGAAAAAGTGTCTTAGAAATTGTAAATCAATATATTGCTTTTTGTGAATGAGTAGGTCAAATGATTTTCACATCATTTTGAAGAAAAAACTCTAGACTACTAGATCCTATTTTGAAAAGTCTTGGGAAAACATGTTTAGAATTAGTTTTGTGGACTTATATCAGTGACTTAAAATTTATGCTTTTTCAAAAACCACGCATAAACATTTTTCTCTCAAAAATACAAACATGTACATACATGTTGATTATATGATATTGTAGCCCAGTTTGTGCTAAACGCAGTGTTATGAGACTTTTGCCATTAATATGTTTTTAAGCAACTGAAAAAAGCACAAATGTCAGTGCATGTCAAAACTTCCCCAGGGCCCTAAAAACCCCTTAGACCCCAGAGGGTTAACGCCGCTTCCACTACTTTCGTGAATACACGGGGAGAGAGAGACAGCCCGAATGGTAGTACTTTGTATTGTTATGCCTGCCCCTCAAAAACAAGCGAAGAAACGGTCTGTGGCGAGGGAGAATGGACACATGAAAGTACCCGTCTTTCAGATCTATTACTGCAAACCAATCTTGGGGGCGTATTGACTGAAATATCAGTTCCGGCGTTAACATTCTGAAGGATCGTTTTTGGAGAGTCTGGTTCAGAACGTGCAAATCCAAGATCGGATGTAACCCACCGCCCTTCTTTGGAACAATGAAATACGGGCTGTAAAAGCCTGAGCTCATCTCGCCAGGAGGACATTGAGTTCAGCACGCAGTACATGTGCATCAGACGCTTTCACTGTAGTGAAACGAATGCCCAAAATTTGGATGTGTGCCAGTTGAATTGAATTTCGTAGCCGAGGCGGATAGTGCGTAATAACCAACAGGACGGGCTGGTAAGCTGAAGCCAAGCTTCCAGTGACCGTGCAAGGGGAATTAACGGCACTACCGGAGAGCTCGCAGTGGGGCAGACGAGCGGAACAGGTGAGACTGCCGGTGCGCGCGCCGTAGGAGCGCATGCAACTACAGTGTGTGGTGTGCCACTGACCTGAGCCCGCTGAGGGTGATGGTCATCTGGTCTCCTGAGCGGAGAGTGCAGACTCCGGTGAGTGTGATGGTCGTCTGGTCTTCTGCGCGGAGAGCGCAGACTCCGGAAAACACCCGCTGGCAATAGAGGAGGAGGAGGGTGAGCTGGTGTGTGCCCCCTCACGGCTCTCTCAATCCTCAGGAGACCTGGAGAGGGAAGAGGAATGCACTCTTAGTGTGGTCTGTGGGTACCGGTTGGCGGAACAGCAGAATGAAACCAAGGATTTTTTCACCCGGCCCTCCTCCAGGGGAAGGAGCGGTGTGTTCACCGTCTCCCGAAGAGTGATCCCATCCGATTCCAGGTCGCCCGTCTCAGGACCGCTTGGACCTTGGGCTGAGCTGGCAGGGCAGGCTTGTCACAGCGGGTTCCTCAGCTCTCCTAGAGGACAATAATAGCCGTGACATGCGCACTCTGCGAGGAGCAGGCTGAGGTGGCGGCGTAGATGGACCGGAAGGGGGCACCTGGCTTCCGACGCAGCATGATGGCCTCAGTCTGCTGGAGTCGAGTACTGCTGTAAAGCACTCTACCACATCGCCGAAAAGGCCAGTCTGGACATTCGGAGACGATTCTTATCGACCTCACTCATGTCTGCGAGACACAGCCTGAGATGGTGTTCCTGGACCAGTAATGTGGACATCGCACAACCAACAGCCTGGCGGTGACCTGAACGCACTGATGGCTGAGTCGTGACCTCCCTTATAGATCTGTCAGCCTTAACCTGACATACCTGTGGCAACGCCGTGTAGTGCAGGGGCCACCTCTTCGCGAACCTGATTTGCAGACGCCGTTCGTGCGGATGACTGCTACCGGTCGGTGAGGAAAGGACAGGCTGTCCCCTCCAGAGTCAGGACATCACCATACCTTTAGCGGCCCGTGAATCAAGAGAGGTGAGAGGTGAGGGCTGAAGGGGTCAACAGATACCGGCGGTCTCATAGAACACGAGCCAACCGTTCTCAATGACCCAGCCGACTCATCATGCGCCTTGGGGAAGGAAGGTACTGGAGGTGAGTGTTAAGACGCACGAGCAGCTCCGTGTACCAACCGTAAAGCGCAGGACAGATCGGGAGGGGTAGATTGGGTCTGACTACTGTCACCGCCGCCCAAGGGAGCATGGCCGTCATCTCAGGATTAAACTCGGGGTGTGCAACCCGGCCCGAAGGGGGAAGCGGATCCGAGTCAGCCTCAGAGACAGACGGCCCACCTCCAATGCAGCGACATGTATGGGGGGGACCAACAGATACCGGCAGTCTCGTAGAACACAAGCCAACCATTCTCCATAGGAACTGCTGCTGTGGATCAGCACTGAGAGCCAGAGGACATACCTGCTGACCGATTCAGTACTGTGATGCAGAAAAAAAAAATTCCAAAAAAATTCCCATGGCACCTTTAACCGAGCTCCGCAACCGAATGGGCGGGGCGTTCCCGGAGGAACGTAACCCGTCTCCGCATATCCGCGAGGGCATGCTCTCGCAGTGAAAACATGAACCCTCCACAAACGCCGTGTTAGCGTGCTGAATGCCCAACACGAGAGACGGAGATTGTGACCATCTTTGAACCCATACATTTGCCGCATCCGGAACTGCACGGACGAAATGACGTCTTTAGAAAGATGCACCCCGCCGTGACACGAGAGAATGGCTGTCTTTAAAAAGACACAAATTCCACCCGTGATGCTCTTTTAAAGGAAAAACACTGAAGCGCGCAGGGAGAGGCATTGACACACTCAGAGTCAAGTTCAAACTGAGGTGAAGATCCGCGAGCTTCCACTGCAAAGGCTGGAATCCTCAATCAACTACGAGCCAGCAGCGTCTTCTCGAGCAGGTAAGAGAGCTTCTCGATAGCAATAGATCTGCCGGCTTGCGAAGCGAAATAGCTAATTTCCTTATTTGCACCTGCTGCTTATATACGCACCCGGCGGGGCGGCGTCAGCATTATGCAAATACCTCAATGCCAAGTTCATTGGCGTTTTAGTAGTACTCGAAGTAGATCTCTCTAAGCGAGTTCCCAATTCGTCGGTCACGACGTGACGTCGTAGTGACGACTGAAAGGGAACACTCGCGTCTGGAGATACTGACACACATACGCAAGTAAATAACGATTTAGATGTCGTGTTTGGTGCATTCGGATGAAACAACAAGGAATGGAGAGACTGGATTGTGAATTGCGTATCCATTGACTGCAGGAGGCACGAGTTATGCATATAGTGTCTGGGGTGTTTTGTGTGCAATGTGAGCATGTTTCCGAACTAAAACCCATTTTAAATAATTTCCGTCTAGTTAGATGAAACCTATGAAGTACTTTATACTGTATAAGGCGTTTTTGTCATAAAGTATATATTTTTGCAGATTTGTGTCCAGAAAGCAGCGTGGGAGCAATAGATAAATCTGATTCCCATTTAGCATTGGGTAGGCGCAATGTGTTGTCTGACTTTCATATTAATTTATACATTTTGGAGAGTAGTTTTTTTGGAGAGGTTATATTAATTAGCTCTAAGATTAGAGGCGGAAGGTCTAAATTAATTGTCTGAGTGTCGATTTTTGATTGAATAGATGATTTGATTAGTAAATATTCCAAAAAACAATTACTCCCAATGCCATATTTCTGGACCAAATAGGAAAATGCTGCCAGGTTGTTATTAATAAAGATGTGTTGAAGTTGTGTGATGCCTTGCCTACCCATGTATGTAAATTGAGTGGCTTCTTGTTAACTATGAAGTCTGGGTTATTCCAGATTGGGGTGTATTTAGATGGTGCAAGAGGGGTGTTTGAGATTTGATGAAATTTCCACCAGGCTGTCAGAGCTGCAGCTATTGTTGGTGTTTTAAAACAGTGATGCTTTTTGATTGTTTGATTATAGAAGGGTAATTCTGAAATGTTAATGTCCAAATTGACTGTTCAACATCTAGCCATGTGCTTTCTGATGGTTTAGGATGGATCCATTTGTATATATTTTGGAGCTGATTGGCCAAACAGTAGTGGTAGAAATTTGGTGCTTCTAGTGTTTTTGGTTTTGTTTTTGGTAGTCAATTTGATCGTGGGGTCTTATTTTTCCAGTAGAATTTAGTAATGATTGAATCTAAAGATTTAAACCAGGCAAGGGTGGGTAGTGCTGAGGTCATTGTAAATAAATAGTTTAATTTAGAAAGTATAGTCATTTTTATTAGTGATATTCTGCCCATAATGGATAGTGGTAAATTCATCCAGCGCTGAAGGTCATAATTTATTGTTTTAAGCAATGGAGTCAAATTGAGTCCAAACAGCTCTGACAGTCTGGGGGGATTCAACTTTGAGTGAAAAGCTCGGCTCGTCAATGTCAGTTCTCACACGGCCGTCCAATCACAGGGGAGGAGGGTGGGACAAATATCACAACAACCAACCGGCGCATCGTACAACGACTGATAAACAAATCAGAAGTATCACAGTAACCAGAGCGCTCAGCTGAAGAAAGCCGACGATCAGCTGATAAAACAGCTGGCATTCGGCGTACCCCAAGCTTTTTCAGCCGCGTAAAAAAGCTTTGCATATCGTTTAATTTGTATGGTGAATATGACAATTTTGAGATTGGCCCAGGCACAAGACAAAATAGAAGACTTGTGATAATTCATTTAAATAAAAGCAATACGATGGCACTACTTTACTTAAAGCGGACAAAACTCCCAAAATAATAGACCCACGAGGGGGTAAAACAAGGCAACACTAAGACTACAATGAACAAGACTATACTTAACAAAGACTGGAACAAGACTAGGATACCAACAATACAAGAACCATAAACTTGACAAATACTCTTTACATTAAATTACACAGGTAAGTATAGGTATAAAAAAACCGTATCTGCACAAGACAACAAACACAAGGGCATTAAATAGGGGAGCAAATCAAGAGGGGAACAGGTGACATGAATCAAACAATAATGGGATAATTAATGAGGAAACAAGGGGGCGGGGTCAAGAGATGAGACCGAAAGCACATGGCTAGGAATAAACAAAGCCAGTGCTCTCACACAAAACATGGGACTGCCATGATCCTGTCACTAAGACTTAAAAAGTGTGACCTGAAGACAGGACCATGACTGTACCCCCACTCAAGGGACGCCACCTGGCGTCCCTCAAGGGAACACACTAGACACGTGACAAGACATACTGTGAGACTGAAAAAAACCAATAAAACATAATACACAAACACAATGGCAAACAACAACAAACAATAACAGGGTTTGGGTGACATAACAAAAACATCATTAATGGGAGGGGAGGTGGGGGAACAAGAAAGTTCATGGGGGGAGGTCTAGATGGGGTAGACCTCGAAGGGGAAGAAGTCCTTGGTCCAGGGGGTGCAGGGCAAGGTTGGGGGCGGGGGGTCCGGACAGGCTTAGCAGGGGATGTGAGACTGACAGGCTTTGCAGCGGACACACGAGGAGCAGTTTCAGGGGGGACAAACTGAGGTACAGCTGAGACCGGGAGAACAGGAGGCACAATGGGGAACAAAGCAGGATCTCTGGGCAGGAAAGGGGCACAGGAGCCGGTAAGACGGGGCGCTGTGGCTGGCAGCAATGATGAGACAGGGACCATGACAGGGGGCGCTGCGGCAGGCAGCAGAGACGAGACATGGGCCGCTGATCCAGTCGGCGAAACAGAAGGCACTGCAGCTGGCTGTGTAGCCGTGACAGGGGGCACTGCAGCTGGCTGCGGAGCCAGTGAGACAAGGGGTGTTGCAGAAGACCCAGGAGGAGACTGAGATGGAGGATGGGTAGCTCCTTTCCTCCTCTTCTTTCTCCTTGGTCTTGGAGCTGAGGCCGTGGCAGGTGAGGTGGACACCGCAGTGGTAGCGGCGAGCTCTGTGGAAGACCCCTCAGGTGTAGACTCCCTAGATGTCCTTCGCCCTCGCTTCTGAGGAAGGCAGACTGGTGGGGCAGAGCTCTCGGGAGTCAAGGTAGATGTAGCAGGATCCTCCAGTGATGCTACCGCCAGGATGCGATCTTCCGGGATAGCAGAAAGTCGTGGGGGCCGGTCAGCTCTCGTACCGGCCTGGCTCTAAAAATACTAAACCTGATGTCCTCTCTCGGCTGTTCGAGGTTTCCAGTGCTGACAGAGACGAAACCATCCTCCCGGAGGGGCGGGTGGTGGGGGCTCTGCGCTGGGGCATCGAACAGCGAGTGAGGGAGGCTGTACGGGAGGAGGAAGTGCCAGAGTGGTGCCCAGCGGGTCGGCTTTGGGTTCTGGAATCGCTCCGTTCCGAGGTCATCCGGTGGGGTCACGAGTCCAAGTTAGTTTGTCATCCTGGAGTTCGGAGATCGCTGGCTGCCGTCCGTCAGCGATTTTGGTGGCCCTCTATGGGCTCTGATGTCAGACAGTTTGTGTTAGCCTGTCAGGTTTGTGCCCGCAATAAGGCTTCTCATCAAGCCCCAGTTGGTCTGCTTAAGCCCTTATCTGTCCCTTCCCGTCCTTGATCTCACATAGCCATTGATTTTGTTACCAATTTACCCAGTTCTAGAGGTAACACTGTAATTTTGACCATTGTTGATCGCTTCTCTAAAGCAGCGCATTTTGTCCCTCTGCCCAAGCTCCCCTCTGCCAAGGAAACGGCTCAGATTATGATAGAACACGTCTTTCGCTTACATGGTCTGCCTTCTGATGTAGTTTCTGATAGGGGTCCTCAGTTTATTTCCCGTTTTTGGCAAGAGTTCTGTAGACAGATCGGCTCCACAGCCAGCTTGTCTTCAGGTTATCACCCACAGACCAACGGGCAATGTGAACAGGCTAACCAGGATCTTGGTCATGCGCTCCGCTGTCTGACATCTCAATATCCGAGCTCCTGGTGCCAACAGTTACCCTGGGTAGAATATGCTCATAACTCTCTTCCTGTTTCATTCCTTAAAATGTCCCCGTGTGAGGCTTCCATGGGTTTTCAGCCTCTTTTCCCAGCTCAAGAACCCGATGCGGCGGTTCCGTCTGCGGTAGCCTTCGTTCAACGTTGCAGACGCACCTCGAGTAAAATACTTTACTCGAAACCTCCAGATGAACCAAAGCCGCGGCCGATCGTCACCGTAGGCCCGTGCCCCGCTTTATCTGTGGGCAGAAGGTATGGCTTTCTTCCAAGGATCTGTCTCTCCGAGGGCCATCTCGCAAGTTGGCACCTCGCTTCCTTGGGCCATACAGTATTGAGAAGGTTATCAATCCGGTGACGGTCAAGCTCAGATTGCCTCCTGCTCTCGGTCGGGTTCACCCAGTTTTTCATGTGTCTAAACTGAAGCCTGTGTTTTTTTCTCCCCTTAACCCTGTCCCTTCTGCTCCCACCCCTCCCACCCCGCAGCTTTTGGACGGTGACCCCGTGTATTCTGTTAAATCCCTTTTAGATGTGCGTCAGCGGGGCAGGGGTTTTCAGTATTTAGTGGATTGGGAGGGCTATGGTCCGGAGGAGAGGTGTTGGGTACCGGCCCGGGACATCCTGGACCCTGATCTGATTGAGGATCTGATTGAGGACCGACGAGGTGAGCCCTGCCTTGGACCACCTCGTGGCGGTCATGGGGGGGGGGTCCTGTCATGACTTTGGTTTTATTGACTGCTATATTTTGGTTTCTCTGTGTTGGTGTTTTTGTGTTGACAGTTTCACACGTGCGCGTCTCAGTCACGGGTGTAATTAGTGTTATCTGTTTCACCTGCGTCACTCACCTGCAGTTCATTTGATGGCCATTCGGTTCAGTATTTAATCCCTGTGTTTTTTGTTCATTGCAAGTCCGTCTGTGTATGTACTCGCCCGTTACTAGCCCAGCTAGTTTCCAGTCGTGCCGTGTCTTTGGATTGTTAGTTTTTCCCAGTTTATTGTTTTGTTTATTTGCCCATTCATTTCTGTGCTCTCCGCCGCTCAGGATCTATCATGCTGCTCAGGATCTATTACGCTGCTCGCTGAAGACTTCAGAGACTGTTGCCATCTGTCTATATAGAGACTGTGATTCCTGTAACTAGAGTGAGACTCTCTGCGGCTCTGTCGCTGTCCAGCAGAGCGGGTCATTCCCGCTGGAGCTGTCCAACAGTTTGCTCCCGCACCTTTAATGCTCTCTCTCTCTCCCTGCAGCCCGGATCTCTTCAACCCCTTTCTCCCTCCGCTCGAGTAGTAGGAGCCAGAGTGTGTGCGGTTTATTAGCGTATGTGGTATCTGGCCAACACAGCTCCTCACCCCCTTCACCCGCAGTTCGTGGGGCAGGAGCCCGAACGTGCGTGGATCTAGGAGAGTGCTCCTCATTCCCCATCATCCTCCGTTCGCGTGGCATCGGCCCGGACGTGAGTGGATATCCTCCAGCGAGCGGACCCTGTGTTTATTGACTCTCATTATTTTCCTTTAAATAAATATTCTGTTAATCTGCTTTGGGATCTCTCCGTGTTTATTTTTTATTTATTTATCCCTTACGTGTGAATCAAGTTTACATGCATATGCAAGTTATTTACAAGTGTATTTGCATTGCATTACTATCTTAGGATGTATTGGTATGAATTTCACAGTAGTATGCATAGGTATTTGCTTAAACTTTCAATACATGCAAGTGTTTATATGTGTATGTGTGCATCAAGTTCATATGTATACAGTATGCAAGTGTTTGTGTGTGTGTGTGTATCAAGTTTACATGCATATGCAAGTTATTTACAAGTGTATATGCATGCACTAGCATAAGATGTATTGGTATGAATTTCACATTAGTATGCACACGTATTTAATAGGTATTTGCTTAAAAATTCAATAGTACACATATGTGAGTGTTTATATTTGTGTATTCATGTTTTATGTATTCATAAGTGAAGTATGATTTATTATCTGCGTGGCCACTCATACTCATCTCTGCAACAGCGTTACAGAATTAGCCAGTCAGAGCTGCCATGACATTGTTATATTGTACATCATTAGTCACATGACATTTAGATGAAGATATTTATTTTAAAACAATCTTCACCTAAAGCCATCACGATTAAAGGGAAAATATCCCATATTGTATTTTAAAGTGATGAATGTCAGGTTCAGAAGATGACAGAGACAGATTTAGAGCAGAATGGAACAGTTTATTAGAATGATGCTGAATGATAAACCAATAGCAGATGATATGGCTTATAGATGATCCAAACGGGAAACACAGACACACTCTGGCTCTGGAAGTTCCACAGAAGACACTGAAGATTATATTGATCTGAATAATAAATAGAGAGTCAGGTTAGTCCACAATAGCTCACAGTAACGTTTGCTTAGACGAGACCAGACAAAGAATGTGTGTCTGTGACGGCCTTATATTGAGTGGGTGATGATGAGGCAACAGGTGCAGTAAATCAATATTCCGGTGATTGTGATCTGGGATAATGATTGATGTGTGTAAAGGACCTGGTGTATCTGTGACAGTACCCCCCCGAGGCTCCGCTCCCGAGGAACGCTGTGATCCACGACATCGAGGAGGGCGACCTCTGGGTCTGGGTGCAGGTTTGTCAGGATGTGTGTGGTGAAAGTTTTGAAAGAGTTCAGGGTCGAGGATGTCTTCTCGAGGTACCCAAGATCGTTCTTCAGGACCAAAGCCCTCTTAGTCCACCAGGTACTCCAGCCGCCCACCTCGACGTCTGTAATCCAGTAACTGTTGGACGGTGTAGATGATGTAGTCTTCTTCAAGAGGGGGGGGGGGGGTTTCCTCACCAGGTTTAAACTGGGAGACATGAAAAACTGGATGGATCCGGTAGTGTGAGGGGAGACGGAGCTGAAAAGCTACCGGATTGACCTCCTTGATGATGACAAATGGACCTATGAATTTGGGACTGAGCTTTCGGCAAGGCAGACGAAGCCGGATGTTTTGTGTTGACAGCCATACCTTGTCCCCGACCTTGAAGTCAGGTGTCGGGTTACGTTTGGCATCCGCCTGCGGCTGATGACGTCTAACGCTGCCTGGAGGTGATTGTGTGCTGAGTCCCAGACCCTCTTGCTCTCTCGGAACCAGTGTTGGACTGATGGTACTTCGCTTGGTTTTTTGTTCCACAGGAACATGGGTGGCTGGTAACCGAGTATGGACTGGAATGGAGTGAGGCCGGTGGTCTGTTGGCGAAGAGAATTCTGTGCGTACTCGGCCCAGGGTAGGAACTGGCTCCATGGTGCTCATGGCAGAAGGTTCGGGAGGAAGCGACTCACTTCCTGGATCTTTTGTTCTGTTTGGCCGTTAGTTTGAGGGTGGTAACCTGATGACAGACTAATGGTAACATTCAGAAGTTTGAAGAATGATCTCCATACTCAGGATATAAATTGCGGATCACGATCTGAAACAATATCCTCTGGGATGCCAAAATATCTGAATACGTGTTGAAATAACAGTTCGGCACTTTCCATAGCAGTGGGGAGTGCTTTGAGGGGTATTAATCTCAGCATTTTCGAAAATCGATCCACCACCACAAAGATGCAAGTGTTAGCTTGTGAAATCTACCCCGAGATGAGACCATGGACGACAGGGAACAGGTAGAGGACGGAGTTTTCCATGTGGTAGATGTCTTCGTGTTTTGGCCATTGCACACTCTTTACACCCCCTCACGAACCTTCTGATGTCCTCTGCCATGTTGGGCCACCAGAAGTGATGTTTTAGCAGCGAGAGGGTTTGTCGGGGATTCAACCTTTTCGCTTCCCGCAGATATTGGAGGTTCTTGTGGTCTGTTAGTTCTGTGAATGGATGACGTGCGCCCTCAAGCCAATGGCACCACTCCTCCAGGGCCAGTTTGATGGCTAGTAACTCTCAATTTCTGATATCGTAGTTCTTCTCCACCAGGCTGAACTTGTAGGAGTAATATGCACAAGGATGAAGACGAGGCGGGTCCCCTTGCAGCTGGGATAGGACAGCTCCGACACCTGTAGAGGAGGCATCCACTTCCACAGTAAAAGGTTTATTTGGATGAATTAGGATGGGTGCCTTAAATGCTGTGTCTGCTTCATCATTCCAAATTAACTTTTTGGGTTTACCTTTTAGTGCTGATGTCAGTGGAGATGCGATGACACTGACGTTGTTGATGAACCTACAATAAAAATTAACAAACCCCAGAAATCTTTGACGTTCCTTTACTGAGATGGGTTTGGGCCAGTTCTGGATAGTCTTGACCTTCCCCTTGTCCATACTCACTCCGTGACTGGAAACCTGGTAGCCTAGGAACTTAATGGAGGTCTTGTGAAATTCACATTTCTCCATTGCTTCCTGTTCTGGGATGGTGAGTGAGTAAATTTTACCGTTAGGCACTGGTTCACCCGGGAGGAGGTCAATCGGACGGTCCCATGGCCGATGAGGTGGTAGTTTGGAGGCTCTCTTGGGACAGAAAACGTTGTGATATTCTTTATACTCTGGAGGAATAGAAACAGAGATATTATCCTGGGGACTTTCTATTGTAGTGCTGCATACCTTTAACTTTTGAGGAGGATGATGAGGTTTTGGCATCTCAGGAAAACATTGCAGAAAACAGTGATCACTCCATCATTTTACCTCTCCGGTGTCCCAAGAGAGCTCTGGATGATAATCGATTAACCATAGTCTCCCTAAAATCACATCTGCGGTGGAGTTCTACAGAACCTGTAACTTGATCTTTTCCTGATGCAGGATGCCCACTGTCAGAGTGATTTCATTGGTGCGATGCTGGATTGATGAGCGATTCAAGGGTTTTCCTGTGACAGATTGAACTTTTAGTTTTTGTGGAATGCGCTCTTTCGGGATGTTGAGTTGCTGGCAGAGTTGGGCGGAGATGAAATTGCCGGCTGACCCAGAGTCGAGGAGGGCAGACACTGTAAGAACAAAGTTTTGAAATGATAATTTAACCTTTGTACTCAAGGGGGGTATATATGTGTTTCTCTGGTTGGACCATACTCACCAAAGCTCTGGGTGGACAGATGGGGCATTCAGCAATATGCCCTTTGCTGGCACAGTATAGACACAGACCCTGGGTCAGCCGCCGTTGTCGCTCTGACAGTGGGATCCATGTTGAGTCCAGCTGCATGGGTTATGGTCCTGGAGAGGGCAGCTCTGGTGGGCGACATGGTGCAAAAGTGGAATGATGGCATGCTAACATCCGATTTTCCGTACGAATCAATCTCTGTATGAAACGCTCAAGCCCGATGGTGTCATCAAATGCTGTAAACTGCAAACGAAGCTCTGGATTAAGACCATTGCGATACGTGGTTAGAAGGGCCCGTTCGTCCCAACCGCTAGCGGCCGCTAGCGTGCGAAAATGGAGAGAGTAATCTGAGGCTGAAGCTTTCCCCTGTTTGATGTTGTACATCACTGAAATACTCACTGAAAGTGCGATAGGAGTTGAGGAATGGACCGTTTTGATTCCAGACGGAGACTGCCCAACGGAGCGCTTTCCCGTTGAGTAATGGAATTACAAAGGCAATCTTCATGTAAATTGGGACTGCAGACTCTATAGAAAGAAAAAGAAAAACTTTGACAATATAGTATATGAATTTGTTACAGACAATGTAATTTTTTTTTTTTTAATTAGTATTTTATTTTATTTTTTTTAATTAACTATTTATCTATTTTTGTTTGTTTTTTGTTGTTTTTTATTAATATTATTTTTTTTAAGAAGTATTAATGGAAGATGTATATGTGAAGAGGTGTAAGCAAGTGTACTTGTTCTGGGGTTATAAAATGAGAAAATGACAATAAAACATATTGAAAAAACAAACAAAGGCAATCTTGCTGCGATCTGTAGGATAACGGGTTGATTGCATCTCGAAAATAAGTTCACACTGGAGGAGAAAACCTTTGCACTCATGTGCCTCACCAGAGTACGGATTAGGGTTGGCCATAGGGACTGTGGTTACGGTAGCCGGAATTGGATCTGTGATGCTGGCGTGAGATGTTTGTTTTAACTCCGCTCGAAGTATGTCCACCAGGTTCTGGAAAGTGTCCTGATCCTGTAGAGACATATATATCTTGTTGGTCCGGTTTTCTGTCAGGTAGAGAAGATGACGGAGACAGATTTAAAAAGCAGAATGTAACAGTTTATTAAAATGATGCTGAATGATAAACCAATAGCAGATGATTTGGCTTGTAGATGATCCAAACGGGAAACACAGACACACACTGGCTCTGGAAGTTCCATAGAAGACGATGAAGATTATATTGATCTGAATAATAAACAGAGAGTCAGGTTAGTCCACAATAGGGATGCAGCGATTATAGATTTTGATGGTACGGTTATAGTCTGATAAATAATCACGGTTGTACGGTTATTACGGTTATTAAGGATTCATTTATTTTACAACATTAATGTATAAAATCACATGAATAAATAACAATTGCTACATTTTTCTGTATTTTCAGTTTGTGTATTTTTTCTACAATTCTTGGACAAATGATAATAATAATAACTTAGCTGGCTTTGACTTAAACAGTATAGGTGCCTTTGAAACCTGTAGGCTATTCATTTTAATGATCTTTTGAATAAATGTAATTTTACATTTGGACTGAATAAAGTTATATTATTTTGGTTTGTTTGAAGTATTGAAGTAAAATATATGAAGTAAAAATGATAAGAGCCT
Organism: Misgurnus anguillicaudatus; assembly: GCF_027580225.2. NCBI lineage: Eukaryota > Metazoa > Chordata > Actinopteri > Cypriniformes > Cobitidae > Misgurnus > Misgurnus anguillicaudatus. Next base: position 38,023,633 of record NC_073355.2, read on the forward strand.
CTCAAAACGAATAATAACACAGGGTCATCCTGGACCAGGTACTGCAAGTCATTTTGACAGGTGTAGCTTAATATTACACAAAAATCAAATATAAATATTAGGGGTGGCAAGATTAACGTGTTAACTAATGCTATTCATTAATTAATCATTAACGCGTTCAAATAATTCAACGTAATGAAATGCAGTCAGACCACCAGGAGCCCCGCCCGGGTTTGATCCGCGAGCAGGAGGTTTTTAATGCTGTACAGAGTAGACCGATTGGAGTGTGGCTCTTTCACGTACGGATGCAGGTGCGCGCGCACACACCCACACACGCACACACAAACCAGATGCACAAACAACCAAGAGATGCGTCACGCACACATATTCTTTTGAACGCGGAGCTTTGTCATACAATGCATCATGACGCATGCGCCTCTTGGTGGTTCGTGGATCTGGTTTGTGCGTGCGTGAAACAAAAACACGCGGTGTAGCGAAGGCTTTATGGTTACTTAACCGTGACATTTTAAAGCGCGGTTAATAGTGAAACCGGTTAATCGCTGCATCCCTAGTCCACAATAGCTCACAGTAATGTTTGCTTAGACGAGACCGGACAAAGAATGTGTGTCTGTGACTGCCTTATATTGAGTGGGTGATGATTCGGCAACAGGTGCAGTAAATCAATATTCCGGAGAATTTGAGCGGGGATAAGGAGTGATGTGTGGAAGGACCTGTTGTATCAGTGAAAATGAAGTTGTATAATTTCTAAGTCTATATATATATATATATATATATATATATATATATATATATATTTAATAAACCATACAATATGAGTGTATCTTTAGGATAGTAGTGTTGTGTTGAATTTGTTCAAGCTGCTGTCTGTCCACCACCACTGACTATATTTATACAGAAACAGCAGGATCAATACATTGATTTATTTTACATACAGATGATTTATCAGTTTAAACTGTAATGAGTTTTTCTCTTTGTTTACAGTGTTGACTTCAGACATCCGATCTAAAGGTGATTTACTTTAATTCATTTATTTTCATTATATATTAAATGAAAGCAAAATTGAAATCCAAACAATCCATACAAATGCATTTATTGCCATATGTATCGCCATGCTTAGAAATAATCTATAGTATGTACTTTAATAATTAATATGAAGGGCTGTGCTATTTCTGTTTTCATGCAAAAATTGTATAGAGTGCTATATAAATACATTTTAATAGCTTTTTTATTTATTAAATAGTGCAGACTTTTTAATCGGAAATCTTTTTAATTGTATTTTACCAATTAAGTTAATTTAATGTCAGCAATGGATCAAAATTACTTTATCATTACACATGATAACAACAGGTTTCATCTATCTATCAGATTTATCTGTGAAATAAAAATGCACTTAAGATTGATACAGCAGTAAGATCTTGTTGAAAAACATTCACAACTCCTTATGATTTTATATTGACAGATATAAAACCAACTCTGACTGTGAAGCCACAGACATCTGTGTTCATTGGAGACTCAGTTACTCTGACCTGTGAGATGTCTCAGTCCACTGGATGGTTTTTCTTTATCACACCTTCAAACGCTGAATCCACTGAAACTACAGGAACTAAAACAATCAGATCTGTGCAAGAGTCTGATGGAGGAGAGTACACGTGCATAGCCAGAAGAAGAGAAAACCCTCAGGTTTACACATACAGTGAACCAAAAACAGTAAAAGTACAGAGTAAGTATTTATACACAATAAATTTATTTCATATGAGAATAAAATAGTTTAGTTGACAGGTAAAGAGTTTAGTTTATTAAGTGCATTGGTTTAACTGGGGCAAATTTTGTAATACTGGTTATTAAAAATTTATACAAAATATCTTCAATATTTTAATTATAAATGTATGTTACTGTATACAGTATATATTTAAATAATGTCCACACACATACATCATGACAACTTAGAAATTTTGATAACACTTTATTTTACAACCTGCAAAGTACCGCGTAATTAAACCGAATTTACAGCGTACCTATTTGTAACAACAGGGTACCTCTAGAGTACATAATTGTAGGTATAAGGGAATAATATTTTAAATTTGGGGTAATAAGTGGGTAAGAATATGAAGAATTATAAATAATTTATACTCTAAGTATTTTATAACTACAGGGTACCTATTGTAATATTACGTGGTATGTATGACTTAGTCAAGTCTATGGGGAAATTATGTTTTATTTTTTTGTGATTTTATTGTGAATTTTTCATATTGACAACTGAATGTTGTATACAGTCGATCTCTACGAGCCACATCGGCAAATAAATATAACAGCACATCACTTTTATTTTAGTAGCCTATACTTGCTTTTAATAACAAAAGTCCAGCTGATTTAATGTGGTTATCTTTTTTTTAAGGTAAGTACAATAAAAATAGCAACTTATTCCCTATTTACCCGGAAACTCTAACATTTGCAGACATATTTGAAGTGGTGCTTTGCAATTTTGACTCTGAAACTCTTTTATTTCAAATAACACAATAATGACCATAAAGCAGCACGCTATTTGTTTATTTTTAAAAGGTGTTTTCATTGGTAGAATAAAACTTTGCAACATGTTTAAACACAAGTATTTTAGCCAAATATAATTTATGCAATGGCAAACCAGAATGAAACAACAGCAGGTATCAGCTCCCGCTAAAGCAAAAGACGACTACATGCATAGGCTACTGCGCAGGTGTAGAGCGCGCACCCGTCTGCGGGAGGTTTACTGGAACGCGATCCTGAGGTGACATTTCTTTAAGAGGTTTTAAAAAATTTCTACACTGTGGAGTACGGCTGCGAGTGATGTGAGCAGGATCCGCATGCTGAATAAGGTAACTGGTTTTGTGAATACATGACTCACGCATTTTCAAGAAAGTTGCCAGCTAACTGTAGCAGCAGGTTAGCTAGCACATAAGTTAGCCTAAAGTTAATAACTGGCTCAGAAAACTCAGTTTTTTGTCAAGGCACAGTGAAGAAACTTTTACTGAAGGCTTTCATTTATGTTTTTTATATGTAATGCAGAACAGCATTTGTGAGACGACATCAACTCAACATCCGAGTGGACAAGAACACCAACAAGGAAAGCCAAGCCGCAAAACAATGAAAAATTGTCATGACTTTTTATTTGAAGTAAAAGTTTTGTGTTAATAAAAATTAAGTGTTGGCTTAATTATAGTGTTTTAAAGAGGTTTTGAAATAAGTTGTTATAAAATAAAAAATAACAATATTCTCTATGTTTATGGTATTTACCCTATAACATTTATAACAAGAGGTGTACAAAGCACCACTTTAGTTTACAGCCCGCAAATATGAGAGTTACCTGGTAAATACACAGAACAAGGCTGTAACTTTAATTTACAGCCCGCAAAGGTAGAAGTTACCTGGTACATACACAGAACAAGCGGGGAACAAACACCACTTTAATTTACAGCCTGCAAATATAAGAGTTACCTGGTAACTACTGTATACATATACAGATTAAAGAGGAAGTTGCTATTATTTTTATTGTGTTGTTATATTTTATTTGCCGACATGGGTTGTAGACATCAACTTTAGGCTATACAATACACTTTCATCAGGTAAGTAGCAAATATGAAAAAAATATAACAAAAAAATCAATAGACCATATTACCCATAGACGTAAGTCATATGTCACAGGTCGGAGCGGACCACAGGTGTCATGAGTCTCGCCCCTCACTAGTTGTCTTCAAACTTCTCCTATTCCCCGTTCATGCAACGTCAATTAGATTATTCACAACATGCCTTCGTTCTGTTTTGAAGGAGGACTGCCAGGGGGCCTTTCCATTCCTGGACGTGAAAGATGAAGATGGTAAGTAACACTGAATGATGTGCGAGGTAAGTACCTGATGCTATTTACGGCAAGTTCCTGGGCGGTCAAGCGTGTTGGACTCCTGGCCTTCCGGATACAGGTGAGGGTGCACAATGGCTGCATGGGATCTGGTTTGGACCGTTCTGGTGAGTGTACAAAGATCAAACACTGATTCTTAATGCTTAGCAACAGGTAACGTACAGACGGACATACTGGATCTTCACGGGGGCTACGCTGCCTCCTAACCTTGGACGTTCGGGTAAGTATTTCAGAAGGGCACACTGGGTCTTTGCTGGAGCATACAGGTAAATGTACAGGGGTAATGCACTGGCTTCTCAGCTTAGGTGAGTACACAGAAGGGCAACTGGGTCTGTACTTGGGCATACAGGTGAGTATACAGAACAATATGTTGGCTTTAGCTTTGGGCATACGGTGAGTATACAGAAGGGCAACTGGATCTTTACTTGGGCATACAGGTGAGTATACAGGACAATTCGCTGGTTTTAGATTTGGGCGTACGGTGAGTCTACAGACGGGCACTGGGTCTTTACTTGGGCATACAGGTGAGTATACAGGACAATACGCTGGCTTTAGCTTTGGGCGTACGGTCAGTGTACAGAAGGTGCAGGAAATGGACATAACTCACAGACCTTCGGGGAGGTGGACGACAGGCTTTAGCCCCTTATGAAGCTTGGGAGACTGGAGAGGATGTCTTCGCCACAACACTGGTAGCCTTCTTCACCGGGACAGTCTTCCCGGACAATACTTCACACGGTCACTTTTAACCGTAGCAAAGCCTTCCACGACGACACGGAGCCGTAGACTCAGACCTATAGGGCGAATAGCAAAAGCAGACACACAACTCCTTCTTGAATATACTTGGCTCTAGTAAATATGTGGGAAAAGGGTATACCACCTCTTGACTTCGGACAAGGGCAGATAGATGTGCGGGTCGAGGCTGCTGCTCTTTGGGCCTAAAGCGGCCTCGGCTGGGGTCACCACCCAGATAGGTTCAGGTAAGTTGTTGCACCCAAGGTGTACCACAGGAGTGAATCGAACGCTTCCCTCTCCTCTCTTCCAACCAACAGGACAAGAGATCTAGACAGGGGCGAACCTCTGAAGACACTCCACAGACAGGTAGTCACACACACACACAGCTGGTCTTCCCATTCAGCAGCCAATACTTCCCACCGTTAATGTTTCCCACAATATTCACACTGTTCTTACTTAATATCGTTGCCTCACCACCACCAGGTGGGGAAAAGGAATTAGGGCGTCACAAGCTGCATATAAATGAAGATGGTCATCCACCAGCACCAATACTCGTCCTCTTCAACAGGATCTCTTTCCGGCCTAAGGGGTGGTTGCTGACAACATGGACACAGCACGACACTGCAATTTCCAAGTGTACACACACATCAAAGGGAAAAGACTCACCCACTGCACTCCACACACTCTCAGTGAAATAGGGTCAGAACCACATCAGACCGGGGACTCGTCCTGGAATCGTTAGGGCACTGATGCAACGGGTGGCCAGATGAAAACGTCACCCCACGACAATCCAGCGTCCTCCTTCTCTAGCTGTTCCCGACTCACCCACAAATCCTTCCCACGGTGGGCCCGCTCACACACTACGCCACAACTCACAAGAGGCTCACTGGTATTTCACACTCATAGGGTAACACTGACACGATGGCAATTTTGGGGTACTCACAACTTCTTTGACATGAGGTCTCTTCCTCTTCCTTTCAGATAACCAATGGAAACACAGCCCACCGTGCAATACTCCTCAATTCGGTCTCCTTTGACTGTACTTCCGGTAAGTCTTCCTGCTTGCGATCGCTTCAAAGCAAGTTACACATTTTCATAGGACACTTCAAATATGGATCACATATATATACTCATCCCAGTATTTGTTCATGCCAATCCCTCGGCTTCTCTTCGCCCAGTCTACAATATCCACAGCGCATCCGTTTTCTCCACTCACCCTAACACTCTGTCTCACCCTCCGTATCGGCTGGAATAAACTGCTCTTTTTCAGTGTTTTCGATGCTCCCTTTATACGCCTCCTCTTCTTCAAATTGCCCAATCCAGGATCATCTGCACACCGGCTGTCAATAAAGCCCAGATTTCAGTTGTCCGGAGTTCCCGAAAGTGACTGGTGTTCGGGGATTGTTGCCTGGGCGGAACCAATCTCCATCACTTTCGTTCCGCCCTTTAAAAGTCACTCTGTGACACATACATACCACGTGATGTTACAATAGGTACCCTGTAGTTATGAAATACTTAGAGAATAAATCATTTAGCAGAATGATTTAACAGAAACCTGGCTTAAAGCAGACGACTACATTAGTTTAAATGAATCCACCCCACAAGACTATTATTATAAACACGAACCTCGATTAAAGGGGAGAGGGGGTGGTGTAGCTACAATATACAACACAATTTTTAAAGTAAACCAAAAATCTGAACTAAAATTTAAATCATTTGAACTAATGTTGTTAAATATGGAAATAACTGATCGTAACCACAAACAGCTTTCTTTTGCCTTAGCGACAATCTATAGACCTCCGGGCCACCATGCAGATTTCCTTAAAGAAATAGCAGATTTCCTGTCTGAGCTAGTAGTCACTGTAGATAAAGCTCTTATTGTTGGTGATTTTAATATCCATGTGGATAACCCAAAAGATGCATTAGGACGTGCGTTTATGGATGTTCTAAATTCTCTCAATATTAGACAAAACGTGACAGGGCCAACGCATACTCGTAAGCACACATTAGACTTAATTCTGTCACTCTGACTCAATATTAATGACGTCGAAATATCACCTCAGAGTGATGCAGTTTCTGACCATTACCTTGTGTCATACACTGTACTTCTAGATAGGATCACTCAATCCACAACATGCTACCGACTAGCCAGAACAATAATTTCCACCACTAAAGATAGCTTTATTAGCACTCTTCCAGACCTGTCCCAAATGAAACATGTAGCAGATAACTGTGACGATCTAGATATTGTAATAGAAAACCTAAACAATGTCTGTTCTAACACATTGGATGCCGTAGCTCCAATTCGAAAAAAGAGAATAAAAGAAAAAACGCCAGCTCCATGGTATGACCATCACACCGCAGCCCTTAAAAAGGCAGCTAGAAAAATGGAAAGAAATTATAGAAGCACAAAGTTAGAAGTATGGCGTACAGCATGGAAAGAGAGTGTTAAACACTACAGACAGGCTATTAAAACCGCCAGATCTACATATCTTGGCAAGCTTATAAATGAGAATCATAATAACCCTCGTTTCCTCTTTAGCACAGTTGCGAAACTGACTAGAAACAAAGAACAAACAGAAACCAATAGTAAACTTCAACACAATAGTAACGATTTCATGAACTTCTTTTCTAACAAAATTTCGGCTATTAGGGAAAACATCGTAGCTACCCAGGTAGCCACCACTCTACCCATTAGTTCACTTAACACTAGACTACCATACGAACATCTTGATTCATTTAAACCTACTACAATAGAAGCGCTCTCTAGACTAGTTACATCATCCAAATCATCGTCCTGTATATTAGACCCCGTTCCCACAAAACTACTTAAAGAGGTATTCCCTGTAGTGTCAACACCGGTTCTAAATATCTTTAACTCATCGCTAGAAATAGGATACGTTCCAACAGCTTTCAAACTAGCAGTTATTAAACCGCTGATTAAAAAACCACAGCTTGATCAAGGAGAGCTTAATAACTTTAGACCAATCTCAAATCTCCCTTTTCTTTCGAAAATATTAGAAAAGGTAGTGGCAAGCCAGTTACGCACATTCTTGACAAATAATAGTACATATGAAAAGTTCCAATCAGGATTCAGGCCCCACCATAGCACAGAGACAGCGTTGCTCAGAGTTACAAATGACCTCTTATTAACATCCGATCGTGGTGAAATCTCAATTCTTATATTACTAGACCTTAGTGCAGCCTTTGACACAATAGATCACACAATCTTACTCAATAGACTAGAAAACTATGTTGGTATCAGTGGTCAGGCGCTAGCCTGGTTTAGGTCATATCTAACCAATCGCTATCACTTTGTTTATGTAAATGAGGAAGAGTCATATCACTCCCTGGTTAAATACGGTGTACCGCAGGGATCAGTTTTAGGTCCTATCCTGTTCTTGTTATACATGTTACCCCTAGGAGACATTATCAGGAAACATAACATAAGTTTTCACTGCTACGCGGATGATACCCAGCTTTACATCTCCTCACATCCCAGCGAAACACACACGTTTTCTAAGCTAACAGACTGCCTTAGCGATGTTAGTGACTGGATGGCACATAACTTTCTTAAGCTCAACTCCAATAAGACAGAGATGCTTATTATTGAACCGAATTGCTACAAAAATAATATGTCAGATTACAAGTTGCCCATATGGCTGCACTGTGGTGCCATCTTCCACAGTTAAGAACTTAGGTGTGATGTTCGACAGCAACTTATCCTTTAATAGTCATATCGCCAACGTCTGCCGCACAGCATTCTTCCATCTTAGAAATATCTCAAAAATACGCCATATACTGTCTACATCTGACGCAGAGAAGCTTATCCATGCTTTTATGACCTCTAGAATAGACTATTGTAACTCGCTACTCGGGGGATGCCATGCAAATCAGGTAAACAAGCTTCAGCTAGTTCAAAACGCTTCTGCAAGGGTCCTTACTCGATCTAAAAAGTATGACCACATAAGTCCAATTCTGGCATCTTTACACTGGCTACCAGTTAATTATCGCATACAATTTAAAATATCACTTATCACCTACAAAGCCTTAAATGGCCTAGCACCCTCATATCTTAGAGAATCACTATCAGAATACAATCCATCACGTGCACTGCGTTCGCAAAATTCTGGTCTCTTAATTATCCCTAAAATATCAAAAGTGTCTAAAGGTGGAAGATCCTTTTCCTACTTAGCCCCTAAGCTCTGGAATGATTTACCAACCGTTGTCCGAGAATCAGACACAGTAGATACCTTTAAATCTAGACTTAAAACTTTTCTCTTTAACAAGGCATTCACATAATTTGTTTTAGTAATGGTACTCATCTCACAATAGATAGCTTGTACAACCTAATAAATAAATAAACTAAATCCTCATTTTCGTCAACACTTCAAAGCATGGTAAATGCTATTAATATTCTTAAGAAATATGTTTAATCTCTCCTTACTCGGTTACATATGTGCAGCAAACCATGAGCCGAGCATAAACTTTCAAAAACAAATGTCACGTATAAAATTGAAAAGGCTACATATAAGGAATAGAAACGCTACTCTGTGCACATACAAACCACAATACAAGGCCAAAACTTCAAAACTAGACCAATAAAACCCAGAATCGGGCCATTAATTGCCAAGCGCAGAGGAGTGATTGAAAGTTATGTAGGGCATTATGTTATCACTTGCTCGGCCCTCCTCCTGAGGTTTCTGAGGAGGAGGGAGTCGAGTAAGGGAGTACTGTGAAGCCCAGACAGGCATCAGGGAGATGGCAGGCGCAGTCTCGTCCCCGTCTCCCCTTTACTCCCTTGCTCGTCCGGATTTCAATGAAGCTCAGTGGGTATAGATTTGTGGTGTTAAGCCCACTAGTCGGGGGCGGGACTTCAGTCCTTAGAAAAGGGTGTCACTGCATCCATCTCCAAAAACATTCGCCGTCCCGTGCATTTTTCTCGTTCTCCCTAAACCAAACTGTGCAGAGTCTGTCACTGGGGTGACGTTGTATCTTCAATACGTATATGTACATGTGTGTGTATGTATGTGTATATGTATATATAATGTTTGTGTATTTGTACATGTGTATACATATGAATGGCCCCTACGCTAATAGGGTTTTGTTTTTCTTTCTTAATGTCTCGTCCTCAACCCTGAGGACAATGAGACAAACAGACCCAGTTCCAGTAGATGTGAAAGTCGGCACACCTCTGACCCACCGGCTGACCTTCAACGTGATGCCCAGCTGATGCCTGACCAACAACCACCGGCAGAACCCGCTTAACCTCCGCCTAATCTCCTTAATCGTTTCAATGTATATATAAATATATCTCCCAAGGGTTTTTCCCTCCTAGGACTTTTTTTTACTTCCCCGGCAAAGCCTGGGGTTTTTTTTCTCCTAGGGGGTTTTTCAACCCGGGGAGGCAGCCTTCTTGGGCTTAACATAGCACCCTCTTCTTTACGTTACATTAGCAATAAGCATGCTTATAATGTTGATTCATAGCCGCAGCAAATTTAGCTGCTTGTGCTATCGTGTATTATGTTGTGCTATCTGTCGTTTTTCTGTGCTTTCCACTGCTTCTATTAATGTAAAGCTGCTTTGAAACAATCACCAATTGTGAAAAGCGCTATATAAATAAAAATTGAATTAAAATTGAATTGAATTTATAATTTTCCATATATTCTTACCCCCTTATTACCCCAAACTTAAAATATTGCCCCCTTATACCTACAAGTACGTACTGTAGAGGTACGCTGTAAATTCAGTTTAATTGCGCGGTACTTTGCGGGTCGTAAAATAAAGTGTTACCGAAATTTTTAATATATTAGTCAAAAACTTTTCAGATTTATCTGGAAATAAGAATACACTAATGGTTTTGCCATGTACTGTATTAAGATCTTGTTAAAAAGATTTACAACTCCTACTGATTTTATATTGACAGATGCAACACCAACTCTGACTGTGACGCCACAGACGTCTGTGTTTATTGGAGACACAGTTTCTCTGATCTGTGAGGTTCAACAGTCCACTGAATGGGAGTTTATCTTTAACACACCATCAAACACTCAATCCACTGAAACTACAGGAACTAAAACAATCAGATCTGTGCAAGTCTCTGATGGAGGAGAGTACGCATGCATAGCCAGAAGAAAAGAAAACCCTCAGGTTTACACACAATACAGTAAACCAATAACATTGACAGTACAGGGTAAGTTTATGACATTTAATGAGTGGAATAGGCTTTATGCGCAGTTGCACTACTTCCTGAACTTCAGCCAGCTCCTTGTTTCCTTTCTGCCATTATTGGACAAACTGATTAATCCAGGTGTGTCTGATTATTGTTGTTGTGACTACTGAGGTCAAGCACACCTGGATTAATCAGTTTGTTTGTGACTACTGAGGTCAGGCACACCTGGATTAATCAGTTTGTTCAATAATGGCAGACAGGAAACAAGGAGCTGGCTGAAGTTCAGAAAGTAGTGCAGCTGGGCATAAAGCCTATTTGCAGTTATAATGGTGAGGTGATGAATTCAACTATGGCTGAATGTTAAAATGTTGGATCCCAAAGATCCAAAAGTCTTAAAGGAACAGTATGTAAGAAATTTATATCAATTAATCATAAAATGGCCCTGATATGTCACTAGACATTAAGCAATCATGTTCATTTCAAATACAACAGTGGTCTGGCCAGGATATTGTCATTTAAAAAGTGGAGTTGCAGCCCTCAACTGATGTTTATGTTGTCATTTTGTGTATTGGCCACCAGCTGTGTGATTGCAGTACCAGTTTTAACCACAAGTTTTGTGATTGCAATACCAGTTTTGGCCACAATCCTACATACTGTTCCTTTAATGTTTGAGATTTACTACTTGCAGTACTATCAAGTTTTTAACAGTACAATAAAAGTCTGTAGAGGCACCTAAACTCTCTCTTCTGTTACACATTTATTTCATTATTTCAAGCAGTAGCCCATTAAGCAAAATTGATTAGTAACACCCTCCTTGAAATTGTTCTTTAAACATTAAAGTCTAGTTTCAAATCTCTCTACCTGTCAGGATATTACTAAATCTGTACTCAAATATTAATTTTCATGTGAGCTAATACTTCAAATTTACCATGAGACAGATTCAGAGATGAAAGTAAAACAGCAGGCAGGAGACAAAGTGATGTAAATATAAAGATTTTATTGAATAATCATAGTTGCTTCAATGCTCAGTTGGCTTTGATGACGGACTGACTTTCTTTGTCAATGGTTGGACTAACTTCGTCTAGTTTCATCATACTAGTAACAGATTTACCAGGTGTTATTATACCAAACACAGACAGTGGTTTCAGTAAACTGTGCTGTGATTGGATGTTGACATCAGAGGTGGTTCACCATTTCTTCACTATGTGTCATTTACATTACATACTGTAGTATTAAATTGCATCATGAACATTATTTCCTAAAACACTGAACAAGTGGTAATTTACAATTACAGAGGTTAAAACATGTAATGTAAAACAGCAAATATGTTTTGCAATCCAGTAAGCATTTATATGTGTGAATTGTTTGTTATTGTACAGAAAGGCCAACACCTCAAGTGTTTGTTTGGCCTGATGATCATGTATTCAGAGGAGAAACTGTCTATCTCACATGTGTCATCAATGGAGGAGGAGTCAGCAGCTGGCAGTATAGCTGGTATAAAGATTCATCATTTTACAACATCAGTGACCTTCAGAATTACACAATCAGATCTGTTACTGAGTCTGACACCGGAAACTACACCTGTATAGGAAATGAGACCAATGGATCACAATACTCACACATCAGTAATGAAGTTACACTGACAGTATCAAGTGAGTCTGTTTATCTGTATTCATCTGTATATCGTCCACAATATAAAGTCATATTTAACTCACAATGACTTATTAGATTTCTTTTGTTTTTAACCTGTAGTTTACCAGGCCATAGAGAGACCAGGTCACAAACACATTAAATACACAATACATTTTTATGATTAATGAGACTGCAGATGTGTAAAAACAAATGATGTTGGATTGTTTTTATGTTATAACTTCCAATACAAACAAAAATGCATTGTCGTGTTAAATTACAGGCCTGAATGAGAGGCAAAATATCAGTGTGTCAGTTTTGTCCCTGGTAATGAGCACGAGGGGAACTGAACATTTTGTGGAAGCGCTTTTATAGTCGCTCACGGTGAACAGTTTAAATGTCTTATTGATGTTTAGCTGTTCTGTTGGTTACTGAAAAAAAAATATTTTCATAAATATAAAATGATGAAACTCACGTATGTCCAAAACGGTTACTTTTCAGGAAGTAAAAAAACCCACTGTATTTCAAAAGCAGTTGAATGTAGTGTTGTCATACTTGGTACGACATCTTAACATGTAGCCATATTCTTGCCAGTGTAATGATATAATCCACATTTGACCAAAATTGAGTTTAAATGGACATACGTGCATATTTTACAGTAACGGTGGTCGATACGCGTTCTTCCAATCATTAATTAGAATGGCCAAGTCGCGTTTCATATTGACAGATGAATACGCTAAGTTTATTAAATAGCCTACGTCTTAGTTTATTAAATACGCTTAGTTTATTTAATATTAATTATAATAAATTGATTAAATGTCTCTTGCAAACTATGAAGTGACAATGAGTCAATACCCTGTCATGGTAATGCTAGACAGATACTTTGTTTAAAGAGTCCTACCGTAATTTTGTCACTCCTATACGTGCGTCTGGCGTCAGGGGGAAACATTTACCTCGATGAAGGAAAGTCATCTTCTCACCAGGCTAAGTTTATTCGGCTATCCAGTGCTGAGCTTCGATGAAACTTTACGAGACCTGCAAGATGCTTCCACAGGGAGGGAGATACGCAGCGTGATTGACAGCTTTGACAACAAATTGATATACGTGAAAATCAGATGACACGATTTCACAACTTTTCATTGGTCATTTAGATATGTGAAGCATACTGTATACGGAAATGAACCTGGACATTCAATCCGTCGAAAAATCTCAAAATCTGCAAAATGGACATACTTTCATCGGACAGCGACAATATATTTGTTAAATGTTCATGGCCTTTTTGTTATTTCCAAAAATAAAGCAATTTGTCCCTTAAAATGGGGCACTGACAATGGTAATTGTCTTAAATGACTGATATAATTATTACACAATAAGATGAGACACGTTGTGCTACAGTATATTGTGAATTTAGTCACTGCTGCATGTGGTGTTGTTAGACACTTTAAGAGTGCCTGCCACCTTTATCAGGCATGAATATATTTATATGTGACATTATAGCACAGCAATGCTGAGTATAATAGATAATATATTGTATTAGTCTGTAAATGTTCTGGTTGTGTAAGAATCTCTGCTTCTTCATTCTCAGGATCTTCTGGTCTGATAGTTGGAGTGGTTGTCGGACTGAGCATCTTGTTGTTGATAATTTTCTTGGTTTTGCTGTGGTGTTACAAAAACAAAAAAGGTTTGAATCTTCTGCCCTCACAGAAATCTATAAAACATCAATGACACATTTGCACAGAATGTCCAAACCTTGAAGGTGAAGTGTCTAATGTTAAAAAAATTTTCTCCTGTCATAGTTCTCCTTTAATGTACATTTTTGTAAAAAAGGATAAACATTGTGGTGCTTTTGTAACCAGTTGTACCTGAAGCACAAGCCACAGCTTTTACACACCAGCTATCCTTCATTATAACTTTCAAGAACTTCTTTTGTTTAAGTTACAGTAAATGACTGCCCTTTAGCATGTCTGTAGTGGTCTACATGACCAAACGTATTTGTTTCCTATTGATAATACTACAGTATGCAGTTTAGTGATATTTTAAACAGGCGGAAGTTAATTTATGCACACACAAAAATTCAGTCAGAATGCATTCAACCTTTCGAGAGGAAAATTGGGCAGTTCAGAAAATGTGTGTGGCGCTAAGCCTTTATACATCCAACAGACAATGTTATAACAAATACATCCAAACAAAACATTTAGAAATAAATCAAATGTAAATGTCCTTTTTTAGGAATTAAATATGTGAAATTAAAACAAACAAACAAACAAAAATAATAGACTGAAACAGGAAGTGCTTCTAAACCAGTGCCGTCTATGAAATTGGCTTTAAAATATGTTGCTGTTTTGATGGTCCAGACAATTTCTATTACAATTACTATTTTTTTATCCAGTTTGGTGTTGCTACAAAGCAAAAAAATGACATACTGTGTTTGACTACTGTAGGTAAAGTCTCTCAGTCTCCTTCAGCTGTCAGTCCACAGCAGAACATCAGTCGGACATCAGATCAAAAACGGACTGAAGATGGATACACTCCACTGCAGTCTGGTCAGTCTACAGCACATTTATACAGTATGAAATCTGCTTTTATAAGAACTGATGCATTGACATCCCAACATATACCCAGAACACACTAGTAACTGCATAGCAACAGGCTAAAAACATAGCAACACCCCATCAACCACCCAGAACAGCCTCACAAGGTGGCACAGTTTATTGTTAACATGTTAACAATATTTCTATACACTTACTTTAATATAAAGATATAAAGCTTTTATAGATGATCCCTTGAAACTTTATTCATCGTTTTATTTTTTCATTACAGGAGATGCTCATATTTATGACTCTGTTGATGCAACGGACAATAAAGACGCAAGCTCAGGTAATGTCTTAACCTCATCTAATATAGTTCAACTCACAAAAATGAATCAGTTGGAAAATTATGGGTCAAATAATTTTCCTTAAGCAGTGACTCAGGCCGGCCCCAGTGATGCCATGTATTCAAAGGTCAACTTCAAGAAAAAGAAACTCAAGAGCAAAGGTAAAAACAACTAGTAGAGTAAAACTAAACATTTAGAGGAGAAAACTCTTAATCATTTCTTTATTCTTCATTGTAGACGAATCAGCTGATCTCACCTATGCTGATATTGAACTGAAACCTAAGAAAGAAATGAAGAAAAAGAAAGAAAAGAAAGGTAAAGAAACACAAAAGTCTCTCCTGAGATGTCTGCTTCGTTATCATCAGAGAGATTTCAAATGACTTTTTATCTTTCATTATTCATTATTGTCTTTGATAGCTGACTTTAACAGTGCACCGCTTTAGATGCCTAATGTTGTAGTCATGTTATCTTAGTAATATCATGCTTTCGTAACATTTTAAATCACACTTGTGGTAATTTTCAGTACAACAGCATGATTGTGAGGTGCTGTTATTGAGCTGTAAATAAACATTTACTTTATATTGACTAACTGACGTGTCAGACAAAGTTACCAAGAACTGGAACTGATTACAGAAAAAAGATTGGACATGTCAGGTGGTTTTAATGAAGTTTTCTAACTCTCTGCATTTTTAGGGAGTGGCAGTGAAGGTGATGACACTGTTTACTCTAAAGTGAAGATAGGAGATAAAGGTGAGGTGAACTAAAATAAAACTAAAGTAAAGCGAAAACAGCATCATTCAGTATTTAAAGATAAAGTTAAATATCGAATGATTCAAACTCATTTTGATCTTTTGCATTTATTTATTTATTTTTTTAGATGTGGCTTCTAGATCGGTTGATGTGACTTATGCTCAGATTACATAAAAGCCCAAAGGAGAAAAAGATGGCAGTACATTAACGAATGGTTAAAGGAAAACCATAATTTTTCAATATTTTACTAGGTCCTCCCCTTAACTTAGACAAATAAATACATACCTCTCTTTTGTCAATGCGTGCACTTAATCATTGTACAGAGCGTTGTGAATGTGTTAGCATTTAGCCTAGTCCCCCATTCATTCCTTAGGATCCAAACAGGGATGAATTTAGAAGCCACCAAGTTTGATGGCTTCTAAATTCATTCCCATTTGGATCCTAAGGAATGAATGAGGCTAGGCTAAATGCTAACACATTGACGACGCATTGTGCAAAGATGAAGGGCACGTATTAAAAAAAACATAGGTATGTATTAATTTGTCTAAATCGATGTAAAAACAGTAAAATATTGAAAAACAATGGTGTTTTCCTTTAAAGGACAGTGCTTTTTTGATGGTATAGTGTCCCCATCACTATACTTGGGTGTTAGGATCCACACAGACCAGGGTGAAAATTCTGGTCTCACTTACACCTCTACCAGCAGCAGCCCTAGTCTTCCCAGAAACCTTTTAAAGTTCTTATATATACCATTTTGGTACAGATATGTACCTTTGAGGTACCAGTATGCATCTTTTAGGTACACAAGTGTACTTTTTAAAAAGGTAGGCTACCACCCTAGTAACAACTTCTGTACCTTTTTTTTGGGAGTGTACTATGATTATCATGCCTAGTTTGACATGTTTTTGTCTCATTTAAGTTTTTTTTATTGTACCAATTCATGTGCATCTTTCTACTCAAGTAATAGGTTTTGACATTTTTAATTCACGTCTGTTTTTATTAGATTTTTGCTGTATTTAAAGTCTATATTCATATTACAGTTATCATGCTCATGGTCATTCTCACTTCACAGTTTCTGAGAATAAATGTGAAATTTAACACCATCTGTAGTTTCTGGTAACTTATGAGCTTCTACATTCTACAGAGACTGTATTAATTAAGGTTTTAAATGATATTTTGATTTCATGTGACTCTGGTGATTTTGCAGTACTTGTGCTTCTTGATCTAACAGCTGCTTTTGACACAATTGATCACACTATTTTTATTGATCGTCTTGAAACTATGTTGGTGTAAGAGGTACAGCCTTAAAATGGTTAATATCATATCTAACAAACAGGAGTTTCTCAGTTAAGATGGGCGAACATTATTCTAGTAAAGCCAATCTGTTTTGTGGTGTTCCTCAGGGCTCTATTTTGGCTCCACTTCTTTTTTCTCTGTATATGCTTCCCCTAGGGTCCATCTTTAAGAAACACTGCATATCATTTCACTGCTATGCAGACGATACACAGGTTTATTTGCCTGTCATACAAAATTATGCAGGATTAGGGTCTTTGATAGCTTGTCTAGAGGAGGTTAAGGCATGGCTTTCTTTGAATTTTTTAATTTTTAATGAAACAAAAACTGAAATCATTGTGTTTAGTCCATCCGAGTCATCAAAATCTAAAAACTTGGATTTAGGAGAGTTAAACTCTTACCTGAGACCCTGGGTAAAAAATTTGGGCTTTTTTCTAGATGATAATCTTAAGTTTGATCGCCAAATAAATTCTGTTGTTAAAACCTGCTTTTACCAGCTGCGTCTGCTTGCAAAAGCAAAGCCGTTTCTCTCCTTTAAGGATCTTGAGAAATTAATTCATACTTTCATTTCATCTAGGCTTGACTATTGCAATTCACTTTACTTGGGAATTAGTCAGCAAACACTGTCCCGCCTGCAAATTGTCCAAAATGCAACAGCAAGATTTTTGTGTGGTGAAAAAAAGAGGGAGCATATTACTCCTAGTTTACGCTCACTACATTGGCTTCCCGTGCTTTTCATAGTTGGATTTAAAGTATTACTCTTAGTTTATAAATCCATAAATGGCTTAGCACCAACCTATTTGTCTGATCTTTTGACCGACTATAACCCCCAAGATCTCTTCGATAGTCTACTCAGGCTCTATTACATACTCCAAAATCAAGACTAAAGTGTAGGGGAGATCGAGCTTTTTACAGTGCGGCTCCAAGGCTTTGGAACAGCTTACCTGTTAGCTTAAGGGGTTGTGCACACCAAAACTTTTAAACGTGGCTGAAAACGCCTGGACAACGCCGAATGCCAGCTGTTTTTCAGCTGAGTGCCAGCTTTCTTCAGCTAAGCGCTTTGGTAGCTCTGATACGTTAGCTGTGAGACGGTTGGTTGCTGTAATACTTGTCCTGCCCCTCCTCCACTGTGATTGGATCGCCGCGTGAGAACTGACATTGACGAGCGGAGCTTTTCTTCCAAAGTTGAAAATTTTTCAACTCTCGGTGCTCAGCGCTGAGCGCGGAAAAAACGGCGGGCGCCAGTTTTCAGCGCAGAGAAAAACCGCTAGCTGCATGACTTATTTGAAAAACGCAGAGCTTCCATTGGAAACAATTAAAAACATGCGCCTTCCGCGGGCGTAAAAGCGTTGGTGTGCACGCCCCCTTAGACAGGCTCCATCTCTCCTTACTTTTAAATCCAGACTCAAAACTTTTTTATTCTCAAAAGCCTTTGAGGTAAATTTAAATTAATGTGATTTTATTTTATTTTATTTTTCCTGTGTTTTTTATCTATTGATGTGATTTTATCTTATTTTCTCTTCTGTCTTTTATCTGTTATTTTATCTATTTGGAAAGCACATTGGTCAACAGCTGTTGTTTTAAATTGTGCTATATAAATAAATTGTCATTGTCATTGTCATTACATTGTGTACACAGTTTCATGCTGTATTTTAACTAGTTACTAACACACCCTAAACACGAATGCTCAAAATAATTTAGTAAATAAAGATTGATTATAGATTAATTCAATCTAACTCTCTAATTCACTTACTGTAACTAAATTCAGGATTTTTCATTTTATCATGTTTACCTAGCTTTTTTAATCCATTTAAGTTGTGACACATGCATGTGGCTGAGAGTACAATTTGAAATTCTTATGTTTTTCAGCAAAGATGAAGACTTGTTAAAGTTTCATGTTGTTTTGTTGGAGATTTAAACGATTTTAATATATTTTGAGACTTGTGGTTGTCATTGTGCGGAAGAGTGTTGCTTGTGCTCAGGATGTATTATGGTTACAAGATGGCCATACTGGGTGTTGCCTCACTCAGTGAGTGATAACTGTGTGTGTGCCTGTACTGAGATCAGTCTCTTCTGACTTACTTATCCTATTTTGAGTTTCACAAGTCACAAATGTTTGACTTGTGTGTATCAAAGAAAAATATATAGAGACTAGTAAATAACAGCAGTGGGAGCTTTGTTAGATGTGTAGATTAAGTAAATTAGACTTAAACTGTACAAGTGGATGTAAAGAATACATTTAGTAACAACAACAACTTATTTCAAATAATTAAAGGTTGAAATGTATGTTTACAAACTTAAATGAAGACAATCTGTATTTTCAGTTAAACTTGTTAGGTCTTTACAGTGTAAAATGTTAAAGCTATATCTAATACAAACCCACAAACTATGCACTTTTAACAAGTTCAACATTTAACCTATTACTGCCTTTTTAATTTTCACTTTTACATATTACATATTTCAAATCGGAAAACGTAAACTGAATATGTTTTAACAATCAGAGCTTGTCTCTGTTTGACATTTTTACTTTAATGACCTCTTGCAAACTAAAGCAACACATTCGTGTGAAGTAAACATGGCAAAAAACATGAAACTGTGTGATATTTTAGAACTGTAAAAAAACACTCATTTGACATTTCAGATCTACTCTTGAGGACTGTTTCTTAACCAATCATGTTTCTACTACTTATAAAATAAACCTCTGAGTTTGTTCCTCACTAAAATCTTTTGTTCATGACATGTATATGTGATCTCAAACTTCTGTGTATATTTTTTTGTTAGTTTACAAAGCAATATTATATCATATGGTAGTTTTATAAAAGAGGATCATCACATATAATCTGAAAAATACTCCCTGATCACCACCTACAGGTGTAATGATGTAAGGATTTTGTTGTTTAAACCAGTAGAAGTTTGTGATGACAATTTTCCATACACACACATTCTGATGTCTTCTGTAAGTGTGCTGCTATATATAAGGCCAGCCTGAAAGGTAAGACTGAATTATGAGTCTGTATATTATTGCAAAAGCATGATTACTGATTTTATTAAATTATTTCTCAGGATGAAAGACAGGATGTTGAAGGACAGATATTAGTTGGATATTGCAGTTATGCAGTTGATGACCGGTATGATGGTTGTACAGAGAAGATGGCAAACCTGGTGAAGAGAAAATATCTAAAGAAAAAATTTATTGATCATCTGGCTTAGAGGCTTGGCACAAAGGAGGTGAACATACAGCAAACACCACACACAATAGCCATTTTTGTGTACACTAGTAACAGAGTATATTGTGAATTCAATCAAAAATGTAGTACTGATAAACAAAAAATACATGGGATACATATGGTATTCACATCACTTCTTTGTTGACAGGCAATTTAGACACTAAAGAAAACACAACAGGGATGCAAATTATATGTTAATAATGTAAAACTTAACACTAAACATAACGATCTGAACAGAGATATTAGTTTTGGCTTGTTTGTGTCATCCTCTCTTGTGCCTGAAGAAGCAATTTTGTTTGGAAATTAATCTTGTTTTTAAATCATAACTTGTCAGAATGCTGATGTGTCAAAATACTCCCAGTATCCTGATGAGAAAGTGGTGCTGATTCCCCATATAAGACATTTATAGTGATTGATATCAAGAAACATGACTGGTGTAAGACTGTGCAGTCAAGTCCCAGTTTTATCACAGATGTCAATCTCTCTGGCTGACCGGCCTTTACATCTTCATTTGTCTTCTTTATATTAAGCACT
Source organism: Misgurnus anguillicaudatus (assembly GCF_027580225.2). Lineage (NCBI taxonomy): Eukaryota > Metazoa > Chordata > Actinopteri > Cypriniformes > Cobitidae > Misgurnus > Misgurnus anguillicaudatus. Next base: position 38,044,734 of record NC_073355.2, read on the forward strand.
TTCATTGTACTGGCAAATAAATTGATAAATTGATTGTGAACAACTATTGTATGTTTATGTTAGGGATTAGATTATAGATCCTTACATTACCAACATATTGTCCATATACTCAAATGTACTTTTTATTCATTACTTTATTACTTTACATTTATGCATTTGGCACATGCATTTATCCAAAGCAGCTTACAGTGCATTTAGTCTACATGATACCTTTTTTTTATCATTATATGTGGGATCAAAACCAATGACCTTTGCACTGTTAATGCAATGATCACCAACTGAGCAACAGGAGAATGCTCAGTTACGTATGTAACCCTCGTTCCCTGAAGGAAGGGAACGGAGACGTCACGTCGTGACCGACGAATTGGGAACTCGCTTAGAGAGACCAATCTGCTTCGTTTACTACTAAAACGGCAATGAACTTGGCATTGAGGTATTTGCATAATGCCGGCGCCGCCCCGCCAGGTGCGTATATAAGCCGCAGGTGCAAATAGGGAAATTAGCTTCATTTTGCTGAGAAAGCCGGAAAGTGTGACCGGCCGTAACAGCAAGTGAGACGTCACGACGTGACGTCTCCGTTCCCTTCCTTCAGGGAACGAGGGTTACATACGTAACCAAGACGTTCCCTTTCAGTCGGTCACTACGACGTCACGTCGTGACCGACGAATTGGGAATCCCTACCAAAACGCCACTGAGGGCTGACCTCTTCCAGTGTCTGCGTAACGCCCTCCGGTTCCACTTAAGGATAAGGAGAATTAGGTTTTAAGGCAGAAGGCCGGGCACTAGATGTTCCTTTAACCCCACAGTAGTGTCAGCGACTGGGAAGCGCCCTATCTGAGCGGTATAGGAACGCTGCGGAAGCCACCGCCCCGTTAAGGGCTATTGGTGGGCGAAAGTCAACCGTAGTTGAGGTATAAATGACAGCCGTGGCTGTGTAGGCAAAGCAGTGCTCTGCTGAGGGAAACGTGGGCTAGTAGGATTAACCCCACGGAAAAATACTCACAAAGGAACCCGGTGGGACGCAATGTGGATGCCCGAGCCAAACACATAGGTTCGCGAGGATGCAGCTAGTGAGAGGCTGCCAAGGCAGCGGAGGAAGGCAAAACAAATTATTACGCGTTTTTGCCTCGATGGCCTTCCATACTGAGCTCAGTTTGGAGCAGCAGTCGGAGGCTGCAAGCCGACCTGCGAGCCTGTTCTCTGTGCTTCCCCTAACGAGGAAAGTACACGAGAGGAGACAGGCTCGACACGAACACTGTAAAATCTAATGAACGTGTTAGGTGTCGCCCAACCAGCAGCTCTGCAGATGTCTGTTAGCAAGGAACCACGAGCGAGTGCCCAAGATGAGGCAACACTTCTAGTGGAGTGAGCTCTCAATTTAAATGGACATGGGGTGCCCTGCAGATTATAAGCAAGGGCGATAGTGTCTACAATCCAATGAGACATCCTCTGCTTAGTGACAGCTTTCCCTCTCTGCTGACCACCGTAACAAACAAAGAGCTGCTCTGAAGTCCTGAGGCTTTGTGTGTGATCCACGTAGAGGCGTAAAGCTCGTACGGGACATAATAAAGCCATGGTTGGGTCTGCCTCCTCCGGGGGTAGCGCTTGCAAGCTCACCACCTCTCTGAAGGGAGTGGTGGGAGCTTTGGGCACATAGCCTGGTCTGGGTCTCAGTGAGACAGCAGGACCAAACTGAAGGCACGAATCGTCAACAGAGAATGCATATAAATCCCTTACTCTCTTCACGGAGGCCAATGCTAGCAGGGTCAGAGTTTTCATTGACAAAAACTTCAGACTCGCAGACTGCAAAGGCTCAAATGGGAGACCTGAAGGCTTCAGCACCATGGACAGGTCTCAGGAGGAAAGAGGGGGGCGCGAGGGGTTTAGCCTGCGAGCGCCTCTTAAATTGTAATAACCAAATCATGCTGGCCAACTGATCTGCCGTTGATAAGTGAGTGATGAACAGAAATAGCGGCGATATCAACTTTAATGGCGGAGGGACAGCCTACCATCTAACCTATGTTGAATATATAAAAGCACAATGTTAAGCATTCTCTGGGGTCCTCGCGTTGCGAAGAGCACCAGGTGACGAAAAGGGTTTCATTTAAGCGCGTAAGCCCGTCTTGTGGACGGTGCTCGTACCGCGTCGATGGTGTTAGATACCGCTTGCGATAAATCACCTAAACCTTGCGCGCGCTCAACGACCATACATGGAAATCCCACAGGTCGCGGCGCGGGTGCCATAATGTGCCCCTTCCTTGAGAAAGAAAGTCCTTCCTTAGGGGAATTCGCCAGGGAGGGGCTGTCGCGAGGAGCATTAACTCTGAAAACCAATTCCTGGTCGTCCAGTACGGGGCGACTAATAAAAGGCTCTCCTCATCCTGCCTGACTTTGCACAGTGTCTGTGCGATTAAGCTCACTGGAGGGAATGCGTATTTGCGCGTCCCCCGCGGCCAGCTGTGTGCCAACGCATCCACGCCGAGGCTGCCCTCGGTTAGTGAATAAAACAGGGACAGTGGGTATCGTCCGGTGACGCAAATAGATCTATCTGCGCACGACCGAACTTCTTCCAAATTAGCTGAACCGTCTGGGGGTGGAGTCGGCATTCGCCGGGGCGCGCAGCTCGGGAAAGCGCGTCTGCCGCTGTGTTGAGCGAGCCCGGAATGTGAATGGCATGAAGGGACCTCAGATGCTTCTGACTACAAAAGAGGAGATGACGAGCGAGATCCGACAGGTGACGAGAGCGCAAACTGCCTTGACAGTTGATTTCCGCAACAGTCGCAATGTTGTCGGTGCAGACTAATACATCTTTCCCTCGCAGCTCCGTAGCAAAGCGTACGAGTCCCAGATATACAGCCCACCGCTCGCGGCCGTTGGGGTGCTATGCACACCCCTGAGACTGCAAGCCCGTCATACGTGGCTGCTCACCCCGTGCTGGGGGCATCGTATGTGCTACAGAATGCCAGGAGACCTGTCTCAGGGGCATATCTTGCCCTCAGAAACGCTGGGTCTGACCACGGGGTAAAATAGAAATGACACGCAGGTGTAATGGTTACACGGTGTATGCCGGTGCGCCACGCTCTCCTTGAGACTCGATCGTAAAACCAATGCTGAAGCGGTCTCATATGAAGCAGCTCGAGCAGTGTCACAGCTGCAGCTGCTGCCATATGTCCAGGAGCTTCTGAAATGGTTTCAGAGGGACCGCGTACTTCCCTCGAATTAAACCGAGGCAAGTCAGAACTGACTGGTTGCGCGCTCTTGTAAAACACGCCAATTAGTCGATCGAGTCTATTTCCATACTGAGAAAGGGATCCTCTGCACGGGGCAAAGTTGCTCTTTTCCCAGTTGACCTGATGATATAAACAAGCGAGATGCCGAAGCATTAAATCTGTGTTCGCGCACGTCTGCCAAGAATGAGCTATTATAAGTCGACATAAATATAAGCAGAATGTGAACAACGCTCTCTCTTGGAGGTTTTAATGCCGTGACTAGCACTTTCATGGAGACACAGGGAGAGAGAGACAGCTCGAAAGGTTGTACTTAGTATTAATATGCCCACCCCATGAACGTAGAGCGAAAAACCGGTATAAGGCGAGGGGAGATGGACACATGAAGTACACGTCTACAGGTCTAAGGCTGCAACCGATCTGAATATTGAAATACGAGCTTCGGCGTATCATCCTAAAGGATCACATTTGTAGAGCCGGTGCGTAAATAAATCGGTCGTAACCCACCGCGTGTTTTGGGTACTATGAGATAAGGCTGGAAAAACCCTATCATCATCTCGGTAAGAGGGACCGGCTCGAAACGTCCTTCGCCAGCAGGACATTGACTTTTGCACGCAGTACATGTGCATCGGACGCTTTCACTATAGTGAAACGAATACCCGAGAATTTGGGGGAGTGCCGGTAATTGTATTTCGTAACCGAGGCGGATTGTGCGTAATAACCAACTGGACGGGCTGGTGAGCTGAAGCCAAGCACCCAGAGACCGTGCGAGTGGAATTAGCGGCACTACCAATGTACCCGCGGTGGGGCAGCCGAGCGGGACAGGAGGGACTGCCGGTGCGTCTGCTGTGACAGCATAAACATCTACAGTATGTGTGTGTGTGACACTGACCTGAGCCCGCTGAGGGTGACGGTCGTCTGGTCTCCTGCTCTGAGAACGCAGACTCCGGAAAAACACCCGCTGGCGATAGAGGAGAGGTAGGGTGAGCTGGTGTGCCCGCTCACGGCTCTCTCGATCCTCCGGAGACCTGGAGAGGGAAGAGGCTAAGCGGGCGGGGCGAGCTGCTGACGACCGGTTCCCCTGCGCTGCCGGATGGGGTCCGAGGAGGGGAACAGAGGTGGTCGCCGCAGGACGCCGACGGCGAGAGGCAGACTGAGGAGCCGGCATTGGTGGACCAAAGGCAGCTGTCTTCCGCTGGGGCACGACCTAGGAGATCGCCTCAGTCTGCGCAGCGGAGCTGTACGACTCCCCGGGCTCGCCGAAGAGGCCGGTCTGTGAGACAGGAGCATTCAGGAAGTTGTTCTCGTCTGCGTCCGTCATGTAAGCCAGACACAGCCAAAGGTGGCGATCTTGAACCACTGTGGTGGACATCGCACGACTGAAGGTCGCGGCCTCCCTCGTAAATCTCTAAAGCCTTCGCTTGGTGAACCTGCAGCAACGTTATTGCGTGCAGGGCTGAAGCCGCGTCTCTGCATGCCTGATGGGCAGCGCCCGTAACCGGACGACTGTCTATACAAACACGGGAGGGAAGGGTTGGGTGGTCCCTCCAGGAACGCAGCTGCATCGCAACCCCCCGCTCCACTGAAGGGATCCCCATCCTTAGCGGCTCCGTTGGTGAGGGAGGTGAGGGGTGAAAGTTGAACGGCCGAGACGGCTGCAAATCACGTCAGCTCTTCGTGCCGTCGGGAAAGGCAGGCACAGGAGGGGAGGACCGTAGAGGCCCGGGCAGCTCCGAAGTACCAATCATGTGGGCGGGATGGTTCGGGCGGAGAGGGGTTAACCCGTTTCCGCCGCTCGAGCGGGCACGGGCGCCATCTCCGGGACGACTCCGCCTCGGAGGGAAAAAATGGGCACCCCTCTGATGCTGCAGAAGTGACGGGACCAGAAGGAGGTCCAATGGATTCGGCAGAAATCGCAGAACACGACTCTGCAGTCTCCACCGGAGCCTCAACCGGCTGAGGATGAGAAGGCCGGTAGGTGAAGGACGCATCCTCCGTCCTACTCAGCGTAGTGATGCGAAAGAGCGTCCTGCAAGCGCTTGACAGCCGCACCACGGCGGCGTTCAGCACTGCAAAGGCGCGGACGTCGTTCCCGTAGAAACGACAGTCGTCTCCGCAATCCAAGAGGGTTATGCTCTCACAGAGAGAACAAAAGCTCTCCACGAACGCAGCCTCGGAGTGCTCGATGCCCAAGCACGAAGGCAGCGCTCGTGACCGTCACTGGAATCCCTGTACTTCTCACATCCAAGATCGCACGGAGGAAAAGCTATCCTGAAAAGGACGCTGATCTTCGAATATACGAGAAAGTGGCTGTCTTTAAAAAGACACAGAGGTCTCACGTATCACTCCTTTAGGGAAATCACTTTATAGGTGCTCAGCTGGTGATGCGCACAGGGAGAGGCAACGCACACACTAAACTCAAAACAAAAAAGATGCAGAGCAGTGGAATACTGCTAGCGTCCGCTGTGGTAGTACTGCTTGTCAAACCAACTTCAGCAACCGTTCCCAGAAGAGCAGAGAGTAGCTTCTCAGTAGCAGATATTGCCAGTTTTCGAAGCGAAAAAGCTAATTTCCATATTTGCACCTGCGGCTTATATACGCACCTGGCGGGGCGGCACCTGCATTATGCAAATACCTTAATGCCAAGTTCATTGGCGTTTTAGTAGTAAACGAAGCAGATTGGTCTCTCTAAGCGAGTTCCCAATTCGTCGGTCACGACGTGACGTCGTAGTGACCGACTGAAAGGGAACTGTTAATGTGTTTAAGTTACAATGTTAAGTGATACATATAACCTTTAGATGTCACTTTTTCAATTATTGTGCTGATGTGCACTTGATGGTTTTGCACTTCTGTTCATGGTATTGTTTTCAAATTCTTTATATAAAATAAAACTTCAGTATTATATAATTCTTGCTTCTATCAAGGGCCATTTTTATATAAGATGGAAAGGCATGTCTACTTTAGAAGTTATCACATTAATCGACTAAAAATCTCATAGTCGAAGAAAAGTATATATTATATTATTAATAAACCACGGGTCTGTTGAATGCTGTATTCTGATTGGCTGAGAAATGTTCCGTGGGTATGCATTAATTTCTGATAACCGCACACCTAACTTGTCAAATGTATTAAAAATAGTCACCAGAGCAATGTTTGTGGTAACCGTGGTATAAGAGGAATAATTGACTCCGGTCCATTGGTTTGCGTCGTGCCGCATTGCACATTGGGTGTGCATTATTTTCTTATAATTCAATGGCCCGTCGTCAATTATTCCTTACTTAAAATGTATTTATGAGGACAGTAAAATTAGGAATAGTAGCATATATTCTATTCTATAATAATTTTCCCATTTTCTGTAATATAAAGCTGATTTAAAAACAATGCAATATTGTAGAAAGCGCTTTATACACTTGACTAAATAAATGTATTTTTATTTATTTTTTCTTGCATGGTAAAGTATTTAAACAAATAAACAATAAAATGAAAGCTAATAACGAAATGTACATAACAAATATTAATATACATAACGAATATTAAAGTCACATTTTCTACAGGAGGAAAACTTAGTTGTAATTTTCCGGTTGTCCTGCAGGTGACGTCATAACCCTGTCTTCTTCAGTTCCCCCATAGATCTTACAATAGATTACAAATAGGCTATTATGAAGTTACGATGCTTTCAGGAGAACGAAGTCCAGATCAGTTAAATTTGTTATTTGCGAGTGCTGATAGTAATATTTATACATTTGATTATCGATTATCAATGTTTATTTTTGTTCTGCTCTCTTTCATTTGGTATGGCAAGAGCTACAAAAAAGTCTTGGAGCAAAGCCGTAAATCAAACAGGAAGAGGTATTTCTGTCATTTTGGCGCAGTTTTTGTCATTTGCCGATGTTATACCTTAGGGAACTCCTCCTACAGTTTTTGTGAAGTCCAGTATATAAACTCAGGTTTCGGGTTACGTGTTTCCCATAATAAAACCTTATAAAGACAATGCATACATAAGGCATTAAGACAGTGATAAAAAACAAAATTCAGTACACACCTTAAATAAACATAAAACATAAAATTTTTGTTACAAATGTTATTAACATAATAACACCTGTCTGGCCATATATGAAACCAGTATCAACTTCAATCAATCAAAACACAGTGTTTTTGTAATTTCATGAAAAGTAGCGGCTTTTGTAAATGACATTTTTCACTTGGACAGCGACAATGTTTTGCTTGTGTTTTGTAACGTCACATGGATGGAGTAAAACTAAGGGTTGTTTTGCTGACTAGGATTTATGAATGGAATTTTGCACAGTTTCTGGAGAACGCATGGTTTATAAATCTGAAAACTTTTGTGCATAAGCTGTCACGGTTAATCCGTGTCATGTCTTGTCTCTGTTCCGATTGTTATCACCTGGACATTCATTGATTAATTACCTGCCTCATCACACCTGTTTGTCATTTAGTCTGTGTGTGTATATATACCTCTGTCTTCTGTTTGGTCACTGCTGGATCATTGTCATTGATACCCTGTCTGTTCCTGTGTTAATGTTCCTGTGTTCCTGCCTTCACCATGTCTGCCCTCGTGTTTTTATTATTAAATGTTATTTATTTTGAACCTTGCGTTTGCGTCCAGTCTCTCCAACCCTGTCGTGACAGAATGATCCAGCCAAACTGGACGCAGCAGGTTCACGGAGGGCGGCTCCCCCAGGAGTTTCGTCGAGGGGGAGTAGTGACATCGGGGTTCATTCCCCATCAGCCCCGATGTCTCTTGGGGACCACCGTGAGCGATCGCTCGCTCCTGCGGGAGGAGGATCGGCCCAGGCGGTCCCCCAACGGTTGAGTCGTCGTCGACGGTCCCTCGGAGGACCACCATCCTGCTCGCAGGGGGATCCGGAACGGACCACGCCCGATCATTTTCCCGGGGTGGCTACCGAGGGTCTCCGTTTCCGCGAGGGGATGGGAGATGATTTCCGGGGGCATCTGATCGTCGACGATTCCCAGGAGGGGTGTAATTCGTCTGCCTCGGTTCTCGGAGCGATCGCTCCGGTTCTCCTGGCGCAGTCCGGCCAACCGTCCTGTTGGTCTCATCCCGGCGGCTGCCGGCTTCGCCAGGGTCCCCAAGCCCTCCACCCCTCCCTTGGACTCTCGCTACCAGACTTTGTTTTTGTTGTTTTATGTGAGTGTCTGGTAGCCACTCGTAGAGGGGAGGGTAATGTCACGGTTAATCCGTGTCATGTCTTGTCTCTGTTCCGATTGTTATCACCTGGACATTCATTGATTAATTACCTGCCTCATCACACCTGTTTGTCATTTAGTCTGTGTGTGTATATATACCTCTGTCTTCTGTTTGCTCACTGCTGGATCATTGTCATTGATACCCTGTCTGTTCCTGTGTTAATGTTCCTGTGTTCCTGCCTTCACCATGTCTGCCCTCGTGTTTTTATTATTAAATGTTATTTATTTTGAACCTTGCGTTTGCGTCCAGTCTCTCCAACCCTGTCGTGACATACGCAAAATCTGCCTTATATCCATACGCACACTTTTAAGATGGAATCTTGGCAAAGTTTTATACATAAGGCCCCTGAACTGAACACGTGTTGTAGTGCTACATTCAAGTATTCAACAAATTAGCCCTCGGACTGTGTTTGCCATACATGTACGAATTTCGGTATGCTCATGTATTATTGCAAGTCCTACAAAGCCCTTGCAAAGTCTATTTTATAGTCTATGTTAAAAAAAGTCTGTTCCGGCCTGCCAACATTTGATGTTTCGCTATGAAACAGGAAGTTGCTGGAACTCAGGAATACAGTGTGCGATTGGTCCCAAACTCACATGAGTCCTGGAGTGAACACATCTGCATGTCAATAGTCACTTATGGTTTTAGCGCCACCAGCTGGCAACAGGAAGTGACATGTTTTACATTGATTATGCAATGTCTGATATGTCCCAAAGTTCACATGATTGATAAGAGTCCTGGTCTGAACACAGCAACCTGCTGGCATCATGAACATGCATGTTTTACATTACAAAGGGGTGGTTCAATGGTATTTCATGCATTTTGATGTATTAATACAGTTATAGAGTTGTTTCCTCATGCTAAACGTAGGCAAAGTGTCAAAAAAGCAGTTGGGCGTGTTACAGAGTATTTCTGTGCCGAATGCACTTCACCAGGGTTCGTACAAGTTTCGGAAAGTTTTTTTTTTTTTCGATTACGGGTCCAGCTGATGTTTCAGGGGTTTCTACACGTATCACTTCTTTTTATGGGCATTTCCCCCGGAAAACGCTAGAACTTACAAACATCACATTATGCAACAGCTTTGTTTAATTTCAAAACTCAACAATGGCACGAAGGAAGAAGCAGAAGCAGGAAGAAGTCATTTGCTGCTACTGTATTTTTACTAAATCTTTTCATGCAGTAATGTAAATACGGACTAAACACTAGACACAGACATATAAAATCACCTTTTGGTTAACATTTATATTTTAAAACTGACTCATTTTGTAAAAGAAGTAGACTTACAGAATGTACACGTCTGTGTGTGATATCTGGTATATCTTTGCATATGTGTCCTAGAAGATAAGCTGGCAAAACTCATGGTTATTACACCTTTACTATAATAAAACCTAAGGGAAAAGGGACGCTGTTTATAATACACTTGATGCAGTGTAAAGTGTAAAGAAAGTTTAATGCTGAACATGAGCATGAACTTGCTGAGTACTTTAAAACTACTTTGAAAACCCGCCACACTGAAAAAAATTAATTCAATTTACTCAATTTTTTAAGGTAAGTGGTTGCAATCAAGTTATTTAAGCTACTTTTAACAACAAAAGAAAAATAAATAAAAGAAAAAACTTTTGTCTAAATGTAGCTTAAATAAATTGTTTGCAACCACTTACCTTTCAAAAATTAAGTAAACTGAATGAATTTTTTTTCAGTGAGAAAAACACAGCTATTTTTAGAAAACACATGCTTAGAGTAAACATTAGGCTGTAGAAATAAGGAAAGCATAACAAAACATAAGAACGAGTAAATACATGATATTTACATGAGTACGTGAGTTTATATTCATACATATAGGGGGGGATTTCCCGGACAGGTTTTAGAATAATCCAGGACTAGGCCTTAGTTATTTTAGGACATTTAAGTTGCTTTAAAACACACTGTCAGGATCGGGTCATGTGCCTTCGGTGTCTCTATGTTTAGATTTCCTCATTTAATGTCATTGTGTCCTTAGTTCTGTGCAGGTTCATTTTGTATTGTTTGTGTTTTCAAGTTGTGTATTGTTCAAGTCAAGTATGTAGTCAAGTTTAATTGTCAAGTCTTCAGTCTAGTTTAGTGTTTTGTGTCTGTTAATATGTTTGCTCCATACTGTTTGGCCCCATGTGGGCTTTTGTTTTGTCTTGTGTGAACATTAAAGTATTTTTGTCTAACCCGTCATCACCCACGCTTGGGTTCATCTGAAATTCCTGACACATATACCTTACAATAGACATTCCTAGTGTGCATCTAGAGACAAAACAATGGCACTGATATATTTTAAATTATATCAGTCAAGCTGTTTTTAGTTCATCTCAAATATGCATTTGAGCGTGGAACTAGCCTAAGCCGTGTCTGGAAACCACCCCTTAATTTTTTTACACTAAACAAAAGATCTAGTCTTTTTGCATCCTAAATATTGTGTAATTGTGGCCGTATAGAGTGCCAGCCTGTCCGGTATGATCATTTATTTCTGATGTGAAACTCAGACTGTAAGCTTGATGTCATTCAATGTGCTATTTCCAGAACAGTTGGACTAAAACTTTTATCAAATGTGATAAATAAAAATAAAATCTGCCAACAGCACGAGATCATGTGTAACAATATTAAAGATGAGGCTTGTTTTACTTTAGTAAAGTAGTTTGTAAAAAAGGTAAACTGGTGAATATCAGGTGCAGTAATGAAGCAGGACTGAACATGATTATAACTGTGTGTTGACCTTCTTTCTTTTAAAGGTACATTCACACAGGGCGAAAGCGTTAACGCTTGACGGAAGGCTTGTGGCCAACAGCCAATCACAGTCGCCGCAAGACATGCTCCGGTCTTCCATAAACATAATTGGCTGGCCCTGCCTAGGTTATTTGCATAAGGCGATCTGATTGGCTAACGCACACGTTGCCACTTGAATAGTTGAGAAATGTTCGACTTCTGCAGTGAGCAACGGCACTGACGCGGTGCCGATAGATCCACCATTTTTTGTGTCTTTAAACGCTCGTTTTTTGAAGTCGACAGCTTATAAAAACTTATTTATGCTTTTTTTGGCTTGTTAGATGTATAACTTGTCACACAGCAGCTTTTAAGTATTATTCTGTTTTTAAGTTTAATCTGTAAATAAGTTGTGAAAACAGGCAACTTTTCATAGTACTCATATTATCCATTCCAGCATCTATAGCTGTATTCATGGCGAGAACCAGTTAATCAATACAGAAGTTTTATTCAGACAAGTTGATCCATACACAGGTTGGGGGAGGGACAATTTGGTATCTCCAATTAGCCTAACTTGCATGTTTTTGGCCTGTGGGAGTACCCAGTGATGTAAATATTGTTAAATAGCGTCAACTGATATATTATCTGCTATCAGCTAATGTTAGTCTGCCTGCTCTGCTGCACACTGTCGTTGATATATTTATATATTTATACTATGGGTCCATTGAATGCTTGAATCTGATTGGCTGATAAACGTTCTGAGGTGTGCAATTATGTTCTGGGAAAAGCATAGTGAATGTAGTTCCAGGCAGCTCTCTTGACCGAGGCAATAACAGTGCTGTTAAGAGACGCACAACGGTATCCTAGTTCACACAATCTCTCTCTTTCTCGACATGGAATAAATAGTCCTACTCACAATAGCGATTTAAGTACAAAAACTGAACAAATCCCTTTAAATGTCCTAATATAACTAAGGCCTAGTGGATTATTCTAAACCCTGCTTCGCGTCGTGCCTAACAACGCCCTTCAGCCGTTACTTATTCATGATACAGCACAGCCTCTCGTACCTTATTGCTTACATAAATGATACACTTGAAAACATTAGTACATCATTATGGTGAAAGTGATGGAGAATGTGTTCATAAATTTAAGAGATAAACCACTCAAAATTAAAAAAATAGTGTCATCCAATATCTAATGTGGTCTCAAATTCATATGATTTATCTGTAAAACAGATTTTTTTTTAAAGATAGTTATATGTAAATACATGAACTAGACTCTTCCCAATAAGAAGAATTGGGTTTTAAATGACAAATATAATTATAATTTTTAGCTGTACTCTCTCCTTAAACGCTTTATAATTTTTTTTAGGTAAAAGTTTGTGAACAAACACAGTGTTTGGGAGGGAGAGAGAGAACGCATGTGGCGTGCTTGACAGAAATATCTGCATAAAGGTGTTGCAGACATGACGAGGAGTATCACAACTGCAGACATGACCGAGGAGTACCACAACTTCCCTAAAAGGGACCTTGGTTTGTCAACACTATTACAAACGTTTTAAATGTTGCACATTGCCTCGTTTCTGATGTGGACATTGTGTTACTTAATGGCACTGTTAATGTTTTATGTCTTGTCACAATTAACTTACAAAGTACATTACATTAACCGTGTCAATAAAGTCTAAATTAAAACCACCGTTGTGTAGTTTCAATCACGAGATAATATTGTGTGTTATTTAATATTTCTGACGTAAAACAGCCAATTATTAAAATGTTTAGCTACTTGCATCGTGTGTTACACTCGATTTTTGCATCGAAATTTACCTCAGCTTCTGTAAACCATATCTCCCGGCTTCTTTGATATAATTGGCGAGTAACACCCATGTTCTTTGATTCGATTGGCCACCCTTAACACTGGCTGACCGCTGCATTAAACCGGTTTTCCTCAATACCCTTAATAAAGAAAATACTTAATTTCCTTAATGATTCATTGGTCGGCGCCATTTTACTCGTATATTGATTTGGTTTGCGTACAAAAGCTGCAAACACTTCATTAATTTGGATATTTATTCAGACAGATCAGTATAAAGTTATAGTTTAAACCAATATGAAACAATATAACTTAAAAAAAAGTACCTTATAGACAGTTTCAGCAGTAACAACATAAACAAGTGGCTGTCATGGAACACACATAACTTCCAGTAAACTCCGCTAAGAATAAATAACAACAAAGTTCTTTAAATGTAGTTTATTTATATAACAAGCAAAAAAACAACACATAGATTACCTAGGAAACCAAAACATTTGTTATTTTCGACGAGGCATTTGTTCAAGAGATCAGTTTAGCAACTAGTCAGAGCATTAAAAAAAAAGAAACCGGGAAGTAAATTTCGGATCCATACGTGTATTGCGTCAGCGCGCATGCGTCTGATGAAACGGATTGTCTGTTAGTCACCAAGGCTGTAGAGATGTGGCGGAAGTCCGTAATCTCCCTCAGTCTCGCAATTTTTTAAGTAAAGGCCGCGAAAATGTGATACAGTTGTTTCAACAAGCATTTTTTTGTTTAAATAACAATTATACTAGTTTATTCAACTTTTAGCCTAGTTTATGACAAAAAAAACGTACATTTTCTTGTTGTTTCAACAATTTATAAAAGTAGTTATGTCTACAAAAATAAGTAAGTTGAAATAACTAATTCACACAATTATTTTTTACAGTGCATTCTACACTTATTTTAACTGGGTTTCTCTGCAAGCAATACATTATGTTCAAGGATGGTATTAACTTCATTTTGTCACATTTTTTCTTCACACTTTTTTTGTGTAAAAATTATATAACTGTCATAACGTGCATGAAGGTATTTTTGGTGCAAAACACATGCACACCTGTGATAGTGGAATTTGTAGTTGTAGAGATTATCCACACATTTTTTTTTTTTTTTGCTGGAATTGCTGCTGCAACAACATTTGAATGTCTGCATAAAAAAAATGAAGCCACGCACAAATTTTGCACATTCGCAAATCAGTATGTGCATTTATGCAATGAGAGTTGCACAACATATCTCTGAGAGAAATGCAAAAGTTATTTGTAAAAAGTAAAATGCATTTTATAAACGATTAACGTTTAGTATTTTGCTCTTAACTCTTTCCCCACCAGCGTTTTTAAAAAAGTTGCCAGCCAGCGCCAGCATTTTTCATGATTTTCACAAACGTTTAATGCCTTCCAGAATTTTTCCTTTAAACATACAATATAGCAAATGAAAGAACAGACCCTCTGCTTTCAAAAAAACCTGTTTCATCCTACCTTCATTAGTTCTCTTTTATCACCTCTCAAATATGGGTAGGTTTCTTCAAAAACACCCAATTTTGAGCAAAAAGCTGAGATAATTCCATTTTTTGTGAATGACTCTCGATAGAGATCAGATGCAGAGCGATCTTTAAAACATACACGGAGTTCTTTCTCTTTCAAATGAGGCGCTACTTCCGGGTTGTATAAGTTGCAGAAGTGGAAGTTATCTGCCACCTGGTGGATAATAGCGGTATTGTGGAAAGCCGGAAATTGTCGTCATTGGCAGGGAAGCGTTTTCTCTTAATTGACGAGTTATCTCAATTGACGAGTTATCTCAATTGACGAGTTAATTTACAGGCTGTATTTCAGAAATGGGAGGAATTATGATAATGACCATTGTGTCCACGTCAATAGGCCCAAGAAGTAAACTGTTCCCTAAAATATGTGTGTTTGTAGTCCAAGAAAATAGATTTACTCACGTCATCGTTTACTTTAGGGTTTGTACCTTTTGCATATCGTTGACATGTACTAATACACACTTACACACCAAAGGGAATGTAATATGAATTAGATCATAATTCCTCTTTAACCTGTTCCTATTCATGGTTTTCCCTGTTGTTTCATTGTTTTTGTTTTGGATAATTTACCAGTGAAAAGTTTACACCTAGAAGCCTCTTAAGTTTTTCTGGTGTCCAGACACACCGAAGTTCAGGTTCCTCTTTCAATGTCCAGGAAGTCTGTGAGATTTTTAACTTGCTGTGTAATCCAGTAAGGAAGTCTAAATGCTTAAACATCCTCAAACTCCTTAACAAGCTTGATCTCTGGTATCTTTTTTATCTGTAGCACAAATGCTAGATATATTTATTATTGTCTTCTCAAGCATCACTGTTGTCTATGTTTACAGGTTGAGCAGCACACATCAAAGTTAGTGCTTTACTGGAGTTGAGCTTATTGTGTTTTTGTGGTGTTCTGTGGTATAAACCAATGTGTGAAAGACTTCAATTGTTCATCAGCTTCTAATAGATTTAGTCCATTAATTTACAAATAAAGTCACTTGTCACAGGTGGGAGCGGACCTCCCCTGTCGCGGGTTACGCTCCGCCTTCTGTTTCCAGAGGAGGTCCCAAAACACCCCAATGACCAGACAGACGAGAAAAATAAAATGTAACAATTTTTATTAAATATTAAAAAAACAAAAGGAGGGGGAGAAAAAAAGATTCCAGTCCTCTGGCCTTCGTCCCTTGGGCAGTACAAGGATGTATACTAGTGAGTACATTGGGCTGTTAGCTTTGGGCGTAAGGGGATGCATACAGGTGAGTACATTGGGCTTTTAGCTTTGGGCGTACGGGGATGCATACAGGTGAGTACATTGGGCTGTTAGCTTTGGGCGTACGGGGATGCATACAGGTGAGTACATTGGGCTTTTAGCTTTGGGCGTACGGGGATGTATACAGGTGAGTACATTGGGCTTTTAGCTTTGGGCGTACGGGGATGCATACAGGTGAGTACACTGAGCTCTTAGCTTTGGGCGTACAAGGATGCAACCAGGCAAGTGAATGGGCAGATGCAAAAAATGGGCATAGGCTGGCACTCTCCACAGCCACGACGCCACACCAGGTGGGAAGGAGCTTAACAGGTCTCAGTCGTGTATATGTATAAGGCAGCCGTCCAACGCCACCACTCCGCTCTTCGGACACAGGGCTCTTTCTTCGGCCTAGGAGGTGATCCTGACAACACAGACAACAGGACAGCACTACAATTGTCCAAGTGTACACACGTCATAAAGACTCACCCACCGAACTCCACACACTCACAGTGATATATTGTCTGAATCACAACATTGGGCCGGGTTTGTAGTCCTGGATAATTGAGAGACTGTGGCAAAGGACAACCATACAAGAACGTCAAGGTCACGATCCTTCCTCTTCTCAGCCGGTTACAGCGCACCCACCAATTCCCAGCACAAATGGGCCGCTCACACACACTTGTTCAATAGAGAGAGAATACACTGAGGTGACAGTATTAGCAATGATGCAACTGGTTAGGCCACAACAAGACGAGTTTCAGCATACCACGCTGTCTCTTTAGATATTTAATACTTCCCTCTCTCTTGCAGATGTCCCATCCATCCGAGGCCGTGTGAACACAATTGCTTCGTTACTTCCCCTTCGCTCTGTTTCCTGTAACCTCTCAACACACAAGATTTCTTCTAGATACACAGATCAAAACGAATACTTCACAATGAAGGAATAAACACTTATAAACACTAAACACGGTCTTTTCTTCGCCCAATTCTCTGTCTTGTCTTTGCCCAGCCTGCAAATCCACATCAACAACTCTCTCCGAACACACCAACCACTTCCGTATCAATCGCAGCGCTTGCCGGAATAAAACTTCTCCTCAGTCTCGTCTCTTCAGCCCCCATACTCTTTTTGCTTCGCTTCTCCGCGAACACCGGATCAACATGGATTTCCGACTCCTTCTTTGAAGGTTACTTTTCATCCGCCATTGGCTTCTTTTATCCAGACGCTCGTCGTTACTCTCGGCTTCCGACGTTCGGCTTCCCCTCGCCATCCTCCTTTCACCGCATTCCAGCGGGCTCCCAAAGCGGACTGCATGTAACATTTACTCTATTTAATGTTATTTTTATTTGGTGCAACATCACTAAACGCAGTCGTTAGATTGTTTGTTTATAGATCTAAGCCTCAATTTTTTACCAGATACAGGTACTTTAAAGATAATCATTGGTGAACTTACAGTACTGTCATAGCAACATGCTATAATTTGGGACACAAATTTTAGTTTTAAATAGGACACAGAGTACCTATATTGTGATGCAGGGGAGGTACATGCTGCTATAGAGGAAGTGTTGAGTGTTTATCACCGAGTGTTTAATGTTTAAGTGTCAGTCATCATCAGTAGATCAGTATGGAGTTGATTTCTCTTCCCCTAGTTCTCTGTGAGTATTATCTTCTCTCTATGAATTTAACAACACATCAATTACTGTCACATTGTCTACTGGATCAAGTCACTTACTGCTCCTGTATTTTTACTAAATCTGTTCAGATATTGTTTTGTGTGTGTTAGAGAAACAGAAATTAATGTTTTATGTATTGTGTGAATGAGGGAAATCAATGTGTTGTTCAGTTTTGTGTGATCACACATGAGATTAAGTGTGATGTGTAAGAGCAACAACAACATTAAAGATGATTCTGTAGCTGAGATGAAGATCATTTTACTGTAGTAAAAAGCTTGTGAAAAAGATGAACATAATGTTTGAACTTGCTTTAATAGAAAGTGTTTTTGAACAATCCAAATCAATTTAGATAATTTAGTATTAAACTAGGACAAATTGTTGACAGTGAGCATCATTTGTTATCAAACATTTTCCATATATAAGATTTTCATGTCTGTACAGTAGAACACATACTGTATGTAACATTCATACATGTTATAAAGTGTTATGTAGTAATATGAAGGTGTAAGTGAAAGAAAACAGCAAGTGTCAATTAAAACTTGGTGACATATCTTTTAAATAGCAGATTCAGCAGAATTCGGTTAAACATCACACACCAACTAAAGAGTAATACGTTTGGAGAGCTGTTGTGGTTTCTTTTGCAAAAAAATCATTCTTGCTCTTAGCCATTTTTTCCATCTTCTGTGGTAAACCGTATGTCAGCATTGCATTTTCACAAGAATACGTGTGAAATACTCCAAATACTCATCCATGAAGTTTAAATGTTTTCAGTGTCCGTTAAATGCAAGGGTCATGGTTATCTGGTTATCATGGCTCTGTTAACCTGCAGGTAGAGAATAAAGATCCTAACTCACTACTGTACATGTGGTCTGTGGTGTCATCTGTATACTTGTCCTCTATTACGTCTTTGTGTCTATTTCAGTCCGTCTACCATCTTGTTTTGTAGTCCAGTTGTAGTCTTGTCCTCATGACCCAGCCCTAAATGTTGCCATAATTAATCTCTCTATACAATAGGTTATACCCTTGTGTAGTTTGTTGTTGTTTGGATGTTTTGTGCTCTGTGGTTAATTGTTTCTACAATTAAAGTATATAAAGTAATATATTGCACGTTAATGCAGTCTCCTTACATGCAGCATCACAGAATTGACCTGACAGAACTGATCAGAGCTGTCGTGACATCATTATTCTCCATAGATATATACACTAGATGTCGCCTTGGAGCTCTGAGCATGCGTCAAAACCGCCGCCATATTAGAACATGGGTCTTGTTATAGGAAGTATCTATGTAAAAGTGCTATCTCCACCTGTACTTCGAATTCATGGACAATGCCGGACTTTTGTGCTGCGTATGAATGTTAGAGATACTAGCATTATGCATTACAGTTAGAAAAAGTAAATTTTTATAAAATCAAAACTAGTTTTTTCCTGGACTAAATGCTAAATACATGTCTGACTGTTGAAACGAACCGAAAGAAAACCAAGAAAATTGCGTTCACAACGATTTATGGTGATTTTATTTCTGTTACACCATTGCCTACAATGACGCTGATGCGGGGTTCCCCTGTTTCAAGATGGCGGCTCTGTTTGACACATTCGGTCCAATGAACTGCCGTAGCCAAGGCGACATCTAGTGTACCTATGATTATTCTCTACTTCTTTAGTCACGTGACATTTAGATTCAGATGTTTGTATCATAGCAATCTGCAGCAGAAATTAGACATCATAAGCATAGACTGAATACTTCATATTGTATTTTGAAATGTTAACGTTTTAGTTTTGCTGGCTGATATATGATGAAGGTCTTTTGACTTTATACTGACATCTGTGTAAATGAAGCATCACACAACAGCAGAAGTTGTGTTATTATTAAACTCTTCAGGATTCGTGCAGGATTAATTTATTCCTCAGATGAACTTACTGTAATAGATATACAGTTAGGTCCATAAATATTGGGACAGAGGCACATTTTGTGTTTATTCTAGTTACAGTCATATAATGAATATTGGCTTAAAGAGAACACTCTCAGCTTTATTTAGATGGAATTCACGTTCAAATTGGCTGAAGGATTTAGGAATTACAGCTGTTTAAAGGTGACATAGAATGATTGAACGGGGTATTTATCCTTGTTCTGTGATGTGACATGTAGACAAAAATGTTTTTGTTTGGGTCTGTAATGCCTTAGAAGCTTCCTAAAAACCTCTCTCAAATAGCTCTATTAGGGAGGGGGATTTTAAACAAGTGGTTTTGCACCTATTTGGCTCCCCTTACTGACTTAACTTGCAATCTCATTACTGATTGGCTGACTCTGCTGCCACTCTAAAAATGTAGCCAATTATTTTAAAGTGAAGGGGCAGGGAGATGCCTGTGATGTCATAAGCATCAGTTTTTCAGATTGGGCTGTTTTCTGGCTGACATTTCTAAAAGAGAAATTTCTATGAGACTGAGATGTTTAGCATGTCTAGAACTTTTTGTATGTTTGTGAATGCGGGTAGACCACCATTATTCAACAAAGACAAGGTAAAAATGTTTTTTTTCATTCTCTGTCCCCTTTAATATGTAGCTCCCCCTCTTTAAAGGGGCCAAAAGTAATGGGACAGTTGACTTAAAAGCTGTTTTATGGATATTTATTGTCTATTTTTAAAATGATTCCTCATAAATTAAGCATGTTAAAGGTCCGAAGTTGATTGAAGTGTGGTATTTGTGTTTTTAAGCTGTGGATGTAAACCCATATCATGTGGTTCAGGGAGATCTCCATTCAAGTGATACAGACCATATTTAGGTTTCAAAAACACCACAAATCCTTTAGAGAGATAGCAGGAACATTAAGAGTGGTCAGATCAACAATTTGGTACATTCTGACTAAAAAAGAACACTCTGGTGAGCTCAGCAACAAACAAATCCTGGATATCCATAGATAACAGTGGTGGATGATTGCATTATCCTCTCCATGATAAAGAAAAAACACCTTCACAAATATCATGAGAAACATGAATCTGAATGCGACCCTGTGCCTCAGTAAAACATGGATGGAAATGCAATCCCACTTGAACACTATTTTACTGAAGATGTTGTCTGCTGATATCATGAGATGTTCTTGGCCTTTTCCATCATTTTTATTCTCATTAGTCTTATACTTAAGCAATATCGCTTGAGTAGGAGTGTGATATAGCTCTATATCATCACGGCTGTGATTAGGCCAGAGGCACGAGGCCGTACGCAATCACAGCCGTGATGATATAGAGCTATATCTCACGACTCCGAGAGCGATATTACTTTTATACAACAGTTCGACGGCACACGTTTGAAAAACGAAAACTAGAAAACAACAACGGAGTTATTTTAAAAGCCTCTTTGTTTGAGAACTACTTCTTCCGCTATGGATTTGAGGGAGTCCAGAATGACAGGTAACACTTTCGGCTGGTTTGAATCTCATATTAACTCAATGGACAAAAAAGCCATTTCTTTATATTACCGTTTCTTGGTCACAAATTGTAGTTTTAAGATTAGTTCAGTCGAGAATGTATATGTATTATATTTAAATCTGCAGTCGATTAGTAAAGATAGCATCTGTTTGAACGTTTGCTTAGTGAGATTCCGTACGAATGAGAACCAAAGCATGAGCGGACATCAGTGTTCACTCGCCCCGCTGACCACCACCCTCTCTGGGCTACATCTTTGACAGGGATTCCCTGGCTCTCATGTTGGCCTTGTTTGTTTTTGATCGTCAAAATGAGATCAAATCAGCAGTATTTGGTGTCATGATCAAACTATTACTTGTTTTTTTATTCATATTTAGTGTCTTTTGTGTTGTTATTGTTTTGGCGCGAGGTAAAAGTTAATAAAACTATACTTTTATAGCGTTACTATTGCTTTCCCATTTACTCTTAACGCGATACGAGCACTCGATTATTATTAAACTTTGTTCTTGTCAGTACTATATAAAACGTTTTTTTTATAAGTGTCAGAGAGATGTTTTTGCATGCTGCTTATGAATATATCAGTGGCGATATCTCATAACATGTTTTAATAATCACGTCACGATAAAGTAAATGATCAATGTCCACATTTAAAAGCTGCGGTGCTTACCTGCAATTCCACTGTGTTTTCGTGTTCTCAGAAGAGATATTGCTCCAGAAAAAAAATAGTTTACATTGTTCTTTCCAAGTGTTAATCGTCCACACGATGTGACAAGACATTTCTCCCATTAAGTTTAACGTAACATCCAAGAGCGCTGATCTTTGACGGAATAATAACTTGGGATTTACAGACTGATTTACGAGCTAGTGAACTAATGAGACACACGGAGAGTGATTCAAATCAGCGCGTTTGTGTGTGTCCGTGTGTGTGCAGTTTTTCCATGTGTGTGCAGTTTTTCCATTCAGAGATGAGCCTGTTTAGGACCTCCATTCACTAGGTGGCGGAATGATACAAAAGGTGAAGCGGTTACTGTGCCGTTATCAGTAGAATATTGCACCCCTCTTAGCCAATAAGATTCGAGAACCAGAAAGAACTGTTGTATAAAGGTTAATATTAGTTTAATCTCTCCAAATAAAGCTCTTTGAGAGCTTGTCTGACTTTTTTGGAGTCTATTCTCCCATTCTATTCTTGTGGCTTTTGTATCCTGTGGTGAACCCTCTGTATTTCTCCTTGTAATATCTTCTTTTTATTGTTTTGGTTGACAATGACATCTTTACCTCCTGTAGAGGTTTCTCCATTTGTCTGGACATTGTAAAGGAGTTTTTCTTTATCATGGAGAGGATAATACCATCATCCACCACTGTTTTCCTAAATTGACATACAGGATTTTTATGTTGCTGAGCTCACCAGTGTGTTGTTTTTTAATCAGGATATACCAAATTGTTGATCTGGTCACTCTTAATGTTTTTGCTATCTCTCTGATGGATTTGTTGTGTTTTTGAAACCTAAATATGATCTGTATCACTTGCATGGAGATGTCTCTGAACCGAATGATTTGGGTTGACAGCCACAGCTTTCAAATGCAATCGCCACACTTAAAATCAACTCCAATACCTGTCCATAAAACAGCTTTTAAGTCAACTGTCCCATTACTTTTGACCCCTTGTAAAAGGGGGTGCTACATATTAAACAGCTGTCATTTCTAAATCCTTCAGCCAAATTGGATGTGAACACCCTCAAAATAAAGCTGGGAGTGTGCACTGTAAGCCAATGTTCATAATATGACTGTAACTGTAAAATACATTTTGGTAAACAGCTAAAATAACACAAAATGTGTCTCGGTCCCAATATTTATGGTCCTAACTGTACAGTGAATAATATCAAAGTCTTATAAGGAAGTCGTGTCACTGCGTTGCCATGTTTGCAACACCTCCAGGTTTTGCTTAAGCAAGACCTGTCAGACAGAGTCGTATAATAAGAGAGTTACGACACTCACATAGACGTCCGTTGTAAGAATGGAATGAGGAAGTAACAGCATGTCATGAAGTGAACCATAGTTCCAAACGCAGCACTGAAGCTCGTTCATTTCAATGGCACCTAATCAATGAAATTACTGTTTCTCTTTACATTTTCGAACATTTCATGAATATAGTCAACAGTGGTATTTTATGAACTCTGCTGTAGGTAATAATTATCGTAAATAATAACTAGTTAAGTTCTTATATTTTAATGAGTTGTGTATAATGTGTGAAATTAATGTGTGATTTAATGGTTTAATATTTTATTACTGGTCGCCATCTACTTTAATATATACTTTTTATATCTTTATATCTATCACGAGTAACACTAGGGGGCAACAGCGAGAAGCTAAATGCCTCATAAGAAAGTCACACTGCTTCACAATGCTGCTGTGTTTCATTGTGTTTGGTAGGTAGCCTAATATGAGTGATGTATCCTCGAAATCATGTATTATTATATTAACATTTAATGTGTACTATAAATATAATTAAATATGAATGTAGTGTGTATCTGTTATGTTTCACTGTTACAAATAACCACGTCGGCGATCTTTTTTGTGATTTTAATATAGTAAAAGTGTAGGAATCATGATTTTAGCAGATTGATAGCCATTTATATAGCCATATTTTTGCTACAAAATTAAAAGATAAACCGTGTTGCTGTAGTGGCAATATATATCCACAGTTATCTTTGGGTCAACATTAACTGTTTATCTTTATATAGTGATTTACTGTATTTCTATCACTCCCTAGTAAATAAAGTTATAAACATAGTAAGTATAGTGATCAATTCACATTACAAGCATTACAATATTTACCTAATAGCTGAAAACCTATGCAAACAGATTGACAGCCAGCTTGGTTTGGAACTGTTAAACATGAATCACATGACCGCGCGGCGACGAGATCAAAGCGTGTCGTAACTCTCTCTTTATACGACTCTGCTGTCAGATAATGTGCATGCACAAAGTCCTCCCCCCTGTGGATGTCATAGGTTGACAATTGGCTCTTTTTACTGTAAGGCGGGACTAGAGCAGCCATATTGACTGTTGTGATCTCCCCTATTCATACTGTATTAATACTGAGGGGCAACCTTCCAATCTCTCTGATGAAGCAAACACGGAAGTGACTTAAACTGCAATTCATCGACTGGCCACTAGATGCAGGCTCCAAAAGGGAGTCAATTCCCATAGACCTTCATGCTAAAATGCCGAACTTTAGAGCAGAAAATATTGTTTACAGCCTGGTACAAGAAATATTTTTGGTCTATATAGCTAATTTTGCCCTTCATGACAACTGTGAGGGGTGTGAATTTTTTTGTAACTCATCTGTTTAAATTATATTAAGCCTTAAAGTTCTGCATAATTAAGGGCGCGACCACTTGAGTGACAGGTAAACTGACACTGCTGTCACTAGAATCGAGCTAGGTGGGCGTGGTTTGAGCAACCAGCCACCTCAGCTTCAAGCTTCACCCACGTCCTGCCTCTTTACCCATTTTCAGTTTTCCGTGAGTGGTGCGCGCCTGCGCGGTGACGTGTGGTCAAGATGGGGATGGCAGAAATGCCTACCTTAAGCTTCAAAAATGTTCCTCACAAACCAATGGGTGACATCACAGACACTACGTCCAAATTTTTTTACAGTCTATGATTAATACCTGTGACACATCTTGGGCTAAAATATCTTTGTTAATATTCAGCTGTTCATGTAATCTTAACATGGAGACATCGGTGAGGATCTTAAGATCTGTGTTAAAATAAAACAGATATTTGTTGAGTGCATCTTAAAGATTGCAGTGTTGTTTTAGTTTGTTTACACTGCTTCATAGCACTTATAATATTTATACAGAAACAACAGCAGGATCTGAACATTGATGTATTCACATATGCTTTATTAACTTCATGTTTAAACTTAATTATGTTTTTCTCTTTGTTTACAGTGCTGATTTCAAACATCCACGGTCAAGGTGATTCACTTTCATTCATTCATGACATCACATCACTTTTTCATAAACAAGTTACAGCTGAGAAAACTGTGATAATAAAAAAAATCTATTGTGTGTCACAAGTTCACAATCACTCGGTCTGAATTACAATCATATTTACTCATCATTACTAATTTAACTTACTGTGTGAATTTGCACGTCAGGTGAATTACAGACCTGAATGAAACACACAATATAAATTTGTCACTTCTGTCCCTGGTAATAAGCACAAGGTCAACTGAACATTTTACTAAACGGTTTTCATGTGTCAAGTCTGACAGGCTTATTTCAATGTTTTTCTGTTCTGCTAAAAAGACATTATGACATGTTTATTTTTCAATTATTAAAGGAACAGTATGTAAAAAATGTATATCAATTAATCATAAAATGGCCCTGATATGTCACTAGACATTAAGAAATCATTTTCATTTCAAATACTTATATCACTGACAACAGTGGTCTGGTCAGGATATTGCCATTTAAAAAGTGGAGTTGCAGCCCTCAACTGATGTTTATGTTGTCATTTTGTGTACTGGCCACCAGTTGCGTGATTGCAGTACCCGTTTTAGCCACAAGTTTTGTGATTGCAATACCAGTTTTGGCCACAATCCTACATACTGTTCCTTTAAATATTTTTATATATGTATAATTAAACGGTTATCCTCTCTGATCTAAAAAGCAAAACAAAACATTTAAACCCTTAAAACAGTGGAGGTGAGAACCCTGACTGTGTCTTAAATTACTGATATCAATAATTTATCAACTCTAATATAAGAGACTGTGTTATATTGTGAATAGAGTCACGACTGAAGGTTGTCGTTTACACATTACAGAGCAGATCAAGACAGTACTTGAGCTACAGATGCAATTTAGGCTAGAAGCACCTAATTTTCTGTGGGCCCCACCTACATTGTGATTCCTGGCTGGGTGGATTATTTGTTTAAAGCAGCAGATTCAGGTTTGACATTTAAGATGATGAGATGGTTCTCACTGCGGAACACAAAATCCAGGGGGCGGGGTTGGATCTAGATCCAACTCCTCCCACTTTATATACTTTGTTCCGCCAAATGAACCAGTATATTTGCGATGTTGCAGCCCGCAATTAGTTGCAACCTGTGGTCGCCAACGTTTGCTCTTATCAATTTAAGTGTACGTTTGATTAATAATATAGTCGAGAAAGATTCATAATTTAGAAAGTATCACAGTTAGTTGTAAGGGGAGGTAAGGACACATTCCCGACAGTGTGATATTTATCTGTACATTATCCCACTTATTACACAGCTATTCCTATACGAGTAAATATAAAAACAAATTAATTTGATATCTTTTATTAGCAAATTAAAAAATAAAGTAAACCATCTACGAGGGAAACCTATTCCTAATGTCTGTAAGCAAAGACGCGTTAAAACAAGTTCAAAGTCCATACAAGATAAACATATTGTGCAATAATATTCAGTGCTTTAAGTGGCCCAAAAGAGGTGCCGGTACTCTATTTTTTTTTTTTGCTGACTCGACTCCTATATTGTAGGGGTTTTATATTTAGCAGTCAACAGACGACCTTGTAAAAAATAATTAATCCTTTTATAAATTTGTGGATTTGCTTGAGCTAGAAATAGCTACTGAACATAAATAAAATGTGCAAAAGGATTTTGAAAAAATACCATTAGAAAGAGCTGCTGTAGAAAGAGTTTTTGAACATAAATAAAATGTGCAAAAGGTAGATATGTGAGTAAAATTTTCAGCATGGTAAATGCTAAAACTAGTGGTTCAGATAGAAAAAGCTTGACATTTTTTTTTAAAATGACACCAAGACCATGTCTATGGGGTCAAGAATAACAAAATACTGGCCATTTGAAACTCTAAATTCATTTATTTTGTCCCATTGTTTTCCATTTTGCGGGTGGTAAAACTACTGTGCACGTCGTTCAAATTCATTGAAATTTCGTTTACTTTTAGTTAAGCAATTAAACTAAATGTATATTACAATTTCTAGAATGTTTTCTGCACATCGCCTGAGGAAATCCGAAGTTGCGTCGAGGGGAACCAAACTGAAAGCCGCGACAGCGGAGATTATCACGTACCTACAAGGCTTGCGTCTGACCTGCAGCTATCATTCTGGCTTGGTGGGATGTCAGCGAGTCCTCTGATTCTGACGGCGTTCTTTTACTACTCAGAGTCTACAACAAGGAGGGCATATTACGTGTTCATTGTATTTTCATTTTAACCGAGCAGCTATGGTTGCGCGTTTCACACACAAACACACACCTCTCCAGAGCACGTTGACACTGACTGAAGGACGCATGCGCTTTTAACTTGTAAACGCAAGGGTGTATGGGTAATGTAGTCTCTGCTCTCGGTGGAACGAATTAGGAAGCGGCAGCGCAGCCAAATGATTAAATTAAACCTCTGATTTTTAAACAGATGAGCGTTCCGGTATGCTAAAAGCACGTTCTGGGCGCACGTAGAGGTGGTGGTACGCTCAAGAGCTATTTTTAGAAGTGGCGGTACTGAGTACCGGGGCGTTCCGGCCCACTTAAAGCACTGATAATATTAAAGAATACACAGTATGATTAAATGCTTTAGAATGTAGTGAAGTAAAATTTTTCCCAATGCAAACATCCTAATAAACCACAAATGCTTGGAAAATGTAACTAATGTAACTAAGTATTGTACACCTCTGCTATCAAGTACAACTAAATTAAATTTAAGCTGATAATAGTCAGTTTTACTGGCATTTTCGCAGCAGCCCCTATGAAAACCAGCCATTTTGTTTGCACGTTTTTCCCGTTTTGCCACTCAACCGGGCGAGCTCTCGCATGGTCACGTGGAAAAGTGACGTCAATGCATACCCTCTATTCATGGAGCTGTTTAGGCTTCCTAGTAGTGATGCGCGGGTCGGCGTTTTTTCCAACCCGCGGGTCCCGCTTTTATGAAATATTTGGCCCGCCCCAACCCGCACCGCAACACTGTATCTATTTTTACAACCCGCACCGCCCCGCGCCCGCGACCATTAAAATAGACATACAAGGCATTTGTAATGTAAATAAAAAGAGGCTTTATTTCAGCCTAAGAGTGCTTGGAAACAGCCATTAGATTACATCGCCCTGTAAACTGGCAACAACATACACCAATGACCCATAGAAACCAGCATGGTCATATTAATATAGAGATAGGATAATGATAAACCAGGGGTGTCCAATACATCGATCGCAAAGGCAATGCCGGTAGATCGCACAAGTTAACTGTGTATTCTCATGCTGCTCCATGCCTCCACGGGAAAATTGGCATTATGAGTAATTGTGAAACACTTAAGTCTTTTTGAGTTGCTGTGCCTTTCTTCTCATATGTGTTTTTATAAACCTTATGCCTGCCCGCTGCAGCTTCGTCGTGTAAACTTCCGACATTGCTTTCATGCACGAGCTGAAGCACGCGAGAGCGAGCGAACGAGGGAGAGAGAGAGAGAGAGAGAGAGAGAGAGAGGCAGCGTTGTGCTGATATATGCTTCTGATACTATTGTAATTTTCTTTCAAGTTTGTTTCACTAAATCTCCGCTATTTTAAACAGTACTCGACATGTGCTCCAGGATTTTTTTTAACTCCTCAATAAAATAGAGTAATGTGACATTGTGATCACATTACTCCGATTCTCAAATCTTTACACTGGTTGCCGATTTCTCAGAGAATAGATTTTAAAATTCTACTCTTTGTTTATAAGTCGCTTCATAACACCGCTCCCCTATATTTATCTGAACTTCTTCATCCCTACTCTCCTATTAGAACTCTTCGCTCTTCTGAACAGGCTTTGCTAGCGATCCCTCGTGTACGACTCAAGCGTAGAGGAGAGCGTGCTTTTTCTCTAGCCGGTCCTCGTTTATGGAACGCCCTGCCTTTAGAAATTAGGACAGCACCTTCCATCTCTAGTTTTAAGTCACTGTTAAAGACCCTCCTGTTTTCTCAAGCCTTTTCATGATTGCCCAGGGGTTCTTACCAGCTAAATGAAGAAATACATTTATATGAATACATTATTTTATTTTATTTTTTATTTTTCTATATCTTAATCTTTCTTAAAGAATTGTTATTTTAGTGGTGACTGTATTGAACTGTGTATGTGTGCATTTTGTATGTGAAATGTTAGATGCACTGTGAAGCACTTTGGTCAGCCATGTGGCTGTTAAGAAAGGTGCTATATAAATAAAGTGAACTTGAACTTGAACATCCCTAAATCCAATGTAGAGATATATGCAGTATAGTCCACGCATTTAAAGTGTTTTTAGCATGTAGAACTTGTCGGCTTTATCATTTTAAAAGATCACCACACAAAAAAGCAGCATTTGTATTATCTATTCACAAATTCCCTACCTTAATTTCTCCTGCAGATCGTCTTTCATCTTTTAATTCTCCGTTTGTTTTGTTGTTGTGGCTGGCAGCCAGCGGGAGCTTGGCGCTTCCGTGACGTCAAAGGTTTGGGGATATCAAGTTACGTTGCGCAAGTTACGTTGCGGAAGTTACGTTGCCACATAGGCCTACGTAATTTAACCTTATCAAAGAACGTAATTAAATGTAAAAATATATATTCCCAAATATTTAATATATATGCTACAGGGAATTAGACGCAACATATCAGTTTTTTAAATTTGTTTTTAATGACCCGCCCCAACCCGCCCCGCATTAAAGTTACAATTTCTTTACCCGCCCCAACCCGACCCGCGGGTTACCCGTGGGGCCCGCGGGTTACGAGACGACCCGCGCATCACTACTTCCTAGTATAAATGCAGGGCCAGATTATCCAATGGGCATTATGGGCACGTGCCCAGGGGCCCACGCGCAGTCAGGGCCCAAGCGACGGGAGAAAATAAAATGTAAAATCTAATTGTTAATTATTTAGATTAACTATTTAAGCGCAAATAATCCCTCGCTGAATTGAGCAGACTGTGGGTGGCAGTAGTCTTCATAGTTTAAGTTCGGAATGAGTGAGAAGAGCAGCAGTGCACAGTTCATCATCAGACAATCCATTACTTTTCTTCATTTATCCTGTTCAGTGTCAACGAGCTCCGGGCTGCCACGGGTGACAGTGGGAGTGCTCCCCGCAGGGAACCAACCCTCTGGGTCCTCTCACTCTTTAGCTCCGCTGCCAGCTGAGAGTTCGGAGGGAGGTAGTGGACCAAGCGTACCACATCTATCCTTCGGCTCTCCCGATGAGAACCGTATGTCAGTCGCAGCATCGGAGGGTGGGCAGTCACTCTCAGATGTCGGTTCGGACCTGCTGCCGCCATCGGGGCTTGCAGCGCAAACCGAGTCGGATCCGGAGATGGCTGCCATGCTCGCTCGGGCGGCTGAGACGGTCGGCTTGGATTGGACTCCACCACCCGAACCGTCTCGCCTGGACGATTGGTTTCTCGGGGCGTCTCGCGCTGGTCCATCCCGCTCCGCCCCAGTTCCTTTCTTTCCCGAGGTGCATGAAGAGCTTACGAGGTCGTGGACGGCTCCTTTCACCGCCTGCAGCCGGCCTTGTAAGCCTTCCCCCCTCACCACTCTCGACCCCGGGGCCGCCAAGGGGTACACGGCTATCCCAACTGTGGAGTGGTCGGTTGCGATGCAGCTGTGTCCAGCCACCGCTGCCTCATGGAGGGATAAGCCGTCCCTGCCCTCACAGGCTTGTAAGTACTCGTCCGCTTTGACGGGAGCTGCTTACAGGGCCTGTGGGGAAGCGGCCTCAGCCCTGCACGCCATGGCGCTGCTCCAGGTCCATCAGGCCAAGGCACTGAGGGACCTGCACGAGGGTGGTCACGACCAGACAGCCTCTCCCTGTCCCCCCGTGTCTTCACGAAGGTCGCGGAGGGTGCCCTCGTTCCCCTCAGGGAACATGTCATTCGCATCCTTGCTTAGCACAGACTCGAGAGCAGCTTTGCGAACACAGGGACATGGTGCTCAGGCATCTTGCCTACTTGGGTCTTTGGGTCAACTGGGAAAAGAGCAAACTCTGCCCCACGCAGAGGATCTCTTATCTCGGTATGATTTTGGACTCGGTCGAACTTACGGCACGTCTCACAGAGGAACGTGTTCAATCAATGCTCAAGTGCTTGAGTTCGTTAGATCACAAGACGGCGGTCCCCCTGAAAGTGTTTCAGAGGCTCCTGGGGCATATGTCAGCGGCGGCGGCTGTGACACCACTCGGACTGCTCCATATGAGACCGCTTCAGCATTGGATGCTCGGCCGAATCCCGAGATGGTTGTAGCGCAGCGGCACACACCGGGTGCAGGTCACACCGGCGTGTCGTCGCACCCTTCGGCCGTGGTCAGGCCCTTCCTTTCTCCGGGCAGGTGTGCTCTTGGAACAGGTCTCCAGGCATGCTGTGGTCTTCACGGATGCCTAGGCCATGGGCTGGGGTGCCACCTACAATGGGCGTGCGGTTTGGACGGGGCCCCAACTGCACTGGCACATCAACTGCCTCGAGCTGTGGATGGTGTATCTTGCTCTGGTCCATCTCAAGAGCGAGTTACAGGGCAAAGATGTTTTAGTCCGTACAGACAATACAGCGACCGTTGCCTACAACAACCGTCAGGATGGTGTATGCTCCCGTCGCATGTCACAGCTCGCCCGCCATCTCCTCTTGTGGAGTCAGAAGCATCTGAGGTCCCTTCGTGCCATTCATATCCCGGGTGTGTTCAATCGTTCGGCCGACAAGCTATCACGAGCGGTGAGCCCCGGCCAGTGGCAACTTCACCCCCGCATGGTTCAGCTGATTTGGAGACGATTCGGAGCAGCACAGGCAGACCTGTTTGCGTCTCCAGAAACCTCCCACTGCCAGCTGTTTTATTCCCTGACCGAGGGAACCCTCGGCACGGATGCACTGGCACACAGCTGGCCTCGGGGTCTTCGCAAGTACGCGTTTCCCCCAGTGAGCCTTCTTGCACAAACGTTGTGCAAAGTCAGGGAAGAGGAGGAGCGGATCCTCCTCGTGGCCCTATACTGGCACACAAGGACGTGGTTTCCAGAGCTGGTGCTTCTCGCGACAGCCCCTCCCTGGCGAATTCCCCTGAGGAAGGATCTTCTTTCTCAGAGAGGCGGCACAATATGGCACCCGCGCCCGGACCTGTGGAATCTCCACGTGTGGTCTTTGGACGGGACGCGGAGGTTTTGAGTGGTATACCCATGCAGGTAGCAAATACTATTGCTTCGGCGCGTGCACCGTCTACTAGACAGGCTTACGCACTGAAGTGGAACCTGTTCGTCGAGTGGTGTTCCTCTCAGCAAGAGAACCCCCAGGATTGCCCGATCAGCGTCGTGCTTTCTTTTTTACAGGACCGGTTGGAGAGGAGGCTGTCCCCCTCTACCATTAAAGTCTATGCTGCGGCAATTTCCGCCTACCATGCCCCTATAGCAGGCAGGTCGGTCGGTAGGCACGACCTGGTCATCAGGTTTCTTAGGGGGGCGAGGAGGTTGAATCCATCCCATCCCCCCTCCATACCCTCTTGGGATTTGTCCGTGGTGCTAAAGTCTCTCCAGGATGACCCCTTCGAGCCTCTGCAGTCAGCGCATGTCAAGTTTCTTTCTATGAAAACTTTGACCCTACTCGCATTGGCCTCGATAAAGAGGGTAGGGGACCTGCACGCATTCTCGATCGACGAGTCGTGCCTACAGTTCGGGCCTGCTGACTCCAGTGTTACACTGAGACCCAGGCCTGGCTATGTGCCCAAAGTTCCCACCACTCCTTTCAGAGATCAGGTGGTGAGTCTGCAAGCACTGCCCCTGGAGGAGGCAGACCCAGCCTTAGCTTTGTTGTGTCCCGTCCGCGCTTTGCGACTGTACGTGGACCGAACGCAAAGCTTTAGGACCTCAGACCAGCTCTTCGTCTGTTACGGAGGACAGCAGGGAAAAGCTGTCTCCAAGCAGAGGCTGTCACACTGGATAGTGGACACCATTTCCCTTGCGTATCAATCGCAAGACCTCCCGTGCCCGCTCAGGTTACGGGCGCATGCCACTCGGAGCATAGCGTCTTCCTGGGCGCTGGCGTGTGGCGCCTCGCTGACAGACATTTGCAGGGCTGCGGGCTGGGCGACACCCAATACCTTCACTAGGTTTTATAGTGTTCGTGTTGAACCGGTTTCCTCCTGTGTACTCACCTCTAATAGGTAGAGACACTGGGAGACCCAGGTTCATGTGTCAGCTTGCCTTGCCAGTATGGCGTTATACCGGTACCATAAATCCCAAAGATGTTTCTGGTAGAGTTTGGTACTTTCTCCAACGCCCATGATAATTAGACGTGGCGGAGCGTTTGATGTCGGCTTTGCATCAGATGAATTCTTGAAAACCTGTGTTGAGCTTTGGCGTCCATATGAGCGACCCCTAGACAGGGGATCCCATGTGTGTAATGTCTTTGGAGCTAATTCAATCCCACATTTTTCCCTCAGCAGACTTTAAGTCTGCAGTCTCTGTATAGGTGTAGTCTCATTAGATAGCCACCCCAGAGATTTTTTGATATGCAGAAAGCGCTATGCGGTTATTCCATATCGTAATATGCCACCTAAGAAACCTTTATGGGATGTGGCTTCCGCAGTGTTCCGGATGTGGTGCCTAGTGGTTAATGAGTGGGTTGAAACAGCAGTGACCGGCCTCCTCTGCATAGACCCAGGTTTCACTTACGTAAAGGGGTAAAAGGTTAATGCAGGGCACTGGAAGGGACAGCCTTCCGTGGCGTTTTGGTAGGGATTCCCAATTCATCGATCACGACTGGCGGGGTGGAGCCAGCATTATGCAAATACTGCATGCCAACATCCATTGGCTCTTTTACATACAAGCGAAGCTGATTGGTCTCTCTATGCGAGTTCCCAATTCGTCGGTCACGACGTGACGTCTCCGTTCCCTTCCTTCAGGGAACGAGGGTTACATCCGTAACCGAGACGTTCCTAGCCATATCTGCCTAGAAAATCGCAACTTTTAATTTTCTGTCGGTCTTACTACATGATGTAACTACAGAAGAGTCAAGTTTTAAATAGGAAAAATATTTAAACTCTTTGGATAATCAATGGATTATGCTGAGCTATGCTAAAAGTGCTTGCGCCAGACCCGCAGATCAGCTGAATGGATTCCAAAATGGTAAAAATCAAATGTTTAACTCTAGGGGAAAATTAGCATATTTGGGCCCAACCTCATATTCTTTCATAGGACCCATTGCTAATGGCGCCCCTGGTTGGATCCCACAGATCTGAGAGTCTCAGTGTTTGAGATTTACTACGCAATCATCAAGTCTTTAACAGTATATTTAGAATCTGTAGAGGCACCATAACCCTATTCTGTTACACATTTATTTCATTATTTCAAGTAGTAACCAATTAAGCCAAAATGATCAGTAAGGCCCTCCTAAAAATGTGCTGTGATTGAATGTTGACATCAGAGGTCACCATTTCTTCACTTGTGAAATTCATTTACAGTACATACTGAAGTATTAAATTGCATCATGAACATTATTTACTAAAACACACATCAAGTGGTAATTACAATTACAGAGGTTAAAACCTGTTATGTGATACAGCATACGTTTTGCAATCAAATAAACATTCATGTGTGAATTGTTTGTCTTTTTACAGAAAGACAAACACCTCCAGTGTTTGTTTGCCCTGGTGATCATGTATTAAGAGGAGAAACTGTCAATCTCATATGTGTCATTAATAGAGGAGGAGTCAGCAGCTGGCAGTACAGCTGGTATAAAGATGATTCAATCATCCAACAGTATGAACAGTATTACACAATCAGATCTTTTAATGAGTCTGACGCAGGTAACTACACCTGTAGAGGAAATGAGACCAATGGATCACGATACTCAGACATCAGTAATGCAGTTACACTGACAGTATCAGGTGAGTCTGTTTATCTGTATTCATCATCATCCACAATATAAAGTCATTATCAACTCACAATGACTAATTAGATTTTTTATGTTTTAACCATAGACTGTAAAAAAATACTGTCAATACTGTGTCTGTGATGTTACCCATTGGTTTGTGAAGATTGTTTTTGAAGCTTAAAGTAGGCGTTGCCTGCCATCGCCATCTTGGCCGCGTGTCACAGTGAATCACTCGCGGATAACCGAAAATGGGTAAAGAGGCTGGACATGGGTGAAGCAGAGGTTGCTGGTTGCTGAAACCACACCCGCCTAGCTCGATTCTAGTGACAGTGGCTCTTCATCTGTCACTCAAGTGGTCGCGCCCTTAATTATGCAGAACTTTAAGGCTTAATATAGTTTAAAACGGATGAGTTCACCCCCCCCACAGCAAAATTAGCTATAAAAACACTTTTTGTACCAGGCTGTAAAAATTTTCTACTGTAAAGTTGGGCATTTTAACATGTAGGTCTATGGGAATTGACTCCCTTTTGGGGCCTGCCTCTAACGGCCAGTCGATGAATTGCAGTTTAAATCACTTCAATATTGGCTTCATCAGAGAGATCGGAAGGTTGCCCTTCGGTTTTAACCTGTAGTTTACCAGTTTAGTAATGCTGAACAGTTTGAATGTCTTTTTAACGTTTAGATGTTCTGCAGGTTACTTAATTGATTTTCATATTTTTATATCTGTTAAATGTTCATGCCCTTTTATTTTTAAATAAAGTATTTTATTCCTTAAAATGGGGCAGTGACAATGATAAGTGTCTTAAACGAACACACCCACATTTTGGGAGTTTAGCTTATTCACCTTATCCCCCAGAGTTAGATAAGTCCATACATACCTTTCTCATCTCTGTGCGTGCTGTAACTCTGTCTGACGCACCCCCGCTAGCTTAGCTTAGCACAAAGACTGGAAGTAAATGGCTCCAGCTAGCAAACTGCTCCAAATAAGTTACAAAATAATGGCAACATTTTCCTAGTTATACTGTATATTGTGATTTGTATATTCACTCCCTGTACAAATAACAAGGTCATATGAGACACAGCCATCTTTTAACTCTTTCACCGCCATTGACAAGATATCTCGTCAATCAAGAGAAATCGCTTCCCTGCCAATGACGAGTATTTCTGGTTTTCCGCAATACCGCTATTATCCACCAGGTCCGCAACTTTTTAAACCCGAAAGTATTGCCCTATGGCAAGCGGCTGCATGTCTGTGTCTGTTTTAAAGATCGCTCTGAATGGGATCTCTATGAAAAGTCTGTCACAAAAATGGAATTATCTTTGCTTTTTGCTGAAAAATGTGGTGTTTTTGCAGAAACCTACCCATATATAAAAGCTGATTACAAAAGAACCACTGAAGGTAGGATGAAACGTTTTTTTTTTTTTTAAAGCAGAGGGTCTGTTCTTTCATTTGGTATATTGTATGTTTATATATTTAAAGAAGAACATTTTCTGGAAGGCATTAAACTGGCGCTGGCTGGCAACTTTTTTAAGAAAACGCTGGTGACGAAACAGTAACAGTATACATACTGGAAACTATATTCCTAGAAGGTGAAGCACTGCTACTTGGGTGGAGTGATTTGCACAACTCTGACCAAACTCTCTGCTCCTCAGCAGGGGGCTTCTCAGGTGCTGCGAGCAAATCACTCCGCCCAAATTATATGATTGATAATATATTAAATTAGTCCAGTTTGCAAATGTTCTGGTTGTGTAAGAATCTCTGCTTCTTCATTCTCAGGATCTTCTGGTCTGATAGTTGGAGTGGTTGTTGGACTGATCATCTTGTTTTTTATCAATTTCTTGGTTTTGCTGTGGTGGTACAAAATCAAAAAAGGTTTGAATCTTCTGCCCTCACAGAAACCTATGATACATCAGTGAAACATTCGCACAGAAGGTCCAAACCTTAAAGTTGAAGTGTGTAATGTTAGTTTCTGTCTCCTATCATAGTTTAATGTACTTTTGCTTAAATACATTGTGGTGCTTTTGTAACCTTTAAATGGGATTAAGTCAGGTGCTCTAAGAAGCACTTCCTGTTTTAGTTTTTTCACCACTATACCAGCATTTGAACAAAATACAACCAAACAGAACATATAAAAATAAATCAAAATGTTAATATCTTTAGGATTTAAATATGTGAAATTAAAAACAAACAAAAAACAAATAAACTGAAACAGGAAGTGCTTCTAAACCTGTGTTGTGTACAAAATCATGAAACAGTCTATAAAATAAATTGCTGTTTTTTAATAATAATATAATAATAATCATTTGTTACATTTATTTAGCGCTTTCTGCAGCACTCAAAGCACTTTATAGAAAGGGGGATTCTTCATAACCACCACCAATGTGCAGCATTTACTTTGTTTGTAAGACATTGGCAGATGGCAGTGTTATGTTAAAGTGTTTTGGAAGACCTGTTTAAAACAATCACGATTTTTCTTGATCCTATTTGGTGTTGCTATATTTACATACAGGCACAATTTACATACTTCACCTTTAATACAGCATAGTATTAAGCAAAATGTTCTGTAAATAAAGAATCATGTTGTCAAAGACTTATGCTCTTAAATCTAGCATAAGTTTAATGTTTTATCTTTTTTTGGTCAAACTTAAAAGTAAATATTCTTAAAGCATGACTGTGTTTGACTTCTGTAGGTAAAGTCTCTTGGTCTCCCTCAGCTGTCAGTCCACAGCAGAACATCAGCCTGACATCAGATCGGAAACAAAGTGAAGAAGGTTACACTCCACTGAAGTTTGGTCAGTCTTTATTCATTATGATCACATGCATTTATAGGCATATGAACTATTTAACTTTATTTTACATTAAATATAAAAATGTTAAACAAAATACAACCAAACAGAACATATAAAAAATAAATCAAAATGTTAATGTATCTTTAGGATTTAAATGTGTAAAATTAAAAACAAACAAAAAAACAATAAACTGAAACAGGAAGTGCTTCTAAACCAGTGTTGTGTACAAAATCATGAAACAGTCTATAAAATAAATTGCTGTTTTTAATAATAATAATAATTTGTTCCATTTATATTTACATTTTCTGCAGCACTCAAAGCACTTTATAGCTTCCACTTAATAGATTGTTTTGTGTGTGTTCAATATTTTATGAAAAAAGAAACAAGAACTTAAAGATTAATC
Source organism: Misgurnus anguillicaudatus (assembly GCF_027580225.2). Taxonomy (NCBI): domain Eukaryota; kingdom Metazoa; phylum Chordata; class Actinopteri; order Cypriniformes; family Cobitidae; genus Misgurnus; species Misgurnus anguillicaudatus. Next base: position 38,082,634 of record NC_073355.2, read on the forward strand.
AATTGCATCACTGTATTGAGCCCTACATGCAGCAAATGTATTATGCACAATCAGGGGCGGAGTGGGACCAAATAATCTACCGGGAAATTTCGTAGACCACCAGCCCTCCAGGGTAAAAAAAAGAAAGAAAGATATGACTGCACAACAACATGAAATACCAAGTGTAATAATAATTATTTTTAAAAGATCTTTAAGTCAACAACAGTTCCCTAGTTTCAAATAAGCTAAAGCTTAATTTGGTTGCCAAGCAGTTGCTTATAAAATGATTAAGCCTATTTGGAGGTGTGTTTAATGTGACAAAATGTCAGTCATCGTGTGATAATGAAAATATAACGCGGCCTAGACTACTTGTTCTGAGCGTGTTGTCAGTGAACAGGTTGTATGTTGGCTAAGTTACAGACACTCTGTAACAAAAGCTGTTGCTGATTATCTGGGAAACATTCTCTAACAGCAGGCAAGTTGTCATTGTGTCAAACAAGTTGTGCATTTGTTGCAACCTTAAAACAGTCAGTGGCGACGTTTCACGAAAACCTTGGGTAAATTTCTTTGTACAAGAAGGCCATTCTCAAATAGCGAATCCATGAAAGCACATTGTGGGCCCTATCTTCCACCCAGCGCAATTGACTTTGTCAGTGACGCATGTATCATTTCGTATTTTGCACCGGCGCACAGCGGGTTTTTCCCTCCACAGACGCACGTCGGCAAACTAGGGAATGAACTTGCGCTCCCTAGGCGGTTCAGCGCAAAAAAGGAGGCGTGCTCCGGCGCAAACCATCTCTTATGCTATTTTGCAGTTTCAAAAAACAATTGCGCTACTAACCAAAAAAAACTAGTCTAAAGTCAGTGGCGCGTTGCGCGTAGTTCATTATGCTATTTTAAGGGCGCGTGCTTGACCATAATGTGTGTGCACAACGCGCATTGCTTATCTAATCTACACAGATGCAACTGTTATTTTTGCAAATCATAAATTGTTACAATAAAAAAATATTAATACATGAGATAAGGGAAATCATTGTGGTGACTGGTGAGCATTGTGGTGATAGTTTTTATTTATTTTGTGTGGCAGCGTTAAACAATTATCATACACATAACGATTAAAATATTTTCATAAGTTTGTTGTGTGGCTGTATTACGTTTATTTTATCTAAATAATTTGCTACATACACAACAGTTTTCATAAGAAACCTTAATGTATATGAACTTGATTTGTAAGTGTACTTTGGGGTTGGACCTTGCTTGCGTTTCTTGGGTCTGATTTCAAAGCCCCCAAACCCTTTCAGCGGTGAGGGTGGACGCAGCGATGTCCTCCTGTGTGCCCGGCGTGCCCGATTTATGCTGGCAAGCTTGGGATCCCCCCGTCTCCTGACATGATTGTAGTGCTTGGCGAAGCTGATGAGACAATTGTGGCTATATTTCCTCTCACGCCTGTTTAACCGATGCTGATTCGGGCGGGTTTTTCCCATCCTCATACAAAACAACTTCTCTGTCTTTGACTGCTCTTACAAGAACGTCGTCTCCTCGGCTGTGAACCGCTCCTGGCGTGCCCCTGGTAAATCCCTCATATAATAATAGCAACCCGCCATGGAACTTGCGCCCTTTTGCGTTTAAAGGGAATGTTGGATAGCGTTCTGTTATTTGACGTTACGCCCAAACCACACCTATGAATAATGAACCTACTTCAGACCAACCCCTTATTGATATGCGCCTGGCGCAAGACTCATTTCTCCCGCCGGGAAAATAGCAACAGCGCCCAAGATCCGCCCACAAAGTCACATGCGCTCTGCGCTTCGCACTTGCATTTCAGATCGTTAAAATAGGGCCCTATGTGTGTACATACTCCACCAACCTGTACAAAATCATACTGATTGCACGGATGTACACTTACTGACAACAATACAGAAGCAATACAAATGAAAGAAAAAAATAGAAATCATGATTGTTTAAAATGCTTTTCAAATGTTGTAATTCTTAACTAAGTGCAACTCCAGCTACAGATAAACTAAAACAAGATAATATCAAAACAAAACATACTGTGACATCCCTTCACAAATCTGACAACCGCCAATAAACACACAATAAAGACTTTTAAATGATGTGATAAAGCACACGTAGTTAACCAACTAAGACTATAACACTAAATAAAACTTAGTAAAACAGAGCTAAATGCAAAAACAAGTCTTACCTTTTTTGTCGTCGTGCAGTTTTCATTCCACAAGTGACCATATTCAAAAATGCGCGCAAATAATTAATACAATTCACTTTGACTGCGCTACAATTTCCCAGTGAAAGAGATCATTTATTCACAGAGAACAAATCATATTACTTCTGGAATAATATATGCAATGTGCATAGCGCGAGTGTGGGGGAGAACCGAGTCTGTTTGAATGTTAAAACAAAAAAGGAATTTACTTGCGAAAATAAAGATTATAACAGCAGCGGTCATCATGAGACCTCCTGCAGGGAAAGGTTTGGGAACACCATATTTACATACAGGCTAGAGATGCGCGGATGGGCTATTATTTCATCCGCAACCGCATCACAAAACTCATCATCCGTCCGCCATTCATCCGCACCAATTTTTCTGACCAGTTTTCAAAACCGCACCCGCCCACCATCTGCTGACTGGGCGATGCAAGGTGCTGCTGATGACAGCCAGCTGCTGATGACAGCCGCGAGACTAGAAAGCTCTAGAATATCAGCAGTGAACTCAGTCCCCGATCGGCGCACATGGGACAAAAATAAAAAAATAAATAGCCTAAATTAAACGCACAAATTACATAGTCTGCACTGGTGTCATCCTGATTTGCCACTTTGTAAAACTTATTCCAGGCAACCCTTTTCTGACATTCTATTTCCTTTGTTTTTAATTCTCATTTTTTGCGTTTGCCACGTACCTCCTTCGCCGGCGTTGATAAGAGCTATGTCAAAATGCGTCCTCATTTCTCCGCGCTGTTAATGATAGAACGAATGGATCCTTAACAGCCGAGGCTATCCCAAACAATTAAAAGCTTTATTAAATAAAAGTGTATTAGAAAACTTTTTATTGTCACTGTTTTAGTATTATAAGTTACGTTTTGTGTTAATATTATTCGGTTTATCTTGCGTATATTTCTAAGGTTGATTATTTGATATACTGTTGAATAGTTTAATCTACATCAATGTGTCATATTTTCTAACATAAATTAATATTTTTCTGATTACATTTTTATTTTAATAAGTCAGAAATGTCTCTGCTGTTTATTGCTGACAGGCGCGGTGGGCGCTACTGGGGGCGCGTGCAACAGGTGACGCAAATGATGGGTCCTCAGAAGGTTAGACCGTCTCATTTCAGTTCTCTTCGTGAACTTCTGAGCCTGCCACCTTGAAAGACAGAGTGCTCACCTTTTAAGGTCGCATAGAAGGACACAGCTAATAACAAGCAGTCGATCCGCCACCCGCCCGAATTTAATTAAAATAGTATTTTTCGTCACGTTATCTGCCCGATCCATGGTTTATCTGCGGAGTCCGCGGCTGTGACCGCCAACCGCGCATCTCTAATACAGGCACAAAATTTACATAGTTCACCTTTAAAGCTCACGTAACACACGCTGTTTCTGCATTTCTGATGTTAATCTGGAGTACCTATAGAGTAGTATGACATCCTTTATATCTCCGAAGAGTCTTTAGTTTAATCAGATTTATAAAAGAAAGATTAGCTTTACCGAATCTTTCCGATAACGTACAAAAAATTTAAGAAGGAGGAGTTACTACCGCGGGAGGAGCGAGTATGAGTCATGCAACACTATACAACACTGTTTTAACTTATGATTCACTACATGTTCGTGTCATTTATATAATATGCACGCGCATATTTACAGCATAAGACAGAAGTCTTTCTTACCGAATGCAACTTATTACCCGGTTGGGAAAATCCAGCGCATCAAACACACACGCAAAACTACGCTGCTACCCCGGATAATAAACTATATCCATTGTTTTCATAAGGCTGACTTTCTTCTCCTTACATCCAAAAACAGACTTCTTCATTCGTGCCATTGTTGAGTTTGAAATTAAACAAAGCTGTCGCGTGATTTGAATGTTTGTAAGTTCTAGCGTCTCCCGCTGATTGACGAGTGGGCGGGGTTTTCCGGGGGAAGTGCCCATATAAAGAAGTGATACGTATAGAAAACTCCTGAAATGTCAGCTGGACCTGTAATGGAAAAAACTTTCCGAAACTTGCACGAACCCTGGCGAAGTGCATTCGGCACAGAAATACTCTGTAACACGTCTAACTGCTGTTTTGACACTTTGCCTATGTTTAGCATAAATAAAGAATCCTGTTGTCAAAGATGATGCTCTTAAATCAAACGTCAGTTTAATGTTTCATCTTTTTTGGTCAAACTTAAAAGTAAATATTCCTAAAGCACGACTATGTTGACTTTTGTAGGTAAAGTCTCTCGGTCTCCCTCAGCTTTCAGTCCACAGCAGAACATCAGTCGGACATCAGATCAGAAACAAAGTGAAGATGGATACACTCCACTGAAGTTTGGTCAGTCTTTATTCATTATGATCACATGCATTTATAGGCACTATTTAACTTTATTTTACATTAAATATAAAAATGTTAAACAAAATACAACCAAACAGAACATATAAAAAATAAATCAAAATATGTATCTTTAGTATTTAAATATGTGAAATTAAAAACAAACAAAAAACTAATAAACTGGAACAGGAAGTGCTTCTAAACCAGTATTGTGTACAAAATCATGAAACAGTCTATAAAATAAATTGTTTTTTTTTTATAATAATAATTACTGTATAATTTGTTCCATTTATATTTACATTTTCTGCAGCACTCAGAGCACTTTATATAAAGGGGGATTCTTCATAACCACCACCAATGTGCAGCATTCACTTGTTTGTAAAGACAATGGCAAATGGCAGTGTCATGTTAAAGTGTTTTGGAAGACCTGTTTAAAACAATCACTATTTTTCTTGATCCTGTTTGGTGTTGCTATATTTACATACAGGCACAGAATTTACATACTTCACCTTAAATACAGCATAATATTAAGCAAAAAGTTCTGTAATGTAAATAAAGAATTCTGTTGTCAAAGTCTTATGCTCTTAAATCAAACGTCAGTTTAATGTTTTATCTTTTTTGGTCAAACTTAAAAGTAAATATTCCTAAAGCACGACTGTGTTTGATTTCTGTAGGTAAAGTCTCTTGGTCTCCCTCAGCTGTCAGTCCACAGCAGAACATCAGTCGGACATCAGATCGGAAACAAAGTGAAGAAGGTTACACTCCACTGAAGTTTGGTCAGTCTTTATTCATTATGATCACATGTATTTATAGGCATATGAACTGTTTAACTTTATTTAACAGTCAATATAAACATGTTAAACAAAATACAACCAAACAGAACAAATAAAAAATAAATCAAAATGTTAAAGGAACAGTATGTAAGAAATTTATATCAATTAATCATAAAATGGCCCTGATATGTCACTAGACATTACGAAATCATTTTCATTTCAAATACTTATATCACTGACAACAGTGGTCTGGCCAGGATATTGTCATTTAAAAAGTGGAGTTGCAGCCCTCAACTGATTTTTATGTTGTCATTTTGTGTACTGGCCACCAGTTGTATGATTGCAGTACCAGTTTTAGCCACAAGTTTTGTGATTGCAATACCAGTTTGGCCACAATCCTACATACTGTTCCTTTAATGTATCTTTAGGATTTAAATATGTGAAATTAAAAACAAAAAAACAATAAACTGAAACAGGAAGTGCTTCTAAACCAGTGTTGTGTACAAATTCATGAAACAGTCTATAATATAAATTGCTGTTTTTAATAATAATAATTATAATTTTTTCCATTGATATTTACATTTTCTGCAGCACTCAAATCACTTTATAGAAAGGGGGATTTTTCATAACCACCACCAATGTGCAGCATTCACTTTGTTTGTAAAGACAATGGCAGTGTCATGTTGAAGTGTTTTGGAAGACTTGTTTAACAATCACAATTTTTTGGTGTTGCTATATTTACATACCGGCACAAAATGTACATACTTCACCTTTAATACAGCATAGTATTAAGCAAAAAGTTCTGTAATGTAAATAAAGAATCCTATTGTCAAAGGCTTGATTTAAGAGCATAAGTCTAAGTTTAATGTTTTATCTTTTTTTGGTCAAACGTAAATTAAATATTCCTAAAGCACGACTGTGTTGACTTTTGTAGGTAAAGTCTCTAAGTCTGCCAAAGCTGTCAGTTCACGGCAGAACATCAGCCTGACATCAGATCGGAAACAAAGTGAAGATGTTTACACTCCACTGAAGTTTGGTCAGTCTTTATTCATTATGATCACATGTATTTATAGGCATATGAACTATTTAACTTTATTTAACAGTCAATAAACAATATTTCTATAAATACTTTCTTCATAAGATATTAAAGGAACAGTATGTAGGATTGTGGCCCAATCTGGTTTTGCAATCACAAAACTTGTGGCCAAAACTGGTACTGCAATCACACAACTGGTGGTCAATACACAAAATGACAACATAAACATCAGTTGAGGGCTGCAACTCCACTTTTTAAATGACAATATCCTGGCCAGACCACTGTTGTCAGTGATATAAGTATTTGAAATGAAAATGATTTCTTAATGTCTAGTGACATATCAGGGCCATTTTATGATTAATTGATATAAATTTCTTACATACTGTTCCTTTAAGCTTTTATAGTTGAAACATGATGAAACATTTCATTATTTTATTCCTTCACTACAGTACATGCTGATATTTATGACTCATTGGTGCAACAGATGATAAAGACAAAAGCTCAGGTAACAAAGTTTTGTCATTTAATAATGTTTAACTTATGAAAGTACATGGTTTCTTAAGGGTCAAATGATTTTCCTTTTGCAGTGACTTCCCAAGTGCCCAACCCTGTATAACGAAATTACATAACTATAGTCACGTAAATTTGCTAGCCTCCAGCGCGACACTGACACGGTTTTCCACCTTTTTGCGTGAACATGTCACGCATTTCTGCTTACGTGTCACTGTTATGTATTTGTTACTCAACTGTTTTGTCCTATTTTCAAACCATTGACAGTTCGGTTTAGGGTTAAATTTGGTGTTTGCATTAGTATGTCACTTTGGGGCAGTTTCCCGGACAGGGATTAGACTAGTCCTAGACTAAAACATTTTTAAGAGCTGTCCAAACTGAAAACAACTTGTACTGACATATCTTAAAATACATCAGTGCCCTTTGTTTTGCCTCAAAATGCACACAGGTAATGTTTTTAGTAAGGCATGTTTGTTAAAACTAGTTATATTTCCAAATTAAACTAAGGCATAGTCCTGGATTAAGCTAATCCCTGTCCGGGAAACCGCCCCTTTAAGTGTTGGTTTATACCTTTCTTCATGATTTATTTTTTATATATTCTTATTTTTAAACCATTGTCGCCTGACATTAGGGTTAGAGTTGGGTTTGGGTAATGATGTCATTTTATGTAAATCTACACTGAAAAAAAAAATCCTTTCAATTTACGTAATTTTAATGTGTACATCGGTCCCACATGATCCGATTGTTTAAAACCAAAATAATTTTCTCAAATTAATTTTTATGTGTCAGACCAAAATATTTTAATTACTTTAAGTAGTCTAATAGAAATATGTTGACTCAAAGTGATATTTCTCTTTACTATAACACATTTATTTTGTAATGTTTAAGTAATTTAATTATGTAAGGGGACTAGATTTTCATCTGTAATTCCAACATGCTTTTTTAATGCTTATATTATGGGATTATGTAACTCTAAAGCAATTTCATTATGTCTCTGGCACCAGAATAATCACCCATAATTATCCAAATGTTATTTATTTTTTTAAATACAAAATACATTTGCAATGGCATAAAAAGCAAAGAGTTTTGTACAAATGTTTAGTGTTATTTAGGCAAACCACTGCTTTCAGATCATCAATTCATTTAAATCACTACACATTAATTCAATAACAGTCAATAACTATTACAACAATCAGCACATGCAGTACATACATAAAGGGGCAATTTCCCAAACAGGTTGTAGATTAATCCATGACTAGGCCCTAGTTATATTAGGATATTTTTACAAAAATAAAGTTTACAAACAAACCTACCTTACAAAAACAACACTGGAGTACATCTTTAGACAAAACAATGGCACTGATATATGGCATTGCAAAAGTCGGGGACTAGGAAAAGCCCCATCTGTGAAACTGACCCAAATGTTTAAAATAGTTACTATCACAGTAAATTTAGAAGTGCTAAAGCACAAACACTGCATTCCAAAGAGACATGCAAAACAGTAAGTACTATTATTTATAAAATGGATTTACAAACTGGAAAATATCAATCCTTCAGAAAGTCAGAGCTACAGCATTTGTATAAACTGATAATCAAAGATTCAACAAAAACAAAATACAACAACCATTTCCAAAATCGACTCTGAGCAGCAAACTGTTAATGTATTAATAAGAGAAAACACTTAAAACAGATAAAAAATTCAAAAATGAGCAGCACAGTCTTTCTGATCCTTTCACTGAAAGAAACTGTTCGTTAAAGTTACTCTCAATGCAGTTTGGATTTCCTCAAAAATAAAGTGGAGATCAGGTTTAAGGCATACATCAGCTCAAACACGATGTTGCAACACCTTCATGGCTTCCAGGACTATACAAAGATCCTCTTTTTCATCACAAGAAGCATGTTGTTTGAGAGCACAAATCCCAACATTGGTGTCTTCAAATGACCACACTGATGCTGACTTCATCCATGCCCTGTACAAAACAAACAAATGTAGTTAAAGAAACAGAAAAAAGGTTACTGTTACAATAAAAGTGTCATTGGAAATTAGTACAATGCAAACAAATATAAATGTAAGTATACATACCCATGTGCATTGCCACAGCATGTTACAATTGGTTACAAATACATGGGTTACAAAGCAAGGCAGCTGCACTGTCCGCTGCTCTGGGTGTGTGGGTGTGTGTGTGTTCACTAGGGATGCTCCGATCGATCGGCCGATAATGGCATTAAATGACTCGATCGGTGCTCGCTAAATCTGCCGATCTTATAAACCGATCTTTCTGTTTACTTTTGTCATCAAAAGGATCCTGAATGTGGCTGCAATTAAAAACATTTTTTTACGTAGCACGAGCATTTTTACAACCCTTTGCTCATGTGCGGCGTGCAGATTTGTATGTCTCTCTTTGCCTTTACAGAGATATGCGTATTTTCTATGAGGACGTGCTCCGGTCAACAGCGCGAGGCGTCTTCACATTCCCATCAAACAGCGCATACAACACATATCTATCACGGACAATTGCATCCTCATGCCAAAAGTTTCTTATTTGCATGCGTTTTAAAGTTTTGAGCGTTTAAACTTTTATTTTCCTCACAGCTGCTTGTCTGCGTTCAGCCGCCGCCCACACACAGCAGCCTGTCATCAGTGCACGTGAAGAGAGCGATCTCTCTTTCACGTCTTAAAGCTGCAGTCACCTATTCATCTCTCAATAAAATCACTCTCTGCTCTTGACTAAAGAACTTTTATACTTCATACGAATGCGTGTATATTTAATTAATACAGTAAAGTCTGTGAAGTGTTTTATTTTCAGTACTTTTAGGAGACATAAGCCTTTTTAAAGCCATATTAAATTTCTATATGCAGAATAAATGAAGAGTTTGGTTCCAAAACGCAATAAATCTATTTTGACAAATTTCGGTAAAAACGTGTTTTCTATACCAAGAAAGTGACAAGATGAAAACCACTATTTTCTGTTACAAACTTTCACATAGCATCTTTAGGTTATAAAAACATAAGAAATTCAAATCCATAACTTGATTTTCAAAGATTTATTATAAAAACTAATAATTTTTTCCACAAAATGCAATAAATCCATGACAGTTTTTTATTTCAAAATGCTATAAATCTATTAAATCAATGTATAAATGTGCATTCATCTTTACCATTTTATATTTATTTAGTTGACTAGTGGTATACAATGATTAAAAAATAAACATTAATGGCATTAACCAAAACACTTACTTTGTTATATTAAGAACACATTGCTGCGGTTATATTTGACGTCGTCTCTTTACATTTTCACAGCGATCAGCTGTAAAATGTTTTGGTCCCGCTCGATTTTCGTTGACTTTGAATAAAATAATGTAAAGTTTTCATAAGATCCTCTGGGGTCAATGTTTTAGCATGAGAAGCTTGATGCTGTCGGGAGAACAAGCAGCCGAGTGCCTCTCGTGGAAATTATTAGATGTTGATGGCTTACGTTTCTTTCCCGTCACAGAAAACCATCACAGGTTTAGCAATGCTATTAAAGTATTATTTTGTTTTGTTTGTTGATCACGAAGTACAAAGTAGATGAGGAAAATTAGGATTCCGTGTACTCAGCGCGCCGCCATGTTTGTTTACATTGCGTGAATGGTCCGCTGTAATATCAGGAATGGATTTATTGCGTTCTGTAAAAAAGGAGGAGTGGCGTTTGTCGCATTTTGGGAAAAAAGGGAGAAAAGATGACAGAATATCACGGCGGGTACTGGATTTTGCGTAAAATTAATTATTTACTTTTAACTACTGACCTGATATAATACTGATTTTGGCAGTAACTCATTTTTTTCAAAAATGGCGTTTATTGCGTTTTGGAACCAAACTCTTCAAATATTTGTTGTGCTAATTTATTTGAGTCACTATTAAAACAATAATATACCTAATTACTGCAAGTAATATAACAAAGGCAACATCCATGGTATTATTTTATCTAGAAAAAATGTAACAGTTACAGTCATCAAAGAGCTTGCATATCAGCTTTAAAAAAATCAGAATCGGTATCGGCCGATCACGAAGATTACAAATCGGTGATCGTATCGGCTGCAAAAATCCTGATCGGAGCATCCCTAGTGTTCACTACACTGGAATGAGTTAAATAAAGAGGCCACGTTTCGAGTGTGTGCTACCACACCTGACAATCACATCAAAAGTGAATTCTCTCATTTTCTCACTCTCATGTTGTTACAGACCTGTATAAATGTCTTTGTTCTGATAAACATGAAGGAAGATATTTATTTTGAGAAATGTTTGCAACCAAACTGTTCATGAGCCCCATTCACTTCAATAGTATTATTTTTCCCCACTATGGAAGTGAATGGGGCTTATGATTGGTTTGGTTACAAACATTCCTCAAAGTATCTTCCTTGGTGTTCATCAGAACGGGGACATTTATACAGGTTTGTGACAACATGATAGGGAGTAAGTGATGAGAATTTTTATTTTTGGGTGAACTACCCCTTTAAATCTTCCCAGGTGTTTTAATGACCCGTGTGCCAAAAGATGTTGTAACTAAAACATACTAAACGTTCTGTACTTCCAACAATGTTTACACATTTTTATGTCTATGAATCTATATTACTTACTTCTGTCATTTGATCATTAATTGTTTGAAGTCTTTTTGCTAGCTGTCATCCTTTCTGATAGAAGAGTTTCATCAGGTTTTTGGATTGGAGGTCCAGGTGACACGCAGGAACATTAGACAGTAGTGATTCTTTTAAATTCAGCATTTATCTGAAAACAAATTAACCAACCATTCAGTGGTGTAGTCTAGATTTTTGTAGTGAGTATACTGTGATTTTTCCCTCTCACCCTTATGCTCACTCGTCCCAGAGTGACACCCCATAAGCACCACCACACTTACAGATGCATACAGTATGGATCTTCATGTAATCGAGAGCATTCTGAAAGTGTACTCATAAACACATAAACTGAATGTGTTATCAACATGTCAGTTTATTATAAGAAAAAAAGACTTTAACAGTCAATGGGTTTACAGCTGGGGAAACTGGATGGATTTTTAGACTGGTTTAGTGTTAATCAACATCTAACTCAGGGCCAAAAGTTACTCAACTGTTAATTAAAATTAAATAAACTGTTTAATCTTCAATCCGTGGCTAACACATGCATTGAAGGAGAAAAAAATATCCACTCTTTCAATAGCTATTATCTGACAACTATTGATAACATTACCATGTGTAATTTAATGGTGTAAATGTTTTTAATTAATACACATTTAAGATGACCATGAATTAACTCTAATTTGCATAGTCATTGAAATAAAAGCTTATTTTATGCATATAATACAAGCAGTGTCTAAAAATGAAAATAGGCTTTTACTTAATTATTATTACAAGACCATCATGTAGCCTAACATTAGACACCCAAACCAAAGTGAAGAAAATTATCTTTAATTTGCAAGTCTGAACTGAACATCAACGCAGACATGATTTTCCTCGCAAAAGTTTAAGATCATATACATCTGGAACGTAGATATATAAATTAACACAGAGAAGGAAAGTTTACCACTATGAACCACAAGCAAACGTGCTGAAAGCTAAAACCATCAGGATATAATTACGGGCTTATTTTATTGCATTTGGAGCCTTACCTCCAGATAAACTAATAAACTGGACTGATGTTTTAAATGTTGTTTACTCACATGTGCGTTGTTAACTCTCCGGATTTTATATTGCAGCAGCTCGTTCACTTCACATGGTTTGTTTACAGTGTCGCGTGAGCAGCTACACTGCAGGTTCGACTTCATTTGGCGCTAAGCAGACCTCTTGGTGATGTCAAAGTACCGCGAGAGCGATTCAAAGCAGATTTCTCCATGTGATAACTGCAATCGCTCTCGCGGTACTTTGCTGTCACTCGCCTGTGGGTTCTTCTGGTGCCACACCAGTCTGCTCCCCAGTCACTTTGGCGCCGCTATGGTAATTTGATTTCATACGCGAATCGGATCGCGCAGTTCGGCAGGAATTCAAACACACCAAAATATAGCCTAATATATATGCAGTTCAACCCGCTAAAATAGCAAGTGTAGCATGCTACTGGTCAGTGCTTTACATCTGAATTATGACTAAAAGTTTGAAATGTCAGAAAACCATGCTGTTACGCATCCTCAAGCTATTTTTAGTGGGTATACGGAAATCCTTGACAATTTCTAGTGGGTATACGGCGTATACCTGCGTATCACGTAGACTACACCACTGCAACCATTGTATATTTGAGTACTGCGAGTAAAGGAATAATAATTGTATATTAGTTACAAAAATAAGATATAGCTCCTAACAGCAGTACAAAAGTGAAAGAAATGACTTACCAATGCTTTTGAGTGTGTAGCGCATGCAAGGATGATAGACCTATAAGAGGAAATATTCAGAGGTGAAATCAAACATAACCTCAAATGATTAAAGTCACACATACACAGAGCAATAATGAAATAAGTATTATATCTGTCATAGGACGCAATGTTGGACAAATGAGATCTTAAAACACGGTTCTCTTCTGAAAACGTCAGCTCAAGGTGTGGTCACTTCAAAGCGTTTTTTTTTTTTCAGTTAATATACCAGACGTCACGCGAGACATTTAAAAAAGCTTTTTCTAATAGAATCAAGTGTTGCTCGTGGCGTAGCGAAGTCATGAATAACTGACGCGGGTCTGTTCATCTGATTAAGCAGACCGTTTGTTTCATAAGCAATGTCATTATTAATTTAGTCAATTGATATCATCTGGTAAATTGCTTACATGGATAACGTTACTCTGGACAGAATAACTTTTGGTTAGCGTTTTATTTGTCCTGATACGTTTCCATAGAACAGCTGAGTAAAAAGTGCCTCAAAAGTCAACTTAAAGCTGACAGTTTTCAACTCGGATAAAACTACCAAACGTGAAATAACGTTAAACAGCTGACATTTTTAAAACGCTGTGTTTTTCTTTATGAGCTTGACTGACTGTTAACTTACTCCACCAACCTCCTCCAAACTAATTTACTACAAGTCATTGCAATGGCTACATATTGTAAACAAAATAGTCTATCTAGTGAAGATATATCACGTATGAAGCGAACATAAATAAATAATAGAACTTACTTTAATAACGTGGTGTCCGTCTGAGAGAGTTCTTCTGACTGACTGACTGCTGCTGAGTCTTCGTTTTGGCGCCCAAAACAAACGATCTTTATTCTTCTTTTATGGCAATCGATGTCCTTCTCATTGAGCTATACTGCCCCTGCTGCTCAGGAGGTGCCGTTTTGTGTGCAAACCCAATTTTATTGCTTTAAGTATTCAATTCAATCAATTTTAATCAATGTGAGAATAATGTGTTCATTTTACATTCAAACAAAACATTTTAATCCTAATCAATTAAATTATGTTTACACAAGGAATATAAATATTTTGTGTTGCATATACATGTTTATTTTATTTAAATTCAAAGACCCACTAAGTCCATTTTTTTCAGTGTAACCCTAAACCGAGGCGACAATGGTGAGAAAATAGGACAAAACAGTTAAAGGAATAGTCCACTCATTTTCAATATTAAACTATGTTATTACCTTAACTAAGAATTGTTGATACATCCCTCTATCATCTGTGTGCGTGCACGTAAGCGCTGGAGCGCGCTGCGACGCTTCGATAGCATTTAGCTTAGCCCCATTCATTCAATGGTACCAATCAGAGATAAAGTTAGAAGAGACCAAACACATCAACGTTTTTCCTATTTAAGACGAGTAGTTATACGAGCAAGTTTGGTGGTACAAAATTAAACGTAGCGCTTTTCTAAGCGGATTTAAAAGAGGAACTATATTTAATGGCGTAATAGCACTTTTGGGAGTACTTCGACTCGTCTGAAAAGTCCGCTCCCCTTCTCACTCTCATAATGGGAGAGGGAGGGTGTTACTGCGCCGAGTCGAAGTACTCCCATAAGTGCCATTACGCCATACAATATAGTTCCTCTTTTAAATCCGCTTAGAAAAGCGCTACGTTTTATTTTTGTACCACCAAACTTGCTCGTATAACTACTCGTCTTAAATAGGAAAACCTTGATGTGTTTGGTCACTTCTAACTTTATCTCTAAATGGTACCATTGAATGAATGGGGCTAAGCTAAATGCTATCGAAGTGTCGCAGCGCGCTCCAGCGCTTACGTGCACGCACACAGATGATAGAGGGATGTATCAACAATTCTTATTTAAGGTAATAACATATTTTAATATTGAAAATGAGTAGAATATTCCTTTAAGTAACAAATACGTGACACCTAAACAGAAATGCATGACATTCACGCAAAAAGGTGGAAAACCATGTCAGTGTCACGCTTAAGACTCACAAATTTACGTGACTATAGGTACATAATTTTGTGATACTCGGTTGGAGTGCCGGCTTGAGTAATGCCTATTCACATGTCAGCTTCAGTTTAGTAACAATAAGAAGAGTAAAACTAAATACTGAGAGGATAAAACTCTTAATCGTTTCTTCATTCTTCATTTTAGACAATGTAAGTGAATCAGAGAGGAGATAAAGGTGAGATCAACTAAAATAATAACTAAAATTGAAAACAGCATATGTGTCTAAAAATAAAATGAACTATTGAATGATTTAAACTCATTTTAGTTAATTGCATTTTTCAGATGTTGCTTCTGGATCTGTTGATGTGACTTAAAACACGAGAAAGAGGAGAAAAAGACGCCAATACATTAACTAATGCTTAATATTATTAATACAAACCTTCATGTGCTTCAGGGACAAATTTTGCAAGTCTTTGAATCTCTAATAGCAAACGATTTTGTCATTATCAGCAGTGTAATGATTTCAGACAGACTGTAACGTGAATGAAAATATAAGAGTTATGAGAGAGTTATCTTTTTATAATCTTTTTATATGTTAACTTGATGTTTAATTGTTTAACAGGTGATATTCATATGATAGTTAGTTAGTTACAGTCATAACATTTGTGCTCAGCTCATGTACTGAAGTGTCTGGATTGATTATTATCATTATGTCCTGATCTGAGAAGTTTAAAGATAACATGACTGTAAATATACTAAATATACCCAAATCCAAGGCACTCGAGTGAGAAAAATATTAAAAAGCCTTTAATACACTGGGCTACATACAAAATTAAAAGGTAGATCTACGCGTTTCGGCTTACGCCTTCATCAGGATACACATGCATTGATACACAGCGCTCTACTTAAATAGTAATCACGAGCAGGGGTTAAATTGGGATTTGTTATGTGGGGGGGCTCTGTGGGGAGGGTAGTTTAAGGGGTAACATGTTTAATACTGATGACAGCAAAGCCACTGGTGTGTTTTAATGACATTCTGGACCTCTGATAGGATTTGATAAGTTTCAACTTTAAATCTGTGCCAGAGATTGACCACAAATATTTTATAAAGAGTGTCTGAATTTTAAATTATGCAAATCTATGAGTTTGACACTCTATATCCATTTGTTGCACATGTCATTATGCACAATTGATCAAACTTTAAATGAAGTAAAAGGAATCAACCTCCTTGAATAATTCTATATGCATAAGATACCTGTAGGCTACCCAAAAAGATTAAATTAAAGAAAAGGTACAACACACAGTACTGTATCATCAACATGTCTAATAAATTAGCAATAGAGATTCCCTATGCTGGTCAGCAGCTAAAATGTAAGGTAAGGTTTGATTTGTGTAATCAAAATACATAAATGTATTAAACTAAGTTATACAATGAGTTATATGAAGTGTTATCCAGTTAACATACTGTAATTAGATGAGTGACATACATACTTTAGTCCTTAACACGTTTCTAGTCTTCTATTAAATTTCCTCGACGTGGGCACCATTATTACCTCTCTCTCTCTCTCTCTCTCTCTCTCTCTCTCTCTCTCTCTCTCTCTCACACTCTCTCTCTCACGCTCTCTCTCTCTTGTCTCTACAATGTCAAATGATCCTGTGTGAAAGCGCGTTCTTGAAGTTCCTGAGTTTTTTCGCTCGAGTTGCATAACTTGCGCGAAGACGCGTTTAAAAGGAAATTGCGCAGCCCAATTCGCGTCATTTGCATCGCTCCGTGCGAGGACGCGTCTGATTGCATCTTTGCATTGACTTTGTATGTAATCTACTCGCGCAAATCGTTAAACTTGCGTTGGTGAGTATGCCCCATAATGAATGGAAACACATTATTCCCTTCGCGTCAGTGCACACGCACCAGCGCAGCGGGTACACTGGCACGAGCAGAGCGAGACATTCAGCCTATGTGCCGGAGCTTAGCCCCGGACGGCCCCGGCCCAATTTAAACCCTGATCACGAGCAGCTGGATAATAGATGGGAGTGGCCATCATTCATTCAAATGCAGACAATCCAATCAATATATATCCACATTTCAAATCACACTCAAATGTAAATTAAGTAAATAAACAAGAAACTAAGTATATAAAAGAAAATACCAAAAGAGGAAAAAATCAATTTCATCATTTACAACACAACAGAGATGTAAATAAATAAACAAAACATTTTTTACAAAAAAGGCAAAAAGTCAATTTCTTCATTAACACCAGGAAACTCCATACTCTTAAGTGTATATATCCAAAACGTTTCTCTTTGTAGAAGCCGCTTTAATCTATTTCCCCCTCTTGTTGTACAGGGGATGGATTCAATGCCAATAACTTTTAAAGAAGACTCACAGGTATGACCCGCCTCAATATAATGTCTCGCCATGGGGTACAGCACGTTTTTTGTCCGGATCGCATACTTATGCTCTGCAACTCTTAACCGTAATTTCCTTTTTGTTTGACCGGTGTAGGAATGCCCACATTCACATTCTAATCTATATATTACATGAGAAGTATTACAATTGATGAAAGAACTAATAGAATACACTTTACCAGAATTCACATCTGTAAACGTATTAGTTTTCACCATATTGTCACAATGTCTGCACTTTCCACATTTAAAATTACCGGTTAACGAGGTAAGCCATGTTTTTTTCAACACTTTTATTAATAAAGTCACATATGATGTGGATTGTCTTTTTACAAATCAACGAAAACCCAGGCATTACAATCTTACAAGACAGGAATCCACAGAATTGAAGTGGCTATCGGATAATACAGAAATCATTGTGAAACCTGCCGACAAAGGTGGTGCTGTGGTTGTTTGGGGGACAGAACAATACATTCAAGAAGGACTCTGACAACTTACCAATCCTGAGTACTATTCAGCTCTTACAGTAAATCCCTTGGATCATATGATCGGTCAACTTAAAGATCTTTTATCTACAGCCAAGGATAATAATTGGATATCGCAAAAGGAATTTGATTTTTTATTTTGTAAAGAACCTCAGATTCCATCATTCTATATGCTACCCAAGATTCATAAGAATTTAAAGACTCCACCAGGTAGGCCCATAATAAGTGGGAATGCATCACTGACTGAACCAGCTTCACAGTATGTAGACTTTTTTATAAAACCATATGTATGTAAACTGCCTTCTTTCATCCAAGACAGTACTCATGTGCTAAATATGATCTGTGATTTAAAGAATGTAGGTGAATCATTATTGGTAACAATGGATGTTGAATCACTGTATACTAATATTTATCATTCTGAGGGTTTGGAGGCGACGCAACATTTTTTAAGTGATCAATCACCAGAGAATACGCCACCCACTTCTTTTATTTTACAATTGATGAAATGGATACTTGAGAATAATGTATTTCTATTTTTGAATATATTTTACAAGCAGGTTAAAGGTACAGCGATGGGCGCCTGTTTTGCACCCAATTATGCAAACTTATTTTTGGGTTTGTGGGAAGAGAAATATATTCTCTCAGCTAATAATCCTTTTCTTGATAAAGTGGTTTTGTGGGGCAGGTACATTGATGATGTTTTATTGATTTGGTCAGGTTCTGAGTCTGAATTGCATTTGTTTCACAAGTACATTAATGGGATAAATCCTAATTTAAAATTGAGCCTGGAATATTCTTTGTCTGAGATCAATTTTCTCGATCTTAAAATTACTAAAGACGTCAATGGTGATCTACACACTTCGATTTTCAGAAAATCAACAGATCGAAACACCATACTTAGGGCGGATAGTTTTCATCCGTCTTGGTTGAAAGAAAATATTCCATACGGCCAGTATCAAAGACTGAAATGTATTTGTGATGTACAAAGTGATTTTGAATTTCAACTGCAAGACATGACAAATAGATTTCGACAGAGAGGTTATGAACCACAGACTTTAACAAAGGCAACAGAAAGAGTGAAATCTATGGATAGGCAACAATTATTGAGAAGAAGTAAAGTATCACGTTCTAATAACTCTAATCGTGTCTATTTTTCAACAACATATAGCGCTGAGGCCATTCGAATTAAACACATCATCAATTCTAATTGGAACATTTTAGAAAGCGACAGCACGCTCCGTACAATTTTTTCAGAAAAGCCCATGGTAAGTTACAGACATCCACCGTCGATACGGAATAAGGTTGTACGTAGTTACCTTCCGGCGCCTGAGAAAAAAACATGGCTTACCTCGTTAACCGGTAATTTTAAATGTGGAAAGTGCAGACATTGTGACAATATGGTGAAAACTAATACGTTTACAGATGTGAATTCTGGTAAAGTGTATTCTATTAGTTCTTTCATCAATTGTAATACTTCTCATGTAATATATAGATTAGAATGTGAATGTGGGCATTTTTATATTGGTCAAACAAAAAGGAAATTACGGTTAAGAGTTGGAGAGCATAAGTATGCGATCCGGACAAAAAACGTGCTGTACCCCATGGCGAGACATTATATTGAGGCGGGTCATACCTGTGAGTCTTCTTTAAAAGTTATTGGCATTGAATCCATCCCCTGTACAACAAGAGGGGGAAATAGATTAAAGCGGCTTCTACAAAGAGAAACGTTTTGGATATATACACTTAAGAGTATGGAGTTTCCTGGTGTTAATGAAGAAATTGACTTTTTGCCTTTTTTGTAAAAAATGTTTTGTTTACTTATTTACATCTCTGTTGTGTTGTAAATGATGAAATTGATTTTTTCCTCTTTTGGTATTTTCTTTTATATACTTAGTTTCGTGTTTATTTACTTAATTTACATTTGAGTGTGATTTGAAATGTGGATATATATTGATTGGATTGTCTGCATTTGAATGAATGATGGCCACTCCCATCTATTATCCAGCTGCTCGTGATTACTATTTAAGTAGAGCGCTGTGTATCGTTTGCTGCGTCCGAAAACTCAAGGCAGTGACTCGTTGCCTCGCTGCCTCATGAGGAAATGACTTCGGAGGCATGAAGGTAGCTCAGAGAAAGACTTTCAGACACACTTCTAAGGCAGCGTGTTTGAAATTTAAACAGAGAGCGCCTTTGTGATAACTAATCACATATTTGAAAACTACAATACTAATTTCTCGCTAGAAATGCAATTGAAAGGTGTAAAAAGTGAAAATATACCTTTATTTACACTAAATTGGTGGTCCAGTCGCGTCCTTGGCCGCCATTTTATTTTTTCGAACTCGACCGGACTCGACCAATCACATTCTTAATGTACGTCCGCGCATAGGTATCTCAGGAGACAGGAAGTAAACCAAACATTGAATTCGGACATGCCTTGATGCCTTGCTGCCTTGGAAAGCTGCCTCAGAGGGCAGCAATTTAGAGTTTTCGGACGCAGCCAATGCGTGTGTGTCCTGGTGGGGGCGTGGGCCGGGGCGCGTGGATCTACCTTTTGGTTTTGTGTGTGGCCCAGTGTGTTGGGGGCTTTTTGATGTTTTTCTCACTCGAGTGCCTTGGATTTTTGTATATTTAGTATATTATTGCCTCTTAACGTCCAAAGAGCACCAGTGTTTGTTACAAAGAAGACCAGTGTAGCACGCTCTGCTATTTCTCATATATGACTGTAAATATGTAGAAGAGATACTCCAGCCAAATATTAAAAGTATCCCATGATTTACTCACCATCAAGCAATCCGAGACAGATATATCCATCATCTTTTTCTCTTTTCAAAAATTGGGGTCTTAGAAGAGCCGGCTCCTAATGGCTTTTCATTAAGTATCACTCAGAGCTTTCTATTTAAGCCCAATTTACCAGTTGTGAATGTTTTGTTTTTGGTAGGCAAGTTTTTATTCAGTGTTTCATAAAAGCCTCATTTTCATGAATTTCTTTATTACAAAAATACACAGACTCGTGTACCGTTTCGTAGTTTACATTTTTCAAAATGATCGTTGATTAACTGTAATCACAAGCTGCCTTTTTACAAAAATTCATCACTTTTGTAACTAGAACCGGCGATTGGTCTGGTATGCTGGCCTCCATTACACCTACATGAAACTGTCTCAAACGGCATCGCAATAACACTGAAAAAAATGATTCATTCAATTTACTCAATTTTTTAAGGTGAGTGGTTGCAATCAATTTATTTAAGCTACATTTAAACAAAAGTTTTTTTACTTTACTAATCTTTTTTTGTTGAATGAATCATATTTTTTCAGTGAATGTGTGATTGACACAACGGCTTTAAACCTGTCAAATTTATTTGGCTGTGTGAACGACATCATTCACTTTGATAAGGCTTGTCTATATTTTGCATACAGTATATCTTTCGCTTCATAGCTCCATGTATGTAATAAGTGTTCATGTTAGTGTTTTGAAACATCCTGGAAAAGTGAAAGCAGCATTATGGGAATAATACCTTTGTTTAAACGGTGATCAAGAGGTCTAAAAATCTGAAATATTCTAATTATTGCTAATACTGCAGTCTAGCCAGTTCCTGTTCCCATCTGTGGTTTTTCTCTGTTGTTTCCATGTCTTTGTTTTTGATGGCTTACCAGTGTTTTTGACCTCGGCATGTTTTTCTTACTTATGATTGTGGATAACTCTTTTATAAAGTTTGCATTTGGATCCCCATTCTTTTTGTCCTTGTGTAGACTGTGATGAGGTCAAAGGGGGTGGGTCAAAAAAATATGTTTTCTTTCTTTATCTTTTAATTTGAATGTATTACTACAGTTTTACCAATAGAAGACATGCACTCTTTAATAAATACAATATAATAAAATAAACGCAGTTGCCATACCCTACACTCTAAAAAAACAAACGGTGCTATATAGCACCAAAACAATTGCTTTGGATCGTAACGATAGAAGAACCATTTTAGTGCCATATAGCACCGGTGAAGAACCAGTGAAGCACCAGTGAAGCACCAGTGAAGCACCAGTGTAGAACCATATAGGGGCCATATAGCACCACATATGGTTCTACATAGCACTATATGGTTCTACACAGGTGCTTCACTGGTGCTTCACTGGTGCTTCACTGGTTCTTCACCGGTGCTATATGGCACTAAAAATGGTTCTTCTATCGTTACGATCCAAAGCAACTGTTTTGGTGCTATATAGCACCGTTTGTTTTTTAGAGTGTAGCATTCAGAAAAAACACCAGAAATCAACAGGCTATAATGATGCTCATTAAAGATCATCTTTAATATTATTAGTAGAACATATCTGAACATTGGTAAATCACTAATAGGTATAATTTACACGTGTGTTCGACTTCATGCTATAACACAGAAACCGACAAGTGGATGACATCGGAATGCCGCGGCTCGAAAACAAACTCTTCCAATGATTTCTCAACTCACCCTTGAGGTACTTTGATGTCATCAGCATGTCATTCATGCAGCGCAGCTTGAAGTTGAACACAATCTATAATAGCGCGCTGGTGAAAAATAGTATGCTAAATATATATTTAATTTTGATATACTTCAGTATACTTGCAGTCACACTAATGACCAGCTATACTTAAAGTGTGTTATTGATTAGTTTACTTAAAGAGTGCTATTTTAGAACAACTAATTTTGTACTTAAAGCAACACTATGTAGTTTTTTTACCTTTAAATAATGTCTCTAAAATTATGTCAGTGATAGAACAACTTTTAACTGGACAAATTGTACTGTTGCTGCAACCTGAGCAGCCTCCTAGCTGCTACAAGCACACTCTGAAAGTGGCCGTGGAGGGTAGGAAACACAGCCCCGCCCCTCCCCCTGCCTGCAGAAGAGTGTCTGATACCAGGCACTGTTGCGCTTTTCAACCACATGGGGGAGTTGTAAGTCATTTTTACATGGAAACTACATAGTGTTGCTTTAATATATTTTAGTTGTATATAAATTGTAACAAAGTACAACTTTACGTGTATTTATACAACAGTTCTTTCTGGTTCTCAAATCTGATTGTCTAAGAGGTGTGCAATATTGCACTAATAACATAACAGTAACCGCTTCACCGGTTGTATCATTCCACCACCTACTGCTCATTTTAGTACTAGTCAGTGGGGCTTCTTTACGCGCGTGAGTCATTTGGAAAAGCTCCACGGACACACACCGACGTGCTGTTTTTAAACACTCTCCGTGTTTCTCAATAAGTTCACTAGCTCCTGAATCAGTCTGTGAATCCCAATCAAAGGTGATTATCCCATTGAAGTTCAGCGCTCTTGGCTGTAAACTTAAGTGCAATGATGTCACATCGTGTGGATGCTTACACTGTAAAAAATTAATTTTTAAAAAAATTGTGGAAACTGAAATTTAAGTTTTGACTCAACATATTGCTTTCAAAAAATTCTCCCCAAACAAAAATATGCATTATGGTAATTAAAACATAAAGAATTGGCTTAAAACAAAAATGTATATTCACAGAACATATTAAACTCGGCTCAGGCAATTTATCGTGTCAAATGAAAAATCTGAGTTGACTGAACATAGTTCAGCCAGAAAAGCGTATGGGAATGCACCTGAATTTAATTGGCTTCAGTGTGGATGCGTGGGAGTGGATGATCGACATTTTCTACAATAAAGTTATGGTAAGTACTTAAATATTTACATTTAAGTCATTTTTAAGTATTTTTAAAGTCATTTTCTGGTTAAACTGAGTGAAAATCGGAATAATTACAGCATACAAACAAAAGCATATGTTGTTTTCTCCTCAGTAACGCACCGAGCAACGCTTCATTTAGTGAGGAAATGGCAAGGTCACTACAACTTTCACAGTGAGTATATTATATTTGTATTTCTTATATAACATATTTGTAAGAAAACTGTTAACTTTTTCGATATTTAGGTGCGTTTTTTTTTTATTAAGAGCCGCTGCGCCGCGCCCACACGTGCACACATAAACATGAAAGGCTGCTTGCAACCTCCGCCTTTCTAGAGAGAAATTGTCGTGTTTTTTAAATAAATGAATATATAACGAGTGTGGGGGCTTTTGTATTTGGCCTAGACGTAACGAAAAGGACGCATTGTTTACTAGTATTCGACTGTATGCAGCACTGCGCAGACAAATCAACCTATGACATCAAAGTTCCGCGAGAGCCATACAAAAGCTTATTACTCTCGCGATACATTGATCTCATGTGTCAATCGATCTGCGCCGCGCATGCTGCCGTCGTCATCTTGCGTCAGGAAATTTACGAGGGATAGATATGAAAAGGACGCTCTCTATCAGCTGGTGTTGTAAAGCTGCTGTTTATACTCAACGGCGCGAGTCTCAAATAAGTGCAAGGACACCGCCCAAAACGGACGAGATGTTTAAATAATCAGCACGTTGACTTTACTGTAAGTAATCGAATAAAAACCAACACGAAGTAGCTTAACATTAGTAACTTACCTATAGGTTTGCGTGAACCAGGGCCGGCGCCACGAGGGGGCGTGAGGGGGCGTCGCCCCCTCACCGGCACTATCTCGCCCCCTCAGACCACCAATAATGTTGAATGGGATTTTATTTTAATGATAATATTTTATTTAAAAATCACATTTGCCTTGTGTATTGTCTTCCTAAAGTGAATTTTAAAGTCTAATTATTTAACAAAACCAAAAAATCAAGTGTGCATGTATTCTATCGTGACATTAATAAACACACGCCCACTCCATGGCCTGTTACACTTCAAGCGGCGCCACTAGAACCGTGAGGCGATGGCGTCAAAGCGCCGCGAGAGCGAGACGAAATTACACTTTGCATGATTTCCTGAATCGTTCTCGCGGTACTTTGACGTCATCCGGCTGTCGGTTCTTGCAGCGCCGCATGGATTTGCACAAGCCTTTTGTGTTGACGGCTTGACGCACGTCGACATTGAGCCCGCGTTCTCAGTCTCAGCGGGAAATCAAGATGTCGAAGTGCGAAAGTATATCAAAAGTTACAGAAAGGAGTGGGAGAGTGACCCGGGCCTGTAGCAATGGATATATGTAAAATAGCACTGAAATTCTGCAAACCGGACTCCGGATTATCACACATCAATTAATGGCCGTTGCGTGGATTATTATCGCAGCATTTCAGGTGCACAGAACCAAAGTTCGGCTGTCATGTCAATTCTGGCACCATGAACTTCAGCCAGACTGTACATAGTTTTGAAAAGTTCAGATGTTTATGTTCTTCAGCACAACCAACCTATTATTGTTCTGCATTTAACGTTAAAGGTAAGCATACGATCTCTCTCTCACACACACCTGTTTATCAGAAGTAAAATACGTGTATTATTATTAATATTAATAGAAAAAAAACAGACATTGAATTTATAATTAACGAATAGGTATTTGAATTAGCCTATCCTAAAGCATAGCTAAATGTGTAAACGAGTTATTGTCATTTTGCTATTGTGGTTCTCCATCTGCTGGTGTTTAATCGCTAGCTTATGGTGCATTACTTGTGGCAGTTAAAATAACTACGTTAAATGATCAAATTGAACCAAAATTTTGATAAAATGTTGCGTTTGGACCGTTTTTGCGCTAGAAACCATTTGCAAACACTGTCCCCCACCATTACGTAAAAATTATTTGCACTACGGAAAGCAAACACGAAGTACGAACATTTCATAATTTCAGGGTATTTTATTGCATTAACTAATTTCACAATGGACAGTCGAAATGGATTAAAAAGAAACTACCTCTGGGTCGGAACTTCAAATGAGCAGTTTTGTGCTGTTAAGTAAGGTTATGTATGCTTTTTTGTTGTTGTATATACTAAAAGTGTTCAGATCATAGGTTCAGATCATGTACGTTGCTCACTATAGCTGTAGTTTTTGTGGTTGTATTATAGAGATGTTTGTTTATAACACGTTAAAGCTTAAGGGACGTACCAAAGCTATATGTATTTTCTAGCTTGGGGAATTAAATGCATTTTGTGTGATCGCCCCCTTTGGTATTTAAGACGCCCCCTCATCAGCGCTAGGCT
The DNA here is from genome assembly GCF_027580225.2 of Misgurnus anguillicaudatus. Taxonomy (NCBI): domain Eukaryota; kingdom Metazoa; phylum Chordata; class Actinopteri; order Cypriniformes; family Cobitidae; genus Misgurnus; species Misgurnus anguillicaudatus. Next base: position 38,108,724 of record NC_073355.2, read on the forward strand.
GGCGCCGGCACTGGCGTGAACAATTCATCTATTAGAAAATTAACCATAGTTTTACTATTGTTTGTGTTGGATAAGCATATAACCACACATTTACCATAGTCTCACTAAAGGATATTTTAAGTGAAACTATAGTAATGAAAAATTTCCAATACCAAAATAATTGTACTTATAAATTAAAACTGTTTTATTTTCATCATGTTGAACAGCAATATAGCTAGCAGACGTTTTTCTATGTTCAGAAGTTTAAACTTTGAGGATATTCTATCTGGTTTTATTTCTTACATTGGCTTCATTTGGTACATGTACACTCAGTGATAATTTTTTACTTCTTACAGAGTACCAAGGCTTTGGTGATTTACACACGTGACATGAAAATGGGAATTCGTGAAACTCTGAGCCGTTTCTGATCCATGTCAAGATTCATTTCCAGTGAGCTGGTTGTGCCGGAAAATTTGTGAGACTTTATGCCTTCAATTTGTAGAATGTTTTAGGTGTTTAATGTTAAACTGTTATGAGGCATTGTTTAAATGTTTAAGTGTTTAAAGTAGTTTCATAAGCTCTTACTTCGTGTGAGAATGTTAAATTTAGTGAAATTGTGATTAACATTGGTGAGGAACTCTCCCCACTTTTATATTGGTGTTTTTGGAGATATTTGTAAAATATATTTTCTAAACTTTTTATTTAAAAAATAATTATTTTCTAATGTCTACTGTGCAATTGTATGCAGACCATTTCTGTATGTTTACAATTTTAAGGTATTACAAATAAATAAAAAATGAATAAAATGTTACAAAATAGTTTGTGTGTTTCTTTTTCTATTAGGACAACAGGAAATAAACAATTCAGCATGATTCCTTACCAATATAATTTTGCCAATATACATTTTCAGATTGGGTAAATTAAAAAAAGAATGCTACCACAATTTTAAAAAGTTAATTGGGCAAAAAACATGGTTTCTTATTTTCAATTGGCTCAACCTGTTATTTCCCATTGAGCTAATGTTTAAAGATCGTTGCCACAATTGATAAAATTCCATTCACAGAAAATCTATTGGCCCAAGTTAAAAATGTCAATGTTACCAGTCACTAGAAAATTTTGAGTTAGGGAGGCAAATTTTTTTTTACAGTGTAACACACACTTGAAATAAAGCTATGAAAACAATAATTTTCTCTGAAGCGATCTCTCTCCTTCCATTAATAGTATGTGAAACCACCGGGGAACTGCAGGTAAGCCTCGCAGCTTTTACATCTGGACACTTAATCATTTATTTTTGCGTGACGTGACTATTAAAACACGTTGTGAGATATCGCCACTGATATATTTATAAGCAGCATGTAAAAACATCTTTCTGGCACTTATTAAAAACTTTTTTATGTAGTAGTGACAAAAAACAAAGTCCAGTAAGCGAGTGCTCGTACCGCAAGATTAGACGGAAAACAGTATATACATTTAGTTTTATTAACTTACCTCGGCCAAAACAATAACAACACAAAAGACACTAAATATGAATAAGAAAACAAGTAATAGTTATATGACACCAAATACTGCTGGTTTGATCTCGTTTTTGATCATCCCTGTCAGAGATGTATCCCAGATAGGGTGGTGGTCAGTGGGGTGAGTGAACACTGACGTCCGCTGGTTTGTCTGGGTCTTTGGGTCCGAATCCTTCTAAGCATACGTTCAAACAGGCACTATCTTTACTAATCAACTGCAGATTTGGATATAAAAATTTTTTTTCGACTGAACTAATCTTACAACTACACTTTGTGACCAAGAAACTGTAATATTAAGAAACGGCTATTCCGTCCATTGAGGAGTTATGCGATTCAAAACAGCCGAAAGTGTTACATGTCCTTCAAATCCATGGTGGAAGAAAGTAGTTTCCCAACAAAGAAGCTTTTTAAGTAACTCAGTAGTTGTTTTCTAATTTTTTTTTAAAAACGTGTGCCGTCGAACAGTTGTATACATTTCGATTGCAAAAACAAGATAATCGGTAACACATTAGTATGGATAACAATTAGTGATTATTAACTGCAACTTTTGCCTCCGTTAACTACCAACTTACTGCTTATTTATATCTAATAATGTAGTTGTTGTAGCGGTTATGTACAGGTCATGCAGAACAAGGCATTAATATGTCATTTATAAGCACTAATAAACAGGCAATATGTAAGCTAATAAAAACTAGTTAAAAATGAGAATTGGTCCCTATACTAAAGTGTTACCAGATAATCGAGGTAGATCAATTAGTGCGCTGCTGCAACTTTGGCTGCGTCCCAAAGCTGTGAAATGCTGTCTTTAAGGCAGCATTCCAAGGCAGGAAAGATTAAAGTCATTTCTGAATCCAATGTTTGCTTTACTTCCTGTCTCCTAAGATACCTCCATGTCCTCTCCCACAGTTCTATGCGTTGGCATGGAGAATGTAATTGGTCAAGCCTGGTTGAGTTGAAGTAAAAAATGAAATGGCGGTCAAGAAGCGTCTGGAGCATAAATGTAGTGCAAATAAAGTTATATATTCACTTTTTACACAATTTGATTGCATTTATAGCGAGAAATTACACCGTGTTACAAATTATTACGCACATGCCATTTTTGTTTATTTTTCCAAAACAGTCATTAAGTTACAAATTTTATTCTACCCTCAACAGTTATATGACAGTGTAGATGATATTATATTTAAATGAAATAAATATGTCAAAAGATGCTTTAATACTTTATATAGTATAGTATAGAATAGTGTTGTTCTAAATAATTATGCAAAATGCACTTTAACCAAATTTATAATGATATAATGGATTATAACGATCCAAAAAGAGATATCCGTCAAATGTGTTGCATGGACACATAATTTTCCCCAATAAACAAACACAATGTAAAACAAATAATGTACTTACACAAGTTACATAATAATATATAAGCAAATCTTTGACATGACTTTAACTCTCCCATTCATTAAACTTGTACTTATACAAGTATAGGTTTTATCTTTATTTCAATTGAAGACACTTGTATTCCGAAGTTGATGTTTTGAATTATAGTGCTGTCCACCTCACAGATCTTATAATGATGCTCCACAGGCTCTTAATAGGACCAAGGTCAGAGGATGATGGTTGTCACACCTTGATTTGTTTCTTATTTTATGCCCATATTGTCGGTGATGCTTTTTGCAGCATGGGATGGAGTATTAGCCTCCATGAAAGTACATTTATTTCAGAAGACATGATTCCTTTTATATCCCATGGTGAAAAAACATCTTTTAGGTACTACATATCTTCTATATGTTCTTTTGACCCCCTCAGGAACCTTAAAGGGACCTACCATCTTACGCCCCAATATTCCAGTCTTGTCTGAACATAGTGGCTATTCACCAACAATCCAGAATATATTATTCAGTGTATTATGGCATGCCAATGAATAAAACTATTTGAAAATAGTCTTTATGTATTCTGAGCTCACAGCACATGTCTCATTTTTGCAAGTTTTGGTTTGGGGAGGGGTAGAATATGGAGTGAAAACAGTATCAAAACCTCCCACAAATCCACACAAAAGTACACACTTGTGCACCGTAGTTAAAAATGCACACGATAAGTCCAGATGCACGACACAGTAATTCACAATTGTGTGCGGGAGATCCCCATACACGCACAAGAATTCCCGAATGCACAAAGGAGATTCACACCGAAATCAACAAATACACACAAAGAATTCACACACTGAAATCCACACAAAAATTCACACACTGAAATCCACACAAATAAGTTACACATTGAAATTCACAAATACACACAAAGAATTCACACACTGAAAGCCACACAAAAATTCACACACTGAAATCCACACAAATAAGTTACACGTTGAAATTCATAAATACACACTAAGAATTCACACACTAAATCCACAAGGAGATCAACGTGCAATACTGTATATCGTCTTCCTCAAGAGGGCGCATACAGGCCTTATATAGTTTTTCTTTTAAACAGATGCATTAAAATAAAATATAAGTGACATATTTACATATTATATACTGTATGTTTGTTTCTATTGTGTATTTTCTATGTGCTTTGCATGCTGTATTGTGCCCTGGGTTTCCAAAGGTCAGTTTGTAATCTACAGTAAACTAACATTTAAAAATTAAAATGACTCCTCCTTGAGTCTCCAACTGAGTATTAACAAAATGTTGTGTAGTGTTTTTGCTTTGTTTTATTTTTAATACAACATGTGAGACCAAAAATGTAATATATATTTTGTTTTGGAATCTCTTCTCTCACTTTCTCTGTTTCCAGGTAGCGCTCATTAGAGCACACAGGTGCAACGTGTGAAAGTAAACACTTTTTTTAACTAAACGAATAGGATGGATGACATATGTTATAACTCTTATAATTCTCTTATATTAAACAAATCATCACATCTCTGTGCTGCTTTGCTAAAGATAGATCCACAGCTCAAATACAAAATAACATTCCTGTGCAGATCTCTTATGAAAATTAACCATGTTTTTTGTTGTAAAAGTGTAGTTTCCATGTTTTTTGGTGTTTTGATTACTATTAGCAAAACCATAGTTTTACTACAATAATCATGTTTTTTGGTTTTAACTGTAGTAAAACCATGGTTCAATTTCATAAGGGATCACTACATCCTTCAGAAGAGAACAAATGCCAGTTTTCTGTTCCTGAATTAAAAAGGTTAAGATTTGAACAAGCCCTGAAAAGTGAAGCCAAAATATCTCAATTGTATTTTTTGTATTTGCTTGCACATACCTTGAAAGGCTGGTGCTTCAAGGGGGTTTTCCGGGCGAGAAGTGCTGCAAGGCATCGCGTGTAGGACAACTCGCAGGTATTGCACACCGCACATGCACGTTTAAAAGCGTAAGTTTAGTCAGAGTCTATTTCAAGATCCAGAATATGTGTTGGCAGCATATGGTAATCGTTAACAGTCTAGGATAAATATGATGTTATTTAATGTTAAACCATGTGAGTGGCGTGGCAAGGATTTCAGCAGCGTCCAATGCGTCACCTCCATGCTGCTCTTTGTTTTGGTGACGCATGCAGCCGTAAAACGCGGGTGTTGCCAGATTGGGAGTTTTTCCGCTACACAATTAAGGCCTGTTTACAGTGTATTTTAGTCGGGATTTCACCTGGAAGACTCTATAGAAATCTGGCACCCTATTGAACGACGTTAAATTGAGAGAGCGTGCCGTTCACAAGCCCCAGAATGAACAAGTTCACAGTAACGTTCATCAGGCAGTAATACAGTACGTTCGTGTTCACGTTCGCCCAAAATATGAACGAGTTCATGAACTTTTGTTCAATGAACTCGTTCAGGCACAATTCTGCGAGGGCAGGGCTTTGATTTTGCGGCTTTACTTCCTGCTCACTACTGCGCAGGACTGGTCCCGAAGTCGCTACTGTGCAGACTTAAATCCCAAGATGTTTGGGCCTTATCAGGACACTGGCGGCTATCTTAACGGGCATCATCCATCTTTTTAACAGTCTGTGGTTTAAACACAGCATTGACTAGAGCAGGGTTTCTCAAAGTGTGGGGCGGGCCCCACTGGTGGGAAATAGGAACATTACAAGTGGGGCATGACAAATAAGGCGTGGCTAAAGCGGTCGCAATCTAACTAATTTGATCCAGATTTCCCTAGTCAAGATAATTGCATGTGCTCGCTATTCTTGATCTAAGCAGCCCTAGAGGTCGAGCGTGGATCAAATCGATCAAGTTAAAGAGACAGCAGTGATTTGTAATTGAAAATTATAATACTGCTGTAATAAATAAACCCACGAAATAGCTGCAAAGTCCTTATGGATTTAATCCTTTCATGCAGCAACTCAATTAAAATCTATTGCCATATTTTAGCTTGGAACAACGTTAGAAATGATGGTCAGTGCTCTCAAGAGCGCATTCAGCGAACCAGGTTCAATCCCTGTCTCACGATACTTATGTAGCTCTATTTTGCTTCTACTTTTCCGTTTTCTATAGATCAGGGGTGACCAACCCTCTTCCTGGATATCTGCCCTCCTGCATATTTTAGTTCCAACCCAGCTTCAACACACCTGACTCTAATTTTTAGGTAGCCCTGAAATGCTTGATTGCCAGGTTCAGGTGTGCCAGGTTTAGGGTTGGAGCTGAACTCTGCAGGACAGTAGATCTCCAGGAACAGGGTTGGTCACCACTGCTTTAGATATTATACTTTTTAAACATAACACAGATTTTAACTTTTAAAAGATGATATGTAGGTTATTATAATGCCACATACAAATTTTAAACCTATACACCCTATAAACAGGTCTTCTGCCTTTACTTGTTTTTATTATTTATAATTTTATATGACAACCAACTGAATATTACTTTCTACCCCCCCCCATTTGGAGCGCGTTTTAACTCGTACGGTGGCCGTGTCATGCCAAGGTTAACATGGCTTCCAGTACAAAGCAAAAGCAATGAAAAATAACTACAATTTACAGTGTCCTTTGCCTGTGATCCGTCATAGCACACAGATTTATGTTAACCCCCTGGGGTCCAAAAACGCGGGGCCGCGTTTTGACGTGTTTTTTCCTTATCATGGCAGAATCAACTTAAAATACTCCATCATTAATAATCATACACTTACGTGTTTGACATCATTTGAAACGGTAAAGGGTCTTCTTTAATATGTGTTCATTCACAATAACAACAGATCTTTGTGTTTTTGTAGTATAAAGAAAATAAACAGGGTGTGCATCCAGACATTTCTGTCTCCGCCAGCTGTCTCTCAAAACACGTTACAAAAATTAATTGAAACTCCGCGAATACTCGTCACACAAGCATGATACACACATCCAAAGAAAGCCTGAAATGTCTACTTTTAAACAAGCTAAATATAATCAAAAACAAATATTGCCGGTTTATGTAATCTGCATTGAAGTAAAGAGAGTACCGTTTTTCCTGGCTGACTTCATTATCTTTAATTTGGTCACGCCCACAGCTGTTGACATGGTAATGAAGACACGAGCTGTTCAACCATAACAAGCAAAGCGTAAAGTTTGATCAGATTTAAGGACTTTTTACCGCATGTTTGGATTATAAACTTTATTCACACACGTGAGGAATATCTTCATTTATGTCTGGACATTGAGGAAGAGAAGCATTTATCTTTAACGTTACCTAAGAATAACAATGGAGAACGCACTGCTGGATTAGAAGTAAGTAACGTTAACAGTTAATTTGTACCATTTATATTTGCTATCATGTAACTTAATATGCTCATGGCTTGTGCAGTTCAGCCTAGATACAGTAACGTTAAGCAACCTTAGCAGACTACACGCTTCGGATTGAAAAACTTTCGTTGTTTACAAACGAACGCGATCTCACGTAATGGCGGATTTCACTGTTTCATGCTGTAACAGTGTTAAACACAGTTATTCACTTATATCCTTCATGGAAACTTTCAGTAAGCCTGAACTGCTGTATCTTTTAAGTATGTGCTGTAATATGATTCCATGTTTACATGCTTATTTACAAACAAATCCGCGTGACCTCCCGTAATGGCGGATATCTGTTACATGCTGTACAGTGTTAAGACACAGTTATTCACCCTATATCCTTCATGGAAACTTTCAGTAAGCCTGAACTGCTGTATCTTTTAAGTGTGTGCTGTAATATGATTCCATGTTTACATGCTTATTTACAAACGAGTACGCGTGACCTCCCATAATGGCGGATATCTGTTAACTTACATGTTGTACAGTGTTAAGACACAGTTATTCACTTTCGTATCTGTCATGGCAACTTTGAGTAAATGCTGCACTGCGGGATTTGCTGTAAAATGCTTCCATATTGTTTACATGCAAGGTAATTCCATACATTGCGCTTTACACGCGACACCGTTTATTATGAGCTCCGCGTTGTTTACACGGAGACGTGAGCTCGCGCACATCCATTTGCGATGTGTTTTTAAAGTTCATACTCGCTTACAGAAACGCGTTTAAAACAGAAGCTAGACGATAAGGTGATGGGCATCTGAAAACAGTAATCTGAAAACAGCTTTTTATATAACTAATTATTGCAGATGTTTATCTGAGATACTAATTTAGTTTATGATAGTTTATCTGAATGTAGTGCTATCATTTACCCATCAGTTATGTATGTAAGGGTATTTCTGTGGACAACTTATGCTAACAGCTGTTTATAACTCTCTTAGAGGTCTGCATCCCTCTCATCAGTACAAAACTATGAAGTGGAAAAACATATTCACACTCTTTGGACATAAAGTTATATGGTTACATGAGCCACATGAAGTTTACAGCTCTGTTGTTTATCAGTTTCTTATACAAGTTAAGGTTTTTAATAGGGTTCGTTTCCAAATAAACTGAAAATGTCCTACTGACCTTCATTTCTATTTTGATTATATTGTTAACTTCTTAATAAACCTCAAACAAACGTGTACATTTGTCCTCACATTCTTTACTGTAGTTCCTTCCTGCCTCATTATTATGCAGCTCATTATGCAGCTCATTATGCGAGCCTTTGTTTGCTAGCTGTCAATCAATCCTTCTCGCATACGGCCACTCTAAACAAAAAGTGTCTTACAATTTCTAAATCAATACATTGTTTTATGAGAATAAGTAGGCAGAATGATTTTCACATCATTTTAAAGAAAAAACTCTAGACTACTAGATTCTGTTTAGGAAAGTCTTGTTAAAACATGTTTAGTATGGGTTTTGTGAACTTATATCAGTGACTTAAAATTTTTGCTTTTTTAAAAACCACGCATAAACCTTTTTCTCTCAAAAATACAAACATGTACATACATGTAGCTCATATAATATTTTAGCCCAGTTTGTGCTGAACACAGTGGTATGAGACACTTGCCATTATTATGTTTTAAAGCAACTGAAAAAAGACCAAATGTAAGAGCATGTCAGAACCTCTGACAGTGTCCCGAAATGGTCGGACCCCAGAGGGTTAAACATGGAAAAAGTCAGATTTTCATGATATGTTAAATCACATACAAAAAGCAACTATAAACATAGCTTAGACACTCCTTTTTTATCGACGCGAGGAAAAATATCCTAGGGGCTGTTACACTTGGTATTAAGATATATTTTCGTTTATCGGACGAAAGATACAAAAGTGGACGAGAGATACATCACGTTTACACCTGATATTTAAATCCGTCTCTTTTGTCCACTTTCGACCGCTTCTCTCCAGATTACTGAGGTGATGGTCTGTGGACAAGTCCCTCTCCTGTCATTTAAACATGAGCGGTAGTAATGGCGGGTTTAAATGGATGCAAACTAATATAATGTCAGAGTTGTCTAGTTTTTCCTGTTCCGTTGTCGTTTTAAATCTTTTTCGCTTCCTTGGCAACTTGTTTTAATGTCCTCGAGAATAGGTCTTCAACAGGCCCCAAATCAAAGCAATGGATCACGGGTTCCTTTTTTTTGGCCCGAACCCTCTTCGGAGGACAACTTTTTTTATAAAGTAAATTATTTTTACTAAACAGACAATAGATATACTTATAGAGATGGTTTCAGCAGTAACAATATAAACAAGCGGCTGTAGTGGTCCGCACGTAACTTCCGGTGAATTCCGCTAAGAATAAATAATAACAAAGTTCTTTAAACATAGTTTACTTATATACACTTGTCACACCCAGGGGCTGGCTATGTTTAACTAGAGCCACGCCCCTTCTCTACTTCCACCTCGAGGAGGTCCCCAAAGCCAACCCAATGACCAGACAACACGAGAACAGGTAAGTATAAAATAATATTTATTGGTTAAATATTTAAAATGTACTGGGGGAGTGGGTAAAGGGGAATTAAAACTAATGTAGGCCAGGTGGGCCACGGCCAAGTGTGTGACAGGGAGCAAGGGGGCAACGGGGGTCCAGGGGACTGAGACCAAAGGGGAAGATGTGGAAAACAGGCTCCCGCCTGTCCCCGTTATCCGTGGTGCCCTCCTCTTCTTTCCTGGAGGCAAATATAAAATAGTGTGAGTATTTTGGGGTTAACTCTCTCCACCTGCGTACCTGAATCTCGCTCCGCAGGGACTTCACCGCTCCTGGTAGGTACAACTTTCCACAGTTCGTTCTCCTAATGTGTACTCCTTTTCTCTCCTACTCCACAGGTAGCAGCTTGGACACAAAGACACAGTTAAGTGGGACTTAGGATGCTTCTCACCTCTCTGCTGCTTACAGCTCTTGGTAGGTGTAACTTTCCACAGTTCGTTCTCCTAACGTTCACTCTGTTCTCCTTTTCCCACAGGCGGCAGCTTGGACACAAAAGCACTGGATGCTTCTCACCTCTCTGCTGCTTACAACTCTTGGTAGGTATAACTTTCCACAGTTCGTTCTCCTAACGTTCACTCTGTTCTCCTTTTCCCACAAGCGGCAGCATGAACACAAAGCACTGTTTATTTAGACTCGGGGTGTTGCTCACCTTTATGCTGTCTACAGCTCTTGGTAGGTATGTCCTTCCACAGTTCGTCCTCCTGACATTCACTCTCGTTCTCTCTTTCTCTACAGGCGGCAGCTTGGACAAAAAAACACCGTTAATTTGGACTTGGGGTGCTTCTCACCGTTCCGCTGCTTACAGCTCTTGGTAGGTATGGCTTGCCACAATTCGTTCTCCGGACGTTCACTCTCATTCTCTCTTTATCCACAGGCGGCAGCTTGAACACAAAAGTACTGTTAATTTGGACTTGGGGTGCTTCTCACCTTTCCGCTGCTTACAGCTCTTGGTAGGTATGGCTTGCCACAATTCGTTCTCCGGACGTTCACTCTCGTTCTCTCTTTCTCCACAGGCGGCAGCTTAGACACAAAATCACGGTTAATTTGGACTTAGGGTGCTTCTCACCTTTCCGCTGCTTACAGCTCTTGGTAGGTATGGCTTGCCACAATTCGTTCTCCGGACGTTTACTCTTGTTCTCTCTTTCTCCACAGGCGGCAGGACGGCTGGCATGCACAGAGAGTCGAACGGGCGATGTTTTCCCAAAGGTGCCGGGGGCAATGCCCTCCCGGCGAATCCGCTGGTCGAGCAGAGGGGCGACAATGACACAACGTCTCACCGGGTCAAGCGCTGCCCTATCCTAGCTACTCGTAGGGCGATCGAATGCCGGACAGGGGCGCCCTTTCGTAGGGACCACGGGACGGCGGAACTCCTTCGCCTCTACTCTGCAACAAGGGCATACACACAGGTCAGATATCAATACAAATAGCCCGTATTCGTACTCACACACACACTGCCAGCTTCCAGTCTTCACCGCCACTCTCCGAAATCTACCAATACACAGACGGGGCCGGCTCCCAGAGGCCCACGTCGTCACTTCACATTCCAAACAGCACACTACGTATAATAGATGGTTCTTCCTAGGACCGTTAGCCTCTCCGTCTCTTCCCCAATGAACTGGATGATGCAGGGTACTTCTAACAAGACACACAGCACTTGCACAGCAACCCACGGCAAACACACAGCACCACTTCAACGTGAAAAGTTTGCAAAATACAAGGACTCACCCACCACACTACAGGTGTACAAAAATAGACGCCCGACGTCTTCCACTTCACTTGAGTTGGATGGGGGCGATGATAATACGGACTGGAGGTGTTAGTCCGTTGCTGCGGCTACTTGGATGAAACGTTTTTCGGCTCACCTACCACGCCGGTTCAGGGGTAGGGCCGCCCTCCTTCTCCTGGAGGTACTCAATGAATGCACAGGTTAGTTTTCTACTTTGCTTTACATAGGAGCTGATACTCACAGCGGTCCGCCTTTGTTTACGTTTCAAAACACAATCCGTTTCCTTCCTCCTTTTTTCCTCTAAATATGCCACTTCGACCGATGTTTCTTCCACCCGTAGGGTTTTCCTATCACTCCAGCGTTTCCACCGCAGACTACGAGAGAGAGAGAGAAAGTATAGACAGCCACCAATGCATATCAGACGAGCACAGCTCCGCACCTCAACTCACACTAAGCACTTAGTGCAGTGCTACTATAACTATCACAGCTCCGTCCTCTTTTCGCCTCTCTGGGCCGCCGCACTCTTTCCTCTCGCTGTAAGCGCTCCGTGGATCAACGGCGCCCTCCGGCTCTTCCAAGGACGGAGCGTGTGATTTTCTGCCCTAGGCCACAATGGAGCTCGTGCCTGAAACAACTCTTCTCCCTTTTGTGCTTCTTTGGCCCTTTTTATGTCCCTTGTCTTCACCCTCTCCTCCAATCATGGGCCACCAGCTTCATTCGCCACACCTGTTGCTTGTTTGCATCGCCAGGGAGACTAAAAAGGGAAAGGTGCTTCTACAAATCGGGCCCGGGCGGAAACCATCTTCAGGCGGAACTTTTCTCCGCCACTTCGGTTCCGCCCCATCATAGTCACCCGGTGACACACTAACAAGCAAAAAAACAACAACACATAGATTACCTAAGAAACCAAAACATTTGTTATTTTCGACGAGGCATTTGTTCAAGAGATCAGTTTACACTCTAAAAATGACTGGGTTATTTTTTATCCCAAAATGCTGGGTTGAGTCTGTTGGGTTGTTTGGGTTATTTTTTTACATTTTAAACACTTTTTGGGTGGTTTCAATTTTCTAGGTGTTGGGTTAAAACTGCTGGGTTATTATGTTGGGTTGTTTGAAGAGGCTCAGGTGCTTCGCGCCCTTAATGTTTGAATGTGCTCAGCAGCAGTCGTGGTGAAAGGACAGAGTCACTGGAAGCAGTTGTTTCAAGGTAAGTTTATATGTTTTTGAGAACATTTCATGAATATAAACAAGATTATAACAGCAACGTGTTAATTTATACAGACTAAGACGACGGGTGTAATTTGGACGAATGATGACTGTTACCTCAGATCGCCATTTACACATTTTGACTCGAATAATCGTTCTAAGATGTTTGATATGGCATATTAATAAAATTAATAAAATCGATGTTACAAAATCCCCATCACACGGTTGATTACGTTAACTCATGACAATTTCTGTAAGCCTTTAACAAAGCGAGTCAAAACCGGTACCGAGTCGACCTCCGCAACCCCACTTCGGCACACACGCGCACAGTTTTCACTTTCCCAGCTTAACAAGCGATAGCGACGCTGTTAAATTAAATTTAGCGACAAACGAGTTGCTTTCTTGTCATTCGATATGTAAAGACAGACCGCGAGGCGCGAGCACATGTTAATTTTACCGGCGGCGGAGGATCACGGAGCCGGCATCTACTCTGTCACTGAGGCAGAGACAAGCAGCACATTCACTTCACAGTCGGTACGGCAGGTAACGCGTCGATAAATGAAAATGAAACAGCGTTTCCAAGAACCGGTGTCTTATATGTATATTGCTTGTTCCTCTCTTTTAAAATGTAACAATAATTTAAGTGTTTGGACATGAACTTGAAAACATAAACGTATTTGTCACCAAGACGGAGGCTGCGTGGAAGTGACTATCGGTTAACAAACATGTATATGTGTTATATGAAATGTGTTATTGAGTTGTATTTAGTTACTATTTTATATTCATTTCATAATATTTTTGGGTTGTCTCCTGTGATTTCAAATTTATATTGACCAACCCTCTGATCTGTAGCTGACTACTGTATCAGAGATGTTATGTTTCTGGCAGAGATCAGATGTGATGTTGTTTTCCCATTCTTTTTTTAGAGTGTGCAGAGTTTTAACGTCCATCCATTGATGAGGCTAGCAAGACCTTCAAACAACTTCAGCCAGTAAGTATAACATTTAATAATTCCTATTTAAAATATATTTAGAATGTCCTAATTATCTGCTACATTTTAGTTCTGCAGTACTTTATTCTTTATAGTCAGATCATCCTATTTTTTATTAATTTTTCTGGAACTATATCTCTTAGCAGAATGCGAAAACACAGTGGAACTGGAGGTAAGCACCGCAGCTTTTAAATGTGGACATTGATCATTTATTTAATCGCGACGTGACTATTAAAACATGTTATGAGATATCCCCACTGGTATATTTATAAGCAGCATGCAAAAACATCTCTCTGACACTTATAACAAACAGTTTTATATAGTACTGACAAGAACGAAGTCTAATAATAACCGAGTGCTCGTATCACGTTAAGATGAAATGGTAAACCAATAGTAACATTATAGAAGTATAGTTTTATTCACTTTTACCTCGCGCCAAAACAATAACAACACAAAAGACACTAAATATGAATAAGAAAACAAGTAATAGTTTTATCATGACACCAAATACTTCTGATTTGTTCTCTTTTTTGACCATCAAAAACAAACAAGGCCAACAAATGAGCCAGGAATCTCTGTCAGAGATGTAGCCCAGAGAGGGCGGTGGTCAGCGGGGCGAGTGAACACTGACGTCCGTTCATGCTTTGGTTCTCATACGTACCGAATCTCACTAAGCAAACGTTTAAACAGGCGCTATCTTTACTAATCGACTGTAGATTTAAATATAATACATATATATTCTCGACTGAACTAATCTTAAAACTACACTTTGTGACCAAGAAACGGTAATATAAAGAAATGCCTATCCGTCCATTGAGTTATCATGAGATTCAAAGCAGCCGAAAGTTTTACCTGTCATTCTGGCCGCCCTCAAATCCGTGGCGGAAGAAGTAGTTCTCAAACAAAGAGGCCTTTAAAATAACTCCGTTGTTGTTTTCTAGTTTTCTTTTTTCAAACGTGTGCCGTCGAACTGTTGTATAACAGTTGATTGCCTCCGGCACTCGGCCTACGGCCTCGTGCCTCTGGCCTAATCACAGCCGTGATGATATAGAGCTATATCACACTCCTACTCGAGCGATATTGCTTAATTATTATATTTTCCATTATAATCACTTTTCTTAGTTGATGGTAGTAATCTATAACACATGATATTCATAATACTTTATTGAAACCATATTAATATTACCCTTACTGCCATTAATTAGGTATAATATTGTTAAGGTCTCATGCAAAGGAAGTTAAATGAAGGCTCCAACCTAAGGTCATTGGGGTTTTACAGATGTACATTTGTGTGTATAGTATGTGCAGCATAAGTGTGAAATGTAGTTTTCCCAGAGCTGTGTTTTTTCTTTCTAACTAATTTGTAGTTTCTTTATTGCACTTTAACAGTTTTCAGCACACTAACTTTAAAAAAAATATCAGGCCTTCACATGGTGACCTTTTTAACATCCGGCCGTCAGCTTAAAATGAGTTTGACGCCCCTGATCTAGTGTGAGCGTTTCTTCACACTGTGGCAAGAGCTTTATCCTCAAACACATCTGTGTGTTTACTTTTTACTTCCTCTTTTAGCTTTAGTCTTATAGTTAAACTGGGTCAATGACTATATGACTAAAGCCTAGTTCTTTATATTTTTAATAATACTGATTTCTTAAATTTGCTGCCTATATATATTTGTACACTCTAAGAAAGTATGTGTTAATTTTAAACACATTGTTTTGTGTTAAACTATTTAACACATTAGGCGTTATTTTTTGTTAATTTTGTGTTCAAATAAATAAAAGGAACAACAACAGATGTGTTCCAAAAATAACACAGAGATGTATTAAACACAAGATGTTTTTTTTTTAACAGATTTGTTTTAAGAGTGAATGAAGTATTTCACAAGAATATTATAAGACAGGGACAGGACCAACACAACGCACAGGTATACCACCTGGTGAGAAGCAGGAGGAGCCGAGCCCGGAGTCACCCCACAGTGCCCGGAACCTCCAAGTGTTGCAAATGAATCCCCCTAGCATTAAGTCTAAAAGGAGGTGGATCAAGTGGCCGGCAGCTAACATGACCTCATTATGGATGCAGTTTGACAACGATGTCGACCAGATTCTGGAGACCACCAGGGGAGACGTTGACAGAAAAATGCAAACCATGACAACGATCATTACCAGCATCGCAGCCGAACGGTTTGGCGAAGAGTCGAAGGAAGGAGGCTCCAAAGGACCTTACTCAAAAAACCATCGAGAAGTGAGAATCCACAACATCAGACAGGAGATGAAGATCCTGAAGCAACAGTACAAGCAGGCAGGAAAGGAGGAAAGGATCGGCCTGGCACAGCTGATGAGCATCCTACGAAAGAAGATCAGGATCCTCCGGCGGGCAGAGTGGCATCGGAGGCGCCGCCGTGAAAGAGCACAGAAGCGAGCGGCATTTATTGCCAACCCTTTCAAATTTACTAAGGAGCTGCTAGGACAGAAGCATAGTGGCCAGCTGGTCTGCTCTCAGGAGGAGATGGATCACCACCTGAAGGAAACATACAGCGACCCAGAGAGAGATCAAGAACTGGGGGAGTGCAGAACCCTGATAGACCCTCCTGAGCCAAGTGTACAGTTCAATATGTCAGAGATGCAGCTAAAGGAGGTTCGAGAGGTTGTCAGGAAGGCGCGAGCGAGATCCGCTCCAGGACCAAGCGGCACTTCTTATAAAGTTTACAAGAACTGTCCTAAACTCCTACTGCGCCTGTGGAAAATCCTGCGCGTCATCTGGAGGAGGGGTAGGATTCCTGAACAGTGGAGAGTTGCCGAAGGGGTTTGGATTCCAAAGGAGGAGAACTCCAAGAAGATAGACCAGTTTCGCATCATCTCCCTGTTATGTATTGAAGCCAAGATCTTCTTCAGTGCTATCTCCAACCGACTGAGCACCTTCCTCTCAAAGAACAGATTTATCGACACATCAGTACAGAAGGGTGGAGTCGCAGGAATACCTGGGTGCTTGGAACATACAGGAGTGGTAACACAGCTCATAAGAGAGGCCAGAGAGAACAAGGGCAATCTGTCAGTGCTGTGGCTCGATCTGGCAAATGCATATGGTTCAATACCACACAAGCTGGTGCAGCTCACTTTGACAAAACATCATGTCCCCAGCAGAGTCAGAGACCTCATTGCTGACTATTACGACAATTTCAGGATGAGAACCTCTGCAGGAGCAGTGACATCAGGCTGGCATAAGATAGAGATTGGAATTATCACAGACTGTACCATCTCTGTAATTCTGTTTTCCCTGGCTATGAATATGCTCACAAAGTCTGCTGAATCAGAGTGTAGAGGGCCCAAGACGAAGTCAGCTCAACGTCAGCCACCGATCAGAGCTTTTATGGATGACCTCACTGTCACCACAGAATCAGTCCCAGGCTGCCAGTGGATTCTTAAGGGTCTCGAGAATCTAATGGAGTTGACACAGATGCATTTTAAACCACCCAAGTTAAGATTGATGGTTTTGAGAAGAGGAAAGGTGGACAACGAATTTCGGTTCAGCGTCGCAGGTGTATAAATCCCAACCATCACTGAGAAGCCTGTCAAGAGCCTAGGCAAGGTGTTTGACAGCACCATGAGGGACTCTGCATCCATCCAGGCAACCTGTACTGAGCTGGACAGATGGCTAAAGTCAGTGGACCGGTCTGGTTTGCCAGGGAAGTTTAAAGCTTGGTTATACCAGCATGGCATTCTCCCTAGGATTCTGTGGCCACTACTTGTCTACGAGGTACCAATTTCAACTGTGGGAACCTTAGAGAGGAAAGTCACCAGCCACCTCAGAAGATGGCTGGGGCTTCCAAAAAGTCTAAGTAGTATAACACTCTATGGGCACCGCAACAAACTGCAACTGCTGCTCAAGTCCTTGGAAGAGGAGTTTAAGGTAACGAGAGCTAGTGAAGTGTTGCTTTTCAGAGACTCAAATGATTTAATGGTGGCAACGGCTGGGATTGAAGTGAGGACTGGCCGGAAGTGGAAGGCTGAGGAAGCTGTTCGACAAGCAGAGGCAAGATTACACCACAAAAGGCTGGTGGGGGTTGTAACAAGAGGTAGGGCTGGACTGGGTTCCTTTCCAACTCCCCACATAGGTACCATCAACAGAAAGGAGACGCGCTGTCAGGTCCAGGAGGAGGTGAGAGCAGCGATTGAGGATGAGAGAACCAGCAGGACAGTAGGAATGAGGCAACAAGGTGCCTGGATACGATGGGAGAATGCGATCGACAGGAAGGTGACATGGGCAGAGCTGTGGAAGGCAGAGCCACAGCGGATCAAATTTCTCATCCAGGCGGTGTATGATGTGCTTCCCAGCCCATCTAACCTTCACATATGGGGCAAGGTGGAGTCACCAGCATGCCCACTGTGCTCCAAGTGTGGAACCCTAGAGCACATTCTGAGTTGCTGTTCAAAGGCACTGGGAGAGGGAAGGTACCGGTGGAGGCATGACCAGGTGTTAAAGGCCATCGCTGAAGCCATTGCTACAGGAGTTGAGGGGGCCAAGCGCTCCCTCCCCTCCAGGCAAGCCATTGCCTTTGTCAGAGTGGGAGAGCAGCCAAAACCAGCCTTGAAAACATCTGCAGGCATTCTGGCCACGGCGCGGGATTGGGAGCTGTTGGTGGACTTGGAGCGGCAACTCAAGTTCCCTGGCCACGTTGTGACTACCACCTTAAGACCAGATGTTGTTCTCGTGTCTAATTCCACCAAACAAATAGTTCTACTGGAGCTTACAGTCCCTTGGGAAGACCGATTGGAAGAGGCCTTTGAGAGGAAGCTCACCAAGTATGATGGACTGGTCAGAGAGTGTCGACAAGCTGGGTGGAGAGCACGGTGTCTCCCAATAGAGGTAGGATGCAGGGGCTTTGTAGCACAATCCTTGTACAGAGCCTTCAGTCTTTTAGGCATTAATGGAGCGAAGAGAAGAAGAGCCATCCGTAACACCACTGAAGCAGCAGAGAAAGCCTCAAGATGGATATGGCTCAAGAGAGGAGATCCATGGGGGTCAATGTAGCTCGATTCGCCAACTGGACACAAGCTGGGGTCTGATCAGCCACAGCTGGGTCACCTGGATGAGGGTGTCTGATGTTGAAAGACCCGAAACACCCAATGATTCCAGGAACATCACTGAAGATGTGTCCAGTAGCATCAGTGGATGTATTTGCACAGTAAGTCTTTTCAAACCCTCTAACTATTAGAAATTACAGTTAACTAACTAGAACTGTTTAGGTGGTTTCTGTTTGTTGACTGGCAGTTTGCAAAGATCACACCTAAACGTCAGGGGTGTCAAAAATTCATCACATCTCATCCGCATTACGGTTCTCTCAGATGATCAGTCGTATTTGATGAAGACTATATGAATGTATCAGCTCTTTAATTACCTCTGCATTTAGGCTACTACTGGTTTTTGAATTAACTCCATTAATAACTAGCTTTTATGGTAGAGAAATTTTGAGTGTTTTGTCTTACAGATTAGTATAAATGTTTTATATGGTATGCTTTTAATGTGTTTCATGGTTACGGTCTACATGAATTAAGTTTTAAGTTGTCTCTCTGTTGTTTGCATATGAATGTGTTGTTCCACAGCTGGGCCTGGAGGAGATAAGGGTGTCCATGGTAAGGATAGCAAATAGTTGTATGATGTGTTAGAGAACAAAGACACTGAGTTTTACCACCCATTGGAGGATTTATGTACCAGCTTGGAATGTTATAGAGATAAAGCCACAGCATCACCAAGTTGTCATGAGTTATGAGAAGGAGCTAAGGGGCCTGAAGGTAGGAGTCTGCTGGACATTGGGACAGTACAGAGTGAAAGAAAGGCAGGGCTATTGGACCACTATTGGATATAATATACTGAAAAACTCTGAACGGGGTCATTGTCATTATCATTTTACCAGGTGTACACACAGATAGCCCAAATTGCTTAAAACTGTTTTATTTACAAATGTCACTATTAAAGTATGGTTAGAAGAACTATGTTCTTTCTGAAGAGTTTTACAACCTCCTCCACATTACTGTATAAGACCATGCATTTATCAGTCGCTGTCATAATCTCTTGCCCTTTTGTCAAAAAGCTGTGACTTTTTTACCTGGCTTTGGGTTACTGATTGACAGACGTCTCATGAGTTCAGTGTTGGACAGATCAGTAGTTTCAATCATTAATTTAAATGAATCAGTTCAAATGAGCCATTAGTTTGCGAATCAGACATTATTGGAAATAGACGCGTTGTGTGCTAGTTGCAAAATTTGGTCTTTTGACCTTTCATCATTTTATTTGTTTTGTTTTGATGAATTTGAGCGAGGAAGAGACCAGAGAGAATGTGCTTTGTTTGGAGACTGAGAGTGCTTGTGTGTGCGACTCTGTTCATTCTCTCTCCTGGAATCATCAACATTATCACATTAATCACAATAACTCATAAAAAAAGGCTTTGGCAGGACAAACATTCGTTATGACGCCCGCAAAATTTGTTTCAATGCAAAAAATCTAATTTATAATAACAATAAAATAATTTTTAAGCTCTCACAGGCCACATAAAACGAGGCCGTGGACCGGATTTGGCTTGCGGGCCTTGAGTTCGACACCCCTGATCAAAGTTATTTTGTTGTCCAGATACACAGAAGGCCAGGTTCCTCTTTAAATGTCAGTAAGTCTGTGAGGTTTTTAACTAACTGTATAATCCAGTAAGCAAGTCTAAATGCTTAAACATAACATCACACTCTTTAACAAACTTTTTCTCTGGTATCTTTCTATGGCACAAATGATAGATAGTTATTATTGTCTTCTCAAGCATCACAGTTTATATGTTAACAGGTATAGCAGCACATATCAGTGTTAGTGTTTTAATGGAGTGTAGCTCATTGTGGTTTTAGTTTCAGTTTTGTGGTATAAACCAATGTGTGAAAGATTGTACCCGTTTTTGAATTTTCTACCATAAAGTATTTTTACACCAACTAAAGATTTTGTTGTAGTCCAAGAAAAGAGATTGACATTGGAAACAACATCTTGCGTCATCGTTTACTTTGGGGTTTGTGCCTTCTGCATATCATTAACATGCACTAATACACACTTACATTATACACCAAAGGAAATTGTGAATCAGACCATAATTGCTCTTTAACCTATTCCTGTCTGAGTTTTTTTCCCCTCTTGTTTCCTTGTAGAGGTGGATAAAAAAAAGATGTTTATTTCTATATCTTTTAATTTGAATGTATTACTGCAGTTTTTACCAACGGAAGACTAATGTGTAAGGAAAAATTGATGACGGCCCAGTGAATTGTTCAAAAAAAATGCACACCCAAGGTGGTAATGCTTTCAATTTCAATTATTCTGCAAGGTTACCACAGACATTGTTAAGACATTGCTTTGATGGTTATTTTAAGAAAATTGACTGGTTAAGTGTGTGTTTATCAAAAAATGATGGATAACCTGAAATGATGGAAAACATTTCTCAACAAATCAGAATAAAGCATTCAGTAGCCCCATGGTATAAGTAAGCAATAAGGTACGAGAGGCTGTGCTGTATCGTGAATAAGTAACGGCTGAAGGGCGTTGTTAGGCACAACGCGAAGCGGAGTGCCTGCAACCCCTTCAGCCGTTACTTATTCACGATACAGCACTTGCCTCGAGTACCTTATTGCTTTTATAAAACGGTTACCACACAATATTAAAGTAAAAAAATATTACTGCAACTTTCATGAAGTTAAATCAATAAAAGCATTCTTTCCGCTAGAAAAATAGTCCCTGACTGCGAACAACAACATGAAAGCTCAAATAAAAACAACAAACTGTTCTCAGACTTTGTCTCATTATATGTTTATGTGTTGCTAAGGGTGTTGCTAAGGGCGCAGTGATATTAAATAGAACCGCTGAGTGAAGCGGTCATAGCAGTGTTTTATTGTGAATAAAGCACACCTATTGACCAATCAGAATCAAGGATTGGAACTAACCGTTTTATAATATTTAATAAATGCATTTAATTCCTATTATTTTTGTCTTTTGATAAATATTGGTTTACATCTTTTGATTTAAAATGATAAAGTAATAGCAATATTTAATAAGCATTAAATCAACCCTGGGTGCATGATATTGTAAAACATTAGATGGATGAAACTAACTAGATCTGTTTAGGTGGTGTTCTGGTTGTTTGCTGGCAGTGGAAAGATAACACTTAGAAGCCTCTTAAGTTATTCTGGTGTCCAGATACACAGAAACTCAGGTTCCTCTTTCAATGTCCAGTAAGTCTGTGAGGTTTTTAAATTGCTGTATAATACAGTAATGCTTAAACATCCTCAAACTCCTCAGCAATCTTGATCTCTGGTATCTTTTTATCTGTAGCACAAATGCTAGATATATTTATTATTGTCTTTTCAAGCATCACCGATGTCTATATTCACAGGTATAGAAGCACACATCAGTGTTGGCGCTTTAATGGAGTTGAGCTCATTGTGGTTTTAGTTCCAGTTCTGTTGTATAAACCAATGTGTGAAAGATGTCAGTTGTTCATCAGCTTCAAATATATGTTGCAGTGTTTCCCACATATTGACTAAAAGCGCCCAAGTTTATCTGGCATCCACAGTTTTTTTTTTTTTTGCATGCTTCCATGTTTTTTAACTTGATGAGTTTTTAGAGGTCTTTACAGAGGACCCAGGACCTGTACAGTTACGGTTTATATTTTAAATGGTCAGTCATGTCAACTATATTGTGAAATTAATATAAATGTTTAATAAATCAAAGTATTGTGTTGTGTCACACATTATTAGTTCTCTGTCACATGTATAGTAGGACCATTTTTTGTCAATGGATATTGATCGATGATAGTGTACACACGTACATTTCAGATCAGTGGGAACCACTTTTTAGTCCATTAATTTACAAATAAAGACTACCAACATTATTATGTGCAGTTAATGAAAAATGTATTTTGTTTTACTCCATTTGATACTGTATGAAAAAGTCATACTAATGCATAACGGAAGTGAGTTTTATAAATGCACATTAACGTTCACACACATCAAAATACAACTCAGTTATGTTTCAGCTTTTCTTTTTTCTTTATTTCATAATTGATTTAATATTTACTGTATTCAATGTTATTTTTATTTGGTACAACATCACTAAACTCTTCCCTCTCACAGTGAGTTGTATCAGCCATTAGATTATTTGTGTATAGATCTTTGCCTCAATTTTTCACCAGATCATCAAGGTACTTCAAATATTGTGAACTTACAGTACTGTCATAGCAACTAACTATGATTTGGGACACTAAATTTAGTTTTGAATACTATTTAGGACAGAGAGTAAGTACATTGTAATGCAGGGCAGGGACGAGGTGTTATAGAGGAAGTGTTGAGTGTTTATCACAGAGTGTTTAATGTTTAAGTGTCAGTCATCAGTAGATCAGTATGGAGTTGATTTCTCTTCCTCTAGTTCTCTGTGAGTATTATCTTCTCTCTATGGATTATCAGTTACTGTCACATTGTCTACAGGATCAAGAGATTTACTGCTCCAGTATTTTTACTAAATCTATGCAGATTTTTTGTGTGTGTGTGTGAAACAGAAATAAATGTTTTGTGTTATATGTGAATAAGGGACATCAGTGTGTTTGTTCAGTTTGGCCATAAGTAGATATAAGAGATAGTGAGTGTGTAATGTATATTATCCTTTATTTATGATGTGACACTCTGTTCGCTGTTCGCTTGTGCAGTTAGGAAACTTTTGTCTAAACAGCACAAACAGCAGTATGAGATTATGTGTAACGTATAAGAGCATTAAATATGATTCTGTAGCTGAGATGAAGATCATTTTACTGTAGGTAAAACGTTCAGAAAGGTGAACATACAATATGATCTTGTTTTTATAAAAAGTGTTTTTAACAATCCAAATCAATTCAGATAATTTATTATTAAACTAGGACATATTGTTGTTTCATTAATGTTATCAAACATTTTACACACACAAGATTTTCATATCTGTACAATAGATAACACATACTGTACGTTACATTCATGATGTATTTTGGCTTTCACAGTAACCATAATGTACTACAACCATGCAACTGACAATCAACCAAATGTTTAGTTTTTCTTTTAATCATTAGACTATATTCATCATGTTAATAATCATCTGTATTAAATGTTAATATGAGTAATGACATTTTCTGTCAACAATATGATTTAACTTTAGCAATAAACACAATTATACAACAGTTCTTTCTGGTTCTCGAATCTGATTGGCTAAAAGGCATGCAATATTCTACTGATAACGGCACAGTAACTGCTTCACCATTTTGTATCATTCCGCCACCTGCTGTTTTTAAACTCTCTTCGTGTGTCTCATTAGTTCACTAGCTCGTGAATCAGTGTGGGAATCCCAATCGGAAGCGTCTATTCCGTCAAAGATCAGCGCTCTTGGATTTTACAATAAACTTAATAGGAGTAAAGTCTTGTCACATCTTGTGGACGATTAACACTTGGAAAGAGGAATGTAAACACTATTTTGTTCTGGAGTAATATCTCTCATCAGAACGTGAAAACACTGTGGAACTGCAGGTAAGGACCACAGCTGTTAAATGTGGACATTGATCATTTATTTAATCGTGACGTGACTATTAAAACATGTTATGAGATATCACCACTGGTATATTTATAAGCAGCATGCAAAAAACATCTGTGACACTTGTGAAAAACTGTTTTATATAGTACTAACAAGAACAAAGTCTAATAATAAGCGAGTGCTCGTATCGCGTTAAGATCAAAGGTGAAAGCAACGTTATATAAATATAGTTTTATTAACTGTTACCTCGCGCCAAAACAATAACAACACAATAAGAATAAGAAAACAAGTAAAAGTTTCATCATGACACCAAATACTGCTGATTTGACCGGGCCAAAATGAGAGCCAGGGAATCCCTGTCAGAGATGTAGCCCAGAGAGGGAGGTGGTCAGCGGGGCGAGAGAAAACTGATGTCCGCTCATGCTTTGGTTCTCATACCGAATCTTACTAAGCAAACGTTTAAACAGAGGCTATCTTTACTAATCGACTGCAGATTTAGATATAAAAAATATTTATTCTCGAGTGAACTAATCTTAAAACCACACTTTGTGACCAAGAAACGGTAATTTAAAGAAACGTCTGCTCCGTCCATTGAGTTGTTATGAGATTCAAAGCAGCCGAAAGTGTTACCTGTCATTCTGGCCGCCCTCAAATCCGTGGCGGAAGAAGTAGTTCCCAAACAAAGAGGCTTTTAAAATAACTCCGTTGTTGTTTTCTAGTTTTTGTTTTTCAAACGTGTGCCCTCGAACTGTTGTATAAAAGCAGTATCGCTCGAGTAGGAGTGTGATATAGCTCTATATCATCACGGCTGTGATTGCCTACGGCCTTGTGCATCTGGCCTAATCACAGCCGTGATGATATAGAGCTATATCACACTCCTACTCGAGCGATATTGCTTAAATAAAACACTGCACAGTCCTCACTGTATGAATTAAATGTGCAGCTGCAAAAGTTGTTCATTTAAGAGTAGTGAGTGATTTTAATTTTTTTGTGTTTATTGAACATTCCTGACACAGAAAGCATAAGGTTAGTGTCACTTTAAGATCCAAGACAGCTTTAAGACTGCACTGTTTCAATACTGATAAACATCCAGCTGTTTATGCATGGTCACTTAAAGGTGCATTGTTTAACGTTTAGAAGGATCTTTTGAAAGAAATGCAATATAATATACATAACTTTATTATCAGTGGTGTATAAAGACCTTACATGATGAACTATACTGTTCTTATTACCTTAAAACATGGCTCTTCAACCAGGGACTATGACGAAACTGCAGGGGGTCAACCAAATTATGTTTAATCACAAACAATTTTTAGGTTAAAAACGTAAAACATAGGTACAGAACGTTACAACCAATGTCCTCTTTAAGTTGTGCACGTGCCTGGTCGCATGGGCTTATTAAAGGTTCCACGTTCAGTGCAATTTTAGCCTCCGGACAGAAGCAAAATATCTAAAGTGCGACTTGTGTTCTCATCTACATTTCTGAACTTGGACGTCTGTTTCAAGCTGTTCAGATTTTTTTTTGCTAAAGCACTATTCGACAGGCAAATGACACCACACCGCATCTGCATTACGACAAAACTTGGGTAACACTTTGTAATAACTGCACACTATTAAGCATTAGTAAAGCATTAGTTAAGCATTACTAAATAGTCAATTCTTCATTTATTAAACATTAATAGACATTAGTAAGTAGTTTATCAATGCTTTATTCTTGATTTATAAGCGTATATATAATGTGTTTAATAATTGTCTTTTCATTCTTAATTAAAGGACAAGTTCGGTATTTTACACTTAAAGGACAAGTTCAGTATTTTACACTTAAAGCCCTGTTTTCAGATTGTTTATGGTGAAATAGAATGGTTTTGACTGAAATTTCGACATATGCGGCTGCCCTGAGAATTTTCAGGTGTTTCTTGTATCACCTCCCCTGCAAAAGATGCTTTTCAACAGGTGTTTTAGCATTCGTTGTAAACTTGTGGACCTATTTTTCCAAACGCCTCACACCCGTACATTCTTCCGCTGAGAGCTTGAATAATAAACACTCCAGCCCAGTTGGTGGCAATAATCCGCCATTGCCAACTGCAAGAATACAAACGGGTTCCCGGCGCGGAGTAATACCGTACCTCACAGCACATCTAATACAAGTCAATGGAGTTGGCAAAAACTACAATAAAACTTGTTGGAATGGGTCTTTTGCAGCGATTTTTGTGTGAGCATATCAGTAAATACCTCTGAGCACTCGGTGAGTTTCACGTCTTTGTAAATGAAAGTTTAATGCATTTTAGGAAGGATTGTTCCTGTGCACCTATAAAGCCATTATAGAGGTGGGAGGTGATACAAGAAACACCCGAAAATTCTCGGGCCAGCATAATATGTCCAAATTTCAGTCAAAATCGTTCTATTTCATCATAAACAATCTGAAAACAGGGCTTTAAGTGTAAAATACCGAACTTGTCCTTTAATGATCAATTAATCATTTCTAAAATAAGTATTACATTATTTACAGACCAGTTATTAAGATGTTGTCAGTGGTTCATAAGATCATTTAGGAAGTGTAATTAAATGATTAATAAACTATTTAAACATTCATTTATACATCGTATTATTTAGACGTATAGTAATAAGTTAGTCAGTGTGTTAATAAATGCTTCATTAACACATATTCCTACTGCAATTCATGATTAATTCAGGTAGTTAGAAAACATTTAGAAGTGGTCAGTAAACTATTTTTGTGATCTAAAGTGAGGACTATTTATGCATTGTTAAGCTTTTATAAAGAAGATTTAAGGTCTCTGTTATCTTTTAAAAGGAAACAAACACAAGTAATACAGAACATAAAACATATTTATTTCAAGATGCAAAAAATAAACTGTACAACTGTACACTTCATATCAAAGAATAATAAACATCTGCTATATCATAAAAGAAAAACAAAATAAACAACAACAAAGAAATCGAATATATAAATATATATATATTTTAAAGTTGTATAATGAACTGAAACATGTCCACAATCTGCACTGCTGTTCTGGAATGTTTGAAACGTTCTGTAATGCCAAGGTCCTCTCTGGAGTATATGAAGGAAAGTAAAGAGAACTATTAAAGTTATTAATCCAAGAGAACTTTGATCCGCCTTCCCTCTGTCACGACGCATTTTTTTTTATTTCAGTACACCAACGGAAACGACGCAAATATGTCACGTGGCACGCAAAGAGCCAATGAGCTTTTAATATCACTGCCATAAAGCAATGTGTCGTAAAGCTTCTTGAGGCGTGATATTTGAATTTGAATTTAAATTTATATTAGCCTATGACGAACGCATGGGGGCTAAATTTGGATCTGTTCCTCGCAATCATATGAATTTTAAAGATGTGGATTACAGCAAATTAATAAAAGTAACATCTTTTGTGAATTTATGTTGTATTTTGGTGTAATTGCTGTTTAGTAATAATAATAACGTCTTGCATAGAAGACACGCATTGCATAGAGAAAATGCGTTTTTGTGTGTCATGGCGAACTAAATATTAAAAAAATAGTTAAATAAATACAGAAATGTTATTTATTTAAAAGTTTTAAAATGTTCAATATTGTGAAATAATCTGAATATCATAATCATTTCATTAGGTAAATGGATAAACTGTCTTAAATAAGTCAGGAAATATGGCTGAAAACATGTCATTAATATGAGTAAGAAAGTCAATGCCCGCGATTTTAATATTTATTTGAATAACTTACGTACAAATTTGTACATTTGTAAAGCTTTAAATACGTAGAGAATTTACGTATTAGTCCTGTCAAAATGTCGATATTATACGTTTCAGTGTGTTTTTAAGTAAATGTACGTATGGTACAACCACACTGAAATGTAAAAATACAGACGTATTCTCATGAGATCACTTTGGAAGTGTACAGTTGTACAGTTTCATTTTTGCATCTTGAAATAAATATGTTTTATGTTCTGTATTACTCTGCGTTTGTTTCCTTTTAAAAAGATAACTGAGACCTTAAATCTCCTTTATAAAAGCTTTACAATGCATTAATAGTCCTCACTTTAGATGAGCTCACTGAACACTTTCAAATGTTTTCTAACTACCTGAATTAATCATGAATTGCAGTAGGAATATGTGTTAATGAAGCATTTATTAACACACTGACTAACTTATTGTCACTGACAGAAGACAACGGAGACAGATATATATATATATATATATATATAAAATGTAACAAAGTATACGTCTAAATAATACTATGTATAAATGAATGTTTAAATAGTTTATTAATCATTTATTCACACTCCCTAAATGATCTTATGAACCACTGACAACATCTTAATAACTGGTCTGTAAATAATGTAATACTTATTTTAGAAATGATTAATTGATCATTAATAAAGTATGAAAAGACAATTATTAAACATTATATATACGCTTATAAATCAAGAATAAAGCATTGATAAACTATTTACTAATGTCTATTAATGTTTAATAAATGAAGAATTTACTATTTAGTAGGAGTGTAACGGTACGTGTATTCGTACCGGACCGTTTCGGTTCAGGGCTTTTGGCCAACATGATCTCACGAATTTCCGTGGCATAGTCACAGACTTTTTTGCTCATTTTTCCGTGGCATTCTCACGGATCTCCGCATATTTCCGTGGCCCTGCCACGGACTTTCTTTTCCGTGGCATTCTCACGGATCGGTTACTCAACTGCTTTTTCCTATTTTCAAACCATTGTCGCTTCGGTTTAGGGTTAGATTTGGTGCTTGCGTTAATATGTCACTTTAAGTATTGGTTTATACTATTTTTTCTGATGTATTCTTTAATATTTTCTAAACTTTAATCAATTGTTGCCTGCCGTTGGGGTTAGAGTTGGGTTTGGGTAGGGATGTCATTTTATGTAAATCTAACCCTAAACCGAAGCGACAATGGTAAGAAAATAGGACAAAACAGTTGAGTAACCAATCCGTGAGAATGCCACGGAAAAGAAAGTCCGTGGCAGGGCCACGGAAATATGCGGAGATCCGTGAGAATGCCACGGAAAAATTAGCAAAAAATTCCGTGACTATGCCACGGAAATTCGTGAGATCTTGGCACGGTGCACACGTGCACTGGAAGGCCGAATGCAATCTTTTGTGTGCGCCTGTGCGGAACATAATACGTGCGTTTCCACATGAACATATTAAGTGGCGGAAGTCTCCGCAATCAGTGCAAGTCTTCTGTCAAACATATAAAATTATTTGGTCCGCAGAAAGATTTTTATTTACTTAGTTGTATATTCGTTTGATTATTAATGTAAACGTTTACGTGTCGTGTCTAAAAGTGCATGTTAAACGCGTGTCAACGCGCTGTTTTGTTCTTTCAAAAGTGCGTGAGAGGTTGCGCGTCTTTAATTAACTAATCTCAAAATGAGTGTATAATAAGTATCATCATGTTGCTTGCTATGCAGTTACACATAGAGCAGTAATATTATTTTTATACAGAGATGGTACATAGCCAATTCAATACTGTGAGTTAAATTTTTAGTGGCAAAAATGTAGGCTAATAGTTCATAAATGTATTCAGGAATTGAATTTGTTAGTTCAAGGTTTTAGTAGAAAAAGTTTAAGAGAAGGTTAAGAAAAGAGTTACCTACTGTTATAAAATAATGTAAAAAAGAACTTTGCAGTAGTATTTTATTTATTATTTTTTCATTTTATATATATTTTATATATTATATTTTAATAAAAAGTGTTTAAAAAAGTGTAAACAAATTGTAAAAAAAAGTTTATAGTAATAAACAACCTGTAGTTTAATGTTTGCATTTTCCCTCACTGTACCGAAAATGAACCGAACCGCGGCATCAAAACCGAGGTACGCACCGAACCATGATGTTTGCGTACCGTTACACCCCTACTATTTAGTAATGATTAACTAATGCTTTACTAATGCTTCATAGTGTGCAGGTATTATAAAGTGTTACCAAAACGGGCATTTAAAATCATGAAAACGCACACGTGATGGTGCTTGGTTCAAAATTCATAGTTGGGTTTAAATCCAGATTTACAGCACCTGTCAAAATGTTGCCACAAAGAAATGCTGTGGACTTGTTGCATATTGTTGCATGTGAGTCTGATATGATGCTTTGCAGAAAATAAACCTTAGTAACTCAAACTAAAGCCCATAATGATCCACGAGAAAGGCAACAGATCTCAGAATTATAAAATAGCACAACCTCTATTCCCACCAGACAGACAGTCTTTGTGCCATTCACCATGATCAGTCAACTTTATAAACTGAAAGCCCAGGTTCATGTGTAATTGTTCATCTCACAGTAAAATAAAAATGTATCACACTGCAAATACCTCAAAATAATAAACTAAATCTACTTTAACAAAAAAAAAGAAAATGATGCATGTACAACAACAACAACAACAGCATGCATAATAGTGCTAATGTACTGTCTTAACATAGTATGGCTGTGTAACAATATGATTTGTTTCTATTATAAAACAGTTAATTCCAGTCCTTTATTCTGATAGTTGTTCTTTACTCCACTTTGCGTTGTGCCTAATACAAAAAAGCAGTCTCTCGTACCGTACTGCTTACTTAAACATCTCTGTTTTACCCATTTAGTATCAAGTGGTACTGCTCCATGCCTCTCTCTTCTAAGGGCTCCTTGCCCCAAAAAACGTTGAAGACCCCTGCCTTAGAATGAGCCGTTTTTATCTCCATACACGTGCGTCCCCTTACACGAAAGTCGCAGTTATGTTTCTACAGTAGACCTAAATGGACAAACTGATCTACAGAGCGCATTTAGTCCCTACGTTGTCTGAGACGACAACATGTTTGCCCTGTGGCGGCTACCATATGCGTTTTGAAATTGAGGGGCGAGCTGTTGGTTGCAATTCACAATCACACCACAAGATGCCGTTAAAAGTTACAAGTAAGAAAACTAAGTTCAATGATAATGCATGTGTTGACTGCCAGTGCCGATGCTCCTGTGTTCGCGCTTTGGATGTGAGCCTCATACTTTCAAAGCTGTACAGACGTGTGCACACACAAGGCGGACATGAAAAAAAAGTATTTACCTTTATGTCTGCTGTGCTGTGTCCTGGGCTTTAAATAAACCTGTTTGTGCTCTGATGAGGCAAAGCTTGTCATTGTTTGCAAAGCATGACGAGAAACTGACTTACCTTTCTTTACATCCAACATTACAATAAAGAAAAATGTTTCCATGCATTTCTGTCATGATTTTTGCTGATTAAAAAACTGGCGTTTGAAAATGAGTTATAAGAGTTTAAAAAATTACTAAATCCAAAATTTGCCAAATTCTGTCACATTCCGCGTTGTACAGTAAATTATATTTATATGCCTGGATTCTGTGATTACGTCCGTGTTTCTCGCATTGCGGCCCTCATTAAAACGTGTGAAATATCTTATAAATAGCACATTCAGCAGAATTCAGTGAAATAAGATGTTAAACATCACACATTAACCAAAGAGGAAGGAAAAAAATTTGAAGAGCTGCTTTTGCAAAAAATATATTTTTACTCTAAGCCATTTTTCATGTCTCCTCCACAATGTCAGCATTACATTTTTCTCTTGAATATATCAGGTGTCTAAATACTCCATCAATGAAGTTTAAATGTTTCCAGTGTCAGTTAACTGAAAGGGTCATGGTTATCTGGTTATCATGGCTCTGTTAGCCTGCTGGTAGAGAATAAAGATCATAACTCCAGTACAGTATATGTGGTCTGTGATGTCATCTGTCATGTCCGCTTGTTTGTCCTCTATTATGTCTTTGTGTCTCAATCACCATCTTGTTTTGTAGTTCATTGTAGTTTTGTCCTCATGACGCAGCCCTGATTGTTTGCGCCTCTGTCTGGTTAGCTATAATTAATCTGTCTACAGTATATACAGTAGTTTTTACCCCTGTGTTGTTTGTTGTTGGGATGTTTTTGAGCTCTGTGGTTCCTTGTTTCTCTAATTCAACACACATTGCACTTGAATGCTGTCTCCCTTTGTCTCATCTCGGTATGCAACAACATCATTGAATCAGACAATTAGAGCTGTCATGACATCATTATCCTGTACATCTGTAGTCACGTGACATTTAGATTCAGATCTGCAGCAGAAATGAACAATCCTAAACAAAGAAAGAATATTTTATGTTGTATTTTAAAGTGTTAGTGTTTTAAGTTTTGCTGGCTGATATGATGAAGGTCTTTGACTTTATACTGACATCTGTGTAAATGAAGCATCACACAACAGCAGATGATGTTGATTATTTATGTCATTGTAGAAATATTCTCTTCATATTCATAAACATTCATACAGGATTAATTTATTCCTCAGATGAAAGTTTCTGATAACATGAAGATTACAGAGATGAATATTATTCAGTTCATGTGATCTTAACATTGAGACATCAGTGAGGATCTTCAGATCTGTGCAGAATAAAACAGATTTCTGTAATAAACTGATATGACTGCAGACATCATTTTCAGAAATACTATTTAAGTAATTTCTTTGTGTACAACTTTCTTCATTTTGGTCATAAATAGTTGAGTGCAACTTAAAGACTGAAGTGTTGTGTTTATTTTATTAGGCTGCTGCCCAACACTGATTATATTTTTATGCACAGAATCAACAGGATCTATAAATTGATGTATTTTACATAGGCCACATAGGGTTAACAGCTTTATGTTTATTGTTTTAACTGTAATTAGTTTTTCTCTTTGTTCTTTACAGTGTTGATTTCGAACATCCACCCTGGACAAACTGAAGGTGATTAACTTTAATTTATTTATTACA
The DNA here is from genome assembly GCF_027580225.2 of Misgurnus anguillicaudatus. Lineage (NCBI taxonomy): Eukaryota > Metazoa > Chordata > Actinopteri > Cypriniformes > Cobitidae > Misgurnus > Misgurnus anguillicaudatus. The sequence goes on from NC_073355.2 coordinate 38,141,778, forward strand.
TCACATTTTCATTTAAACTGAAGTTACTGGTGTAAAAATCTAAAAATAAAAAAGGTCTGTTGTGTACAGTAACAGTAGTAATATATTTGTGATAAAAACGGTATGAAGAAATGGCAATAGGCCTATTTCACAATATGGCGGCCGAGACAAGATGTAGGTAGAACGCATTTCCGGTTGCGCGTCGCCGTCAAGGATCTCATTCATTCATTCATTATCATAATCATAATGGACCGCCAACAGCTCGTTTTTTCTCAGACATTAACTAATTTACCTAAAGTAAGAATAGCAGATGTTGTCCGTTTTGTTGATAGTTTTCAGGGAGAGGTAAGATCAAAATTAGATAAAGGGTACAAATTTTTTTGAGCAATATAGTTTTGATTATCAAGGTAGGTATTATGCTAGGCAGGTATCATGGCAGAACGATCAATGTTTTTTTATGGATGATTTAAAAGTGTTCTTAATAAAAATAATTCAAAAAACTTGTTAACTGTGTATGGTTGTGTGTGTGTTCAGTCACAAACATTATTTCAGGGAAAATTGTTATTAGGGCCAGGTGTTATAGGTCGTTACGAAAGCGAGAGGAACCACATCAGCTTGAGGTAAATAATAAGTTAGTGGATGTAATAATGAATGGTATGTTTTCTGATAAACAGATTGTTTCCAATGTATTACTTATATCAATGTATGTATTAAAAGAAGCTAAATCGTTTTGTAATAACAGCACCAACTGCAGTTACCATTAACATAAGTTTTTACCTTATAATGGTCATGGTAACCCTTGTACATTGTTTAGGGCATTTAAAATTATATTAAAAAGTTGATACTATAAATGTTCACACAAAATAAGTAAATAAATTAGAATGATGTCATTGTATGTTAGTATGAAATATGTTATTTTAAGTGTTTTTCCCCAGAAGATGGCAGCAAACTTTGACTAGACTGGGTCAATGCAAAAATGCAAATCTTTACATGGAATTGGACTAGAAATTTTTATTTTGTACAAGGTGGGAGTAAATTGTTCAATGTACTTCTTAAATGAACAGCAAAACAAATAAATATGTAAAATACATGAAGGTCTTTCACGTTTTTCATATCACACTTGAAACCATCACCCCACCTGAATTGACAGCATATACACGCTCATGTGCTGCTGGAAGAAGTTTGTGCAACCATCTGGTTGCATTGCTTTATCAGACAGCACATTGTAGTACGCTAGGCATCAAGACTGTTCCAGCTGCTATTGCGTGCACAAGCAAGGAGCAGTCCTGGCACAGGCCCCGCACACAGGTAAAATATAATAAAATAAGACAACAACTCATCTTTCAAACACATTTAATAAATCATCAGTTAATCATAAAGCTGTACTAAATAGTAATCCGCAGTAAGATCGCGGTGGATGCGGACTTCATTCTCCGTGAAGTGCATAGCACACACAAAACTACTGCCCCTCCTCACTGTAAATTATGCTCCCTCATCTCTTCGAATAGCCCAAATCCAATGCTTTTTTGCATTTTCATCGTTTGGAAAGCTGTGAAATGACAAGTATGGTTGTTTTTTCTTTGAATTTAAACACAAAGGCACGCTACAAGACTGACTACTTTTAGTCTCCGCCATTGTTGTGTATAGGCTTTCACCGCAATAGCTTTCACCGGAAATGCGTTCTACCTACATCCGGTCTTGGCCGCCATATTGTGAAATAGGCCTATCAGAAACAGTTGCACTTTATAACCTTTTGATGTACAATAACATTAACATTCAGTTACAGCTCATCATACTTTATTTAACACATTCTTGAGAACTGCTGAACGTGTTGGTTTATTATCAACTGCACAAAGAGGGGAAAACGCCATCTTGTAATAAACTACAAACAAAAAGAGAATTCAAAGTTCTTTTATCAGGTTAAATAAAAGTGTTGCATTGGCGGTGGGTTTAAGAATGAGCAGCTGCCTCCAGAGATGATCTGCACAATCAATCAGTTCAGAGACATCACTCCTGCCAGGACATCACATGAAGATGCAGGACCACCACCTGTTTTTTTTTATTCTGTTTGTTTGGTTCATGTTATAAACAGACTTAAAGTACTTTAGGAGAAAAGTTGATTACAATCTTTGATTTCAATCTTTGACATGATCTTACTCAGTCAATATTAAAGATATCAAGATTATATTTTACATTATGTAGGGTGATTTCATGTAGAAGATCACAAAAATAACTTTAGCTGGGTTTACAAATTCAAGTTTACAATAACCTTCCATCAATAGCTCGCGCACGGCAGGGGTTAAAATTGAGCGTGTTCTTTGGCTTTTTGTAATAAATGACCAATCAGAGAGTTGCTGATCAGTGTTTCTACTGTCGATATGTATTACCTTTTCATGTGGTGCACGAATGCGCAATGATCACAGATAATTCAATTTTATATTACTCATCAACAGCAGGACGGTTCAAAGAACCAAATTAGTGAGATCATAATTAGTGAGATCTGAACATCTCAGATGTATCATTTGACCTCGGATGTAATAAGCAATGTACAAAGAACAAACCCCTGATCCCTGCTACCTGTTTCAGTCATGATTGTATTTATATCTGATGATATAGCTCAGCTTCTCGTGGTTTATATACACACCAGAAAATAAAACATAAAAAACACAAATGTTACCACAGCAGTAGACTTTTGTTATAAATACCAAAATACCAATCAATGAGTCTGCTGCTTATACATTGTGTACTGTGTGTGTACTAAAGCCCTGATTAAATATTATATTATCTTTACAGCTTTACCCAAAATTACAGTGAGAGTAACACCACATGGTCCTGTGTTCACTGGAGAGACAGTCACTCTGAAGTGTGAGATAGAGGATCAGTACAGATCATTAAACTGGACATATCAGTGGGCTAGCAGACGTACTTTAGTCTCCAAGTCTGAGCAGTACTCTGAAAACAGAGATTCTCTCACTATCACCGGAGTTACTGAATCTGATCGGGATCAGTTCTGGTGTCGAGCAGAGAAACACGGACGACCACAGACTTCTGTATCAAGCTCTGAGGTTTATCTCAATGTGAATGGTGAGTTTAATGCTGCTTTATAATGAGGAAATAAAGACAGAAACATCTCATGTGTTAATTATCAGATACACTAAGGGTGGGTTGCACCAACAAGGATTTTAAAGGATAAATTAAGCAGAGTTTAGAGCTAAACTCTGTTGATCACAGTTTAATTTTAATGCTCAAAATGTATGCTCATCATTTGCATAAAGTTAAACTTTTCTCAACTTTGTCGCATGACTGGACATGCCCCATCTGGTCGCCAACAGTCGCTATTGCTTATGTCGCCGGATATCACCAAGCGTCGCTTTGTCGCTGCTTGTCGCTTGTAATGTGAATGCGGCTTAAGACGCCAAGCTTCCATTGAAATTAATGAGATTGTGTCGCTCTGCTACTGCTTGTCGCTGGCTGTCTGAATGGGGCGTAAGGAGGGTATCCCGGACTTGACGCTTCAAAGCTGACAAGACATGTTACTGAGCCGCCTCAGTTCTAATAAACACATCTTTGAATAGCGCCACCACGCTCGTCACAATGTCTGTTTCTGATCATTTAGCCACACATTTAATTGTAGAAACTTTTATTTAAACCTCCTCAATTGCAAGTTTAAATTTATCCCTAACTCAGATTTAAAACTGAGTTTAAACTAATGGAGCAACAGGATTATAGATAATCTAGGCTTACTGTAAAATTTAAATCTGGTTAAAAATGACAGTTGAAATGTAACCCTGATTATTTTAAAACAAGGTTTAAAGTTTGGTGCAACAGAATTATTAAATAAGCCTTGATTTAAACCAGATTTAAGACTAATCTTTGTTGGTGCAACCCACCCTATGGTAAAATAACTTTTCACATTTGTAGTTTAGATGCGAGGTTACAGTATCTCATCATTTTACCTGAAGCAGGATTAACATTGCAGTGCCAAATGTGTGCAGTGTAAAATAAAGCGGAGTTAGTGTGTAATAAACCCCATTTTGTCAGTGGTTATGTTGCATCATAAGTTTCTTGATCTCATTTTCTTCTTTCCTCAGCTTTACCCAGAGCTATAGTGAGAGTAATACCAGACAGATCTGTGTTCACTGGAGAGACAGTCACTCTGAAGTGTGAGATAGAGAATCAGTACAGATCATTAAACTGGAGATATCTGTGGTATAAAAACACAACTTGGACTTCAGTGTATGAAGGAAACATCTACACCATCAGATCACCATCAGATCGGGATAAGTTCAGGTGTAGAGGAGAGAGAGATGGACGACCATCATCCTCACAAGACAGTGATTATGTGACTCTCTCTGGTAAAGGTCAGTAATGAATGTGATTGGATCACTTTTTTAAAGAAACATTTGTCATTTATTTGTCAAAAATGTATTGCCAGTTTTAGTCACTTTATTTGACAAAAATAATTTATAATCAAAGAAGCAATGGTTTCCTTTTCTCACCATCTTTTAATGGGTTGAAAGAAAGAATTTAAATCTGGGTAAGAAGTTAACAATTGACAATGTTTTTTTAAATAGATACGTGTGAATATGACGGGTGAATATAGACGGGTGAATATGTTGTGATGAAAGTAAACAATATTTTTTAAATTTTTGGTTTGTGTTTAATCTGAAGTAAATTTGAACGTGTTTTTTGAAACGCCTCAATCCATGTGGACAGATACCCTCTTCCAGAATTTTTTTTATCATCACTTCAGACTAAAATCCAAATCGAAATGGATGAGCAGCCATTAATAGCATGGAGTGTCATCAACTTCCTTTTCGGCTGATTGGCTAGAGGAGGAGCTGTCAATCTAAAACTGGTGAACCAATTGTGACTCTTAAGGGGCTGGTCACACAAACACGTTCTTGGCAGTTGCAGTTGTTCAGATCAACGGGCCTGCAGTCACTCACTGTCTCCTGCGTGCAGAAATTGGTATAAATACACAGACATGTATTTAAAATACAAATACAAAATACTGTGTCGAAAAATGTATTTCAATACAAATACAAAATACTGTGTCGAAAAATGTATTTCAATACAAATACAAAATACTGTGTCGAAAAATGTATTTCAATACAAATACAAAATACTGTGTCGAAAAATGTATTTCAATACAAATACAAAATACTATGTCGAAAAATTTATTTCAATACAAATACAAAATACTGTGTCGAAAAATGTATTTAAATAGAAATACAGTATTTTGTATTTTGAAAATACACAAAATACATGTGAAATTGGCTTTTCAGTGAAAGTATCCTTATTAGGCTGAAATCTATCTGGGCCTATTTTGAATGCCAGATTTTCATTTTTTTAAAACCTCCCCCCTTCCTCTGCCCTGTAGGAAATAAAAAACTACAAAAATCTAATTTTTAACTTTTATTTTGTTTTATAAAAACAATAAAAACTTTTCATATGTGTCGTCAAAATGGCCCACAACCTAATCAGTTTATATGTGAAGAAATCCATTTATTCACAAACTTCTCACGAGATGAGCGTTTAATTTTTTTTTTTTGCAAACTACTTCCTCTCATCGCTACTTTTTAATGGTTTGGAGAACAATTACTCAGAGTTGCCCAGATCACCACGCACCAGCTATATGTGGAGAGGAGTGTGATCGAGCCAATTCAGTGAATGTGTGTGTTCTCACTAAATTACTCTCAAACATAAGATTGTTTTGCATGTAGCCTATATCACGTAGGCCTAATATCTGAATCGTTAGTCCGAATTTATGAATTACTTACTGTATAAATATTTTTTTTAGCATATAAGTCATACATACCATGTAATATTACAATAGTTAGCCCTTAGTTATTAAATTCTTACTGCATATATTATTTGTATTTTTCCTGGTTGTTACCCCTTTGTTACCCAAATATTATAAATTGTTCCCTTATAATTACACGTACATACCTCGTAAGTATACTATAATTACAGAAACATACGCTGTAAATTCGCTGTACTTAAACAGTACTTTCCGGGCTGTAATCTAAAGCGTTACCTAGTCTTTAAAGGAAAACACCACCGTTTTTCAATATTTTACTATGTTTTTACCTCAACTTAGACTCATTTATACATCCTTATCTTTTTTCAATGTGTGCACTTCATCTTTGTACAGGGCAGTTATATTGATGGAAGTTTGAGCAAAAGGGGGAATGATCAGGAGTGATGATGTTACTGCGCGCCAAGGTCGAAGTGCTGAAAACTAAGTGCTACTTCTATAGTTCTCATTTTTATCCGCTTAAAAAATCGCCACGTATTATTTTGTGCCACCATACTTACTCGTGTAGCTACTCATGTAACAGTCTTTAAATAGGGAAAACATGGAAGTGTTTGGTGGCTTCTAAATCTATCCCTGTTTGGATCCTAAGGAATGAATGGGGCTAGGCTAAATGCTAACAAATTCACGACGTGCTGTGCAAAGATGAAGTGCACGCATTGAAGAAAGATAGGGATGTATAAATTAGTCTAAGTTGAGATAAGAACATAGTAAAATATAAAAAAAAATGGTGGTGTTTTCCTTTAAGTCAAAAGTGTAGGTCTATTTGTCTGCGTTCCACACTCCGTCTCAAACTGCACGCACAAAAAAACTGCCTGCCAACATGCAAGTGTGAATTTGAATTTCCTTTCGCGGCAGTTATAACAACACAAATCACATCACACCCATTAACTCAATCGCCCTTGCTTCTTTTTCCACTCCAACATTCCAATTATTCCTGCCCACTAAAAGCTGCACAGATATATTTGTTTACCCTGATAGGCCTATGTCGTACCGTGTGTATTGCTGGAGAGGAAATAAAGGGAGCAGAAAACTTAGGCAGTCTTTTCAATTTCAATGTGTTTATTTTCACCAGCTGTGTTCATAAAGAGCTTGCTTCAATCACCAGAAACACTCAAAAATACTTTACACATAGTCCATTTTCAATTTGTATAAAAACACAACACAACATGCTGTGAGCAGCAAACAGGTTAAAAAACCTTGTTTTGAGGCATGAGTCTCCACATGTGGTCTCACCTCAGACACACACACTACCTAACTAATCATCTACATGTTCACCCTCATAATACCTTTCCTGAGGAGCTCTTCCCGCCAAACTAAATGGATCATACCATTTACAAGGGATGTTTGACACACACTACACATGACAAAGAATTGTTGTTCTCTTTAAATCTTATACAAGTCCAGACACTTAAACTCATTTACTGAATAATACACATGTTAACATAATCATTTCACATTTAGATGCAATTCCTTACACTCAGCACTTATATCAAATTCTGTATGCCTTAATGGTACAGCCCAGTAATTAAGAGAAAATGTTAGACATTCATGCTATTCCAGTCACTCCTTCACAGTTAGGTTAAAACACCAAAATACACAGTGAGACAACATATCATTCCATATGGTTCTAATGTTTCCTGGGATGATAAACTGCTATGTTCATCATCACAGCCTATCTATGTAAACGATTTAGAAAAAGTTTTATTAATTCACAATTTATATCATCGGTAGCCTATGAATCTACAATAGGCTATGTATTGTCATATGATATCACCCATCCCTACAGTAACATGCAGTAACGTTAGTGCTTTAAACACATTTGACAAGCTACTTTAATCAACAAGTAGCACATCCTCACCTTATTACAGAAAAGTTGCCAATTTAAGCCTGCATGAATGTTGGGGTTGGGGTTGTCTGGTCTGAACTAGTTGATGCATGAAAACTCCACCCTGATAAAGAGGTTGACTGGCTCAAAGTATTTTGAAAATACAAAAATACTCATCTTAAATGTATTTAAATACAAATTACATTTGATTTTTTCTGAAGGCTTTAAAATACAAAAACAAAACAGTATTTTGTATTTCAAATACGTATTTTAAATACATGTATCTGAAATACTGCCCATCCCTGCTTGCATGTTTGTGCACCTTTCTTCCTCCATCATGGTCAGAGCAAACTTCCTCATTTTAAAGTTTCTGCTAACAGTTAACAAAGAGCACTCACGCTTCAATATTTGACTGACAGGACAGCTGCCTCGGTGGTTGCCCAGCAATATAAAAAGCCACGCCGCACTGCTCTTTTTAAAGTGAACAAAAAAGTCAGTGCAGCGCAGCTTGCGTTTGCAGGCATTTAAAACTCGTTTGGTGTGATTGCACAGCAAAATCAGCAGTGTTAAATCAACACTGTTGGTGTTATATGAGTAACACCAGACCTGGAGGTCCCCATATATACACCAGCAGTGTTGATTTAACACTGGTGATTTTGTTGTGTGGCCCTTTAGCTTGCCCTGATTTACATTAAAGAGGACATATCACGAAAATCTGACTTTTTCCATGTTTAAGTGCTATAATTGGGTCTCCAGTGCTTCTATCAACCTAGAAAATGTAAAAAAAACAACAACAACCAAGTAACAGTGAACTATTCTCTGCAAGCATGTGAAAAAATAGGTCATTAAAATTTGGCTCCCCTTGTGATGTCAGAAGGGGATAATACCGCCTCTTAATCTGCACTATCAAACCACGGCACTGGCATTTACTGCAGAGTTCGGGTCATTTGCATTTAAAATGACACACCAAAAAAACATACGTACTCTGAGGACACCAAAGACTTATTTGACATCTTAAAAAGGTCTTGTAAAATGTCCCCTTTAAATTCTAACTGCAATTTTTGAAAAAAGCAAGAGCAGAACATGAAAATACGAGTGACGGAAAAACAGCATTGTCACAGTTCTCTAAACTAAAAGATGACAAAGGCAGGGATTACAGAAACTTACAAGACTTTAATGACGATAGACAGCAAAACACGATGACAAGGATACAAGCAGACGAGATCAGACAATGGACAGGCACATGAGGGCAAACTATAAAGGGTGAGTGATAATGACAGACAGCTGTAACTAATGATGATAATTAACAAACACAGGTGAGACTAATAAAAGGTAACAAACACAAAGAGCAATGATGAATAACAATGAAAACAAACTAAACAGAACTAAAACCCTGACAGTACGCCCCCTCCCGGTAGGCGCGACCTCGCGCCGTAGATGAACAACATATAGAGGCGAGTGGGAGGGAGCAACAAAAAAGAAAAGTGTCCAAAAAACTGTGATGAAAAGGTGAGGGAAGGTCTAGAGCAGGACCCAAAGACCAGACGAGACGAAGCCCCAGGGTGGAGACGCTGGCGGAGGGCGCCAGGGTGATGGAAGTCCTAGTCCCACCCTGGGGACAGACGACAGCGTGGACAACGGAGGGAGGATCCAGGGCGGGGCTACGCGAGCGGAGAACCCGGGGGAAGCCGAGGATCCGGAGGGACGGGGCGAAGCTGGTGGGTCTCCCGACCGAGACGCAGGAGGATTCCGGAGCCACGAGGCGGAGCCAGAGCTAGGGAGTCCCGTGGTGACGTCTTCGGGAAGGAGGAGCCCAGCGAGCCGGAAGGGTGGAGTGAGGGATACACAGGGGAACGAGGAAAACCCGGAGGTGAGGGCAGGACGACGACTGACCAGGGGCGGAACCAGAGGGGTGACCGAAGCCTGGTGACGTCGTAGTGGGGACGGGAGCTGACGGAGAGGAGGGAGGAGAGACCCGAAACGAGGCCGCTGGTCCGACGAGCCGAGGCGACCTCTAGGTCTCAGGGAGCGGGGGAGGAGAACTGGAGAAACCCCCGAGACAGTGGGCAGAGAGGCACACCTCGGCTCCGACGAACCAGCGCCGGTGACGCGCTGAGGATGAGCTGAGGTGTGACGCTGTGTCCGCTGACGTAGCTTCGGATTGGCTGGTGCGGGAAATCCAAAAGGGAAACCGGACGGGACCGGCAGCGCTAACCAACAGCGACTTACGAGGGGTGGGCTGGACGGAACCAGTGGTGACAATGAGGGGTGGGAAATGTCCAAAGCACAATCCGAGCAGATGTTATAAACCCCAGGGACCGTTATTGGCTCACCCTCAGCGGCGGGGAGATGGACGTCCTCCCTGACGTCATTAGCAACTCCCGCGGCGGCACCCCAGAAACTCTGGTCACGCAACCTGGTCAGGGGGAACATCCGGGGTTTTGGCGACGCTGGGCTCCGAGGGTAGCTCTGGCTCGCAGGTCGCACTGCCGGGTTCTCCACCTGCGGTGGGCAGGAGTTCCGGGTAGGGTGAGTTCCGTCTGGTCTCTGGGGGTGGCGATGGTCCGTTGGACCGTCCGAAGCGCTCGGACGGTCTCCCTGCTCCAAACCGAGTGATGAGTTCAACGAAAAATCCATAAATAAACTAAAAACGAAACTGATTATTCGGAAAACAAAAAACTCTAGTTTGAAACACGGAGGGGAACACTAACACGCCACAAACGTTTGGTCTGATCTTCTATCACAGTTCTCTAAACTAAAAGATGACAAAGGCAGGGATTACAGAAACTTACAGGACTTTAATGACGATAGACAGCAAAACACGATGACAAGGGTACAAGCAGACGAGATCAGACAATGGACAGGCACATGAGGGCAAACTATAAAGGGTGAGTGATAATGACAGACAGCTGTAACTAATGATGATAATTAACAAACACAGGTGAGACTAATAAAAGGTAACAAACACAAAGAGCAATGATGAATAACAATGAAAACAAACTAAACAGAACTAAAACCCTGACAAGCATAAACATACAAAAAATTTAAATATGAGCAAAAAGCATCTAAGAGAAGACAAAACTTTATAAAAACTTTTTAATAAAAAACGAACCCTTGACTATGTATACTGTGTTAGACGACTTGATTAGATTAGTTGTAGTGCATTAATGTTTTGCTGTTTTTTGTGCTCTAATTGCTTCTATTGTTACCTCATTTGTAAGTTGCTTTGGATAAAAGCGTCTGCTAAATGACTAAATATAAATAAAGTAATATAAACAAAGATAATGTGATTTGGATAACTTTGCATTGGTCTTCCAGTTTTGTGCAATATAATTTTAAAATGTTTTAAGTGCTCACGCTTATTATTTTTTCATTCACTCTTATTATTTTTTGATCTGTGACCACAATACATCAGGTAAAATATTAAGCCCATAGAGTGGGGCACAACCTAAAACCTGTAAAACCTTTTGGTTTTGGCACAATCTTTCAAAAAATATTCGAGTTTGATTAATTGTACATTTACACAAGCAGCACAAACATCTCTGCTACAAATGAACACTTAAAGTTTGTTTATTGAACCCACCGTTCTCATACAATGACTGTGACTGAAGTGCAAATGTTATAACTTACCCCAGGTGGGGTTCGTCATAACAGACAGAGGGTGTGTCGTAACACTTGCTAAAAATTATATTTAAACACAAATGATTGAATACTATTCTATCTATCTATCTATATATTAGAGGTTGTTATCATTTGTACAGCTGTCTATAATAGACAGATTTACACATCTATCCATCCATTTATAACATCCTTGTATTATTAACACATATGGATAGATATTGTTTGAAAGGGATGCACAATTTAGAGATATGGATGACCACAGATTTCACAATCAAGTTCGGCTGTTGATCTCACTGTGAAAGGTGAGTTATGTTGCTGTAAAATATGAGAATAAAGACAAAATCATCTCATGTGTTAATTATCAGATCCATTAGGGCTTTAAACACTGTGATTAACCCCAAGTTATTTTCATTCTAAACTCAGATTTTTTTGTTTGTGTTTAACCTGAAACGTTAATCTGAACATGTTATTTGAAAGTCTGGCCCAAACACCTGTTCAATCTAAATTGATGGATACCCCCCATTTTAGAAATCTTTTTTCCATCACCTTAGACTCGGTGCCAGACCATAACTAACAGGGGGGCACACGGCATCCAACGAGGGGGCACGCAAACAGCAACAATAACTTGCAAAAACAAGGCATTAAAACAACCAATACAGTGCAACCGCAAACTCATACAACTGGTACAGACTGTCAGCTCATCTCCCAAATAAAGTGAAGAAGATTACAAACTAATCAGTATTACCACAATCACATTACAACAAAAACAAATTGACAATTTTATGCTAACGTTCTAATAGCCACACTTCACATTTAAGCTTTCGTAATTTAAAAAAGCACATAACTTACCTTTTAAAAAAGCTTAAGGCGGCAAATGCAAACATTAAACTTCCTTAAAACGGAGTCCTTCCATTCGGTGGTGCATTTTCAAGTCAAATCCCTCTCAAAGGCCAGCTGAACTAACTGGGTCTTCCGTTTGTGAAGCATTGAGCTTCTGTGGTCCATAAAAACATTGCGGAGAGAGGAGAAAGAATTCTTAATCTCTGAGTCTGAGCCAACCAGTGTTTGTGTGATGTCAGATGGAGCAGGCGGTGCTGTTTGAGAAGGCAGGGTACATACTGAATCTGAAGAAAGCCTTGCAGAAGCAGAACCGACAAACCACTTTCCAATATCCATATTTTACACACCATTTCTATAATAAATTCTAGGATATTTTTGACAGAGGGTATTTGTTTTGTTTTTCATTGCATGTTACAGATTACAAATAACATTTATTTAAGTGATTGTTGATTAATGATGATCTGTGCTCATTTATGTCCCAGGCATCAGAGATGATGACAGGTTAACTGTATTTTACACATATGGTTCTTGAATTTGTATGTTTAAACCATAATAATGTTTATTTAAATATTTTTAACTTGCAAATATAAATAGTGTGCAGGATTATTTGTTCATTGACTTCTAAAAAAAGGTAAATCCTAAATAACTGGTAATTATTTTAATTTAAATGAAATCACTTCTGTTCATATTATTCTTCAGAAATGTTAACAACAAATATAATCATTTTATGATTTTAGGTTTCTGATTTTATGTTAACAGACTGTGATGAGATTTATAAGATTATTTTCTTCTTTCCTCAGCTTTACCCAGAGTTACAGTGAGAGTAACACCAGACAGATCTGTGTTCATTGGAGAGACAGTCACATTGAAGTGTGAGATAGAGAATCAGTACAGATCATTAAACTGGAGATATCGGTGGAGTAAAGGCACACAGCATTACACTGAAAACAGCGACTCTCTCACTATCGAAAGAGTTGCTGACTCTGATCAGGGCCGGTTCAGCTGTAGTGCAGTGAGAGATGGACGACCACAAACTTCACAATCAAGCTTTGTTGATCTTACTGTGCAAGGTGAGTTCAGTCTTGCTGTGAAATGGAGAAGTAAAAAAAAAAATCATATACATTAGGGCTTCTAGCATTGTGCTTAACACCAAGTTAACACCAGGTTATCTTCATTAAAGTCCGATTTTAACCCTGGGTAGAGGACAATGTGTTACACTTCTGGTGCCCGCTGCACGTCCTGCTCACTCAGTGTTTGAATTCATTCACTCCTTCAAGTGAACTTTAACTGTCTTTAAAAGCTTAGACAGTTGACTTGTTGCTCTGTCAGGCAATTATTTAGTAGTCATCATCTCCTAAAAACCGTTTTAAACAGTTGTCATAGGCATCATAATAAAGGTCTGTTAATATTTTAAACCTGTAGTCTTTAACTCTGGCCTCTCTATCAGCATCTCTGATTGAAATACAAAATTGTAGCTGTTTGCAGAGTAATGTTGTGTGCATGCCTTGTGCTTCACCATGCTACTCTGTGCAGATGAATCTGATGTCTGTGATCAGTGATGTTACATTCATGAATGAATCGTTTAAGGTGAACGAATGAATGAATCGTTCTCGTTCAAGCAATCCATTGATTCATATTTCTTGTTTATTGAAATCTCCATCCCTTCTAGAGGAGCATGTACAATGAGTAAATGAAAATGTTTGTAAATGAAAAGAGTGAATCAGTCTTCTGAATGAAATGAATGAGAGGGAGTCACGTACAGAAAGCAATGCAAACAATCTTATAAATATGAATCATGTGGTTGTAAGTTATAGTAACCATGTTTTGGCGGACAGCAGGGGCGTTGCACAAGATCTCGGGCCCTATACATAGGCAGTCCTGAGGGGCCCCCATGTCCCAACCCCATAATATATTCCAAACTTTTTAAGGGCCCTCTCTTCCTTTGGGGCCCTGGTAATCAGTACTGGTTTTACCCCCAGTCTGACGCGCCTGGCGGACAGATTACTATTTACCTTAATACAGTGGTTCTCAACGATATTCCTGGAGGCCCACTGCTTTGCACATTTTGTATTTCTCCCTTATTTAACACACCTTTAAATCATTAGCTTATTAGTAGAGATCCCTATGAACTGAACTGAGTCTGTCAGATGAGAGAGACATACAAAATGTGTAGAGTAGTGGGCCTCCAGGAACGGAGTTGAGAATCACTGCCTTAATACAAATGATTTTACTATCAAGGTAATTACTTTAGTAAAACGTGGTAATTGTGTTTAATATGCTTTACTACAAATATATTGGCCACTCTGGTTACTGTAGTAAAAATACTGTAGTATACACATGCAGATTGTTTGTTGTTAATAATTTGCTTTTGTATTTAACATAAACAAATGGCTTTCGTGGTCCACATGTAACTCCTGGTAAACTCCGCTAAGAATAAATAACAAGTACTTTACAGTGTTGGGCAAGTTACTTCCAAAGTGTAATACATTATATATTACAAATTACTGTCAATTGTAAGTAATTATCGATGCTTATAAATCTAGAATTTATGTGTTGGCCCTCGAGCTTTGAATAGGCACAGTGAAGACTTATGGCAAAGTACAATAACAATCACTGTCAGAATCATAAACATAGACACATGATCTGGTAAAAGTCTGGTAAATTATGCTACACATACCAAACACAATAGAGCTAGAGCCCACTATAATGCAACCTATAGACTAATAACACAGCAAGACATTCAAACTCTTTTCATTTCTATTCTTTAATTCACTTTTACCAAACCTGACATGCACTGGGTTGGCACAACTTATCAAAAAGTGGTATTGGAGGATTAGGTCTCAAGGAATACAACTCATTTCAGTCCAATATAACTATTACATGTAGACTAACATATTAAACCCAGACAAACAGAGGAACACTGCTTTTTGCCAAACAATGCATATAGGCTCCCATAGGCTGGTAAAAACTTTAAACAGTGATGTTCTATTTAGATAACCATGTTTAAGTCTACATTAATGTTATGTTGTAGTTTAAATTGCTGTTTGTAATAAAAAGTATTATTTATATTAATATTAATAGCATAGCCTTAATATCAATAGCCTAGCAATCTATTATGTATATGGACTGTAACCATAGCAACGTTAGCTTACCTTAGCTGTGTCTGAAACCGTTCCCTTGTTCACTCGTTCACTCATTCACTATTCCCTATATGGGGAATGACAATTGAGTCCACTATATGGGGAAGAAGCAAATGAAAATGAGTGAGCGATTTCGGACACTGATGTTAATATCATGCATCAGAGAGCTGTCGCAGAGATTCATCATAAACACCTGTGTGGCTTTATTGATTGTGCTGTGAAATGGAAAAGTTTACTTTCTTACTGTTTTTCACATTTGTCATGTTTATTCTATTAGTTAATAATAAAGAGAGCAAAACAACTGCTTATAATATTTATTTACTGCTGTTTATTTATTGTTTAATAAAAATGTTTTTTAGATTTTAAATAAAAGATAACGCAATTATTTTTCATTTGTTTATTTTCAAAAAGTAGAAACAACAAGAAGTAACAAAAGTGTATAAACGTAAATGTTTGGTGTTTACTGTCAGTATCCTTCAGCTGATTCAAGTTACGCGTTCATCTCCCGTTGCATCATGGGAAATATGAGTGAACGAGTGTACATCGAATGTACCCTCAAAATCAGAGTGCATTGTTGGTAAAAAGTAGTAAATGAATGTAGGGAATGACATTGTTCACTCAGGTTTCGGACACCACTACAAAATGGCCGACACCCGATATAGTGCACTTTATAGTGGATAGGGAGTGGACACAGCTCTTGTCATTGCTGGTGTGATATGGATTTTACTGGCAAGATTTCTAAAAGTCTCTTTACTTCTGAAGTTCAAGCAGCATGGGAGCGTGATGATGCGTGTGCGGCGCTACCGGACCTGATTGCGACCACTTTAGTCAATGCTTATACAGCCGTGGACTTCCCAGATTCGGCTCTTTGAGAAACACGTCTATATTTAACGTGCACCGCGTCCAAATCACATTTCAAATACAAAATTAAAGTAAAAATGAACACGCTGCATACAGCAACTGGAAACAGACATATGCTGCGTCCCAAACCGCCTACTTCCATTCTATATAGTAAGCAAAGAATACGAGAAGTAGTGCTTTTCGCCTACTATATAGTATGGAAGTATGCGGTTTGGGACGCAGTCATAACTATTTTACCCGCAGCTTTTTCCTGTGTGGAGGCTGGTCGCGTGCATTGGTCAAAAATAAAACAAAATAAAAATAACACGGTCTAATTTTGAAATGCATTGTTGTAGCGCACGTTACTAAGACTGTAACGAGTAAAATATTACCAACATTTTATTAGTAATGCATTATATTACTGCGTTACAGCAAAAACTAATATATTACTGCAATATATTATATTTTGTAATGCGTTACTCCCAACACTGTTTATTTATATAACAAGCAAAATAAATAACACATAGATTACCTAGGAAACCAAAACATTTGTTGTTTTCAACAAGGTATTTGTTCAAGAGTTCAGTTTAGCAACTAGTCAGACCATTAAAAAAACTGAAACCGGAAGTAAAGTTTGGACCAGACGTGTACTGCGTCACCGGGTGTGCGTCCGATGAAACCGTCTATAGTGTGAGCCAATTATCTCTGAGTGTTTTTTTTTTTTGTTAGGAAGAATATAATTGGATTAAGCTGCTGAACGAATCCACCCCTTCACTGAACTTTAGTCAGTCATCTGAGTCTGAACGAAGACATGAATGAATTATATGATTCATGAACGAGGATCTGATGAGATGATGAGGCATGCCAGTCACTCAGTACAGTACACAAGTCTTCCTTCACAACAAGGACAGATTAGATGAACTATAACTGTACGTGTGTCTTAATACATTACAAATACACAAGAACATTAACTGTTTTCTCTCGCCTGATAAAATCATGCTCATTATTTCACATTTTGAGCTTTATTAAAAGCCTAATGAGTTTTTGGAAGAAGTCTATATCATTGTCTTATAACACATAAGACGCACATCTTCGCCACCTACAGGTGTATTTTTGTAATATAAAGAAATGGTCACTAAACAAATCGGTAACCGAATCATTTGGTGAATGAACTAAAAATGAACAATTCACTTAGATGACTCAAACTTCTACCATAAAGACTCAGAAGGCAAGTGAACGTTTGAATGACATTTATTCCAAACAGACAGAAATTCAAATCAGTTTCAAAATAAAATAGATGCTTGAGTCTCGTAAGATTCTTTTGGCGTATGCCCCGCCTTTCGTCCGGGTCTAGCTGTAGTCCGGCAGATCCTGCCTGATGTTGAAGGCAGGGGCAGAGCCTACCCCCGGACAAAAGAACAGGGAACAACCTGGTGGTGGTGGGGAGGATGGAGGCGAACTTCAGCTACGACACCTACGGGCAGCAGGAGAGAGTGTTAGTTCAGCGTTTAAATAGTCAGCATTGAGCTGTGATTGGTAAGCCAATTTTATGAATGAATGACGTGGTATTAGAGTCTTCCTGGTAGAACTTACGCTGACGCTTTCATTTCCCACCACTAGTTATCACTGCATGTGAGCGGATCTGCTATTAAACATCCATATGGCAGAAGTACATCCTAGTACATATGCATCTGAAAACGACCGACCTGAACCCAAATTAGTTATCCATTTTTCACCCATCCAAGCCTGTGGTAAACACGGAAGGCAAGTAATATATCTGCCACATTTGTGAAAATAAAAAGCAAGAGTTTCAACAGATGCCTTACCGGTTCAGAGAAAGCTGTTTCTGCTTCAGTATTTAATCCCTTCTGATGTTGACAAGACCGGGTGATATTAAGGGGGCGTGCACACCAAAGCATTCAAACCGGTGCTCAGCGCCAAAAAAAAAAAAAAAACCGCCAGCTGCTGGCATTTTTGAAAAGCACAGCCCTTCCATTCAAAACAATTGAAAACATACGCTGGCCGCCAGCATAAACGCTTTGGTGTGCATGTTAACTCTTGTTTTGGCACAAGCTCTGTCACGTTTCGTTTTAAACTGGAGACTCTCCGCAACAGATAATTTCCCCAGATCCGTAAGAACATAATAAACTGACATTTGCATGATGTTCCCCAGATGATCGTCTTTTAAAACTTTACAGTTTAAAAGCCGCCATCTAGATGACACGTCTAAACAATCTACACACTCCCATCTGGAGCACATGCAATAAAGCAGCCGTCCGGCTCCTCTTCTAAGTTTATGGACGTGATGTTATAACGCAAGGATGAATTTTTTTTCCATTGAAAACTGACCCGACAACTCAAAATATAAATCATTATTATAAGCATACCATTGTGAAATGTAGCAAGGTAAGGAGACAGTTTTAAACACTGATTTTTGTTCATTTTAAACTGAATCTTTTTTTTTTCAGATTGCAGCTTTTAAAAAATCACTTTGTCGATATCCTATTAGTTATATAAAAACTACAATAATATTTTTTCATCATTTAACCACTTTCTTGGACACCATTTAAATGTTTTGATCTTGACCCTCCTCAACCAATGACCTTATCTGTTGATTCACATGCATACGATTGTGGGATACAATAAAGTAGGCAATAAAGTATCTGTGCTGCCTTAAAAAATTGATCAGATATATCTGGAGTCATGAATGGAAGCAAACACTTTATCTTGAAATGTCTCCGCATTTGACCGCTTTTATACACAGCGTATATTAATAAAGTAATGTAGCAAATAGTGAATGAGGGTATATGGGGCTTTTTCAGAAAGTAAGAAAGTAATATCAAATGGTGTTGGTAAAAGCATGAAATGAAGTAAAAATCTCCCAGAAGGCTTAAAACAAATGATTTGTGTGATGACATTTTCTCTCAATGATGCAGAAGTGAGAAACAAATAAAGCAGACATGCACTGTATTTATCTACCATACAGTCCTGTGTTCACTGAGAGACAGTCACTCTGAAGTGTGAGATAGAGGATCAGTTCAGATCATTAAACTGGAGAAATGTGTGCTATAAATACACTTGGACTTGGGCTTCAGTGTCTGAGGGAAACATCTAGATCTCCATCAGATCAGGATGAGTTCTGGTGTAGAGGAGAGAGAGTTGAAGGACCCTCATACTCACAGTGCAGTGATCATGTGACTCTCTCTGTTAAAGGTCAGAAATGCACTGAAAAAGTGATTCATTGAATTTAATATTTGTTTTAAGGTAAGTGGTTGCAATCAATTTATTTAAGCTACATTTTAACAAAAAATATTAGTAAAGTAAAATAAAATATAAAACTTTTGTTTAAATGTGGCTTGAATAGGTTGATTGCAACCACTTACCTTAAAAAATTTGATTAAATTCAACGAGTCATTTTTTTCAGTGTGACTGTGATAGATTATTTTTTTAAGGAAACATTTGTAATTTAATTGTTAAAAATGTACTGCCAGTTTCAGTCACTTTATTTGACAAAAATAATTTATAATCAAAGAACCAATTGTTTCCTTTTCTCGCCATTTTTAATGGGTTGAAAAAAAAGAATTGAAATCTGGGTCAGAAGTTAACAATTGCCAATGTTTGTTTTTTTAATACACTGAAAAAAATGATTCATTGAATTTAATCAATTTTTTTAAGGTAAGTGGTTGCAATCAATTTATTTAAGCTACATTTAAACAAAAAAGATTAGTAAAGTAAAGTCAAATATAAAACTTTTGTTTAAATGTAGCTTAAATAAATTGATTGCAACCACTTACCTTAAAAAAATTGATTAAATTCAATGAATCATTTTTTTCAGTGTAGATAAGGTTAGACATGGGTGAATATGTTGAGGTAAAAGTAAACTATATTTGTTACATTTTTGGTTTGTATCTAATCTGAAGTAAATGTGAATGTGTTTTTTAAACGCCTCTTCAATCCACGTGGACGGATTCCCCCTTCCAGAAATCTTTTTATCACCACTTCAGACTATCCGATCCGAAATGGATCAGCAGCAATGACTCCCGCAGTCAACTTCATCTTCGGCTGATTGGCTAGAGGAGCTGTCAATCTAAAACTAGTAGACAAATGGTGACATTAATGTCCGCCCTGATTTACATTAAACTCTAACTGCAATTTTATTATGGAATATTTAGCCCATGGAGCTGAGCACAACCTACTGGAACACCTTTTGGTTTTGACTCAGTCTTTCAAAAAATATCTGAGTTTTATTAATTGTACTTTTACAAAATTCACTCCTAAAATGAATGTGTTAAAATAACACATCTTGTGTCCAGTTAAGGACAACACACTTTGTTTTGTTTTAACACATCTTGTGTTGTGCATTTAATTTATTTTAACTCAAAATCAACACGAAATGATACATAATGTGTTCAAATAACACATAATGTGTTAAATAGTATAACACAAAACGAGTGTTATACACACATGATGGGCAAAATACATGTTGTGACGAGCTTTGCATTATGCACCCTTGAAAAAGAAGTCACCGGCCGCCACTGATACTAGAGGTTGTTACAGTTTGTACATCTAATAGATAGATTTACACAAATCTACTCATCCATTATTCTTCATCTAGCATCCTTGTATTATACATCAACACATATGGGTAGATTTTAGAAAGGGCCGTATGATTGGGGAAAAAATCATAAATGTCAATTTCTGCTGATATTGTATTTACAGTTATTATTTTGATTTACATTGTGTTCATTGCATTATCATTGTATAACACTGTATTACTGTAACAAACCCTGCTGTAAAACCCCCTGTAAAAAAATTTCAAGCTAACAGTTACTAGGAGTTGTTGACATGTTTCAAAATAGTTTAAGGTAACAATACTATATTATAAAAATATTATAAGGTTGGATTTGGTGACCTACACAGTCAGGTCACCAAAAAAAGGATGAAGAAATGCATCTCTTTGTCCAGTATTTTTATGAAAACATCAAAACTTTCACAAATTCATATGAGATCATCTTTTGTAACTGTGTTACAATCACCGTACTATTTTGTGACATGTAAGGGAAAAATATTAATATATATCCATCCGTTTGGACCAATGGTTGAAACCTGTCAGGATTCGGACGAGAATGAACCCAAGCGCGGACACGACAGGTACAGAAACAATAATTTATTTAAACAAAACAGAAAACAAAACCCACGAGGGGGCAAACAGAACAAGGCTTACACAAATCAAACAATACTACACTTAAACACTATCATTTAAACAAAACACTAAACATAAACTGGAACACAAGATATACATGGCAGAACTCACTTGTAGACACTTCGATGAACAAAGTAATATTGACGAACCCACACTGGACGACAAACACAAGGACTCTTAAATAGGGACAAAATAAATTACATACACCTGGAAATCATTACATGTAAGGGATCAGGGAAAAAGTGACGAGACCCGGGAAATGCGTGGTCAGAATAAACCAATATTAAAACCACGCATCTCCCACATTGTACTGTCAGAACCCTGCTATGCTGACTAGATCTGAATACAAACAAGGATCTGGCAGGATCCTGACAAAACCAAACATCATGGCAGAAGGGTCGTCACCCGTTCTGTCTTTTCTGGTGCATACAGATGACGTTTTAACGTTACGCAACTAAGGTAGCTTTATATGACTCCAAAAGATATAATCATGTTGGTCGTAATGATGAATCAAATAATGATTCTTGTGGAATTTGGATAAATGTTTGATCATTCTATTTAACTCTTGTTTATAATGAATTCATTCATTCGATTACCAATCTTGTATCGGTCCACACCGGTCGTTGTGTGGGTTCCAAACACAAACTCGATCGTACTAGAGGTTGTAGCTAAAGCAATTCAACAATAACAATCCAGCGATCTCTTGTTAAAAAGTCCCCAAGTAGCTCTCTAAAATCGCCAATTAAATATAAAACTTAAACTATAATCAGAGGTTCAGTCAAGCTCCTTCCAGCCGCCTATGGATAAATCATATGAGTGGGCTATATAACATATTAGGGGTGTAACGGTATGCAAAAATCACGGTTCGGTGCGAACCCCGGTTTTGAAGCCACGGTTCGGTTCATTTTCGGTACAGTAAGGGAAAAATGCAAACATTAAACTACAGGTTGTTTATTACTATAAACTTTTTTTACAATTTGTTTACACTTTTTTAAACACTTTTTTATTAAATATAACATATAAAATATATATAAAATGAAAAAATAATAAATAAAATACTACTGCAAAGTTATTTTTTACATTATTTTATAACAGAAGGTAACTCTTTTCTTAACCTTCTCTTAAACTTTTTCTACTAAAACCTTGAACTAACAAATTCAATTCCTGAATACATTTATGAACTATTAGCCTACATTTTTGCCACCAAAAATGTTCTGTTTTGATTTATTTTGGATTGTTTACCTCACAGTATTGAATTGGCTATGTACCATCTCTGTATAAAAATAATATTACTGCTCTATGTGTAACTGCATAGCAAGCAACATGATGATATACTTATTATACACTCATTTTGAGATTAGTGAGTTGCATGCATAGCCATCTTTGATCTTTTGCACGTTTCTCCTAATCTTTGCTTGTGTCATCAATGTAAGCTGTGACTTTACTTACGAACCCCTCCGCAGCTGAGTAACAGCTGAGTAAGCCCGGGTTACAGCTCTTCTCTGTCCCGACCAGCTGATCGCATTGTGACAATGATATGATTGACGTGAGGTGCAGATGAAAAATCTGATCACGCATTCCTTATTCTCGTAGTCACAGAAAGCGCGTCTCATGAATGCGTAGCAACGAAAGACGCGCAACCTCTCACTCACTTTTGAAAGAACAAAGCAGCGCGTTGACACGCGTTTAACATGCGCTTTTGGATACGACACGTAAACGTTTACATCAATAATCAAACGGATATACAACTAAGTAAATAAAAATCTTTCTGCGGGCCGAATTATGTTATATGTTTGACAGAAGACTTGCGCTGAACGAGGAGACTTCCGCCACTTAATATGTTCGTGCGGAAACGCACGTATTATGTTCTGCACAGGCGCACACAAAATGCATTCGGCCTTTCGGTGCACGTGTGCACCGTGCCGAAAGCCCTGAACCGAAACGGTCCGGTTCGAATACACGTACCGTTACACCCCTATAACATATTGATTATAATATAAATAATTAGGATTATTACCGTGATAGCCCATACAACTGCACAACAACTTAGTTAAGAGGCAGTTCCTAATTAGCATGAATTAACCCCCATCGTAGATTTATGGTGACAAAGGATATCGTAATACTTTATAGTAACTTAGAAGAGTCAAAAATACAGAGCAAATAAGAATGAATACAAACGTACCAATTTATTAACCGGGTAGGAAAAATGTAATTCAGAAGCCAATTTACATATCCAATTCAAATACGAAATAATCAAACGAAAAACCATTGTAAGGAGATGAAGATCGGGAACCCGTTTCAGAAAGCTGGTTAAGTGCAAACCCTGAGTTTGTTAACCCTGAAATGAGGGAATATCTGAATTTCCGTTTCAAAATGGGAGGTAGGTTAAACCCGAGACAGTGGGGTAAGTCAAGCCTGTTTCAGAAGGAGAGGTAACTTATACAGCCTGTTTCTGGGGTAACTTACTCTGTGAACCTAACCTAGTCGGAAGCAGGTTTTATTCTGTAAACTCAGAGTTTCTTGCAGTCTCCTCCCTTTTTTTTGAATGAGCAGCAGTGTTTAACTCTTTTCCCGCCATTGACGAGATATCTCGTCAATCAAGAGAAAACGCTTCCCCGCCAATGACGAGTATTTCCGTCTTTCCGCAATACCGCTATTATCCACTAGGTGGCGCCCTTCCGCAACTTTTTAAAACCGGAAGTATTGCCCTATGGCAAGCTGCTGCATGTCCATGTCTGTTTTAAAGATCGCTCTGAATGGGATCTCTATGAAAAGTTCGTCACAAAAATGGAATTATCTTTTTGCTCAAAATGTGGTGTTTTTGCAGAAACCTACCCATATTCAAAAGCTGATTACAAAAGAACTGCTGAAGGTAGGATGAAACGTTTTTTTTTTTTTGTTGAAAGCAGAGGGTCTGTTCTTTCATTTGGTATATTGTATGTTTATATATTTGAAGAAGAACATTTTCTGGAAGGCATTCAACTTTTGTGAAAATCATGAAAAACGCTGGCGCTGGCTGGCAACTTTTTTAAAAAACGCTGGCGGTGAAAGAGTTAATCTCATTAGTCTATTCAGTACATTCATTCATTGCGCACATTTGTATTACTGTATGTAGACTGTTAAACATTTTTAGCTGTCTTTAAGTTATAATCAAATTGCTATTGCAAGCCATTTTATTAATACTTTATATATTTTATATATTACACAAAACATTCAACAAAAATTCAATAAATTTAAATGACTTTTTGATAATTGAAAAGCCAATTTGATATAGCTACTTATGCAGAGACCGACTAAAATGTCATTTTATAAAGGATCCTGTAGATGATGGCATTGCATTCATTTGTAGGGAGTTACATTTATGTTGGAAGAGGATTTTGAAACCCAGAATGGATTTTTGTCATATCCATGCACATTTATTTGAGCAGTATATTTTTTCTTTGCTGTCACTTTTAGATCCTCTGTGTTCTTACAAAGGGTGTTTGTCTGTGATGTAGATATGAGCTTGATGATATCTTTTTAGTTTCTCACCCGAATGAAGTGTCTTTGATAAATAGTTCCCTCTGCCATTTGGTGCCGGTCTTACAAATATCTTTTGTCAGGGTTTGGCACCACCTTACAGACCCGCTCACCCCTACATGTGATTGGTCCAGTTCCACATTCAATTTTAAATTGTCCACATATCGCTTTAAAATGCGTTCAAATCTTCAATAAAAATGTAGAATATATTGTCAATGTATCTGTACCATTTTATGATTTGAGAATGGAAGGGTCGACTTCACCATTGATCACATAACTATGTTAATACTTAAAATAAGCTAAAATCATTTTATTTTTAAACATATGACGCCATTTATACAACAATTTATGGGATATTTTTGACAGAAGATCTTTGGGTTTTTTCATTAAGTGTTATGTATTACAGATAATATGTGTTGACAGTTGATTAATGATGATCTGTGCATATTTACACCACAGACATCAAAAAGACAATGAAAGGTTAACTGTATTTTACATTTGTGGTTTTTGCATTTGTATGTTTGAATATCTGAAGAAGCTCATTGGACTGTAACAATGTTTATTTAAATAATATTGTTTTACTTGCAAGTTTAAATTGCGTGCAGTATTTTTCTCTTTTCATTGTTATTTTTGGGTTTTGCCATTATCCTATGCACATGTTAATGAATGTGCTGGGTTATTTGTTCGTTGAAATTTTTTTATTTAAAATAAAACCTTTCTTTAATATTATCCTAATGTCAACAACAAATGGCATCATTTTATAAAAATTCAGCTTTAATGCAACAAATATGTGAGGAGATTTATATTTTCATTTTCTTCTTCCCTCAGCTTTACCGACAACTACAGTGAAAGTAACACCAAACAGTCCTGTGTTCACTGGAGAGACAGTCAATCTGACGTGTAATATAGAGATAGAGGATCAGTACAGATCATTAAACTGGAGATATCTGTGGTATAAAAACACAACTAAAGTGCTAAACTCTGAGCGTTACACTGTAAACAGAGACTCTCTCACTATCACTAAAGTTAATGAATCTGATCAGGATGATTTCAGCTGTAGTGCAGTGATAAACGGACCACCACAGACTTTACTATCAAGATCATCTGTTTATCTCACTGTTAAAGGTAAGTTCAGTATTAATGTTGTTGTAAAATAGAGAAATAATGACAGAAACATCTTGTGTTAAATATCAGAGATACATTAGGGCTTTTACCCCAGGTTATCTTCATTTTAAACTCTGCTATTAACCCCAGGAAGAGGACTGTTTTACACTTGTTGTTTAATAGTGGGGTTGTCATATCATTTTAAGTAATCCAGAATTAAACCCACATTTCAGTGCCAAAGGTGTGCAGTGTAAAACCAAACAGAGTTATGTGTCATCATAATCCTGTCTTCTTAATAGCTGTTTTTTTTGTTTAGTTTTATGTTCTGTGTTGGAAACACATGGCCATAGTTTGTTTTTGTTTGCCATGTTGTTTCCTTGTTAATTGTTTGTTTTGTCACCCTCACCTGTTAGCCTCATCATCCCTCTTAAGACTCAAACATTTCTCCTCAATTAAACGTATTTTAATTATTTGCCAAATTTCCACGTAAAATTATCACATTATGTATTTAAATGTATTTAAATTACATGGCAAATGTTCATGTAAAATAATGATATTAGTATAGTTGTATCTAATCATGTTTGTTGGAATTATTAACAATGACATTGAACCAGTGTGAGGTAATGGGAGGTAATGAAAGGTTTGATAGCATTTAGCATGTTTAGGTTGCACTAAACATCGAGCGAGTGAACATCAGCGTCAGTATCTGCACACACACAAGAGGAATACTGAACTTATGTACTACTAGAGTCAAGTGATGATTGGGAATTTACATACTTCACCTTTAATACAGCATTGAATTAAGCAAAATGTTCTGTCTCTTGTACTGTAAATAAAGAATCCTGTTGTCAAAGATTATGCTCTTAAATTAAACATCAGTTTAATGTTTCATCTTTTCAAACTTAAAAGTAAATATTCCTAAACCATGACTGTGTTTGATTTCTGTAGGTAAAGTTTCTCGGTCCGCCTCACCTGTCAGTCCACAGCAGAACATCAGTCAGACATCAGATCAGATACAAAGTGAAGATGTTAACACTCCTCTTCAGTTTGGTCAGTCTTTATTCATTACGATCACATGCATATTAACTATTTAACTATATATTAAATATAAACATGTTAAACAATATTACTATAAATACTTTTTTCATAAGATATTAAGCTTTTATAGATGATCTGTTGAAACGTTCCATTATTGTATTCCTTCACTACAGTACATGCTGATATTTATGACTCTACTGATATTTATGACTCTAAGATGAATGAACATTTATATATTGATTCAATAGATTTATTGCATTTTGCAATTGCAATTTTAAATTAGTTTTTATAATAAATAGATTTTAATGGTATTTTTTTATGTTATTATAACCTAAAGATGCTATGTGAAAGTTTGTAACTGAAAATAGTGGTTTTCATCTTGTCACTTTCTTTGTAAAGATCACATTTTTACCCAAATTAGTCAAAATGGATTTATTGTGTTTTGGAACTAAACTCTTAATTTCCTAAAACACTGAACAAGTGGTAATTGCAATTACAGAGGTTAAAACCTGTAATGTGATACAGCATGTATGTTTTGCAATCAAATAAGCATTTTATATGTGTGAATTGTTTGTCATTGTACAGAAAGACCAACACCTCAAGTGTTTGTTTGGCCTGCTGATCATGTACACAGAGGAGAAACTGTCCATCTCATATGTGTCATCAACAGAGGAGGAGTCTGCAGCTGGCAGTACAGCTGGTATAAAGATGATTCAGACATTCAGCAGTATGAACCGTATTACACAATCAGATCTTTTAATGAGTCTCACGCAGGTAAATACACCTGTAGAGGAACAGAGATCAATGGATCACGATACTCAGACATCAGTAATGCAGTTACACTGACAGTATCAGGTGAGTCTTTTAATATGTTTTTATCTTCATCCACAATATAAAGTCATATTCACCTCACAATGACTAATTAGATTTTTTAGGTTTTAACCTGTAGTTTACCAGGCCATAGAGAGACCAGGTCACAAACACAATAAATACACAATACATTTTAATGAGGAAATTAGACATATAAAACTGCAGATATTTTAAGACAAATAATGTGGAATTGTTTTGAATATTTCGAATCTATTTATTAACTTTTCCAGTACAAACAGAAATGCGTTGGCGTGTTTAATTATAAAAGATAAATTACAGGCCTGAATGAGAGACAAAATATCAGTGTATCAGTTTTGTTCCTGGTAATGAGCACGAGGGGAACTGAACGTTTTGTTGAATTTTTTTTTTTTTTAATGTTTAGCTGTTGTGCAGGTTACTGAAAGCAATTATTTTCATATTTATATATCTGTGAACTGTTCATGCCAGGTCTGTTATTTCCAAAAAATTAAGCATTTTATCCCTTAAAATGGGCAGTGACAACAATAATTTTTTCTAAATTACTGATATAATTACACATTAAGATAAGACACATTTTTTTACTCTGTATTGTGAATTTAGTCATTGCTGTATGTGGTGTTGTTTGACACTTTAAAGGCAAAGTGGCCGCCACCTTTATTCAGTCATGAATATATTTATATATGACAATATAGCACAGCAATATTGAGTATAATAGATAATATACTGCATTAGTCCAGTCTGCTAATGTTCTGGTTGTGTAAGAATCTCTGCTTCTTCATTCTCAGGATCTTCTGGTCTGATAGTTGGAGTGGCTGTCGGACTGAGCGTCTTGTTGTTGATCATTTTCTTGGTTTTGCTGTGGTGGTTCAAAAACAAAAAAGGTTTGAATATTCTGCCCTCATAGAAATCTATAAAACATCAATGACACATTCACACAGCATGCCCAAACCTTGAAGGTGAAGTGTGTAATGTTTGTGATGTATCCTATCATAGTTTAATATACTTTTGTGTAAACACATTGTGGTGTTTTTGTAACCAGTTCAGCCTGAACCACCTTTAAATAAGATTAAGTCAGGCGCTCTAAGAAGCACTTCCTGTTTTAGTTTTCTCACCACTATGCCAACATTACAACAAAATACAACCAAACAGAACATTTAGAAATAAATCAAAATGTTAAATGTACACCTTTAGGATTTAGATATGTGAAATTAACCCTCTAGGCGCCACGGTCGACTTTTGTCGACAAGATGCGTCACTGAATGTAACTGCCGATTCTGTCAAATAGGGTGTCAAATTTCGTTCATCCTCCCCTCCACTAGATGGCAGACATGTCACACTTTATACCCGACTCAGAAAAACACCATGCTTCTATACAAAATCTTAGAGCAAGAGCGCATTGAATCAGTGTGCGCAAAATCATAGCTAGCGTGCAAGTGAGTCATATTATCAGCGAGTTTTTTCAATACATTATCATATAATGGCATCAAAAAAGCTTACCTGCAATGAAGTGTTGGGTCTTTTATTCGCCGACACTGACTCTGAAGGGGAATATCTGCCTTCAGAAGATGACGGTGATTCGTTTAGTGACCATGATTCAGACGCGCCCCTGCTTTGCAATCGCGCAGCTGGACATATTGAAGGTGTAGCTATACACCAAGCACAAATAATGAATCCTTTGCCAAATGTCAGTGGTGAGAAAGTTACACGGGGTCGGGGAATTCATCGGGTTAGCAGGCGTGTTACAGATGTGGGGAATGAGGCTGGAGGTAATGTGCGCGTCCAGTCTTTTTACCGTGCAAACAATGTAGAGCAAGCTGCGTCTTCCCGAGCGGGCTCTGGGAGTCTGTCGGGCGAGCGGCCGACTTCCAGTGCTCCGTCCCGTGCACACAATCACGCCGACAATAAGGGCAATAATCCCAGCTGTGCAAATTCTCTCCATTCGGCGCGCATACGAGGCAGATCTGACCGTGCGGCTCGTAGCAGGCGCAGAGGCGGTGTTACACGGGGCAGAGGAGCCATTATGCATAATGTTAGTCTATCGGCGCGCATGCGTGGCAGATCTGGCCGTGCGGCTCGTAGCAGGAGCAGAGGCGGTGTTACACGGGGCAGAGCCATTATGCATAACGTTAGTCTATCGCAAGATGATAGGAATGCCGGCTTTGAGTACTTGACTAATGAGGAGAAGTACCAAAGCTGGATCACGCCCTTTGATCAGCCAACTGGATATTTGGGGGAAAGAGAACTCACTAATGCCAATTCGCCCCTAGATTTTCTATCACTTTTCCTGTCTGATGATTTCTGGAATTTACTGGTAATTGAGACAAATCGCTATGCCCATCAGTTTTTAGCCTCCCATCAACTCCAGCCACACTCAAGATTTCATAAATGGTCAGACGTAACTGTCAGTGAAATGAAAGCCTTCTTTTCTCTGCATTTGAGTATGGGTCTGATAGAGAAGTCAGAGTTGGAGGATTATTGGGCCGAATATTGGCCAACAGCAACACCTGGATTTGGCAAGGTGATGTCCAGAAATAGATTTGAAATGATTTTGTCTTTCCTTCATTTCACCAATAATGAGGATTGTGTTGAGAGGGGTCAGCCAGGCTATGACAGGCTATTCAAAATCCGCCCGATCATTAATTTGGTCATTCCCCGGTTTTCAGCAGTGTATGGTCCATCTAAGCAGCTGTCACTGGATGAAATGACCATTGCATTCAAAGGGAAATCAACCCTTAAAATGTATAACCCCAACAAACCAGACAAATATGGCTACAAAGTATTTGTTCTGAGTGAAGCCAAGTCAGGCTATGTGCTACAGTGGTCCATGTACACTGGACAAAGTGTAAATGTAAACCCTGATTTTGGTGCCACACACCTTGTTGTCCGTGAGCTGATGGCCCCATACACAGGGAAAGGGCATGAGGTGTACATGGACAGCTATTACACCTCACCAGCCATAGCAGATGAGCTGGCAAGCAATGATTTGGGTTTGTGTGGGACTGTCAGCAGTAAGAGGAAGGGGATGCCAAAGGGCCTCACCCGTGAACAGTTACCATTGAGGAAGGGAGATGACCCTGTTTTCATGAGGAAGGGGAAAATGCTAGCTTGTGCGTGGCATGATACAAAGCGCCTTACAATGCTCTCTACACTGCATAGCAACACATGTGTCAGAAAACGCATCAGGACCAAACACACTGATAGTGGCTATAGGGAGATAAACAGGCCTGTTTGTGTTGATGACTACAATTCTTTCATGGGGGGTGTTGACACAGCAGACCAAAGAATGAAGACCTACCTTTTTCCCCATAGGTCAAGGAAATGGTACAACAGAATTTTTAATGCCATTCTCAGTGTAAGCATGGTGAATGCCCACATCATTTACTGCCGCTGCACTGCTGCTCCTCACAAGCCTTTGAAAGTCTTCGTGCAGGATGTCATCACTGCTTTACTGGAAGGCTTCTCCAGAACAGAGAGCAACAAAGGCCGAAAGTCGTCCTCACTGGGAGACTTGCCACAGAGACTCACCGAGCGCCACTTTATCTGCCAGGCTGATGGTAAACCAGATTGTGTAGTTTGTTCTGATCGAACCCGCCCTAAAGGCCGCCGTCAGACAAAATACATGTGTAGGCAGTGTGGGGTGGGTCTTTGTGTTGTGCCTTGCAATGAGAGGTACCACACAATGAAACATTACAAGAAATGTCACCTGGATGAATAGGGAGTCATTATCCCACATTTGTGTGTCTTTGTCAGCGAAAAAAAAAATAAAAAAAAAAAAAAAAAAAAAAAAAAAAAAAAAAAATAACAACATTGTCTTTCGTCTTGTCTCGTCTTGTCATCTCACTCATGATCTGTGCCTTGCCGTGGCGAGTGAGCTAAAAAAAATAAAAAAAAAAAAAAAAAAAAGTAAAAAAAAAATAAAATAATAACAACATTGTCTTTCGTCTTGTCTCGTCTTGTCTTGTCATCTCACTCATGATCTGTGCCTTGCCGTGGCGAGTGAGCTTTTGAACTAAACAGGTCTTGTCTACTTGTGTTTGTGTGTCATATGAATAATATATATGTGCTAAACATGAAATCAGAGTGCCTACTGTATATAGAAAATGGAAAATCTCTACAGCAAAAGGCCGGCCTACTGCTACATACATTCGGTTTGTTTCTGCCATTTATTAGTAATGATTTACACAGTTTGTTTCCACTTACTATTTACCTGAGCATTCAGTATTGTGCAGTATAGCATACAGAAGGTGAGGGACATTTTTTGGGGAAAAAAGTGCTACATTTTATCATTCAAACATGTGACTTTTCATGAAAATTCTATAACCCAAGATGGCTGCCACATATGACGTCATAATATGCAAATTTAATGGGACATTTTATTCCCCTCCATAAACTGTGGGTCATCCTTAATATTTCTCTAATTTACAGAAAGTCTCTATCTCTTATCAGGTTTGAGATATAGCCTTTTGAAATTAAGATGTCAAAATCAAACGTTTTAGGAAAAAACCTCTGGCGCCTAAAGGGTTAAAAACAAACAAACAAACAAAAAAGAATAAACAGGAACAGGAAGTGCTTCTAAACCAGTATTGTGTACGAAACCATGAAATAGTCTATAAAATAAATTGCAGTTTTTAATAATAATAATAATAATACTAATAATTAGTTCCTTTTATATTTACATTTTCTGCAGCACTTTACAGAAACAGAGGTTCTTCTTAACCACCACCAATGTGCAGCATTCACTTTGTTTGTAAGACATTGGCAGATG
The DNA here is from genome assembly GCF_027580225.2 of Misgurnus anguillicaudatus. Lineage (NCBI taxonomy): Eukaryota > Metazoa > Chordata > Actinopteri > Cypriniformes > Cobitidae > Misgurnus > Misgurnus anguillicaudatus. The sequence goes on from NC_073355.2 coordinate 38,174,322, forward strand.
GCAGTGTCATGTTAAAGTGTTTTGGAAGACCTGTTTAAAACAATCACTATTTTTCTTGATCCTGTTTGGTGTTGCTATATTTACATACAGGCGCAATTTAAATACTTTACCTTTAATACAGCATAGTATTAAGCAAAATGTTCTGTCTCTTGTACTGTAAATAAAGAATCCTATTGTCAAAGATTATGCTCTTAAATCAAACGTCAGTTTGATGTTTAATCTTTTTTTTAGTCAAACTTAAAAGTAAATATTCCTAAAGCACGACTGTGTTTGATTTCTGTAGGTAAAGTCTCTCAGTCTCCCTCAGCTGTCAGTCCACAGCAGAACATCAGTCAGACATCAGATGTGAAAAAAAGTGAAGATGTTTACACTCCACTGCAGTTTGGTAAGTCTTTGTTCATTATGATCACATGCATATGAACTATTTAACTTTATTTTACATTAAATATAAACATGTTAAACAATATTTCTATGAAGACTTTCTTTATAAGATATTAAGCTTTTATAGATGATCTATTGAAACTTTTTATTATTTTATTCCTTCACTACAGTACATGCTGATATTTATGACTCTATTGGTGCAACAGATAATAAAGACAAAAGCTCAGGTAACAAAGTGATGTCATTTAATAATGTTTAAATGATAAAAGTACATGGTATCTTAATGGTCAAATGATTTTCATTCAGCAGTGACTTAGAGTAATGCCTAGTCAGAGGGTCAGCTTCAAGAAAAATAAACTTATGAGCAAATAACAATAAGAAGAGTAAAACTAATAAATATTGAGAGGATAAAACTATTAATCATTTCTTTATTCTCCATTGTAGACAATGTAAGTGAATCAGAGAGGAGATAAAGGTGAGATCAACTAAAATAATAACTAAAACTGAAAACAGCATCTGTGTCTAAAAATAAAATGAACTATTGAATGATTTAAACTCATTTTAGTTATTTGCATTAACTTTTTCAGATGCTGTTTCTGGATCTGCTGATGTGACTTAAAACACGAGAAAGAGGAGAAAAGACGGCAATACATTAACGAACGTTTAATATTATTAATACAAACCTTCATGTGCTTCAGAGTCAAATCTTTCAAATCTTTGATTCTCTAATAGCAACAGTTTTTTGTGTCATTATCAGCAGTGTAATGATTTCTGACAGAGTGTAAAGTGAATGGAAATATGAAAGTTATGAGAGAGTTTAAAGATAACATGACTGTAAATATGTTAAAGGGATACTCCAGCCAAATATTAAAAGTATCCCATAATTTACTCACCATCAAGCAATTTGAGACGGATCATCTTTTTCTCTTTTCAAAGATTGGGCTCTTTTGGCTCGGCTTCGTTAGAAGAGCCGGCTCCTAAATGGCTGTTCAATAAGTATTACCCAGAGCTTTCTATTTAAGCCCAATTTACCAGTTGTGAGTGTTTTGTTAGTTGGTAGGCATTTTTTATTCAGTTTTTCATGAAAGCCTCATTTTCATGAATTTCTTTATTAACAAAAACAAACCGACTCATGTACCGTTTCGTAGTTTACATTTTTCAAAATGATCATTGATTAGCTGTAACCACAAGCTGCCTTTTTACAAAAATTCATCACTTTTATATGTAGCTAGAACCGGCGATTGGTTTGGGATGCTGGCCTCCATTACACATACATGAAACTGTCTCAAACGGCAATCGCAATAAAACAAAAAAAAAAATTCATTCAATTTACTAAATTTTTTTAAGGTAAGTGGTTGCAATCAATTTATTTAAGCTACATTTAAACAAAAGTTTATTTTATTTTATTTTATTTTACTAATCTTTTTTGTTTAAATGTAGCTTAAATAAATTGACTGCAACCACTTACCTTAAAAAAATTTAGTAAATTGAATGAATCTCTTTTTTCAGTGAATGTGTGATTGACACAACTGCTTTAAACCTGTCAAATTTATTTGGCTGTGTGAACGACATCATTCACTTTGATAAGGCTTGTCTATATTTTGCATACAGTATATCTTTCGCTTCATAGCTCCATGTATGTAATAAGTGTTCATGTTAGTGTTTTGAAATGTCCCGGAAAAGTGAAAGCAGCATTATGGGAATAAATACCTTTGTTTAAACGGTGATCAAGAGGTCTAAAAATCTGAAATGTTTTAATTTATTATTGCTAATACTGCAGTCTTTTGCTAATACTTTCTCTGTTATTTCCTTGCCTTTGTTTTTTGATGGCTTACCAGTGTTTTTGACCTCGGCATGTTTTTCGGACTTATGATTGTGGATTACCCTTTTTATAAAGTTTGCATTTGGATCCCCATTCTTTTTGTCTTTGTGTAGACTGTGATGAGGTCAAAAGAGTTGCGTCAGAAAGTGGGTTTTATTTCTTTATCTTTTAATTTGAATGTATTTATACAGTTTTCAACAATAGAAGACATGCACTCTTTAATAAATGTAATTCAATAAATGCATTTAATTTATTGTCTTTGTCTTTTTGAGAAATTTTGGTTAACATTTTATCCTTTTGAAGTAATTGATTTAAAAATGCTAAATTATTAGAAATATTTAAGTAGCAGGAGTCATAGCGTGAAAATCTGACTTTTTCCCATGTTGAAGTGCTGTAATTGGGTCCATAGTGCTATCATCCTAGAAAATGTGAAAAAGAACAAACCAGTAAGTTTTGGTAAACCATTCTCTGCAAGCATGTGAAAAATTAGGTTGATCAGATTTTGCCTGTTTTGTGATGTAGGTAGCAGGGGCAGCGTTTGCATAATGCAGGGCATGGCAGTTGCCATACCCTAGCATTCAGACAAAACACCAGAAATCAACAGGCTATAATAATGCTCATTAAAGATAATTTTAAATATTTTTAGTCGAATATATCTGAACATTGGTACATCACTAATAGAGATAATTTACACATGTGTTCGACTTTATGCTATAACATAGGAACAGGAACCAACAAGCAGATGACATCAAAGTGCCGCGGGAGCGTTTCGAAAGCAAACTCTTCCGATGATTTCTCGACTCACCCTCACTGTACTTTGATGTCATCAGCCTGTCGTTCTTCCAGCGCAGCTTGAAGTCGAACACAATTTATAATAGTGGGAATCCCCCCTGCAGGAGGTCTCATGATGACCGCTGCTTTTATAATCGTCATTTCACTTAAAGATTGTGTTCTTTACCTTTATTTTCGTGGTAAAACTTTACAATTAGGTTCATTAGTTAACATTAGTTAATGTATTACCTAACATTAACAAACCATAAGCAATACATTTGTTACAATATTTATTAATCTTTGTTAATGCTAGTTCACACTGCATTAACTAACTATAACAAGATTTTAATAAAGTATTAGTAATTGTTGAAATTAACATTAACAAAGATTAATAAATGCTGTATAAGTGCACTTCATTATTAGTTAATTAGTTAATGTTAACTTATGAACCTTATTGTAAAGTGTTACCCATACAACATATATTTCAGACCTAGTTGAGTAATGGTAGCTATTAATAGTAACAAAAATATATTTATAAAGTTGCATAAAATGGTAACACTTTACAATATGGTTTATTAATTAACATTAGTTAATGTATTAACTAACATGAACAAACCATGAGCAATACATTTGTTACAATACTTATAAATCTTTGTTAATGTTAGTTAATAGAAATAAAGCTTTTAATTGTTTGTTTGTGTTAGTTCACAGTGCATTAACTAATGTTAACAAGATTTTAATAAAGTATTAGTAATTATTTAAATTAACATTAACAAATATTAATAAATACTGTATAAGTGCAGTTCATTATTAGTTCATGTTAACTAACTAATGTTAACTAATGAACCTTATTGTAAAGTGTTACCACAAAATAATAATACTCAATAAAGTAGGCTAAAACTACCGGAAATGTGTATTAATGGTTAGGGCTGTGCAATTAATTGATTTTGATTCTTGCACATTTCGAATGCAAAAACAAGATAATCGAGGTAGATCAATTAGTGCGCTGCTACGACTCTGACTGCGTCCAAAAGCTCTAAAATGCTGTCTTCAAGGCAACATTCCAAGGCAGGAAGGAATAAAGTCATGTCCAAATCCAATGTTTGCTTTACTTCCTGTCTCCTGAGATACCTTCCTTTCCTGTCCCACAATTCTATGCGTTGACACAGAGAATGTGATTGGTCGAGCCTGGTTGAGTTTGAAAAAATAAAATTGCGGCCATGGAAGCGCTGTAGCACAAATGTATTTTTGTTTATTTTTCCAATACAGTTAGTAAGTTACAAATTTTGCTTGACCCTTAACAGTTCAATTCTTTTTTTATTATAGTGCTGTCCACCTCACAGATCTTTCATATAATGATGCTTCACAGGCTCTAATAGGACTAAGGTCAGAGGATGATGGTGGTCACACCTTGATTTCTTTCCTATTTTATGCCCGTATGAATTAAAATAGTCAGAGATGCTTTTTTGCAGCATGGATGGTGTATTATCCTCCATGAAAGTACATTTATTTCAGAAAGCATGATTCCTCTTATATACCATAGTGAAAAAAAAAACATCTTTAGGAACTACATATCTTCTAGATGTCCTTTGACCCCCTCAGGGACCCTAATGGGACCTACCATCTTACACCCCAATATTCCAGTCCAAATTATTACTCTGTCACCTTTCCCTAATGTTACATGGTCTTGTTTGAACATAGTGGCTATTCACCAACAATCCAGAATATTTATGTATTCTGAGCTCACAGAACATTGTTACATTTTTGCAAGTTTTGGTTTGGGGGAGGGAAAGAATATGGAGTGAAAACAGTATAAAAATATTTCGCACACTGAAATCCACACAAAAAAGTCACACACTGAAATTCAGAAATGCACACAAAAAGTCACACAATGAAATTCACAAATGCACACAAAGAATTCACACATTGAAATTCACAAACACAGGAGATTAATGCACAATATATTGTCTTCCTCAAGAGGGCGCATGCAGGCCTTATATAGTTTTTCTTTTAAACAGATGCATTACAATAAAGTATAAGTGACATTATTGTAAGTATGATAACCCATATTTGGAATGTGAGTATAATACAGTAAAAAGCATATTTACATGTTTACATGTTAGACATAACATATTATATTCTGTATGTTTGTTTATATTGTGTATTTTCTATGTTCTTTGCATGCTGTATGGTGCACTGGGTTTCCAAAGGTCAGTTTGTAATCTATAGTAAAGTAACATTTACAAATTAAAATGAATCCTTCTTGAGTCTCCAACTGAGTTATTAACAAAATGTTGCGTAGTGTTTTTGTTTTGTTTTTAATCCAGCGTGTGAGACCCAAAATGTAATATATATTAATATAGAGCACACAGGTGCATCATGTGAAAAGTAAACACTTTTTTTTAAACTAAACGGATGGATGACATAGGCTACCCATGTTATAACACAAATAAATCAAATATCTTTGTATTTTTGTCTTATATTGAACAAATGATTAATTATTATTTTTAATGAAAATACAAATTAAAATGATCTTTTATTCATATATTTCTTCTGAACTGTATCGGGCTCTCTCTCATCACATCTCTGTGCTGCTTTGCTAAAGATATGTGCCGCTTTTGACATATGCCTCATCCAAGCCGCACAGTTCAAATACAAAATAAATTCCTGTGCATTTCCCTTATGAAAATTAACCATGTTTTTTGTGGCAAAAGTGTAGTTACCATGTTTTTTGGTGTTTTATTTACTATTAGCCAAACCATGGTTTTACAACAATAATCATGTTTTTTTACTGTAGTAGTAAAACCATGGTTAATTTTCATAAGGGATCACTACATCCTTCAGAAGAGACCAAATGCCAGTTCTCTGTTCCTGTTCACAAGCACTATAAAGATACAAGAAAATTAAGGATGCTAAAACACAGCTGGGATGCTTCTGAAATGGCCTGCATGGCAGGTTTAAACCAAGCACGCCGCACAAGCCCTGAAAAGTGAAGCCAAAATGTCTCAATCGCCCCCCAGTGACTGGTCCTAGTATAGGTCATAAACCCTGCCTCCCCCATGTTATTTTCAATTGGGACTTGAACAATTTAGTTTCACTTCAATTATCTTTTTTTTTCCGAAGCTTGTTTCTGTCATTTACTGTAGTTGTTATAACGCTGATGTAAATACAAGTGTTTGTTTTTAAAATAAGTTTGTTTTTATTTAGTTGACGTCATTATTGACAGCTGTGAAATGCGCATTCTGCTGGGGCGGAGTCTTAATTTCCGACCTTTACTTCCTGCTCACTACTAAGCAGGACTGGTCCCAAAATCGCTACTGCGCAGACTCAAGCTCCAAGATGTCAGGGCCGTTTCGGGACACTGGCGGCTATATTTTTCACCAATGGAAGAGAGCGAACGGGCGTCGTCCATCTTTTTTACAGTCCATGGTTTAAACACAGCATTGACTAAAGCAGTGTTTCTCAAAGTGTGGGGCTGGCCCCACTGGTGGGGAATAGGAACATTACAAGTGGGGCATGACAAATAAGGTGAGGCTAAAGCCGTTTCAAAAAAGGAAAATGAAGTTTACGCAATCCAACTAATTTGATCCATATTTCCCTAGTCAAGATAATTGCATGTGCACGCTATTTTTGATATGAGCAGCCATAGAGGTCGAGTGTGGATCAAATCGATCAAAGTTAAGGACAAAGCGGTGATTTGTGATAAAATGTATGAAGAATTTACTACTGATTGAAAATTATAATACTGCTGCAAAAAAACAAACCCATAAAATAGCTGAAAAAGTCTTTATGGATTAAATCCTTTCATGCAGCAACTCAATTAAAATCTATTGTCATATTTTAAAACAATCACATTAAAGTCTGGAACAACGTAAGAAATGATAGCCTATGGTCAGTGCGCTCTAGAGCACATTCAGCAACCTGGGTTCAATCCCCGTCTCACGATACTTATGTGGCTCTATTTTGCTTCTACTTTTCTGTATTCTTTAGATCAGGGGTGACCAACCCTCTTCCTGGAGATCTGCCCTCCTGCATATTTTAGTTCCAACCCAGCTTCAACACACCTGACTCTAATTTTTAGGTAGCCCTGACATGATTGTTTGCCAGGTTTAGGTGTGTTTGATTGGGGTTGGAGCTGAACTCTGCAGGACAGTAGATCTCCAGGAACAGGGTTGGTCACCACTGCTTTAGATATTATACTTTTTAAACATAACACAGATTTTAACTTTTAAAAGATGATATGTAGGTTATTATAATGCCACATACAAATTTTAAACCTATACAACCTATAAACAGGTCTTCTGCCTTTACTTGTTTTTATTATTTATAATATACTAAGTAACCTATTGTAATGGTGCTTATTAATGCTTATTCTGTGTATTTTTGTATTTTGTACTTGTATTTTGTTACTCTGCTCTGTTCAGACTTTTATTTTGAAATTCATCATGCCATGTCACGCTTCACACTTCCTGTCTGTTTTGTATATAAATCACTTCCTGTACACCAGTTCCTGGCTGATTATTACATCGCCCCAACCTGTCTGTATATTATCTGTCCCTGTTATCTGTTTATTCTGTTTACCTGTATCTGCCTGTATTTTTGACCTGTGCCTGTTCCTGGATTTTGTGATTGTTATTCTGCCTGCCCTGAACCTTTGCCTGTTATTGGATTACGATTGTGGATTACCCTGTTTGGATTTGTTTGCTGGCCCTATTGGGATTTTACTAATAAACACCTTTTGCACATGGATTCACCTCTTCTCCGCTTTCACTAAAGCACCACGTTACACCTATATAATAAATATTTAGCAGATGAATCATTTTAATACATTTAACTTTAAATGTAACTTAAATTTAAAGTTTTTTTTATTTGAGGATACATTTTAGACAAAAAATTAACAGGTGAAAATAAAACATAAATATATTGTTCATAATAAGCATTTAAAGGTGCAGTGTGTATATATATAATATACAAAACTAAATTATCAGGGGTGTATAAAAACCTTTAATAATGAACCGTTATGTGTTTATTGCCTTAGACTGAGACGTTTTATCTACATACACTGAGGGTCCCCTTACATGGAAGCTGCCATTTTGTTCAGCCCTGTTTCTACAGAAGCCCTTAAAGGACATTTTTTTACTAAGTTGTCTCCAACGATGACATGTTTGTCCGGTGGCGGCTACAGTAGCTTCTCTATGTGTTTCAAAAGCAAAAGGTAAGCAGTGGACTGAGCCGTTGGTTGCAATTCGCAACCTCACCACTAGATGCCACTAAAATTTACACCTTTACGCATAATCATATGCTAGAAGTGTCTAATCTCATAATGTTAGCTGCCAAATAATTTGACTGGCAGTGAGTAGAGCACTGGCATTTATCAGCACAGCTTTACTCCTGCAGATGAACTGTTCTTGAAAGAAAAAAAGGTGTCACTGAGAGAATGGAGGGTGGACAGCATCTGCATTTCTGAATATAGTAGTACAAGGAATTATTGTGTGAAATGATATATGTTACACATATTCTTGACCAATCATTATTACATGACATGTTACAAAAACATTTTTAATGGAAAATTAGAGCCACCAGTCATCATGTCAAACCCTGGGAGAGATTTTAAGCCACTGGTTTATTATCACACTGTTAAAAAATGACACTGTACAAATTTCTGTAGAAATTACAGTATTACTGGGTATTACTGTCAACTAGCTGCCAGTAACGTAGTGTAGATTTTACATTTATGTTATTTACTGGCAACAGTTTGTTCAAAGTTAAATGAACATGAAACATTTTCAGTCTTTATCTTCTACAGTAAGTAAGTTACTGCCAACCAGCTGCATAGTGACAGCTAATTTTTTACAGTGTAGCTGTAGTTATGCAGCTGTTTGCCAGTAATGTAAACATATAAACATTGTATGTAAATATGCTTGTTACAGTACTCACATTCCAAATATGGATTATCACTTATAATAATGTCACTTATACTTTATTATAATGCATCTGTTTAAAAGAAAAACTAAATAAGGCCTGTATGCACCCTCTTGAGGAAGACAATATATTGCACTTTAATCTCCTGTGAATTTCAGTGTGTGAATTTTTTGGTGTGCATTTGTAGATTTCAGTGTGAATCTCCTGTGTGCCTTTGTGAATTCTCGTGCGTGGATCTGGATTTATTGTGTGCATTTTTGAACTATGGTGCATGTGTGTACTTTTGTGTGCATTTGTGGGAGGTTTAATACTGTTTTCACCCCATATATTTGATTTCCACATACGAGGGGGCGCCGTGATTCCTCTGAGTTTTCTATTGTTTCACTGAGTCCTACATTAATCTGATAAAACTGTTGCAGGTCAACACATTTATTTCCCTTTAAGAAGGTCAGAAGTTTGCTTTCCCTCATTCAGTGCTGTTCATGATCTCTTACATCTGTTGCTTGGTTTTGTGGTCTGTGTGAGTTTAATAAAGTTTATCAAACAGAGAGAATCTGTATGATGTATCACAGATGAGAGTAAAGAATAAGGGCTATGAGATTTTAACACAATCTGAGTATAAACAACACACAGTAATCAACTAGATTATTGTACATTTATAGAGAATGATGTGGTAAACTCCAGCAGCTTCTTTGTGAGCTTAGTGAGCTGCTATGTGGTTTCTAGAGTGATGTTAGATGGTTGCTATGGTATTGTGGGTGTGGTTTTCTCAACTCTTGTTGCTCTCTGGGATGTGTTTGTCTGTTTCATTTTCAGAATTGTAAGTCAGATCATTTAATAAAGTAACCGCTTATATCTCCTTAACAGACCCCATGATTTTAGCTGTCAATCATCAAGCATTTAATTCAAATGTATGTTTAAAATGTTTGTCAGCGTTAAAGCTACACTGTGTATGATCTTCTCCCATCTAGCTGGGAAATTCTATATGACAACCAACTGAATATTACTTTCTAGCCCCCCCACCCCATTTTTGAATACAATCTTTTCTCAAAATATCTTTGTGTTCTTCAGAACAAAGAAATTTATGTGGGTTTATAACAACATGAGAGTGAGTAAATAATGACAGAATTTTTATTTTTGGGTGAACTATCCCTTTAAGAGCGCGTTTTAACTCCTACGGTGGTCGTTTCATGCACTGTAAAAAAAATGTTGCCTCCCTAACTCAAAATTTTCTAGTGACTGGTAACATTGACATTTTTCACTTGGGCCAGTAGATTTTCTGTGAATTGAATTTTATCAATTGTGGCAACGATCTTTAAACATTAGCTCAATGGGAAATAACAGGTTGAGCCAATTGAAAATAAGAAACCATGTTTTTCGCCCAATTAACTTTTTAATTGTGGTAGCATGCTTTTTTTAATTTACCCAATCTAAAAATGTATATTGGTAAAATTATATTGGTAAGGAACCATGCTAAATTGTTTATTTCCCGTTGTCCTAATAGAAAAATAAACACTCAAGCTATTTTGTAACATTTTATTCATTTTTTTATTTATTTGTAATACCTTAAAATTGTAAACATACAGAAATGGTCTGCATACAATTGCACAGTAGACATTAGAAAATAATTATTTTTAATAAAAAGTTTTATACAATAACAGTCACAAATATTTTGTGAAATTTTAAATCAAATGTAAGTAACTGAGTGTACCTCTCCAAGGGGCAACTTCCTGAACAGGGCTTATCCTAGTTCCAGACTAAAAAGCATGTTTAAGCTGTCTTAATTTAAAATCATCTTGCATCGACATATCTTAACCAATATCAGATGCAGTGTTATGATATAACCATGTTGTAGTTAGGCAAGGAACTACACTCACCGGCCACTTTATTAGGTACACCATTCCAACTGCTTGTTAACGCAAATTTTTAATCAGCCAATCACATGGCAGCAACTCAATGCATTTAGGCATGTAGATATGGTCAAGACGATCTGCTGCAGTTCAAACCGAACGTCAGAATAAGGGAAGAAAGGTAATTTAAGTGACTTTGAGCGTGGCATGGTTGTTGGTGCCAGACGGGCTAGTCTGAGTATTTCAGAAACTGCTGATCCACTGTGATTTTCACGCACAACCATCTCTAGGGTTTACAGAGAATGGTCCGACAAAGAGAAAATATCCAGTGAGTGGCAGTTCTGTGGGCGCAAATGCCTTGTTGATGCCAAAGGTCAGAGAAGAATGGCCAGCCTGGTTCGAGCTGAGAGAAAGGCAACAGTAACTCAAATAATCACTCGTTACAACCGAGGTATGCAGAAGAGCATCTCTGAATGCACAACATGTCGAACCTTGAGGCAGATGGGCTACAGCAGCAGAAAACCACACCGGGTGCCACTCTTGACAGCAAAGAATAGGAAACTGAGGCTACAATTTGCACAAGCTCACCAAAATTGGACAACAGAAGATTGGAGAAACATTGCCTGGTCTGATGAGTCTCGATTTCTGCTGCAACATTCGGATGGTAGGGTCAGAAATTGACATCAACAACATGAAAGCATGGATCCACCCTGCCTTGTATCAATGGTTCAAGCTGGTGGTGGTGGTGTAATTGTGTGGGGGATGTTTTCTTGCCACACTTTGGGCCCATTAGTACCAGTTGAGCATTGTGTCAACGCCACAGCCTACCTGAGCATTGTTTCTGACCATGTCCAACCCTTTATGATCATAGTGTACCCATCTTCTGATGGCTCTTTCCAGCAGGAAAAATCATCTCAGACTGGTTTCTTGAACATGGCAGTGAGTTCACTGTACTCAAATGGCCTCCACAGTCAACAGATCTCAATCCAATAGAGCATCTCTGGGATGTGCTGGAACGGTAGATTTGCATCATGGATGTGCAGCCGACAAATCTGCAGCAAATGCGCGTGATGCTTTCATGTCAATATCGACCTAAATCTCTGAGGAATGTTTGCAGTACCTTGTTGAATGTATGTCATGAAGGATTAATGCAGTTCTGAAGGCAAAAGGGGGTCCAACCCGGTACTAGTAAGGTGAACCTAATAAAGTCGCCGGTGAGTGTATAAAACTTTGAGTTTACACCATATACTGTATAGAATTAAACAAATATACTGCATTACCTGTGGAGAAGATAGAAAGCAGGCAACTTCGGGGTCAGCTCAAGCCGTATGAGCTAACGTTTTCCTTACAGTGTGCGGCTGTTTCTCAATTCCGAAGGCTTTCTGCCTACGCAGGTCACATGTGCAGGCTGCATTCGTCATCAACAGGGCCGGATAAACCATACAAGCAACTGGGCAATTGCCTAGGGGCCCAAGACCACTAATGGGCCCAGGGCAGCAAGGGCACGAGCAAAATACTGTATCTTATAATCTCCCGATTACCGCTTTATATAGAACAAACTGTCAACACAGGCTTTTGTGCTGCACAGAGAGACCCTCTCCTCATTGGTCAGTCTGCATGAGGTGGGTCAAAGGTTCGCAGAGCGTTATGTGATGCAAGGCGATGCTACAACAGAAAAAAAATGAGACATGGAGAAGCTAAGTGGGAGCGCGAAGCCGAAATTAAAACAGGAAAAGCACATCAGAAATGCAGAAAATGTAAAGGATATACCTTAAATAGGTAATTTCTTCACTCCTGTTAATGTGGCTTCTGTTAAGTCAGCTTTAATCAACGACGAGGAGAACTCAGCTAGCCAAAATTTTCTACACTGTCAGCTTATGTTTACAGCCCGGAGATTATACAGATGCTGGTGTGTTTTGTTTTCATAGCATCATATGTGAGTGAATGTCTTTGATAGGGGACATAGTAGTGCATTTGTATGAGCATTTAAATATTTGTAAATCAATATACACCTGATGACAGTTAGAATTTGAAGTATTGGGTATATTTACTGTATATAACAATTATATGTTCTGTGTATGACAATATTATGGTGAGTGGGGGGAGGGGGGTGCATGCATGAACGTATGTGCATGTGCACATTGATGCATATAGGTCTTATACATAATGCATACATATATTTTGAAATATACAAATGTAAACAAGGATCAGATATACAGTTTTTACGTGTGTGTTCATAGGCGCCAAATTCTTTCTCCGCAGATGGGTGCTCGTCACAGCGTCAAGCAACTTAGCAACTAAATATGCTCTGAAGAGCCCACACTCTTTGAAGAGGAGGAAAGCGGCGCAGTCACATTTCCCGTGTGGTTTTAGACGCGAGATTTGAAGTTAATGTGAAGCAACTGTGCGTATGTGCTTGGCCATTTCAGTGGCTCGTTCAAATTTTGGGCAAACGTGAACTGAACGTACTGTATTACTGCCTGATGAACGTTTCTGTGAACTCGTTCATTCTAGTGCCTTTGAACGGCACGCTCTCTCAGTTTAACATCGTTCAATAGGGTGCCAGATTTCTAAAGAGTCTTCCAGGCGAAAACACAGCTAAAACACATTGTAAACAGGCCTTAACATGTAGCGGAAAAAACGGCCAATCTGGCAACACCCACGTTTCAAGCTGCATGCATCATCAAAACAAAGGCAGCATGGTGGTGACACACTGGACGCTGCTGAAATTCCTGCCGCATCACTCACATAGTTTAACATTAAATAACATCATATTTGTCCTAAACGGTTAACGATTAACAAAGACTGCTAATGCATATTCCGGATCTTGAAATAGGTTCTCATTAACCTCACGCTATTTAACGTGCACGTGCGATGTGCAATACCTGCAAGTTGTTCTACACGCGACGCCTCGCAGCGCTTCTCGCCCGGAAAACCCCCTTGAAGCACCCAGCTAGCCTTTCAAGGTATGTGCAAGCAAATACAAAAATTAAAAGACAGTGAATGCTAATGTAAACTCTGATTGGAAAAGGATTTAAAGTTGGATATGAAGATGAAATCGGACGCATTTAGCTTCAGTGTTAAAACTGATAAAATAATTGCTGTCTGTGGTTCTATATGAGCTATAATGGCAATATTTTTTAAAAAATTATATGGGGAAAAAGAACTATAAATTAGTTCATTTTTGGAACTGTGAACTAGTTCAAAATTTTATTGTAGGGTGTTTATTGTAGCACTTCCACTCATGAAACAATAAGTGAGAAACCTTTTTGGGGTTATAATGTTAACGCGTTCTGTGGCCGTTGCATAAACATAGCCGTGACGTTAAGACTGCGTCTTAAGAGTGATTCTGACTAACTAGCAATTAGTTAGGGCTAATCAGTCTTATTTGGATTTAAATTAGACCAATCTACCTTTCTATTTAACATACTTAAAACAGTTATGATCAGTCTTTAAGAAAAACATTTATGACTAACTTTTAAGACTATTCTTAAAGCTTTATCCAACCGGCCACTGATCGTGTACTGGTAGCGCAGATTGATACTTTTTGCAACTTTGAGTGACCAAGAGAGAACAGCCGTTTCTCAATCCGAAGGCCTCTGGAGGTCGCATATGCAGGCTGTATATGTCATCAAGCCTGGTTTATTATTTTCGGACATTTGCAAGAGGTCATAAGCATGTTACCACAATGGATAATAAACAAAGAATATAGTCAACTTTATAATTGTTAATGTTATGAAATAAGACTATGTATGCAGCTTGCAAATGCGACCTCGGGGGGCTACAGCCTTCGGATTGAGAAACGGCCAAGCCTCATTGTTCCGTTCCCAAACCAGTGGGTCATCACTGATATCAGTTGCCTTCCCTTGCCAATAGCGCATTAACTCCCCATCTGCTGGCTGTTTGCATTAACACGAACCTGAAGACATCTCACTGGGCGAGATTGTACTTTTTTATAATTTGTGACGTGCTCAACCACCGCAGGTGGTAATTGCAACCGTACCAGCCCTAATGATGTATGCCGCCTACAACTGCAACCACAGGAGGCTTCAGCTTCAGTTAAGAACAGCCAGCGTGATTGTAGTCTGAAAGCACAAAAGGTGTAGCTTGATTTTCAGGAATGTCCCTTGTCGGGTGAATGTATTTCAAAAAATGGGGGCACAACATGGATTTAGCCATTCGAGCCCGTATGTATTCTAAATAGCAGATTCTACACTTACGAGAATACTTTGATTAGTAGGTGGAAGTAATTACACATGAATGAGCACATATTTTTGAAAGAACACATGTTTTTTTTTTAAGAATGAACTCAAAAAACTACACAGTGTAGCTTTAAAATTGAGTTCATTGTTCATTACCACAGTTGCCCTTGTCTTGCTTGAGCAATGTGGTTGTATTACCGTGATGTTTGTTTATAACGTGTTAAAACTTAAAGCTACAGTTGGCAACTCTGGAAAATTGAGATGATTTCGAATGTTTACAATTTTCATGCCCCTCCCACACTACCACCGAGCAATGTCATGGAAGGTGGTGGAGGTGAGTTCTTAGTTCTGGGGTTTTCTGGGCGAAGCAGAGGAAGGGGACCAGGCAGACAAACAGAGTGAAGGAGGTGTACTGGGGAAAACAACTGAAGGCGCCGGCGAGACAGGAGGCGCTGCGGCTGACTGGGACGGCAAGACAGGTGACGAGACCGGACCACAAGGTTGACAAGGGTAGGGTGCAGGGCCGTGCACAGACCTTTTGAGGGGCATGTGCTGAAACTGAAACCCCCCCCAAATAAATAGCACATAATAATCGTCTTAAAAACCGTTATATTTATTTACTATTAATGATTGAAAAATTCCCTATTAATGAATGAAAAATAACATTTTATGATAGCTTGGCATTATAAGGATATCTGGCCTTCTAAGTTTAACAATTTGCCTCCTGGGTGTTTGTCTGTATTAGGCCTATTTGTATGCGAACTGCTCTTGTGTACTCCCTCTTATTTAATTGTGTTCATTTTTTTCCACTGCTTTTTGGTTTTATGAGCTACTTTTTATTATTTGGTTAACATGTTTATGTATGTCATTGAGATGAGGGGAAATATTAGATTTAAGATCAAAATAATATAGTAAAATACTATTCTATTAGCCATACCATTAGCATATCCAACATG
The DNA here is from genome assembly GCF_027580225.2 of Misgurnus anguillicaudatus. Taxonomy (NCBI): domain Eukaryota; kingdom Metazoa; phylum Chordata; class Actinopteri; order Cypriniformes; family Cobitidae; genus Misgurnus; species Misgurnus anguillicaudatus. The sequence continues at coordinate 38,190,226 of NC_073355.2, forward strand.
TATCTGCCTACCTGGCAAAAACTGTGCTGAGGACCAGGAACGTTGGTCTCTTGAAGGTGCACTTATAGGTTGGTTGTTCTCTCTCGTGAACTACACTTTCCTTAAAATAAGCCAGCAATGAAAATGTATAAAAAAATTAGTCTAGTCATTCAGGGCTAACTTTTTGGTGATTTGGAGCACTGTAGCCCCTGACAGAAAATGTTAGAAGCGCAAGCAGAAAATTTTGAGCACACCTAAAATCAGCCTGCAATTATTCACATTTTCCCAAAATAACTGGATTGCTGAAAAATACTAAACAGACTTAACTTTGTGCAGTTTATTTCAGAATAAAAAGTTATGAACTAAAGAATCATACAGCCCTCTTGGCTAATTCTAGGCATAAGATACATACATATCCAGATAGCATATTGTAATGAGATGAGTGGCAGGGAAATATACATACTTGTATCCTTTACAAGTTTCTCGTCTACTATGATATCCAGTGTTTTCCTTAACTGTGTGTTTCTAATCTGTAATGTTTTTGGTGTTAATGTAGGCTAGACGTTTTCTCTATCTCTCATCTCTGCAATGTTTAATTTTAAACCCGGGCGGGCGCATCTTCTCGCGGTTCACCCGGGCTGCGTAGACCCATTGGTAAACGATTGAGATGCGTCATGCAAATAAGCTGTAAAACCCAATCCTGCATTCCGTATTGTTGTCACGGGTGCCCTGCACATGCATGAACAGCAGTGAAAACTGCTCGCGTTGTGTCAAAAACTAATTTTGGTCACAGTTTGGAGCCCTTGGTGCCTCCCTGATTGCCCTCTCGCCCAATCTCGTCTAAACCGGCCCTGCTCAAATTTATAAAACATGTGCCGTTATAGACATACTAGTGTTTCTTTCGTAATAAGATGGCATTGTACTCAAACAACAAGATTTTTATTTACCGTTGCAAGACGTTCAGCTGCTCTGCTGTGGAACTTCAGATACTCACAATCAGGGGGCGGAGTTAAGAGGTTTGACTGACAGTTTGAGCGGATCCAAAAAGATTTAGTTTTTTAATAACTTTTATTTGATAAATATATTTGTAAAACAGACAGCCATACGTAAAGGGTTACCAATATCATTGATTTATTAAAGAAAATTAAAAAATCTAATCAAATTCTCTAGAAAAACAGGGCACTTTGGCGAGTAAGGACAAAAAGGGCATGTGTTCTGCACAGGTTGAGCCCTATCTGTGCACATGCCTGGTAGGGTGGCTGCGCTGATGGCTGTGCTGGCTCTGTCGGCTGCTGCGGCTGCGCTGGCTCTGTCGGCTGCGCTGGCTCTGTCGGCTGCGCAGATTGGTGTGGCTGAGGTGCAGGGACAAGGGGTTCTACAGCTGGCTGGAGAGCCAACGCGAACCCAGGAGGAGACGGAGGACAGGAAGCTCCCTTCTTCCTCTTCTTCCTGGGCCATGCAGCAGAGAGTGCAGAAGGTGGAAGAGGTACTGTGACAGGCAAGACAGACTCGGAGGAGGACCCCCTGGATGCCAACTCCCAGGAGATCCTCCTCTCTCGCTTCCCAAAGAGCGACACTGGTAGAGAGGAGCTTTCTGGGGTCGAAGAGGGAAGTCTTGGGTTGCCTAGAGTTACAACTCCCAAGACTCGACCCTCCGGGATGGGTGAAAGTGGAATGGGATCAGCGACTCTGGCTGGCTCCATCCTGGAACAGACTGTAATCAAATTTTGCTTTATATATTTATAAAGAAGTATGTTTTGAAGTATATTATTTATTAGATTTTGCATAAGACATTAAGCTTAATGATATGTAACTAGGTTACTTTTAAAATAAAAACTTTTTGCAGGATGTTTTTGTAATACATTCTGTGTATGTATCAGCTGTTTCTTAGAATTCCTCAAAGTCTAAGTGTACAACTATTAGTGCTAGACAAAAACAGAGACTGTCTGTTCTGCAAATGTCTAAAGTGTTATATGTGCAAGAAAGGTGTGATTTGTGCAAGCATAGGTGCATGAAAAAGCATGTATAAATGAGCAGCTGGGGAGAGAAGGGTCAGAGAGAATTTAGAGTTGTTTCGATACAGCCTTCTCTCTGCAGCTGCCAGTTTTGCTTCTGCAGATTGAACTGCTCTATGAACATTATTTTGTTATATCTTTTGACTGGCTTCTGCGCAATCATTAACACTCACCAAGGGTATTAGTAGTTGTATGGAGAATTCCATGACAAGACCCCGGGTCCATACAAGAGAGGATCAAACCAAGTAGGACCCGGTTCACAGACAAGGGGAAGGCTGCGGCCTCTCCTCGCGGAGCGGCGGTACATCCCGTCCGCTGGGTTCAGTGTTGTCATGTTTGTTCTGTGAGGATTTGGGGGCAGATGAACCCAAATGCAGACAGGGGATGAACAAAATAGGAACTTTATTAACAAAGGGGAAAACAAAAACCCACAACGGGCAAAACAAGACAGGATAAACAAGAAACTAAACTGACACCAAACTAGGGATGGCTGACGCGAAACAGTCGTTCCGAAGCTTTGCGAGATCCCGAAGCGCAGATGTGTCTAAACACTGATCCGAAGCGTGATTCAAAACACCCATGTCACGTGACTATGACCAAACGAAGCCTCGAAGTGTTTCACTAAGTGATTCATCAGGTGTGGTCTGCTGAATCAGCGTTTGATTGGCACGGTTGGGAACAGACAACACAAGCGCACATCTGTATAAAAGTGAGAGTTTTTCAAAGGCTGGAGAAATTATCTGTAAAAAAAGAAGTAGGCTAAGTCCTTCCACGCACAGCAGATATTTATATGTGACATGGTGGCTTGATATATTTTATTAATTTCTTATTGTTTATGTGGTATTTATCTCTATTCAATTTATTTATTAAATAGACCAGCTTATAGTTATTGACAATGATGAGCCTAAAAGCTCATGTAGTTGTCAAACAGATGTGAAAACAACAACAAAAAATATGTAACTTCATTGTGACGACGGTAATAGTAATGCATTTCCCGGGGTTCGATCCAAAGGGTTATTGTATGAGAGTCAAAGACACTATCCACTCTCCCACCCGATCACTTGTGTCAATCAATCAACATGTGGGATACAATTTGTCAGTGATCGTCTAAAACCTTGTCAAGGCTGCACTATGGCTATACATGCAAATGACCACTAGGTGTTACTGTGGAGGCGGTTTCGAACTATGTTTCGAAGCCTCGACACAATTGATTAAACTGTTTCAGTGTTTCACGAAGCCTCACTCTGCCCATCACTACACCAAACTAGACAAAAAACTAACAATAAATGTTACAAGTAACAAATTAACACTGACTGGATAATCACACGCAAATAACAACAAGCAGACACAAGTCATAGAAGCAAGATAACAAAACGAATGTGCACAGAACAGCAAACACAAGGACTTTAAATAGGGATCAAATAATGAGGACAACAGGTGAAACCAATAGACGAAGATGACAAGGGAGCGGGGTAAAAGAGACAAGACACTGAAAACACGTTACTGGAAACACACATCCAAGGCCACGTGTCCCCACACACAACATGGTACTGTCAGAACCCTGCCACTACAAAGACAAGATCTTAAACATAACAAGATTCTGACAGGATCCTGACAGTGATCAAAACAAATCTTGCTGACTGAACGTACCAAAGCTACTGTATATGTATTTTCTAGCTGGGACAATTATATGCATTCATGTGATCGCCCCTCTCAGTTTTTTTAGACGCCCCCTTATCAGCGACATTGTCTATTCCAGACATTGAAAGTCAGGGAATTTGATATATTTTTGTCCAAGTCATGGAATATCAGGAATTTTTGCATTTATCAAAATATAATCCACTTGTTAAGTTATGGTGTAAGGAATGCCATTTCTGGGTCCAAGCCTCCGCTGATTTCATGTGAGACTTGACATTTCTTGGCATTGTTTATTCATTTCACGCATTTAAGCTACATTTTTTTACTCACGGTGTACACTACATTATCAGGTTCAAGCCACACATGTTCCTGATCAGATCTAATATAAATAGCACAAAACTTGCTGTTGTTGGCACACTTTGTAGACAAAAAATTACACAACATAAAGACAACGAGAGGAGAGGGAGGCTGCTAAATGCAGTTCAACATCGCAAGCATGGATTTAAAGCTCCATCAAGCCAGCAGGTAAATCATATGAAATATTTAGCAGATTGTCGCACTTTAATTCTTGTTATTATATTTCCCGTTATAATCACTTGTCTTAGTTCAGTGTTTCCCTACCTTTTCTGACACAGCCCAGTTTTGATAAGTAAAAAAATCATACGGCACTTTCAAAATAAGAATGAACAGATCTACAGAAACCTGTATTGCAATGCTTAGATTACTTATTTAACTGGAATAGTATACTGTATTAAACGTAATATTCACATTTAATGTGCAACTTGGTGAACACAAATGATATCCTGACTGGAATTGATGACAGTAACACATGCAGCTGTGACCAACTCAGCAACTAAGCTAGCTTCAAGTGCTTTTTCAAACACTGTGTCAGTGTTATTTTCCACGGCACACCAAACAAGTGGTCACGACACACTAGTGGATGGGAAACACTGTCTTAGTTGATGGTAGTAATCTATAACACATCATATTAAAATACTTTATTGAAACCATATTTATAGTACCCTTACTGGCATTTTTTGGTTGAGCCACTGCCCCATAGCATTTTCATTTTCTGTTCTCATTACAAATGTATTCCAAGGAAAAGTGAATGATTTATAAATGATTTTAGCATTAATTATAATAGGGGTGACCCCGAATAGTCGAAGATTCGATGCATCGATAGGAGAAGCCTGATTCGACTACCAATCTCACAGTCGAATCGTCGCAGATGTGTAATGAAATGAGGATCCTTTAATTTTGGCCGTATATGGGTGCACACATTATCTGATTTCACATATAACAGCTTTCAACCAATATATTAATATACAGCATATTATTATAATCCTGCAAATAATATGTGAAGTAGCAGCTTTCGATAAATATTTTTAAAATGCGTTAATAAATCCAACAATCCCTGTGACAGGGCTACACGTCCAAAAAGAGGTTCCTATGTTAATAAACCATTGCCTTTTTGTTTCTACATTTAAAAGACAAAGCTGGCAATTCTGGCTATACTTTCGTTCTTTTAATAATTTCTTTATTTGATTTTATTTATAAATCACTCTGGGTTATCTGATTTATCTAATTGACTTGTGTTTTGTTTACGTGCACTTGAGGCATTTTGCACATTTGTTCTGCACTTTGTTACTTCTGACCTTATTTTATTAAAAAAAAAAAATATTTATTATAAACGTAAATTCTGATCTAATTTAAGTCAGTACATTTTGGATTGCTTTTCGTTGTATCGAAGTTGCGCTATTGCGTGCTGGCCATGCTTGCGCAATGCGCATGCAATTTAGGCGAACGCGCTAGGTGATCTGCGTCTCATATTTAGGAGTTCATCAAACTAAACATTAAAAAACGGATGTTTTTCGACGGGTATAAGTTTTTAAAATGTATTTAAAACATATGGTTATCTTGTCAAAAGTTAAACTACAAAACAGATAAGCCGTTTCTTTAAATTTCGGTGATGAAACGGAAAATATCTGCACCGAACCTATATTTATGCCTGACACGACTGTCTTTCTTGTGATTTAATATTAACCCTTTAGGCGCCAGAGGTTTTTTCCTAAAACGTTTGATTTTGACATCTTAATTTCAAAAGGCTATATCTTAAACGTGATAAGAGATAGAGACTTTCTGTAAATTAGAGAAATATTAAGGATGACACACAGTTTATGGAGGGAAATAAAATGTCCCATTAAATTTGCATATTATGACGTCATATGTGGCAGCCATCTTGGGTTATAGAATTTTCATGAAAAGTCACATGTTTGAATGATAAAATGCAGCACTTCTTTCCCCCCAAAATGTCCCTCACCTTCTGTATGCTATACTGCACAATACTGAATGCTCAGGTAAATAGTAAGTGGAAACAAACTGTGTAAATCATTACTAATAAATGGCAGAAACAAACCGAATGTATGTAGCAGTAGGCCGGCCTTTTGCTGTAAAGATTTTCCATTTTCTATATACAGTAGGCACTCTGATTTCATGTTTAGCACATATATATTATTCATATGACACACAAACACAAGTAGACAAGACCTGTTTAGTTCAAAAGCTCACTCGCCACGGCAAGGCACAGATCATGAGTGAGATGACAAGACAAGACAAGACAAGACGAAAGACAATGTTGTTATTTATTTATTTTTTTTTACTTTTTTTTTTTTTTTTAGCTCACTCGCCACGGCAAGGCACAGATCATGAGTGAGATGACAAGACAAGACGAGACAAGACGAAAGACAATGTTGTTATTATTATTATTTTTTTTTTTTTATTTTTTTAATTTTTTTTAAATTTTTTTTTTTAGCTGACAAAGACACACAAATGTGGGATAATGACTCTCTATTCATCCAGGTGACATTTCTTGTAATGTTTCATTGTGTGGTACCTCTCATTGCAAGGCACAACACAAAGACCCACCCCACACTGCCTACACATGTATTTTGTCTGACGGCGGCCTTTAGGGCGGGTTCGATCAGAACAAACTACACAATCTGGTTTACCATCAGCCTGGCAGATAAAGTGGCGCTCAGTGAGTCTCTGTGGCAAGTCTCCCAGTGAGGACGACTTTCGGCCTTTGTTGCTCTCTGTTCTGGAGAAGCCTTCCAGTAAAGCAGTGATGACATCCTGCACGAAGACTTTCAAAGGCTTGTGAGGAGCAGCAGTGCAGCGGCAGTAAATGATGTGGGCATTCACCATGCTTACACTGAGAATGGCATTAAAAATTCTGTTGTACCATTTCCTTGACCTATGGGGAAAAAGGTAGGTCTTCATTCTTTGGTCTGCTGTGTCAACACCCCCCATGAAAGAATTGTAGTCATCAACACAAACAGGCCTGTTTATCTCCCTATAGCCACTATCAGTGTGTTTGGTCCTGATGCGTTTTCTGACACATGTGTTGCTATGCAGTGTAGAGAGCATTGTAAGGCGCTTTGTATCATGCCACGCACACGCTAGCATTTTCCCCTTCCTCATGAAAACTGGGTCATCTCCCTTCCTCAATGGTAACTGTTCACGGGTGAGGCCCTTTGGCATCCCCTTCCTCTTACTGCTGACAGTCCCACACAAACCCAAATCATTGCTTGCCAGCTCATCTGCTATGGCTGGTGAGGTGTAATAGCTGTCCATGTACACCTCATGCCCTTTCCCTGTGTACGGGGCCATCAGCTCACGGACAACAAGGTGTGTGGCACCGAAATCAGGGTTTACATTTACACTTTGTCCAGTGTACATGGACCACTGTAGCACATAGCCTGACTTGGCTTCACTCAGAACAAATACTTTGTAGCCATATTTGTCTGGTTTGTTGGGGTTATACATTTTAAGGGTTGATTTCCCTTTGAATGCAATGGTCATTTCATCCAGTGACAGCTGCTTAGATGGACCATACACTGCTGAAAACCGGGGAATGACCAAATTGATGATCGGGCGGATTTTGAATAGCCTGTCATAGCCTGGCTGACCCCTCTCAACACAATCCTCATTATTGGTGAAATGAAGGAAAGACAAAATCATCTCAAATCTATTTCTGGACATCACCTTGCCAAATCCAGGTGTTGCTGTTGGCCAATATTCGGCCCAATAATCCTCCAACTCTGACTTCTCTATCAGACCCATACTCAAATGCAGAGAAAAGAAGGCTTTCATTTCACTGACAGTTACGTCTGACCATTTATGAAATCTTGAGTGTGGCTGGAGTTGATGGGAGGCTAAAAACTGATGGGCGTAGCGATTTGTCTCAATTACCAGTAAATTCCAGAAATCATCAGACAGGAAAAGTGATAGAAAATCTAGGGGCGAATTGGCATTAGTGAGTTCTCTTTCCCCCAAATATCCAGTTGGCTGATCAAAGGGCGTGATCCAGCTTTGGTACTCCTCCTCATTAGTCAAGTACTCAAAGCCGGCATTCCTATCATCTTGCGATAGACTAACATTATGCATAATGGCTCTGCCCCGTGTAACTCCGCCTCTGCTCCTGCTACGAGCCGCACGGCCAGATCTGCCACGCATGCGCGCCGATAGACCAACGTTATGCATAATGGCTCCTCTGCCCCGTGTAACACCGCCTCTGCTCCTGCTACGAGCCGCACGGCCAGATCTGCCTCGTATGCGCGCCGAGTGGAGAGAATTTGCACAGCTGGGATTATTGCCCTTATTGTCGGCGTGATTGTGTGCACGGGACGGAGCACTGGAAGTCGGCCGCTCGCCCGACAGACTCCCAGAGCCCGCTCGGGAAGACGCAGCTCGCTCTACATTGCTTTCACGGTAAAAAGACTGGACGCGCATATTACCTCCAGCCTCATTCCCCACACCTGTAACACGCCTGCTACCCCGATGAATTCCCCGACCCCGTGTAACATTCCCACCACTGACATTTGGCAAAGGATTCATCATTTGTGCTTGATGTATAGCTACACTTTCACTTTGTCCCGCTGCACGATTGCAAAGCAGGGGCGCGTCTGAATCATGGTCACTAAACGAATCACCGTCATCTTCTGAAGGCAGATATTCCCCTTCAGAGTCAGTGTCGGCGAATAAAAGACCCAACACTTCATTGCAGGTAAGCTTTTTTGATGCCATTATTTGATAATGTATTGAAAAAACTCGCTGATAAAATGAATGACTTGCACGCTAGCAATGCTGTTGCGCGCACTGATTCAATGCGCTCTTGCTCTAAGATTTTGTATAGAAGCATGGTGTTTTTCTGAGTCGGGTATAAAGTGTGACATGTCTGCCATCTAGTGGAGGGGAGGATGAACGAAATTTGACACCCCATTTGACAGAATCGGCAGTTACATTCAGTGACGCATCTTGTCGACAAAAGTCGACCGTGGCGCCTAGAGGGTTAAGGTCGGTGTTCACTTTCAAATGATAGCAAAGAGATTCCTAAAATAAATAACATCATCAGGTCTTTTTTGTATCTAAAGTGAATACAGAGATGATCAAAGTCAAAGCAAGCAAGCAGATATTTCTGTGTTAAATTATACGCGTAGTGTCTATAATCATTCATTCAGTGTTTTTCTTGTTATAAATTAACGTTAAATGAATTGTATATAAAGCTTAGTTTTTATCATTTGCAGTAGCAATCACAAATTATTTGTCATTTCTCATTTGTCGTTTTTTTGGGTCATGACTGCTTTGAAGCGCTAAATCTCCAAATTAAATAAAAACACTGAATTGTAGCCAGGGTTTCCAAGGCAGGATCACCTTTGCGGTATATTTTTAGGTTTAGTTATCAAAATGTTTTTTTGTGTGATGTTCTGTAGATCGTGGCTTTAAAATGTTATGAATAATTAAACAAATGTTGCCTTACATTTTACCTTAAAAATATATAAATGCAGTTTTGTCTTCGTTCATCACTTGAAATACAGTTTTGGTCACTTTATAAGAAAGTTGTTTATGTGTGCTGCTTGTGAAAGAAAATAAAAGTTACCAATTTGTACCTGGTCTGACCCCCTTCCAACCAATGCACACACATAGATGATTCGACTATCGGTCGACTATGGAAAGATTCGACAAATCTGATTCGAATATGTAAATCCTTAGTCGAGGTCACCCCTAAATTATAATAATGTTAAGGTCTCATGCAAAGGAAGTTAAATGAAGGCTTCAACCTAAGGTCATTGGGTTTATACAGATGTAAATTTGTGTGTATAGTATGTGCAGCATGAGTGTGACTTATGAAATGTAGTTTTCACAGAGCTATGTGTTTCTCTAGTTTTCTTTCTAACTAATTTGTAGTTTGTTTAGTTTATTTTAAAAGTTTTCAGCACACTAACGTTAAAAAAATATCAGGCCTTCACATGGAGACCTTTTTTTAACATCCCTCAGTCTAAAATGAATTTGACAGCCCTGATCTAGCGTGAATGTTTATTTACACTGTGGCAAGAGCTTATCCTCATACACATCTGTGTGTCACTTCCTCTTTCAGCTGTAGTCTTATGGTTAAACATTGACTAGATGACTAAAGCCTAGTTCTTTATATTTTTAATAATACTGATTTCTTAAATTTGCTGCCTATATTTGTACTCTCTAAGGAAGTATGTGTTAATTTTTTACACATTGTTTTTTGTTAAACTATTGAACACATTATGCGTTATTTTAACACATTATGTGTCATTTTATGTTGATTTTGTGTTCAAATAAATAAAAGGAACAACACAAGATGTGTTCCAAAAATAATAACGAGATGTGTTAAGTTAAGGACAACACAAGATGTGTTATTTTAACAGATTCGTTTTAAGAGTGTATGAAGTATTTCACAAGAATATTATAAGTCTTTACAAACCCTCTAACTATTAGAAATTACCGTTAACTAACTAGAACTGTTTAGGTGGTTTCTTTTTGTTGACTGGCAGTTTGCAAAGATCACACCTAGACGTCAGGGGTGTCAAAATTTCATCCTGGGCCATATCCGCAATACGGTTGCTCTCAAATGGCCGGTTGTATTTGATGAAGACTATATGAATGTATCAGCTCTTTTACTATATTGCAATTACCTCTGCATTCAATTACTACTGGTTTTGGAAATAGCATAATTAATACCTAGCTTTGAAAGTAGAAGCCCAGGACAAATAATGTCAAAGTGTATTCAAGTGTTCAAGTATTGCACAGATTATTTTAAAAAAGTGTTAACAAACGCATGTTGTAGGCTATGTGAGCGCATGCTCAGATTTCTCTGTGATCCTTCATTGCACAGGTAATAAAATAAAAACTCTTTCCTGGGTTTATGAACATGTGAACAGAGAGCCCAAAGTGCTTAAAAGTGCTTTTATTTATAAATGTCACTATTAAAGCCAAAGTATGGTTAGAAAAACTATGGTCTTACTGAAGAGTTTTACAACCTCCTCCACATTATATACAGGCCATGCATTTATCAGTCACTGTCATCATTTCTTGCCCTTTTTGTAAAAAATATGTGATTTTCTTTACCTGGCTTTGGGTTACTGATTGACTGACATCTCATGAGTTCAGCTTTGGACAGATCAGTAGTTTCAATCATTCATTTAAATGACATTATTGGAAATAGATGTGTTGTGTGGTAATCACAAAATTTCATCTCATGACCTTTCACCATTTTATCTGTTTTGTTTTGATGTGTTGATTCTCTCTCCTGTATCAACATTATCACATTAATCACAATAACTCATAAAAAAAGGCTTTGGCAGGCAGGAAAAACGTTCATTATGGCGCCTGCAAAATTTGTTTCAATGCAGAAAATCTCATTTATGATAACAATAAAAGAATTTGTAAGTTCTCACAGGCCACATAAAATTAGGCTGTGAACCAGATTTGGCTTCCGGGCCTTGAGTTTGACACCCCTGATCAAAGTTATTTTGGGGTCCAGATACACAGAAGCTCAGGTTCCGCTTTAAAGGTTCAGTCTGTGAGGTTTTTAACTTGATGTATAATCCAGTAAGCAGGTCTAAATGTTTAGAAACATAACATCACACTTATCAACAAGCTTGATCTTTGGTATCATTCATAACTGTGGCACAAATAATAGATATCCCAGACAGCAATTTAGCTCTTACCGACGTTGGGGCGCATGTACTTGCCCGACATAAAGTGCCTCGGTGAGATGTCTTATGGAGATCGGTAGCTAATAGGCAAGACATCGGGAAGATGGTGGCATTAGAATGATCGCCGACCGTGAGCCAACGTAAACCCGCCCTAATTATTATGACCTATGCGGCGCGATCCGCTTCGCTCTCCCATTGAACACAGCTGATTTTCGGCTGCATCGCTGTAAACGTCACAGCATGTTTATAAAGCAGCTGTTCCAGTGTTAAAGGGAGCGAGGCGTCAGGATCCCACCGTTATATAATTGATTTGTTTAGGCCAGGGGTCTCCATGGTGCCAGCACATTCTGTTAGTCTCAATTGTAATATTTATTTATTACATACATATGTTTTATATTAACTTGGCTTGGTTTACGTATGTTAACATATTAAACAATACTAAAACATATCAAAAAGTAAAATAAAATAAAATCAGTAAGTAAAACAAAAAAGTTTTGAGTAGAATAAATAAAAAAGTAGCCCTCCAGATTGTTTTATACATATTGTTGTAGCCCTTGCTCACAATGTTGGAGACCCCTGCAGGCTAACTCATTTCATATTGTGTATCAACAACAATCAACCCTCAATAACAGTTTATGTTGTGTTAATCATAAAATTTCTTCCCTAACAATTTGACAAGAGCTAGTGGAGAAGTAGGCAACTAGCCCACTTGCATGCAAGACTCCGTCCGTGGCTGCGCAGTCTGCAGCCGCTTCCTTTTGAGTTGCCAGGTTTTATGACAAAAAAAGTTTAAATTGAAAGTAAGTGATTGTTATGTGTAGGGTGTATTTCATACACAATATGACAACCTGGTAAATGTCAGTCTAACAGAAAAAAATGGATCAGTGAGTTTCCCAGGAGAAATAACAAAACAGAAGGGCATCTGGAAATTTTTTTTACTCTGTTTTTGCAAAGGCAGTTTCATTTATTTTAACACTCCACAAATTACACTTTGGGGTGGTTTCCCGGACAGGGATTATCTTAAACCGGGACTAGGCCTTAGTTTAATTCTGAAATATAACTAGTTTTAATAACATGTCTTAATAAAAACATTACTTGTGTGCATTTTGAAGCATCACAAAAGACACTGATGTATTTTATGATATGTCAGTGCAAGTTGTTTTCAGTTTGGACAGCTCTTACATTTATTTTAGTCTAGAACTATTCTAATCCCTGTCCTTGAAACCGTCCCATAGCAAACTGCAACAAAAATAAGAAATTCCCTCCAGAATAAGTCATACTCCAGAATCAGTCCAATCAATTATTTCACTTAAGATGCTTGCTTGTCCCGCCTTTGCCGCCCCCATTCCTGTCTCTGCTCAGACAGCCGCAGCCAGTTTCTCACAGTCATCTTTATATCAGCCTCAGTGGAACTTTGTAGGCAGGATTTCTTAACACAGCACCTAAAAAAATTTAATAATGTAATAAGCAACAGAAAAAAATAAGACAGCACAAAAGTCTATATATCTTCGTGGATGGTTTCTAAAAAGACAATTCAGAAAAGTCAGAGCATTTTGCAGAAAATAAAATCATGTTGTTTCAACACATTGTAGGACTTACTCAGGAGTACCTGATGAATAGGCTGTGATTTAAGGAGAGCACATCCCTTCATCACTGGGTGTGTCTTGCTGCCAATCATCTTGTGGCACTAGGAAATACAGAAAAAGTCCCGTTACACAAAGAACAGCATCACCCAGGTCCAACTAACAGAGCTAAATAAGTGACCCCACAGCAGTGGTTCTAAAACTTTTTCTGTCATTTTTGTCATTCCCCATTTTATGTAGGACTGTGCTGTGTGTGCGCTGTGTATTGTGTGTGTGTGCCTGTCTCAGTGTGTTCTTGATCTGCATGCTAAACAGCTTATGTTCAGGAGAGCCCAGCCCTTCTTATTCATCTTCCTGCTGCCAATTAACGGTTGTCACTATGAAATGATAAAATTAGATTGTGAAACTGCTAAACAGTATGTAGGCTTTTTGCTCTCAAACTTTTCAAGTGCGCTTACAGCCACAAGTTTAAAGACCCAATAGACCCTTTTACTGTTTGTACACAATGGTGACGTGGCAACGTATGCACGAGCAGTTTGGCAACGGAAGTATGGCAAGAATCAGCAGTAAAGTAACACAGACAGAGAAAGTTATTTTAAAAAGTTGACTTATCAACTTTTTCAACACATCTACCAGATCCGTGTACTATAGTGGAGTGGATAGAAGAAGTTAGCAGATGGCCAAATATAAAGTGGCCAGATACATATGAAGAGTTTGGTTCCAAAACCCAATAAATCCATTTTGACAAATTTTGTTAAAAACGTGTTTTCTATACCAAGAAAGTGACAAGATGAAAACCACTATTTTCTGTTACAAACTTTCACATAGCATCTTTAGATTATAAAAACATAAAAAAAATTCAAATCCATAACTTGATTTTCAAAGATTTATTATAAAAACTGATTATTTTTTCCACAAAATGCAATAAATTCATGACAAGTTTTTATTCAAAATGCTATAAATCTATTGAATCAATAGCCTTTATAAATGTGCATTCATCTTTGCCATGTTAATCATTTAGTTGACTAGTTGTACACACTTATTAAAAATATAAACATTAATGTCATTAATCAAAACACTTACTTTGTGATATTAAGAACACTGTCATTGATGCGGTTATACTTGACGTCGTCGCTTAACGTGTTTCACAGCGATCAGCTGTAAAATGTTTTGGTCCTGCTCGATTTTCGTTGACTTTGAGTAAAATTATGGAAAGTTTTTCATAAGATCCCCTGGGGTCAATGTGTTTGCATGACAGAAACTTGATGTTGTCGGCCCGGGCAAACAAGCACCCGTCTCCCGAGTGTCTCTTGCGTAAATTATTAGATGTTGATGGCTTACGTTTCTTTCCCGTCACAGAAAACCATAACAGGTTTATCAATGCTATTAAAGTATTATTTTGTTTTTGTTTGTTTGTTGATCACGAAGTACAAAGTAGATGAGGAAAACTAGTATTCCGTGTACTCAACGCGCCGCCATTGTTTGTTTACATTGCAATGGTGCGCTGCAAACTGTGGAGCGGATTTATGGCATTCTGTAGAAAAGGAGGAGTGGCGTTTATTGCATTTTGGGAAAAAAGGGAGAAAAGATGACAGAATAAAACGGCGTATATTGGATTTTGCTTAAAATTAAGAATTTACTTTTTAATATTGACCTGATATAATACTGATTCTGGCAGCAACTCATTTTTTTCAAAAATGGCGTTTATTTGGGACCAAACTCTTTATATATACGTATATTAGTATATTATATTAGTACAACCAAACGCAACAACCAGACATTTTGATGCTGGGAAACCGTTTTAATAAACTTTGAGTTGCTAACACGTTAGAACAACTGGCGAACAACAACACTTCCGTTGCCAAAATGCGCGCACAAACTATTTGATCACGTGGGCTGTAAAAGGGTCTATGCATCACATATTTAACGGAAACTTACATTCAGTACGAAGAAGGTCCTCATTCACTGATGTAATCACTTAAATGGAAAAAACACAAATGGCCCAGATCCAGCTTGATTTTAAAATCTGGCCCTAATTCATTTGCTATTGAATTATTCTGAAATGTATTGTTTTACTACATTAGTATGATGTTCTGAGTAAAAAGTGCAGATTCATACATTACATGTAAAATATCTTACTATCGTTAGTCCTCTGACGGAGCCCTGGAAGAGGGTGACGTGGAGGCTGCTGCAAAGCACACAGGCCTTCGTTATTATTCGGTGTCACTAGAAAATACAGAAAAACGAAATTATTGGAGTGAACAGTAAGTCAAGTTTATCACAATTAGATAAACTAATGTCAGTGGGCTGAGTAATTGCCACACATTTCTACACACACACACGTGTCAGTGTTTTCATTGTCTGCGTTTTAAATGGCTTACAGTCAGGAAAGCCTTCAGTTCTCTGCGCCTCTTTCTGAATATTAACCGCAGTCTCTTGGAAAGACAGAAAACCTTGGTTTACTGATCACACTACTAATATAAACTCAAAAATCATATCTCTGGAACATCAAACTATGGTATGTGCTGTGGACCTGTGGAGTACATTGTGTCTGCTTGAATTTAGGGACCTGATGCATTTTACTATATAGGGTACACTTACCTTCACTCTACAATGATGTGGGATGGGCTGGAGGAGTTAAACAAGGGGTGGGAGGGTTAGCCAGCTTTCTTCTTACTGACACTTCAAGAAGATTAAAAAAGGTTACAACAGAAAGATGATCAAAAAGGCACATCAACCATAAGATTTGCACCTTAGATATCTACATCTGATATTCGCTGTATGAGAAGTGCAGCATTATACACATAAAATGTCTCACTAGGCTTGCTCCTTTGATGGAAACTTGGGTGGGCTAGAGAAGGCTGCTTCCTTTTTGTCACTGTCATGGCCATTTAAAAACAAGGATTAAAATTCGAAAAATGTTTAAACACAAATATTACAAATTCTTATCAGGCATAATTAAAGTATGAGCATGTAATTAAAGGGAGAGTTCACCCAAAAATGAAAACAATGTAATTAATGACTCACGAGTTTGGAACGACATGAGGGTAAGACCTCCGTTCATCTTCGAAACACAGTTTAAGATATTTTATATTTAGTCCGAGAGCTTTCTGACCCTCCATTGGGGATCTATGCACGGTGTACTGTCCAGGAACAGAGAGGTAATAAAAGAGCATCCTCGGGGTGGCCATTTGACATCAGTGGGTCAGCTAAAACGCGTTGAAGCATCGAAAATACATTTTGGTCCAAAAATAACAAAATTACGACATCATTCAGCATTGTCTGTCTTCCGGTTCTGTTTTGAACGCGCACGAGACTAAAGTCACATGACTGCAGTGACGCAGCTGACGTACAACGTGGCTGATGTGTTATTAGGTGCGTCCCCGCTTTTTTTTTGTGCGCCCGAGCTTCGTTTACAGTCGGAGGGAGACGAATGCTGTAAATGTGAAAAAAATTCACAAACATATCTGAGGATAACACGCCATCTGCGTCACAAGACTTTAGTCAGACACATGCGCTACACAATAGACATGGAAGAGAATGCTGAATAAATTTGTCATTTTTGGACCAAGATGTATTTTGGATGCCTCAACACATTCCAACTGACCCACTGATGTCAAATGGCAACTTTGATTATGTTTTTTGTTGTCTTTCTGGACATGGGCAGTGTACCGTGCATGGGTTTTCGATGTGGGGTCGGAAAGCTCTCGGACTAAACATAAAACATCGGAGGTCTTACAAGTTTGGAACGACATGAGGGTGAGTCCTTAATGACATTATTTTTCATTTTTGGGTGAACTATCCCTTTAATTTTCTAATGGACATATGGAAACTTAAAGGAACACGCTGACTTTTGGGGATTTTAGCTCATTCACAGTAACCCCCAGGGTTGGATGGGTGCATGCACGCCCCTTTCGTCTCTGTGCGTGCCGTGGCTCTGTCTGGCGCGCCCACCGCTGGCCTATCTGAGCATAGGGGCTTGGGGTGGGTGGCTCCGGCTGGCGTGCTGCTCCCAATGGGTGACGGAATGACAGCAACATTTTCCTGTTTGTGTGTTGTGATTTGTTTGGTCGCACCGTGCACAAACAACAAGGTCATGACACAGCCATCTCCTAACAGTATACATACTGGGAACTACATTCTCAGAAGGCGAAGCACTTGCCACTTGGGGGGAGTAACTGCACAACTCTGACCGAACTCTCTGCTCCTCACTGGGGGTTTCTCAGGTGCTGCTAGCAAATTACTGCACCCAAGTGGCCGGGCTTTGCCTTCTGGGAGTGTGGTTCCCTGTGTGTATATGATTGATAGATGGCTGTGTCTCACATGACCTTGTTGTTTGTACATGTTGTGACTATGCGGGTCACAGCATATAAATAGGAAAAAGTTGGCATTGTTTTGTCGCTTGTTGGGAGCGGCGTGCTGGCTGGAGCCATTTACTTCAGGTCGTTGTGCGGAGCTGGGCTGGCGGTGGGTGCACCAGACAGAGACACGGCACGCACAGAGACGAAAGGAGTATGTATGCACTTATCTAACTATGGGGATACAGTGAATGAGATAAAAAAATAAGCCTTTAAGGTCAAAATAGTTAATTCAACTTGCCAACTGTTATGTTGTTTCCAGCCATAGGTAGGAGGGAAGGGGGAGGAGGGTTTTTTGGAAGGTTTGTTGTGCGTTTTCTTCTTTTTCGCCTGTGATGTTTGTGGTGCATTTTGGGTGTCTGATGAAGGGCACGATGCAGGGGATGATGGTGGTGATGGTGATCTAAGTCAGGATGGTCTGTAAATGAAAAGTTTTTACAAAGATTAGTTTTCATATTGATCACATCGAACATAGAAAGTACAATGA
Source organism: Misgurnus anguillicaudatus (assembly GCF_027580225.2). Taxonomy (NCBI): domain Eukaryota; kingdom Metazoa; phylum Chordata; class Actinopteri; order Cypriniformes; family Cobitidae; genus Misgurnus; species Misgurnus anguillicaudatus. The sequence goes on from NC_073355.2 coordinate 38,208,313, forward strand.
GTAACATCAGAACACCATAGCCCCGCACTCTTGCTTGTCTTATGTAGTATTCAACAAGAGTATTGTTTTCATCCTTTAGATGGGTTGGGTGATGTCCTCTTGAAAAAACTTTGGAGTATTTTGTATGAGTCTTTATAGACCCTTTTACTCTTTGTACACAATAATGATGTGGCAACGTAGGTGCACGCAGTTTGGCAACGGATGGTAAGAATCAGCGGTGAAGTAACACAGACAAAGTTATTTTAAAAAGTTGACTTATCAACTTTTTCAACACATCTACCAGATCCGTGTACTATAGTGGAGTGGATAGAAGACATTAGCAGATGGCCAAATATAAAGTGGCCAGATACATATATACGTATATTAGTATATTATATTAGTGCAACCAAACGCAACAACCAGACATTTTGATGCTGGGAAACCGTTTTAATAAACTTTCTGAGTTGCTAACAGGTTAGAGAACCACTGGGGAACAACAACACTTCCGTGGCCGAAATGCGCGCGCAAGCTATTTGATCACGTGGGCTGTAAAAGGTTCTGGGGGCCACCAAGCCATGCCTTCGTCGTATTTACCTGAGTGAAAAAAAAACAGAAAAGACATTTTATTTTGCCTAAATTACAAAGGTTAAATAAAGGCTCTATTTTATGAATAGGTGTGTGTCCAAAAACACTTACTTCCTATCACTTTATTACTTAATAACCACTTTGTCTGACTGTCTACAGTGGCTGTGCACTTGTACTAAACTAGCTCTTTGATTGACAGGTCTACTTTTAACGTTACCATAAAAACGCACAACAAGAGCTGCCTTTAATTTTAAGCATGTCACTTAGACAAAATCATAAAAAATGCATTTAGAGTGTAAGGGGTTGATATTATAAAATGACAGATGTCATTTTTGTGTAGACAAAAGACAGTCCGTCAATTTATTACCGTTTACCTTACTGTTTACCGAACGAACCCCTCACGTCAAAAATACTGTAAAACAACTCACTGAAAAATATTTAATACGCGAACATATTAATAATAACTAACCAGGGGTGCGTTTCCCAAAACCATGTTGCTTATTTTCCATTGCCAACCAACTAGTTGCTAACACAACAGGTTAGCAACTATGGTTTTGGGAAACGCACCCCAAGTCAACAGTTATAACAACAAACCAAGTTTAAAAACATGTAACGTTGCCTCCGACGCCAATTTCTGTCATCCGTTTATCGAAAACATTTCCACAATCATATTTAATCAACATACCTTCGCGCTAACACTGCCGGCTTGATGTGGACCAACAACTGCGTAGATCTAGTGAAGAAAAAAAGAGGCGCGGTCGGCATAAAGGTTGCTCGCGGTTCCTCTGCCGATCTCCGGCTGCAGACTCATCGCGCCGATCGTTTACCCACCTACTTTTATTCTGTGTGCAGGGGAAAAACCCCAACCGACACTTTGCCGCTGGTGCCCTCCAATTGCCGACGTCGGTAAGACTGAACGTGCTGTCTGGGATAGTTATTATTGTCTTCTCAAGCATCACAGTTTATATGTTGACAGGTTTAGCAGCACACAGAGTTGAGCTCATTGTGGTTTTAGTTTCAGTCCTGTGGTATAAACCAATGTGTGAAAGACTATACCCATTTTTGAATTTTCTACCATAAAGTATTTTGTTGACCTTGCCGTGCAACTGACAAAAGATTTTGATGTTTTAAATGTCCCGTTCTTTATCTGTTTTTGAAGCTTTGATAGTGTTTACAGTGCGCAATATAACATGTGTTCATGTTTCACATATAAAAAAAAAACAGTATTTTTCACACAATTTACTTTAAATTTACTTTATCTGTATAGCGCTGTTTTCACTTTCCTCAAAACAGGCTGATGTCTTCCTTGTTCTATGAAGTCCCTCCTTCAAAAATATGTAATGAGTTCTGATTGTGTAGCTTGTTTAGTGTGTTGTGATTCGTTAGCATCTTAGCTTGCCATTAGCTTAGCTGGCGACTGACGTATTCTTGTGGGCGGAGTTTAGTCAAAAAAATATTTTACTGACATCATTAAAACCGGAAGTAGAGGGCTGTAGTCCAAACCGGCTGTTCGCTTTAAGCTTTGACAGGTGACTTCTGTTAAAGAAAATATATCGCCTGGCAGTGAACTTTTGAATTCACAAAGCAGTGATTTGTAAAATTTTGGTCTGTTTGTGTTTTGAAGATGGCAAAGTTTACTTTCTTTTGAGTGGCAGCAAAGGCAGCCAATCAGCATCAAGTGCTTGCATTTCATAATTAGGTTGCCAGTTATGTCACGGTGATCCGTGTCATGTTTTGGTTGTGTCTCCGATTACGTCACCTGGACAATTCACGGACTGATTCATCACACCTGTTCCCTGTTAAGTGTTGTGTATTTATACTGCTGTCTGTTTCTCACCTGTCGCCGGATCATTGTCATTGTCGCGTTCCTGTTGTTCTGTATTGGATGTTCCTGTGGTGCTGTTTTACTCCTCGTGTTTTATTTCTGTTCGTTTTATATTAAATGTTATTTATTTCATGTGAACCCTGCGAGTGCGTCCTGATTCTTGTTCCCAGTCGTGACAGAATGATCTGGCCAGACTGGACGCAGCAGGTTCACGGAGGGCGGCTCCCCCAGGAGTTTCGTCGAGGGGGAGTAGTGACATCGGGGTTCATTCCCCATCAGCCCCGATGTCTCTTGGGGACCACCGTGAGCGATCGCTCGCTCCTGCGAGCATGCGGGAGGAGGATCGGCCCAGGCGGTCCCCCAACGGTTGAGTCGTCGTCGACGGTCCCTCGGAGGACCACCATCCTGCTCGCAGGGGGATCCGGAACGGACCACACCCGATCATTTCCCCGGGATGGCTACCGAGAGAGGGTCTCCGTTTCCGCGAGGGGATGGGAGATGACTTCCGGGGGCAGCTGATCGTCGGCGATTCCCAGGAGGGGGGTAATTCGTCTGCCTCGGTTCTCGGAGCGATCGCTCCGGTTCTCCTGGCGCAGTCCGGCCTACCGTTCCTGTTGGTCTCATCCCGGCGGCTGCCGGCTTCGCCAGGGTCCCCAAGCCCTCCACCCCTCCCTTGGACTCTCGCTACCAGACTTTGTTTTTGTTTTTTGTTTATGTGAGTGTCTGGTAGCCACTCGTAGAGGGGAGGGTTATGTCACGGTGATCCGTGTCATGTTTTGGTTGTGTCTCCGATTACGTCACCTGGACAATTCACGGACTGATTCATCACACCTGTTCCCTGTTAAGTGTTGTGTATTTATACTGCTGTCTGTTTCTCACCTGTCGCCGGATCATTGTCATTGTCGCGTTCCTGTTGTTCTGTATTGGATGTTCCTGTGGTGCTGTTTTACTCCTCGTGTTTTATTTCTGTTCGTTTTATATTAAATGTTATTTATTTCATGTGAACCCTGCGAGTGCATCCTGATTCTTGTTCCCAGTCGTGACAAGTTAAGCCCAAAGGGACTCCAAATAGGTGCAAAACCATACATTTTAAATCCCCCACCCTAATATAGTTTTCTGAGAGAGTCTTTTAGAAAGCTTCTAAGGCATTACAGACCTAACCAAAATGTTGTTGTCTACATGTCAAATCACAGAATATGATAAATAACCCGTTCGATCATTCTATGTCACCTTTAACATGTAATACACACTTACACAAAGGAAATGTAAAATAGTGAATCAGACCAATTGCTCTTTAACCTGTTCCTGTCCGTGGTTTTCCCCTGTTGTTTTTAGTTATGGATTGTTTACAAGTGTTTTTGACCTCTCTCTGTTTTATAGACTTATGAGGTGGATCAAAAGAGATATTTTATTTCTTTATCTTTTCATTTGAATGTATTACTGCAGTTTTTACTAAAGGAAGACGTGCACTGTGTAATAAATGTATAAGGATAAATTGATGACGGGCCGGTGAATTATTCGAAAATAATGCACACCCAAGATGGTAATGCTTTGCGTTGTGCCACACTTGTGCATTATTTTCAAAAAAATCCAAGGACCAGAGTCAATTATTCTGCACGGTTACCACAGACATTACTCTGGTGGTTATTTAAAGACAATTGACTGGTTAGGTGTGCGTTTATAAAGAAATGATGCATACCCCTTGAACTTCTCTCAACCAATCAGAATAAAGCATTCAGCAGCCCCATGTTATAAAATTTAATAAATGCTTAATTTCTATTCTTTTTGTCTTTTTGAGAAATATTAGTTTACATTTTTTTTATCTTGTACAATAAATTGATTTAAAATGATAAAGTATAAGCAGTATTTAATAAGCATTAAATCAACTGATTTTGTTAAACGTTCGAATGATAAAACTAACTACATCTGTTTAGATGGTTTTCTGGGTGTTTGCTGGCAGTGGAAAGATCACACTTAGAAGCCTCAAAGTTATTCTGGTGTCCAGATACACAGAAGCTCAGGTTCCTCTTTCAATGTCCAGTAAGTCTGTGAGGTTTTTAACTTGCTGTATAATCCAGTAAGCAAGTCTAAATGCTTAGAAAGATAACATCACACTCTTTAACAAACTTGATCTCTGGTAACATTTATATCTGTAGCACAAATTAAGATATAGTTATTATTTTCTCCTCAAGCATCACTGTTGTCTATATAAGTACATATATATCAGATTCAGCACACATCAATGTTAGCGCTTTAATGGAGTTGAGCTCATTGTGGTTTTAGTTTCAGTTCTGTGGTATAAACCAATGTGTGAAAGACATCAGTTGTTCGTCAGCTTCAAATAGATTTTGCAGTGTTTCCCACACAATGGCCCTCATTTATCAAAAGTGCGTACACCAAATTGCCAGCGTACACCTGGCGTACACCCAAAACCACAGTGACTTTGAGATTTATCAATATGGACTTTGGCGTACGGCACACTCAAATCCTACACCAACTCAGAAGGTGGTGTATGCACGTTTTGAGTGCGGAAATGTGCAGAAAAATAATTCCTAACACCACAACCAAAGTTGCACAGGGAGTGAATGACTTGGAGATGGGCAATATCCAAAACCTTATTTCACGTTTTAAATCATTTTGTGTCACCATAACTGTGTATATAGGGTCACTATAAATAGCATACACACTGTACTCAGGACATGGCCGTAAACCGCCATCCGTTTGTGATTTCTAAAATGTCTTGGCACACATCAATATCAAATGCATGTCATCAACAGATCTGATGACAGACCCTTGGGAGTGGACACTTGAACATGGAACCGCATGAAATTATGCACTATTAATCACATTTAATGTAAATGCACTGGGGGGGCTGATCAGAGTGAGGCTCACCCACCAGCAGCCCAGAATGCGGAGGGAAACCAGCGCACGCAAGCATATTGATCAATGCCTCATTTCAAACGCGGCTGCAAAACACTTTACATTGCCGTTTGCTAATTTTGCAGTGCACAACATGTGACAATTCAAATGCTTAATCACAAGTCATCAAGTGGTCAATTTCCTATGCATTAGTGTCACAGGTCGGAGCGGACCACTAACGTCGTAAGTCACACCCCTCCCTAAGTTCCACCTCGAGGAGGTCCCAAAAATACCCCAATGACCAGACACATGAGAGGGAATAAGTCAAATTAAAACAATCTTTATTTAAGTTCATTAAAATGGCTTGGGGAAGGGAAAAGGGAATCTAAAATGACGTCTTCTCTTTCCGCAGGAGGAGATGGGGCCAGAGAGGACTGGACGTCAAGGGTAAGTCTACACACAGGAGGGGTGTCTGTTTCATGGTTCCCAAGTGTGTGTGTCTCCCTCTACTTCCGGAAATACTGGATGCTTTGCCTTCAAGCATACGCCAGTTTGTTTCCTGAGTTCCAGTGTCTGCGAAGAGAATTATTGTATGGTTCACGGATGGCTTGATATATTGACTTGGACATACTGGATGCTTTGCCTTCAAGCGTACGCCAGTTCATTTCCGATTGCCCTGTGTCTGTGAGGAGGATTATCGTGTGGTTCACAGACGGCCTGAGATACATATTGACTTTGAAAACTTATCTTTCCTGTCTACACTGTGATTTTCTCTCTTCTAATAAACTACTTGCATTGAGACTCCGACTCCGGGCATTTGCTGACAGGACGGAGCTCCTTCGTCCCTTGTGCCGAGGTGTTGTCACTCCTGAGGGGCCCTTGGGTCCTTCTCTTCGGTTTTATGCACTCGTGGCACCCTTCTCTTCTCCTAAAGGCAGAATGGAAACACACAATGAATAGTCGGGAAGACTGAACACGACCTGTAGCCTGGTGAGGGATATGCTCCTTGGGTCTGACTGATGAATGACTCGTCTCTCCAATGTCTCTCTACAGGACACTCGGATGACGTCTCCCTTCCCGTGGGCTCGAGATGGACACAACACACTGCACTGAGTTCCTGAGGACACAAGTAAGTAGCGAGGTGAGTATTCCTACTATGTCTGGCTTGGAAATTACTTGTTCCTTTAATTTCTCTCTCTGCAGGACACTTGGGCGATGTCTCATCTCCTGTGGGCTCGAGGTACGCACAGTACAACACACAGGGCTCAGGGCTTACTAGGTAAGTATAGCTTTTAGCTAGTTTCAGGTGATACTCTCTGTCGTCGCTGGATTGTGCTGTTCTGGGCTTACAGGGCTTACGAGGTACGTATAGTTTATAGCTCGTTTTAGTTGATACTCTCTATCGTCGCTGGATCTGGCTGTTCTGGGCTTACGAGGTAAGTATAGCTTTTAGCTCGTTTTAGTTGATACTCTCTATCGTCGCTGGATCCTGTTGTTCTGGGCTTACAGGGCTTACGGGGTAAGTATAGCTTTTATCTCTTTTCAGGTGATACTCTTTATCGTCGCTGGATCTATATGCTACCTCTGGGTGACAAGATTTGTAAGTTTGGGTTAGGGTTTCATTGTTATGCTGACGATACGCAGATTTATATCAGCATGCACCCTAATCCAAACCTTGCAGTCACAGCCCTTAGCACTTGCTTGGATGAGATAAAAGCCTGGATGCATGACAATTTTCTCAAGCTTAACCAGGCAAAAACTGAACTTCTTTTTGTCGGCACACCAACATCCTTACTCAAGCTTAACATTTCTGAATTGATAACTACTAATGACTTTCTTAACCCGTCTTCTCAAGTGCGCAATCTTGGCGTTATTTTCGATCCTGAACTTATGTTTGATGCCCATATTAATCGCTGCCAGATGCAGAGAGGCTTATTCATGCCTTTATTACGTCAAGGCTCGATTATTGTAATGCGCTCTACCTTGGTCTCCCTAATCAGTCCATCAAAAAATTACAATATATACAAAACTCAGCTGCTCGGTTATTGACACATACAACTACTCGCCAACATATTACTCCAGTACTCTTTGATTTACATTGGCTGCAAGCACGTATAGAATTCAAAACACTGGTTTTAACATATAAAGCCATTCATGAAACGGCCCCTGCGTACCTTTGCAGTCTGGTCACTGCTCATATCCCAGCACGCTCTCTGCGCTCTTCCAAGTCATGTATCCTACAGCAGCCTCGATATAAATTAAAATCTATGGGTGGTCGAGCATTCTCAGTCGCTGTACCACGTTTATGGAATGCTCTACCACCGGAAATCAAAGACTCTCCAACATTGGATTGTTTTAAGAAGTGTTTAAAGACACACCTTTTTAGAACTGCTTACTGTACTTGAATGTATTTAATTTATTATATTTTTAGAACTGTTTTGCATTGTTGGTTATTATTTTAGTGTGTTCTATTATATGTTCTTTCTGTATGCTGTAGCGCTTTGAGTTTAAGAAAAGCGGTTAGAAATAAAATGTTTTATTATTATTATTATTATTATTATTATTATCTCGTCAATCTGCAATACCGCTATTATCCACCAGGCAACTTATAAAACCCAGAAGTATTGCCCTAGGGCAGTGTTTCCCAATCCTGGTCCTCGGGCACCCCCTCCCAGAAAGTTTTAGATGTCTCCTTATTTAAAACACCTGACTCGGCTCATCAGCCTCCTTCCAAAATGGTAAACATGTGTCCCTAACAGGCTGATGAGTTAAATCAGGTGTGTTAAATAAAGAAACATCTAAAACTTTCTGGGAGGGGGTGCCCGAGGACCAGGATTGGGAAACACTGCCCTAGGGCAAACAGCTGTATGTCTGTGTATGTTTTAAAGATCGCTCTGCATCTGATCTCTATCAAAAGTCCTTCACAAAAATGGAATTATCTCAGCTTTTTGCTCAAAATTTGGTGTTTTTGATGAAACCTACACATATTTGAGAGGTGATAAAAACAGAACACATGAAGGTAGGATGAAACAGATTTTTTTGTTTGAAAGCAGAGGTTCTGTGTTTTTAATTTATATATTGTATGTTTATATATTTAAAAAGGAGCATTTTCTGGAAGGCATTCAACTTTTGTGAAAGTCATGAAAAATGCTGGCGTTGAAAGAGTTAATAGTGCATAATTTCACACGGTTCCATGTTTAAGTGTCCACTTCCAATTAAGGGTCTGTCATCAGATCTGTTGATGATGTGCATTTGATATTGATGTGTGCCAAGACATTTTAGAAATCACAACTGGATGGCGGTTTACGGCCATGTCCTGAGTACAGTGTGTATGCTATGTATAGTGACCCTATATATACACAGTTATGATGACACAAAATGATTTAAAACGTGAAATAAGGTTTTGGATATTGCCCATCTCCAAGTCATTCACTCCCTGTGCAACTTTTTTCGCTTGGTCACACCGCCAGGTGTCACTGTGGCCTCGAAGCTTCAGTACTTGCACTCAGAGATCGATTGCTAAGTCTGAGGTAAACACCCCCCCCACATTAGCGTACAGACGAAGAAATGAATAAATAAATATATGTAGAAATAAATAAATATAAAAAATATTTAAATAAATAAATAAAAGTAAAAATAAATAAATGTATAAATAAATGAATAAATAAATATTATGTGAAAAAATACAATTATACATAAATAAAGAAATATAGGTATAAACTCTTTTTTACATTTTCTTGTATATATATTCTTTATTTCTCCATTTTAGTTTTTTACATTTCCTTGTATAGTTATTTATGTATTTATTTATTTATGAATGTGGTAAAATTGGCTCTCCATATGTTTGGTAGCTTCCAAATTCATTCCTGTATGGATCCTAAGGAATGAATGGGGCTAGGCTAAATGCTAACACATTCATGACACGCTGTGCAAAGATGAAGTGCATGCATTGAAAAAAGATAGGGATGTATTAATTCATCTAAGTTAAGGTAAGAACATAGAAAATATTGAAAAACTGTGTTTTTTTTTTCTTTAAAACAAGACCGAAAAATTGGGAACCGCTCCGCAGGACCTATAGACTTCTAGAAACTAACAAAACACCAATGAGGACAACAGTTAGCATCACCAGGAAAATGGCGAGTAATCTGTAGCCTAAACAGTTTTGAATGAAAGATCCTTTAGCTGAGCTATTTGAGTTAACAACTGATAAATAACGAAATACTGTTTAAGTTGCTTCTGTTTAAATTACCTGGCTATGGCCATTGAGCTAGGCTACTGTGGACTCCTCTTAAACTGGAGTCTGTAGACTTGATGGATCGGGTCATGAACATTTTTTATAATAAAAAAAATTCCCCAGAATTATTCCTGTTTATATATGCCGGAAATTATGTCCACTAATGTTTTGTCTTGAATAAAACGCCAATGAACTTGGCATGCAGGTATTTGCATAATGCTGGCGCCGCCAGGTGCGTATATAAGCAGCAGGTGCATAATACCAAATCAGCTTTATTTATTATACTTCGAAAGTCGTCAGGATCTCTGCTCACCACAACGGAAGCATTCACAGTTTTCCAGCTCTTTATTTTCTCCATTTTTAACTTGAGTTGAGTGTGTGCGTTGCCTCTCCCCTGTGTGTTTCATCAACTCAGCACTAGAAGAGTAATTTTTGCTAAACGAGTTGCATGTTCGAGCTTTGTCTCTTTTTGAAGACAGCTACTCGTTCGTGTCACATCTGTTTCTGGATGTGGTGCGTGTACGGCAATGTCCACCCTGGTGGTCCAGGAACGCCACCTCTGGCTGTGCCTGGTGGACATGAGGGACGCCAACAAATCCTGGCTTCTGAATGTTCCAGTTTTCCAAGCCGGCCTGTTCGGCAAGACGGTCGAGAAGTCGCCCAGCTATTTTCCGTGGCCCAGAAGCAGACTGAGGCCATCGCGCACATCATGCCGCGTCGGAAGCATTCTTGCCTCGTCGATGTCAGCGCTTCAGTCTGCCCCTTGCCGAGGACGTCCAGCAGTGCCCGCCTCCGTTCCTCCCCGGGGCTCTTCAAAGAAGCGAGGAACCGGTTGCCTGCAGGCCACCCCCCCCCCGTCTGCTCAGCCCGCTAAACAAGGTGGAAAAAGAAAGTCCAGGCAGCCCTGAGACGGGCGACCTGGAGGTGGAAAGGATCACTCTTCGGGAGATGGTGAAGGCGCGGCCAGGTGGGGAATCTTTGGTTTTAGTTATTTTCTGTTCCGTTGGCTTATCAGCCAACACCCACTTTATCACAAAAAGAGAAAAATTCCACTTTCATCTCCAGGTCTTCTGAAGGGTACCAGAGACTCGAGGGGGCTCATAACCCCTGCTCGGTCTCTGTCTCTTCACAGGAGCACGGGAGGCTTGCACAGGCTCATAACCCAGCATCCTTTCCCCTCTCCTTCGCCACGGGTGCATCGGGCAGCTCGGGACATCCTCAACAGAGTCTCACCTATTCTCCCACCCATCAGCAGGCTCTAGATGCGAACCAATACTGCCCTACAAAGCCAAAGCGCCAGGGCCGGCCCTGGCCAATTTGCTGCCCTAGGCAAGATTTCACCTGGTGCCCTTTAGAATCACAATTGTATTCCAATAATTTTGTTCATAAACTTACACAGAAAAAAAATGCACACCTTTGTCTAGTTTTTCTTAATTTTGAAAATATTTTGGAAACACACACAAACACACACGCACGCACACATACACATACACATACACACAATACCCTGTCACTCAGGCATTTGATCTTGACATTGTTACTGAAGTGGCAGTTTAAAATATAAACCCAGAATTCAGCGAACGTCAAGAACAAGAAAACGGAAACATCAATCAAGACGCGGGATTTAAATTACGTTACACGGACCATGTTTAAATTTCAATGTTTCTGCACAGAAATACCAACTTTGTCTGGTATTAATAAGCTGCACATTGGAGTGCTGGCTGCTCCCCATGGTGCTGAAGACGCATGATGGCACTATGCACAGATATCTACGTGCAATCTATTGGAAAGCGGAGCAGTCATTAGTTGGGTTAGTAAAATAAGAAATTATAGCTTTTAAATAGAAGAAGTTTTTTTGTAAAGAGATATTTTTTTTAAGTTTAAAAGTGCACTTCTCAAGGGGAAGAAAGCTATACTTTTCCCCTTTCGTGCAACCTATTGGAAAGCGCAGATGAGTTTGGTTAGTAAAATAATGAAATTATAGATTTAAGTACAAAATAGTATTTATATAAAGAGAAATATTGAAATAAAAAGTGCAAAACTCTTCTTAAGTGGAAGTAATAAAGTAAAATAACAAATAATAATTATATAATAACGAATAATAGTTTCAATAGGTTGCACGTAAATATCTGTGCATGTGCCACCAGTACTCTGTCTGAGGCGTCTTCAGCACCGCGGCCAGCACTCCAATGCGCAGCTTATTAATACCAAACAAAGTGAACAAGTTGGTATTTCTGTATGGAAACATTGAAATTTAAACATGGTCTGTGTAACATTATGTAAATTCCGCGTCTCTGTCTGATTGTTGTTTCCGTTCTGATCTTGTTTTTGACGTTCGCTGAATTCTGGGTTTATTTTAAACTGCCGCTTCAGTGCAGTATAGCCACAGAGCTATTTAACAAGCACGATCTTCCGAGATTATATGCTACTAATAATTCATTAATAACTGCTGTTTTCTTGTGCAAAATTAAATATTTATAGTTAAATGTTTATATACATATATTTAAAAAATAATAATTTGGGTGCACGGATGCCCCAAGGGGTCGGCGGCGCCCTTAGCATTTGCCTATTCCGCCTATGCCCAGGGCCGGCCCTGCGAAGCGCAGTAACTATGCATTTGGT